>NC_092710.1:261877733-263253851 GCF_047496885.1 Scyliorhinus torazame
TTACTTCCTCCACCAGGCTGGTCAGGTTCCACTTGTGGACCTGTGTCCAGTCTCTGGCTATTTGGATCCCCAGGTAGCGGAATCTGTTCTGGGCCGTTTTGAACGGGAGCTCCTTTGGGTT
The DNA here is from genome assembly GCF_047496885.1 of Scyliorhinus torazame. NCBI lineage: Eukaryota > Metazoa > Chordata > Chondrichthyes > Carcharhiniformes > Scyliorhinidae > Scyliorhinus > Scyliorhinus torazame. The sequence continues at coordinate 261,877,855 of NC_092710.1, forward strand.
CACTGGGAATGTCTCGCTTTTGCCCAGGTTAAGTTGTAGCCTGAGAATGTTCCAAACTCTTTCAGTATTTGCAGTATTGCCTTCAGTCCCTCCTGTGGCTTCGAGACATAGAGGAGCAGATCATCTCCATAGAGTGAGACTCTGCTCTCTGTCTCCTTTCCGGATTCCCTTCCAGCTTTTCGATGGCTTTTCGTTCTGAGCCTGCGGGATTCGAAGTTGGTACAGATTGGTAGCTCGGAGCGCTTATCTCGTAGCGAGCGTTGAAGTAAGACTTACTCGATCTCAGTGATGGCTGGACCGGTCACTATCAAGGGTTGGTTCGCGTTGCTGAGTGACCCGGTCAAGAAGAGAAGCAGAGGGCCAATTTGAACTTGGCCTCTATTCTTATAGTCCCCAGGGGCTTCCCGCCTTTCGGGGCGGACCCTGTACCTGGTTCCAAGTGATTGGACTTTGTCCCAATCACTTGGTTCGATTTTCTCCAATGCTGGAGCGATTCCTTGATCGATGGGCGGTCTTGAGGTGGTCATTCACCTCCCTTTGTGTAGGCTTCTGCTGGCGCCGAAGAGTCTGGGTTGGCTTTATGTATCTCAATATTGCGCATTGTTCCCGGGGATTGCTCATTAGTATGCAGATAGCTGGTGTTTTGTTATGCTGATGGTTGCCGGTATCGATCTTGTCTGGCCTTTCCAGAGGTAAATACACACTCAACCCACAGCTGCTTGTTTGTGTTCTGTTGGCTGACTTTCCCATCAGCCTTTGCCGTTCGCCATTTTAAATCGGGAGTTAGCCATTCTAAATCGGGAGTTAGCCATTTTAACTGGCTACATTCCCTCCTTGTGATCCTAATGCGAAGCGTGAAGGATCACATAACTATGTTGCTCTCCATTCCCTGACCTGGGGGGGGACATGTCCTTCATGGCCTCTGCACTGACCATAGCTATTCAAAAAAAATGTTACTAACAATTCTAAGGACGCTATGTCAAACAGGGACATGCATTACAAAACAATAAACTGGGAACCTCTAACTATTCTCAATACACTACACTCACTTAAACATTTCATTATCCTACCTTCCTCAATCATACAACAAAATCATAGCATTTCATACACAGTCTTTCCTGGCTTGGCAGTCAAGCTCAGGATCATACAATTTGCTCATGAAAAGTTCTTTACATTTCTTTATTTACAATAAACGCAAGTGAATGCACTTTATTATAGATCGCGGGGGTCGGGGGTCTGGTCGTATCCGAACATATACCGGGGTTCAAGCGCGGTAGGCTCTCCTTCTCCATTTCCCTAGACGTATAGTCTGCACAATGCAGCAGAGTATCACTAATGCTAGTAATGTTTCGATTATATAGGACAGAGAGAGTACCAGGTTATAAACTTGGCACACCAAGATGCTGCAGTGTCGCTGGTGACTGGGCTCTGGGTACTGCGGGGAAGTGAAACATTAACAGCTGGGGGGCCGTTAAGTCATGGGGTTTGCGTTCACGCGCAACCAAAAGTCCAAAATCATGAGGGTGATCCACGTGAAGGAAGTCCTCATGGCTCTTCTCTTTCCTTTCGTCTCTTCTCCGGTCCTGGAGCTCTGGAGTTCTGTGAAAACAAGCATAGTGTTTGTAGCTATCTTTGTTTAATATCTTGTACGATAGTGTGTCTGTCCTGTAGTGCCAATTACTCCCTTTATAATTGGTCACTATGTGTGACTCCCTCATTTTTTTTCAAAAATCGAATTTTAGGACAAGTCCCACTTCCCAATAATGAACCAGTGCGAACCGTCTCGCAGACTCTGCAATTTATCATCCAAATGTTTCAGGATGTAAATAGCATGTGGTTGCCAACCTAAAGGTTACCGAAACAAAACAAAACTTTTTGAACTCAAATGCCAAAATGAGGTGCATATGTGCCACGACGGGTAAGAGTTGGATGGAGACCCCGGGTAGGACGGCTACCAATGCCGTATCTCTTCTACCCGAGCGTAGTTGACCAGAGGGGGGGTCCCCAGGAAGGGCGGGTCCCAAGCCATTTCTCCACTGCCTGAGCAACCGACAAGAACGGGAAAAAAATGTAGTCATCGTGGTGGGGCTGCCGTAGTGGTTCTATCCTTCGAACCAGAAGGGCAGTCCCGAACGGGCGTCTGGTTCCTTAACCAGTCTCTGCAGACAAGTTCTCAGAGGTTTCAGCCGACTAGTGTCTGGCAACGGTGAGTCTCTGTAGGCAAGTCCTCAGAGGTTTCGGCCGAATAGGCGTGGGGCAGTGAGAAAAAATTCTCCTGGCGGACCTACAACATTTAACAAACGTACAAACAACATAAAACATTCTGCAGGTTCCACTTCTCCCAAGCGGTTCCTTTTAAAACATCATCTGGACACCTCAGTTCTCGGTTGCAAACAGGGTCGCAAAGGGGTTCTCGGTTTGGGAGTCAGACCCAAGGTCGTCCTCTTCTCCCGGGTGCCAAACTCTTGAGTGTATCAGGGCTGAAAGGGCTGCATGGTGTGAGTTGGGGTCGCTCTCATCGTTGCGGACGAGTCTGAACGAGTTATCTCAGTGCCAGTAATTGGTGTCTAGCTGTGTGGGGACAAAATCGGGGTCGTCAGTGTGGTTCGGTGGTCGGTGGTGGGGTTTATTTCGGAAAGTGATCATGAAGGGATCACTTGGATCGTAGTCTGAGTCGCTGGGTGTGGGTCCTGTTGCATGGGGATAGTAGGGAGGCGTGCTGTGGCTATCGTCCGAGTCACAGTCGCTGTCTCTGCTGCTGCAGTCTGTGGGCGTTCCGGGGCGGAGTGTATATTTTGGGGGTGAAGTCGAGTCCGTGGCTAGGCTGGACGTGTTGGGGGATGGTAGGGTTACGTTGGCTGTGGGCGGGGTGTGGTGTGCTGCGTCAAGCATGACGTGGTGTGCGTGCTTTGACAGTGTTCTATATGCCTTCAGCTGGTTTATATGAAACCACGCAGTCTTACCATTGGGGTACTTTAGTTTATAAACGGAAGGGCTTACTTTATCCGCAATGGAATAAGGACCCGAGTATTTTGGTGACGGGAATGTGCTGGGGTTATATACAGAGAGCATCACTTGCTGTCCGATACTGTACTCAGTCGCATGCACTGTCTTGTCGAAACAAGCCTTGCTCTTTCTTTCTGGTGCCCAATTTTACTGCGGCTGCTAGCTGAGCCGTTTTAACATTTTCCACTAATTGTTCTACTGCTTTCTCGTGTATGAGGGCCGTCACTTCTGGGCTGGTCAAGCCCAAACCTAACAAATATTCTGTACCTTTCATGGGGCATCCGGTCATGAGTGTGTGGGGTGTGACCTGTGGAAGTCAAAATTGAGTTACGTATGAACATCAGCGCAAAAGGGAGGACTGAGTCCCAAGTGGTGTTGTTCTGCTGGACCATTTTTCTGAGGGTGGATTTTAGGGTCTGATTCATGCGCTCCACGATACCGCTCGACTGTGGGTGGTATGCTATGTGGAATTTTTGGGTGATGCCAAATATCGTGAGGACGTTCTGCATGACACCTCCCGTAAAATGAGAACCTTGGTCTGATTCAATGCTGCGGGGGAGTCCCCATCTTGTAAAGATGTGGTGGGTCAAAATCTTGGCTGTGGTTTTTGCAGTGTTTGTGCGGGCTGGGAATGCTTCCACCCATTTTGTAAATGTGTCAATTACCCCACGTACTTATTTATAGCCATTCCTACAAGGGGGCAATGGTCCTATAAAATCGATCTGGAGGTTAGTCCAGGGGCCATTAACGAGTCGGGTGTGGCTGAGTTGAGCCTTTTTGGCATATCTGTCCGGATTATTCTGGGCGCAGATAAGACAATTCTCTATGTAATGGTTTACATCTTCCTTCAAATTCGGCCACCAACAAAGCTGCTTGAGATGGGCTGTAGTGGGATCGATTCCCTGATGTCCATGACCGTCATGGAACAAACAAATCAGTTGATTCCTGTCCTGTTCAGGAACCACATGAAGGGTGTCTTTTAACACCACACTGGCATGTGTGGTCAGTGCATTTCTAAATCTCTCATAGGGAGCTGGATAGTTTCCCTTTACAATCTCCTTGAGATTGCTGTCTTGCTTCTGGGCCTCTACTAGATCCTCGATCTTTGTCTGGGAGACCTGAACTGCACTCACTGGGGCGCTTTCGGGGGGGTGTCCAACAATATCCGTGCCTGGAACCTGCTTTAGTCAGTGCGTCGGCTTTCACATTTCCAGGGGGGGAGGAACGATGGTGGCTGCGAACTTTGATGATCCCAAAGGTTCTGTTCTGGGCTCTTTCTAAAATATGACGGAGCAATGGGGCTGAGGGGAGGGGTTTTCCGTCTGCGGAAACAAATCCTCTTGCTTTCCACAGGGGCAGAAATTCCGTGAGGCTGTTGCAGACGTAGAGGCTGTCCGAGTATATGTCTGCTGGGCTGGGGAAGGAATCTGGGTGCTCAACTATATATGCGATGGCTGCAAGCTCTGCTGCCTGCGCGCCTAAGTGTCCGGGTAGTTTTAACGATATTTCCTCAAGGGCGCGTCCCTGCGCGTCCTCGACATAGATACCGCAACCTGTTATGCGCTTCCCATCCAAGACTGTGGAAGATCCATCCACATAGATCTTTATGGGCTCACACGTGTCCGTGTGCTGGGGGCTCTGAGTTGAACTACCTATCTTTCTGGGGGGTGTTTTAGCGATAAAGGGGCCTGTGTTGTGGTGTGGAGAGATAATTCTGAATTCATGGGGGGTTCCGGGGTACTGTAAGTTGTCGGCTAAATAGGCGTGGGTCTTTGTCCTTTTCACAGTGATGTCCCGTCCCTGCAAGAGAAGGGTCCATCTAGCTGCTCTTATTTGACTGACGGTACCGTCCTTGAGTCGTCCGTCCAGTAAAAGTTGGGTGGGGGTGTGTTTGGTGAGAATTTTGATGGGGTTCAGTCCGGTAATATATGAAAAATACTGCACTGCCCAAAATACTGCGAGCAGGTGCCTCTCACAGGCTGAAAATCCCTGCTCCACAGCATCTAAAAGTCTGGAGGCGTAAGCTGCGAGTCTTAACTGGTCGTGCCGCTCCTGGAGGAGCACGGCTGACAGGGTGCGGTCTGTGGTCGCTACCTCTATGGCCTAAGGGGAAAGCGGGTCTGGAACTTGTAGTGCGGGGGCTGCTATGAGTGCCTGTTTTAAAGAGTCTGCAGCATCCGTATGCTGCGGAAGCCATTCCCAGGGGGCTCCCTTCTTTAGGAGGTCTGAGAGGGGTGCTGCCTTGCTGGCGAAACCGTCAATGTGGTTTCGGCAGTAGCCAACCAGTCCTAAAAACGACCGGAGGGCTAAAACGTTCTGGGGGAGGGGCAATTTAGCAATTGAGTCAATCCTTTTATGCTTGATCTCGCGTTTACCATGTGTGATAATTGTTCCCAAATATATCACCCTTTTCTTCCAAAATCTGGGTCTTTTTGGGGTTGACTTTACAACCAATTGAGTGTAAGTGTTCCAAGAGTTCGGACAGAAGCTCAATGTGCTCTTCCTTGGTGTCTGTCTGCAGTAGTAGGTCGTCTACATACTGTACCAGACATTCGGGGCGAGAGAATTTGGTGAAACCATTTGCCAGCTGTCGGTGGAAAATGGAGGGGGAGTTGTGGAATCCTTGTGGCAGGCATGTCCACGTGTACTGCTGTGCTTTAAAGGTGAAGGCAAATTTGTACTGGCACGCCTTTGCCAATGGAATGGACCAGAATCCATTCCTGACGTCCAAAACCATAAAGTATCGGGAATTGAGTCCCTGCTTGAGCATGGTCTCGGGACTTGTGGCTACGGTGGGGGCTGCTGCGGGGATGACTTTGTTGAGTTCCCGGAACTCGATGGTCAGTTGCCATGATCCATCGGGCTTTCTCACTGGCCAAATCGGGGCATTATTAGTGGAGGCTACTGATCTAAGTACGCCCTGCTCTAATAAGCTTTCTATTACCTTGGAGATTTCTCCCTCTGCCTCTTGGGGAAATCCGTACTGTTTTTGGGGTCTAGGGTCAGGTCCTGTTACTTGTACGGAGCCAGTCATCCGTCCACAGTCGTGCTTGTGGGCCGCAAATGCTGCCCTGTTCTTTTGCAGAACTGCCCTAACCTGCTTGTCCGTACTAAGCGTGGTCGGGTTGAACCAAAATTCGCCTACGGCGCTAATTTTGTTCATTTACTCCTATGTTGAGCGTTGCGGGGGCTCTTGCAGATTTTGCCATCTTCCAGACACATTGGTTGACTGGATCGAATGAAAGGTGGTGGGAATTCATGAAATCAATTCGCAGAATGTGTTCTGCTGTGTGGGGCAGGTCAACTAAAACCACGGGGTGCTTGGTGGTGATGGTTCCGATTTGAATGGGTACAGGGGCTGTGATGTGTCCCTGCCGTGAGTGGCCTGTAAAGCCGCTGAGGGTGATGGTGGCTATAGTGGGCAACGTGTCTTTTTGAAACAGGGTGGAGGAATTTATTGTGGTGCGGGATCCTCCTGTGTCCCAGAGAAATTCGATGGGCTGTCCCCGAATTGTTGCTGCAACTACCGGTCATCCGGACCTATCCCAAAGGGTGTCGCAGACCCAACTGGGGGAGCCTGTACACCGTCAGTCCGTTCTGGTCAAGTCTGTCTGATCTGAACGGACTAACGCTATGAATGGGCTGTCTTTTTCTTAATCAGAGTGCCCGTCTGCTGGGCTCTCTGTGGATTTTTAGGGGCATTGCACTCTTTTGGGAAGTGTCCCAACTGTCCGCAGTTGTAACACTCTTGTGACTTTGGTGGGGGGCTGTTCTTTCCCTCATTCACCCATGCGGGGTTGTGGTGTGTTGTGTTTACTGCCTGCATATCTGTGGCAGCCTGCTTTTCTTCTCTATTCTTAACTGTGGGTTTACTTTGAACAGATTGCTCCCAAGTGCGGGACATTCTTTTCACTACCCACTTCTCGTTATGGGCCTCCTCTGAGGGATCATAACTCGTACAGGCTCTCTGTCCTGTTTCTGTGGCATGGGAGATAAGGGTGCGGGTCCATTTGGCCATGTTGTCTGGGGAGGTCTACGTCTCCAAAGACTGCTGCAAAGTGGATCCACAGGCATCCAGCAAACGCTGTGGGGTGCTCTGATTTATTTTGTCTACATTTGTTGAGGCCATCTACGGGGTCACCCCGGTTATACCCGATCGCATCCAGGATCGCGGTATACTTTTCTGCAAGGGTGCCTCCTCCTACATTCTGTGGGTCGGGAAGGGCTGCTGCTACCGACAGGTCTAAACTTAAAACGGTGAGCTTTACGTGCTCTCGCTCATCCAGGCCGTACATGGTCGCCTGATGTTTAACTGTGGCAAAGAAATGGTGGGGGTCTGAGGTGGGGAGGAACGGTGTGATCTTATCGCACGCGTCCCGTAATTGGGTCACTGTTAAGGGGGTGGAATATAGAAATTCCGCATCGTCCGATGTGGCTGTGCGGTGGCTGTGCGGTGGGTGGTTACAGGGTTCATTGGAGCGTGAACTATCTGCTGTATGGGGGGTTGGCGCGCTTTCTCTTTTGTGGCTTTCCCTGCGCACATGTTCCCTGAACATATCTCTGCGCTGTTTCATTCAACTCTTCCCAATCAGGGCCGTCTTCCTGATCTAATCTTTCTCCGAAGGTTTCCTGAAAACTTTTTTGAACAGAAAGCAGTGATTGCAGCTCTGCAATCTGCTTCCGGCACTTTGCATGGTCTAATGTGCTTTCTCTTTGTTCTGTGGGGGCAGCACGGTCGCCTTGTGGATAGCACAATTGCTTCACAGCGCCAGGGTCCCAGGTTCGATTCTGGCTTGGGTCACTGTCTGTGCGGAGTCTGCACATCCTCCCCGTGTGTGCGTGGGTTTCCTCCGGGTGCTCCGGTTTCCTCCCACAGTCCAAAGATGTGCAGGTTAGGTGGATTGGCCATGATAAATTGCCCTTAGTGTCCAAAATTGCCCTTAGTGTTGGGTGGGGTTACTGGGTTATGGGGATAGGGTGGCGTTGTTGACCTTGGGTAGGGTGCTCTTTCCAAGAGCCGGTGCAGACTCGATGGGCCGAATGGCCTCCTTCTGCACTGTAAATTCTATGTTCTAGCATGGAGTGCTCTTAATGCTGCCTTGAGGTCACTACACTGTTTTTCCGTTTCTTCTCGTACCAGGACTGCACGTTGCGTGTCCTGATGGGCCTTTTCGTATTGAGACTGGAAGCTGCTCAGGTGCGCCAGACAAGACTGGTGAGCCCTTTTGGCGTCATCCACCTCTACATCTTTTGCTGCCAACTTCCTTCTCAAGTCTAAATTCTCCTTTTCTACCTCGCTTACATCGACCTTACTCATCCGATGTATGCCTTCAACATCTTTCCGGAGCGTCCTAACGACCTCCTCTGTGCCTCGCAATTGTGCCAAGCAGGACACGATTGCCATCGGCTTGCGAGCTTTCCCTAAGCTCTTTTTGTGGATCTCACTCAGGTTCTCCCACCAAGTATGTCCTATACTCCCGGGACCTGATTCCTCGTTATCACAGAAATCATTCCAAAGGGGCCATCCTTTCCCTTTGAGATATTTCCTGATCTCTTCCTCCCAAATGGGACATTGTCCCACACTACTGCTGCTGGTTGCTGCGACTGCAAATTCCTCGGGGTTCATGAGGCGCTGCATTGCCATCTTTCCTATCTGAATGCTTCTTTTAAATTTGGAACAGGGGAGTTAAGGCGGTGCTGTAAATACGGGTGTGGCTTTCGCTACTTTCCGATATACGAACTTCCGACAGTTTTGACGCAACAAAAATCTATCAGTTTTACCTTATAGCCCTGTTAGTTACGCATGCATACACACACTTCCAAATTATGACTATTGATCAGAACTGCTTGAACACTTGTAGTTTTCTGTTTCCAATTGGATCTCTTATTCAAATTCTTGGGTTCTCCTGGAGTGGTTTTCCACTTCTAGATCGGGTCCCGTCAGGTTGTCGCCAAATAATGTTGCTAACTTTTGCCTTAGTTTAATTGCTCTGTTTTATCACCTTTGCTCTTGAGTAGCCAGGTATCTTTCTGATACCGCCACGTGGTTCAAGTCCGAGTAATGATCAATAATCCAATACACCGCTTCGTAAGATTTAATTCAAAGCACATTTATTATACACAGTAATCACTACTCATGCATAAATTCTACGTCTAAGCTACTTCTACGACTAACAGGCCAATATTTAACTCGGAACTGCCCCACCAGGTCAGGGAAACGAATGGCCTTTCGTTCGGGTTCTGAGCCTGCGGGATTCGAAGTTGGTACAGATTGGTAGCTAGGAGCGCTTATCTCGTAGCGAGCGTTGAAGTAAGACTTACTCGATCTCAGCGATGGCTGGACCGGTCACTGTCAAGTGTTGGTTCGCGTTGCTGAGTGACCCGGTCAAGAAGAGAAGCAGAGGGCCGATTTGAACTTGGTCTCTATTCTTATAGTCCCCAGGGGCTTCCCGCCTTTCGGGGCAGACCCTGTACCTGGTTCCAAGTGATTGGACTTTGTCCCAATCACTTGGTTCGATTTTCTCCAATGCTGGAGCGATTCCTTGATCGATGGGCGGTCTTGAGGTGGTCATTCACCTCCCTTTGTGTAGGCTTCTGCTGGCGCCGAAGAGTCTGGGTTGGCTTTATGTATCTAAATGTTGCGCATTGTTCCTGGGGATTGCTCATTAGTATGCAGATAGCTGGTGTTTTGTTATGCTGATGGTTGCCGGTATCGATCTTGTCTGGCCTTTCCAGAGGTAAATACACACTCAACCCGCAGCTGCTTGTTTGTGTCCTGTTGGCTGACTTTCCCATCAGCCTTTGCCGTTCGCCATTTTAAATCGGGAGTTAGCCATTTTAACTGGCTACATGCCCCAATGTCCTGATACACCCTTCTGGTTTTCCCTTCCCACGTGCTTTGTTTCGTTTGCCGGGCCCACTTTTGGATTTTCTCCCGGTCTTGGAACCGGTGCAGCTTCACAATAACTGCTCTGGGGTGGTCCCCAGCTTTGGGCTTGGGTCGGAGCGACCTGTGCGGCCTGTCTATTTCTGGTGGGTTTGGGAATAACTCCTTTCCCACTAACTTGCCCATCATTTGGGTCCCTGCCCTCCATCCCTTCTGGCAGACCCACTATTTCAATGTTCTGCCACCTGGACCTATTTTCCTGATCCTCCACTTTCCCTCTTAGGCTCCCCTGGGCCGTTACTAACTTTTTGACCTCGGCTTCTAGGGTTATCACCCTGTCACTCTGGTCAGAGGCGGCCCTCTCCAACTCCAGAATTGTTTTTTACTGCTCCTTCACTTCCCTTTCCAGGCCTTTGATGGTCTGCTGCATTTTGTGCATTGTCTTCATCATTGCTTGGAGCTCCGACCAGAGTGCCTCCTTTATGCTGGTCGCTGTGTCCTGCTCACGCTCCACTGCTTGGTCCGCCATTGTTTTCGCTTTCAGGCTCGCCTGAACCTCCATCTCGTCTTGTGGGGCCGCCTGCCTGTGCGTCCAGCGCTCATGTGCCTCACCCTCGCTGCTGCTGCTGCTTGCATCTCGCTGTTCTTTCACCCTGGTGTTTTTCTTTCCTCCAGCCATCTGTCTGACTCTCTTTCTTTCCCCGCTGCTGTTCCTTACCCTGAGGTTGCTCTCACTTCCCCCGCTCCTCTGCTCTCGTTGGGTCGGTCTCGGGCTTCAGGTTTCCTTTTTTGTTGTTGGGGGGGGGGGGGGGGGCTTGTGGTTGGTTCCCTTCCTTTCTTCCTTTCTTTATTTATTGACTTTTATTTTTCTTCCTTCTCTTTTTTTTCCCCTTCTCCGCAGAAAAGGTCTTTGACAAGTCAAGCGGACGTACTTCATTGAGGTACTAGGGCGGCTTGGGCTAGGGACGGGGTTCCCCTCATGGGTGAAAGTCCTGTACACTGCCCCAAGGTGAGCGTTGGGACCAATGCCACCAGCTCTGAATACTTGCAGCTGCACAGAGGCACGAGGGAGGGATGCCAGCTGTCCCTCCTCTTATTCGCTGTGGCAATCAAGCTGCTGCTGATTGCCCTCAGAGGGGCGAAAAGCTGGAAGGAAATCCAAACAGGGTTTCACTCTATGCGGGTGACCTCCTCTACATCTCGAACCCGCAAACGGAATGGAAGGAATCATGAAGCTCCTGAGAGTTTGGAGCCTTCTCCTGCTATAAACTCAACCTGGGCAAGAGCGAAGCATTCCTGTGAACCCGAGAGGGGGAGGGGCAGAGCTGGAGGGACTACCATTTAAACTAGCCCAAATCAAATTCTGCTTTCTGGGGATGACTGGGCACGGTCCACAAGTGGAGCGTGACCAGTCTGGCAGAGGAAGTAATAAAAGGACCTACAGAGATGGGATAGACTCCCGCTGTCCCTGGCGGGTAGGGTACAGAAGATCAAGATGAATGTACTGCCCATGTTCCTCTTCCTGTTCAGAGCCATGCCGATCTACATACCAAGGCCTTTTTCAACTCAATAGACAAGATGATTTTGGCATTTGTCTGGGGGGAACGTATCCAAGGCTCCGCAAACAAGTCTTACAGAAAAGAAGAAACATGGGGGCCTGGCCCTTCCGAACTTACAGTACCGCCACTGGGCAGCCACGGCAGAAAGAGTGGGGCTGGGTAAAAGAACCAGACACAGAATGGGTGAGGATGGAGGAGACTTCCTTTACAGGAATGACCCCCCGGGGCCTCGCCACGATAGCGTCCCATCCCCTCCAACAAAACACTCAAAAAGCCCAGTGGTGGTAGCTCCCTCAGAACCTGGAACCAGATGAGGCAGCACTTCGGTTTGATAGAAATGTCCACCATGGCCCCCATCTGCGGCAAACATAGGTTCACACCAGCTATGCTTGACACCACTTTTAAGAGGTGGAGACAGGACGGAGGGAGACTGATGGTCAGAGACTTCTACACTGAGGGCAGACTAGTGACCCTAGAGGAACTGACGGAGGACTGGAGCTACCTCACAGAAGCAAACTCCGACATCTGCAAGTGAAGAACTTCCACCACAAGGAGATGACAGCTTACCCACGGACCTCAAGAAACACAATGAGCTACTGGACACCGACAGTCTGGGTAGGGGAAACTGCGGGGACATGTACGGATGAGTATTAGAAAGGGCACGCTTCCCTCTGGAAAAAAGACAGGAAAAATGGGAGGAAGAGCTAGGGCTGGAAATAGGGTGGATACTCTGGAGCGAAGCACTGAGCAGGGCCAACTCCATCTCATGCAGCTGAAAGTGCTGCACAGGGCACGCCTGACGGGAATCCAAATCAGCAGGTTCTCCCAGAGGTGGAGAACAACTGTGAGCAGTGCCAGGGAGGCGTGGCCAACCTCACCCACATGTTTAGGGAATGCCCCAGACTTGAGGTTTTGGATGGCCTTCTTCGAGGCAATGTCCAAGGGTACAAGGTTGTGGGGGGTGAGGGTGGAGCCTTGCCCAAGAGTGGCAGTCTTCGGGATATCAGACCAGCCAGATGTGGATTTGCTTCCCTAATTGCCGGCCAGAGAAACCAGCTCAGCTGGCGATCAGCAGCACCACCCACAGCTGCAGACTGACTGTCAGAATTTCTCCACCTGGAGAAGATCAAATTCACTATCCTAGGGTCAGAGGTTGGCTTCCACAAAAAGTGGAGGCCATTCATCAACTGGTTCCAGGGCTTGTTTGAGGCCAACAGCCAATTGAGCAAGGGGGGGGGATGGGGTGGGGGGTAGAGGGGGGGGGGGGGGGATGGGGTGGGGGTTAGGGGAGGGGGGCACACGGGAGCCTAAGAGACTGCAGGAAACAGACAAGGGAGTGTGGGGATGGACAGAAAACAGCCAGTTCAGAAATCAGGCCTAGAACAAAGCCACAAGAAATGGAACCAACCCCCCCCCCCCCAAAGAAACACTGAAAATAGGATGGGGGAGGGGGGGGCGGTAGAAGAAAGTGGTGAGGCCAATTGACATAAAGGGGGGAAGGGAGGGGAAAACACCACACACATGTAAATAAAAGATAACTGTCTATCGTATAATAAGTGACCCAGGAAAGGACCCTGAAACAACAAGAGGAGGGGATGGGGGTGCAGTTAAGGAGGTGGGGAAAGGATGGATCGATACGGGGGGAAATTACTTGTATATTGTAACCGACGCATATACCCTTGTAGAATGTACAGTGTATAAAATGTGAAAACTTCAATAAACAATTTCACCAAAAAAACTTGTGACACTGCTGGATCCCCAGTGTAGAGTTACAGAATCAAAGAATTGTTACAGTGCAGAAGGAGTCCATTTGGTTCATCATGTCAGCACCAACTCTCTGAATGAGCATTGTGGCTGTGTGATATTCTTCTGCCTTTTCCCTGTAACTCTGCACATTGTTTCTATTCAAATGATCATCTAAAGCCCCCTCGAGTAGCTAGGTTGAACCTGCCTCTACCACACATCCAGGCAGTGCATTCCAGACCCAAATCATTAATTGTGTCTAAAAGCTTTTTCTCACATCACATTTGCTTCTTTTTCAATAACTTTACATCTGTGCCCTTTTGTTCTTGATCCTTTTTTAAGTGACACAGTTTCTCCTTAATAACTCTGTCCAGCCCCCTCAGGATTTTGAAAACTTCTGCAGGCCTTCCACAGGCTCGCCCCCAGACCAAAAATCTAAAGTTCATGCAGCCATTTTTAAAGGTCTAGTTTCCGGACCTGGGAATTCTCCCTTCTCTGTGCACCCAAACCAGGAATGGAAATCAGGGCCTCATAAGTACCACTATAACGGAGAGTCTCCGATGCCATCACCACATTTTAAATCCCTTTTTACGACAAAATCGGGGGCAGTGCCTGTTTGATGCAAATTTCATATGCTCCGCCCCCTCTGAAACAGTTTCATCGCGGCGAGCACCGCACGCCGTTGGATCGACCTCAGCACATCATCTGAATGCCCTCCCCCGATGCTCCACCCCTGATGGGCCGAGTTCACGACAGCAGGGTTCACTTCTGGTCCCAGCCATGCATGAAGCCGGCGTGGCGGCTGCGGACTGTGTCCAGTGCCGCCACAGTCGGGTGGGAGCCATGCTGCTGGCCGGTGGGGGGGGGAGACTTCCACGAGGGCTGGGGGGACTGGTGGGGAGTGGCCAGGGGGTGTCCAGGAAGGCAAACTCTGGCAGGTTGGCTCCGCGCACGGCCGGCGCCATGTTTAACGGCGCACCCGCCGTCACCGTGCACATGCAATCCTCCAGCCGTTTATTTTGTGGCGACCGGGAGTTTTACGTGCCGCGGTTGCTAGCCCCTCACCGGTCACAGCATCGGTGAGGGGGCGCTGCCAATATTTCCATGTAAAACGCCACTTGGTCTTAGAATCGGAGAATCTGGCCCACGCTTTTTCCTGTGGAAAGTGAGCACGTTGGTATTTGGATTGACACACATTACTCAGCTGGCTTGCTGCAGTGTGATGCTTCAATTGGAACACTAAATCAAGCAGAGAAAATTGACTATCAGGTTTTTCCTGAGATAAGACATTTTCTGATCACGTAATGCTGCATTATGAAGCAAACTTACATGTTCTACAATAGTTGGGAATCTCAGACAGAAGCTAGTAGATGCATTCATTAATCGCTGGGACATCACTGCGCCTGCCCTACTATTCTCCCACTGAAAAGTGTTTTGATAGTTGTGAAATTAAGGTAGTATCAATTTAGATTTAGCAAAGGAGTCTTTCCTGCTATGAATTCTGGGATAATCTTTGTTCGCAGTGTTGGTCAACATTCCAGTGATATGGCTGTGAAGGGAGAAAACAACAAAACAGTAGAGAAAGAGGATAATAATGAAGAAAGAATGTATCGTCACATTGTGGGCATCTGTGAGGTTGTGAGGGATAATGTTTCCCACTTACAACCAAATTTGCTTTTGGAACAAGTGTATATGTACGCAGTTCATGAATGAATATATGCTCAGTGTGAGTTTCAGAACCCTGACTGAGGACTGCTGACATTCATTTAACTGAGACAAGTAACCTTGAGGACAGATAGTACAATGTTAATCCATTTGTTCTCTCTCCATAGATGCTGGCCAGTCTATTGTGTGTCTCTATCATTTTCTGTTTGATTTCAGAAGTTTGTTAGTTGATTGGGAAACTCCAATGAGGGGCAATTTAGCGTGGCCAATTCACCTACCCCGCACATCTTTGGGTCGTGGGGGCGAAACCCACACAGACACGGGGAGAATGTGCAAACCCAGTGCCGGGATCAAACCTGGGACCTCAGCGCCATGAAGCAGCAGGTCAAACCCACTGCGCCACTGTGCTGTCCTCTGATAAATACATTTTTTAAATAACTTTTGACCATAACAATGTTAGAAGTACTGCCGCTCATAATATTAACCTTTTCAGACATTTTTTAAAATAAATTTAGAGTACCTAATTAATTTTTTCCAATTAAGGGGCAATTTAGTGTGGCAATCCACCTAGCCTGCACATCTTTGGGTCGTGGGGGCGAAACCCACGCAAACATGGGGAAAATGTGCAAACTCCACAAGGACAGTTACCCAGGCCGGGATCGAATCTGGGACCTCGTCGCCACGAGGCTGCAGGACTAACCCACGGCGCCACCATGCTGTCTTAACCTTTTCAGACATATGATTTCAAAATATGGAAACATATTTTAATTGGTCTGATATTTTTGGTCTGTCAGCTCCTAAATGCTGGAAATCTGAAGTGGCCTTTTTCTACTTTCAAAATTGTTTTGCTGTGCAGTAGACATCGATCACCCCCAAAGCACCATTCCTTGCATCCATCCGCTTCCTTTCGCTATCCATTTGCCCTCTTTTTCTGTCCTCCTTTCAACTCCGAACATTGCTGCTGAGTTATTTCAGCCACTGCACACTGTTCCTGGTTCTCTCAGGAATTCCCATCTACCACTTCCATTCGCAGTAGGAACACCGCTGAGTGGAGAGAGGTGGGGTCGGTGCTGAATTTTAGTAAACTTTGTCATGTTGTCATGGGCAGTATGGCAGCATAGTGGTTAGCACTGCTGCTTCACAGCCCCAGGGTCCCAGGTTCGATTCCCGGCTTGGGTCACTGTCTGCGGAATCTGCATGTTCCCCCCTGTCTGCGTGGGTTTCCTCCAGGTGCTCCGGTTTCCTCCCACAGACCAAAGATGTGCAGGCTAGGTGGATTGGCCATGCTAAATAGTGTCCAAAAAAGTTAGGGGGGGTTACTGGGTGTACGGAAAGGTGTGGGCTTAAGAAGGGTGCTCTTTCCAAGGGCAGGTGCAGGCCGGATGGGCTGAATGGCCTCCTGCACTGTAAATTCTATGATTCAATGTTGATAGGGGCCCAAATACTGTCAGCACAGAACACTAACTTTTGGTATTTCTGTTTTTACTGTAATTGACAAATCATTTAACCAAAACAAGAAACATAAGTACTTTCATAGACTAGATAGTTGTAATGATTGTCAACAAATGCACCAAAATAAACCTTCCCATTTAGCTTTTGTTTAGTTACCAGAAGTATTGTGTGGTTAAGGTAATTGTGATTGGGGGAGGGGAATTCCAGTCAACTATTGTTAATTACTAACCATTTATTTTGAAAGTAAAAAAAAAACAATGACAGTGCATTATTTATAGAATCACAGAATAATACAGTGCAGAAGAGGCCCTTCGGTCCATCGAGTGCACCGATGCATGAAGGGCACCTGACCTGCCCACCGAATCCCACTAGCTTCAAATAACCTGTGCCACTGGTAATAGAAACCACGTTTTCTCGTGATAAATTCACAATTTCGGTTTTACTGTTGAAAGAGGCAGAGGTTGGAAGATAGCCCCCTCCCTCACCCTCCCTCCCTCCCTCTTCCTGCCCCTCCCCGTTCCCCCTCCTCCTCTCTCTCTCTCTCTCTCCCTCCCTCTCTCTCTCTCTCTCTCCTCCCCCCCCCCCCCTTCCCCCAAACAAAGATTGGCCTCTTTCCTGCACAGCTCAAGAGCAGCACTGGCACGGACTTTAGAGAATTTGCACCGTACCCAGCCTATCCTCAGCTTGTTTTGGGAGAACCTTAAAGAGAAAATGACTTGAACTTTGTGGGTGCGGAAAGAGGGTGGGAGAAGAACTTTATAAAACTAAAATAAAGAAAATTGAAGAGAATTTAAAAATATATTGTGTATTGAAGTCAGAAGTGCCTCCTATTTGAAGTGTAAGGGGAAAAAATTGTGAACGAAAAAATTCAATAAAATATATTTTAGAAGTGCCTCCTATATCCAGACAATTTGGTATTGTGCTGATTTTTATATTGCAGATACTTTCAATATGACAGTGTTTCCTCACATTTATAATTTAATGTACAGCTGCCACAAACTTGTCTTCACAAGATATTAATAGCAGAAAAAAAACCCAGTCAAACTTTCCAAAATGTATCAGTTTGTGATTGGAAATTAACTTGAGTACTGAATGCTTTTTGCAGCTTTCAGTGTACACTTTCTTTTAACCTGGTCGCATCTGAAAAGGAAATTATACATTTAAACAAATGTAGAGTTGGATAAATCGAATAGAATCACAAAACTAACTTAATGATGTTCTCTGAAAAAGTTAAATAAAGATGTTTTTTAAAATTTCATGCTACCGTAATCTTCAAAGAGTTAACTCCTTATATTTTGATCAAAGCAGTTTGATCAGTAACAGTGGAAAATGACGACATCTGTTCCAGCATATTACAACAGTTTTTTTTTTCTCAACAGTGCTTTTAAATTTGAGAATATGGTTTGTCATTTAAAATGTCTGCGGTATTATGTAAAAACATTTAGTAGTAAAAATGCAGGTTGGTTTTAGGCTCAAGTGTTCTGGCGCTAAAATTCTCAACATGTGCAGGTGAAGCTACAATCATTGTTTAATATGATCATAATACAACAGCAGCTGCTGTACACTAATCTTAGCAGTGTTGAATGGTTTAACCATCTCTTGAATCCCACAGTCCTTTATCTTATAACTCCTGCTACGTTCCCACCACCTCTGATCCCATCATCAAAACCCTGAGACAGCCTCAAGTCTTACCATACTGCAGCTTTGGTTTCAGCTGCCCTGCTGCAGGAGGAAGTTAGTCTTAGGGGTTTCTCTCTGTGGCATAGTTGTGATAAAACTGTGGCGGTCTTATCTCTCCCTTAGGTCGTAGCTCTTTATGACTACACAGCGAATCGATCAGATGAGCTAACCATCCAGCGTTATGACATTATCCAAGTGCTGTACAAAGATAATGCGAGCTGGTGGTTTGGTTGCCTAGCCAATGGAAAGCAGGGCTACTTTCCAGCAAATTATGTGGCTAATGAAAGTAAGTTGGCTTTCACCCTTCCTCCTTCATTAATATGCCTGTAACAGATAACAAAAGATTTTTTTCCTACTCTCTTTTAAAAAGAGGAACTTAATTATGTTGTAAATATATGCCATTTTTACAGGATTACCTGAAGAAGTAAAGCAGCATCAACAAGTCATCAGTCCTATGTCCATATCTGAAGATGGCGAGGCAGAAGTGAAATCCCCAACCCCTACCCAGGTAGAAGCAGAGGTTGAAATAGAGCGATTTAGAAAGAGAAAATATAGTTATGCAAAAACAAAATTCCACAGATGCTGGAAATCTTAAATACCTAACAGTTCAGGCAGCATCAGTGGGTGTAATAATTTTCAATCGGGGAAAGAGTGAAGGGGAGGGAAAAACGAGGGGTGACCTGTGATAGGGTGGAATACAGGAGATTAAGTGGTACAAGGCAAAAGGTGGTGGTAATATGACAAGTAAAGCATCAAAAGGTGACATTAGCAGAATCATTGCCAGCACCAGCTGTCTTTAAGTAAAAAATAGGAGCATTAATTTGTCCCTCTCTAACCTAGGCATTGTTCCAGTGAAGCTCAACGGAAGCTTTGTCTTTCAATTATGCACTTGACAGCTTACTGGCTGCATGACAATATTAGGTTCAACAATTTCAGATCATAACCACTGAATTATCATTCTTTACTGTTGTTTCATAATATTCTCCATTCACGTTAAGGAGCAGAGCTCCCATGGAAAGTGCACATCTGAACCCCCACATTTTCTACCCATTAAGATAAATAGAAAATCAATGTCTGCAAGTCCACAATTTTCTGACTAGCACACCCAGTACTGCTCCTCGTCACAACTACTCTTATATGAAATGAAATGAAAATCGCTTATTGTCACAAGTAGGCTTCAAATGAAGTTACTGTGAAAAGCCCCTAGTCACCACCTTTCCGGCGCCTGTTCGGGGAGGCTGTTATGGGAATTGAACCATGCTGCTGGCCTGCCTTGATCTGCTTTCAAAGCCAGCGATTTAGCCATGTGCTAAACAGCCCCTTGTCACAATGGTGTTTACATCTATCACATAGGCGGAAGAACATCTGAAAGAAATTGTCAGCACTCAAATAGTCTGGGTACCCTGAAATGTAAAACGTCACTTAATCTTCATTTTACTTTAAAATTCTGGAACTCTCACAGTTCTACACTGCAGAACCTTGGTGCTCTCTGGGTAATCGAGCAATAATTTCTATTTTTTCATTTTGTGGATATATAATGAATTAGAAAAAATGCTTTCCAAGTTTATTTTAGCTTTTTATAACTTTAAATCTACAAATAATATTTTGTTAATGTAATGCAATATCATAACTGCTATAAATGACGAGCAAGAGATTAGAAAATGGGGGGGGTGGGTGGGAGTGGGGAAGATCTCGGAAACTTACCAGGTGATGCAGGAGGAGGAGGAGGCCTCGGTGGTGGAGTTGAAAGGTAAGTGGGAGGAGGAGTTGGGAGAGGAGATCGAAGAGGGGACATGGGCAGATGCCCTAGGGAGGGTGAACTCTTCCTCTTCATGCGCGAGGCTCAACCTCATACAGTTTAAGGTGCTGCACAGGGCACACATGACCGGGACAAGGATGAGCAGGTTCTTTGGGGGTGACGACAGGTGTGTTAGGTGCTCAGGGAGCCCAGCAAATCACACCCATATGTTCTGGGCATGCCCAGCGCTGGAGGAATTTTGGAAGGGCGTTGCGAGGACGGTGTCAAGGGTGGTAGGATCCAGGGTCAAACCGGGCTGGGGGCTCGCAATATTTGGGGTGGCAGAGGAGCCGGGAGTGCAGGAGGCGAAAGAGGCCGGAATTCTGGCCTTTGCGTCCCTGGTAGCCCGGCGAAGGATACTCCTTCAGTGGAAAGATGCGAGGCCCCCAAGTGTGGAATCCTGGATCAGCGATATGGCAGGGTTCATTAAATTCGAGAGAGTGAAAATCGCCTTGAGGGGGTCGGTACAAGGGTTCTTTAGGCGGTGGCAACTCCTTTCTGGCAGTACGATAGACATTGGTCAAAGCCAGCAGCAGCTCGGGGCGGGGGGGGTTTACTTTATTTTGGTTTATGTTATTTACACTGGAAGGGTCTGAGGGGGTGTATACACCTGTTGTCTTAAGTCGGGGTGTTAATGTTAATTTATTATTTAGGCACGGGGGAGGGGTTTGGGGGGTTGCTTTTTTAGATTGTGTTTTGTACTTAACCCTGTTGGGTTCTTTTTTCTTTCGCATTTTGATATTGATATTTTATGAAAACCTTTAATAAAAATTATTTTTTTTAAAAAGAGATTAGAAAATAGTTAGGTATTTGTATTAGCCAGTACTATAAGGGAGGCGGTGGGGTAGTGGTATTGTCACTGGACTCATAAAGCTCTGGGGATCCAGGTTCAAATCCCCTCTCTTCTCCTCCTCTTCTCTCTCTCTCTCTCTCTTCTCCCCCCCCCCCCGGAGACACCCACGTCCTATTAACAAATATTTTAAAAAAGGAATTGCATCCAAACGTGAATACAGTAGCACTAATTTCTGTTTTAACTGCTGCCCTCCTTGGTGTGCAGAGCTGGAGGTATGGAGCTCACAGGGAGGGGGGGCAGTGTCAGAGGGGCTGGATACACCCGGGACCCCTTGGGTTGAGGGCCACAGGCTGCGTTCGTGTCGGACAGCTGGAATCAGATCCAGAAGCTCTGCATTCCTCTAGCACAAATATTTGTGGATTCCCACCAGCGCCTGCACCATGCAGATGAAGCCCTCAACCATGGAGGTCATACCCTCAGCCCTGAAGCAGATATCCCTGCCATGGAGTGCACGTCCTGCACCAAGGTATCCACTGCGGACACCAGTCTTGCAGTGTTGACCTCATTGCATAGGAGTGACGGCACCATCTCCTCAGACAGAAGACGATTGGACTCCTCCAATCCAAGGAGGGATGCTGACATGCCTTCCTGATTCTCACAATGCTGCCTTTGCAGTTCCATGAGCTCGGGGACCCTGGGTCATGTCATCGGCCAGGGGCTCAGCAGTGTCCAGAGCCCCGGCACCTCCAGATTCCTGGGACATCCCTGCCTTCACCTGCTGTGGATCATCAACCATGAGGTGCTTACCAGTGAGTGACCCAGAATCCTGCCTAGCATGTAATCACACAGAGATGTGAGTATCTGCGCTAGTGGAAGGTGCATGTGACAGATGTGATGCCTCTTCAATGGTTACATCGGAGAAGTCTCCCTCAGAGCTACACACGTCTGGCGATTTCAGGGTGTGCGAGGATGGCCCGGACTGCTCATCTGATTGCCCTGCAAGGGAAGGGAAATGACACTATTCATCACGGGGGATAAATGATGCAATGTATTTACTCACGTGAAGCTTGAGTAACGACTGTTGATCCTTGGGGTTCTCACTTTTGCTCGCTTCCCTCACCTTGCCATCAGCGCAGACATGGTCAGGCTCCTTTCCTGCAGGCTTATGGTCTCTTTCCTCATGCGGGGTCAGGTTCCGGAACTCCTGCATTACATCGGGTGGCTGTGCGTGAGGTTAAGCCTTGGGGGGGGGGGGGGGGGGGGGGGTTGTTGGAGAAGAGGGCCACATCGTCTGTGGGCAGCCTGTGAGGTGGCTGGCTGAGAGATCACCTTGGAGATGCGAGGGGTGGGTTAACTCTGCTTCTCACTCCACAGATGCTACCAGACTTTGACTTTTTCTTGACATTCTCTGCTCTAAGAACAATCTCAGCCCCTTGAATCTCGCCACATAACTAAAGTTGCTCATTCTTGGTATCATCCTGGGAAACCTCGTCTGTCCCCTCTCCAAAATCTTGCTATCTTTCCTTAAAGTGTGGCTCCCAGAATTGTACACTATTGTATTCCAGTAAGGCCTGACAGAGATTTGTAAAGATTTAACATGACTTCCTTGTATTCAATGCCCATATTTCAAAGCCAAGTATCCCATACATGTTCTCAACTAACCCCTGCCACATTCAATAATGAAAATGCACCTTCAGAACCCGCTGTTCTTGCACTTTCTCAAAATAGCACCATTTATATTATACTGCCCCTACATCTTGTTCCTGCCAAAGTATATACTTCAATCTACCGTGAATTGGGCCATTTTACTCTTCCGTCCACCTCCGCCTAAAG
This sequence comes from Scyliorhinus torazame, assembly GCF_047496885.1. NCBI lineage: Eukaryota > Metazoa > Chordata > Chondrichthyes > Carcharhiniformes > Scyliorhinidae > Scyliorhinus > Scyliorhinus torazame. The sequence continues at coordinate 261,900,270 of NC_092710.1, forward strand.
TCTACTACGAACATACTCATCATTTATTACGTTGTCAAGTTTTGTATCGTCTTCAAACTGCAAAATTATAATTCAGGTCATTTGTATATAACAAGAGAAACAATGGTTCTAATCCCAACCCTGGCACCACATACATACTCCTCTGCAGTCAGTAAAACATCTGCTCACCACTACCCCTGCCTCACAAGTTACCTCTGCCCCTTTAATATCATGTGTTTCTATTTTCCATGTAAGTTTGTTCTGAATTAGCTTATCAAATCGTCTCTTAGCTTCCAGGTACCACCAGCCGAATTCTCCGTTTAGAGACTAAGTGCTGACACCAGGACTGAATCTCAAGTGTTCTATATTTGCAAAAGCGGCGCCGGTCCCGGAGCAATTCAGAACCCATTAATGGGCAAGCACCAGGGCCACTTGGAACCATTGCAACTCGAATGCATAACGGCATCTGATTTGCCAGGGATGGGATTGGCATTCGAGAGGCTGACAAGCTGCAGCCGCATATAAACACTCCACTCCCCCCACACACTCATTCCAGCCAACAAGATGGCACCCTGAAGAGCGGCAGCCCGTTTTGCCGATGCAGAGCTTGAGACCCTGCTGGATGCCATGGAGGAGAGGTGGGGCACCTTGTTCCCAGGGCAGTTAGGCGACTGATGTCAACCCGGCCTAGTAGCAGAAGCCCCACTGCCAGGATTGGCCAGCAGTGTCGCAAGAAACTACACAACCTCGTCAGGACGGCCAGGATGAGTAACCAGCCCAGCCCTGTCCCACACCCATAGCCCCCCACCCCCTCTGCACCACATGCCAACAACCATACCCACCCACCATGGCCAGGTGCCCTGCACACACACACGCCATCAGCCGTGGATCCCCTGTACTGCCCCCATCTGAGTGTCTCGCACTCTGCATCATCTGTTCTCCAGGAGAAGGCAGCCCACAACGGCAGAGACAGAGGCAGTCCGGAGGAGGCCTGTCGGACTTGTGGCCCTTGACCGCTGCTGAACGGAAGGTGTTGAACCTGGTCGGTGGGGCCGGAGAGCGGGCAGTCATCGAGGTGGAGGTCGGCATCAGAGAAGCAGGTGAGCCCCCAATGGAGTGTGATATCCCTATGGCACGTGTGCTTGCCCACCCCCCTCCCCCCTATCTAACCATGCATTTTGCTGTGTGTCTTGCAGGATTACTGGGTGATGAGGCAGGCCCATCCGGTGTCCCACAGCCCAAGCCCCAAAACTCATCTAGTGGGACATGCTGGTGTCGCAAGCCCCCAGCTACAGCCCCGTGACACTTCAGAGGACACATCTGGGGACAACACCGTCTCTGCAGCACTGCTGTCACCAACATCCTCTACCACCCCAAAGACACTCGCCTCGATTGGACATGTTAGTGAAGAGGCTCCTCGGGCACTATCTACTGCACACCACACATATGCTGCGGTACATCAGCTGGAGGTGAGAGCCCCGAGGGGACGGATGGTCGGAGGGCTTCCCAACCCCAGGTGGATCTCGGGCGTCTGGAAACATTGGTCCCATCAATGCTGGAGATTCAGGAGCAGAGCCAGGGACTACGTGAAGGGTTGTCGGCAACCATCCAATGCCTGCAGGTGCAGTTGGAGGAGTCCCAACTGCCTGCAGGAGGCGATACCAACAATGCATGACACCCGGGACAACACTTCACAGGTGGCGTCCGCGGTGGAGGCCTTGCAGGCAAAGGTATTGACCATGGGTCAAGTTATCCAAGGCCTGGGTCACTATGTACGGGCGGTGGCCAAGACACAGGACCGGGCAGCCCTGTCACATGCAACCATGTACCAGTGCCACTTTGGCATTGCTGTTGTGCTCCAGAGCGTGCCCCAGTCAACTGCATTGGCCTGACGCTGGTTGACCTGAGCCAGTCACAGAGGGACCTGGCTTGATCACAGTGATGTGGCCCAGTCCCAGAGGGACGTGGCCCAGTCCCTATACTCCATAGCCGCAAGCATTGAGACCCTGGTTGAGACGAACTGGGGTCTCCAGGATTGGCAGCGCCAGGTGGTGGGGAGCCCCTGAAGCTCGCTCTGGAAGCACTCCTGTCCCCAGGAGTAGCCCGGGGGCCATTGGGCACCCCGAGGGAGGAGGGGGTGCTGGGGCCGGTGCTGGTGACACCCGCAGTAGGTGTGCCGATACACCGCAGCACCTCTGAATCCTCCCTCCTGTCCCTGAGCATCCCATGGGCATCGGGTAGAACAGGGTGACACCACGCCATCTGGGACACCTGAACGATGGCCCAGTCCACCCAGCCCCAGTCGCTCCAGAGGACAACCGCCAAAGTGGAGCCAGGTCACAGAGCAGGCTGCCTCCACTCCTGATGTACCGGCCGGGGAACCACCTAGACAGAGTGTTAGGGCCTGTAAGGCCAGAGCGCTAGACGTTGGCACGGGTGCAACGGATAAGATAGTTTAGGGACTGGGGCACATGTTTATATCACAATTAACACTAATGTTTCGACTTGCGGGGAGGGAGTGTTTGAAGGGGGGAATGTGACGGTGGGGGTGTCGGTGACCATACCCCTAATCGTTGATTGTCCAGTGCCCGGCGGCACAGGCACACATGTTGTGCGGCCTTCTGTGGCTGCCCGGGCCCCAAGCCCTTGGCCCTCCTCTGCATCCTCCTTGTTGGACGAGGCATTGTGTTCGTCATCCACACCCAGCATGTCGCCCCCTCTGCCGCATGATATTGTGGAGGACACAGCAGGCCACCGCGATGTGGGCGACTCCTCTAGTGCTATACTGGAGCGTCACTCCAGGGCAGTCCAGGCACCTGAACCACATCTTGAGCATGCCAATGCACCACTCGATCACGCTCCTGGTCGCTGGATGGGCATCATTGCAGTGGTTCTCCGCTCGTAAAACCTCTGTGCGTCCACCAGGACTGCGGCGGCTAGGATGACGGAAACCATGCCGGGTTGGATACCAAAGTTCTTTGTCTGCAGGGGGTAAAGTGCAAACATGTTAGCATGGTGGGTACCCCTGTGCCCGATTAGGCCCAATAGGTTAAAAGGTGGCCCTGGCCTGCATTGCAGCAGAGGACCACGCATGTCCCATCCCCACACCCACGTCCAGCCGATCCCTCTGGCACTCTGCACCGCAACCCTGGCCACATCAGTGCCTGGCAGCCGTGGGGGGGTCTAACCCCTGCATCAGTCCCTGCCAGCAGGGGTATCAGTGGCCGGCCCTACACATGCCAGCAGTATGCTCTACGGTGTTGCTCTTTCTAGCTTTATTCTATTTGCTCTGTTTAGGTCACCTTTGCTCATGAGTCGCCAGGTATCTTTATGATACCGCCACGTGGTTCAAGTTCAGGTTATGATTAATAACACAGCACATCGCTTAGTAAGGATTAAAACAACGGTCATTTATTATATACAACAAGCAATATTAATACCCTAATACTACTTTCTATATAACAAACCTATCACTACTGGCCAATACTTAACTTAGGAAGAGCCCACCAGGTCAGGGAAACAAATGGCTTGTCCAATCAGATCTGGCCCGCGGGATTCAAAAGGCTGCTACAGGTCGGTGGCTAGGTGTCTCTACCGGATAGCGATCGTTGGATTCAAACTTACGATACACGGTGGCTGGTCTTGCGAAGGTCTCGAGCAGGCGAAGATGAGAGAGAGATCTGAACTTGGACCTTTACTTTTATAGGGCCCAGGGGCTTCCCGCCTCCCGGGGCGGCCCTTGACCCTGAGTCCCAAGTGATTGGATTCTGTCCCCAGTCTCTGGGGTCGATGTGTCCAATGGTGAGGCGATTCCTTGATCGGGGGGTGGTCACTCACCTGTCTTTGTTTCGGCCACTGCAGCTGCCGACAGGTCTGGCCCGGTATTCAATTGCTAATATGTTGCGATTGTTCCCGGGGATAGCCGATTTAGCTGTGGATGTCTGAGTAGATTAGGTGTAAACAGTCCTGAATGCATCTGCGGATACCTGGGTTGCTGGGCTGTTGATAGCCCTGAGTATCGATCTGGGCTACGTTCCCAGAGCTGCAGCTGCAAACCTGTCTGCAACTGCCTGCTTGTGTCTTCTTGGCTGCTTTTCCCAGCAGTCTTTCGGTTTAGCCATTTTAAACTGGGTTTTGGCCAGATTAAACGGAACGCAGCCATTTTACATGGCTACAACGGCCCCTGTCCAGCGCCCTCCTGTGGCATCTACTGTAGGAGTCCTCCTTGTGCCAGCCATGTGGGGGGCACACATACGACCGTTATCGCTCTGCACAACCATGGGCCAAGGTGGCCGGTCAGTGGGGTGGACAGCAATATGGCTGCCTTGCAGGCCACGGCAATGACGGCCCATGCCTAGGCATCCTGGCCCCGGGGACAGACCTCGCTACTCTCCCATCCCTGGTAGATGCCCCCCCTCCCCCAGCCATCGGCAGCACTGGCAGCCTACAGTTGTGCCTTTGAGAACATGTCCTAACCTCCTCCCTCTCCCTCAGCAGCTATGTGCCAGCTTCCCGATTTTATATAGCACCAGTGAACCTTGCCATCGGTAATTTCTCCTGGTGGGAGAAATTCATGGGCGGCCCGGAAAAAAACCGGGGTGTGCCCATTAATGATATGCCAACGGCGGTTACTGTAATTTGCATGGCCACATCGGCATGCGACGTAGAACATATTCACTCCGCTGTCAAGGGGCATGGCATTCTGTTTGGCACCCGCCGCTGGCCACAATTTTCAGCTGATGTGCAATTCTCCGCCCAATTGTGTTGTGTTTCCTGGTTCTGGCGTCGGACTACAGAGAATCCCACCCCATTAGTTTGCCTTGTAACTTGCATTTGAGTTTTTGAAAGACTCACCAATTTTCTTCATCCTTTTGTTGTCAGCACAATCCAGATTACCTTCTCAATTCCAACAATGTTTTCCATTGTTGAGCCTCGTAGGACTTGTCATCTATCTCTGGACTCATTCACATTGAACTCTTACATGGATGTACTATTTCTCTTCAAACCAATCCTTAACCTTAAAGACTGTCATTTTCTGAATTAATTAATCCATTTATTTTCCTGGGTTTTCTCAAAAAACTAGCATTTTATCAGGTTATGTTTTAAAGAATAAAGGGATTTCTTTCCCATTAGAAGCATCAATATTCACTTGAAGTGGAGTTTCTTAGATTATCTACAATCACTAAGTGTTATCAATGGCACATGGATAATATTCCATTCCATATTTGACTGCAGAAAACCTGGCCTGTAAATCCCATCTCTGGCAAGTTGGAAATGCACATTCATCGTGGCATATCTCTGGACTTTCCCTAACGGCAGAAAAGGTCCTACCAAAACTGGCGACATGTGATTTGGCTTTAACTTATGTTTGGAGCAAACACTGCTGTTGAACTCACTAAACAGTATAGGCATCGCGATAATCCTCCTCAAGTGCCTCCTCCAGTGACTGAAATGCTCCTCCCTGAGTCTCAGTGTGGCTTCCGCCCATCAAGAGGTTCAATGGACATAATAATCTTTATTACTGTCACAAGTCGGCTTACATTAACACTGCAATGAAGTTACTGTGAAAATCCCCAGGCCACACTCCGGCGCCTGTTCGGGTACACTGAGGGAGAATTCAGAATGTCCAATTCACCTAACAAGCATGTCTTTCGAGACTTGTGGGAGGAAACCGGAGTGCCCAGAGGTAATGCACGCAGATACGGGGAGAACGTGAAGACTCCGCACAGACAGTGACCCAAGCCGGGAATCGAGCCTGGGTCCCTGATATGATCCTCAATGCATGCCAAATCCAGGAAAAGTGCAGGGAGCAGCATCAACCTCTGTACATGGCTGTCTTCGATCTCGCAAAAGCCTTGGACTCTGTAAACCGTGAGGGATTGTGGGAACATCATCCTCAAATTCGGTTGCCCACAGAAATTCATCACCTGCTCCATGGTGATATGCAAACCATGATCCTCACCAACGGAACCACCACAGGCCCATTACGTGTGTAAACTGCGTCATTGCACCAACGCTTTTCTCCACCTTCCTCACAGCAAGACTGCACCTCATCAACCTGAAGCACCCTCCTGGAGTGGAGCTAAGCTACCGGACAAGCTGGAAACTGTTGAACTTCCAATGTCTCCAGGCCAAAATCAAGACCACCCCAACCTCTGTCATTGAGATGCAGTACGCTGATGACATGTGTGTGCGCATATTCAGAGGCCGAGCTACAAACCATCGTCCACGCATTCACCGAGGCATATGAAAGAATGGGCTTCAGACTAAACATCCGGAAAACAAAGGTTCTCTACCGCCCCGCTCCTGCCACACACAACTGTCCTCCAACGATCAAGATCCATGGTGAGTCCTTGGACAATGTGGATCATTTCCCATATCTCGGGAGTTTCTTATAGGTGCGAGCAGACGTTGACGATTAAATTCAACATCAACTCCAATGCGCCAGTGCAGTCTTCGGATGCCCGAGGAACAGAGTATTCGAAGACCTAGACCTCAAATCCAGCATCAAACTCATGGTCTACAGAGCAGTCATGGTCCCCGTCCTCCTGAATGCATAAGAAACTGAGACAATGTATAGCAGTCACTTTAAATCCCTGGAGAGATATCACCAAAGTTGCCTTCCCGTACCAGCCTCCCCGAACAGGCGCCAGAATGTGGCGACTAGGGGCTTTTCACAGTAACTTCATTTGAAGCCTACTTGTGACAATAAGCAATTTTCATTTCATTTTTTCATTTCAAAATCCTGCAAATCCACTGGCAGGATAGGCACACCAACGTGAGCGTCCTCTCCCAGGCCAATATCCCCAGTATCGAGGCACTGGTCATGCTAGACCACCTGCGATGGGCGGGCCACATTGTCCGTGTGTCCAACACAAGACTCCCGAAACAAATGCTCTACTCCGAGCTCCTCAATGGCAAGCGATCACTAGGAGGGCAGAGGAAACGCTACAAGGACACTCTGAAAGCCTCGCTAAATAAATGCAACATCCCCACCGACATGTGGGAATCACTTTCCTTGGAATGCACCAACTGGAGAAGAAGCATTCGCAAATGCACCAAGCACTTCTAGTGGAGCACCGGAGACCAAGTGTAAATAGCAGAAGAGGTGCGCAGTATCCAGAGAGTCCCACCCACTCACCTCATCAAACACCACCTGCCAAACCTGTGGCAGAGTCTGTGGATCCAGGATTCAACTATTCAGCCACCGCAGAACCCACCTCCCCGGAGTGAAAGCAAGTCATCCTCGACTCTGAGGGACTTCCCAAGAAGAAGACTGTATTTTTTAAAAGCTTGCATTTATATAGTGCCTTTCACAACCTTGGGATGACCCAAAGCACTAGCCAATGAAATACTTTTGAAACATTTATCACCATGATAATGCTAAGAACCATGAAACTAGTTTTCACATAGCAAAGTCCCACAAGCAGTGATGCTGGATGCATCCTCAAAGATCTCCAATACATTTGTCAAACGCTACACAAAACCATGTTGACTCTTTGATTGATTGCATTATGATTTTCTAAATGTCTGCTCCTACTTCCTTAATAATAGATTGCAGCATATTCCCAGTGTCAGATGATTAGACTAACTGACCTATCATAGAATTTACAGTGCAGAAGGAGGCCGTTCGGCCCATCGAGTCAGCACCGGCTCTTGGAAAGAGCACCCTACCCAAGGTCAACACTGCCATTCTATCCCCATAACCCAGTAACCTCACTCAACACTAAGGGCAATTTTGGACACTAAGGGCAATTTATCATGGCCAATCCACCTAACCTGCACATCTTTGGACTGTGGGAGGAAACCGGAGGAAACCCACGCACACACTGGGAGGATGTGCAGACTCCGCACAGACAGTGACCCAAGCCGAAATCGAACCTGGGACCCTGGAGCTGTGAAGCAATTGTGCTATCCACAATGCTACCGTGCTGCTATAGCTTCCTGCTTTCTGTCTCATTCCTTTCCTTGAAATGAGGTGTTCCATTTGCAATTTTCCAATCTGGAGGGACCTATTCGAATTGAGGGAATTTTGGAAGATTACAACCAATACATTCACTATCTATGCAACCACTTACTTAATGCTCCCAGGATGCAGGTCATCTGATCCAGCGGATTAGTCAGTCAGCCTTTAGTCCCATTTGTTTGCCTGGTGCGTTTTGTCGATCCATAAGGGTAAATGTTCTGGTACTGTCCACTACAGGAATCATCACAAGCGGGACAGTAAATTTGGCATAACATTTAAAGATCTATTGACCTCAAATGGGAATTTCCGGTCTAGAAGTGGGCACAACCGGAAAATCCCACACGTATTTGTTTTATTCTTTTGCCTCCTGATCTTCTACAGTTGTTGGGGTGTGTTTCGGGCTATCAACCACAAAGACAGGTACAAAATATTTGTTCAAATCTCTGCCAGTTCCTTGTCTCTAATTATTAACTTCCTAGTCTCATCTTCTAAGAGGCCGACATTTACTTTAGCTACTCTCTTCCTTTTTATAGCTTGTAGAAGTTCTACTGTCTGTTTATTTCTTGCTAATTAACTCTCTTAATCTATTTTCTCCTTTAATTTTTTATTAGTCATCCTTTGATGGTTCCTAAAAGATTACCAATCTTCTCCCCTACCACTGATCTTTGTGAGCCTTTTCTTTCAATTTGATACCATCTTGAATTTACTTAGAGATAAAGATCAGCCATGGTCGTATTGAATGGTGGAGCTGGCTCCATGGGCTGAATTGTCTGTTCCTGCTCCTAGTTCTTATGCTCCAGTTAGCCATGGATGGCTCAACCTTCTTATAGGGTTTGCCTTTCTCAGTGGAATGTATCTTTATTGAGAGTCATGACATATCTTAAACGTTTGTCACGCTTATCTACCATCTTACCTTTTTTAAAAGTAATTTTATTCATGATATTTTCAAATTATTTACAAAGAACTGAACACAAGGAACCATCATCCACAAACCATAGTCCTAATGCCCTCCCATGTCCCAACCCGAAACACTTTACATTATATCAACAAAAAAAAACACAACACAATAAAACAGCACCAACTACCCCCCCTCCAGCTGACATTTACCATTCCTTAAAGAAAGCGATGAACAACCTCCACCTTAAAAAGAACCCCACCCCTGACCCCCTAACGGCAAATTTTATCTTTTCGAAATGAAGCAATTCAGCCAAGTCACTCACCCACCCCGCCAGCTTAGGCAGCTCCAGGTCCCGCCACCCTAACAAGATCCACCTCCGGGCTAGCAGAGAGGCAAAGGCCAACACGTCAGCTTTTCTCTCTCCATCTACACTCCCAGATCCTCCGACACCCCAAATATCACCATCCACTGGCTCGGAGCCACCCTTACCCCCAGAATCTCAGACATCATTCCCGTAAAGGACTTCCAGAATTCCTCCAACTTCAGGCAGGCCCAGAATATATGGGTGTGATCAGCCAGATCCCTTGAGCACCGCCGCATCTATCCTTCCCACTCACACACCCCCCCCGGGAAAAAAACTAATCTGCAACACTGTCATGTGCACGACTTTAAACTGAATGAAGCTTACCCTCACACACAATGCCAAATTTACCCGATGCAGGGCTTCACTTTACAACCTACTCAAATATCACCCCCAGCTCCTCCTCCCACTTCCACTTATATCCTCCACCAAGGACTTCTCCCTTTCCATCAACCCCCGTATATGTCCGAGATCCTACCTCCCCTATCTCGTCCTCAAGACACAATTATTTTGTCCAATGGCAGGCGTGGTAACTTCGGTAACATGACAAACTCCTTTCTCACAAAATCCCTGACCTGCAAGTACTGAAACCATTATCGCTCGGCAGCTGGAATTACTCCTCCAATTCTCCCAACTCCGCAAACATACTTCCCAAGGACAAGTCCCTAAAACACTCTATCCCACTTGCTCCCACACCCCGAACGTGGAATCCAGCCCTGCTGGTATAAATCTATGATTGCTGTAGATCGGTACTTACAATGACAGACCCGCCATCTTAAAATGTTGCCTGCACTGATTCCTCTCTCTGAGCGATGAAACCACCACCGGGCTGGTGGAATACCTAGCTGGCGTGAACAGAAGAGGTGCCAGTAACGGTGCCATCAAGCTTGTCCCTCTACACTAGGACTAGGTCTCCTCCATCCATCCCACACTGACCTCTCCTCCACAGCCCACCTTTCAACATATGCCACCCAGTAATAATTCAGCAAGCTCGGCAGCGCCAACCCCCCTCCCAGTCACTGCCTGTCTTTCTCCAAAAACACCCTCCTAATCTGGGGTACCTTATCCATTCATATAAACTCTGAAAGCATCCTTTTCATCCTTCCAAAGAAAGATTTGGGCACAAAAATCGGGCGGTTCTGGAAAATAAACAAAACCTTAGGCAAAATCGTCATCTTTACTGTCTGGACCCTCCCAGCCAGCGAAAACGGTAGGACATCCCACCTCTTAAAATCCTCCTTCGCCAAATTCAACTTACGTAACTGAGCCCAACTGTGCACCACCCAAATATTGAAATGCGACTTGACCAGCCAAAACAACTTCTTCAATCCCCTCCCCTGCATCCGAGCAGTGACCAGGAAAACCTCGCTCTTTCCGATATTGAGCTTGTACCCAGAAAATGACCCAAACTCCGTCAATATCCCCATAATCCTATCCAATGTGCGCCACCTGATCCGTGACGTTCAACAACAGGTTGCCCGCATCCAAGCAAACCCAGAAGTCCATCACTCTCCCTCTCAATACCCCTCCACCTCCCCGAAGCCCATAGCGCCGTTGCTGAAGGCTCGATTGCGAAGGCGAAAATACCCCAAGCCAGTATTATCCGTGCGAACACTCATTGTGGGGACCCTTTACAGCAACCAAATGCAATCCACAGATCCCCGCCCAATCCAAACTGTCCCAGCAACTCGGAACAGATAATTCCTGTCAAACGCCGTCTCCACGTCTATAGATACTATCATCTCAATTTCCTGACCCCCTCCCCCCAGCCGATCACCGCATAATCGCATGGAACAGCCTTGTTAAACTTCTCCACTAAAAGGAGCCCCAGTTCTATAACATTTTTTATGTAATTCCGCTGGGATCCCAGCCGGTTCCCAGACTGCATCGAACCCATGCACCCTATCAATTCCCCCAGGACAATCGGGGCACCCAACCTCTGCACCCTTCCCTCCTCCATCACCAAAAAGTCCAGGCCATCCAGCAACCGCCTCATGTCCAGGTCCCGTCCTCCTCCTCCTCCTCCTTTCTCTCCCCCCCCCCCCCCCCCCCGGCTGCCCAATTACCGCCCTCAGCACAGTGGCAGAGACTAACTCAATTTTATTGAGCTCTACATAAGTGCGTATGGCCATCCCTATCTTTTCACAAACCTCCTTATCGGCCAACAACCCCACATCCAGCCTCCACTGCAGCCACCTCCCCCCTTCTCCACACACCGATCCACAAGATGCAATGCATGATCCGACATCATTATCGCCGAGTACTCCATTCCAACCACCCCTGCCAACAATATTTTGTCCATGACAGAAAAATCGATCCGGGAATACACCCGATGAAAAGAATGAAAATTCCTTCACCCAAAGGTGGGTAAGCAGGAGCTCGACGTGAAAAACTAGAGACATAGAAGGGTGTTGATTGGAATGTTTGAATGGGAAGTGATGCACACAGACTGTAGAGTACATGGGCGGAGTGTTAGAGTGGCAGAGAAGGATGTGTTGCACAGAGATTCATGGAGGTGGGGGTGGGCAAAGGCTTGCACATTAGGGCCGGGGTTGCACAGCGACTTATGGAGAGGTTGGCGGAGATTGTGTAATGATCGGTCATGAAGGAACTGGAGAGCTCATCAAAAGATAGTATTGTTCTGGTCAGGAGGGCAGGTGAGAGATTATAGGTCGTCCTGGGGCTTTGTGCACCTCAGTCAGCGTGAGAGACTAAAGGCAATCCTGGGGTTTTGCAGGTGATGCTCCAGGTCAGTGCACGACACGCACATCATAATCCTGTTCCAAGGAGGGCCGTGTGCTTAATTGGGCTAAGTTACAGGTTGGTGTGCGGAACATGTTCATGGCCTTGCAGTTGGTAATGATTAGCTTGTCTGGCTCTGTACCAGACTACAGATGGGATGGTCATGGCCTGGAAAGACACCTGCAACCTGTAAATGGGGAAAACGTAATAAGGGTAGGGAGTTTGAAGCTCTCATGGGGTGGGGTTCTCTTCTGTATGTGACTGTGCACATAGCCTTGAGAAGGGATGGGATGAGGTCCACATGGGACAGTGATGGGTTCAGTGAGGAGGGCTGGAATGTCCACCACAATTACAATGGGATCCAAGGTTACTGGGGTAGGCTGGAGAATAATGGGAGGGAGCTCTACCTGCAGGTTGTGATATTCCGGGAAGATTGGAGGGACAGGAAGGGTTGAAGATCGTCTCAAAATAAAAATGCAGCACCACCATCTTGAAACCCCAAAGTTGTTGCACAGTTTGAAATTAAAACTGGAAAATGATCTGCACAGCAGGGGTCTGAGGCTGTGTGGGAGGAGCCCACAGGTGGACTAAGGGGCCCTTTTAGGCGGCACCTCTCCGATTGCTTAGAGTTGCAACATTGAAATAGAGTCTGAGCTGAGAGAAAATAGGAAAACTTTCTTTAGACGGTGCAGTTGAAGCCATTGCCTTTTGGTACGTTTTTAAAAGACGATAGGAGTCATTGGCTTCACAAGCCTATCCATTTGAGCTTTAACAGAGAGCTGTGTGAAAATGGAAAATGCTGGCTGCTGTAAAGGAAGCACAGCTGCTGCATGTCTGACAGATCATCAATGAAAGCCTCTTCTAAGCTTTATCCAATTGGCATGGGTAGTGGGCTGAAGGACATCCAGTCATTGCTGAAGTGCAAGTTGAGCTTGATCAGCATACCACATCAGAGATTGCAGGAGTGCCTTTGGTAAAGTGGCACATCTCATAAATCATCCAAACCTCTTCCAAACTCTGTAGGATTGAGATGTCAAGCATCGGGGTTGGCACCTTGATCATCTAGATCGGTGTTTGCACCCCAGCTGCAAGGCTGTATCAGCAAGAAGCTTGGCGCGCAGATGCAGCTCTAGGGCATGGCAGTGACTTTGTGAGTGGGAGGTTGAGTGCATTTTCCCATATTCATTCAGCTGTGGCATCTATCGGTCCATAGGTAAAAGGAGGATTGAACAATGGGGCTTGCAATCTATGCTGCCTTCTTGATGGCAGTGATCTGATTAAGGAGGGAAAATGTCGGGGGCTGCCTCAAACAGCTTTGAGTGGAGGCCCAGCCTCAGATCCATGGTTCAGGGGAGCCCCAGCAAGACCCAGACAATGAGCAGGTTAGACCCATCCCACAGAGGTAACTCGCACAACCAAGGGCCTACCGAAGAAAGCTTTCCTCTCTGGAGGTGAGCAAAAGGCAATATCACACATGTCTATGCTTGTCAAGAGAGGTAGTGGATTACACCTGCCACATTTTGTTGGAGGAGATAATGCCCCATGGATTGGGGGGATATTCCCTGTCGGTGTCCCTGAAGGTCATCGCTGTGCTCAATTGTTTTGCCTGTGGATCATTCCAGGAATCAACAGAGGACTAATGCATCATCTCACAGACCTCAGAACATAAATGTATCAAAGACATGACATTATCTCCACCGTAAGACTTCACACTTGATGAAGCTCGCCAGGCTGCTAGATGTTTTTGGATTTGTGGCTATCTCAGGCTTCCCTAGAGTACAGGCTGCAATCAATTGCACACGTGTGATTTTAAGAGCTCCATGGCATCAGCCCCTAACGTACATTAATAGTAAAGGGTTCCACTCCATCAAAGTTCAGCTGGTATGTGATCATCAGAAGCATGTCATGCATGTTTGTGCCAGGTATGTTGGGAGTCCCCCTCACTCCCAGGTACCTCATATATTTGAACAGCCTCAGCAATTTATACGGATAGCTACTTGAGGATAAGGTGTACCCACTCAAAAAATGGCTTATTGTGCCCTTCACAACCTGGCACTTCAAAAGGAGGATCCCTTATCAGACATGGAGGCATGGAGGAGGCCGAGAGCTCTTTGGAAAATAAAGAACAGGAAGGACAGTAAAGTGAATTGGGAGAGGAGGGTCAGCTTCCATGTGAGGATACCGTTGAAGAAGCACGACGTGGAAGATATGCCATGCCACACTGATAGCCATGAGGAGGAGTAAGGTGCAGGTAACAGGACAGAACCACATTCTTTCTGTCCCCTAGTGCCAAGCCAGTGGATTGAAAGGCTTCACAACCAGTGACATCAAAAGTAAGTTTAGCATTCAGACTTGTACCTTCAACCCTCATTGTTCACCAGGCCTTAATCTTTGGAAAGGTCACCAGCAAATCCTGTATCTGTGCACTCTGGCAAGTGAAAATCGACACAGCAGCGCAAACTCTTGACTCAGTATTCGCCACCTTGATGAGCAACCTTTAGTGGAGACTGAAATGCGTTCATGGTTGGGGAGACTGTCATGGCCGCAGGTCTTGTGCTTTGGTACTACCAGCTTTCTCATTTTGAGACGCAATTGCAGCTACTCCTCCAAGGCATGTGAGGATGCCTACCTCCATAAAACCTTCTAAGGAGTAGAGATTACTAACGTATTCAGTAAAGGGTTTGACTTATCTCCCTGATGTACCACAAGGGTAGAATTAGTATTACAAGTCAGCTACACATCACATAAATGTGAGTCTCAATGGGCGACAAATCCTGAGTGGGAGCATGGCTCTCCTCTCAATAAGAGGGCACATAGACACCTATGTACGATGCTTTAAAATGACAAGACCAATCTCATGAGCGGCAAATGTATTTACAAAGGTGCATGATATATATAACGATTGAACAACCAAGATGTCAAAGTTTCATCCTTTTTCCAAACCAACCCTAGCGCTACACCTTGGTGCATTCCTGACATCAGAGGTAGAGGCAGCCTGCTAGGCCCTGTTATCTTTGATTATAGCTGGCATCCTCAAGAGGGTCTGAGACCTGGAGGGTCCAAGCTTGCTTTGGGTGTCCTGCTGTGGCCTATACAGCTGGAAGTGATGGGGTCACACGCAAAGAGGATTGGGATTGGCTGGACTTGCTTTGAGTCACCTGGCTGGATGGCCCCAGGCTATCCAGCTGCTGGCCCTCTTCCCTGTGGGTGCACGAGGACCTGGCCCCCAACTCCGAGAAGGGAGATCTCCTGGAGGCAGGTCATAGTGTTTTTTTAAAAATCTAAAATAAATTTTGGGGTTTTTTTTTCCAATAAAGGGGATATTTAGCGTGGCCAATCCACCTAACCTTCACATCTTTGGGTTGTAGGGGTGAGGCCCATGCAGACACAGGGGGAATGTGCAAACTCCACACGGATAGTGACCCAGGGCCGGGATCGAACCCGGGTCCTCAGTGCCGTTGGCAGCAGTGCTAACCACTATGCCACCGTGCTGCCCTGCTCTCAGACAGACGAGTACTTCCAACATCTTTTGTTTCTATCACACCTAGTTTTAGATTTTCTTTTTAATTTATTTACAGGATGTGGTGGTCACTGACTAGGCCAGCATTTATTGCCCATCCATTGTTGCCCTTGAGACTGCTTGCTGGGCCATTTCAGAGACATTTGTTTTCAAAAGTAGAATAGCCTGAATTATATAAAAAAAGAAATGAGTACAGAACTGCCCAATCCCGTAGGATATAAATTTTTGTTTTATTAACATAAACAATAGAAACAAAATAAATCTTACCATTTTGATCTGTGCACAGAAATTCTATTCCAGTCATTAAAAAGTTAAGAAGATCGACACACACACAATAGAATATGGCCTCATGTTTACTTAGCAACTCTCCAAACTAGTTTGGTTTTACCTCAGTATGTAAAGTGGTATCTCCTGTATCATGGGAATGGTAGAAGGCCTCTTTTTTTTCCTGTTCGTCTACAGATTGTAACCACACATGGGTAGATAGATCAGGGCAGACAGGTTTAGCATTTTCAAACAAGCTGCATACATTCCAAGTACAGGAAGCCTGTGGCTTTGCATATGTGCTGAGACAAAGCAGCAAGAGTACCCCTCCCCTTCATTTCTTACATCTTATGCTCATCTTATTCTCCTACAGATGTCAGCAGTCATCAGTAAGTCGGGGGAACTCAAGTTGATCTCTGAGCATGACACAGATACAGAGTCACCTGTGAAACCGTAAGTAACACCAGTTCAAATCAACACACATCAAATCTTAGGAGCTTTCAGTTTTACTAAGAAATATAGGCAGTGTTTCCTTGAATTATTTCAAAATTAGAAGACTGTTGTTCAGACCATATTAACCATTTTAGCAGTATTATGCTGGGTCTGATTTCAGATGGGCCCAAGCCTTCCTTTGCATCCAAGTGAGGGTCTGTTAAATGACAAACCTATCTTTACTGAAGAACTGAAAGGTGCTGCTGAATGAAACTCAAGTGATTCAATCAGTCCAGAGGGAATGGACACCTTTCATCGGTACTTGAACCTTTCCACCTAGTATGCACAGCACTCTTGTCGACGATCCAGAATATTCCTGCCCCATGGCAGTGGATTGGCTGGACTCGCCGAAATTTCAGACATGCACCGCGTTGCCAGGCGAAAAACGCCAAAGGAGCGTATGCCTGCCTGAATCCAATTCTGACCATTTCTGCCCACTGCGGAACTTCCAGCCAATATCCGGCAACACGAAGCTCAGGCGAGTGCGTAGGCGCCGCCCCATGAGCAACTCTGATGACGCCGCCCCTATGTGTGTTCAGGGTCCGGGTTTACAGAACCTCAAAGTATTTAATGGAGTTCAGCTAACCCACAACTTTTAATAGATTGTGGTGTGGGAAGCACACGGCGTACTCTCCAGGTGTGATACAGCAGAAATGGACAAGTGGTTTTTAAAACAAAACAACGTTTATTCAATGAACTCAAGTTAACCTTTTAAAAACAAACATTGAATATCTTAACACCCATTACTTCAAAGATAACCCCAAAAGACTACAACACTAAATAATCCTTCAAACTGTTCCTTTAAACATCCAAAAGACTTCAAACCTTCAAAAATAGGAGCACATTAGATTACATCCAATATATTTATAGTCTTTGGATTGCAGCAGTCAACAGACCAGCTGTGTTTCTTCATGCAGCTCACAGCAAAACACCCAGACACTCCCAGCTGCGTTCCCAAACTGAAACTCAAAAAGTAGAAGTGAGCGCAGCTCCCCCCACCCTCTGACATCACTTCAGTAATGTGATCAGCTCCATTTCTTAAAGGTACTCTCACATTTCCCCCCCCCCCCCCCCCCCAGAAAAAAAAAAAAACATCAACTTCAAGATGGTTTCATTTTTCACCTTTGCACCATCAATTAAGAAATGCACACAGTAAAAACACTTTACCGGTTCAAGAAAACACACACTCAAACAGGTATAATAATTTAGTCCATTTTTTTTTTCCCATTCTTCTTCCTCCAATCGAAATCCTTCTCGATTGACAGTCTCTTTTAACAACAAAGTCTCTGCACGATCCATCCATTCCTCTACACCTCGGCATTTCTCTTTAAAATTAGATACTTCAGTTCAATCTGATCACAGAGTCCCTTGCAATTCTCCAATACAGGAGCACGGTTACCACAGCTTTCAGGCAGTCAAATGCATGTTGAAACTCCGCTGTCCATTGAAATTTTTTTACGTTTCTTCAGCAAGTCCATCAGTGGAGCAATCACGCTACAAAACTCTTGCACAAATGTTTGATCAAATCCACTCATGCCAAGAAATTGAATTATTCCCCGTCGTGTTATTTCCCGTCGTGTCAAGGGTATCGGAAACTCCCCAATAACTTTCGTTTTCACATCCCGTGGGACCAATCAACCCTGTCCAATTGTATGGCTAAGGAAAGTGACTTGGGCTTTTCCAAATTCACTTTTGGCTAGGTTTAGCACCAAACCCGCCTCCTGAAGTTGATCGAATAACTCCAGAAGATGTTTTAAATGTTCTTTCCATGTCTGGCTGAAAACTACCAGATCGTCGATATAGACCGCACAATTGGGTAATCCTGAAACAACTGTATTAGTTAACTGTTGAAATGTGGCTGGGGCACTTTTCATGCCAAATGGCATAACTTTGAATTGGTACATACCATCTGGAGTCACAAAAGCTGAAATCTCCTTCGCCCCTTCGGATAAAGGTTCCTGCCAGTAACCTTTAAGTAAATCCAATTTGGAAATAAAAGTGGATTGTCCCACTTTCTCAATGCAATCCTCCAAACGTGGGATAGGATAAGAGTCCGTTCTTGTAACTGCATTAACCTTTTTATAGTCCACACGCAACCGTTGGGTACCGTCTGGTTTAGGTACCATCACTATGGGCGAGCTCCATTGGCCGCAACCCACTTTAATTATGCCATTTTTAAGCATACTCTCAATCTCTTTCTTAACCTGTGCCAATTTTAAAGGATTAAGTCTATATGGATGTTGTCTGATAGGAACAGCATTTCCCACATCTACATCATGTATCACCATTTTAGTACTTCCCAATTTATCTCTACAAACTTGCCCATGTGATAGCAACTCTTTCAGGTCAGTTCGTTTTTCCTCTGGAAGGTAACTTAACAATTCATCCCAATTTTTAAGAACATCCTGATTTTCCAATTTATTATGAGGTATGTCAAATTCACAGTCATCTGGATTTGGTTCGTCACTTTGAGTTAGAATCATTAAAACCTCCTTTTTCTCTCCTCCCTTTCAAAGTACCTTTTAAGCAGTCACATGACACACTCGGTGAGTCTTCTATCTGGTGTTTTTACCACATAATTCACCTCACTTAATTTCCTTTCAATCTGATAAGATCCACAAAACCTAGCTTTTAAAGGCACCCCTACCACTGGTAACAACACTAAAAGTTTATCTCCACTGGTAAAACTACGAACATTGGATTTCTTGTCCGCTACCCGTTTCATCACATTTTGTGCAACTTTAAAATGTTGTCTAGCCAATTAACCTGCTCTATTTAATCGTTTCCTAAAATTTGACACGTAATCCGATAGTGTAATTTCCGATTTCTCACCCACCAATTGTTCTTTAATCAATTTAAGTGGTCCTCTTACCTCAGGAACAGAAATTAGTTCAAAAGGACCAAATTTGGTGGAATCATTAGGTGCATCCCTAACTGAAATAGTCCGAATGGAATTCCTTTATCCCAATCCTCTAGATAATCTTGACAATAAGCCCTCAACATTGTCTTTAATGTCTGATGCCACCTTTCTAACGCTCCCTGTGATTCTGGATGGTACGCAGTTGATTTAAATTGTTTTATTCCTAAGCTATCCATAACGCCTTTGAATAACCTGGAGGTAAAATTTGATCCTTGATCCGATTGAATTTCTGTGGGTAATCCATATCTAGTAAAGAATTTAAGTAACTCCTCCACAACCTTTTTAGCTGTAATATTACGTACTGGAATGGCCTCTGGAAACCTAGTAGACACATCCATTATAGTCAAAAGATATTGATTCCCACTTTTTGTTTTAGGAAGCGGTCCTACGCAATCAATTAGGACCCTTGTAAAAGGTTCCTCAAATGCTGGAATGGGTATTAATGGCGCTGGTTTTATCACTGCTCAAGGTTTCCCTATCACTTGACATGTGTGACATGATTGACAAAATTTAACTACATCTTTATGTAGTCCAGGCCAATTTTAGCTTGAGTTTTCCTTATCCTCAAATTATCTCACACTGGTACCTCATGTGCCACTCACAACACCTCCTTTCTATACCCTACCGGCAATACTACTTGATGACCCTCTGCCCACTTTTCATCCGCCTGCATATATACAGGTCTCCATTTTCTCATCAAGACATCACTTTTATGGTAATAACACTGGTATACTCTCAGATTCCTCTTCCGTATATGCTTTCTGATATATCCGTTTTATTTCTACATCTTTCTGTTGTAACTCCGCCAATTTACCTGAACTAAAAATATCCGCCTCATCCTCCACCTGTTCTTTTTCAACTATTTGATCAAAAATCGTTTCTGATAATTGCACTTCCACTTCATCTTCACTCTTTGATTTCTCCCCTTGTCTTAACCTGTGACTTTGCGACCTTGTTACTACACAATCCGGCCAAATCCCAGGATATTCGTCCTTCAACACTTCAGTTGTCTGATTTTCCACTGGCTTATCAACCACAGTAGGCATCACTCCCACCTGCGATCCAGCTATGTCATTACCCAAGATAAACTGTAATCCTGGAAAAGATAGTTTCTCTATTACTCCTGCTACCACTTTACCACTCTTCACTGGACTTTCCAACCTTACATAATGGAAAGCTACTCCTCTCACCCTGAATTCCACATATTACCACCTTTTCTGGCAACATTCTTCCCAAACTACATAATTCCTCATCTCTTACCATTAAAGATTGACTAGCTCCTATATCTCTTAAAATTGTGACTTCTTTACCTGCTCCTCCTGATACACATGAGTAAACTTTACCCACACAAGTAAATTCTTTAAAGACATCTGGCACCGTCTTATCAATTACTTCTTGAACAGGCTGTACAATCGTTTGCACTGCCTTCGCTTCCCTTGGGCTTTCCTTTACCACTCTAACAAACCCCACTGTCTTATCCTGTTTTACCACATCAGCCTTCTCAGTGCTTTTCTTCAACCACCAACACTGACTTTACATGGCCTAATTTATTACAATGAAAACATTTGAAACTTTTAATTTCTCTTCCACCCTCCTGGATTTCTTTTTTAATCTGAGGTACACTCTCTTTATTATCTCCCATCAGGTCACCTTTACCACTCGAGTATTTCTCATGTCTCCAGTTTCTATCCCTCACCGGCTGAAACTGATGTCGGAGACCAAGCCTTGATTTATGAACTAATTCATAATCATCTGCCATTTCTGCTGCTAACCTCACAGTTTTAACCCTCTGCTCTTCCACATGAGTTCTCACTACATCAGGAATTGAATTTTTAAACTCCTCCAAAAGTATAATTTCTCTTGAGCTTCATACGTTTGGTCTATTTTCAAAGCCCTTATCCACCTATCAAAATTACTCTGTTTGAGCCTTTCAAACTCCATGTATATTTGACCAAATTCTTTCCTTAAATTTCTAAACCTTTGTCTGTAAGCTTCAGGCACTAGCTCATATGCACCCAAGATGGATTTTTTTCACCTCCTCATACATTCCAGATACCTCCTCCGGTAGTGATGCAAACACTTCACTAGCTCTACCTACCAGCTTTGTTTGAATCAGTAATACCCACATGTCCTGTGGCCATTTCATTTGTTTAGCTACCTTCTCAAATGAAATGAAAAAGGCTTCTACCTCCTTCTCGTCAAACCTTGGCAATGCTTGGACATATTTAAATAGATTCCCACCAAGCTTTCGACTTTGACACTCTTTCTCACTATCCTCATCACTATCATCCAACTGTATGTTTCCCTTTGCGTCTGCCAATTTTAACTGATTTGCATGTTTCATAGCCATTTTATGAAGTTCAAGCTCTCTCTCTTTTTCCCTTTCCTTTCTATCTCTGTCTTTGTTTCTTTCTTCTCCCTCCTTTTCTTTTTCTCTCATTGCTTATTCAAGCTGCTTTAATTCTTTTTCATGTTCAAATTGCTTAATCTGCAACGGAGCTTTGCCATTTCTAATGAGTCAGATTGTATCTCATGCAAATTGAAATGCTCAGCTACCGCAGTAAGTACCTCATCTTTTCGCATTTTGTCAGGCAATGTTAACTGCAATGCTTTTGCCAAATCTAACGGTCTGCGTTTAGTCTCTGTCCGAAAGGTATTGAGTGTTACCGTAACCACCCCCAAAACCCCCTGAGCCTCTGAAAGAGCCATTGTCCACAACGCACTCCCCACTTGAACTAAAATACCACACCTGAAAAGCAACCACAATATGCTCACCCCTCACTGTCTTTCAGTTTGTTAAGCCAATCCAATCGATAGACTTTGATCCCCCTCGACCCCCCAATTGTTATGGGTCTGGGTTTACAGAACCCCAAAGTGTTTCATGGAGTTCAACCGACCCACAACTTTTAATAGATTGTGGTGTGGGAAGCACACGGCGTACTCTCCAGGTGTGATACAGCAGAGATGGACAAGTGGTTTTTAAAACATAACAATGTTTATTCTATGAACTCAAGTTAACCTTTTAAAAACAAACATTGAAAATCTTAACACCCATTATTTCAAAGATAACCCCAAAGGACTAGCCCTAAATAATCCTTCAAACTGTTCCTTTAAACATCCAAAAGACTTCAAACCTTCAAAAATAGGAGCACACTAGGTTACATTCAATATATTTATAGTGTTTGGAGTGCAGAAATCAACAGACCAGCTCTGTGTTTCTTCATGCAGCTCACAGCAACGCACACAGACACTCCCAGCTGCGTTCCCAAACTGAAACTCAGAAAGCAGAAGTGAACTCAGCTCCCCCCACCCTCTGACATCATTTCGGCAATATGATCAGCTCCATTTCTTAAAGGTACATTGCTTAAACATCCATTTCTTAAAGGTACTCTCACATGACAGGTGGCATGTGGTGTAGTCCTGTAACAGAAGAGGAAACGGTCCAGACGAGTCTCGATGAAAGCCGTAGTCTGTTTCTGCATCCCCCTCTTGAATGTCTGGACCGCCCGCTTGGCTAATGCATTTGATGCCAGGTGATACGGTGCAGTGCAAACTTGGCAAATCCTGTTAGTCTATAAAAAGGATCCCAAATTCTGCGCTCTTGAACGGCATCCGATTGTCCGAAACAAGGACCTCCGGTATGCCTTGTGTGCTAAACGTCTGTCGGAGCCAGTTGACTATGGCCTTGGAAAGCATTCGGTGAACGTCAATCCATTTTGAGTGGGTGTCAGGAACATCGATCCCTGGAAAGAGCCGGCAAAATCGATGTGAATATCATAGAATTTACAGTGCAGAAGGAGACCATTCAGCCCATCGAGTCTGCACCGGCTCTTCTAAAGAGCACCCTACCCAAAGCCATCACCTCCACCCTATCCCCATAACCCAGCAACCCCACCCAACACTAAGGGAAATTTTGGACACTAAGCACAATTTATCATGGCCAATCCACCTAACCTGCACATCTTTGGACTGTGGGAGGAAACCGGAGCACCCGGAGGAAACCCACGCACACACGGGGAGGATGTGCAGACTCCGCACAGATAGTGACCCAAGCCGGAATCGAACCTGGGACCCTGGAGCTGTGAAGCAATTGTGCTATCCACAATGCTACCGTGCTGCCCCTGCCAGCGTGAAGCTGAAACCAAGGTCACCATGGCCACGTGGAGGCGTGCAGCCGGTGAAAGCTTCTGGTGTTCCTGGCACAGGCTGCACTGCTGGATGAACTTTGATACCGGTTTCCATGCCTGGCCACCATACATAGCTGCGGGCCAGCATTTTCATTTTAGACACCCCAGGGTGATCGTTATGGAGATCCTGCAAAATGAGGCCTCAAAACTCCATCAGGACCACGACATGTGTCCCTCGTAGAAAGATATAGTCTTCCACACTGAGATCCGTGGACGAGGCGATGGGTCGTTCCCTGCCCTCGTCCATTCAGTGAGCCAAAACTGCTCTGATGCTGTAAGGCGAGGCATCACAGGTGACTATCAGCGGTTTGGCACGGTCAAAGTGCGTAAGCAGTCGTGAAGATCAGAGCTGTTTCTTTACCTCGGTAAAGGCTGCCTGCTGTGGCGGAACCCATGTCCATGCCTGGCCCTTCTTCAGCAAATGGTGCAGGGGGGGCCAACAGGGTCGCGAAATTCGGGATTATTATGGGCCAGGGTTTAGAGAACCCTAAAGTGTATCATGGAGTTCACCTGACCCACAACTTTTAATAGATTGTGGTATGGGGAGCACACGGCCCACTCTACAGGTGCGGTACAGCAGAAATGGAAAAGTATTTTTAAAGCAAAACAATGTTTATTCTATGAACTCAAATTAACCTTTTTAAAACATAGTGAACATCTTAGCAACCATTAATTCAAATACAACCCCCAGAGAATACAACACTAAGTAATCCTTGAGCTTTCCTTTTATCATCCATAATACTTAAAAAACACCTTTTAACAGAAGCACATCAGGGTTATATTCACTACTGAGAGCAGTTACCTCGTTGAAATCAGCAAATGAACATTCATAAGCTTGCAGAGATTCCCACACATCCCGCTGTGATTTCAGCTTGTCCAAAACTAAAATGAAACTATACCCACCCTGCAGCAAAAAGCCCAAAGCGAAAGTAAAAAGCTGACGAACAGCCCAGCTCCACCCACTGACATCACTGCAGTAATAAACACCCATTTCTTAAAGGTACTCTCACTACAGATATTTATATACACACCCATTTATAAACACCCATTTCTTAAAGGTACTCTCACATGACACGGATTAACTTCCTATAATTTATGAGTCCGAGGAATGAATGGAGTTCGGTGGGGTCGTCCAGAATGCGGGCCTGTTCACCTTGTCTTTGACCGGGTGAAAGCCACTTTGGTCCACGTGGTAACCGAGGTACGTAATTTCCCGAGCATGGAATACGCACTTCTCCATACTGAGTCTAACCCCCAGAGACCGAGAAACAGCGAAGCACCTTGTCGAGGTTCCTCAAATGTTCTTAGTCCGACGTCCCGGTTATCAGCGTATCGTCAATGTGGACCACGATACGCAGTAAACCACACAGTATGTTTTCCATCACCCGCTGGAATATCAGGCAGGCCTATGATATCCCGAAAGGCAATCTGGCAGCACGGTAGCATAGTGGATAGCACGGTTGCTTCACAGCTCCAGGGTCCCAGGTTCGATTCCCGGCTTGGATCACTGTCTGTGTGGAGTCTGCATGTTCTCCCAGTGTGTGCGTGGGTTTCCTCCGGGTGCTCCGGTTTCCTTCCACAGTCCAAAGATATGCAGGCTAGATGGATTGGCTGTGATAAATTGCCCTTAGTGTCCAAAAAGGGTAGGTGGAGTCATTGGGTTACGGGGATAGGGCGATATTCATACAAACCCCGGTGTGTATTTACTGTCATGTATTTCGTGGACACCGGGTCCAAAATCAACGGAAGATAAGCGTGGCTCATGTCGAACTTCATGAAGGAACGACCCGCTGAGCTTCACGTAAAGGTCCTCTATTCGTGGTCCTGGATAACACCCCAACCAGGAAATGCAGTTGACCATCATTTTGTAATCCATGCAAAGACATGTGGTGCCATTGGGTAAGACTGGCACTGCCCAATCTACGAACTGTACAGGGCGGATAATGCCCAAACTCCCCAGGCAATCGGGCTTAGTGTCCACCTTTGACCGTAGTGCATATGAAACCAGGCAGGGCCAGAAATACCATAGCTGTGCTGATGGGTCCATTCTGATTTTTTTCTGTGGTGGCCCAAGATGGTGCTCAACCCCTCTGGAAGAACTTGGGAAATTTTGGCAGTATGGCATCCAGCCCATCTGGACACATTTGGCAAACCCACTGCCAGTTGAGACAGAGATGTTTCAATCAATTTCTGCGGAGTGAGCTAGGGCCACCACCTCACAACACGACTAACAGCCAACAGGCACATTGCTGTCCATACACAATGGGAACCACCAAGGTTCCGGCAATCGCCAAAGGCTCTCCGTATAGGTGGTTAATCCTGCAAAGATAAGGCCTGGATTCCTGACCAGATTTGATCAAAAATGTGGAGGCTGATGGCAGGTTCTGTATCCAACTCCAACATCCATTTATGCGGAGCGTAATTAATATTGGTGCTACCCTCGGTGAAGCAATGCAATTCAGCTGTTGGCGATCGTCAGCAGTCTCGTCCACAAAAGATGCCTGAGCACGGGAAGGGCAACCATACTGACGGGGGATGATGGGCCATCTTTCGAAGCCTCTCACCATTGTCCCGGTGGTCATATGCGTTCCCGTCTTAATGGGCCTGGTCTTCAGGGTCAGGGGAAAATGCACATCTAGCATCCAGGTCCCTCCGACGTCAGTCAGGTTGGACTAATCTGACTGAGAAGGCATTTCTCTGCAGGCAGTTGAATGCTCTGGACTGAGGATCTCATGCCATGTAACACCTGCATGCCTTGCTCTTCACTCTCACGGGATACAGATTCTTCCATTGCCCTCTTGAGGCTCAGCCGTGGGTCGTTTAATAGCTATCCCCTAGTTGTCGCATTGCAAATACCGCAAACCAGCATGTCTCATAGCGTTTTGGACAGTGATGTCCCAAATTTGCAGAACTCTGCGAGCTTCCGCAGGTGGGCCAAAAATTGCGTCATGGACTTCCCCTGGGCCTAAACAGCAGTATGGAACCGGAAACACCGAACGATAATGAGCACCCTGGGGTTTAATAGACCACCCACCAATGCGACCAAGTCTGCGAATGACCATGTGTCCAGTGCATCAGGGTGTGCATGCTCTTGGACACGCTGTACATGACAGCTCTTCAAGCTGTGAAGTGGATGACCGTCTGGCGCCCATCCCCAATGACAGCATTGTTACGAAAAAATATTGCATTCTCTCCACATATTGTGACCAGTCATCTGCACCTGCATCGAAAGCCTCCAACTTTCCAATGTGTGGCATGTCTGCCATCAGTAAGGTTGCCTCCTGAGGCCCATGAAAACTGGGTCGAGTTCTGAGAAGATGGCACCGTCAGCAGCTCCATTTTATCCTCATCGCTAGTGTTAGTCCCGTACAGAGCGACCACAAGGAAACGATGATGAAGGCAACAAAAAGTTTTAATTACACAATATACTGTGATGTGTAACTCCACTCCCCAAAGGGTCTCCTGGGGCAGGGTTTTCATGTCTGGTTGGCTTCCCTTGTTAAGGGAAAGCCCGCCCCCTTAACAGGGAAGCTTGTATTCGGGGGCGCAGTGGTATTGTCACTGGACTAGTAAATCAGAAAACGAGGGTAATACTCTGGGGACCCGGGTTCGAATCCCACCACTGCAGATGATGACATTTGACTTCAATTAAAATCTGGAATTAACAAGTCTAATTATGACCATGAAACCATTGTCAATTGTTGCAAAAGCTCATCTAGTTCTCAAATGTCCTTTAGGAGTGTCGCAGTGAGTTAGCCCTGCAGCCTCACGGCGCCGAGGTCCCAGGTTCAATCCCGGCTCTGAACATAGAACATACAGTGCAGAAGGAGGCCATTCGGCCCATCGAGTCTGCACCAACCCACTTAAGCCCTCACTTCCACCCAATCCCCATAACCCAATAACCCCATCTAACCATTTTTGGACACTAAGGGCAATTTAGGATGGCCAAACCACTTAACCTGCACGTCTTTGGACTGTGGGAGGAAACCGGAGCACCCGGAGGAAACCCACACAGGCCCAGAGAGAACGTGCAGACCCCGCACAGACAGTGACCCAGCAGGGAATCGAACCTGGGACCCTGGCGCTGTGAAGCCACAACGCTAATCACTGTGCTACCGTGCTGAACCCATGCTGTTGGCGTCACTCCGCAGCCAACTACAAACCAGCCATACAGCCAACCGAACTTATCGACCCCTCAATGTAACACATAGTTTAACAAACAAGAGGTTGATTTGTACCTCAAGATGAAATTAAATTCAATAAGTTTATTTCTTCTTCCCATCTCCTGGGTCACTGTCCATGTGGAGTTTGCATATTCTCCCCGTGTTTGTGTGGGTTTCGCCCCCACAACCCAAAGATGTGCAAGGTAGGTGGATTGGCCACGCTAAATTGCCCCTTAATTGGAAAAAAATGAATTGGGTACACTAAATTTATTTTTAAAAACTAATGTCCTTTCGGAAAGAAAATCTGACATTCTTACCTGGTCTGGCCTACATGTGACTCCAGATCCACAGCAATGTGGTTGACTCTGCCCCCTGAAGGGCAGGAGGGATGGGCAATAGATGCTGGCACAGTCAGCGATGCACAGGTCCCATGAATGAATAAAACAAAATTCATCCGAGGTCAAGGGAAACCTGACAGTCCACACCATGACTCTCGTGAGGGTTACAACAGAATCCATATATGATGAGATAAGACTGTTGACACTCTCTTCTGTCCACAACATCCATAATACACTGAGTAAGGGTCACTGGATAAGCATTTGGAGCCCAACTTACATTTTCTCTTTCAGAGACACCGAAGCCACAATAGCCTCCTCAGTGGTCCCCAAGTTCAAGATTAGCATTATTGATACAGTTAAGGGATAAACCATGTATCTTCTCCATTTGCATTATTCGTTGCCGCACCATGAAGAATACTTTCCCAGTAGCATATGAGGGATGCTGCCTTTTAATGTACTTACATGGGGAATTATGAAGGCCAAAATCATGGATATTATTTTTACTGATGCACCTTTTAAAGCTTTTTGTGAAATCCTGTCATACACCACAAACCAAATTAAGCCCTGCAGCCTAAATATAGAAATCAAACCTCAAACTTTAATAAATAATACTTGCCTTTTCCAGCACATTGCAGAAAAAGAAAAAGAAGAAGAAAGTAGCATCTCAGATATCAAGCGTGACAGCTTCTGAATCCAGTTCAACACTCATTGAAAGTGAGTCGAAAATTGATGCAAGGACCACATCTAAGAAAAAGAAGAAGAAAGCTGTTACAGACCACAGTTCAAGTGGAGGAACTAATTATGCTTTTGAGCTGGACTAGAACAGCACCTCAATAAAGCAATGTCACAAATTGCAAAAGTAATTACATGGTAGAAAGCATTGGATCTGTCTATAACTTTTACACTAAGTTGCAATAGCTTTTTACAACACAAAAAATGTTGACTGGTTCACAGTATAGTACTAGCTTAATAGAGGTGATCTTTAACAGCACCAAATAAAGGAAATATTTTCTTGAAGAAATGCGTGAACAATACTGTACCAAAATAGTAGGTTTATTATGGGGAGGATTGATTAATTTAATTGAAGGAAAGCACATTTACTGTGTATTGTGCTTGCATCAGCTGCAGTGAAGTTATTAATTGAAAACAAAATGTATTATATTTAAATAAGCCTTCGGTATGAGAATAAAGGTAATGCCTATCTTGTATGTATTATATTTAAATAAGCCTTTGTTATCAGAATAAAGGTAATGCCTATCTTGTTTGTATTATATTTAAATAAGCCTTTCTTACCAAACATAATTAATGTTTGTTTCATGATTTCTTATTTCCGGTGTTTTTAGTTAAATTAAATTCTGCGTGTTTCAGTTGTTTGAAGGTCTTCTTTGTTTTTAATATTTATATTCTAGTTCATAGTAATGCAGGAAATTCAATGGATATAGAATAATTTATAAAAGTTTTTAAAGCAATCATAATAGTTTTACAAAGGCAAATTTCCTATGTCAAGTTTCCTTTCAACTCTCATTCTTCTAAAATAACTTTAAATTTATTTTTTAAAAATTACATTGAGTACCCAATTCTTTTTTTTCCAATTAAAGGACAATTTAGCGTGGCCAATCCACGTACCAACATATTTTTTCGGGTTGTGGGGGTGAGACCCACGCAGACACGGGGAGAATTTGCAAATTCCACACGGACAGTGACCCAGGGCCGAGATTGAACCTGGTGTCCTCGGCGCTGTGAAGCAGCAGTGCAAATCACTGCGCCACCGTGCTGCCCTGTAACTTAATATAAAATAACACCAATTTGTATTTTTTCACCATCATGGCAATTTCAGTTTCTGTTTAAGCAAACTGACCTCTCTTTAGAAGTTATTTAAAATTTACTTAGCATATACTTTTTCATAAATTAAGATTTACTTTTCAGAAGCTTGACAGTGAAAATTTTCACCTATCACAAACTCAAATTTTCATATTCATTAATTTTTTTTGTTTGATGTAACTATTCGAAAAAACAATACCATTTTAGCCTTAATATCAGCTAAAGAATGATGTCACATGTACACGATCAAATATTTTTGAAACCCTTGCCACATTTTGGGCCACTGTATTAATACATGTATGTCTTTTTATTTATCTTTTTCAGTAGGAAATGAACATGCTTTAAGCAATAAATATTTTATTATGAATCTGGTGCTTTGATATTTTGCTTTGTGCCCAATCAAAATTTAACTTTTGTTTTGCTTAATTAAGATACAAAGGATGTGGATGAATTCTCCAGTGTTGCCAATGGGGATCAATCATTTTCTGCCTGCCTCAGGAACAAAGCAGAATACATTTAGGGGCAGGATTTTTTGATTGGCAGGTTTCCCACCCTGCCACAGGGAAAGCATCATCACTGATTGCCGCAGCCATTTAACACTAGATGGGGCGTTAATTGGGCAAGAGTGAGATTTCCGCCCCTATCTGGGGAGAAAATGCCATCTTATAGATTTGTTGCTCACTCCAATTGGTTGGCAGCTCTTTAGTCTCAGCAGCGCCGTATTCCAGTGCTGGCCACTGCTGGGACTACAGATGGTCCCTGAATCAGAGGAGCTAATGGAGGCCAAGTTTCAGGTATGACTTGGATATCAGCGGGCCCTGGCTGGCAGGCCCCAGAATGAAAGGGTTAATGGGAGGGTGTAACTTTATTAGGAATGTGCCTCTAATGCAGATAACGGAGGCCAAAGAAAGACCCCCTCTCTTGCAGTTAAAGCTTCCCTATTACCCATCTGACATAGACCGCCCCATGCTGCAGGTAAGGTAGCAGCAAAAGCAGAATGAAGCAGTTAATTGGAAATTAATAATAAATCTTTTATTGTCACATTGTCAAATTAAGGGTCGCAATAGGCCCAAGGGCAAGTGGACTATCTGACACCTGCACCATCCATTGTAAATAGGACAGATTATGGAAGGAAAAAAAAAGGGACAGGTCAGGTAAGACGGGGCGGGGGCTACATGCTCCATTTTACAAGCCCAAATGCAAATCAAAACTTCAAACAGCAGCGGGCGGACATAAAATTGCACCCTAAATTACACTAAAATTTCTTTAGTGTAAACCAACAACAACTTGCATTTATATAGCAACTTGAATGTAGGGAAACTTTTCATGGTGATTCGCAGAGGTACAATCAAAAAATGGAGAGGTGACCAAAAGATATCATGTTTTGCTGTAGTGTTTAACAAAGATATTGGTCGGTATCCTCTAAAATCGCGGCTAAGTGTTAACGCTGGCGTAAACACCGGCGTGTTTCACGCCGGCATCAACAGGCCTCCTGGCCCAGCGATTCCACTCCCATGCAATATGGCAGAGCCACACAGCGGGCCGGCGCGTGAGAAGGTAGGCCCCCCCGGATTGCCCCTCGCCCCCCTGCCAATCGGTGGCCCCCGATCGCGGGCCTGGCCGTCGTGGAGGCCCCCCCTGGAGTCTGGTGCCCCCACCAGGGCAGCCGCGGGTCCGAGCTCCCGCTGGGTGGAATCATGTTAGAACCACGGCGGCGGGAACTCCACCGGTCGACGGCGGAGAATCGCCGCGGGGGCCTCTCAACGGCCCCCGAACAGCGCCACGTCAACTGCGCGGCCGGCGTCGATCCTCCAGTCACCGGAGAACCGACCTCCCGTCGTCGGACCGGTGTTGCGGGCCGTCTCGGCATCAACTCCGATTCCCAGAGCCACTGCAGGCTCGGAGAATCCCAGCCATTGTCTTGTTAATTTACCCTTGTTCAGGCTCTTGAAAGTCATTTCAAATCATTGGCAGAAATATTTTGTAAGTGAAAGAGCTTGATTCAGCCGAGATGCTACCTGATCTGAACAGGACCAGCTAAAGATATAACATTCAAACATTTTTCCTGACACTTTTATTCTTATTAAAACCATAGAATTTCTACAATGCAGAAGGAGGCCATTTGGTCCCTTGTGTCTGCACCGACCCTCTGAATGATCTCCCTACCTGGGCCCACTTCCCTGCCCTATCCCCATAACCCCACCTAACCTGTACATCTTTGGACACTAAGGGCAATTTATCATGGCTAATCCACATAACCTGCATATCTTTGGACTATGGGAGGAAACCTCAGCACCTCAGGGGAAACTGCAAACTCCACAAAAACAGTCACCCGGGTCCCTGGCACTGCGAGGCAGATTATGTTGCTGTGGTATTTGATGGAAATCCTTGAATCCCAGGCATTCTGCCTTTAATAGTTATAATACGTATGCACATGTTAAATATTTGATGAAGGTTTTACTTGGAGAGAGAAGTTAACCATTGCCCCTTGACATTAAATGATATTACCATCACTGAATCCCCATATCCTGGTGGGTTATCATTGACCAGAAATTGGACACATAACTAATTGTGGTTATAAGAGCAGGTCAGAGGCTAGGAATCCTGCAAAGGGTAACATCTTCTGACTTCCAAAACATGTCCACCATCTACAAGATACTAGTCAAGAGTGTGATGGAATCCTTTCCACCTGCCTGGTTGAATGCAGCACCAACAACATTCAAGAAGCTTGACACCATCCAGGAAAAAGCAGCCCGCTTGATTGGCATCCCATCCGCTATCTTCAACATGCATTCCCTCCACTACCAACACAGTGACAGCAAAGGTACCATCGACTGCAGGAACTCAACAAAACATCTTAGACAGAATATTCCAAACCCTCAACCTCTGCCACCTAGGAGCTGATACATGGGAACACCAGAGGACTGGCAGCTGATACATGGGAACACCAGAACCTACAAGTCCCCCTCCAAGTCGCACTTAATTCTGACTTGGAAATATATCGCCGTTCCTTCACTGTCACTGTGTCAAAATCCTGGAACTCCCTCCCTAACAGCACTGTGGGTGTACACCACATGGACTGTAGGGGTTCAAGAAGGCAGCTCACCACCACCTTCTCAAGGTCAGTTAGTGATGGGCAACATGCTGAACTGGCCAGCGACACCCACATTTCATGAACAAATAATAAAAAGGCTTTGTGTATAGTACAATTTATTTTTAAAATTTTATTCTCCTTTTTCACATTTACACCCATCAACAATAAACAATAATCAGCAAGATATGTCAATCCCCATAATAACAACGATCCCATCCGCCCACCAACCCCCAAACCTCAGACCACATGTTTACATAAACAAATGACAAAAAGGAATCAGGGATTACCCATAGTCACCCTTAATCTACACAGCCCCCCACCCCCCCCCCCCAACTAATGTTCGATGTTATCCAGTTCTTGAAAGTGCATAATAAATAGTGCCCATGACTTGTAGAACCTGTCCGAGCTTCCCCTCAGTTCAAACTTAACCTTCTCAAGGGTCAAGTATTCCAACAGGTCCCCCCGCCACGCCAGGGCATGGATGGAGAGGCTGCTCTCCATCCCAGCAGGATCCGCCTTCGGGCGATCAACGAGGCGAAGGCTATGATACCTGCCTCCGCTCCCGTTTCCAACCCTGGCTGGTCCGACACCCCGAATATGGCCTCCTGGGGACCCGGGTCCAGTTTCACACGCACCACCTTGGAAATTACCCTAACCACCTCCTTCCAGTACCCCTAGCTTTGGACAGGACCAAAACATATGAACGTGATTCGCGGCCCCCCCCCCCCCCCCCCCCCCCCCCGCAACACTCACACACATCCTCTACTCCTTCAAAAAAAATCGGCTCATCCTCGCCCTCGTGAGGTGCGCTCTTTATACCACCTTCAGCTGTATCAGCCCCAACCTCGCACATGAGGTGGAGGCATTCACTCTCCGGAGCATCTCACACCAGACCCCCTCTATAACCTCTCCCAGCTCTTACCCACTTTGCTTTGATCCCTTCCAGTGGTGCCTCATCCTCTTCCAAAATAGCTCCGTACACCGCTGACACTGCCCCCTTCTCCAGTCCCCTTATCGTCAACACCTCCTCCAGCAATGTGGAGGCCGGTTCCTCAGGGAAGCTCTGTATCTCCTTCCTGGCAAAATCCCGAACCTGCATGTACCTAAACACTTCTCCCTGCTCTAGCCCATACTTCGCTTCCAGCTCCCTCAATCCTGCTACAGTACAATTTACTTGCGTAATTTTATATATGAATTTTATAATCATATTGATGGCAGAGTTTTTCCAAAGTAGGTAAGCAAAAGGAGAAACCCATTCACGGGCAGCACGGTAGCATTGTGGATAGCACAATTGCTTCACAGCTCCAGGGTCCAAGGTTCGATTCCGGCTTAGGTCACTGTCTGTGCGGAGTCTGCACATCCTCCGTGTGTGCGTGGGTTTCCTCCGGGTGCTCCGGTTTCCTCCCACAGTCCAAAGATGTGCGGGTTAGGTGGATTGGCCATGATAAATTGCCCTTAGTGTCCAAAATTGCCCTTAGTGTTGGGTGGGGTCACTGGGTTGTGGGGATGGGGTGGAGGTGTTGACCTTGGGTAGGGTGCTCTTTCCAAGAGCCGGTGCAGACTCGATGGGCCGAATGGCCTCCTTCTGCACTGTAAATTCTGTGAATACAGTAAAGTACAGCTTTCCTCGCTTGAAATGAAACAATAATAATAGGTTGAATCCTAAATAATATCTTGAGATGCTCTAGGATTTCCGGTCACTTTATTTACATCACTATTATAAGTCACCTATATCAATGCATATGAGTTTTCATTCCTCGGAAGTGGGTTTCAAATGCTTTATATTGTAACCTAAATTGATTGATTGTTTTGCTGTTTCTGCCTAAAATATTTGGCAGGTGCCATTCTTTTAATCATCTTAGGGGGAAGTATGACAGACTACTTTGCTTGACTGTACACTCTGCATTAACTAGGAGTGAAAGCGTGTAAAACAGATGTGACTACCAGTGAAAAAAGTAATAAGCAAATGTGACTGCTAGAGAAAGAGTAATAAGCAATGTGATTGCTAATGAGAGTGTATAAACAAATGTGACTGCCATTGAAAGACTAAGAAACAAATGTAACTGCTAAAGAGTAATAAATACGTGACTGTTAAAGACTAGAGTATGAAAGAGTAATAAACACGTGACTGCTAGTGAAAGTAATAAACAAATGTGACTGCTAGAGAAAGACTAATAGAGTATGAAAGAGTAACCAAACAAATGTGACTGCCAGTGAAAAAGTATTAAATAAATGTGACTGCTAGTGAAAGAGGGGCTGGTTTAGCACACTGGGCTAAATCGCTGGCTTTTTTAAAAAAAAAAGCAGGCCAGCAGCACGGTTCAATTCCCGTACCAGCCTCCCCGAACAGGCACCGGAATGTGGCGACTAGGGGTTTTTCACAGTAACTTCATTGAAGCCTACTTGTGACAATAAGCAATTTTCATTTCAAGAGTATTAACAAATTTTGGGGTGGCACAGTGGTTAGCACTGCTGCCTCACAGTGCCAGGGACCCAGGTTCAATTCGTGCCTTGGGTCACTGTCTGTGTAGAGTTTGTACATTCTCCCAGTGTCTGTGTGGGTTTCCTCCGGATGCTCCGCTTTCCTCCCACAGTCTAAAGATGCGCAGGTTAGGTGGTTGGCCTTGCTAAATTACCCCTTAATGTTCAAAATGTTAGGTGGGGTTATTGGGTTACGGGGATAGGGTGGGTTGTGGTCCAAGGTAGGGTGTTCTTTGAGAGGGTCAGTGCAGACCCGATGGGCCAAATGGCCTCCTTCTGCATTGTAGGGATTCTATTTTATGAAATGTGACTGCCAGTGATAGAGTAAGAAACAAATGTGTCTACTAGTGAAAGAATGTTAAGCAAATGTGACTGCTATTAAGTAAATGTTTGTTTTCAATTAAGGGTCTATTTAATGTGGCCAATCCACCTACCCTGCACATGTTTGGGTTGTTGGAGTGAGACTCATGCAGACATGGGGAGAATGTGCAAACTCCACACGGACAGTGACCTGGGGCCGGAAACGAATCCAGATCCTCGGCACCTTGAGGCAGCAGTGCTAACCACTGTGCCACCGTGCTGCCCATATTAAGTAAATGTGCCTGCTGGTGAAAGGATATAAAACAAAAGTGACTGCTAGTAATAAAGTATTAAACAAATGTCACTTTTACTGAGAGTATTAAACCCATGACTTAAGAACATTGCAATGTGACTGACAGATTGTTACAAAGTTTTCTTTTAGAATAGGTTTTTTCCCCTTAGTTATATTGTGTGTAAAGGATGGTTAATTGTGATATATGAAAACATGCATTTAGATCAATTGTTACAGGACAGTTATTGTTGCATCTTTGGCCTGAATTATCATGGGGACAGAGTCTCTGACAAAGCCGGACCCCTGATTCCAGAACCCAGCACCCAACATTTTCTAGGGTGGGGTAGGGGAGAAGATGTTGAATAGAGACATCTTATAGTTTGCACATTTGTGATTCATGGAGGCAGCTACATATGTAGAAGTGCAGTTGCTTTCAAACAGATATGATTTTCATCACCCAGGTTTCTGCAATGCCGCTAATGAGCTTTGCACTTTTCAGGAAAAGTTCTAAATTTACTAACTAGAGTTTCCTTTTGGAGGGAGAAGGTACCCTTTTTGGAGATACAAGGTACCCTTTTGGAAAAAATGGAGAGCGAGGTCAGGTCATCTTTTGGAAAGGTAGTCAACCTCTTTGGAGAGGCAGGCAGCTCTTTGCATATGTCCAGAAGAGGTAAGGTGCTCTTTGGGAAAGGTCAAGTTCCTTTTGGATTATTAAAAATAGGTATGAATGTGCATAAAAAGTGGATAAACATGTTGGCGCTGTCAAGACATTTAACTGTCCTATCCTACAGAAATTTTATTAAAAGTCTGCAGTTTTTTTCAAAATCAGTGCTTGCCATTTTACTTGATCCGTTGACATAAACCGGACAGTTATTGCAGGATTTGTGCTGCATGTCTGATTTCACAACCTAGGATTAGTGATGTGCCTGTTAGTTCAGTTTTATTGACTGCTCCAACTGGTTATCAAGGGCAGGATTCCCCAGACCCCAGCCAGATGTTTCTCGGCGGTGCGTTGTTCGCTGTCAATGGGATTCTCTACTCAGGCAGCTTGTCAATGGGATTTTCCATTGGAAACCCACGTTCAGGGGTGCGCTACTGGTGGGAAAAGCAACTCCCAACAGCCGTAGAATTCTGGCCCAAGTCTTTGGGGCTGTGGGGCTATGAGTACAAATGCTTCTTTTATAGAGGATTAAATACTTAAAGGAAATGTTTGCTTTTGTGAAGGATTAGGTAGTTGAAGGAATTTAAATAGTGTTTTTTTATGAATTGGACTTTTAAATAATGAAGATTCTGAGAACATTAGTTTGTTTCCTCTCAGCATGGATCTTGACATCTGCCAATGGTGGGCACCAGGTACGTTGTCGGGGGATGTAAAGGAAAAGGGTGGGGATCATGGGTTGGCATGAGTTGCCACTAATGTGGCATAGGAGCTATAAAGGACTATAGGGCGGTAGATGGACATAATGGCATAGAGGCTGGAGAGGGCCATGGGGTTTGAATAGAGGGGGATAGGTTGGAAGGGAGGCCATAAAGGGAAATGGGAGTGGGTAGATAGGCATACATTTGCATAGGAATTATGAAGGGCCATGGGGGGGGGGGGCACTTGAGAGGGCATGGGGAGCACATGATTGGGAGTGGGTGTGAGGGACGAGGGCTATCTTTCGTTTTAGACTTTTTCCTACATATCCCAGAGTTCAAAAGCGAGACTTTTAAACAGCCTGCCTCTGCTCCCGGCAGCAATTTTTTTCCAGGGTAGCGGGCCTGGCTCACCACCTCCCTCCCCCACCCAGATAATGAGAGAGACTTTCTCTCGAGTCAGGTTTGTGGAGTTGGTATTTTTCCTGACTCAGCTCCTGACTTGAGTGACAGTTCAGCCCCTTGTCTTGATTGGAGCCTTAGCCCCGAAACATTTTTGGTGGATTGTTATGCAGAATTATCTGGAGAAACTCCGTGGGACAGTATTTTGCAGGGTTGCTGAAACTGTTTAAAAGATGGAGAAATTAATATGGGTGGATCACACCCAAGTTGGGACTGATTGGAGAATACCAGAAGGCACGACAGCAGAAAGTCCTTGCTGACAAGTGGCCTAAAACGGCAGACCAGCCATAATTGTTTCCTGGTAATTGTACGTCAGGATCACTTAGAGTGAACAATGGTCCTGCACAGACAGCAGTGAAAAATGGCTGGGCTGTTGGCCTTTCTGCGGAGGCTGTAGATGCAGAGTCACTAATGAGGTACTACATTCATTACTTCCTTCTGCTCTAATTCCCCAGGTGAATGGAGTAATACTTTGTGCAAAGCAAGAATGAGGAAAAGCAAAAACACTTGTTTAATAAATACAATGTAGATGGAAAGAATTTGAAATATATGTTTACAATTTTCCTCCTCCTGTCCATGCACTGTCAATACGATTATACCAGTTCTAGAGGGTTTAGCTTTTAAATCGGATGATGGTTCCATTCTTTGTCAATTGGTTAATAAGCTTCCGACTGACAGTGCTGCTCATAAAGTATCGGAATTGCAAAGATTAGTGAGTGCTTTGATAATTTGAATACATGTTTGTTTACTGATGATCTTTGTCGTTCCACATACAATAAATGGCTCGGGTATTAAATCAATGGTTTTCTTCATGGCCAAAATAAAAAATAATTACTTAGAAATTATTTGGGAATTTTAACAGTATTTATAGTCAGCTTCTTATATATCTGCTAAGATATATTGGGTGTAATTTAGTGGGAAAAGTACTAAGTGCCGTATTGGGCATGGCTTCCTGGGTGCTATCTGACGGCTGAAGTTGCAAGACTATGGCCCAGATTTAATTGCAGTTAGTGCCAGAAATGTTTTTGCCTCTGCGCTTATGCACTGCGAGTGTTGCCGCTGTAGGGCCAACACCATTTATCTTGGTTGCTGTAAGGAATTGGAGAAGGAGAGAGTCCCACAAATAGTTGGGGCTTGCACCCTGGGACTCTCAAATCACAACCTTCACATGTCCCACCTTCTCTCAGAGTGCCATCCACCAAGCCAGTTGTGCTGGAGGACCCCGCCATGCACACTCCACCCCAGCCACATCAGGAGCCCCTAGACTCCAGACCCTGCCGGGGACACTCGGGGGAACCTTGCTCAGGTACCCTCCCCTGATCCACACACTCACCCTCTGGTCGTGGGGATATCTCCAGTGCTGAAGCCCAGCTCTTGGGTGTTTGAATGTTGGCTGTTTCCTCTGTGGCATTGATGCACCCAAGGTTCAGGCAAAGTTTCCAGGCCTCACAGCGTGATTGGAACGCTACACAATAAAACATGTCTGAGACATGGCACATGCACCCACGAGTATGCACTTGAGAATATTTTGTTTATTAAACGGTCAAAGAGATAAAAACCAACTACTTAACAGTCCAGAATCACTCTAACCATGAATCAACAAAGAAAAGGCACCGTGCCATACACACACACACACGTACCTTTCAGTTGATGAATATCGATACAAACACAAAGCTACAACAGTTCAAGCATACTGTATCCACCCTCGCAGGTCCTCAACAGAATAGAGGATCCTTGCTGTTGGTTGTTTACGGTCCATTAGCCTCCATTGTACAGGCCTCCTCATACGGCCAAAGGCTGGTAGCCACATGTTCC
This sequence comes from Scyliorhinus torazame, assembly GCF_047496885.1. Classification (NCBI taxonomy): domain Eukaryota; kingdom Metazoa; phylum Chordata; class Chondrichthyes; order Carcharhiniformes; family Scyliorhinidae; genus Scyliorhinus; species Scyliorhinus torazame. The sequence continues at coordinate 261,939,721 of NC_092710.1, forward strand.
AATGGCGTTCAATGTGCAGTAAAACAGCCTTGACATCCAGCGTGTTTGTCCCGCGGCAATGAGCTAGTCATCATGGAGGAGTTACACTCACAATAAAATCACTAGTAATCCGCAAAAGCATTTCTTCAATACCTTCAAGTTGCTCAGTCGGATCAACCTGCTTCTCTCTCTCCCTCATGCAGCTCCCAGCAGGAGACATCTCAAGTAGTGGTAAGTCACACTGACCAAAGCACTCCAGAAGAGAAAAAGAGCCCCTCCACCCCACCCCCCACTACTTCCCCTTCTCTAGTTCAGGCAGCAGGTCATCATCCCAACCTCCGTTTCCTCACTCCAAGATACAGAAAAAGGAGGAAACAGCAGCAGCCTCCAGACATTTGCAGCCACAAGCAGCACCAATCAGCAAACACAACCTGTTGCACCGCTGGGGAATATTTTGCTTAATAAGTAGTACCTTCATACAAAAAATGAACACAAACTACTCAACAGTCCAAGTAACAAGGAAAATGCACTGCACCATGCCCTTTCGCTACAGAATATCAAGACAAACACAAAGCTACAACACTGCATTTATACAAACAAAACCAAACATACTGTAAACATCAAACAGGAAACAACAGTACAATAAAGTCACCAACAATCTGCAAAAGTGTTTCTTCACACTTTAGTCAGCTTGCCCATTCGGATCAATCTGCCCCTCTCTCCTGCAGCCCCTAGCAGTATACTTTCAACAGGGGAATGTCGTTCGGAAGTAGCATGACAATAAACTGGAAAGTCACACCGTGCAGAGTACCACAGAAGACAAAAAGAACTCCCCTTCCCCCTCTCCAGCACTGGTAGCAGATTATCTAACAGCCTCCCTTTCCCCACTCCAGGCCACAGAAACAAAAGAAGTGGCAGAAATGGTCAACAGTACTTTCATACAAAAAGATGAAAACAAACTACTCAAAAACAAACTCGTCCATATATCACACAAACCAGTAATTACAGAAACCATTAATCAACAAGGAAAAGGCACCACGCCACACATCTTTACTACAAAGCTCAGCACAAATACAAAATTACAACAGTGCACTTATACAAAGAAAACCAAAAGCACTTTGAACATGAAACAATCAATAAAGTCGCCAGCATTCAAATCAACCAGTCACGCTCTTCTCTCCTTCCACAGTTCCCAGCAATAGACTCGCATCATGGAACGTTGCTCAGGGGTAGTGTAACAATGTATCAGAAAGTCGCGCCATCACAGAGCACGTCAGAAGAGCAAAAGATACCCCTTTCCATTCTCCTGCACTGGCAGCAGGTTATCTTACATCCTCCCTTTCCTTACTTCAGGCCGCAGAAGCAAAAGAGGCAGCAGCAAACAAACACACTGCCTTCAGGCATTTGTAACTACCAGCAGGAAAAATCAGCAAACATACCACTGGAGAGCTGTGAAGTGCTAACATAATTAACAATGCCAATTTCTTATTCTAAATAGCCTTCAGCTGTGAAGCTGGAGGTTGCTCACTGTCAAAGGGAGTTAAAGTGACCGTCTGCATATAACCAGGAACAGGACTGTGTCCTGGAAGTGTTTGGGAGGACAGGCAGCAGCTGTAGTTGCCCCTGTTATGGGTATACACAATATGGAGGATGGCATTTAGGACATGCAGCCACTGAGCCGCTAAGTCCCCCAACCCAGAGGTAACTCCCGACCGATGGCGCCCAGCGTTTTTTTCGAGTTTGGGGAGCTTGCCAGTGAAAAATTTCACACTTAGAATATTTTCTGGAGAACTAAAGATTCCGGCAGGACTGGCTCCAGTTAAGTTGAAGATCTCCTGCACCCCCCACCCACAGACATGACAACTTCCACAGATATAGACAACACCCTCAACCCTATATCCCGGTGGGGAAACCCCCCCCCCCCAAATCACTAAATGTCTACATCATCGCCCTACCGCCCCCCCCCCCCCCAAAGTGAGCATACCCCACTAGATGGATTCTGAGGGCTCCCCACATATAAGGCTATGCACTCTTTTGAGCCCCCTCCTTTCAAGCCCCCACTCAAGGCCCCACCTTTCATAACCCCCACCCTCATACCCCCTTCATAGCAGGGAGGCGGTGGCATAGTAGTATTGTTGCTGGACGAGTAATCCAGAGACCCAGGATAATAATCTGGGATTCACATTTGAATCCCATCACTGCAGGTTATAGACTTTAAGATCAATTAAAGTCCAATGATGTCCATGAAACCATTGCAGATTGTTGTAAAAACCCATGTCCATTAGGGAAGGAAATCTGCCATCTTTATCTTGTCTGGCCTACATGTGACTCCACACCCACAGCAGTGTGGTTGACTCTTAAATGCCCTTTGAAATGGGTTAACCAGCCACTCCGTTGTATTCAACCGTTATGCTAAATCAAAAAAGGAATGAAACCTGATGGACTGCCCGGCATCGACCCAGGCAGCGGAAATGACAATGTCAACCCTGCAAAGTCCTCCTTACTAACATCTCGGGGCTTGTGCCAAAGTTCGGAGAGATGTCTCACAGCCTAGTCATGCAACAGCCTGGCATAGACATACTCACAGAATCAAACCTTACAGACAATGTCCCAGACACCACTATCGCCATTCCTGGGTATATCCTGTCTCACCGGCAGCTCAGGGCCAGCAGAAGTGGCAGCACAGTGGTATACATTCACGAGGGAGTTGCCCTGGGAGTCAACATAGAGTCTGGACCCCATGAAGTCTCATGGCTTCAGGTTAAACATGGGTAAGGAATCCTCCATGCGTAATCCTCCATGTTGAATAGCACTTGGAGGAAGGACTGAGGGTGGCAAGGGAGGCAGAATATTCTCTGGGTGGCGGATCACCAAATGTTCCTCAGTAGTACCACCACAGGCCAAGCTGGCTGGGTCCAAAGGACATAGCTGCTAGACTGGGACTGCAACAGGTACTGACGGAACGAACAAGAGGGAAAAACACTCACCAAACTGCCTGCTGCGGATGCATCTGTCCGTGACAGGGCAGCACAGTAGCACAGTGGTTAGAACAGTTGCTTCACAGCACCAGGGTTCCAGGTTCGATTCCTAGCTTGGGTCACTGTCTGCACATTCTCCCCATGTCTGCGTGGGTTTCCTCCGGGTGCTCCGGTTTCCTCCCACAGTCCAAAAGATGTGCAGGTTAGGTGGATTGGCCATGCTAAATTGCCCTTAGTGTCCATAAAAAAAGAGGTTAAGTGAGGTTACTGGGTTACGGGTATAGGGTGGAGGCGTGGGCTTGAGTAGGATGTTCTTTCCAAGAGCTGGTGCAGACTCGATGGGCCGAATGGTCTCCTTCTGCACTCTCAATTCTGTGATCCTATGATTCTATGACAGTATCGGTAGAAGTGACCACCGCACAGTCCCGTCTTCACATTGAGGATACCCTCCATCGTGTTGTGTGGCACTACCACCGTGCTAAATGGGATAGGCTTCGAACAGATCTAGCAACTCAAGACTGGGCATCCATGGGGCCGTGTGGGCCATCAGCAGCAGAAGAATTGTATTCAACCTCATGGCCTGGCATTTCCTCCACTCGATCATTACCTCCAATCAGGGGATCAACCTGAAGAGTGCAGGAGAGCATGCCAAGAGCAACACCAGGCACACCAAAAAATGAGGTGACAACCTGGTGAAGCTACAACACAGAACTACTTGTGTGCCAAACAGCATAAGCAGCAAGTAATAGGCAGAGCTAAGCGATTCCATAACCAGCACATCAGATCTAAGCTCTGCAATCCTGCCACACCCAGCTGTGAATGGTGGTGGACAATTAAACAACTCACTGGAGGAGGAGACTCCACAAATATCCCCATCCTCAATGATGGAGGAGCCCAGCACATATGTGCAAAAGACAAGGCTGAGGCATTCGCAACAAATTTCAGCCAGAACTGCCAGGTGGATGATCCATCTCGGTCTCTTCCAGAAGTCCCCAGCATCACAGATGTCAGTCTTCAGCCAATATGATTCACTCCACATGATATCAAGAAATGGCTGAAGGCACTGGATAATGCAAAGGCTATGGGCCCTGACAATATCCTGGCAATAATACATGGAGTCATAGAATCATAGAATTTACAGTGCAGACGGAGGCCATTCGGCCCATCGAGTCTGCAATGGCCCATGGAAGGAGCACCCTACCCAAGTCCACACCTCCACCCTACCCCTGTAACCCAGCAACCCCACCTAACCTTTTTGGACACTAAGGGCAATTTAGCATGGCCAATCCACCTAACCTACACATCTTTGGACTGTGGGAGGAAACCGGAGCACCCGGAGGACATCCATGCAGATATGGGGAGAACGTGCAGACTCCGCACAGTGACCCAGCGGGAAATCAAACCTGGGACCCTGGAGCTGTGAAGCAACTATGCTAACCACTGTGCTACCGTGCTCCAGAATTTGTTGTACCCCTAGCCAAGCTGTTCCAGTACGGCTACAACACTGGCATCTACCCAGCAATGTAGAAAACTGCCCAGGTATGTCCTGTACACAACAGGACAAATCCAACCCAGCCAAATACCGTCCTATCAGTCATCATCAGCAAAGTGATGGAAGGGGTCATCAGCAGTGCTATCAAGCGGCACTTACTCACCAATAACCTGCTATGAACGTTCAGTTTGGGTTCCGCCAGGGTCACTCACCTCTTGACCTCATTACATCCTTGGTTCAAACATGGACAAAAGAGCCAAATGTCAGAGGTGAGGGGAGAGTGACATCAAGGCAGCATTTGACCAAGTATGGCGTCAAGGAGCCCTTGCTAAACTGGAGTCAGTGGGATTTAGGAGGAAAGCTCTGCTGGTTGCAGTCAAACCTGGCAAAAAGGAAGATGGTCATGATGGTTGGAGGTCAATCAATAATCTCAGTTCTAGGACATCACTGCAGGGGTTCTTCAGGGTAATGTCCTCGGCCCTACCACCTTCGGCTATTTCATCAATGACCTTCCTTCCATCATAAGATCAGAAGTGGGGATGTTCACAGATGACTACACAATGCACCATTTGTGACTCCTTAGATATTGAAGCAGTCCATATCCAAATGCAACAAGACCTGGACAATATCCAGGCTTGGGCTGGCAAGTGGCAAATTACATTCATGCCACACAAGTGCCAGATAATGACCATCTCCTACAAAAGAGGATCTAACTATCGGCCCTTAACATTCAATGGCATTATCGTCATTGAATCCCCCACAATCAACATCCTGGGGGTTACCATTGATCAGAAACTAAACTGCACTAGCCATATAAATACTATGTCTACCAGAGTAGGTCAAAGGCTAGGAGTCCTACGGTGAATAACTCACCTCCTGACTCCCCAAAGCCTCCATTATCTACAAGGTACAAGTCAAGAGTGTAACGGAATAATTTCCACTTGCTCAAACAACATTCAAGAAGCTTGACGCCATCCATGACAAAGCTGCCCAGTTGATTGCTTCCACAAACATTCAATCCCTCCACCACTGACAAGTAGTGGCAACCATGTGCACAGTCTACAAGATGTATTTCAATAACTCGCCACGGTTCCTTACGCAGCAACTTCCAAAACCACAACCACTACCATCTGGAAGGACAAGAGCAGCAGATACCTGGAGGTTCCCCTCCAATTCACTCACCACCCCGACTTGGCAAAATATTGCCATTCCTTCATTATCACTGGATCAAAATCCTGGAACTTCCTCCCTAAAAGCACTGTGGGTGTACCTACACCTCAGGCTCTGCAGCAGTTCAAGAAGGCAGCTCACCACCAACTTCTGAACGGCAGCTAGGGATGGGCAATGAATGCTGGTCTAGCCAGTGACACCCACTCCTGTAAATGGATAAAAAAAATACCCCCATTCACGCTCCCACTGTTGCTAACTTTTGCCTTAGTTTAATTGTTCTGTTTTATCACCTTTGCTCTTGAGTAGCCATGTATCTTTCTGATACCGGCACATGGTTCAAGTCAGAGTAATGATCAATAATCCAATACACCGGACTTCCGGGTGCGGCGATGACCAGCTGAGTCGCACGTTTCGGCAGCTCCCTGTGAAACGGACTTTTGGGCTCTTGATAGGAGCCCCAACGGCAATTTTAACGGCTGAAAACACCGTGCGGTAAACCAGAAGGGTGTTCCCCCTGGACACGGATGGAAAAAGGAGAGGAAAGTGGCCGGATTGCAGCGGATCCTTTGGAACAACGGCAAGGAAGGCAAGCAGAAACCAAGATGGCGTCGGAAGGTGGCAGTTTCATATGGGGCCCTGAACAACAAGAGTTTTTGAAACGCTGCGTGGAGGAGATAAAAAAGGAAATGAAGAAAGAGTTGTTGGCCCCGATATTACAGGCGATTGAAGGGCTGAAAGAGGAACAAAAGACCCAGGAGCAGGAGCTTCGGGTCGTGAAGGCGAAAGCAGCAGAGAATGAAAACGACATACAGGGCCTGGTGGTGAAGTCGGAGATACAGGAGGCACACCAGAAACGATCTGTGGAGAGGTTGGAGGCACTGGAAAATAACGCAAGGAGGAACAACTTGAGGATTCTTGGCCTTCCTGAAGGTGTGGAGGGGGCGGACGTCGGGGCATATGTGAGCACGATGCTGCACTCGTTAATGGGAGTGGAGGCCCCGACGGGTCCGTTGGAGGTGGAGGGAGCATACCGAGTTATGGTGCGAGGACCGAGAGCAGGAGAAGCTCCCAGAGCCATAGTGGTGAGATTTCTCCGTTTTAAGGATAGAGAAATGGTCCTTAGATGGGCGAAGAAAACTCGGTGTAGTAAATGGGAGAACGCGGTGATCCGCGTCTATCAAGATTGGAGTGCGGAGGTGGCGAGAAGGAGGGCGAGCTTTAATCGGGCCAAAGCGGTACTTCACAAAAAAAAGATAAAGTTTGGAATGCTGCAACCGGCAAGACTGTGGGTCACATATCAAGGGAGGCACCACTACTTTGAGACGGCGGATGAAGCGTGGACTTTTATTGTAGAAGAAAAATTGGAATGATTGGACTACGAAAATGAACGTTTGGACAAAGTGGTGGGACGAGTGGGGGGGGGGGGCGAAGAGGGATTGTATGATTAATCCTGCGGTATGGTAACTTTTCTTTCTCCCACAGGTGGTGATGGGGGGAGGTGGGGAGGGAGAGGAGATGGGGCGTTGGCCATGGGAGGCGGGGCCGAGGGAGAGGCGCGGGCTTGGTTCCCGCGCTATGATAATTATGGCGGGAATAGAGAAGCAGGAAGGAGGGGGCACCGCACGGGGCGAGCCGTGATCACGGGGGGAAGCCGAGGTCAGCCAGAGTTTGCTGACTTCTGGGAGCAACATGGGGGGAGTAATTACGCTAGCGGGGGGTCTAGCGGGGGGGGGGGGGGGGAGGGGGGAATTACTGGGTTGCTGCTGCTGGGGAAAGGGGGGAGTGGGTGCGGGAAAGGATGGGCGGGGGGGGCACCGTCTGGGAGAAATACAGCCGCGTGGGAACTGGGCGAGAAGCTGGAAAAAGATGATGGCTAACCGGCAAGGGGGGGGGGTGGGAAGCCCCCCAACTCGGCTGATCACGTGGAACGTGAGGGGGCTTAACGGGCCGATAAAGAGGGCACGAGTACTCGCACACCTTAAGAAACTTAAAGCAGATGTGGTCATGTTACAGGAAACGCACCTGAAACTGATAGATCAGGTTAGGTTGCGCAAAGGATGGGTAGGGCAGGTGTTCCATTCGGGGCTGGATGCGAAAAACAGGGGGGTGGCTATATTAGTGGGGAAGCGGGTAATGTTCGAGGCAAAGACTATAGTGGCGGATAACGGGGGCAGATACGTGATGGGGAGTGGCAAATTACAGGGAGAGATGGTGGTGTTGGTAAACGTGTATGCCCCGAATTGGGACGATGCCAATTTTATGAGGCGAATGCTAGGACGCATCCCAGACCTAGAGACCGGAAAGCTGATAATGGGGGGAGACTTTAACACGGTGTTGGAACCAAGGCTGGATAGGTCGAAGTCCAGGACTGGTAGGAGGCCGGCAGCAGCCAAGGTGCTTAAGGATTTTATGGAGCAGATGGGAGGGGTGGACCCGTGGAGATTCAGTAGACCTAGGAGTAAGGAGTTCTCGTTTTTCTCCTATGTCCATAAAGTCTATTCACGCATAGACTTTTTTGTGTTGGGTAGGGCATTGATCCCGAGGGTGAGGGGAACGGAATATACGGCTATAGCCATTTCGGATCATGCCCCACACTGGGTAGACTTGGAGATAGGGGAGGAAACAAGAGGGCGTCCACCCTGGAGAATGGATATGGGACTAATGGCGGATGAGGGGGTGTGCTTAAGGGTGAGGGGATGCATTGAAAAGTACTTGGAACTCAATGACAATGGGGAGGTTCAGGTGGGAGTGGTCTGGGAGGCGTTGAAGGCGGTGGTTAGGGGGGAGCTGATATCAATAAGGACACATAAAGGGAAGCAGGAGAGTAAGGAACGGGAGCGGTTGTTGCAAGAACTTTTGAGGGTGGACAGACAGTATGCGGAAGCACCGGAGGAGGGACTGTATAGGGAAAGGCAAAGGCTGCATGTTGAATTTGACTTGCTGACCACAGGCACTGCAGAGGCACAATGGAGGAAGGCGCAGGGTGTACAGTATGAATATGGAGAGAAGGCGAGCAGATTGCTGGCACACCAATTGAGGAAAAGGGGAGCAGCGAGGGAAATAGGGGGGGTGAGAGACGAAGATGGAGAGACGGAGCGGGGAGCGGAGAGAGTGAATGAAGTGTTCAAGACATTTTATAAAAAATTGTATGAAGCTCAACCCCCGGATGGGAGGGAGAGAATGATGGAGTTTTTGGATCGGCTGGAAATTCCCAAGGTGGAAGAGCAGGAAAGGATGGGATTGGGAGCACAGATCACGGTAGAAGAAGTGGTGAAAGGAATTAGGAACATGCAGACGGGAAAGGCCCCGGGACCGGACGGATTCCCAGTTGAATTTTACAGAAAATATTTGGACTTGCTCGCCCCGCTACTGACGAGGACCTTCAACGAGGCAAAGGAAAGGGGACAACTGCCCCCGACTATGTCAGAAGCAACGATATCGCTTCTTTTAAAGAAGGAAAAGGATCCGCTACAATGCGGGTCCTACAGACCAATCTCCCTCCTCAATGTAGATGCCAAGGTCTTGGCCAAGGTAATGGCAATGAGAATAGAGGAGTGTGTCCCGGGGGTGGTTCATGAGGACCAAACTGGGTTTGTGAAGGGGAGACAGCTGAACACGAACATACGGAGGTTGTTAGGCGTAATGATGATGGCCCCACCAGAGGGTGAAACGGAGATAGTAGTGGCGATGGATGCCGAGAAAGCATTTGATAGAGTGGAGTGGGATTATCTGTGGGAGGTGTTGAGGAGATTTGGGTTCGGAGAGGGGTATGTTAGATGGGTGCAGCTGTTGTATAGGGCCCCAGTGGCGAGTGTGGTCACGAATGGACGGGGATCGGCATATTTTCGGCTCCACAGAGGGACAAGGCAGGGATGTCCTCTGTCCCCATTACTGTTTGCACTGGCGATTGAGCCCCTGGCGATAGCGCTGAGAGGTTCCAAGGGATGGAGGGGAATACTTAGGGGAGGAGAAGAACACCGGGTATCTTTATATGCGGATGATCTGCTACTATATGTGGCGGATCCAGCGGAGGGGATGCCAGAAATAATGCGGATACTTGGGGAGTTTGGGGATTTTTCAGGGTATAAATTGAACATGGGAAAGAGTGAGCTGTTTGTGGTGCATCCAGGGGAGCAGAGTAGAGAAATAGAAGACCTACCGTTGAGGAAGGTAACAAGAGACTTTCGTTACCTGGGGATCCAGATAGCTAAGAATTGGGGCACATTGCACAGGCTAAATTTGACGCGGTTGGTGGAACAGATGGAGGAAGATTTCAAGAGATGGGACATGGTAGCATTGTCAATGGCAGGGAGGGTGCAGGCAGTTAAGATGGTGGTCCTCCCGAGATTCCTTTTTGTGTTTCAGTGTCTCCCGGTGGTGATCACGAAGGCTTTTTTCAAAAGGATAGAAAAGAGTATTATGGGTTTTGTTTGGGCCGGGAAGACTCCGAGAGTGAGGAAGGGATTCTTACAGCGTAGTAGGGATAGGGGGGGGCTGGCACTACCGAGCCTAAGTGAGTATTATTGGGCCGCTAATATTTCAATGGTGAGTAAGTGGATGGGAGAGGAGGAAGGAGCGGCGTGGAAGAGATTAGAGAGGGCGTCCTGTAGGGGGACCAGCCTGCAGGCTATGGTGACAGCCCCATTGCCGTTCTCACCAAGGAACTATACCACGAGTCCGGTGGTGGTAGCTACACTGAAGATTTGGGGACAGTGGAGACGACATAGGGGAAAGACCGGAGCACTGGGGGGGTCCCCGATAAGAAACAACCATAGGTTTGCCCCGGGGGGAATGGATGGGGGATATGGAATGTGGCAAAGAGCAGGTATAACGCAATTGAAAGATCTATTTGTGGATGGGAAGTTTGCGAGTCTGGGAGCGCTGACCGAGAAATATGGGTTGCCCCAAGGGAATGCATTCAGGTACATGCAATTGAGGGCTTTTGCGAGGCAGCAGGTGAGGGAATTCCCGCAGCTCCCGACACAAGAGGTGCAGGACAGAGTCATCTCAAAGAAATGGGTGGGGGGACGGTAAGGTGTCGGATATATATAGGGAAATGAGAGACGAAGGGGAGACTATGATGGACGAACTAAAAGGGAAATGGGAAGAAGAGCTAGGGGAGGAGATTGAGGAGGGGATGTGGGCAGATGCCCTAAACAGGGTAAACTCGTCGTCCTCGTGCGCCAGGCTAAGCCTGATTCAGTTTAAGGTATTACACAGGGCACATATGACTGGAACACGGCTCAGTAAATTTTTTGGGGTGGAGGATAGGTGTGCGAGGTGCTCGAGAAGCCCAGCGAATCATACCCATATGTTTTGGTCATGCCCGGCACTACAGGGGTTTTGGATGGGGGTGACAAAGGTGCTTTCGAAAGTAGTAGGAGTCCGGGTCGAACCAAGCTGGGGGTTGGCTATATTTGGGGTTGCACAAGAGCCGGGAGTGCAGGAGGCGAAAGAGGCCGATGTTTTGGCCTTTGCGTCCCTAGTAGCCCGGCGCAGAATATTGCTAATGTGGAAAGAAGCCAAGCCCCCGGGGGTGGAGACCTGGATAAATGATATGGCGGGGTTCATAAAGTTAGAGCGGATTAAGTTCGTCCTAAGGGGGTCGGCTCAAGGGTTTACAAGGCGGTGGCAACCGTTCGTCGAATATCTTGCGGAAAGATAGATAGGGGAGAACAAAGAAGGCAGCAGCGGCAGCCCAGAACTTGGGGGGGGGGGGGGTGGGGGGGGGGGTGTGGCCTGAGACAAGGCAGTTGCCAATTAGGGCTAGTTTTTATTTTTTATTTTTGTTATTTAATATTTATTTATTTGTTGTTGTTTTCTTTTGTTCTTGTTTAAATAAAAAAGGTCATTATTATCTGTATTGTTATAATGTTGTGTAAAGGATGCACAATGTACTGTGTTGGTTGACCAAAAATTTTCAATAAAATATTATTTTAAAAAAAAAAAAATAATCCAATACACCGCTTAGTAAGATTTAAATCAAAGCACATTTATTGTACACAGTAATCATTACTCATGTACAAATTCTATGTCTAAGCTACTTCTACGACTAACAGGCCAATACTTAACTTGGAACTGGCCCACCAGGTCAGGGAAACGAATGGCCTTTCATTCGGGTTCAGAGCCTGCGGGATTCAAAGTTGGTACAGATTGGTAGCTAGGAGCACCTAGCTCGTAGCGTGCGTTGAAGTAAGACTTACTGGATTTCAGCGATGGCTGGACCAGTCACTGTCAAGGGTTGGTTCGCGTTGCTGAGTGACCCGGTCAAGAAGAGAAGCAAAGGGCGGATTTGAACTTGGGCTTGATTCTTATAGTCCCCAGGGCTTCCCGCCTTTTGGAGCGGACCCTGTACCTGGTTCTAAGTGATTGGACTTTGTCCCAATCACTTGGTTCGATTTTCTCCAATTCTGGAGCGGTTCCCTGATCGATGGGCGGTCTTTAGGTGGTCGTTCAGCTCCCATTGTGTAGGTTTCTGCTGGCACCGACGAGTCTGGGTTGGCTTTATGTGTCTAAATGTTGCTCATTGTTCCCGGGGATTGCTCATTAATATGCAGATGGCTGGTGTTTTGTTATGCTGATGGTTGCCGGTATCGATCTTGTCTGGCCTTTCCAGAGGTAAATACACACTCAACCCGCAGCTGCTCGTTTGTGTCCTGTTTGCTGACTTTCCCATCAGCCTTTGCCGTTCGCCATTTAAAATCAGGAGTTAGCCATTTTAACTGGCTACACCACCCTACATACACACTCTTCAGACCCCCATTTTATGAATCCTCCTTCACCCTCCCCTTTTCTAGTCATGACGCACCTCAGATCCTGCCCCTTGGCAGTGCCCCGTGGCACCCAGACAGTGCCAACCCAGCACCCAGCAGTGCCAACCTGATTAACACTGGGACAGTGCCCTGCCCGATCCCCGACCACACGGGGCTCCAATAGTGTCCGAGCCTTCCCAGAGTGGCCATCACATCTCATTTTTGGAAATCTGTACTGATTTGCGCCGTCTCAAGTTGCGCAGGTGAGGCAGGCGAATCCTGGGAGCGGGGGGGGGGGGGGACTCCGGCTTCAAACGGCCAGCGAGTGTGTGATCCAGATCACATCTGGCGCCGCAGGTCAGGAGCATCGGGTTCAGCGCCTGGCACGAAACCCATTTAGGGGCCCTCCTGCTGTTCACTAGGAATAGCGCCGGGCACAACGAGGCAACAGAATCGCGTCCTTTGTTTATTTTTGTTTTCCTGCTAAATTGTTCAGTACACAGAAAGATCAAACCTAGTTATTGCTAGGCGTCCAGTTTGAACATGACTACAAGGGATCGATATCTCAATGCTAAAAAGAGACTGCCAAAATATGTTAAGTATCAATCATACTCACATTAGAAGCTAGAACAGATTTGTATTTCCCTCTCTGGCTTTAGTGAATCCCTGGCCAAATTTAGAGATTTTAAAAAGATTTAAGGAAATAAATATAATACTAGTTCATCACTATCTTTAAAGCCCACACGGAAACTGAAGTGTGAAGATTGAATCAGTACTGCTGCCACCTTAAAGAATAAGTCTTTAATTGATTTTATTGTTTAACTGCAGTATAGTAATTGTTATGGAAGATGTTTAAACTATGAAGTGCACAAATGTGAATATATGTTTTTATTATTTAATGGTGTCTATATCATATTATTTACAAGGATGAGCTCATATATGTTTGGAATGGTTTGCTAGCTTCCTAGGGACACACTCAACTTGAACTTGCCTTCTTTATTTTGTCTGCAAGTACTACAGAGTGCCTTGCACAGACCATTCTCAGAGCGGAGAATAATATGCCCCCTGGAGATTCTGAAGTGGAGCCTTGCACAGCAACAGGCAGACAACATGCTTGGCACATGTCAGCAGTCATCCAAAGACTCTTCATCTGGCATTGTGTAACTAAATAATGGACTGCTCTTTCCTTAATTACAATGGAACAGCAAACCAGTGAAATTAAACAGCTTGCATCGGGAGCATCACAATTCTTTATCACATTCCAATGCAGAAATCCTTTTAGAAGTCATTACAATACCAATGAATTAGCTACGACTGATCCTACCTAAAAGTGGAAATTAACAGAGCATTTTAATTGGAAATAAACACAGGTCCTCCGAGAAACTGTTTGTATTTTTCTTAAGAGAAATGTAATATTTAAATGTGATACATGGGGAAGATCATAAAATGCATTGTTACACAGTTGTTAACCACTTGGTGATCTAAAGTTCGCAAATTTAGAAATGGGGAAACTAAGCTCAATAGAATGTGACATGAAATACTTGGAGCCAAGCCATTTTCGCAACATCCTGCAATTAATTTTTATATGACAGGTCAGGCAAACTGAAACACCCAGTTTGGTTTGTTCCGAATACATAGCATGTGGTTGCCACAATGCTGGCCAAATGAACATTCTTTTTCACTTTATATGGAGATGTGATAAACCCACAAGGAAATTTACAGTGAAAGGGCTTGTACTGGTTTGAAACTAAGTAGGTAATAGTGTAATGTGGATTGAAAATAATGTCATTATGTTTCATTTGCCTGACCAGAAAACAAACATTTACTCTACTCAATTAAGGGATTATATATAATATATATATAGCACCAAACTGATGCACACTAAAAAGGAAACATAAGTGCAAATTCTATTTGCTTGGTGGATTGCAGTTACCATAGACTGGCTCTTTCAGTCTGTTGGGACTGAGTCTAGGATGGAATATAAACAAGAGGATGCAATGCACCTGTGTCTTAAAGCCACACTGGTAAGTTATTTCCTTAGCAGATAGAAATTATGCTCAAACAGATGATTAGAACTTCTGGATACAGATGTTTGAGGAATCACTGTAGTGCTTTAACATTTACAAATGCAAGACCTGTTTCCGCCTCAACTCCCAAGGGGTCAGCCACACATTGAGGCACATTGCACAAAACCTAGATTACCGAACACTCTTCACAGTTGAGAACAGTCAACAATTCAAAAGGTTTTTTTTTTTTTGCAAAACTATATCTGACCGTTCCACTCCATTGTCTGAAGAATGTCAGGTTTTCATTTGAAGCTTAAAGCCTAATAACAAATGATCATTTCAAATTTTTGTAAAACATTTTGTAGATTACAGGTGGCAGCAGTTTGCTTTATCATTCAATTCCTTTCAATGCTCATCTTCCTGAAAAGGTACAGAGTTACACGAGGCATGTTAACCTTTATTTATGCAATGCCTGGAATGAGCACTGTCCCAGGAGGAGTTGTTTGCTTCAAAGTGGTTCCTTTTTTTACAAAAGTTTGTTCATCACAGCTGTGGCAACATCATTATATTTACTGAGAAGCTCGTTAGGGAGAAGGTATGAAGTACTTTTTTAATTACTTTTTACGGGATGTGGGCTTCGCTGTCTAGACCAGCATTTGTTACCTATCCCTAAGTGCCCTTGAGAAGGTGGTGCTGTACTGCCTTCCTGGACATCTGCAGAAAGTGAACTGTTAGAGAAGGAATTCGACCCAGTGACATATTTCCAAGTCAGGGTGGTGAGTGACTTGGAGGGGAATCTCCGTAGGGTGGTGTCACCAGGTATCTGCTGCCCTTGTCCTTCAAGATGGTAGTAGTCATGGGTTGGAAGGTGCTGCCTAACAGCCTTGAAGATTCCTGCTACGGTGCGTCGGTGGTGGAGGGATTGAATGATTGTGGAAGGGGTAGCAATACTCCAGACCCCGTAATCCAGTCGTCAGAGTCGGAGATGGACACATTCGACGAGGCCGCCGCGACCCCTCTCCCCGAGGAGGAGGAAGAATAACTTCCAAGGAGGTCTTCAAGGAAAAGACAGGCACATATAAGGTACACCCCACCCATGTCGGAGAATGACCCGGCGGACGACAGAGGTGACAGACCCAGACAGGAGGAGCAGGAAGAAGCTCAGAGGAATGCCAGCTGGCAGGAATTCATTGGACCTTGGTGGGGTGGGTGGGTGTAATGACCTCCAATTGGCATTATTGGTTGGCCAATTAGAGTATGAGCTCCCTCAATGATAGCTCTTTGAGGGGGCCCATATAAGCACCTGTGTAGGCTTTGTGAGGCAGTCTTAAGTTGACTGGAATGCTAGCAGCACTGTTTGGAGCTGCTCTTGTATATAGTTATTGCAAATAAATACTGGTGTAGTGACAGAACCCCTGCCTCCTGTGGATTATTACAAAGCTTGACACCATCCAGGACAAAGCAGCCCAATTGCTCGGGGCTGGGGTGTGGGTATCTTTTCCGTCTGGGCTATCCCAGCTTGAGGCGGTCCTTGCTTCGCCTGCCTCCAAATGTGGTCCCGCTGCCCTTATTTGGTCTCGGTGTTTCTTCAGCACCTTACCTCCTATCGAAACTTCATAGGATAATGGCCCTGTTTGCGACTCTACCGTGCCTTTGACCCACGTTGGACCATTCCCATAATTCTTGACCCAAACCGGTGCACCCACCTGGGAATGTCTCTGCTGCAGACTATTATCATGCCTCCTGCATTGGACCTCCTGTTGTTTCTCCACTTTCCCCATTAAATTTGGGAAAAGGAGACTCAGCCTCGTTCACAGCTGCCTTCCCATTAAGAGTTCAGCTGGCGGTATGCCCGTTGTGGAATGCGGTGTGGTCCTGTAATCAAACAGCCAGCGGAAGAGCTTTGTGTCCATTGACGCTGCCGGCTGCTTCTTGAGTCCCGCTTTTAGTGTTTGGACCGCTCTCTCTGCCAGGCCGTTGGACGCTGGATGGTAAGGGGCCGTTTTGATGTGGCGGACTCCGTTTCCCTTTAAGAATTTTCCAGATTCCCCACTTGTGAATGCCGTTCCGTTGTCCGACACCAATACCTCCGGAAGTCCATGTGTTGCAAACAAGGCCCTGAGCTTTTCAATTGTTGATGCTGTGCTTGCCGCGTTTACCCGGTGGACGTCCAACCATTTGGAGTGGGCGTCCACTATCACCAAAAACATTGAGCCCATGAAAGGGCCGGCATGGTCAATATGCAGGCGGGTCCACGGTCTGCCTGGCCATTCCCACGGGTGCACTGGCACAGCTGGTGGCACTCTTTGCCCCTGTTGACACTCCTGGCACCAACGTACCATGGCTGCTATGTCTGTCCAATCCTGGCCACAAAACTTAGCTTCGAGCTAGCATGTTTATTTTAGACACCCCCGGGTGTCCGTGATGTAACTCACTTAAGATTGCCCGATGGCCCTGAGCTGGGACTATTACCCGGGCTCCCCATAATAGGATACCGTCTTCTACGGTTATTTGGTCCCTTCTGCTCCAGTATGGGTGCATCTGGGACTCCACTGGTCTCTCCAGTTCCCCCGTTAGCAGTAAATGCTTCATCTTGGCTAAAACTGGGTCTTTCTGCGTCCACAACCAAACATGTTGTGCATCCACTGGTAGGGTGTCCAAAAAATTTAGAGTCATTACTGTCTCCTCTACTTTCGGTATTAGCGGCGGGGTGTCTGGGAGGGAAAGTCTGCTCAAAGCATCTGCATTTGCTACTCGCGTTCCCGGTCTGTGCTCCAGAATGTATCTGTACGCCGCCAGTAGCAATGCCCAGCATTGGATTCTAGCTGATGCATCAGGGGTATTGACTTGTCTTCTTTTAATAACCCTAATAATGGCTTATGATCCGTCACTATGTCATTGGCCTGGAAAAAGTAACACATACTGGGACAGTCCTCAATAGTCGGGTCGAATGCATCTAACCTCCCAAAAAACGGCATTTTTGAAATAGCAAGGCTTACCCGCCGAGTGTGGCAGCTGGTCTCCGCAAGGTTCTTTGTTTACCTCATCGCCACTGTAATAATCCACAGGAGGCAGGGGTTCCATCACCACACCAGTATTTATTTGCAATAACTATATACAAGAGCAGCTCCGACCAGTGCTGCTAGCATTCCAGTCAACTTAAGACTCACCTCACAAAGCCTACACAGGTGCTTATATGGGCCCCCTCAAAGAGCTATCATTGAGGGAGCTCATACTCCAATTGGCCAACCAATAATGCCAATTGGAGGTCATTACAAGCTTCTTCAGTGTTGTTGAGCTTCACTCATCCAGGCAAGTGGGGAGTATGCCATCACAAGCCTAACTTGTGCCTTGATAGGTGGTGGACAGGCTTTGAGGAGTCAGGAGGTGTGTTACTCTTTCCAGGATCCCTAGCTTCTGACCTGCTCTTGTAGCTACAGTAATTATATGGCTAATCTAATTCAGTTTCTGGTCAATGATAACCCCCAGGATGTTGACAGTCGGGGATTCAGCGATAGCAGTGCCATTCAATGTCAAGGGCAATGTGTGATTCTCTCTTATTGGATATGGCCATTGCATGGCACTTGTGTGGCGCGAATGTTACTTGCCACTTGTCAACTCAAGCTTGGATATTGGCCAGGTGCATTTGCATGTGGACTGCTTCAGTGTCTGAGGAGTCACGAATGGTGCTGAACAATCATGAACGAATATTCCCACATCTGACCTTATGTTAGAAGGAAGGTCGTTGATGAAGTAGCTGAAGCTGGATCGGCCTAGGACCCTGAGGAACTCCTGCAATGATGCCCCAGGACTGACCAATAACCATATCCATCTTCCTTTATGCGCAGTATGACTCCAACCAGTGGGCAGTCTTCCCCCTATTTCCCATTAACTCCAGTTTCTCTAGGGCTCCATGATGCCGTACTCGATGAAATGCTGCCTTGATGTTAGGGCAGTCACTCTCACCTCACCTCTGGAGTTCAGCGCTTTTGTCCATATTTGAACCAAGGCTGTAATGAGATCAGGAGCTGAGTGAGCTTTGCGGAACCCAAACTGAGCGTCTGTGAGCAGGTTATTGCTAAAGAAGTGCCGCTTGATAGCAGTGTTGATGACCCCTTCCATCACTGTATTGATGCTTGAGAGTGAACTGATAAGGCAGTAATTCGCTGGGTTGGATTTGTCCTGCTATTTGTGGACAGAACATAAATTTTCCATATTGCCAGATAGATCCCAGTGTTGTAGCTCTACTGGAACAGCTTGGCTAGGAATGCGGCAATTCTGGAGCACGAGTCTTCAGTACTATTGCCAGAATATTGTCAGGGCTCGCAGCCTTTGCAGAATCCAGTGCCTTCAGTCTTTCCTTGATTTCAACTGGAGTGACCTCGGTCGATGCTGGGTGGTCCGTCTGGTTTCTTTCCTTTTTATCGACTTTGCAGCGGTTTTGATACAACTGAATGGCTTGCTCGACTATTTAGGAGGACATTTAAGTGACAACCACACTGCTGTGGGTCTGGAGTCACAAGTAGGCCAGGCAAGGGAAGGACGTCAGATTTCCATTCCCTATAGGACATTAGTGAACCAGCTGGGTTTTTTACGACAATCAACAATAGTTTCATGGTCATCATTAGACTTTTAATTCCAGATTTTTATTGGATTAAATTTCCACCGTCTGCTGTGGCGGGATTGGAACCTGGATCCCCAGAGTATTACCCTGGGTACCTGGACCACAAGTCCAGTATTGTCACAATTAAGATTAATTTAAACAAATTATTGTAAGAATTTACACAATAATCATTACAATAGAGTGGGCTGGATTAAATTATGTTCTGCAATATCATTTACTGGTTTGCAGTTTTGGAATAGTCACGTGGATGTACAAATTTGTAAAACTTGTATGAACAGGACTATGATATGACATTTTGAGAAAGATTGCAACGTACACACATGGAAATCTATATGTACATTAGTATGCACGGATGTAAATCAGCAGATTTAGATCTTTCATTCTCTCTGCTGAAACCTGTTTGTTTGTTTATGTAGTTTCATGAATAGTACATGAAGCACGCACACCGAACCCTCGCCCCATTACAGTATTTGACCACTTTAGGCCACTGTCAAGCCTGCACCAGACTGCTGTTTTCCTCTGAAGTTACCGTTGACGATCTGAAGAGGATCCACTGAATTCTTCCCTTACACACTTTCCAATGGCGAACACTAACTTTGAGAAACAAATTCTGCCAAACTATTCCTCTTTCCTAAGAGGTAAATTATAGCAATTGTAGCAGTTAATTCAGCATCGGCTGAGAATCAAACCCAGAAGCTCCTGATCTTTATGACTTCGCGCCACAACAGTTAATCATTTCCTACCCACCAGACCATCGACCTCTTCTCATCAATGTTTTCTTTGGGTAAATTAATTAAATTTCTGGCAGATAATCTTGCAAAAGAACTACGTGGACTAAATAGAGTGTTTGCATTCTGCTATCTGGATTCTGACATCTAGATACAGGTAGTTAATCAAGCTGGAATGTATTCACATGTTTGAAAGCCTCAAAATAGACTTCTAAAAATCTTCATTAAATGGACAGTATCATATTTAGTGAACTGCACCAGGAAGTTTGTATTGCATCAGAAATCCACAGTATCTATGGTGTTGCAACAGCCAGTTGTTCCACTGTAAAAGCATCAACAAATGTCATAGTAGATTATATCTTTAGAATGATTCAATTTACTCACAACAATATGGATTAAAGAACCTTAAGTATCCCTCCCTGACATTGAATTAATGGCACTTTCTGTACTTTTAGTGCAGTTTAGCTCATTGTCAATGAGTATTTAACGTGTGCTAGACAGCGCTGATGACAACACAAGAGACGATAATGGGAGATTGTGGAAATATCAAGAGAAATTTGGTGAAATGGAAACAGACAAGACACAGGCTAAACCGCATGGACAAAAAGTCAATGTTCAAATGTCTGTTGGACGGGATTTAACTAAAAGTCCCACAGCAAGCATATTTAGATGCGTGTTTCCTGACAATTGCAACGCCAAGAAACACAACGTTGTAAATCGCCACCCAGGTTAGATACGGCGCCTCAGCGGGGGACATGCGGTCGAGGCCGCGCATAGCCCCCTTTTGTGCACTGAGGAACTCCGCTCGCCAGATTTAATTTTTAAATGGCATCCGGATCTCTGGAGCCCCCAAAGCAACCCCGGCCTTCCCCCAAGCCCCAAAGCATTATGGGAAGGTCATTGCACCACCCCACCCAACACCCGCACAGGGCACCACTGGCCCGATTGCCACCATGCAGAAAATGCCAGCTTGATACCTTGGCAGAGCCAACCTGATACCTTGTCAATGCCCCTGCCAGGTGGCAGAGCCACGTGAGCACATTGACACTGCCAAGCTGGCATCCAGATGGCACTGCCAGGGTGCCAGTGCCAAGGTGGCACCAACAGTGCCAGGATACCACCTTGCCCAGAGGGCATGCACCAGGGCCTCCAATCCCCTGGGAGACCCCCACAAGTGCCACTCTGACTGATCCCCATTTGTGGAGACCAGTACTAAACGGCGCTTGTCTGAGGTCTCTGAGGTGAATGGGATAAATCCCAATACCTCGCATGACTCTGGAAACTGCTTTTAAAATAATACTAGCCTCGCTCTAATATGCAGATTTGCCAAAAATATCACAACGTCTAGCGAGATTGCGTTAGATTTCGTGAGGAATTGTGAGCCAGTTAGATCGTGGGAACAGGGTCTCCTGGCTTCTATCGGCCACACTGCGCCGCGGTGAACTGCTTTTCGGGTGAACCATGGCTGTTCGATCATGCCTGTTATGTCAAATGGCAGTCAGAGACATGTGACGAAATCTCATCATGGCTGCTCTTTTCCTGTTACTGATTCAAATAACATGGGGCGCGATTCTCCGCTCCCGTGCCGGTTGGGAGAATTGCCTGGGTCGCCAAATTTTCCCACGATGCCGGTCCGACGCCCTCCCGCGATTCTCCCAAGCGGCGAGATCGGCCCCGTCGAGTTCCGCGCGGTTGCAGGCCGGAGAATCGCCCGAGACACCCAAAATGGTGATTCTCCGGCACCCCTGCTATTCTCAGGCCCGGATGCGCCGAAGCCCCGACGGCGTGTCCCCAGTTCACGCCGTCGCCATTCACACCTGCTATTTAAAGTCGTCAGCCAGTCATGCTGGCTGACGCTGAGCAGGGAGGAGGTGAGCGGACTTTTCCGCAGGGCCTGGAGATCGGGTCGGCTTACCCGAGAAGGCTGCGGCCAACGGGGGGGGGGGGGGGGGGGGGGGGGGGGGGTGAGGGAGAGTGTGCAGGTGGGAGGGGGGGGGGAGTGTGCAGGTGGGAGGGGGTGTGTGGGAGAGTGTGCAGGTGGGAGGGGGGTGAGGGAGAGTGTGCAGGTGGGAGGGGGGTGAGGGAGAGTGTGCAGGTGGAAGGGGGGGAGTGTGCAGGTGGGAGGGTGTGTGTGGGAGAGTGTGCAGGTGGGAGGGGGGTGAGGGAGAGTGTGCAGGTGGGAGGGGGGGTGAGGGAGAGTGTGCAGGTGGGAGGGGGGTGAGGGAGAGTGTGCAGGTGGGAGGGGGGATGAGGGAGAGTGTGCAGGTGGGAGGGGGGTGAGGGAGAGTGTGCATGTGGGAGGGGGGAGTGTGCAGGTGGGAGGGGGTGTGTGGGAGAGTGTGCAGGTGGGAGGGGGGTGAGGGAGAGTGTGCAGGTGGGAGGGGGGTGAGGGAGAGTGTGCAGGTGGGAGGGGGGTGAGGGAGAGTATGCAGGTGGGAGGGGGGATGAGGGAGATTGTGCAGGTGGGAGGGGGTGAGGGAGAGTGTGCAGGTGGGAGGGGGGTGAAGGAGAGTGTGCAGGTGGGAGGGGGGGTGAGGGAGAGTGTGCAGGTGGGAGGGGGTGAGGGAGAGTGTGCAGGTGGGAGTGGGGATGAGGGAGAGTGTACAGGTGGGAGGGGGGATGAGGGAGAGTGTGCAGGTGGGAGGGGGGTGAGGGAGAGTGCAGGTGGGAGGGGGGATGAGGGCGAGTGTGCAGGTGGGAGGGTGTGTGTGAGGGGGAGTGTGCAGGTGTGAGGGGGGGGGTGGGAGAGTGTGCAGGACGGGGGGGGGAGAGTGTGCAGGTGGGAGTGGGGGGATGAGGGCGAGTGTGCAGGTGGGAGGGGGGTGAGGGAGAGTGTGGATGGTATCGTCCATCCGCGGATGCCACATGTCAGCTGCCCTGATATGGCAGGACGGTGACGAGGACACGGCCGCAGGTTGCGTGTGGCTGATGGGCACAGGCGAGTGGCACACTGGTGAGGAGGACGGTGTGAACTGACCGTTGGGCGCAGACAGTGACCAGATGTTAGGCTGGCTGCGTATCTGCAGCGCGACCAGGCCACCGGGGCACACAGGTATCCCATGCAACCCGGCTGGCGAGGTGTGGAAGAACCTTGGTGTAACATGTCGTTTCTCTGCCCCCCACCACCCTCCTGCAGGTCACCATGTATGCCAACCAGACAGCGATGTTCACTGCCGTGGTTGGAGCCGCAGCTCTGGAGTTTGCCATCCGGCAGCATAGAGTCGGGCGGCCCACAGTGGCTGCAGATGCAGCGGTTGCCGGTGCAGCAGAGGGGATGACCGCAGAGTGACCCGTCGTCGCCGCGCAGACCGCAGGCGCTCAGGACCCGAATGTACAGGGGGATGCCGAGGGGAACATTGACCCCCCTGACGGCGAGGAATGTAGAGGAAGTGCTTGGGGGGGGAGCAGGAGGAGGAGGAGGAGCAGGTGGAGCAGGAGGATCCACTGATGGTGGTGCCAGGGCACCACAGGCGTCCAGCAAGGCCGAAGGTGTACCGTGACAGAATGTCGTTCGAGGCCCTACTGGACATCACATGCAGGAGGAGACTACGGTTCAGCAGGGAGACGGTCGCACATATATGCCAACTCGTGGCACACCTCGCACCACTTAGAACTGGTGGAGGACACGCTATACCAGTCTCCGTCAAGGTGACGGTGGCCCTAAGCTTTTACGCTACCGGTTCCTTCCAGGCACCGAGCGGGGACCTATCCGGGATCTCACAGACATCGGTCCACAGGTGCATCAGGGCCGTTACCGACATCTTGTACGCCATCGCGGACAGGTACATAAAATTCCCCGAGGACCGAGCACAGCAGGAAGCACGGGCACGTGGATTCGCCCAGGTGGCCGGGATACCGATGGTCCAGGGTGTCATCGATGGTGTGCACGTCCCCATGCGTCCGCCTGCAGACAGCAGGGAAGTGTTCATGAACAGGAAGGGCGCATACTCCATGAACATTCAGGTGGTGTGCGACCCCCACATGAAGATCAGGCACGTGTGTGCAAGGTACCCGGAGAGTGTGCACAGTCGTTCATCCCCGCAATGTTCGATGGATGCCCCCCCGGCTGAGGGGCTGGTTGCTGGGCGACAAGGGCTATCCGTTGAGGTTTTGGCTGATGACGCCAATACGGAGGCCTCAGACCAACGCGGAGAGCCTATACAACGAGGCACATGCTGCAACCAGGGTGTGGTGGAGCGGTGCTTCGGCCTGCTGAAGATGCGATTCAGATGCCTGGACCACTCCGGAGGGGCCCTGCAGTACCAACCCGACAGGGTCGGTCGCATAGTTGTGGTCTGCTGTGCGCTGCACAACATTGCCATGCAGAGGGGAGATGACCTGGTGGAGGAGTCGGAGGGAGGACCCGACGGCACCGGAGCCAACGCAAACGAGGGGGATGGGGAAGAGGAGGATGCGGAGGAGGAGGATGATGGGGCGCATTAGGGTGGGGGAGGGGCGCAGGACACAGACACTGCCCGGGTGCTGGTTACGTCCAGGAGGCTGCGCGACGGCACCGCCGCGGACAGCGGGCACGCGACGCATTGGTGGCCGCACGGTTCACGCACTGTGGGGGTGGGATTCGCTGAACACTGCCACTTGCACCGTCACTCCTGCACACGGGCACCACACAGCACCGGACATAGCACAGAGTCTTACAAGTCAAATTCAACAGTGAGTTTATTTGTGTGATTAACATAGGTGCCCTACCCCCTACAACTAAACTGTGCCCTACCACTACGTCTAGATGTGTTCCCAGATGGTACAGCAGGAGTGGAGGCGGACTGCTGAGAATCACGCCCTTCGACATGGCTCCCCGTCGGCACGCTTTCCTGGGGTGGCCCAGCTTCGATGGGCCAGGCTGATCGGCGGGCGTGCTGGATGGCGTGGTGCCACCCTGTCCTGTCCACTGACCACCAGATGCGCCAGGGACGGAACGGGGGGAGGCCGAGTGTACCGGGACGTCCCTTGATGGAGCTACCGGGACGGGCCCCAGAACCTCCTCCTCCCTCGGGAGCCCGGTGGCCCCCGGGCCTCACTGTGGGACGGAGATGTGCTCGGAGACATGCCCCGTCGCACCACCAACACCTGGCGCTGCCAGTCCTGGAGGCCTGCAGCGGTATCGACCACGGTCCGAATGTTTGCCGAGACGGGGCCCAGGGAGTGCCACATTCCTGCCATGGACTGTGCGATCTTGACCTGTGAGTGCGCGACGCCATCCATCACGTGCGCCAGGCGGTCAATGCTCTCCGTGACTGACTGCTGGGACTGTGCCATCGCCAGCTGGGACCGGGCCATGGCATGGTGAGACTCGGCCAGGGCCCGGAGAGCGGCGGCAATGTCCTGTTGGCTCTGTGAGATGGCTGCCTGTGAGAGGGCAGCCCGCTCCTGGGCCATGGATGACGCGTGCACGTGAAGCCCAACGCCTTGCAGAACCTGACCCATGGCCGAAACCCTTTCACCCATTGCCTCCACCGCGGACGCCACCCGTGCGGTGTTGGCCTGGGTGGCTGCGATGAGCGGCACCACTCCCAGCTCCTGAACGCGGATGGACTCCTCCAACTGCGTGTGCAGGTCCTGGAAGATGGCCCTCATCCCGTTACTCAGTCCCTGGGTGCCCACATGCATCGGTTGTCCGGGTGGGTCAAGGACATCCAGGAACCCAGGAACTGTCTGGCTGGCAGCTGGTTGCTGGGCCTGGGCTGCCCTCCGACCGTCCAGCCCCTCGGCTGCTCCAAATTCCACCTGCTGTTACGGCTCGGCTGTGGGGTGCGCCAGGTGACCCGGGAGCCTCATCACTTATATGCCCAACCGAGGTGGGTGTCTCTGTGATGGTGGATGGTGTGGGAGACAGCAGTGCTGCAAGCTCGAGGTCATCGTCCGTTAGGAAGTCTGGTGTGTACTGGTCCCCCTCATGGCCCGGCACAAGATCCATGCCGGCCATGTCGTGCTGATCTCCAGGTGATTCCGCCGAGTGTGTGGCCGTGATGTGCGATTCATCTCGAATGTCTGCCCTGTGCCCCTCAGTATTGTCTCTCTCTGTGGTCTGAGCGTCCCGGTCCTGTGTCCCAGACTGTGAGGTCTGCCCTCCTGTCCGACCGACTGCCAACCTCTAGCGTGCGTCCCTGGGTGCAGTTGCGGTTGGCGATGTTGCCCTGTTTCCTGGGCGAGACGTCCCTGAAGGTTCGGTGGGTGGCCCTGGGGAACATAAAGATTCGGGGTTCGTTAGGCACGGTGGCCCAGGTGTATGGTGGTGGTGGGTGCACAGTGTGAGGGGGGAGGGGATCGGGGGTGCAATGGCCAGAGTGTGAGGGGGGAGGGGATCGGGGGTGCAATGGCCAGAGTGTGAGGGGGGAGGGGATCGGGGGTGCAATGGCCAGAGTGTGAGGGGGGATGGGATCGAGGGTGCAGTGGCCAGAGTGTGAGGGGGGAGGGGATCGGGGGTGCAATGGCCAGAGTGTGAGGGGGGCGATGACGGGTTGGGGGTGGGGAGGACATGCAGGGTTGTCTCACTTGCTTCTGCGCCTCCGACCTGGCATGTCGCGACCTCCCGGGTGGCGGATCCCCCAGCGAGGTCCAGGGCCCTCTGCTCGTGAACGTTTAGGGGGTACAGGACAGGAGAACCCCCTCCGGCTCTCATGCGCTCACGCTGGTTGTGCGCTGTCTTGTTCTGGGGGGGGGTTGGGTAAAGCATCACCATTAGGCGGGTATCATCAGGGCATGCAGATATAAACTACATTTTTGCTAGTTCAGGAGACAGCATGCCATGCTCCCAGGGCCCCATGCAAACGGCCCATTGGCTGGGGTTTGCGCATTCCAACACAATTGGCCACAAGCTGGTCGCGAAGTCCAATGAGCCTGCCCCCTTCAAGGGGCCATGCTACCACGTCCCTCCCCCATTACGTCCCTCAGCACACTACCCCAAAACTATGCACTAACGTTACAATGGTTAACAGGGGCAACTAAGGAAAGAGAGTCCATCAAAACGTCAATCAATCTGTTGACATCCGGGTCCTCCCGGATCTCCGTAGCCCAGTCAAAGTCTCAGCACTCTCTTGGGTGATCGGGTGGTGCACAGTCTCAGGAGGTCCGCCTTCAGCAACAGGCAAACGAGCCCCTCCGGCCTCAACAGGCGCAGGTGGCTGAACACAAACTGGAGTCCCTGGCTCCACTTGGCTTGATAGAGTTACAGGAGTATCCACTATGCTCACTGGACTTGTCAACACGTTGGAGGCTCCACCCGTCAACTCAGATGGTCGACGAGCTTTTAGACGGTCTTCCCATTAACATCAACCACATAAGACATTGGCCCATCCTAACCAAGGCAAACTAAGCAGCAACATTCTGGACCAAAACCAGGTCTCCACATGGAATGACCTGTCCTCTCTCTTTCTGATCGCTGACTCTGCTGGGAGGTCTGACGAAACTCCATCCTCCCTGCCAAATTTGGAAACACAGATCCAATCGGGTTCTCAACCGATGGCCCATGTGCTGCTCAGCTGGTGTGACCCCGTGGTTGAATGAAGGGTTGAGTTGTACAACAGCAAAAGATTTGCCAAACTCTGGCGAAGTGGTTTATCAGATTGGTTTTTCATGGTACTCTTGAAATTTGGACGGCCTCCTCGGCCAGACCGTTCGATGCTGGGTGATAGGGGGCTGTCCCCATCTGTTGCATGCTATTGGTTCACGCAAAAATCTGGAAATCATCGGTGAAGAGGGTGCCGTTGTCAGAAACAATTGACTCGGGAATTCCTTGAATGGCAAATACTAGGCACAAGGCATCTACCATAGCGGCCGAGGTAGTGGTCCCCATCGCTTGAACCAATAACCACTTGGAGTGGGCATCTACCAGCACCAAAAACATCTTGCCCAGGAATGGTTCCACACGATCAACCTGGATCCTGGTCTACGGGTGATTGGCCATTCCGAGGGGTGAAGGGTAGTGGAAGGTGGCAAAGATTTCTGCATTTGGCAAGGATGGCATTGTTGTACTAGCTCTTCAATGGTTTTGTCTATGCATGCCAACATCTTCATCTTTGTCTGCCCTGGGTGGGTGGTATGTAGCTCTTGATGGAGGGGCCCCTGGCCCAAGGCGAGATGATCACTGAATCACGCTGTCTTCATATGCCAATGCGGCCTGACGAGTGAAGTAGGATCTCAGCTGTTCAGGCTTCTCGTAATGCCAGCCAGACTGTATAATTTGAAAAAAATAGGGTTGCTTTGGGCCCAGCTGTGTTTGGGCCCCACAGACACTGACACGGTGTCTCGGAAGTTTAAAGCTAGAATGATCTCCTGAGGTACAGATGGTGGTGGAATGCTCTTAGGTGGGGGCAGGTGACTTAATACCACCAACGACAAGGCCCAACGCCGTACCCTCATCGAGGCTATGGGCGGGCATTAGGGTGGGGGGGCTGGTGGTGGTGATAGCTGGTAATCAGCAGGATGTTTGTTTGCTCATGTTTGGACTCCTACCATGAGACTGCATGGGGTCCAGAGTTGATGTTGAGAACTCCCAGGGCAACTCCCTCCTGACTCTACACCCACTGTGCCGCCACCTCGGGTCTGTCCTGTCGATGGGACAGGACTTCTGTAGGTGATTGTGTTGTCTGAAAGATATGATTCTGTGAATATGACTATGTCAGTTTCTTGACTTGTCTGTGGAATGTCCAAATTTTGACACAAGCCCCCAGATGTTAGTAAGATATTGGGGCTGATTTAGCACAGGGCTATAGAGCTGGCTTTTAAAGCAGACCAAGGCAGGCCAGCAGCACGGTTCAATTCCCATACCAGCCTCCCCGAACAGGCACCAGAATGTGGCGAAAAGGGGCTTTTCACAGTAACTTCATTTGGAGCCTTCTTGTGACAATAAGCGATTTTCATTTCAAGGTGGATCTATAGGGCTGGGTGTTGTTTCTGGCTCTATGTAGATCTTTGCTTTCACTCCTTTGATGCACCCTAACTCTCTCTGGAAGACCTTGTGGTATTTCTGTACAAGTTCCTGGAAACCTCATCGATAATGCTGAACATTTCTAGCCAACTTAACTTGATTTTCTTCAGCCAATCCCACCCCATGAAACTTGGCATTTGTCCTTTCATTACGATTAATGGAAACTGGACTGACTTCTGGTGTTACAAAACTGGTATGGGTGTCGTCCCCAATACCTTCAATGCCTCCCCAGTATAGGTGACTGATGTACTGCTGAGATTCACAAGCTGCAGTCCTCCCTGCAGATATCTAAACGTTTGCTCACTCACTGCTGTGGCAGCCGCCCTGGTATCAACCTTTATCTTTAGCGGATGGTCATTGATGACAAGGGCAATCTCAATGGGGATGTTTTACTTAATCCCTCCATGTTAAACTTGCATACTTCTGATTTTTCTTCAGCGTCTTCCTCAAGCTTGTTCACTGGCGATCCCAACGTTTTTAGGGGAACTTGGAGTAAACTGTCTGACTCTGCATCTGGCTTGTATATGGCCTTTTTATTCTTTCTGAAACAGATTAATTCCTTACACTTGGGAATGCTTTACCCCACAATGTTAACAAGCCTCTAACACTTGTGACTGCCAGTCACTTTTCCTCTTCTCTGGCTCTGCTGCTTCCTCGCTTCGGGAACCTCGAGAAAGCTGCTGCTTCCCACCATAACTGGTTCACCCGCTTTGCAATTCACCGCTGTTCAGCACTTTCAGTTGGTTGAGCAAAATCAGCCGCTTTGTCCAAGGATATCTTGGTTTCTACCAACAACTTCTTCTGAATATTTAAGTTGTTGATCCCACAGACCAACCGTCACACAGAATATCACTGAGAGAAGTACCAAATTCACAATGTTCCAACATCTGTCGAGGTCTGGCTACAAAGGTGGACACCATTTGTCCAGGACGTCTAACAGCTGTATGTAATTTGTAGTGCTGCATAATTATGGGGGGGTTGGGAGTTGAAATGGTCCCTCAATAGTTGCACCAATTGATCAAAGGACTTAAGAGCCCAGAGCCTCCAGAGATGCTAAGCTTTGCATGAGGTTTTATGTTTGTGGGCCGCAGACTGTAAGTAATATTACTTTCTGTTTATCTTCTACCGTGATTTCATTGGCAGCGAAAAAATATTAAAGTATTAAAGCCATATTGGCCGCAAGTGATGTGGCAGTGTAAAATCACAACAGTGATTTATTTAACTAAGAAGAACTTTAAATACAGAACGATATAACTACTCTACAGGTCCAGTCCTCTCAACTCTCGCGCATACCCTGACGATACCCCAACACCCAAGTCCACCCCGAAAGACCTGATAGGCTAATGTTCGTGCGCTCCATCCCCATAGGCTCCGGGCCAGTCATGTGGCCTGCGAAGGATCAGCCCTTAAAGGGGCTACGCTACCACAACCTGTTCTTGAAAACTGCACTGAAACTTCCAATAGCTGGAGCTGCTTGGGTCCTGCATTGAAAGAATCCCCGCAGGCCCCAGCGTGGTCCAGCTGCGTCGGATTCAAGGAGGTCACACGCTTTGTTACTGCCTTAGCTGCCACAAAGTAGCTATTTTTAAGAGCCCAGTGAAATTGACAGGCCAGGGAGAAGTTACATGTCTAAGATAAGTGGATAGGATGGGGGTGGGGTCAAGTTGTGCCAACGGGTCGGGTCTGGGGGGGCAGGGGGGGGGGGGAAATGTGCCAGGGAGAGGGTCTACACCAGCCAGGTTGGTGTGGTGAGGAAAACCATGGCGAGGGGGTAGTCAGGGATGAAGTCATGTGGGAGGGTCGGAGTGCAGGGAGTCCCATGAGGGTCATCAGTGGGTGTTTACAAATGTTTACAATAGTTACCCAGAAGTTATAAGATATTTTTATTCTTTTAACATTTTTGGAGTAAGTATTGGTGTAACCCTAGGTTCAGTTGGCAGTCAAGAAGGCAAATGCAATGTTTGCATTCATGTCAAGAGAGCTAGGATACAAGACCAGGAATGTACTTCTGAGGCTGTATAAGGCTGTGGTCAGACGTCATTTGGAGTATTGTGAGCAGTTTTGGGCACTGTATCTAAGGAAGGCTGTGTTGGCCTTGAATGGGTCCAGAGGAGGTTCACCAGAATGATCCCTGGAAAGAAGAACTTGTCGTATGAGGAACGGTTGGGGACTCTGGGTCTGTACTCGTTGGAGTTTAGAAGGATGAGGGGGGGATATTATTGAAACTTACAGGATACTGCGCGGCCTGGACAAAGTGGATGTGATGTTTCCACTTGTAGGAAAAACTAGAACCAGAGGACACCATCTCAGACCAAAGGGACGATCCTTTAAAACAGAGATGAGGAAGAATTTCTTCAGCCAGAGGGTGGTGAATCTGTGGAACTCTTTGCCACAGAAGGCTGTGGAGGCCAAATCACTGAGTGTCTTTAAGACAGAGATAGATAAGTTCTTGGTTAATAAGTGGATCAGGGGTTATGGGGATAAGGCAGGAGAATGGGGATGAGAAAATATCAGCCATGATTGAATGGTGGAGCAGACTCGATGGGCTGAGTGGCCTAATTCTGCTCCTATGTCTTATGGAACCATCTGAAGTTTACTATTTAAATTGCATTTTCAGATGGTTCCAGCGCAGTGCAATTGCCCAGAGGAAGATTGCACTTCTGGACAATTGCCGTGCAAACCCTTGCTTATAAATATCTGAGAGGGATTCCCCAGCACTGGGGAGCTCGGAAGCTCCATTTGTTCCAGGCACTATTGAGCCATTGTTAATGGAGGATGTTGACTGCAAAGATCAGAAATTGAATTGTCAGTTTGAGGAAGCTAACAAGTCTAAAAACAATTGGGAGCTTTATTAAAAATACTGTTGGCTTCAGTACAGAGAAAATTAAAACATTAAAATTCAAGTAAAAGTAAATCTTGTTACTCAAAAGTGTGTGAATTTGTGGAAGTTTGAGAAATTCATGAAAGAATGAACATTGATTGTCGAGTGTGTTCATTTCAGGTCGTTAGATTGGGTTGCAGAGTCCAGGTTGTTTCATCTGTCCAATCTGGAGAAAGGTAAGCCTTCTTACCTGACAAAGGTCATCATATGTTTTTGTCTCTTTTGGTTAGGTGTTGTACTTTTAACTGTTGTTTCTGCTTTAACCTAAACTGCTTGCGACTTCTTGAGTAACGTTACCCCAATCAAGTCTTATACCAGGGTCTTGACATGATTCCTAAAGTGTGGTGTCACACTGCTGCTTTGAAGGCAGGTTTAGCTTGAGTTCTTTATTTTTTGTATTTAATGCCACTGGTTACAAATCCAAGTATCTCATATGCTTGACTTTTTTTTCCAAATGAAGGGGCAATTTAGCGTAGCCAATCCACATACCCTGCACATCTTTGGGCTGTAGGAGTGAGACCCACGCCGACACGGGGAGAATGTGCAAACTCCACATGGATAGTGCCTCAGGCTCGGAATCGAACCCAGGTCCTTGGCGCAGAGGCAGCAGGGCTAACCACTGTGCCACCGTGTCACTCCCTCATATGCTTTCTTTTTTAAAAAAAAAATTATTCTCCTTTTTCACATTTTCGTCCAAATTTTAACCCACCAACAAACAATCAACAATAACAAATACAATGTCAAACCCCTGGTCAGCAATCCCCTCCTCCCAGCAACCCCGAAACAGACCCCAACATTTTAAATACAAACATCAAAGAAAATAATCAGGGGAGAAATTCTCCGGTATCGGCGCGATGTCCGCCGACCGGCGCCAAAAATGGCGCAAATCACTCCGGCATTGCGCCGCCCCAAAGGTGCGGAATCCTCCGCCCCTTGACCGGCCGAGTCCTAGGCCCGCGCCGGACTGATTTCCGCCCCGCCAGCTGGCGGAAGTGCCCCAGCCCCTGCCCCCGCCGAATCTCCGGTGCCGGAGAATTCGGCAACCGGCGGGGGCGGGATTCACGCCAGCCCCCGGCGATTCTCCGACCCGGCAGGAGGTCAGAGAATCTCGCCCCAAGAATCCACCATCCACCCATACATAGTCATCAACAACATACACAGTCCAAATCCTCCATGTTCGATGTCATCCAATTCTTGAAAGTGCATAATGAACAAAGCCCATGAATTGTAGAACCCTTCCATCCTTCCCCTCAACTCAAATTCACCTTCTCGAGTGTTAAAAACCCCAAGAGATCCCCCCATCACGCCAGGGCACAGGGTGGAGAGACTGACCACCACCCCAACAGGATCCGCCTTCGGGCGATCAGCGAGGTGAAGGCTAAAACATCTGCCTCCGCATCTGCTTCCAACCCCGGCCGATCCGATATCCCGAATATGGCCTCCAGAGGGCCCGGCACAAGCCTCACATGTACCACCTTCGAAATTACCCTGAAAACCTCCCTCCAATGCCCTTCCTGTTTTGGACAGAACCAAAACATATGAACATGGTTTGCGGGCTCCCCCCCCCCCCCCCCCCCCTGCGACATTCACAAACATCCTCTACCGCCTCAAAAGAGTAGGCTCAACCTTGCCTTTGTGATGTGCGCCCTATACACCACCTTAGTTGTATCAGCCCCAACCTCGCACATGAAGTGGAGGCATTCACCCTCTGGAGCACCTCACACCACAACCCTTCCTCCATACCCTCTCCCAACTCCTCCTCCCACTTTAACTTAATCCCCCTCCAGCGATGCCTTCTCTTCTCCCAGAATCGCCCCATAATTCGCCGACATTACCCCCTTCTCCATTCCCCCTGTCGTCAGTACCACTTCCACCAGTATGGTGGCCGGTGCCACTCTGTATCTCATTCTTAGCAAAATCCCGGACCTGCATATACCTAAACATCTCTCCCTGCCCCAACCCATATTTCGCCCCAAGCTCCTCCCGTCCCGCAAACCGGCCCTCCAAAAACAAATCCTTTAGTGCCCCAACTGCCTTCTCCTCCCATCTCCGAAGACTCCCATCCCACTTCCCTGGCTCAAATCTAATTTTCCCCCGAATCAGCATTTCCCATGACCCCGCCCCCAGCCTAAAGTGCTAGCGCAACTGCCTCCAGATTTTCAATGTCGCTACTACTACCGGACTCCCTGAGTATCACCCCGGGGTCATCGGGAGCGGCGTTGTTGCCAACGCCCTCAGCCCCAACCCCTGAACAGCCTCTCCTCCATTCTAACCCACTGCAAGTCCCCCCCTCTACCTATTTTCCAGGGATCTACTTCCCTCTGTTCCTCGCCCGTTCATATATCTGTCTAGATGCATCTTAAATTATGCTATTGTGCCCGCCTCTACCACCTCCGCTGGCAAAGCTTTCCAGGCACCCACCACCCTCTGCGTAAAAAACTTCCCACGCACATCTCCCTTAAACTTTCCCCCTCTCGCCTTGAAATCGTCACCCCTTGTAATTGACACCCCCACTCTTGGAAAAAGCTTGTTGCTATCCACCCTGTCCATACCTCTCATAATTTTGTCGACCTCAATCAGGTCCCCCCCTCAACCTCCGTCTTTCCAACGAAAACAATCCTAATCTACTCAACCTTTCTTCATAGCTAGCACCCTCCATACCAGGCAACATCCTGGTGAACTTCCTCTGCACCCTCTCTAAAGCAGCCACATCCTTCTGGTAATGTGTGACCAGAACTACACGCAGTATTCCAACTGTGGCCTAACCAAAGTCCTATACAACTGTAACATGACCTGCCGACTCTTGTACTCAATACCCCGTCCGATGAAGGCAAGCATGCTGTATTCCTTCTTGACCACACTATCGACCTGCGTTGCCACCTTCAGGGTACAATGGACCTGAACTCCCAGATCTCTCTGTGCATCAATTTTCCCCAGGACTCTTCCATTGACCGTATAGTCCACTCTTGAATTAGATCTTCCAAAATGCATCACCTCGCATTTGCCTGGATTGAACTCCATCTGCCATTTCTCTGCCCAACTCTCCAATCTATCTATATTTTGCTGTATTCTCTGACAGTCTTCCTCGCTATCTGCAACTCCACCAATCTTAGTATCATCTGCAAACTTGCTAATCAGACTACCTTTTCCTTCGTCCAGATCATTTTTGTATATCACAAACAACAGTGGTCCGAGCACGGATCCCTGTGGAACACCACTAGTCACCTTTCTCCATTTTGAGACACTCCCTTCCACCACTACTCTCTGTCTCCTGTTGCCCAGCCAGTTCTTTATCCATCTAGCTAGTACACCCTGAACCCCATACGACTTTACTTTTTCCATCAACCTGCCATGGGAAACTTTATCAAACGCCTTACTGAAGTCCATGTATATGACATCTACAGCCCTTCCCTCATCAATTAACTTTGTCACTTCCTCAAAGAATTCTATTAGGTTTGTAAGACATGACCTTCCCTGCACAAAACCATGCTGCCTATCACTGATAAGTCTATTTTATTCCAAATGTGAATAGATCCTATCCCTCAGTATCTTCTCCAACAGTTTGCCTACCACTGACATCAAGCTCACAGGTCTATAATTCCCTGGATTATCCCTGCTACCCTTCTTAAACAAAGGGACAACATTAGCAATTCTCCAGTCCTCCGGGACCTCACCCATGCTCAAGGATGCTGCAAAGATATCCGTTAAGGCCCCAACTATTTCTTCCCTCGCTTCCCTCAGCAACCTGGGATAGATCCCATCTGGACCTGGGGACTTGTCCACCTTAATGCCTTTTATAATACCCAAAACTTCCCCCTTACTTATGCCGACGTGACCTAGAATATTTAAACATCCATCCTTAGCCTCAACATCCGTCAGGTCCCTCTCCTTGGTGAATACCGATGCAAAGTACTCATTAAGAATCTCACCCATTTCCTCTGACTCCACGCATAAATTCCCTCTTTTGTCTTTGAATGGGCCAATCCTTTCTCTAGTTACCCTCTTGCTCCTTATATACGAATAAAAGGCTTTGGGATTTTCCTTAACCCTGTTAGCCAAACATATTTCATGACCCCTTTTAGCCCTCTTTATTGCGCGTTTGAGATTTGTCCTACTTTCCCGATATTCCTCCAAAGCTTCATCAGATTTAAGTCGCCTAGATCTTATGTATGCTTCCTTTTTCATCTTAGCTAGTCTCACAATTCCACCCGTCATCCATGGTTCCCTAATCTTGCCATTTCTATCCCTCATTTTCACAGGGACATGCCTGTCCTGCACTCTAATCAACCTTTCCTTAAAACTCCCACATTTCAAATGTGGATTTACCCTTAAACAGCTGCTCCCAATCCACATTCCCTAGCTCCTGCCGAATTTTGTTATACTTGGCCTTTCCTCAATTTAGCACTCTTTCTTTAGGACCACTCTCCTCTTTGCCCATGAGTATCCTAAACCTTACGGAATTGTGATCGCTATTCCCAAAGTAATCACCGACTGAAACTTTAACCACCTGGCCGGGATCATTCCCCAATACCAGGTCCAGTATGGCCCCTTCCCGAGTTGGACTATTTACATACTGCTCTAAAAAGCTCTCCTGGATGCTCCTTACAAATTCTGCTCCATCTACGCCTCCAACACTACATGAGTCCCATTCTATGTTGGGGAAGTTAAAATCTCCCATCACGACCACCCTATTGCTCCTACATTTTTCTATAATCTGTCTACATATTTGTACCTCTACTTCATGCTCGCTTTTGGGAGGCCTGTAGTAAAGTCCCAACAATGTTAGTGCACCCTTCCTATTTCTTAGCTCCACCTATATTGCCTCAGTGCTCGAATCCTCCATCGTGCCCTCCTTAATCATAGCTGTGATATCATCTCTGACCAGTAATGCAACTCCTCCACCCCTTTTACCTCCCTCTCTATCCCTCCTGTACCCTGGGATATTTAGTTGCCAGTCTTGCCCTTCCCTCAACCAAGTCTCCGTAATACCAATAACATCATATTCCCAGGTACTAATCCAAGCCCTAAGTTCATCTGCCTTACCTGCTACACTTCTCACATTGAAACAAATGCACCTCAGACCACCTGTCCCTTTGCGTTCATCATCTCTTCCCTGTCTACTCTTCTCCTTAGTCACATTGAGTTTATTATCTAGTACCTTACTGGCTTTAGTTGCTGCCTCTTTACTGACCTCTACCTTCCTAATCTGGTTCCCATCCCCCTGCCAGATTAGTTTAAAACCTCCCCAACAGTGTTAGCAAAAGCACCCCATGGGACATTGGTTCCAGTCCTGCCCAGGTGTAGACCATCCGATTTGTAATGGTCTCACTGCCCCCAGAATCTACATGAGTAGATATTATGACATCTCCCCCCTTTTTTTTTTTTAGATAAATAAATACTAGGGTGCGTGAGCGTATATATATATATATATGTGCCTGACTATATACAAAAGGTGTCTAGATGAACGCATATACATAGGAAGGTGTCGATAGAGCAGGATACATGGCAAACGAAACAGAGGTTAAAGCGATGAAGTCACAAAATGTACAAGAGTTCAGTCTATAGATTTAGTCCTTGTGGTGGGCGACGAATTCTTGTTGATCGCCGCAGAAGTGGATCAGGAGCTGCCTGCACTTAGATAGGCGGGATTGCTGCCATCGTGGTGGTTGCGTGGGCCGGCAGGATTGCTGGTAGACTGGTGGCCTCGTTGTAGGGTACGTCCGGAGGAAGCATCGTAGGCGGCAGTGCACGTCTGTCAGGTAACGGGCGTGGAAGTCTTCACAGTGCCCGTCTGTTGCGCCGTAGCAGGGAGCCATCAGCCATGCGGACAAGGAATGATCTTGGGGCCACTTGTTTGATCACAACAGCTGTGGCTGACCAGCCGCCCTCAGGCAACTGGATACGAACATGATCATTGGGGGCCAGCTCGGGTAGATCCGCGGCATGAGTATCGTACGTGGCTTTTTGTAGGGCCCGTGACTGCTGCATTTTCAGTAAGACCGGGAGGTGGTCAAGGTCTGGAACATGGATGGCTGGAACTGTGGTCCTCAGAGTGCGATTCATGAGCATCTGCGCTGGAGACAATCCAGTGGACAGTGGGGTTGCCCTGTCTGCCAACAGCGCCAGTTTGAAGTCAGAGCCTGAGTCTGCAGCTTTGCACAGCAACCGCTTTACAATATGGACCCCTTTCTCGGCCTTCCCGTTTGACTGCGGGTAGTGGGGACTGGAGGTTACGTGACGGAAGTATCTTTCACAGCCAGGACTGTGCAAAATCAGACCATTCCTGGCTGTAAAAGCAAGGACCGTTGTCGCTCATTACCGTGAGCGGTATTCCATGCCTGGCGAACGTTTCTTGGCAGGCTTTGATTACTGCCTTCGACGTGAGGTCGGACAGTTTCACCACCTCTGGGTAACTGGAGAAGTAGTCGACCAGGAGTACGTAGTCACGCCCCTTGGCGTGGAAAAGGTCTACACCTACTTCGGACCATGGAGAGGTCACGATCTCGTGCTGCTGCAACGTTTCTTTGGGTTGAGCTGGCTGAAACTTCTGACAGGTAGGGCAGTTGAGGACTGTGTCGGCAATGTCCTGGCTGATGCCCGGCCAATAGACCGCCTCCCGAGCTCTGCGTCGGCATTTTTCGACCCCAAGGTGACCCTCATGGAGTTGGCCCAGCACCATAGCACGCATGCTCTAAGTAATTACGATTCTGTCGAGTTTCAGCAGGATTCCCTCCAGTACTGTCAGGTCGTCTTTTACGTTATAGAACTGGGGACATTGTCTCTTCTGCCAGCCATTGGTAAGGTGCTGCATCACACGCTGCAGCAGAGGATCCTTGGCCGTCTCCTCACGAATTTGGACCACCCGTTCGTCAGAGGCTGGAAGGTTGGTGGCACACAACTGCACTTGCGCTTCTATGTGGCAGATGAAGTCACTTTGTTCACACGGTGTGGTGATGGACCTGGATAGGGCATCTGCAACGATCAGCTCTTTGCCTGGCGTATAGACAAGTTCGAAGTCGTAGCGGCGTAGCTTAAGAAGAATTCGCTGTAACCGAGGTGTCATGTCATTTAAATCCTTCTGGATTATGTGGACTAGAGGCCTGTGGTCTACCGTGAATTTTGGCAGGCCATAAACATAGTCGTGAAACTTGACTATCCCTGTCAGGAGGCCCAGGCACTCCTTCTCAATCTGAGCCTCCGTTGCTCAGTGGGCGTCATGGCCCTGGAGGCATACGCCACAGGAGCCCAGGACGAGGAGTCATCTCGCGAGATGTGGTCACCTAGGAACTTAATATCTGATTGACCAAATGAGCACTTGGCCCTGTTGAGCTGGAGACCATGTTCATGAATTCTCTGGAATACCTGCTTGAGGCGAGCGATATGTTCTCGTTGTGGACCAGATGATTACGTCATCAACGTATACTCGCACCCCCTCGATGCCCTCCATCATCTGCTCCATGATGCGGTGAAATACTTCGGAGGCAGGTATGATACCAAAGGGCATCCGGTTGTAGCAGTAGCGATCGAATGGGGTGTTGAACCTGCACAGCTTGCGACTGGACGCGTCGACCTGTATTTGTTAAAAACCATTGGAGGCGTCCAGCTTAGTAAAGAATTTGGCATTAGCCATTTCACTGGTCAAGTCTTCACGTTTTGGAATCGGGTGATGCTCCCGGATGATGTTGCGGTTTAGATCCTTTGGGTCAATGCAAATGCGAAGCTCCCCTGACGGCTTCTTTACGCAGACCATGGAGCTGACCCAGTCTGTGGGCTCTGTGACCTTCGATATGATGCCCTGGTCTTGGAGGTCCTGTAATTGCTTCTTCAGCCGATCCTTGAGGGGTGCCGGCACCCGGCGTGGTGCATGAATTACAGGGGTGGCGTTCGGTTTGAGCAGGATTTTATATCGGTATGGGAGCGTGCCCATTCCATCGAATACGCTGTGGTGCTGCGTGATGATGTCATCTATGTCGGCTTGCAAGTTACCATCAGGCGAGGCCGTCGCCGGTGATAATGACATGGTGTGGACTCGCTGAACCAGGTTCAGGAGCTTGCAGGCTCGAGCACCGAGCAGGGATGCTCTGACAGGCCCGACGATTTCAAACCGCAGCGTCGCCTTGGATAGCGCTAGTTGACAGGAGCCCCTGGCAGCTATGGCATTGCCATTGTAGTCAAGGAGCTGGCAGGCCGGTGGAAGAATGCTTAGTCTGGTGTCGAGGTCGGAATTTGAGATGAGGTTCGCCGATGCGCCGGTCGGTCCAGTTTGAACCGGATGCGAGCCTTGTTAACTGTGAGGACAGCATGTCCTGTATGTCAATCACTGCCTGTCTGTACTTCAGTATGTACATGAGTGGATATTATGACACTCCTCACCAAACTAGTTATGTTGTACCTACAGAGCACCCCCAATCCCGTGCCACCTGCATCCCCAGATATCTAAAGTGAGTCCCCGCCATACGGAATGGTAGCCCCCCCCCCCACCCCAGCCTGAGACACAACAAAATATTCACCTTGCTCTAAATTAAGTTTATATCCCGATAAAGACCCAAATAGTCGAAGCAACTCCAATATGGCCCCCATCGAACCACTCGGTTCCAATACATACAACAGCAAGTGGTCTGCACACAAAGATACCCTATGCTCTACCACCCGCCCCCCCCCCCCCCCCCCCCCACCCTGGGACCTCGGCACCGTGAGGCACAGGGCTAACCCACTGCACCACCGTGCTGCCCAGCGGCCACCTTATCTTAAAATTTCTTGTAATACTCCACCATGAACCCATCTGGCCCTGCTACCTTCCTCGACTGCATTCTCCCAATTGCAATCTTTTATCTCCTGCTCCGCTATCGCCCCATCCAATATGTCCCTATCCCCCTCCCCCAACCCCAGGTATTCCAAACCATCCAGGAATTCCTGCATCTCCCGATTCTCTCTCCCCCCCCCCGCCCACCGGTGGCTCCGACATATACAATCTCTTGTAGAACTCCTCAAACACTCCATTAATCTAATCCGAGCCACCACCAACTTCCCTGCCTAGCCCGCACCTGAGCAATTTACCTCGCCGCTGCCTCCCTCCGAAGCTGACCTGCCAACATGCCTTCCTTCTATATTCGTAAGCCGCTCCCCTTGCCCGCCTCAATTGGCACACCGCTTTCCTTGTGGACAGCCAGTCAAAACTCGCCTGTAGCTCCTTCTTTTC
Organism: Scyliorhinus torazame; assembly: GCF_047496885.1. NCBI lineage: Eukaryota > Metazoa > Chordata > Chondrichthyes > Carcharhiniformes > Scyliorhinidae > Scyliorhinus > Scyliorhinus torazame. The sequence continues at coordinate 261,980,474 of NC_092710.1, forward strand.
CAACTTCACTGGATCCCCGCCTTCTGCATACCTCCTGTCTACCTCCAGCATCTCATCTATTACCCTCTGGCGCTCCACCCTCTCCTCCTTATCCACCTTTGCATTAAACGAGATCACCTCCCCCCTCAACATCGCCTTTAGAGCTTCCCAAACCATCGACTGCAAAACCTCCCCCGTACAGTTAAAGCCCACGTACTCCTCAATTACTTTCCCAATCTTATTACAGAACCCTCGGTCTCCCAACAGTCCCACATCTAACCTCCATCCCAGTCTCTGTACTGCCCCCTTCTCCAATACCATATCCACCCAATGCTGCGCATGATCCGACATTGCAATTGCTGAGTATTCCGACCCCTTAAAACCCTGCCAACAGCGTCTTCCCCACCACAAAAAAGTCAATTTGCGAATAAACCTCGTGGACCGAGGAGAAAAAGAGAGTAATCCCACTACCCCGGGTGCAGAAACCTCCAAGGGTCCACCCCTCCCATTTCCGCCATTAGTTCAGCCAACGCCTTCGCCCAGCCTGACGAGACAAGCGAGCACGGCCGTGACCTGTCCAACCTTGGCTCCTGCACCAAGTTCCAGTCTCCACCCACTATCAATTCGTGTGAATCTCAGTCGGAGATGGCCCCAACACACCTTCTTCACAAATCCTACATCATCCCAGTTGGGACAAGACATGCTTACCAGCTCCGCCAGCCTCCCCTCCAATGCCCCTGTCACTATCACATACCTGCCTCCCTGGTCTGCAACTACTTTCCTCATCTGGAACCGTACTCTTTTGCTAACCAGGATCGCTACCCCTCGAGCCCTACCATCAAATCCCAAATGAAACACCTGGCTGACCCAGCCCTTCCTAAGCCTCACCTTCAAGTGAGTCTCCTGCAGCATCGCCACATCAGCCTTCAAACCTTTCAGGTGCACCAGCACACTTGATCTCTTGACTGGGCCACCCAACCCCCTCACGTTCATGTAACTATCCTAACCGGGGGCCCTCACCACCACCCCCCCTCCCTTCTTATCCACCATTGTCCTAACACCGGGCCCAGCCCCATGAGCCTGACCCGCCACTATCCATTGTTAACATCGAACCCCTACCCCCTCCCAGAATCCCCTCCTGCACTTCCTCCCAAAAAACCCTCACCCAGTATCGATCCCCTCCCCCCCTTCACACCTCTTAGGCCTATCGCCAGGCTCCAATGCATGCAGCCCCTCCCCCCACCACACCTCCGTTCACTAGCTGACTTACGTTAGCTAGCACGGGGGCCCCCACCCAAGGCTTTCCCTCCCCTCCCCTCTCCTCCCGCCCAGTCCCAGTAAAGCATCCCTCCCCTCCCCTCCGCCCAGTCCCAGTAAAACAATCAAACCCAAACATCTCAATAAAATAACATAAAACCATCACAACAAAGAATTACAATAAAAAAAAAGTAAACTCTATAACAGCGTGAAGTAAATAAAGAACAATGTAGGTCAAACAATAACACATTTACACACTCTCCCAACTCCCCATTCGCCATCCACAACCCCTCTTCACTTCTGTCCCAGGCCTTCTTCCTTCACAAACGCCTCTGCCGCCTCGAACTAGAAATCTCTGGCGTTGTAGGTCACCCTCAGCTTTGCTGGGCACACCACACCAAATCGCACCTCGCTGTTGTATAATGCCGTCTTAACTAGGCCGAAAGCCGCTTGCCTCTTTGCCAGCTCCACCGCGAACTCCAGCACCAGCCCACTGCACCTCCCGCTTCTGCTTTGCCCAGTTCAACACCTTCTCTTTCATGTGGTACTTGTGGAAGCAGATGATCACTGCCCTTGGCGGCTCGTTCAACTTCGGCTTGGGCCTCAGCGACCAATGAGCTTGGTCCAGTTCATACCGAGAGGGCTCCTCACCCTCTTCCATCAACTCCGCCAAGATCTTGGCAAAGTACTCCGTTGGCCTTGAGCCCTCTACCCTTCCAGGCGAACCCACAATTCTCAAATTTTGCCGCCTCGAGCGATTCTCCAGGTCCTCCAGCTTTGCTCGAAGCCCCTTATTGGCCTCGACCACCCTCCACAGCTCATCCCCCATCGAGGTGAGCTGATCACTGTGCTACGACATGGCACTCCCTTCATCCTTTCGCTCTGCTCCCTCACCTCGGCCGATGTCTTCACCACAGCTACTCTCACCTGGGCGACTGCCTCCTCCACCATCATCTTCAAAGCCACCACCATCTCCTTCCTCAACGTCTCATGTGTTTCACAAACTGTTTCTCCAGCTCCAAAGACATCACCTCAGTCATCCTCTCTGCTGTGAACAGTGCGGCCTCACCCAGCAGCCCAGCCTCCGCCATCTTGTCAGCTCCCGAGCTGGCCCTCACTCGACGGCGAACACTCACTCCCTCCCTTCTTCACGGCTGTTTTCTTAATCCTTTTGACATCCTTTGCCTTCCTTGTATATTCTTTCAATCAATAATTCGCAAATTGCCCCCAGGACCGGACTTTAAAACTCCTAAAAGCATGCCTCAAGCAGGAGCCAACAAGCACGCGACTTTCCCTCTACATGTCGCCACCGGATGTCCTCCCTCATACGCTTTCTTAATTGCCTTCTCAATTGCCTTGCCACCTTCAAAGATTTGTGAATTCAGGCAGTCTTCTACTTTACGACATTCTAGTTACAACAAACGACACTGATAACATTTATAAATTGAAATCATTAGTCTGGTAGATAGGGTTAAGGCGGACCTACTGAGGTGGGATAGTCTTCCCCTGTCATTGGCCAGTTAGGTGCAGGTGGTGAAGATTAATATTTTGCCGCAGTTTTTATTTTTATTTCAGTGCCTGCCAGTCTTTTTGCCGAAGACGTTCTTTAAGGAGCTGGATAGGCTGATTTTGTCGTTTGTCTGGGCAGGTAAGATGGCTAGGATTAGGAAGACGGTACTTCAGAGAGGGCGGCAGTCATGGGCATGGGCCTTCCAAACTATTACTGAGCGGCAAATTTAGAAGAATGAGGGAGCATCTTATAGAAACATATAAAATTATGAAGGGAATAGGTAGGATAGAAACAGGGAGTTGCTTCCACTGGCGGGTGAAACTAGAACCAGGGGGCATAGCCTCAAAATAAGGGGGAACAGATTTAGGACAGAGTTGAGGAGGAACTTCTTCACCTAAAGGGTCATAAATCTGTGTAATTCCATGCCCAGTGAAGCAGTTGAGGCTACCTCGTTAAATGTTTTTAAGGCAAAAGTAGATAGATTTCTGGACAGTAAAGGAATGAAAGATTATGGTGAGAAGGCGGGTTAGTGGAGCTGAGTCCACAAAAAGATCAGCCATGATCTTATTGAATGGCGGAGCAGGCTCGAGGGGACAGGTGGCCTACCCCTGCTCCAAGTTCTTATTTTCTTAAATGCGGAGAAGATGTGGGGTTGTAGTAGGGAGGTGGAGGCTTTGTGGATGAGGATGGAGTCAGGTTCGTGTAGGGGGGTCGGGGTTACAGGGCTGGCAACGGTGCCGCTCCCGTTTACCCCAGGTAGGTATCAGGGAGTCTTGTGGTGGTGGCAATGCTGAAAATATGGAGGCAATTTTGGCAGCACTTTGAGTGCAGGGTCGGAATTGATGCTGATCTGAGGGAATCATGGGTTTGAGCCTGGGAGGCTGGATGCGAGGTTTCAGGGATGGGAGGAAAGGGGGTGATGGAGATGAAGGACTTGTTATTGGAACGGCGGTTCGCACGTTTGGGGGTGAAGTTTGAATTCCCATGGGGTGAGGGCTTTAGATACATACAAGTGTGGGACTTTGCGAAAAAGGTCTTTCCGACTTTTCTGATGGCACCTTCCTCCTTGTTGCTGGCGGAGGTGTTGTTGGTGATGGGGTAGGAGGGTGGGGTTGGCTCGACAATTTATGGGAGGATTCTCCACTCCCGCGCCGGTTGGGAGAATTGCCTGGGCCGCCAACATTTCCCGGGACGCCGGTCCGACGCCCTCCCGCGATTCTCCCAAGCGGCGGGAACGGCCCGGTCGAGTTCCGCGGGCCGCAGGCCGGAGAATCACCTGGTCGCTGCCATCGTGAACGGTGCGTGAACGCCGGGGGGGGGGGGGGGGGGGGGGGTGGCCTGCGGGGGGGGCGAGGGGGGATCCTGCACCGGGGGGTACCTCAAATGTGGGGTGGTCCGCGATCGGTGCCCACCGATCGTTGGGCCGTCCTCTCTGAAGGAGGACCTCCTTCCTTCCGCGGCCCCGCAAGATCCGTCCGCCATCTTCTTGCGGGGCGGACGTAGAGAGGACGGCAACCCGCGCATGCGCGGATGACGCCAGTTATGCGGCGCCGGCCGCGTCATCTATGCGGCGCCGCCTTTACGCGGGCGACAAGGCCTGGCGCGTGTAGATAACGCGGCCCCGATCCTAGCCCATTGTCAGGGCCTGAATCGGTCGGGATCGGGGCCGTTTCATGCCGTCGTGAACCTCGACGGTGTTCATGACGGCGCGGCCACTTCGGCGCGGGAGTGGGGAATCCTGCCCAACGTGTCTCTGGAGGGGGTTAAGGTCCAGTGGTAGGAGGAGCTGGGGTGGTGCTAGGAGGAATAGTGGTGTGAGGTGCTGTGGAGGGTAAATGCCTCAACCTCACGTGTGAGGCTGGCTAAAGGGCACACCTGATTAAGTCAAGGATGAGCCAGCTAATTGAGGGGTTAGACGACATTTGTGAATGGTGTGGGAGAGGTCCATCTAATCCTGTTCTGGTCCTGCCTGAAGTTGGGAAAATTCTGGAGGTTGTTTTTCAGCACCATTTTGGCAACTTGCATTTGGACTTGGGAGACTCGTCCCCTGGGGGCCATATTCAGGGTGTGAGACCTGCAGGAGTTGGAGGTGGGAGCGAGGGCAGATGTTTTAGTCTTCGCCTCACTGATCACTCGCAGGCAGGTTTTGTTGGGGTGGAGGACAGCTTCTCCACCTGAGAATTATACTCCGTATGCTTCACCTGATGTTTATGTGTATTTATTGTTATGTCATGTGTGGAATGATCTGCCTGGACTGTACGCAGAACAATACTTTTCACTGTACCTCGGTACACATGACAATTTTGGGGGGGGGGGGGGGGGGGTATGAGGTTTTGTGTTGGGTTGAATTTCTGATGTAACGTTTTTCGAATGTTAAAAATTTGAATAAAAATACTTCAAAAAAATGAATTGATATTGTTTCAACTTTATAATGCCAGTTCTGACTTTACAACGCTATGTCAGTGAAATGCTGACCTTTAGCAACTGTTGTTCCTTTATGTTCTACCAAGTCATTCCCCGCTACTGGCCTAGGTAGCCCCTTCCCCTCCCAGCAATGTTTGAGACTTTTTCAGAGTTTTTTTTAGCCTCTTGCTTGCCCTCCGCAGCCACGGTGCCCATTCCCAGTTTGTAAATACTTTTCCCACCCATAAGACTTCTGCCTTAGAAAGGCGGAGCATCATTTGGGGGGGGGGGGGGGGGGTGGTGCTGGAGCATGAAGTGTCCAAGCCGCAAATGGAATTTATATCCATGCAAATGATGGTTTTGCATGGACCCACCAGTGCGGGGTGCAAACTTCGATACCGACACTAGTGAGGGACCAGAGCACAGCCAACGTTGGAATTACCGCTGGCCGCAAAACTGATTTAAAAATATTTTGTGCGATTCTCTGCCTGATCGTGATTCTCGTTGCCTGAGCCACGAAGCTGAGAATTCAGCCCGCTATTTTGCCCAAAATACATTACTACACACTGATCCGCATTAAATTGCATCTGCCATTTCACCAAATGCCCTCCGAAGTCTGACCACCTTGTTCACTTAGTACATTGTCAATTTTGTATACTTCACAAACTTCAAAGTTGGCCCACCCATACCCATGTACAAGTAATTTATATATAACAAGAAAAGCAAAAACAAAGGACATTAAACTAGCTAAGAGCAAGAAGAAATGAACTCTTACAGTACAGTAAGTTTGTACAACTTACAAATATGAAAATCGTGTTAAGTATTTTGTAGTACTAATGTAGATTTCACCCAAATTCTCCGTGTTCTCCTGAAGACTTTGAAGTCCCTCTCATCCTGCTTCCTGGCTCAGGATTTATGGAGGTGATTTATGCGTATATAATTAGAATCAATGTAGTTGGTTTAATAAAAGCAAAAACTGAAAAGTCATAGGGCAGAATTTAATGGAAAGATTTCTATGTTCATTTGTAGTGGATTTTTCAGGGAATTTCCTGCCGGCTCTGCCGACGAGTTCCCCACTGCTATTCAATGACACTTAAGTCACTTTTTTGGATCCTGGGGAATTTTTCACCGGTTTAGCCCACACTTTACAAAAATTTCAGCATGGGGAGCTGAACGGAGATCGGTCCGCCAATTTGAAAAGGTGCCACGATCTCGAAGTGAGCTTGTGGGTCCCCCACCCATGAGCAATGTCACCCCCACACACAGGGGCATTACCCCACACCCACCCATGTGAGGACACACCACTATGGGGTCCCCCCATCTTCAGTTCCTCACGCCTCCTTACAGCCCCATTCCAGGACCCCCAACCGTCACCCCAACCTCCCAGTGTACCCTACTTACCTGCCATGCACCCATCCCACCCTACAAACCCCCTCCCCCATGCTCCTTACATGGGCATGACCCTCCCCCTCCCCTCAGTCCCTGACCCTTGACAGTGCCACCCTTGTACTGCCACCCTGGCATATGGGCAGTGCTCCTACCAGCTTGGCAGTGCCAAGGTGCCCACATTCCAGGAGAGGGCCAGGGAGCCACCCTGCACTACCCCTGACCACCCAAGGACCTCCGATGGCCCAGGAGACCCCTGGGTGCTATTCCACCTGGTCCACGTTTTGGACCATCCAAACAACTTACTGTGCCTCCCAACTGTGTGTTATCTGCAACCTTAAGATATGCAACACTATTTCTTCATTCAAGTCATTAATACATCCATCGAAAAGCTGAGGACTAAGTACATGTTGTGTCAATCAGATTAAGAGCAAACAATTTTCTCAGCCTCAGTCAATTTGTTGAACTTATTGGCTGAAAACTATCTCATGAAATACATGAGCACGTCTGTCAGCTTCCCAAAGTTGGGTCACAACCCCCATTGGGGTCGCAGACAGCGAATGGGACACGAGCTTCCCCTTTCAAGATTGCATCCTGCACCATTACCATTGGTATCCTGCCCTTCACTATCTCTTCCTCTCTCCGAGCTGTGGCAGAGGGGAGCAATGGACCCAGCAGGTGGGCTGGGAGGCTTCATAAACATCACATGTAGGCCATAAACCTTGAATGAGAAGCTAGCAATGTTACATTTGCACTAAGTGGACAGCAGTGGTGGGGTTTCTCCCAGGGTTAACAACCACCATTTTTATGGGGCAGTGTGCAGCAGGATTCATGCGTGGCCATCCTGGATCAGGAAGATGAGTCTTCTGTCACCGACGAATATGGGCCGGAATGTAACGTTAATGGAGCAGGAACACACCGACCTGGTTGGAATCTTGCCCGGGCTCACACGCAACATTACAGCTTACAGGTGAGCGCGGGAGTCTGAGGTGTGCCCGCCGGCAATTAACTAATTTAGGGAGGCAATCGGTGGTAATTTTACATAGCACGCCTGCTTTTATGGTTGGCGGACGGGCCAATTGGCCACGCGTTTTTGCAGCAAATACGTTCCAGGGCGAAATCAAATGTCCAGTGTTGATGTAAAATATGTATCTTAGGGCTGAGGTTCTATGAGGTCTGCTGTCAGCTGCTTGAGTTTAGTGTAGACACAGATTGCAGCATTCCTTAGCTCATTTCATCGATACAGCGCTGCAGCTCCCTGAGGCGGCTCCCCAGCCTCAGCGAATTTGCTGGGAAAGCCCACCTTCACTTCACTCGGTGCCCGCCCCAGCAGCACAAAGCCTTTCTCTGTGCGCGTTTCACGCTGGCTGCCAGTTAATTGGCCAGCCAGTGTGATCTCGCAGATAGTATCCGATTGCAATAAGAAGCACATACCGCGTTTGCTTCAGACTACACTGATCACAAGATTGAGAAGGTCATTGAGAACTTGGCTGAAACTTACATAAGCACATGAAATAATGATATTTTAACAGTGCTTTAAAACACATAGTCATATAGGGCACATTAAAGCACATAGGGCGGCACAGTAACACAGTGGTTAGCACTGTGGCTTCACAGCACCAGGGTCCCAGGTTCAATTCCTGGCTGGGTCACCGTCTGTATGGAATCTGCACGTTCTCTCCGTGTCTGCGTGGGTTTCCTCCGGGTGCTCTGGTTTCATAAGAACTAGGAGCAGGAGTAGGCCATCTGGCCCCTCGAGCCTGCTCCACCATTCAATGAGATCATGGCTGATCTTTTGTAGACTCAGCTCCACTTTCCGGCCCGAACACCATAACCCTTAATCCCTTTATTCTTAAAAAAACTATCTATCTTTATCTTAAAAACATTTCATGAAGGAGCCTCTACTGCTTCACTGGGCAAGGAATTCCATAGATTCACAATCCTTTGGGTGAAGAAGTTCCTCCTAGACTCAGTCCTAAATCTACTTCCCCTTATTTTGAGGCTATGCCCCTTAGTTCTACTTTCACCCGCCAGTGGAAACAACCTGCCCGCATCTATCCTATCTATTCCCTTCATAATTTTATATGTTTCTATAAGATCCCCCCTCATCCTTCTAAATTCCAACGAGTACAGTCCCAGTCTACTCAACCTCTCCTCATAATCTAACCCCTTCAGCTCTGGGATTAACCTAGTGAATCTCCTCTGCACACCCTCCAGTGCCAGTACGTCCGTTCTCAAGTAAGGAGACCTAAACTGAACACAATACTCCAGGTGTGGCCTCACTAACACCTTATACAATTGCAGTAAAACCTCCCTAGTCTTAAACTCCATCCCTCTAGCAATGTCGGACAAAATTCCATTTGCCTTCTTAATCACCTGGTGCACCTGTAAACCAACTTTTTGCGACTCATGCACTAGCACACCCAGGTCTCTCTGCGCAGCAGCATGTTTTAATATTTTATCATTTAAATAATAATCCTCCCACAAGTCCTGAAAGACATGCTGTCAGGTAATTTGGACATTCTGAATTCTTCCTCAGTGTACCCGAACAGGTGACGGAATGTGGTGACTAGGGGCTTTTCACAGTAACTTCATTGCAATGTAAGACTACTTGTGACAATAAAGATTATTATTATTATATTTATACATGAACTTTGATAATTATATACCGGATGTTACTATGCTACTATATTGCCATTTTATTTTGTTAGCACCTGGGGTTGTTAGTTTTCAAGTGTTAAAATGAGGTCACATTGCTAAACAGTTTGGGAAGCACTGACAAATTCAAAACCCTCTACATCTAAACATTTCACTATCATTATTTTGTAATTATGTTACTGATTTTTTTGCAACATTATACCAAAATTACGTAAACTTAACCTTAAAAAATGTAAGTTTTGGAAAATAAATGCCAACACTAGCTTGTTCCCAATGGTACACAAAAATCTATAAAGGCGGAACTGCAGAATAATAAAGGTCCTTAATCCAAGTTAGGGCACATACATAATACAAGAAATTCAATTTAGAAGTTATAGTTTGTGCAACATTAACAATTGTTTCTAAAATAAAATGAAACATAAACCTTTTAAGTAAAAAAAAAACACACTTTTATTTTCTGTACATGGCAGTGGATACACAATAGTAATCAAAATGTTGGTGCAGGTGATTTGCACCAAACTGATACTACGGTAGTACATTTTGCAAATCAACTACTTTTGTTTTAAAATCAAGTGTTCAGTACATGTATATCAGAGGCCTTTGATATAGCAATAGAATGAAACCAAGACTTCTTGCATGAATTGTTCAATGAATTGAAAATATATCTGGGCCAGAGTGTCTTGAATTAAATATGAAATGAATGGGACAAAAGTAAAAAAATTAGTGAATATATCAGTGTTCTCCCAAAATACAAAAGGTGCATCATATTCATTTTGTCACAATAAGACAAAACATTTCACTTCCCAAAGTTTTGTATTTGTAAATGCTAGGTTTAAAAAAATACTAGCTACCAGTGCATTGTCGATCAGCTAACACCATTTTCTCTGATAACTCTACTGCCCATTTCATGCAGCATGTCTACATGCTAAAGTCTTTAGCAGCACAACACATTATCCATTTGGCATTTACAAAATTAACTTACTGGATAAAATATACATTTTTCATACATAAAACTTTTTTTTTTACATACAGTATCAGTATTATCCAAGCTACACACAAAAACACACATGCACATACATATTATATACATGTATATATAATATGTATGGCTCAAAACAAGGCCCAAAAAAACCAAACAAAAACAATACTTCAAACCCTGTCAATTTATGTCTTTGAAAGCTTGATTTTTTTTCATCTAATTTGGTTTGCAGTAATGCTATACCTCTATTTTGTCAACAGTGCATTTCATTTAATTTATTAACTTACATGTTTAAATTACATCAGTATTGAAGTACTTCCAAAGACTAATTGCTTTTCTGCCACCCAATACAAATGAAATACTGATATATTCCAGTGTGCTGCCCACAACTGAAAATATTTATTCAATCCTTTTTTAAATACAAGGAGTAACTGTTGTAAATTCAAGCATCTTATTATGTAGGTAATTGTGATACTTGTCTTTTTGGCTGGTGACGAACAACAGAAATGTGCTTAGTGAGGAATGAAATTTGTGCCATTTTAAATTATTGTAATACAACATTGCTCTACATCCATCAATGGAAACTTCATAAGAAGAAATGCTGATCATGACTCAACAATATGTGTTTCAAAACTTCTTAATGCTTAGATGGAAAAGATTACATTACTAATGTTCTGGTAGAAAATGTGTTCATGTATTTACGAGCTTGTTCAGTTACAATTAGTTGATCTTCTGTTTTTCCACAAGCCACAGCCTCCCAAGTATTAGCAAACTGCAAGAAAGGATAGAAGTTACATTTCAGTTTGAAAAATTATCAATTAAATCCTCTGCCCAAAACCTGGAGTTCAAAAGACTCCACTATGGCCAACTAGCAGATACAGGGAAAGTTTAATTTAGCCCATTGTAGTTACCTACATTTTTCATTAAAGTGACTAATCTGTCTAATTCTGTAAGGAGGTACATTGTGGTAAATAATGCCACCTCAAAGTATTTACTTCATTTTTCACCAAGACAATACACATTTAACAAAAAAGGAAAAATATAAATGTATTTAAATAAAAAGAACAATTAAATATCTAATTGTTCCTATTATGAATCTCTTACTGGCTCTATGGAGTGCTGGAACAGAGTTTCAGCTAACCAGGGTTCCAGGTCCAGGGACTTCTCAAATCCAGCTGGGATACCTGAAAATATATTACACGAGTCCAGCTGCCAGTATTTCACATTCAAGTACAGAATGTACACAATAATTACACCATCATCAAACTTTCCCCATCCCAGAAAAGATCAAATTTTGGAATTCTATCGGGACTAATTTCCTTGAATGATGAAAACAGGTTTTGATGGAATGGATAATATAGTGGGTTGGAAATGCTTATGAAAAATTTGGGGTCTTGGGTTTGAATCCAGTCTAGGCAACATGCAATTTGTGTTAAATATAGATTTCATTTCAGGCTTCAATGAATGAAAATTAATAGCACAAGGTTCTCACATTTTAACAATGGAAATGATGGGAGTATTTTAAGCATTTAGGGAGCCTGAAGCTGTACCATGTAACTCCTTAACTGCAAGAATGTGATGCTGTTAATTAGTACCTGCAGGGAAGGGGCGGGATTCTCCCCTACCCGGCGGGGTGAGCCGTAGCGGCGCCGAGGAGTGGCGTGAACCACTCCGGCGTCGGGCCGCCCAGAAGGTGTGGAATCCTCCCTTTACGCAGAGGGTAGTGGGTGCCTGGAACTCGCTACCGGAGGAGGTGGTAGAAGCAGGGACAATAGTGACATTTAAGGGGCATCTTGACAAATACATGAAGAGGATGGGAATAGAGGGATACGGACCCAGGAAGTGTATAAGATTGTAGTTTAGTCGGGCAGCATGGTCGGCACGGGCTTGGAGGGCCGAAGGGCCTGTTCCTGTGCTGTACATTTCTTTGTTCAGGGGCTAGGCTGACGCCGGCGGGGTTGGCGCCGCACCAGCTGGCGCGGAAGGTCCTCCACCGGCCGGTGCATGCGCGTCATCCCAGCGAATGCGCAAGGGGGTTCTTCTCCACGCTGGCCATGGCGGAGGTTGACAGCAGCCGGCGCGGAGGGAAAGAGTGCCCCCACGGCACAGGCCCTCCCGTGGATCGGTGGGCCCCGACTGCGGGCCAGGCCACCGTGGGGGCACCCCCCGGGGCCAGATCCCTGCACGACCCCCCCAACTCTGCAGGCCGCCCGTAGAGCCAGGTCTCGCCGGTATGGACCTGGTTTGATTTACGCCGGTGGGACCGGCCGGAAACGGGTGGCCGCTCGGCCCATCGCGGGCCGGAGAATCGCCGGGGGGGGGGGGGGCCGCCGACTGGCGCGAGTCCTGCCCCCGCCAATACCCCGGCACCGGTGAATTCGGCAGCCGGCGTCAGGGCGGGACTCACGCCGCCCCCGGAGATTCTCCAACCCGGCAGGGGGGTCGGACAATCCCCCCTGATGTTTCTCAATAGTTGAAATGCTTACTTTAATAATCACATAAGCAGCACAAAAAAGCTAAATTTACTTTGGATTCTTGCACATGTAACTCTAAATTTGTTTTTATTCTTTTCCAAAAACATAAATTAAATAAATGGAAATAATGCCTCAATATGACAGTGTCAAAAAGTTGAGACCATCCTCCTGGTTTAAAACCAGTTATTTGTAAAATCTTAAGACTTTACACAGCAAAAATTAAAAACATTTTGGTTGCTATAAGAATAAGAAACTAGAACTACCATTGTGAGAAAATACCCCAGGATATGTAAATGCAACAATTTTATATTCTGGATGCTGATTTAAAATGCACATGCATATTTGATTTTTTAAAAAAGTTTTAAAGGGAATTTAAACTTTGCAAACTTATGCAATATTGTGCTTACAGCGTGACATTCATAGATAAATGATAATTGTTTACTTACTTCCACATTGATTAAATGCAATTAAACTGCACAATTAAAAGATGATGAGGTGAAATTCAACTTCTGCAGGCCAACAATATGACTGCCTGTTATACACCCATCCAATGAATTCAATGGAAAGTCTGGTAAAGTGTATAATGGGTAGACAATCCATGAACACGTTTGTTCCCTCTGACAAAGTTGAATTTTACATTGTACCCATTACTACACAATGAATCAGAATAGTAACAAATTACATGCTATAAGGTTGCAAATCTCAAGTTATGTAGCTTAACCTTTGTTCAGAAAATTTTATACACACCTGTAAGGGACTGCCCATTTGCTTGCTCATTTGTACTGCAAATGCTTTGTTAAGAAAATCATCAGTCTTCTCTGATACAGGCATCATTAATACAGAACTAGTCAGGATATTTTGCATCTAGAATGAAGCATATGATCAAAATCAATTTCCATTTATACTTTTTAAAAAGGTAATTTATTCTTCCTTTTCCCCTATTTTTCTTAAGTGTGTTCTATCAACTCATGTGATTATTGCCAGCTAACTTGCTCCCACGCCTCTCCTCACATAGGGCATCGGATGTTAATGGAAGCTATTCAGGGAAACTTTAATCTTCCTTTCTTCTGTCACACAATGTCTGATATTCAATTGGAAACTTACTGTTTGTTTAAAGTAAAAGTCACATCACAAAACAACTCCTTCGAAGGGTCATTTATCCTGCTGTGAGGACAACAACCTTTTCATTGCCCTTGAAAGTTTTCTTCACCTCAACACTTTCTACAGCCAAGTCAGAAAGTTGGACTTTAAGCTGCCCTTGGCTGTGTGAGTAAGAGAGAGAGGTCCACAAGGCTGACATTAAGAGAATGTACAAGGATGCAGCTTTGTATGTACTATTGGAATATTGTTCAATATTAAGTCCCAAAAGATGCGCTTGTTAGCTCAGAGCAGTAATTTTCAAATTCAAGGTTGCGACTCGCGGGTGGGTCGTGCGTGGGTGTCGGGAGGATCTCGGGGCCATTGGTCACGGCATTCCCGATCGCGGAAAGAAGTGCACAACAGCCGCAATTGGCTTTTAAAAATGCGTGCCCCTCAGCAGTGCACAGGCCCAGAACCCAGAGAGGCAGACCGCCTCCTCCTGACGTCAGCGTGCTGACCCAGGAGCAGATTATTTAAAAAATTTGATGGGAGTCTTCTCCCCAGAAGCGACAGCAGGTCATGTGCCACATATATTGATATCACATGCTCTGGACGTGAGGGAGGTTCCTCCATTTTGTAGCAGTCAGCAATGCTGGCGTGAGCTCCAGGGCCTCGAATGAACAACCCATTAAGAAAAAGCTGATATCAGGAACAAAGCAGTGTCAAGATGATTTTTTGAGGTATGGGTTTATTAATTGTGCCACTGTAAATCAGGATGCAAAGCCCATGTGTATTATATGCAGGGAAGTACTGGCAAATGAAAGTTTAAAACCCTCAAAACTTCAAAGGCACTTGGAGGACAAACCTCTTGAATTTTTTCAACTGATGCAGTGAGAGCTTAAATCATCAGCTGAAGTCCTTGGCAGAAATGTAACATTGAGTAACAAAGTAAGTGAGATCGTGACGACCAAGCTGGCTCACCTGTCACATTAAAGGTAAGCGAAAATGGTGGATCGTGAAGTTCGGGCGGCATGGGTCACGAAGGTCGTTTGGCGAAGGATGGCCAGCTGGTAAAAATGGGTCCCGGGCAAAAGTTTGATAAACACAGGCTTAGAGGATTGAACACAGAACGCATGCGCTACTTTGATCGGCAAACCGTAATATTGCTGACTGCCTATGGAGTACATACTTATGGAGTGATGAAAGGCCTTGCATATCCTGCAGCTCCAGACACTAAAACTTATGAGCAATTGGTGACCCTAGTGGCGCAACCTAAACCATCCATTATGGTGTAGATACTGTTTTAATATGGCAGAGAGGACTCCTGGAGAGTCTGCAACCGAGTTATTGACAAGGCTATGAAAACTAGCCAAATATTGTGCATATGGAACTTTCCTTTCTGAAATGCTGAGTGGCCATTTGGTCTGCAGCGTAAAAAAGTATGGCTACTCAAAAGACGTTGCTAGCTGAACCGTCCCATGATCTTCAGCAGGCTGTACAAATTTTGCTTTCCCATGAAAGCACTGAGAAGGGAGTGCAAGATATCATGGGGATGGAGGTAAACACCTTAGAACCCCCTCCCCCCCAAAGCCCCAGGATTGATACCCCACCCTGGACCAAGTACCGTAGGGGCCAGGTCCGTTGGTCAAGGACCGAGTCGTCCCGATAGTTGTCTATAAAGGGAAAGCCCGGACGTTTTGGGGTATGTGGATGTTGGGGCCAAAGGGAGCGCCAGAGATACAGGCAGACGCCCAGCAAGAACTCACACTTTACACCTGGACCAGAGGAAGAGTGTATGCATCTGAATTGTGTTACGGTACACTGAGTGGCCCCCATCAGGATAACTGTGCAAGTTAATGGGCATCCAATCCATTAGCCATTGAGCTAGACATGGGAGCTGCTGTTTCTGTTATTGGGAGGCGGGCGTTTGACAGGACAAAGTCGGGGGTGCAGCAGTTGGATCTGCAGGGCATGAGGCAAGATTAGCGACATATATCGGGGACCGTTAGCCATTGCGGAAATGGCAATAAACACGGTAGTTTATGGACAGCAGTTGGTGTGTCTCCCATTGATCATAGTCAACAGACACAGCCCCAGGTTGCTAGGCAGAAATTGGCTAAAACACCTGGACTGGCAGCAAATTTTCCAAATGCAATCTGGTGGCCATGTAAGAAGTGTAAGGAAAATACCTTGAGGTTTTCCAACGCGGACTGGGGAGAAGAAAAGGGGCCATGGCAAAAATCTTGTCGACTCGGACACACAACCAAGGTATTTCAGAGTTTGCCCGGTGGTCCCTTACTCGTTTTCGCAAAAGTTGAGGCCAAATTCAGCTGGCTCAAAGGCGTTGGGATCATTAGGAATGTTTTGCCGATTGGGCGGCGCCAGTGCTCAAACCTCATAAGATAGTCAGCTTGTGTGGGGACTACAAGTTAACGGTCACCAGGGCTCCCGGTCGGATCGTTACCCGATGCCCTGCATTGAGGACCTATATGCAAAACTGGCCGGCTGACATTCGTTTACCAAGCTCGATATGAGTCATGTGTATTTGTAGTTAGAACCCTGCCTCCCGAAAAAATGTCACTATAAACACCCATTGAGGACTGCACAAATACACCAGACTACCCTTTGGAGCATCATCGGCGTGTGCCATATTCCAGAGGATAATGGAAAAAATACTGCAAGGTTTGCCGTGAGTGCCAGTATATCTGGATGATGTGTTGGTCACAGGGGCAACCGAACAGGAACATTTAAGTAACTTGGGCGAGGTGCTCCTTCCTTTCTCAGAGACGGGCATTCACCTGTGAGAGAAAATGTCTTTTCCATGTGAGGGAAGTGGTGTACCAGGGCTACCAAGTTGACGGGTTATATCTGGTCGCGGAGAAGGTACGGCCTATTCAGCAGGCTCCTACATCTGAAAACACTACAAAATTGTCTTTTTTAGGATTGGTGAACTATTACAGTTCACCAGGGGCTGGTTTAGCACAGGGGCTAAACAGCTGGCTTGTAATGCAGAACAAGGCCAGCAGTGCGGGTTCAATTCCCGTACCGGCCTCCCCGAACAGGCGCCGGAATTTGGCGACTAGGGGCTTTTCACAGTAACTTCATTGAAGTCTACTTGTGACAATAAGCGATTATTATTATTATAGCAAGTTCATCCCCGGCCTCACGACCATGTTAGCCCCCTTACATTTTCCTTTGAAAAGACCAGGAATGGGCGTGGAGAAAACATAGGAATCAGCGTTCACGCAAGTAAAAACAATAATTGAGTTCCTCCGGCTTGTTAACAAATCATGATCCCGCCAAACAGCTAATTGTCACGTGATGTGTCACCATATGGCATTGGCGCCATTTTATCACATCGTGTGGAAGATGGCAGTGAGAGGCCGATCGCCTCCCAGACACTGGCATGGCCAAGCGCAATTATGCGCAAATCGAGAAAGAAGGTTTGGTAGTTGTCTTTGCCATGAAGAAATTCCATCAATATGTGTACGGTTGATGTTTCATGACCGTCACGGACCACAAACCACTGCTCATCACCTCCGCCAGGATCCAGGGTTGGGTTCTCCTGCTGGCCGCCTACGAGTACTCGTTTGAACATCGTCCTGGTACTCAGATCGCAAATGCGGATGCATTAGCCGACTGCCTTTGCAGATGCGCACTCTTTCTCTTCCCAAGACAGACGAGGTAGTTACCACGCTTAACTTCATGGATTTGTTGCCTATTACAGAGTCCCATATCTGTGTGGACACAGACCAACCCAGTCTTTTTGAAAGTTCGACACATAGTCCTATATGGGGTCAGCGTAGGCGGCTACCAGACGGGTTACAGCATTCTTGAAGAAGATCTCCAAGTTTAGCGTGGAAGATGGCATCTTGTTGTGGGGTATGCGTGTATTCGTCACAGCAAGGACCAGGACTTGATCCTCAGGGATCTGCACAACAGGCACCCGGGGATGTCCAAAATGAAAATGCTAGCACGTAGCTACGTTTGGTGGCCAGGCCTGGGTGCTGAGATAGCGAGAGCAGTCCAGCAGTGCGTTGTATGTCAGGAGCATCAGACCTGCTAGCCGCACCTCTTCACCCATAGGAATGGCCGGGGCGTCTGTGGATACGGTTACATGCCAACCGGCCCGTTACAAGGCTCGATGTTCTTCCTCCTGATAGATGCCCACTCTAAGTAATTGGAAGTCCATAGAATGTTGGCGACCACCTCTAGAGCAGCCATTGAAAAATTGCGCTTGTCCTTCAGTACACACGGTAACCCAGAGGTGTTTGTTACCGACAATGGAATGTCTTTTACAAGTGAGGAGTTCTTGGGATTCATGAACGCTAACGGGGTATGGCATGCAACCAGCATTTAGATACAGCAGATAATAAAGAAAGCAAATGGAATTATAGCTGAAGGGACAGAGTATAAAGGTATGGAAGTGAGGCCACACCCGGTATATTGTATACAGTTTTGGTCTCCTTATTTGAAGAAAAATGTAACGGCAATGGAGGCAGTTCAGAGGGGGTTCAGTAGGTTGATTCCAGAGATGAGGGGTTTGTCGTATGAAGAGATATTG
Organism: Scyliorhinus torazame; assembly: GCF_047496885.1. NCBI lineage: Eukaryota > Metazoa > Chordata > Chondrichthyes > Carcharhiniformes > Scyliorhinidae > Scyliorhinus > Scyliorhinus torazame. Next base: position 261,998,764 of record NC_092710.1, read on the forward strand.
AACAGTTTAGGCCTATACTCTCTAGAGTTTAGAAGAATGAGGGGAGATCAAATTTAGGTATGCAAGATGATAAACAGTATGGATAAAGTAGATGTGGAGCGGATGCTTCCTCGTGTGGGACATTCTAGAATGAGAGGTCATAGTCTTCGGATAAGAGGTAGCAAACTTAAAAGAGTTGTTTCGATGTCACTAGCTTTCGGAGCGCTGCTCCTTCCTCAGGTGAATGAAGAGGTCTGTTCCAGAAACACATATATAGACAAATTCAAAGTTGCCAAACAATGCTAGGAATGCGAGCATTAGCAGGTGATTAAATCTTTACAGATCCAGAGATGGGTCATATTCTCAGAGAGGCCATATTCTCAACTTGCGCTCAGGATGCAGCAGACCAGCTGCGGAACACCGCCAAACAGATGAGACAACAATACTATGCCACCTATATGCATACCAAGAACAGAAAGCTTGAGAAACTTGGCATCACCACCGGCAGCAACCAAGCCACCCCCGGTGTCACAGTAGAAAACAATACAGGGAAATCTATTGTCAACTTGTCAGACTACACCCTTCAACCAGATGAAATCGAAGTCCTCAGCAGAGGGCTTAATTTCTGCACCACCACCAAAATGGACCCCATCAGTCTCGCGGCAGACACGGAGGAATTCATCAGGCGAATGAGGCTCCGGGAATTCTTCCACAGACCCCAAGAGGCCAACAGCGAACCCAAGCAGACTACCAATGAACCGGAACAGCAGACCGAGAGATCTGCGGTGCGGCAACCGAAGAGGAAAGAGTTGAATTGGACCCCTCCGGAAGGCCGCTGCCTTAGACTCGACATGTATGCTCAAGCCGTCAGGAGTCGCGTCAATGCCAGATTCATCAGTCGCATTCACAAGACAGCCCCGAACGTCACCCAAGCACAACGCAATGCCATCCGCGCTCTCAAGACCAACCACAGCATCGTCATCAAACCAGCAGACAAAGGAGGGGCCACTGTCGTACTGAACAGAACGGACTACTGCAAAGAAGTATACCGACAACTGAACAACCAAGAACACTACAGACAGTTACCCGCAGATCCGACCAAGGAACACATCCGCCAACTTAACAGACTGATCAAGACCTTGGATCCAGATCTTCAGAGCCCCCTACGTGCTCTCATCCCACGTACTCCCCGCATTGGAGATCTCTACTGCCTCCCGAAAATACATAAGGCCAACACACCAGGCCGCCCTATCATTTCAGGCAATGGGACCCTGTGTGAGAACCTCTCTGGCTACATCGAGGGCATCTTGAAACCCATCGTACAAGGTACACCCAGCTTCTGTCGCGACACGACGGACTTCCTACAGAAACTCAGCACCCATGGACCAGTTGAACCAGGAACATTCCTCGTCACAATGGACGTCTCGGCACTCTACACCAGCATCCTCCATGACGACGGCATTGCTGCAACAGCCTCAGTACTCAACACCGACAACTGCCAATCTCCAGACGCAATTCTGCAACTCATCCGCTTCATTCTGGATCACAACGTCTTCACCTTCGACAACAAGTTCTTCATCCAGACGCACGGAACAGCCATGGGGACCAAATTCGCACCCCAATACGCCAACATCTTCATGCACAAGTTTGAACAGGACCTACTCACCGCACAGGACCTTCAACCGATGTTATACACCAGATACATCGATGACATTTTTTTCCTTTGGACCCACGGCGAAGAATCACTGAAACGACTACACGATGACATTAATAAGTTCCATCCAACCATCAGACTCACCATGGACTACTCTCCAAAATCAGTTGCATTCTTGGACACACTCGTCTCCATCAAGGACGGTCACCTCAGCACTTCGCTTTACCGCAAACCCACGGATAACCTCATGATGCTCCACTTCTCCAGCTTCCACCCTAAACACATTAAAGAAGCCATCCCCTATGGACAAGCGCTCCGTATACACAGGATCTGCTCAGACGAGGAGGAGCGTAACAGACATCTACAGACGTTGAAAGATGCCCTCGTACGAACGGGATATGGCACTCGACTCATCGATCGACAGTTCCAACGCGCCACAGCGAAAAACCGGACCGACCTCCTCAGAAGACAAACATGGGACACAACCGACAGAATACCCTTCGTCGTCCAGTACTTCCCCGGAGCGGAGAAACTACGTCATCTTCTTCACAGCCTTCAACACGTCATTGATGACGATGAACATCTTGCCAAGGTCATCCCCACACCCCCACCACTTGCCTTGAAACAACCGCGCAACCTCAAACGAACCATTGTTTGCAGCAAACTACCCAGTCTTCAGAACAGTGACCACGACACCACACAACCCTGTCATGGCAATCTCTGCAAGACGTGCCAGATCATCGACATGGATACCACTATTACACGTGAGAACACCACCCACCAGGTACGCGGCACATACTCGTGCGACTCGGCCAACGTTGTCTACCTCATACGCTGCAGGAAAGGATGTCCCGAAGCGTGGTACATTGGCGAGACCATGCAGACGCTGCGACAACGAATGAACGGACATCGCGCAACAATCACCAGGCGGGAATGTTCCCTTCCAGTCGGGGAACACTTCAGCAGTCAAGGGCATTCAGCCTCTGATCTCCGGGTAAGCGTTCTCCAAGGCGGCCTTCAGGACCCGCGACAACGCAGAATCGCCGAGCAGAAACTTATAGCCAAGTTCCGCACACATGAGTGCGGCTTCAACCGGGACCTGGGATTCATGTCGCATTACATTCATCCCCCACCATCTGGCCTGCGAAATCCTACCAACTGTCCTGGCTTGGTACAATTCACACCTGCTAATGCTCGCATTCCTAGCATTGTTTGGCATCTTTGAATTTGTCTATATATGTGTTTCTGGAACAGACCTCTTCATTCACCTGAGGAAGGAGCAGCGCTCCGAAAGCTAGTGACATCGAAACAAACCTGTTGGACTTTAACCTGGTGTTGTAAGACTTCGTACTGTGCTCACCCCAGTCCAACGCCGGCATCTCCACATCTTAAAAGAGTTGAGGAGAGACTACTTCTCCCAAAGGATTGTGAATCTTTGGAATTCGCTACCCCGGAGAGCGGTGGATACTGGGACAGTAAGTAAATTTAAGGAGTTAGACAGATGTTTAATTGGGAATGGGTTGATGGGTTATGGAGAATGAGCAGGACTGTGGAGTTAAGGCCAGGATAAGATCAGCCATGATCGAATGGCGGAGTAGACTCAATGGGCCAAACGGTCTAATTCTGCTCCTATATCTTATGAACATCTATGTGGCCCTGTACCGCCTGCCTTCAAATAGGATGCGGAAAGGGCGGTACAAACTTTCAAATGAGGACTAAAAAAGTAGACTTTGGGGATGATGGACACAAGACTGGCTAGGCTTTTGTTCTGCTGGAAGACCACTCCGCATGCCACGACCGGGGTGGCGCCGGCTGAATTGCTAATGGACTGGAGGCTCCAAACCTGTCTTTCCCTGATATAGGCGGGAAGGTATGTCACAGCCAGGAGCTCGAAGGGCATTGCCCTGTTCTACGAAAACCACCCAGACTATTTGTACCAGGTAACGTAGTCTATGTTTGAAACTTTGCAGACAGCGCTCAGTGGATCTCCGGAACAATCAGCCATCAGACAGGGCCGGTATCTCCCAAGTTCAGGCACAAGGGCGTGTCATGAAAAAACATCTCATATACAATTCAGACAACTAGTTTTACGCAAAATTCCTCGGTAGAGGAAAGTTACAGTCAAACAAAATCCGCTCCTCGAAGATGCTAGAGCATTACCCTAAGCGGGTCAAGACGCCAAAATGAGAGGTTGTAGATACAGATTCTGACATGGAAACACAGACGTTAGAGGTCTCCGAAGGGGAACAAGCAGTGCAGCAGCCTCAGACAGTGCATCTTCCACGATGTTCTGATGGGAAGTGGCGTTCGCCGTCCAGATATATGCCGCCAGATCCAGCAATGAGAGTACAGGAAGCACAGCCAAGTGCAAAGAGTCCAGCGCCCTCCTACTCCGCAGTCGTCGGACTTTGCGGGGGATGGGGAATGATGACCAATCAGTCTCCCCACGAGTCCCGCCAAATAAGAGCTCCTCCGCTGAGGGGGAGGGTTGAAGCGATCTTTCATGATTAAGATCTGTATAAAGTCGGTCAGGTTTGGAACCAGAGAAATCCAGCTGGATCTGATATATATTGTAAATATAATTGCTTTGCAATAAACCAAGTTATTTTTTCACTAACATGGTTCGGACTTGTTTTTGGTCTACAAAACCAACCAATCTAGTGTTTTAGGTCTGGGTGGGGACGTGTTCACAGTACGATGTATCCTTGTGAGGAAGCAGGGGCGGGATTCTCCCCTACCCGGCGGGGCGGGGGGTTCCGGCGTAATGGAGTGGCGGGAACTTTCCGGCGTCGGGCCGCCCTAAAGGTGCGGAACCTTTAGGGGCCAAGCCCTCACCTTGAGGGGCTAGGCCCGCGCCGGAGTGGTTTCTGCTCCGCCGGCTGGTGGGAAAGGCCTTTGTCGCCACGCCAGCCGGCGCCGAAAGGTCTTCGCCGGGCGACGCATGCGTGGGAGCATCAGTGGCTGCTGACGTCATCCCCGCGCATGCGCAGGGGAGGGGGGTCTCTTCCGCCTCCGCTATAGTGAAAACCATGGTGAAGGCGGAAGAAAAAGAGTGTCCCCACGGCACAGGCCCGCCCGCGGATTGGTGGGCCCCAATCGCGGGCCAGGCTACTGTGGGGCGCAACCCCTGGGGCCAGATCGCCCCGCACCCCCCCCCAGGACCCCGCCGAATCTCTGGTGGCAGAGAATTCGGGACACGGTGGGGGCGGGATTCACGCCAACCCCCGGCGATTCTCCGAGCCGGTGGGGGGTCGGAGAATCGCAGCCCTGAACACAATCATTTTGCAGAACTCAGAATTTGTTCACCAAGGAGGCTGTAGTGCTAAAAACTACCCTTTAAAATTTGCAGACCATACAAAATTCAAATTGGCAATGAAGAAATACGAGTGAAAATTGGATACCACAGGATTGATAATGAGAGCGGGTTAGTGTTGGTTCCATTTTTAATTTTAATAATCTTTGTCACAAGTAGGTTTACATTAGCACTGCAATGAAGTTACTGCGAAAAGCCCCTAGTCGCCACATTCCGGCGCCTGTTCGGGTACACTGAGGGAGAATGCCCAAATTACCTAACAGCACGTCTTTTGGGACCAGTGGGAGGGAACTGGAGGAAATCCACGCAGAGAATGTGCAGACTCTGCACAGTGACCCTAGCGGGAATCGAATCTGAGATCCTGGTGCTGTGAAGCCACAGTGCTAACCACTGTGCTACCATGCTGCCCTATAAACTACAGCTGAATTATTCCCATTCTTCCTCCTGAGGAATCGAATATGCTGCCTTCACAGTTTATACATGGAGCGTTGGAATTATTTTCAACAAGAAGATACTGTCCACCCTACCTCATTTTTCGAAATTATTCTTTTATGGGACATGGGCATTGTTAGCAAGACCAGCATCTGTTACCTGTCCCTAATTGCCTTTGAACTGATGGACTTGCTAGGCCATTTCAGTCGGTGGGTTAAGAGTCAACCACATTGCTGTGAGTCTGGATTCATATTTTGGCCAGATCGGGTAAGGATGGCAAATTTCTTCCCTAAAGGACATTATGAACCAGATGGGTTTTATGAAAATCAATGACAGTTTCATGGTCACCATTACTGAGACCAACTTCCAATTCCAGATTTTTAAATTAATCAATTGAATTTATTCATCAACTGAATTCAAATTCCACTGACTTCAGTCAAGGAATTTGAATCCGTATCCCCAGGGCATTAGCTGTGGTCTCTGGATTACTAGTTCAGTAACATTACCACAACACCACCATCTCTTCATCACCTCCAAAGCAGCTGGCAATGCATTGTATTTGAACATGAATTGCTATCTTATTAACTGAGATGGTTGAAAGAGAACATACGCGTAGAAAGATTAAGCATACATACTGGTACTTCTTCCAAAGGACCCTGTGAGAAAAGCTGAGTATGCAAGTGTTCCCTTTCCCATGGTGCCAATGTAAGGAATTTTCTCATTTTCTTATCAGGAGACTCCACCTGAAATTGACATAGTTATTACACTATGCTGGATTATCAGGAAAAACATCTTGAATTACCAAGAAACAGTATATAATTATCAGGATATAACAGACAATAGTCAATTTGTAATGCAGTAGATATAATTTTTTGATCTTTTCAAAAGGTTTTCGATAAGGTGACCCATAATGAACTAATGAGTAAGGTCAGAGAATGTGGAGTCTGGAGACAAGTGGCAGAATGGATAGTTGGCTGGCTTCAAGACAGAAAGCAGACAGTGAGAATAAAGGAAAGTTATTCAGAGTGGCAGAAGGTAGAAAGTGGTATTCCTTAAGGATAAGTTCTGCGACCACTGCTATTCACAATTTACATAAACAATTTGGACTTTGGAATTAAAAAATCAATTTCAAAACTTGCAATTGACACCAGACCGTGGGCCTGGGGAATAGTCAATAATGAGGACTGCAACAAATTACAGGATTTCAGGCACGATGGAAGGCCTCATCACGTCATTGAGCGGGTGTGATACGGTTGTTAAATCTTGCGAGAGGCTCTTGCGATATCTGCGATGCTCGGGACGCCTTGCGAGATCGAACGGGATCTTGCAAGATGTCATGATCTGGATCTTGTCCTTGCTGGGTGAGATCCAGATATACCTTATCCAGTAATAGCCTTTCAAAATGGCGGCTTGATCTCAGAGGAGCCGGTCTCGCCGGCGAGTTCAGCTCCCCACTGCTGAAACAATTTCTAAGTATGGGCTAGACCAGGGAGAAACTCTCCAAGGCCCTAAAAAATGAACCTAAAAAAAGGACGCGACCTACCTACGCTGCGCCTGAAAAAAAGTGTGACGCGGCGCAACATGGCCGGTAAATGCCTGGAGACCCTGCTCCTGGGATCTACCCGGCTCGCTATGCCTCACAAGATCCAACGCAATCTCGCGAGACGTTGAAATGTGAAGCCCGTTCATTGTGGGTGGGATCACTTTTTGGTAAATTGCATATTCGAATGAGATAGCTAGTCTTAATCTAATATGTAGTTCCCTCAGGTAACCAAGGTGTTGGGATCTATCCCCTTCGCCTTGGAGGAATGCCATTCAGTACTGGTCTCCATGAAAGGGGACAGGACGGAACATCACTCGTGGGGGTCTCCCAAGGGATCGGAGGCCTTAAGATGCTTCCCCGCTGGATACGGTGGCCACCCTGGCACTACTGATGCCAGACTGGCATTGCCAAGGTGCCCAGGTGGCACTGCCAGAGCACCTGGATGCCAAGGTGGCATTTTTTGCATGGCGGCGATCGGTCCTGGCATGCCCTGTGCACGAGGGGTAAGGGGGCCGAGGACCCCCTTATAGGTGAGTTGAGCTTGGGGGGGGGGGGGGGGGGGGGGGGGGGGGGGTGTAAATGGCGCTATGATCTCCAGGGGACTTTTGGCAAAAGGGGCTCCTCAGTGCAGGAAATGGGACTAGGTGCACCCTTGGCTGCGCGTTCTCCACTGAGGCCCTGTATCTAACGATATCTGGGTGTGTTTCCTCCGGGTGCTCCGGTTTTCTTCCACAGTTCAAAGATGTGCAAGTTAGGTGGATTGGCCATGCTAAATTTCACCTTAGTGTCCAAAAGGTTAGGTGAGGTTACTGGATTACGGGGATAGGATGGAGGTGTGGGCTTAAGTGGAGTGCTCTTTCCAAGGGTCGGTGCAGGTTCGATGGGCCAAATGACCTCTTTCTGCACTGTAAATTCTATGAAAAAGAGTAAACCATGCACTAGGATTTATTTGTAAAGGAAAATAATTGAAAGTAGGGACATTACGTTAACCCTGTATCAAGGGCAATTAGAGATGGGCAATAAATGCTGGCCTAGCCAGCCACCGAAGCACGCATCTCTGGAGTTTAAATTAAAACAAAACCTTGGTTAGGCCACACCAAAAGTACCATTCTGGTCGCCATATTATAAAAACGATGTGATGCACTGGCAAGGCTGAGGAGAAGATTTGCAAAGATGATACCAAAAGTGTGGGGGCAGTAAAGGATTACAGGCTGGGTCTCTTTACTACTGAAAAAAGGAAGGTGATTTAATAAAGATTTTTAAACTTATGAAAGATTTTGAGAGAATGGATAGAAAAAATGTTTCCTCTTGTGGAGAAGACCTTAACTTACTGCTTAACTAGCGGCCATCAATATAAGATAATTACCAAGAATCCAATGAGGAATGCAGTAGAAACCTCTTTACCCAAAATGTGTCGAGAATGTGGAATTTGCTACCATAGCGAGTGGTTGTTTTCCCAAGGGCAATTAAGCATGGGCAACAAAATGTTGGCCTTGCTAGCAACACACATCCCATGAAAGAATAAAAAGTAAAGCAAATAGTATTTAAGAGCAAATTAGGCAAGATTAAAGGGATAAGCAAGTAGAGAGTTACGATAATAGATTTAGAAAAGTAAAGATGGGCTCAAATGGAGCATATAAGCATGGACTGGTTGAGCCAAATGGTCTGGTTCTGTGCTGTATATTGCATAAAATCCTATATAATGATCCTCATTCTCTGAATGAAGGTCTTCTCGACACAGACAAGATGCTCCAATAGGCAATGCCATTGTTAGAATTAGTCAAAACAGCCATGTTGCACATGGAAAATCTACTTTTGTTGACAGAAAGCAAAGTTTAGCACAAAATCAGTATTCAAAAACATATTTAGCACCATTCCTGAATTTTACCTAGGCATCTAAGTGAAAGAAGAACTAAAAATGACTTTGTCAAAGTCATGAAACATTTCTTGATTTAGCTGCCAATTGATAAATTGTAGTAAGAATTCAAGACTTTCATGAATAAAAGTTTCAAAGCTACTTTACAAAAGGCATATCGATGCAGTGATTAATCAGTGTTACACTATTAACCATGCAGATAGAAAGAATGCGACTGTCATTGAAGTAAATAAATATAACCATAGAATTATGAGAGATAATGGGTGGGATTTATCGGATGTTCACGCCGGCGGGAAATTTCTGGTCCCATGCCGGCACATGGGCTTCCTGGCGACGAGCGATGCAGTCACCAGGAAATCCCGTTGACAACGGTGGGGTCGGTAGATCCAGCGGCGGGCCGCCTCCGTTGCCAAAAAAACACGTGGTCGGTAAATCCCGCCCATTATTGTACGAATGCTGAATATGCTTTAAATTCCTCTCCCGATAGTTGTTGATCCATTTAAAATAAACAGGTTAAGGCTTTGTTTAAGTAACAATCAAACCTTGATAGAGCAATTAAACATTTGTATAATATCAATAACAATTTAAAATTTTGAGGCTTACATCACTGCCTCCAATATGCTAAGGATAGAAGAAAGATTCGAGAAAGAATCAGTGTAAGAGATGGTTCTTTAATCGCAAGCATATGTTCTCTCAGTAAAATGCAATATCCAAAATCTTGCACTGTAGGCTTTCTGCCTGTTCAAGATTTGTTGGGCGGACTTCCGGGTGCGGCGATGACCAGCTAAGTCGCACGTTTCGGCACCTCTCGTTATAACGGACTTTTGGGCTCTTATCGGGTGCCCCAAAGGCAATTTTCGAAGGCTAAACCCACTGTGAGGCGACAGAGAAGGGAGTCCCCCCGGATGTGAATGGATAGAAGAGATAATAGTGACCAGATTGTGGAGGATCCTCTGGAGCAGCGGCAAAGAAGGGAAGTGAGAAGCAAGATGGCGGCGGAGGGCGGCCAGTTGGTATGGGGCCTGGAACAGCAGGAGTTCCTCCGGCGATGTGTGGAGGAGCTCAAGGAGGTGCTGGCACCGATGCTGCAGGCGATTGAGGGGTTAAAGGAGGCGCAGAATACCCAAGAGATGGAGCTCCGTGGAGTGAAGGCAAAAGCTGCCGAAAACGAGGACGAGATACAGGGCTTGGTGGTGAAGACGGAGACGCACGAGGCACTGCATAAGAGGTGTATGGAGAGACTGGAAGCCCTGGAAAATAGCTCGAGGAGGAAGAACTTAAGAATCTTGGGTCTTCCCGAAGGGGCAGAGGGAGCGGACGTTGGGGCGTATGTGAGCACGATGCTCCATACCTTAATGGGAGCTGAGGCCCCGACGGGCCCCCTGGAAGTGGAGGGAGCATACCAAGTCCTCGTGAGAAGACCAAAGGCAGGAGAAATACCTTGAGCAATAGTGGTGAGGTTCCACCGCTACAAGGACAGGGAGATGGTCCTGAGATGGGCGAAAAAGACACGGAGCAGCAGGTGGGAGAACGCGGTGATCCGCGTGTATCAGGATTGGAGTGCGGAGGTGGCGAGAAGGAGGGCGAGTTTCAATCGGGCCAAGGCGGTGCTCCACAAGAAGAAAGTGAAATTCGGAATGTTGCAACCGGCAAGACTGTGGGTTACACACCAGGGTAAACACCACTACTTCGAGACGGCAGAGGAGGCGTGGACATTTATTGAAGAGGAGAAGTTGGACTAGATTTGAGAATGAGTGTTTGAAATGAAGTAGCGAGGTGGTGGCAAGGGACTGTGAATCAGATGGGGGCAAATTTTCTTTCCCCTCGAAGGGGGGGGGGGGGCACGAAGAAATGTGGGCGCCGGTGGGGAAGGAGAGAGGGAGCTGCGCCATCAGGGGCGGGGACGAGGGGGAAGCGCGGGCTTTGTTCCCGCGCTATGGAAATTGTGGCGGGGACAGGGGGCGCAGGAAGGAGGGGGCCTCACATAATGAGAGGCTGAGGATAAACGGGGGAAGCTGAGGTCAGCCAGAGTTTGCTGACTTCCGGAAGCAATATGTGGGGAGCAACTAAGCTAGATGGTCGGGACGGGAGGGCACCGTCCGGGGGATAAGCGGGTGCGTGGGAACCGGGTGAGGAGCTGGTCTAAAAAAGGGGATGGCTAGTCGACGAGGGGGGGGAAGCAGGAGAGGAAAAGGAGCAGCGCCCACTATGGAGATTAGATATGGGGCTGTTGGCGGACGAGGGGGTATGTGTAAGGGTGAGGGGATGTATTGAAAGGTACCTAGAGATCAATGATGACGGAGAGGTCCAGGTGGGAGTGGTCTGGGAGGCGCTGAAGGCGGTGGTTAGAGGGGAGCTGATCTCCATAAGGGCCCATAAGAGGAAACAAGAGGGTAAAGAAAGGGAGAGATTGTTGGGGGAGATTCTGAGGGTGGATAGGCAATATGCGGAGGCTCCAGATGAAGGGCTGTACAGGGAAAGACGGAGATTGCACACGGACTTTGACTTGTTGACCACAGGTAAGGCGGAGGCACAATGGAGGAAGGCACAGGGAGTGCAGTATGAATATGGAGAGAAGGCGAGCCGGCTGCTGGCCCAACAACTTAGGAAGAGGGGGGCGGCGAGAGAGATCGGAGGGGTTAGAGACGAGGAGGGAAAGATGGAACGGGGAGCGGAGAGGGTGAACGGGGTGTTTAAGGTATTTTACGAGAGGCTATATAAGGCTCAACCCCCGGAAGGGAAAGAGGGAATGATGCGTTTCCTAGACCAGCTGGAGTCCTGAAGGTTGAGGAACAGGAGATGACTGGTTGGGAGCGCAGATTGAGGTGGAGGAGGTGGTAAAAAGAATTGGGAACATGCAGGCAGGGAAGGCCCCGGGACCGGATGGGTTCCCGGTGGAGTTCTATAGGAAATACGTGGACCTGCTGGCCCCACTTCTGATGAGAACCTTTAATGAGGCTAGGGAAAGGGGGACACTACCCCCGACGATGTCGGAGGCGACGATATCGCTGATCCTGAAAAGAGACAAAGACCCGCTGCAGTGCGGGTCATACAGGCCTATTTCCCTCTTGAACGTAGATGCCAAGCTTTTGGCCAAGGTGATGGCGACGAGGATAGAGGACTGTGTCCCTGGGGTGGTGCATGATGATCAAACGGGGTTTGTTAAAGGGAGGCAATTGAATGCTAACATACGAAGGTTGTTGGGGGTGATGATGATGCCCCCACCGGAGGGGGAGGCGGAGATAGTGGTGGCGATGGATGCAGAGAAAGCATTTGATAGAGTGGAGTGGGACTACCTGTGGGAAGTACTGAGGAGATTTGGATTTGGAGAGGGGTTCATTAGATGGGTTCAGCTCCTGTACAGGGCCCCGGTGGCAAGTGTGATTACAAATAGACAACGATCTGACCACTTCCGACTATATAGGGGTACAAGACAGGGATGTCCCCTGTCCCCGTTACTGTTTGCGTTGGCAATTGAGCCATTGGCCATAGCGCTGAGGGGCTCTAGGAAGTGGAGGCGGGTACTTAGAAGAGAAGAAGAGCATCGGGTGTCATTATACGCGGATGATTTGTTGCTGTATGTCGCGGACCCAGTGGAGGGGATGCCTGACATAATGCAGACACTCAGGGAGTTTGGAGAATTTTCAGGATATAAATTGAATATGGGGAAGAGTGAACTGTTTGTGATGCACCCCGGGGACCAGGGCAGGGGAATAGACGATTTACCGTTGAGGAGGGTAAGAAGAGATTTCCGGTATTTAGGGATCCAGGTGACCAGGAATTGGGGAACCTTGCATAAGCTTAACTTGGCACGACTGGTAGAGCAGATGGAAGAGGATTTGAGGAGGTGGGACATGGCGCCCCTGTCATTGGCGGGCAGGGTGCAGGCGGTTAAAATAGTGGTCCTTCCGAGGTTTCTTTTTGTGTTCCAGTGCCTCCCTGTACTGATTACAAAGGCCTTTTTTAAGAAGGTGGACAAGCGTATTATGAGCTTTGTGTGGGCTGGAAAGACCCCAAGAGTAAAGAGGGGGTTCCTGCAGCGCAGTAGGGACAGAGGGGGACTGGCACTGCCGAGTCTAAGTGATTATTATTGGGCTGCCAACGTGTCAATGATATGTAAGTGGATGAGGGAAGGGGAAGGAGCGGCGTGGAAAAGACTGGAGATGGCGTCCTGTAGGGGAACTAGCTTAAAAGCACTGGCGACGTCGCCGTTGCCGTTCTCCCCGAAAAAATACACCACAAACCCAGTGGTGGTGGCAACTCTGAAAATTTGGGGGCAGTGGAGACGACATAAGGAAGTGACGGGTGCCTCAGTGTCGGCCCCGATAAGGAACAACCATAGGTTCGTCCCGGGAAGGATAGATGGGGGATTTAAATCTTGGCAGCGAGCAGGAATTGCGAAATTGCAGGACTTGTTCTTAGACGGGACGTTCGCGAGTCTGAGAGTACTGACAGAAAAATATGGGTTGCCACCTGGGAATGCATTTCGCTATATGCAAGTGAGGGCATTTGTGAGGCAACAGGTGAGGGAATTTCCGCAGCTCCCGGCGCAAGAGATCCAGGACAGAGTGATATCGGGGGCATGGGTGGGTGATGGTAGGGTGTCACATATATATAGGGAAATGAGAGACGAGGGGGAGACGATGGTAGAGGAGCTGAAGGGAAAATGGGAGGAGGAGCTGGGGGAAGAGATTGAGGAGGGGCTGTGGGCAGATGCCCTAAGTAGGGTAAACTCTTCGTCCTCGTGTGCCAGGCTCAGCCTGATACAATTCAAGGTTCTTCACAGGGCGCACATGACGGGAGCTAGGCTGAGTAGGTTTTTTGGAGTGGAAGATAGGTGCGGGAGATGCGCGGGAAGCCCGGCGAACCACACCCACATGTTTTGGTCATGTCCGGCATTGCATGGGTTCTGGGTGGGTGTGGCAAAAGTGATCTCGAAGGTGGTGGGGGTCCAGGTCAAACCAAGCTGGGGGTTGGCTATATTTGGGGTTGCAGATGAGCCGGGAGTGCAGGAGGCGAGAGAGGCCGACGTGTTGGCCTTTGCGTCCCTAGTAGCCCGGCGAAGGATTCTACTTATGTGGAAAGAAGCTAAGCCCCCGGGTGTGGAGGCCTGGATCAATGACATGGCAGGGTTTATAAAACTGGAGCCGATAAAATTTGCACTAAGAGGTTCGGCTCAGGGGTTCACCGGGCGGTGGCAACCGTTCCTCGACTATCACGCAGAGCGATAAGGGAAAATAGGACAGGCAGCAGCAGCAGCCCAGGGGGTAGGGGGGGGGGCCTCATATGGGTCTACAGGGGTTTTATGTGTGTGTTTATATATTAGTTATTTATATTTGATTTCACAAAGTTACTATCTTAGTTATTATTTCTGTTGTTTCTTATTTTGTTATTGGCAGTTGCCGATAGTCAGCATATTATTTATTTATAAAACGATCAAAGTATATATTATTACAAAGTTGTAAATTGGGAAATTTTTGTTTGATCGAAAAACTTTAATAAAATATATTTTTTTTAAAAAAGATTTGTCGGGCGGCAAGGTGGCGCAGTGATTAGCACAGGGTTCGATCCTGGCCCCAGGTCATTGTCCATGTGGAGTTTGCACATTCTCCACGTGTCTGCGTGGGTCTCACCCCCACAACCCAAAGATGTACAGGATAGGTGAATTGGCCACGCTAAATTGCCCCTTCATTAGAAAAAAGAATTTGGTACTCTAAATTTATTTAAAAAATATATTTGCTGTATGTGGATGAGACCAGTTATAGAGAAAGGAAATAACTTACTTCTTGCTTAATTTTCTTTAAAAGGGGTTGCCCATTTTCATGAATACTTATAATTGTAGTTTCATTGGCTTCTTGTTTAATTACGTCTCGAGTCACTTCCGCAAGATGAGATGATGTCTTACAATGTAAGGAAATGAGACATTATCAAAATCTTTCTATCGATCAGTTTCAAATTAATATTTACGCAATGCTAAGCCATCACCTAGACATTCTTACCAGCATCTTCAAGGGTCCATATTTTATTTCTTGAGCAGCTAGTGCATTTTTAAAAGGTGTGGGTGTTCTAGGTGAGCCTTCTAATATCGATCGTCTGATATTTGGAGTTCTGAAACTGATTAAACAAGAACTGAATTACTACTTTTTTAAAAATTCAACGTGTTAATTCATCCCTTTTAAACTTCCCTGCATACATGCCATTGTCAAAATGAACACACAAGAACTCAACTGCTAATTTTAACATGATTCCTGGAAGGTGCATAAAAGCAGCATCAAGTGACACATATTTTACATGCAAACTCTGAATAAGTGTCTACCTGTCACCCCATGGCTCTGACAGAGTATTATCACTGCTGAATCCCCCACTATCAACATTCTGGGGGTTACCACTGACCTGAAACTGAACTGAACGAGCCATATAAATACTTTAACTACAAGAACAGCTCTGAATCTGGCAATTCTACTGCGAGTAACATACCGCCTAACTCCTCAAAATGTGTCCACCATTTAGCATCCCTTCCTTTGAGCCAGAAGCTCTGGGTTTGAGACCTATCCCAGGACTTGATGGCCCCGTAAGGTGTGTTCATAAAGTGGCCAAACAGATCGAAAATATCCACCTGAAAATCCGTCCAATGGCTGGGTGTAAGAGCGGGAGAGATCCATGGTCAGCCATGCTTTATGCAGAATGGCACTTTTCAAGCTGTAAGCCTCTGGCGACCTATTCCGGAAAATACTAGTTATGGGAACTGCCTTAGTGCACCACTAGACGTGCGGGATGAGAATTGGAATCTACAAAGCATAAGTCAGGAGTGTGATGGAATACTCTCCACTTGCCTGGATGAGTGCAACTCCAATTACACTCAAGAAGCTCGTCATCCTCCAAGACAAACCAGCCCACTTGATTGGCACCACATTCACAATAAATGTTCACACCCTGCACAACTAACTCACAGTGGCATCAATGTTTACCATCTACGATTTGCAATCAGCAACTCACCAAGGTTCCTTTGACAGTATCTTCCAAATCCGTGACCTCCACCACCAGAAAGGGCACGGGCAGCAGATGCATGGGAACACCGCCACCTGGAAGTTGCTCTCCAAGGCACACTTGAAACTATATAGCCATTCCTTCACTCTCACTGGGTCAAAATCCTGGAACTCCCTCGTTAACAGCACTATGGGTGTCCCTGCAACACATGGACTGCAGCTCGCCACCACCTTTTCAAGGGCAGGAAATGCTGGCCTAGCCAGCAGCGCCCACATCCATCCCATGAACAAATATAGAAAACTGTAATAGGGATGTAAATTTGTCTAGTGGAAAGCCACAGTTGTAGTGTATTATAAAATAAATCCATTGTCCAAGTTGCCAGGCTCAATAATTATATTAGGGAAGGCAAATGTACGTTAAAGCAATATCGTTCGATGTGACTATGGTGATATTTGCATATATTCTTTCAAAATGCTTTGTGTATGTAATTAAACATTTTTACATGAACTACAAAATGACAGCTTACTTTAATAACTGAAAATATTGTCAAACAAGTAACAACATATTTAGACAAAACATTCTGATTCAATTATGACAAAAATACAATTTCTTGAACAAATGACAGTCATATTACACCAAACGTTGCTTAAAAACCCATCGCAATTTTTTTATTAATTAATGCTATGGGAAAACAAAAAAAACCGACAAGAAGCAGAAGCATACTGACGCATCATTTTCTTTTTGAGGCTTAGGCGTTTGGTCACGATGTAGTGGAGTTGTTGCAATGATCTTTTGATTGCACACTGGGGTAGAAGTTAATGCGGGAGATTCCATTTCTAGATGGTCATTTGTGGATGTATTTAAAAACTGA
Source organism: Scyliorhinus torazame (assembly GCF_047496885.1). Lineage (NCBI taxonomy): Eukaryota > Metazoa > Chordata > Chondrichthyes > Carcharhiniformes > Scyliorhinidae > Scyliorhinus > Scyliorhinus torazame. The sequence continues at coordinate 262,015,419 of NC_092710.1, forward strand.
AAGATAAAAGAGCCAATAGATTGAACTGAATACAACCAAAAACTGAAGTGTAAAGTACCATCTGTGCAGGCCAGAGAAAAAAAAGTAAACCTCTAGTAGAAATTATTCTCATTTGTGTATTAAAAATACGAGAAGGTGCAATCACGCAACACAAGATAACACCCAAGAGAAAAAAGTTCTGTTTCCAGTAACTTCATAATGTGACTTTCAGGAGTTTTAATAAAAGTTTGAAACAAGAAGAAAACTTATGAAATGTTGTAAAATTTCAGAATTTAAACTTGGAAGCAATTCACTGTTAAACATCTGTTCTCCTTTTGTCAAAACAAAGAGGGAAAAATGGGCCCGAAAAATCCACAGACCAGTAATTCTACAGGCAAAATTCTCTGCCGCCGCATTGGTGTTCCCGATGCAGCAGAGAATCAAACATCAAGGATAAAAACGGGATTGGCGTGTTTGTGATGCTCTGACCCCCCGCTGCCGGCTGGATTGGGGTTCTTGCCCGTGCGCCAGCTGGTGGATGCAAAAGGGTCTTAATGACCAATTTGCATCCACTTAGCGGGACGGGCACCATGTTCTCCAGGACCTCACGATTCTCCGGTCCGGGAATCACATGGGTGTGAATTACAACACATATGGGCAGCACGGTAGCACAAGTGGATAACACTGTGGCTTCACAGCGCCAGGGTCCCAGGTTTGAATCCCGGCTTGGGTCACTGTCTGTGCGGAGTCTGCACGTTCTCAGTGTGTGTGCATGGGTTTTCTCAGGGTGCTCCGGTTTCCTCCCACAGTCCAAAGACGTGCAGGTTAGGTGGATTGGCCATGCTAAATTGCCCTTAGTGTCCAAAAAGGTCAGGAGGAGTTATTGGGTTACGGGGATAGGGTGGAAGTGAGGGCTTAAGTGAGGGTCGGTGCAGACTCGATGGGCCAAATGGCCTCCTTCTGCACTGTCTGTTCTATGTGGGCCTGACATGGTGGGCCTCACTGTCGGCCAAATGGGTAACCCCTTAAATGGGTTTCCCTAAAGTCCACCTGAGAGCCCCCCCCCCCCCCGTCAAAATGCCAGATATGCCCACCCCGACACAGGACCCCTGAAATAGGGAGAATCCCCCAAGAGACCCCTAACTAAAGGTATCCCCCCCTCCCAAAAGATCCCCTAACCAAAGGGACACCTCCCCCAGACATCCCCCTAACTAAACAAACCCCCCAGAAAAGAGACTCCTGTCTGGAAGCTAGAGAATAGACCAGATAGGGGCAGTGAAAAAAATTATTGTTGTAACACTCGCCTGGGCGTACACCTCAGGGGTCTGTTTTCTGTGGGGGTCCCTTTATTTAGGGGTCTCTGGAGGGGGTCCCTTTAGGTAGGGGTTAATGGGGGCCGATTTCTCTATTTAGGGGGTATGTGTGTGGGGGTCCCCCTATTTAGGGGTCTCTGGGGAGTGGGCATGACTGGTCACCCTGTACTTGAGGGAAGGGGAGGGACCCAGAAAATCCGGGGGTGCGGAGCTGATTTGTGATGTTGGAAGAGGGGGGTGGGGGGTCAGCCATCCACCTCGCTAACGGGCCGCCCACTTAAAATTGCAGCCTGATAGCAGGATTCCCTCAGGAATCTCTCACAGTCCTCGCCATGCATAAATTTGCAAGGTTGAGAATTGGGAATCGCTTCCTGATTGGGAGGGCAAATCAGTAGCAGTTCAACTCCGACGGGCGAACATAGGAGAATGTCACCCTACATTTTTGTTTGCATTGATCGATGGAACCTCTGTTACTGACTGTGAAAAATTTTCTTTGGCATTAATAAGTTGTCTAATTTGCAAAGGGGGCCTAGTTAGAAATGAAAAAGAATTGCTTCCAAATCTTATAGATGCAGCCATGATCTCAGCCTCGGTCGTTAGACGCTTCCCACATTTGCCTATTGGTCAGCCAATACACCTACTCTCACCAGACATAATAATAATCACTTGTCACGAGTAGGCATCAATGAAGTTACTGTGAAAAGTCCCTAGTTGCCACATTCCGGCGCCTGTTCGGGGAGGCTGGTACGGGAATTGAACCCGTGCTGCTGTCCTTGTTCTGCATTACAATTCAGCTGTTTAGCCCACTATGCTAAACCAGCCCCATAGCACTGAGTTCCAATGAAGTTCCAGAGAGTAGGAATGCAATAAGCTCAAAGTAAACATATCCTTTTACACTGTTGGTCATATTTAGGGCAGTTAGAAGATCTGCCTCCAAAAGCCCATCCTAATTTTGATGGCAAGCCGAGTGATTCAGCATGCTTTTGCCGTGCATTACTTTTCAATAAACTCAAAAATAGTGTTTTAAAATGCAGTCTTAGGACAATTCAGCCAAAAGGACACATATTAAATGCATTAAGATGCAAACAAATTGTGTTGAAATTGCAACATAGGATACCTTTGTATCCGGGAAATCAGAGAAAGAGGCTAAGTCTTGGTTACAGGAAACACAACTTTTGACTAAACTGAATATAAAATGTAAAAGAGAAGCCAATCGTATTGCAGAAAATTAAATGAAAAATGTTGGCATTTTACTGCAGAAAAATGAAAACATAACTAATTAGCATTGTGCTGATCTGAGAAGAGTGGTCAGAGGGACAGTAGTGAGTGGGTTAAAAATACATAGTCAAATCAGTGAGTACAAAAAAGTGATTAGTCATTTGTTCCATAGAATTAGTTTCTAAATTGTTAACCATTTCATGTCTGTTGCAGCATTAGTAATATCTGTTGATTACTGTTCATCTACCTGCGAGGGAGAGAAGGGCAGACCTTTGACATGGATACGCTTATGGGTAGAGCAGCTGAAGTCAGCTAATGTGGAGCAATTATTATCAGCACTAGTTGAGTGATTAGGATGCCCTCTCTTTTTGCGGCGAAGGATAGTTGGTGGAGTGCTGAACTTTGAAGGAGAGGGTGAGCTGAGCGAAGAAGGGGAGCCCTGGCACACCATGCTTTTGCTTAGGCTTGTGTTAGTATGTCCTTCACACTGGCAAACGCTGCTCTCTTTGTGCTGAAGCTGCGCGATTTTGGCTGTAACATTTTTGCTAGGTGTGTTGTCTTCCCCTTCAAGGAAGTCGAAATTGCTGAGATCACCCCAAGTAGATGGATCCTGAAACAATTTGGGAGGCACGAATCTATAAACGGCGAACAGTGCCACCTGTGTAACTAAATGCTATAGCTTTCAAAGACATGGTAACGTTTGCTGGGAATACCCTTTTTTCAACTACTTGTACTTAAGTCAGTTAGTAAAAACATGATTAAAATTCTCACTTCCTCCAAGATTTTCAGTCAGTAAGATCTATACAAGCTACCTAAATGCAATGCATTGTATATAAACTTGCTGAGCCCAAATCAACACTTTACAGTTTCTGCCAATCTTACCTGTTGATTCTGAATGTATTAAAATTCATTAAAATATAGCTTGTGTACATTTTTCCCACAAACCCAACCTGGTTCTAAGGTTTAACAGTGTAACTTGATTCACGATACTGAAAAAAGCAAACTCATAGGATGAAACATGCAAAATTTACAGAGTTGCAAAATGAGTGATGTTGGATAGTCTGCCTGTTCTACACCCCACCCAATTTTCCTTTCCATTGAGGTATATATAGAGGCAGCCCATCTCAATACAGCCGTTTTACAACCCCACTGAAATTGATAGCTGAAACGATAAATTTCACATACAGATATTTTTGCTTTTTTGTTAGTTATCTTGAATTTCACATTATGTACCGTTGTTAACATTTAAAGATTAAGTAATTAGCTTTAGTGATGATACTATGCATTATTTTAAACTTCTAATAGACTCATCTATTACCCATAATTCTGAATCCCACTCTTCAGATGCAAATCCTATATAAAAACATGAGTCATACACATCTGACTTTAAACAAAGACCCCAAAACTGATAAAGTCACTCACTGAATCTATGAGTTGAAGTGTTTCTGTGTATTCAGAATTTGGAACATTTCTCAACGGTGAGAGTATTCCATTAGAATGAATCATGCATCTTGCTGGTGATGCACTTTCTTCCGGCAAACAACCATGATCCATATGAGGTGGATGTGCTGGCTGCCTATGTTCTCCCAGGCAAGTAATGGCCACACTGCTGTTATGAACTCCTGCATTATCAATGACTACAGTACCGTTCCAACTAGAGTAGTCTACTGCTTGAGTCTGCAGAAAAGGAAGAGAGAAAGTAAAGGAAGTTAGCCATTAGATTGCACAAGGTTGAATCAGATATTAGCATAAACATTTTAGTAGTTGCATCATCCTTGTAAATTACTTTTGAAACACCATGTAAAGAGCTTTTTCTGCACTACAAAAAAGTGCCCTCCTGTCTACTTCACATTTGCTAGACATACTCTTGTCTTTTTTCTTCCCTCAACAAAAAATTTCAGATATTATGATATAGTAACCAAGGTTTAAATATCTTCTTCAGCCAATAAAACAACTGAATAATGGGCAATGGCTTCTGTCTAATCAAGGAAACATTTTGGACAACATACTAGTTTGTGGAGTTGTGTGTTCTATGTGGCTTTCATCCTGTGCTAGTTAAAATTGTACTGCAGGCTATTTTAGAATGGTGAGTTAGAGTTGCTTTTGTAGCAGTGAATTACTGCAGCTAACCTTTTTAATGCTGCAGCTCACACCAACGCAACACAGAGGTGTGCAAATCAAAATTATCAGAAAATAGAGGAGAAATTAGAGATAAGCTTAATGTGTAGTCAGATGATTGAAGAAATGATAAACTTTTAAAATAAAATCAGGTTTACATAGTTTCTAAATGTAAACTATTAGTGTGGTTACATAAATTCTCATGCAGGTTATTTTTCATGCAAACCCACTGTACCAACAATTCCCCCTCAAAAACCCCGGGTTTGCTGGCCATTTATTGTCAATTGGGTTTGTCTGGCTTTTACCACATACAGTAAAACCAAAACCAGTACAGTTGCTTTTATAACTGAAATACTGCTCATACATCGTGGAATTGATTGAAAAGCCAGCAAGAGTTTTTGTCATGCATCACTATCTGCTGATAATTTAAACAAAATGGGTTAATGTAACCAGCCAGGAAAATAATGCATAGTTTAAAAAGAACATTGAAGTAAACAGTCAAAACATGCACTTTAAAAATTAATGTAGGCAAGCAATGAAATGCAGTGCAAAAAAGAGCAAAGCCATAGAAAGCAAAAGATAGATTTGGAACTTGGCTCTAGATTATTTTTTCAGCAAGTTAAATTGTTTCGGGTATGATATTGTTTGAGTACTTCAGTAAATCAGTGTTAAATGAATGTATTTATTGAAATTGTGACTTTTTGGAAATGAAGTAGATGTATTTAAAGCGAAAATGCATCAACTATTACTCTAGTTACCTTGTAGATAGCAATTTAAAATACATTTTTGGTTTCATTTGAAATTAATATAGAGCCTTTAAAAGGTGGAAATGAAAGAGAGGAGCACTGGGGTGAAGCTGCTAGCCCTTTATCCAAGCCACACAGTGACATTCTTACTGGTAATGCCTGCTGCCCTCTCAGTTCATTTTCAGTCGACATTAGTAGCAACTCTAATTCCTTTATTCTTTTCTCTTTTTCAGGATCTTCATCATTATAGTGCCTCTGAAATTAAGAGTTGAGGGAAAAGAAAGAAAAGATCAAAGGGTATGATTTTAAATATAATGTTACACTGGTCAACACTTCCAGACTTCAGCTACCACAGCTGGCAACCATGAAGGTCAAAACCAATTATTAAATGAACTTTTTTTCGTGGATAAATAGTAATGACTTGCTGCTCATATAGAGAGGATACATTTCTTCCAAAAATCAACATTTTGTTTGTATACTATGTTTTCTGAAAGATGCATTTTTTGAATTTAAAACTAACCTTGAAGAACAGTGGTCTTTGTAGCTCATATAAAAATGATCAAGAAGAAAATAAATTTAACCTACCTGAATAGCTGCAGTGCCTGGTTGGGGAATATTGGCCATGTTCATATGTAGAGCTACTGGGTAGGGCATCTGATTAGAAATCTGAGAAAAATGACAAAGCATGGTTAAAATCAATACTGCAAGAGCCACTGGTATTTATCTGTTTTATTTTTACATGTATTGCAGTACAAAGAGTAATATTTATTAACTCTGAAACAGCTACAATCTTCAATAATTTAAGAAAAATTACTTCAATTTGTAATAATGAATTCATTTAGAAACATTTTGCACTCAAATACCTCTAAAGCTCATCTTCTATGCAATTAAGGATATATAGCATTTATGTTTTAATTTATGCATAAAAGTAACTTGAACGGAAAGTAGAAATACTACTTGAATACAAAGCTGCATTCCAGAAAACGTTACTGAGCAGTTTCTATTCCATTAACCTTTCAAAATTAATAGATGGCTATGCATACTATAGCACACTAGGATACAAAAAACACAAAGTTACTGGAAGAGAATAAAACGGATAACGAAAATAGGTTTTAACATCTTACCTCTTGTGGATCAGGAATGTGAAAATATGCATAGTCACCATTTATTTGGGGTTGGGTAGTTGGCAACTGGGCAGATGGAGGAGCATGGGCAAAACCCATAATGTGATTATTCTTTTGAAAATTTGTGGCCACTGCTGGTTGGCTAATTTTAGAAGACTCTTGCAGATAGCCCTCTTGCTCTACTTTACGACGCATTGTGGAATTCCAATGGTTCTTGATAGCGTTATCAGTCCTTCACAGAGATAATATAAAAAATGTATATAAATCAACAATTTATGGACAAATAATAAAACTGGAGAAAACAAACGTTTGGTTGATATACAGATCTTGGACAAACAATTTATGTACAAATTGGCCATCCCCTTTAACTTGCAGTGGTAGCAGTTCATTTTACTTATCTAGCCATGGTACTCACACAGAGACTTAAATATTTTTTGTTCAAGTTACTTATGACTGCAAATATGTTCATTTAGGGATAAACACTGATATGGACTAGAGGTCTGAACAGCTTGTTTCCATGGTGTAATCTCTCTGTGATTCTATTAATCAAAATTCTAATCATGTTGGTATTGCTCTTCTAAAAACAACCTACTGAAATGACTTCAGGCTTGTTGTACATCAGACATAAGAATTGAGATGCTATGGAAATGTATCCATAAGTTCATGAGATATAGGAGCAGAATTAAGTCATTCGGCCCATCAAGTCTGCTCCGCCATTCTGTCATGGCTGATATGTTCCTCATCTGTTACCACAATGCTACAGACCAAGAGCTGGATTGCAAAATCAGCCAGATCATCTCCTCCCTAGAACATATGACCTAGGAATGGGAGAGGGCAATTTAGCCTACCGAGCCGAACACCCTCAATGTGATCATGGCTGATCCCATCCTGGCTTCAACTCCACCGTCCTGCCCGTTCTCCCTTCAACCCATTACCAATTAAAAATCTGTCTAACTCCTCCTAAAAATTTACTCACTGTCCTTGCATCCATCGTACTCGGGGATAGTGAATTCCAGATTCACAACCCTTTGGGAGAAGTAGTTTTTCCTCAAATCTGTTTAAATTTGCTACCTCTTATTCTAAAATTATGACCTCTCATTTTAGAATGCCCCACAAGAGGAAGCACTAGCGCCACGTCTACTTTATCCATAACTTTTAGCATCTTGTATATCTCAATTAGATCTCCCCTCATTCTTCTAAACTCTAGAGAGTATAGGCCTAAACTGTTCAATCTCTCTTTATACGACAAACCCTATATCTCTGGAATCAATCTAGTGAACCTCCTCTGAACTGCCTCCAATGCCACTACATCTTTCCTCAAATAAGGGGACCAAAACTGTTCACAATACTCCAGGTGCGGTCTTACCAATGCCTTGTATAGTTGCAACAGCACTACCTTGCCTTTATACTCAATTCATTTTGCTATAAATGCCAACATTCCATTTGCTTTATTACCTGCTGCATGCTCGTTTTCTGTGACTCATGCACGAGGACACCCAGATCAAGCACCCCAAAGTCTCTTTCCATTTTTTCAACCAAAACGCATGACCTCACACTTATCCACATTAAGCTCCATCTGCCACATTTTGGCCCACTCTCCTAACCTATCTATCCATTTGTAAGGTTCTTATTTCCTCATTGCAACTTACTGTCCCACCTATTTTGTGTCATCGGCAAATTTGGGGCTATAGGCCTCTCTATCCCTGTATCCAAGTTGTTAATATAGATTGTAAATAGCTGGGGCCCAAGGACTGAACCCTGTGGCACCCCACTAGTTACATCTTGCCATCCAGAAAAAGACCCATTTATCCCGAATCTAGTCTTCTATCCAAGCTAATAAGTTACCCCAAATCCCATATGATCTCACCTTGTGAATTAACCTTCTGTGCGGCACCTTATTAAACGCCTTCCGGAAGTACAGCTATACTACAACTACAGGATCCCCATTATCCACTTTGCTCAAGCAAATTAGTCAAACATGATTTGCCCTTCATAAAATCATGCTGACTCTGATGGGTAGCGCTTTGGCTTTCCAAATGTCCTGATATTATGTCCTTGATAATTGATCCGAACAAGTTTCCAACAACAGCTGTTAAACTATCTGGTCTGTAATTTCCCACATTCTGCCTCCCTCCCTTTTTGAATAAGGGCGTAACTTAAGCATTTTTTCAATCCACTGGAACCTTTTCCGTGTCCATGGAATTTTGGAACATTATAACCAATGGATCCACTATCTCTGCTGCCACTTACTTTAACACCCTAGGATGTAGGCCATCAGGCCCTGGAGACTTGTCTGACCTCAATCTCAAGAGTTTGTTGAGTACCGTTTCCCTATTGATGCTGATTGTTCCAAATCCCACCCTTTCTATCACCTCTGAATTGCCCGTTCCTATAGAAATGGTACTGGTATCCTCCACTGTGAACACTGAGGCAAAGTATTGATTTTGCATCTCTGCCATTTCTGTGTTCCCCACTTTATAAAGCATTAGTTAGGCCCCATTTAGAATACTGTGAGCAATTTTGGGCCCCACACCTCAGGAAGGACATACTGGCACTGGAGCGGGTCCAGCGGAGATTCACACGGATGATCCCAGGAATGGTAGGCCTAACATACGATGAACGTCTGAGGATCCTGGGATTATATTCATTGGAGTTTAGGAGGTTGAGGGGAGATCTAATATAAACTTACAAGATAATGAATGGCTTAGATAGGGTGGACGTAGGGAAGTTGGTTCCATTAGCAGGGGAGAGTAGGACCCGGGGGCACAGCCTTAGAATAAAAGGGAGTCACTTTAGAACAGAGATGAGGAGAAATTTCTTCAGCCAGAGAGTGGTGGGTCTGTGGAATTCATTGTCAGAGGGCGGTGGAGGCCGGGACGTTGAGTGTCTTTAAGACAGAAGTTGATAAATTCTTGATTTCTCGAGGAATTAAGGGCTATGGAGAGAGAGCGGGTAAATGGAGTTGAAATCAGCCATGATTGAATGGTGGAGTGGACTCGATGGGCCGAATGGCCTTACTTCCACTCCTATGTCTTATGGTCTTATTAACTCACCAGTTTCATCTTCCAAGAGGCCAACATTCATCTTAGCGACTCTCTTCCCTTAATAATAATAATAATCTTTATTGGCACAAGTAGGCTTCCATTAACACTGCAATGAAGTTACTGTGAAAAGCCCATAGCCGCCACATTCCGGCACCTGTTCGGGTACACAGAGGGAGAATTCAGAATGTCCAAATTACCTAACAGCACGTCTTTCAGGACTTGTGGGAGGAAATCGGAGCACCCAGAGGAAACCCACCCAGACACAGGGAGAATGTGCAGACTCCGCACAGACAGTGACCCAAGCCTGGAATCGAACCTGGGACCCTGGCGCTGTGAAGCTAACCACTGTGCTACCTTGCCGCCAGCTTTTGCTATCCTTGTTGATATTCTGTGCTATTTTTATTTCGTAATTTGCCTTTGTTTTTTATTACTTTTTTAGTATCCCTTTATGTTTGAAAGTTTCCCAATCTTCCAGTCTGCCACTGGCCTTTGCAATATGATACAACTTAGTTTTTGTCTTTACATTGTCCTTGACCTCGTTTCGCTAGGGATACTTTTACCCCTCTTCCCATCTTTCTTCCTCACTGGGATATATTTTAGTTGTGAGGAATTGAGTATCTCCTTAAACAACTGCCACTGCTCATCATCAGTCCCACCTTTTAGCCTTCCTGCCCAGTCTACGGGCCAAATATGACCTCAAGCCGATGTAATTTCCTTTGTTTAATTCCAGAACACTAGTGTGGGACTCCGCTTTCTCATCCCCAAACTGAATCTTGAATTCTACCATACTATGGTCACTACGACTCGTGGATCCTTAACTATGTGGTCATTAATTAATCCCTCATTACAGAATACCAAATCGGGAGTAGCCTCCTCCCTGGTTGGTTCTTCAACATACTGTTCCAGGAAACAATCGCTAATGCATTCAATGAACTCTGCCTCCAGGCTACCCTTGCCAATTTGATTCCTCCAGGCTATGTGCATATTAAAATCACCCATTATTATTGCTATATCTTTCTTGCAAGCCCCCAGTATTTCCTGGTTTGTACTGCACCCCACTGTAGAACTACTGTTTGGGGACCTATAGATTACTCCTACCAGTTTCAAAAATCATGGGAGAAAAAATGTTTTGCATCTATTTGGAACCTTTCACAACCTCAAGATGTCCCAAAGCATTTTACAGCCAATGAAAGTGTTATCACTGCTGTAATGTACTCAATAAGTCGTGAAATCACTATGTTTATAGATTCATGTATATTGTTTATTTTGTTGTTGCTGCAAAACTAAAAAATACCTCAATAAACTGTTTATTTAAAAAAATAAGTCGTGAAACTATTTGAATTTTTCTTATTTCTAGCCCACACCAAAGAGCATAGTGCCACCATTCTCTGTAAGAATGCAAAGACGATGTTATGTGTTAGTCTATCAAATATGGAAAGTCAAAACAGTGGAAACGAAAGTCCAGACATCGATGAAACAAGAAACTGCAAAAGTACACCCTCATATGAACATCTGCTGCTGTATATTGTACGGCTCAATTCTTAATGTATATACAAAGTATTTTATATATGGTATATTGTGAAACAATATGCAACTACAAGTTACACAAGATAATGACCCAGATATTTACAGGAAGGCAAGAAGGAAGCATGGGGCAGGTTTGGGTGCCATTTTGCATTACGGGAACCTGCAAGAGTGAGTTTGCCGCAAAGTCCTGCCAAATTCACACTAATTTTGTCCCTGTTTCCCAAACACAGCCAGCCAGATTGCAGCCAACAACCTGTCAAAATGGTAAGTGTTCGGCAACAAGCTACAGCCAGGGAATGGAGAGAAGGACTGGTGGTTGGAGCAAGTTCGGAAGGGCCAGGGTGAGATTCAAAATATCAGGGGGAAATCGGAACAGTCAAGGTAATTGAAAGAGGCAGGGTGAGATCAGAGGATCGAGAGTAGATTGAAGATCATCGCTGGGGAGTGCATAGAAAGGAATGAGAGAGCAACAATGCAAGGTCTGTGGGAGATCACGTGTAGCCAGTCATTCAGCAAGAGCACAATCAACTTTAAAGAAGCCAACATTTAAAATCCCAATAAGATAATGTATACTTTTCAGATAAAAGCAAATTACTGCGGATGCTAGAATCTGAAACCAAAGAGAAAATGCTGGAAAATCTCAGCAGGTCTGGCAATATCTGTAGGGAGAGAAAAGAGCTAAAGTTTCGAGTCCAGGTGACCCTTTGTCAAAGCTGCTTTGGCCAAACTCTGGCTCCCAACATGCCACAGGACTTTGAAAATCTGAGACACAATGAGTGACTTTTTCAATATATTGGTCAAGAAATAGCTAACAAAGCTATCAGGCCACACAATGGGTATGGGCCTAGCTAGTTAAATAATTTGCATTGACCATAAAACGCCTGTGATGAAAATTATAGAACTGTAAATAGCTCCTGGCTAACAAGCTTTATGGAACCATTGCGAATGTGGCCCCAATTCCTTGGAAAAGTTAATTCCAGAGACCTTCTGGATTAGAGCAAAATCTACTTTACATGGTAACCAAGATCTTCCCCATCACAACCACCTTTGCAGTTAATGGTCTATTCATAATCCAGGATATGAAATTGCTACAATATGTAAAGAGACACAGGTTTGTGGGGGGTTTTGTGGCAATCATTGTCACGGGTGTGATTTTTTTGGTAGTTCAAAGAAACAATTGGCTGGATTCTCCAAAAATGTTACACCGGCGTTTCACGCCACTTTCCTTAATATGCTTTACAGCTATTCACCAACCTTGAAGGGGCTGGCAGGGCCCCGATGCTTCTCGCAGCTTCAGCTGTGGATACAGGACCCCGCACTTCCGGTTGCAAGTCTGCGCATGCGCACGGCGGCGGCCTACAGCGGCCGCACCGAAAGCGATGGCGGTCTCAGCCGGCGGACCTGGACCAACAAAGAAAGTCCCAATGATCTGCCCTGCGCCGCTCGATCCAACCCGCCCGATCGCTGCCCATAAGGCCCCCCTGGTACTTGATCCCCCCACCAGGGCAGCCGCGGACTGAGTGTGCAGCCGCCGCGCGAGAGTCCCGACCGGCCAGGCGTGGTTAGAACCATGCTATTGGGAATTCGGCCTGTCAGGACAGGAGCATCGGCCACCCAGCTGCGCTGCCTAAATTGCACACGAGCGATTCTCCGGGGACCGGAGAATCGTGGGAGCAGCGCCGGGCCCGATCTTGTCGTAAAAGTGGATTCTCCACCCCGCGCCAAACGCGATTTTGGCGCGCGGCTGCGGAGAATCCAGCCCAATGTGTTTAACAGTAAGAGTAGTGCAGTAGCAGTAACAGCAGAAACAGATAACAGTAAAAGCAGCAGCACAGCAATGCCAGCACTGCACAGTATAAAGCTTCTCAGAAAGTAAGTTTAATAAGGGTATTGGAGAAATTAACAAGGGACAACCAAGCTAAAGGAACAGCAGGAACCGGAGCAACAGCATTTCAAGGGTGATCAGCACGAGTGCAACTGAGAAGTTACAAGAACATTGTAAGTATGATACTTAAAAGGGGACAGGGTACTGACGGTTTTAACTTTATCGCTGTTACAATAATCTACTAAAACAAGATATGAGCATTGACCAGTTTCTCCACCTTGGACGGGTTCAGAAAAGACCCATAAGAGTTACATGTGGGTTCACCTATCTACACATAGGTGGGGGTTTGGAAGTCAGTCGGTCCATTACACTTTAGGGATCAGGGGTAAGCAATCCTTCTCCTCCTAGCCCACAGATAGTGCTATAAAAGCACATAACTGCTAGATACTGTAGCAGTTCTCACCTCCATCTACCTGCTGTGATGTGGGCAATCTATTGGTCTTGTGCTGATAGCGAGCTCCCCATTAAGCATTTCTTTGGGAATACAACCATTCAACATACATGATCCAGCCAGAGTTGCCGCTGACTCAAGAGGGCCAACCTGCTGGGGGTCCCTGCACGCTGGTGCACTTTCATATTCGGCATTCCAAGATTAATAACAATTTAATATCCACTTTGATTAATGCATCCAAAAAGACCCTCAATTACCTCTGTCACAGCATCCAGTTGGTTCTTACATGATTTCTTGCCTCTACTACTCAGTCATTTTCATAGTTCAGATGGGGTTTAGTTTCATAGATTTTCTCTTGCAGGCTTCAGTATCCATCTGTCCCTTTTGTGCTCCAGTGGCCATAATACTATTCAAGGTATGGTCTGACCAGAGTACTATACAATTAGATCATAGCACCCCCTGACCTATATTCATTCTTCTGTTTGGATTATAATATTTCATTAGTTTTGAATGCTGCTTTGCATTGGTTTGATAGACCAAGCATTGGATTTATTAAGATTTCCAGGCCTTTTACTTCTTCTTTAGCTTTGTCATTGTATGTGTATTGATAAATTTATTTCTACATGCAACATTTTACACAGAGCTCCTTTTAATTTTATTTGCCAGCCGACTCAATGTAATTTCTGAGTTTCCTCCTTATGTGCCTTAATTTAATATCATCTGCAAATTTGCATAGTTTCTGAAATCCCCATACCAATACTCCTGCCCACACCCATTCTGACAATTCCTCCAATAATTACGTTGGTGTTCCTACCCAATTTCTTTCACTAGAGGTTGCAAGGTATTCCAAAGACCCCCAATTTTATGTAGTATTGTAATATGGATGCTACCATTCTACAATTTATTACAGGACTACTTTTTCACCATCCAGGTTAGGCTTCAATGTTTATTTCTTCAACGCAGCTTACCTTCCAGGAAGTAGCTTTGCTATTTCTGCCCATCTATTTCCAAGTCTTTTATGTGCTTGATATATAATTCGGTCTTCTTCTTCAGTCCAAGAAGTTTTTTTCACTTCAGGATTCAGATGATTGTGCCACCTCTCCCGGCATTGTTTTCCTATTCTTCCTTTTAAGTGTTTTGCGATAACAGACCAGCGTTTTGGGCCATATTTCTGAACAAGTTCTATTACCTATAACAAAATGTTTGTTTTAAAAATACCATATGCAAATTATATAAACTGTAACATTATTCTGAATTAATAAATTTATCTTAATAGTGAAGAAGTTCAGAATTTCTAAGTAAACAAAAACATTGTTCATTCTTTAATCATTTTTGTCTTAAAATACTTTATTATTATTCACCAAAGGAAAGCAGATCTTGCACGTCTAAAATTAAAATGTATGTAATATGTTTTTATTTGAATGAAGCACAGACAGAGAAATAAGAACTATTGGATATGGTACCAACAACACGGAGTATGAAAAAAAAAAATTGATCTAGACCATAATTGTTATAATGTTCTATTAATTGGTAGTCCTCCTTGCAATTGTTCTGAATTGTACCTAATACATTAGAAACTTGGGAACAGTGGAAGAGGTAATTTAGCACCTCAGACGGTTTTGAAAAATTCTCTGGACAATTATGGCATTCCAAGCCTATTAAACTGTTTATTATGTCATATATTACTTGCATCATAATATCAAGCAGAATTAAAAACACAAGAAATAGGAGCAGGAATAGGCCACAAGCCATATGAGACTGCTCTGCCATTCAGTAAGATCATGGCTGATCTTCAGTCGCAACTCAATTTCCCCATCCAATCGTCATGTCCCACATATCTCTTAGTATCCAAACATCTATTGATCTCAGCCTTGAATACTCTCAATGAATGAGCCAACACAGCCCTCTGGGGTAGACAATTCCAATGATTCAAAACCCTCAGTGATGACACTTCTCCTTATTTCAGTCCTAAATGGCTCACCCTTTATCCTGAGACTATGCACCTTAGGTCTAATCTCTTTAATTAGGGGAAACAACCTATTAGCATCTACCCCATCAAACTTTCTCATTCTTCTAAACTCCAGAGTGTATAGGCCCATTCTGCTCAATCTCTCCGCATGGGACAACCTTCTCATCCCAGGAATCAATCTAGTGAACCTTTGTTCCCTCCAAGGCAAATATATCCTTCCTTAGGTAAGGATGCCAAAACTGTAAATGACACTCCAGGTGTGGGTTTCACAAAAATCGATAACATTTCACCAAGACTTCCTTACTTTTGTACTCCAATCCCTTGCGGTAAAGGCCAATATACTATTAAATGAATTGCATGTTTTATCTTTTGGTAAGAAAGGTACTTCTCTGGTTCTTATTCCGTTCACAAACTATTTCCAAATTATTTTTCTCCTTTTTTAGATTCTGATTGTATTACATCTAGGTTGAATAAGCAATCAGATTCCCTACTAATAAGGTGCACGCAAGTATGGGCTGGAGCGGGGGGGGGGGGTGTTTAGAAAGTATGGGCTGGAGAGGGGGGGGGAAGTGTTTAGATACATGCAGGTTCGGGATTTTGCCAGAAAGGAGATACAGAGCTTCCCGAAGGAACCAGCCACCACATTGCTGGAGGAGCTGCTGACGACAGGGGGACTGGAGAAGGGGGTAGTGTCAGCGGTTTACAAAGCTATTTTGGAAGCGGATAAGGCATCACTGGAAGGGATCAAAGCAAAGTGGGAGGAAGAGTTGGGAGAGGTTATAGAGGAGGGGTTCTGGTGTGAGGTGGTCCGGAGAGCCGTTGGAATTCTTGACTCTTGAGAAGGTTAAGTTTGAACTGAGGGGAAGGATGGAGGGGGTTCTACAATTCATGGGCATTATTCATTATGCACTTTCAAGAACTGGATAATATCGAACATTAGTTTGGGGGGGGGGGGATGGGTGGGAGGGGGGCTGTGTGTATTAAGGGTGACTATGGGTGATCCCTGATTCCTTTTTGTCATTTATTTATGTAAACATGCGGGCTAATGTTTGGGGTTTGGTGGGAGGATGGGATCGTTGTTATTGTTATGGGGATTGACATTTGTTGCTGATTATTGTTTATTGTTGGTGGGTGTAAATTTGGGAGAAAATGTGAAAAAGGAGAATAAAAATATTTTTTTTTTTTTAAAAAGGTGCACGCACTTCTGGAAGGTATCCAGAAGATGATACTCCTCACTGCAGTTTCCCCTCCCTCCTCTATATGCATGGCCCGACAATATTTGACATTTCTCTTGGGCAGGTGGTGAGTTTCTGATCTCGGTTGGGTTCTTTGCATCAAAAGCCAGGTCAAAAAAACAGCACACTCTAACTACTCAACTGTTTAATAAATAACATACCCTTTGATCCTCTTCTTTTGTCCAAGGGCCTTTAATAAGTTCGGGATTTAGAACTTTTTGCCATCGGTGTTGGCACTGCACATCGGTCCGATTCTAGATTTGTAAAGGAATACAGGAACTAATTCTAATGTTATAAAGAGTTTTCAAGAGAATGTACAACACTTTGTGGCTTTAATTCAATGCAATACTCAGCAGACAAGTTTCATTTCTGCATTTCACTTTTCAAGCAAATGTGTAAGATGATAAGGGAAATAATTTATCGAATGCAACAATTGCATATATCAATAAGCATTTAATATATCAATGTGCGATAGTGAGTAAATTATTCAATTAAACAAATTTAAACTAAAGTATTTTGTCTTTTGGTATGGCATATTTTTCAGTTCTTGACATCATCAAACTACAAATAATCTTAATGGACAGCTGCAGCAAGTCAGGTGTCAGATAATTTACCAGGTGTTCAGCAGTAAGACTGTTCAATTCTGATTACTGAAAGTGAAATTAAATGATCCATAAATTAAACAACCAAGTTCAGGGTTATCAAATAAGTGTGACATGTCTTACAGTTTGAGTGACCCAAAACTTGTATAATACTCAACATTCAAATTTCTGGAAGAGTATTGTAACAGCATTACAGTAATAAAACATATTCAACCAGGTATTGTAAAGTAAATCCTTTCATCAGGCCTCATTTCAAACTTGGTCATTGAGTCATGGTGAGATGATGTTAAACAATTGATTTATTATTTCTAAAATATTACTATACTTTGTACATGGCTTTATCCATATATGCATTTATACATTTAGTTTTACTAGTTTTCAAAAACAAGGATAACAATGAATTTTCAGAAAATCGGTTATATATTTACTTTAATGAGAATAGCATCTTGAAGTATACATAAATACCACATAAAATAGCACTTACTGGAAGGAAATTAGCAATCACTTTCCAGTCTTCTGTTCCATGTTGTTCAACTAATTTCTTCAGCTTTTCATCCTTTTAAAAAAAATGTTTTTTGTTTTTATTGTCTCTCTGGATACAATTATGCTAAATCAAAGGAACGTGGTATAATTTGAATATGTCAAACCATTTTTAGCTTAATTTGATTACACTTTCAGTTTAAAAAGAACTTGTTCAGTTAATCTTGACATACCTCTTCACGTGTCCACCTGGTTTTACTTAATTGACGTTTACAAGACTTTGGTTGTGGACCATCATAATCATGATCAAACATTTCAATTTCTTCTTCTTCTTCATCACTACTGTATAAACTACCAACGAAATAATTTTTAAAATTAGGCATACATTCTCTTCGAAGACAATTGCAGAGTTCAACAAAGAAGGAAAACAATTACTGAATTTTAAAATACAGAATCTGGAAATATCAGACATTTAGGTTCAGTAGAGCATTTACAAACATATTCCAAACAAAGTTTTGGGTGCTGCCTGGAAAAATAGGAGTTTAATGCCACAAAATAGTTAATAGTAGAATCCAATTACTTCACAGTTAAATATATATTTATTCTAATACATTTAATTCTATTTTAATAGCCAGATCATTTAAAACATATTCAATAGAAAAATAATTGTATTGATGAGTGAAGAATTGCTTCGAATTAACATTTGTAAAAGACACTTAATGGATCAGTGAAAACTTTCAGATACCATCAGCGAAATTCTCCAGAAACGGCGCGATGTCCGCCGACTGGCGCCCAAAACGGCGCAAATCAGTCGGGCATTGCACCGCCCCAAAGGTGCGGAATGCTCCGCATCTTTGGGTGCTGAGCCCCAACCTTAAGGGGCTAGGTCGGCGCCGGACAAATTTCCGCCCCGCCAGCTGGCGGAAAAGGCCTTTGGTGCCCCGCCAGCTGGCGCGGAAATGACATCTCCGGGCGGCGCATGCGCGGGAGCGTTAGCGGCCGCTGACGGCATTCACGCGCATGCGCCCTGGAGGGGGTCTCTTCCGCCTCCGCCATGGTGGAGGCCGTGGCGAAGGCAGAAGGGAAAGAGTGCCCCCACGGCACAGGCCCACCCGCGGATCGGTGGGCCCCGATCGCGGGTCAGGCCACCGTGGGGGCACCCCCCGGGGCCAGATCGCCCCGCGCCCCCCCCAGGACCCCGGAGCCCGCCCGCGCCGCCTTGTCCTGCCGGTAAGGTAGGTGGTTTAATCCATGCCAACGGGACAGGTATTTTAGCGGCGGGACTTCGGCCCATCCGGACCGGAGAATCGCGGGGGGTGGCCCGCCAACCGGCGCGGCGCGATTCCCGCCCCCGCCGAATATCCGGTGCCGGAGAATTCGGCAACCGGCGGGGGCGGGATTCACGCCAGCCCCCGGCAATTCTCCGACCCGGTGGGGCATCGGAGAATCTCGCCCCAGATATGCATTTCCACACACAAGAAGCTATTAGCATATTTTACAATTGCATCTAATATGTTGACCATATAGTTCTAGTTTTATTACAGATTAGTAAATTTTTGTCCACTTAAAATTTCAGCCCGAAAGAAGTAAAAGATTTGTGACAATTTTTATTCTTGCATTTGTAAGACATACATAAATTAATTTATTACACTTATGGTCTATATATACTTAGAATAAAAAAGAACTTAGTATATTTCCCCAATGGTTTATCTAATGCACAGCTGAGTCATACAGACAAAGAAGTCAGCATTCTGATACTCAGTATGAATTAGCTGACCCGGGCTGAGGTAGTGAAAGGAGCATTAAAATTGACCTCATAACCCAGTTATGTGGAGAGGAGAATATTTAAATTGGATTAAATTCCCATTCTTTACTTTTAATAACTTCCGTAAGTGTGTGCATGTATGGATGACAGATGAGGACACATTCTGGCTCACTGTAAAGGCTTTTATGAAAAATGGCCATTTGGGAAAAATAGGGCAACCGTATCCGATCCTAGGATAGATACCAGGAAGTTTCCACTTGTGGGAGAGACTGGTAGAGAACATAGTTTAAGAGACCTTCCTTTTCAGATAGAAATTAGGAGGGTTTTTTTCTGAGGGTCGATAGCATGTGGAATTCTTTTCCCCAGAAAGCAATGGATGATCATTGAGTTTATTCAGGCAGAGTTAGACAGATTTTTAATAGACAATGGTTATGGGAGGTAGATGGGAAAGTCGAATTAAGGCCACAATTAGATCAGACATGATCTTAATGAATGACAAAGCAGGCTTGAAGGTCTGAATGGCCTATTCCTGTTCCTATGGATTCAATATTAAAAGGTAAGATTAGTTTTGGGTATCCCTTCAAAATGAGATATAACATAGACCTCTCGTTTGTGCACTCTCAGCACCAAGTTTCAGATCAGCAATAGATGAGAGCAGTGGATAAGTATTCTGCATGCCACTGGAAGCCAAAAGGGGGAAAATAGCTCAAGTTTTTATTCCTGAAAAGTGAAATAAAAGCTTTAAATATATTATTTTGTTTCAATTCTTTGTCAAAGTTAACTTGTCTAACCACAATGTAACTGGATATTTGAAGAGTCCAGCATCAATAACCTTAGCTGATTAAGCATGAATTCTTATTAACGGACAAAGCACGATTTCAGTCAGTCATTCCAATCTCTTCAAAAATATATAATTGCACTTTAAAACGGGTACCACAAAGGGGCTAGTTCAATTACTTTTCACTCTATTTTCCATTGCTTCAACTACAATTGGACTAAACTTCTTAATCAGTATCAAGTTCAGCCTACAGGAGGCACTGTTCCAGCAGGCTGATTTTTAAAAGTTCATTTTTCTCACCTAACATATCACTCCATCTAGTGGTATGGACAAGAACTATCAAAACTGCCCCACTGGAAACACTGGGTCTGGATGCCAGGTCTGGAATGTCAATCCATTATTTTTGGCGTTGTGAATCAAATAATTAACTCATAATACCAAAGTTCACAACCCTAGCCATTGATTTTCCTTAACCCTTGATAGAACAGATGTTTATCTGCAATTTTTAAGTTGGGAGCACACCTTATTGCTGCATGAGTACTTTCTTTGCTCTAGAAAGTTATTTGGACAATATGAACTCAGCATGGGTCCACAGCAAAAAAAAAAGCAACGGTGATAGGAACTGAAATATGCAATTAATTTTCCTACTACTCTCTCACCTGGGCTCAAAATCATTCTAAATTAATGGAAGGAATTTATCTTCCTGCTGACTGTGCTAAGGCACTCTCCATCCCGATTTTAGCAATATGTTTTCACAGCACAAAACTGTCTATCATTGAGAAATAATTGACATTTTCACTCAAGAGGGAAGCAGAGGAATTCACATTGTTGCAGTAGGCATGCACTTCTGAAGTTAGCATATCGCTGACTAAGGAGTGCTTGAGAGGTGACAATATTCATTTGGACACAGTAAAACAATTTGAATGAAATGAAAATCGCTTATTGTCACAAGTAGGCTTCAAATGAAGTTACTGTGAAAAGCCCCTAGTCACCACATTCCGGCGCCTGTTCGGGGAGGCTGGTACGGGAATTGAACCGTGCTGCTGGCCTGTCTTGGTCTGCTTTAAAAGCCAGTTCTTTAGCCCTTTGCTAAACCAGCCCCACTTATAAACTTCATAAAGTTTATAATTTATAAATTTATAAACTTCAATAAGATTACACTAATTTTCTGAGTATATTATCCATACGGCTCAACTTTATAGGCAAATGAAACCTACGTATTTAAAATTCAAGTGCACTTATAGGTTAAATATAAACTGAAAATTATTTTATTCAACTCTTGCATTCTGCTAAGTATCACTGATGGTAAAAAAAAACCGTTGTGAAAATAGAATAAAAGGCATATTTTTTACAAAACCAATACAATGTTGAGTTCATAGTATCGTGATTATAATGTCCCTGCATCCAACTATGAGATTTTAGGTAGTTTTGTTCGTGAACTATAAATGCGAGCAAATTAAACTACCAACTCGGCAGTTAATGAGTTAAAGTATGTCAACTGGGGACCTCTTGTCTAACTAGTCAAATTAGCAATCTGTAGTTTCGTGCATGGACTAAAAAAAGGATGCTTGCCACACTAAATTAAAAATAAACATAAATTTACCGTAATACTATAATTCTGTGGGTGTTTTGGTAGCCCTGAAATTTTGAAAGAATCCTATTGGAAACTGGTTTCTTTTGATAGACTAGGTCGACCCGTATGGAATTTCCACACGATCAGCGTACAAAGGACCTGCGTGGCTTCTGCGAGCGTACTGCACACTCGGGCAAGTGTCACTGTTCCCCATTTCATTCACATTTTAATGACGAAAATGCATCAGATATATTCAGTTTTCTTAGACCACAAATATCAGTCACGCACGAATAGCCAAATACGAGAAAAAGCTCTTAGCAATTTCTGCCACTGCTACGTATAACTTTGACAACTAAGGTCACAACCTTCGCCAAGTTCAGTTCATCATGACACATCCAGGAACCACCTTACTATGTTGAAAAATTAGGATCAGAAAGATCTTGTGTTAAATAGTTTTATACAGCTTGCAACAATTTAAAATCCACGTGTCATTTCACCAGCCCATGTACTAGCACTAAATATGCGATCTAGTTCATTGATCAATACTGGATACTTATTTTCTTTTCATGCATGAAAGCATTCGGCCACGTCAATAACATACTGAACTAGAACTTGTATCACTCGTGCGGAGTTCAGTGGGTGCTGAACATAGCAACTGAGAATCTATAATGCTAACACATAAACACGAACCGTCAACTATTTCCTATATGAATATGATGGAGGACCAGAAATATTATTGTCGCAGCTTGACTTACGTGAATATTTTGGGAGACATACAACGTAAAGTCTGACTCTTCAGCCTGTACAGCGATTCGTACAAGATACTGCAATGTCCTTCTCAATTTAAGACTGTTATTGCCACTCAGAACTTGCGCATATGAATGAAAATTCTGCACATTTTAAATCTGCTCGGTCTACAGCATGCCCACATAATTTAGAATACAAAATTGAGCCACCGATATTTAATCACCATATTAACAGCTTTTAAATTACGATTGAAAAGTTTATTGCAGAAACTCAGCTGGGCAGACATAAAAGGATCCTATCCATTCATAATTTAGCTGTGTGAAGTATGAGAACAGGACGTAGTTTCTCGCTCACTGCTTAACAAGTCTTCTCTAACTATTATAAAGATCACAAAATTAAAGTGAAAGTTCTTCCTCTCTGCAATAATCATTTTTGTTCATTAGGCAGCAGCCAAAACATATATATCAGTTACCTATTCCGTGGCCGCCGAGCCATGAGTCTCTGAGTGCGGAAGAAGTGTCGCTGCAAGTGATCACCCAAACTCACACGAGGAGGAAGCAAATTGAGATTAAAGTGTACGGTCTGTAAACACAGATTCCTACAAACAAAGCCCTGGACCCTCCCCTCCCGCCAAATCTCGCGCCCAAAGCAGTCAGTGCAGTACGCAGGCGCACTGCTGACCTTGGCGGTCCTCCGTAAAACCCGCCTTTTTCCTGCAATCCCCGCTCAGTCTGGTACCGCCCCCATGAATTTTAGAAAGTAAACAAGTTAAGATAATGTGCTTTTGTCCTTCATCTGTCAGCTTTTTCACAGCATCCAGTCGCGGAGTTCCCTGTTAATCTACACAATTACCATATTGCTTCTAAAAGACTTACTTTCTCCCGCAGATAGAAAGTCAGACGCAAGCAGAGATGATGTACAACCCAATAAATATAATAGTTTGATTATTAGTGAAATGGTGCTTGAGGAACACATTTGAAAATGTGTGGAGGAGGCTATGCCCATGTTACCGTTTTTCGGAACTGAATAGAAAATGGTTTGTTAGAAAATATGATTTTATGAACATTTATACCAACAAGAAAGACAAGCTACACATTTAAAAGTGATTATATGACACTTTTTTGGACTGAACGAAAAGTACATATTCCATAGATGGCGCAACCTGCAGTTTTGCAATGAAACCTATATATGGAGTAACGAGGGTCCTTTGTTCGTAAACGTATTCGTATTCAAAACAAAATAATGCAACTGTGAATGTTTCCTCTATTATCTTCCGATATCCAAGCTTAATTATAAAAACGTTTGCTATGTTTTTGTGATAAATACAAATTATATTCAAAACCATGGATTAAAATTCTAGGTTGTTTCGCTATATTTACAAATTAATATCTTCATTTATGTTATAGATCCTATAAAGCAACAAAAACTTCCTACATTTATTGTCCGCATCAATAGGTTCACAAGTTTAGTGAAAGCAGTCATTTGGGATCACTGATAGACTTCCTCTTTCCTGCACACTCCTGGCACGTGTGCAATACAACGGGACAATAAACCTATGAAGCACTTGGAGTCGCATGAGCACAAGATGTTGGGGTCATGTTTCTCATGTACCGACTCAGAATGCAGAAACTTCAGATCAAAGCAAACTCCAAATCAAAATGACAAATCCCAAATGTTTTGCCCATATACTTAACCCCATCTGATTAATGCTGTACTATTATTTAACATTTAAATAAACAAAATATTGCAAAGTTTGTAATTTGCTATGTGTTTCCCACTTAATTCGGTTAGCCTTGCATTTAATTGCCACTAATCTATAATACGTGTTAACTTGTCATTTAGGTCCATTGATATAATTTATTTCTGCAAAATTCCTCCCAGAAACTCCCTATTACAAAGTATTTTCTCCGGATTTATAGTAATGGTTTCTTTTTCGCGTTCACATTTTTGTTACTGCAAAATGTTGCTATCTCAATATGGATCCACGTTGAGACTGGGAAAACTTGGAATATCGTCAGTGTTCGGTTTCTATCCCAAATTTTATGGCAACGTGCTACACTTGTTTTATTTTGCTTAGATCCTCTTTTTGTTACTTTTTTAAACAATTATGTCAGGAGAAAAATGCACACCAGGTTGTTGCTTGGACTCTGAACCTTCAACCAACTTTAACATTTTTAATATTTGACTGGGCTGCACTGTCCTGCCTGCACCCTTTTTTGTTGTTTGGTCGTGCCAATTCTTTTTTTAACTTTTATTGCTATATTTCTTGCCTTCAGTTTGTCATCTTTCTTCCTCTTTTTGTAGATTAGTTTCCTCATTTCCGTTATCGTCACTTTCCCCTTGTGTTTCTCTTCCCCCCCCCCCCCCCACTCCACCCCTTTGTTTAGTGGTAATATGTCCCCCCTCGATTTTTTCCTCCACCTTCCCTTTACCTGTGCAAAATAACCCAGTCAGTTTGCAGTTCCATCAGTTGATGCTCCTTTTCTGGAAGCCACCCTGTTTAGATTTCCCAAGCTCTGATGCAGGAAAGGGGGCTTTTAAAAAATACTTTATATATATTCAGCATTTATATTTAAAAAATAAGTCAAATCAAAGATTATCATAGAATTTACAGTGCAGAAGGAGGCCATTCGGCCCATCGAGTCTGCACCGGCTCTTGGAAAGAGCACCTTACCCAAGGTCAACACCTCCACCCTATCCACATAACCGAGTAACCCCACCCAACACTAAGGGCAATTTTGGACACTAAGGGCAATTTATCATGGCCAATCCACCTAATCTCCTTTGGACTGTGGGAGGAAACCGGAGCACCCGGAGGAAACCCACGCACACACGGGGAGGATGTGCAGACCGTCCGCACAGACAGTGACCCAAGCCGGACCTGGGACCCTGGAGCTGTGAAGCAATTGTGCTATCCACAATGCTAACGTGCTGCCCTAAATGCATCACTTTAACCAAGTGCTGTTACACTGCCTGCCTCTCTAGTCCCCAGCAAAGAATTGCAAAGGCAGGGTGGGATTCTCCGTCCTGCCAACTCTGTTTTCCGGCACGGTGCACCTCTGCCGGCAGCAGGGTTCTCCGTTCCTGCAGCTGACTAATGGGGTTTCCCATTGTGGGCCACCCCATGCAGTCGGGAAATGCACGGGCTGCCGGCGGGGCGGAGGATCCTGCAGAGGGGTTGGGTAACAATGCTAACTTGACCACAAAAAGGTAGTCGAAACCCGTTGTTAATAAATAAAGTTAATCTTCTTTAATATATCAGAACAATGACATTTAAAATAATGTATGGACTCAAAAATGGGAGCATCTAGCTAAACATCGGAACAACAGTAACGGAATAGAATTAGAACAAACTGCAGTTGTATACGAATATACACAGGTAACAACAACAATTAATGACATCACAGCACTTACTGATGACATCAGCAATGGATTTAAATAAGAAGATGCATAATAATAACACTGTATAACATTTAACCCCCCCCCCCCCCTCCTTAACGGCAGAAATGCAAGAAAGAAATACCTTAAATATATTTCCATCTTCTGGAGCTTTGCGACTATGCGGTGATCTGCGCAGTAGCACTGGTGACTCCGTCAACCCCTCCTCCACTTTGCCTTTCATAGCGTAGAGCACTGTCCTCAGTCTGAAAAAGCGAGTAGCCTGAAGATCTACAAACAATTTAACTGTAGTGCTCTGCAATATACCCAATTCGTCTTTGAAAACCTCAGGATATTTCTGAATGCCAGCCTGTCACTTTTGTGCGCTTTATTTCAATTCAGTTCAACTGAATTTTCCTGAGCCAGTCATGTCTGAGTAGACTAGGCCCATGCCCGTTTACCACCAGGAGTTGTGCTCTTGCTTCTTGGCTGTAAAATGCAATGTCCAACTCCAAGCAATGGGATAATGTTGCTGGTGTACATCCGAAGGTTGATTCCTGCCTGAGTATGGGCTAGTGCCTGCTCAGAGTGCCAAATCTTCCTGAAGGTTTCCTCAATGATTACCGATGCACAGGCTCCTGTGTCCACCTCCATCTGATTTCCTGTCCATCGACCGTCACTGTAGTATAAATAGGCTTTCCATGTCCCCAGTCAGATTACATATGTTGCAAGAGTGCTCCTCCGCCTGGTTTTAGCTTTCCAAGCAAGGTGTAGTCGACTGAGGCTTCCTTGCCTTTGAAGTTCCTTGCTCAGCCTTTGACTTGCTCTTAGCACCCCGGCACTTCTTCGCTAAATGGCCCTTCTTGTTGCACTGGTGACTAACAGCATTCATAAACTTACAATAATGCGCATAGTGTGATATTTCATATCTAAAACACTCCATCGTCTTCACCTTTTCACTTGCAACTTCTCTCTTTACTTGATGCAGTGCACCCACCTGCATGCCATCATTGGCCTTGTGAATATCCTTTGCATTATATGCGCTGAGAAATTTCTAGTACCTTTTTAAAGTGTGGCTTCTCCCAGCAAACACTGCTGAATGCCGTCCTCGTTAATGCCACAAACTAGACTATCCCAAAGCAGGTCTTCCAAAACTGCCCCAAACCGGCAATATTCAGAGAGCTGGCGCAATTCAGCAACAAAGTTAGCTACAGCTGGCCATGTCTTCCGAAAATTTGAAACGTTGTGCAATTACTGAGGGATTAGGATTGGGATGATTCTAAATGTGTAACTAAATCCGCAAGTGAAATGTCTCCCAGTTTCCATGGTGTAGCTAAATTTCTCACTAGCTTGTAAGTCTTCGCGTCTCCATTCCCCCACACACACTCAGAATAATTGAGCGCTTTCTAGCCACATCTGCAAATCCATTTGCAAAGAAAAAGTGTTCCAACCTTTCCACATGTTCAGTCTAGGTGTCGTTCTCTTCCACAAACTCACTGATAGATACAAAGATATCTATGGTGCTGCTCCTGCTAGTAAACTTCGGAAAACTTTGTGTTGAGTGTGCTGAAACTCAAATTTCCTTTTACCTCATCCTGGTCGCCAAAAAGTGGTAAGTTGATGATAAACATGTAGTCGAAACGCGTTAATACAATTAATCTTCTTTAATATATAAAAATAACTAAATTTAAAATACAGCATGTGCTCAAAAACGAGAGCAGCTAGCTAAACATTGAAATAAGAGTGACTGAATAAAATTAGAACTAAGGACCGTTCTCTACGAATATACACAGGTAACAACAACTAATTATGTCATTGCATTTACTGATGATATTAGCAATGGACTTAAATATGAAGATGCATAATAACACACTCAACACGCTGACAGCATTTGTGGAGATTATAAAATTAGATTTTGAGATAAAAATGACGGGCAAGGCTAATGGGATGAATAAATGGTACATCAATGGCCGAGAACTGTAGCACCTCTCGCTTCCTCCCAGGTCCTGGTGAAATAAAGTAGTCCTGGAGATGGGAAGATAACCCCCCTCACTACCTGCATGACCTGCTGAATGGTTTCCAAAATGTTCCAGCTCCCGTTTAAAGGTTTGCAGCAGTGTTTAGTATTTTGCTTCTTTGTCTGGGTCCAGATCAGACGCCCTTACACCTCGGCCCTTGCCAAGGGTCGGCAGGTGAACGCCCAGCTCGACACAACACACCTGGCATAGACCAATCTCTACACACGTCAAACCCCACCCTTGCCGTGAGGCGCTCGCCGCCCAGTGAATCCCCTCCGTCCCATCGCTCTGCCAGGTCTCTGACACTCTGCGGGGTGAGGGGCAAAGGGAGAGGTGTGTCCCCCCCCCCCGCCCCCTAAACGGCCAGCAGCCCCACCACCCCCGAGAAAGAGGCGAGACCCGCTCCCCCCCACCCCGCGGCCACGTGACGCCGCTAACGGTCGCCGGCGGCCCCCTTGGTTTCACACGTACCCGAAGGTGTCCATGGGCGGCAGTCGATCCGTCCGCGTTACCTTCCTCAGCACCAGCGAAACACCCACCCCCCCGGGGGTGGGGGAGGCAGCAGACGGCGCCCTGGGGTGGGGGGGAGTTATAGCGATGTGATTCTTATCCCAAATATCGATACTTTGAAAACAATGATCTCAATGTTTACCCCCCCCCCCTCCCAAGAATTTGTTGATTATTATTTTCTGTACTTGTTCTGACTGTCTACACCCCTATTCACAAAGTCCGCCCCACATCTGGAATCCTCTCTCGATTCAAATTGCGGCGGGTTCTCTCCCGGGGAACGCCCTCGCGCCCGCCCAGCGCACGTGCTTGGGTTGGGGGGGGGGGGGGTTGGGGAGTCGTCGGCGGAGTAATGAACCTCGCATGCGCGGGGTTGTGGGATAGGGGGAGGTCAGCCGGGCTGGGTGGGGGGAAAGGTTCTGGTGGGCGGGCTCAATCTCGCACGCGCCGCTTGTGTGTGGGGTGGGGGCGGCGGCGGCCAGTGTGTGTGTGTGTGTGTGTGTTGGGTGGGGGTGGAGAAAGGGGTTGGGCGTCGCGGGTGTGATGAATCGCGCACGCGCGGCTTGTGTGTGAGGTGGGGCGGGGGGGGGGGGGGAGGAGGCAGCGTGGCTGGGAATGGGGTGATGCGTTTTTGCACGCGCGAGGGTTGTGGTCTCACGGGTGCCCGTTAATGGGCGAGAATGCGCAGCGTCGGGTTCAGAGGGCGCGTGCGGCCAATTCCCTCACCTTGTTGGCAGGTTCACCCCGTCTCACCTCCAGGCAAGCTAACTAAGCCGGGCCAGCCAAAGGAGCTTTATTGTTTTGCATTTGACCGTCTTTCCCCACACCTCTTCTGGTCCAACATCATGCCCTGGAAGCGTTACTCGACCACTGTCATGAACGCCTGCCAAAAACAAAATCCATTGTTTAGAGGGAGGGGAGGGCGGTTAGAAACACTGCCAGTGTTGTCAGCTTTGACATTCTTGTCAGAAGTTAGCCTGATAAGAAAAGCAGCAGCAATTGTTTTTTCTGGAAATTCCCTTCCACACCCTGTTATATTCCATAAATTACAAGACCTGCTTTCATTTGTGAACATCTGAAACACTAGCTGTTCTAGGGAATCTCTTTTACCATGGAAAACATTTGCACTCTAAAAATTAATATAATTGCAATTAGCCCCTTTATAAATCAATAATATAGACATGTTCCTTTAAGATTGCATAACATTTATTTACTATGCATTACTAAAATTAGAAATGCTTTGATAATTTTCAGCCAAGTGCAAGCACGAAACAATCTTATTTTGTTCACAAATAATTATTTTTTAATGTTTCCATATTACTTTCTTTAAATAAAAAGTTTAGGTAGTCCGTAGACAATATTCATGGCTTACGTGAAGCAAAAACACCAGAGTGGACTGTTTGGGCTAACTAGCCATATCATTTATGTAATATTTCAATTCAGACTTAACATTTGCAGTAGCTAAGTGAATAAAGGATAGAAACACCATTTACAAGGTGTTTCACAAGGATAGAAGGCCATTTACCTCGTCCCTTATCCAGCCAGAAAATTCCTCACCGTTGCATACAGCTATTTTTTGCACCATTACTCTGTCGAGACTACTGTTTGTCTATAAGTAGGTTATCATTCTGATTGAAGTTCACAAATATGTTCATACTATTTTTCTTTCTGAGTTCTATACAAGTGTGTGTCTGTTTAAAACTAAACTTTTCATCCTAATTTAAAATAATGTACATGGGAAAGTAGTACTCGCATGTTAGATGCTCATGTGACTTGTTGAATAGAATTTCTCACCATTGATCTTCAAGACTACAAACACCTAATTAACGCTTAATTACTTCAAAACTAATAGAATATTTGTACCTGTTTTTTCCTAAGTGCAGACTTTACATTTGTCCATATTAAATGTCATCTGGCAATTGACCTGTCCCATTACATATCTTCAAAATAATTCTGTAGTGTCTCATTAGATTCAGTTGCCTCTTCTAGTTTGGTGTTATCTGAATATTTGACCGGTTTGCACTAAGCGTCTGAATGAAAGGCAATGAAAATTTGAATTATCACAGTCCTATCACTGATCTTTCAAGCAACTCACTCAGCATATATCTAAGACAATATCCTGCTGTTTTCTATATTTCGATTAATTTCTTATCCTTTCCGACAAAGATTTTAACAACTGAAAATAAAATGCGTGCAGTTACCTCTGCTGGAAAGGATGTTTCTGCAGATAAAAGATAGTTCATTGACAGATGGCTAATAAATTACTTTCAAGAAGTTAGGCATTTTTGAAACAATAAAAATTCAAATTAAATGATAAAAATGGTGACAATTTCAGCAAAATATATTGAATAGGCTCATAAAGCACAATGTGATGCAATGGGCCAGTGTATCGACACATTATATAATGCCTCTAAATAGTTACTCAATTTGGAAGCATAAAACCAGACAGTACTTTTAAAAAAATATATGAGCACATGTATGAATCTGTCAACAAGATCCTGCTGTGGTCTATAAGTAACTCAGTTCCACATGATGGACATTTCTTAATCCTCTCTGAAGTGGCATAACACACCATTCATCTGTAAAAGCAATAGTTTAATTTTGAATAACTATTTTGATTGGGCAAGATGGGAGGTGGGTGGTTAGATACAGTGAAACTGTAACTTAGAAGGAGGCTTTGCCATTTGAGGAGGTGGGGAAAGTAAAGGCTAACATTTAATCTGAGCGATACCAGCCTTAACAGGCTAAATTATGAGGACAGGTTGCAAAAGTTGAATTTGTAGATGACACAAATAATTTCCTCTGGTGGAGGTATCCAGAACAAGGAGATATAGAATCATATGAATTGCAAGCAGAATAGGCCACTCAACCTTCGAGCATGCTTCAATAAGATCATGGCTGAATTGATTGTAACCTCAGCCCCATATTCCTGCCTATCCCAATAACCTTTCAATCCTTGCTTAACAAGAATCTATCTATTTTGAAAAATATTCAAAGACTTTTTCACCACTTTTTGAGGCAGAGAGTTCCATGGACTCACAATCCGCTGAGAGCAAAAACTTATCTTGATCTCTGTCCTTAATGGGTGAACCTTTATCTTTAGAGTGACCCCTAGTACTAGATTCTCCGAAAGAGCAAACACCCTCTCTACATTGATCCTGACAAAATCCCCCAGGATCTTATGTTTCAATCAAGTTGCCTCTTACTCTTCTAAACTCTAGCAGATACAAGCATAGCTTGTCCAACCTTTCCTTATAAGACAATCCGCCCAATCCAGGTATTAGTGTAGTAAGTATTCTGCGAACTGCTTCAAGTGCATTTACATCCTTTCTTAAATAAGGAGATCAATAATGTAGATGTGAGGCAGGATTCTCCATTTGGGAGACGATGGGCTGGATTCTCCATTGGTGGCCACCGGCAGCAGGGTTCCTGATGTGGCGCAGAATCAGGCATCAGGGAAAAGACGGGATTGCTGCCAATGCTCTGACCTCCTGCTGGCAACAAAATTCAGGATTCTCGGCCGCGTGCCAGCAGGAACATGCAAATGGATGCAAACGGGTCTTAATGACCCACTTGCATCTACTTAGTGGGCAACATATTCTCAGAGTCCTTGAAATTCTCCGGTCCTCCGGGCCAGGAATCACGTGGGTGTGAATTACAATAATATTAACAATAATCTTTATTATTGTCACAAGTAGGCTTACATTAACATTGCAATGAAGTTACTGTGAAAATCTTGACCAGCATGGTCCTGACGTGGACCTCGCCGCGGGCCAAGGGGGTTGCTCCCAACGTCCACCCGAGGGCCTCCCTTCCTCCCCCCACAATGTCAGACATGCCTGCCACAACCCCACTAGACCCTCCCATGACCCCCCCCCCCCACCCCACCATATTTGCAAACATAAACCACTTCAAAGAGAGTTAAGTGCATTCCAATCACCCCCCCCCCCCTCACTCTTAAATGATTTGGAAGCGCTAAGCTGGAAACTGACTAGTTTTTTTTCTTTTTAAAAATAAATTCAGTGTACCCAATTAATTTTTTTCCAATTAAGGGGCAATTTAGCATGTTCAATCCACCTACCTTGCACATCTTTGGGTTGTGGGGGCGAAACCCACGCAAACATGGGGAAACATTGTAAACTCCACACAGACAGTGACCCAGAGCCAAGATCGAACCTGGGGCCTCGGTGCCATGAGGCAGCAAGGCTAACCCACTGTGCCACCATGCTGCCCCGGAAACTGACAGTATTTAACTCTATTTGAAGTGGTTGATGTTTGTAAACATTGTGATTACATCACTTCAGAGTTACTCATCCATGAAGGTAGATGAATGAAGCAAGGCTCACACCTGAGTTTATGGAAGCTGTCAATCATAAGATAAATTAATGAATGGCTTGCAGCTAAAGGATCTGAAGGGTTTAAACACAGGTCACTGCTTTTCCCTTTCCAGAAATGGGCACGTGTTGGTTCCTCTGTCTGAGCCAGCAGGTATATGCCCAGGTGAATGTTACAGCAGTAATGTTTTTCACTGCCCCTGTCTGGACTACTCTCTAACGTCCAGACAGGGACCTCTTTTCTGGGGAATCTTTGGGGGGTTCTCTGAAGAAGGTTCCTTTAATCAGGCGATCTCGGGGAGTCGCCCCATTCAGGAGACCTCGGGCAGGGTCCCCCTATTCAGGCACCCTGGGAGGGGCGGGTGGTTGGGTCACCCCGTACTGGGGTGGGGACCCAGAATAACCGGGGGTGGAGGGGCTGATTCACGATGCGGAGGGGGTGGGGGGTGGGTGGCCAGCCAGCTACAGTACCTCGCTATTCGGCCGCCTGCTCAAGATGCCGGCCTGATAGCGGGATTCCCTCGGCAATCGTTTGCAATTCTCGGCATGCATAAATTTGCATGGCTGATGATTGGGAATTGCTTCCCTCAATTCAGTTCCAGCGGGGGAATATAGGGCAGAATTGTTCTCCCGCCAGAGTTGAATTTCTCCTGATTTGCGCTCCTGCTCAGAGAGCAAATCAGGAGAAATTCAACTCTGGCAGGAGAACAATTCTGCCCTATATTCCCCCGCTGGAACTGAATTGAGGGAATTTGTGCTCCGACTGGGAGTGGCATGCAGTTAAAATTCAGGTCATGCAAATGGGTCAGCGCGCTTCCCAAGTACAGCCCAAGCAATTCCTGGCCCAGCTGGCGTCTGATTCGCTGGGGCCAGGATTCACGCTAAAGAGCCGTACAAGCTGCAGTTCTAATAAGTACTCCACAGACTGTAATTTCAGCTAAGAAGATGGCTGCACGAAGACCTGCACTCCCCCCACCCCCATTCCGAGATTGACCGTATGCTGGATGCCTTGAGGAGAGAAGAGACGCCCTAGAGGCGGAACCTCAAGCCCAAACTCTCAATAGTGCCTGGGAAGAGGAGGCAGAGGCTGTCAGTGCTGGTAACCTCACCAGGGGGACCGGCTCGCGATGCAGGGAGAAGATGAATGACCTCCTTAGGGCAGCCCGGTGAGTCACCACCTATGTGCCCCTGACATCACTCCCGTCCTTCACATCTGCCACCAATCCCTAGAGGCCAGCAACACCCCACTTGAATGCATCTCTCTTACAACCCACCCTCCATCAAAGCCCAATACATGTATTGTCCTCTTTGGCCAGGAGTCATGCTTAAACATGCCACCAGCTCCAAACCCTTCACAGAACCCATCTTACAGCGTCCCACTGAGTCTCTTCTGCGTACACAAAGGATAAGGTGACCCATAATCGGCAGAAGCACGGGAAGTCAGGAGGGGGGATCACACACATTCGCGTCCACACCCCCTCTGAGGCCTTGCAACGCGCAGGGGAAGCTGAGGAGAGGGCAGTGGCTGCGCTGGAGGTCTGTATGTGATAAACAATTGAGAGCTCAATGCATAGTAGACAAAAGAATGTTACCTGCGCCATCGCAGAGACTATCACCTTGGTGGATAATGTTAGCAATCAGGCTCTTGGGTGACCCTCTGGTGAGCACCACGCACATGCTGCAACAGACCAGATGACTCCCCAGGAAGCGGACGGTCAGAAGGCTGCCGATCCAAGGGAACAGCTGTCGTCCAGCCAGATGTTGTGCTTCTGGAAAATATGAGCTCTTCACTGGTGCAGATGCAGAAGCAAAGCCAGAATCTACAGGATGGGGTGTCAGCAACTTTGCAGTGCCTGCAAGCACAGCTGGAGGAGTCCAACTGCCTTCAGGCACAGGAGATGCTGCTAACAATACGTGGCACCCGGGCCAACACTGAAAAGGTGGCGTCCGCGGTGGAAGCCTGGGCAAGACATCAGAGCCAAGGCTTGGGGCGCCCTGCACCATTCATGACTGATGCAGTAAAGGAGAGCCCAGTTACAGGACATGTCACAGGCTCAGAGGGACATGACAGAGGCAATGAGGGCATGTCTCACTCGCAGAGAGACATGTCTCAGTCTCAGTACGCCATGTGCAGGGTGTCCTTGACACATGAACGTCCCACATGGTGACACACTCGCCGAGAAGTGGCAGGGCATGGGGGCAGCAGTGGAATACAGCCTTGTATGACAACAATCCCAGTGAGTGAGCCCTAACCATTCACCATCTGCCGCAACCTCCCCTCCCAAGATATATGGGTCCACGAGAAGGATTTGCCAGTTCACATGCAGGGATCATCTGGGTAAGCAGTGGTATGTTATCCCAAAGACAGGAGTCAGACTTTGCCAGACAATGAGGAGCAGCAAGTCATCAACATCCTCCATCTCCTGGAAACATCTGCTGATATTGCCAATCCAGGGCCAACACCCTGTGGTGATACTGGTATGATCCTCGGAGGGGGGAGGGGAGCTGTGGTAGTGGGAAGGAGTGAAAGGTTAAGGGGAAGTTGGAGTGAAGCACTGAGGGAGGGGGAAGGGGTGAGAGGTTCAAGTGAAGGGGCATTCTGTGGGATGGTGGGGCGAATGATGTACGGTGGGTGGGAACTGGTGGAACAGGGTAGCGGAGCTGCCGGTGGCAGGCTTCCTCAGCTGAGGCTGAGGTGGCACTGCAGATCACCCAATGTGAGCTCCAGGGCTTCCACAAGCTCACCTCCCGGCTTACCAGAGGAAGCCCCCAAGCGTGGAGGCTTGGATCAATGACATGGCGGGGTTTCTCAGGTTGGAGAAGATAAAGTTTGCCTTGCGAGGGTCTGCGCAGGGGTTCTCCAGGCGGTGGCAACCGTTCCTTGACTTTCTCGCGTAACGTTAGGTGGAGGTCAGCAGCAGCAACCCGGGGGGGGGGGGGGGGTTCTTGTTTTGGGTTATGTAAGGGGCGTTTGCCCCATTTTGTTCTTAATTTGTCAAATCGTTTAAGGGTTAGAGGATTAAGTTGCTTTGTTTGTTGGTGCATTGCCCTTTTTATTTTTATTTTGTATATTTTCTTTCCTTTTTGGAGTGTTCTGTAAAAATTATTGAAAAACTTTGAATAAACATATTTTAAAATAAATAAATAAATAAAGGAAACCGCAGGCCACCAGGATGCCTGAAACCATTTGTGAAGTATATTGGAGTGCCCCTTCACAGCAGTCCAGGCATCAAAAGCTCATCTTGAGCAAGCCGGTGCACCGCTCGATGACGCGCCTGGTTCCTAACTGAGCGTCGTTATAACGGCTCTCCGCCTTGATCTGGGGCCTCCGCACAGGTATCATTAGCCATGATCTTATTGGGTAAGCCTTAATGCCCAGGAACCGAGTAAGGGTCTTAAAGGTGCCAAGAACTGGCGAGTGCACCAGGGTGTATGCGTCGTGCACGTTGCCTGGATATTGGGCGCAGATGTGCATGATGTGCAGCTGATGATCTCATGCCAACTGCACATTCATGGAGTGGAAGCCCTTCTTATTGATGAATGGCACCCCTAGTCAAATTGGTGTTCGGAGGGTGACATGCGTGCCATCGATTGGACCTGGCAAGCTAGCAATGGTGGCAAATCCTGCCACCTGGGCATCCTGGTGGGCCTGGTCCAGGTTGAAGTGATGCAGTCCGATGCCCGGGCACATAGGGCTTCTGCTATGGCGCTGATGAACCTGTGTGCGGACGTTTGCGAAATCCCAAACAGGTCCCCTCTCGAGTTCAGGGTGACTGTTCTCCTCCATATCCTTGCGGTGCCATTATGCGCCACCATATGGCACAGATAGCGCACGGTCTCCCTGGTGAGTTGGCATCTGAAATGAAAGCATCGGCCAGGTAGATAGTGAGCATAGGTGGCTGTAGTCCAAAATGCATGTCTCTGCAGATGGCGGGAGTAGAGACAGAGAATGTTAGCAAGGTGAGGATTCCCTTGACCACCCAATGCCACCAGGTTACATGGTCACCCTGAGTTATACTGTTGCGCCACCTTCAACATGCTGTGTCTCCCCCCATCCCCCCGGCACTGATGTTATCCGCACTGCACTCCTGTTCCCATCAGTGCCTGCCACTTGGCCTGTGATGTGGGGAGCCTCTAGCCTCACCACCCGTCCCTGTCAACAGGGGTACCGGTTGGTGCCGCTACCAGTGTTAGCAGTAGGTTCTGTAGCCCCTACCCTGTTGCACCCTGTGGTCCTCCTCACTGGGTGGGCCGTGTGCTATCCCATCAACAGGGTGGCAAATGGTTGTGTGGTGGAGAAGGTCAATGTGTGCTGTTCGTCACCTCCAAGTTAACAGGTTGGTCCTACAGATGGGGGTGAGCGAGGGATGTGCGCGGGTGCTGAGACCTCAGCTGCAGTGATATGTGGAACCTGGGGTTCACACACAGGTTGTGACAGAGAGGTGGCCAGGTTTCCTGGCTGGACCAGGATGGATGGGATCAGGGGTGTGGTGAACAGGCAAAGTTTGGAGACAGCTCATGATCCTTGGGGGTGGGCTAGCTGATAGTGTCACTGGTGAGGCTTCTACTCTGAGGGGGGCTGTGTGCCAGGGAGGGTTCCATGGCTCTGCTAATCCCCTGCATCCCCTGCTGTGCAGCTGCGCTTCTGAGGAGCGCCAACACCTGGTGGGCTGGTGATTGAGCATGGCCACACCCATTCCTGTGATGGTACTGCTGGGATATGAGGGTTTCTAGAGGAGCAGGCTGGGTGGGTTCCCACATGACCAGAAGCCTGAGTTGAATCCCTCACAATCAACATCCTGGGAGTTACCATTGATCAAAAGCTGAACTGGACTAGCCATATTAATTCAATGGCTATCAGGGCAGGTCAAAGGCTAGGAATCTTACGGTGAGTAACTCACCTCCTGACCCCCCTCAAAGCCTGATCACCATTTACAAGGCACAAGTCAGGAGTGTAATGGAATACTCCCCACTTGCCTGGATGAGTGCAGCTCCAACAACACTCAAGAAGCTCGACAACGTCCAGGACAAAGCAGCTCGCTTGATTGCTCCCCTTTCCACAAACATTCAAACCCTCCACCACCGATGAACAATGGCAGCCAAGTGTACCATCTACAAGATGCACTGCAGTAACTCACCAAGGTTCCTCAGACAGCATCTTCCAAACCCACAACCACTACCATCTCAAAGGACAAGAGCAGCAGATACCTGGGAACCCCACCACTTGGGGGTTCCCCTCCCAGTCACTCACCAACCTGACTTGGAAATATATCGCCGTTCCTTCACTGTCGCTGGGGCAGAATCCTGGAACTCCCTCCCTTACTGCACTGTGGGTGGACCTACGCCTCAAGACCTATAGCGATTGGCCTAACCAGCGACGCCCACTTCCCGTAAAATAATTTTAAAAAACAGGACACAGTGAGCAGTCTGCAGTCTCAACAGCCAAGAGCCTGTAAATTACAGTTAAGGGGTGGGTTTAAATGACATTCTGTAGCAATGGGGTCTGAACTCCGATCCCAAGGGGGACAATCTGGGTCCAAGCACTTGCCACCAAATCGTTCCCCGCTACTCCCGAGGTCCAGGCAACCACCCCCCAGCAAATCTGAAAAGTTTTGAGAACTTTCTTACCTTCTTCCTCCCTCTCAACTGCCATGGCATGGCGTTCGGGCCCTGCTTGTAAATACTTGCACCAATTGTCTGCATCTTTCAGGAATCACTGGAGGCAGGAAGGGTCCCAGAGGACTGGAAAGTGGCTAATGCAACACCACTGTTTAAGACGGGAGGGAGGCAGAAGACGGGAAATTATAGGTCAGTTAGCCTGACTTCGGTCATTGGTAAGATTTTAGAGTCCATTAGTAAAGATGAAATCGAGGAGTATTTGGAAGTGCATGATAAAATAGGACTGAGTCAGCAAGGCTTCGTCAAGGGGAGATCATGTCTGACAAATCTGTTAAAATTCTTTGAGGAAGTAACAAGGAAGTTACACAAAGGAGAACCAGTGATTTATTTAGATTTCCAGAAGGCCTTTGACAGGGTGCCACATAGGAGACTGTTAAATAAATTAAGAGTCCATGGTGTTCAGGGTAAGATCCTGGCATGGACAGAGGATTGGCTGACTGGCAGAAGGCAGAGAGTGGGGATAAAGGGTTCATTTTCAGGATAGCAGCCGGTGACTAGTGGTGTGGCTCAGGGGTCGGTGCTGGGACCACAACTTTTCACAATATATATTAATGAACTGGAAGAAGGTACTGAAGGCACGGTTGCTAAGTTTGCAGATGATACAAAGACCTGTAGAGGGGCAGGTAGCATTGAGGATTCAGACGGGCTTCAGAAGGACCTGTACAGGCTAGGAGAGTGGGCAATGAAGTGGCAAATGGAATATAATGTACAAAAGTGTGAGGTTCTGCTCTTTGGCAGGAGAAATGGAAGCATAGACTATTTCTAAATGGGAAGATGCTTATGAAATCATAAGCACAAAGGGACTTGGGAGTCCTTGTTCACGATTCTCTTAAGGTTAACGTGCAGGCTCAGTCGTCAGTTAGGAAGGCAAATGCAATGTTAGCATTCATATCGAGAGGGCTAGAATACAAGACCAGGGATGTACTTCTGAGGCTGTATAAGGCTCTGGTCAGACCCCATTTGGAGTATTGTGAGCAGTTTTGGGCCCCGTATCTAAGGAAGGATGTGCTGGCCTTGGAAAGGGTCCAGAGGAGGTTCACAAGAATGATCCCTGGATCGAAGAGCTTTTCGTATGAGGAACGGTTGTGGACATTGGGTCTGTACTCGTTGGAGTTTAGAAGGATGAGGGGGGGATCTTTTGAAATTTACAGGATACTACGAAGCCTGGATAGAGTGGACATGGAGAGATTGTTTCCACTTGTAGAAAAAACTAGAATCAGAGGACACAATCTCAGACTGAAGGAACAATCCTTTGAAACAGAGATCAGGAGGAATTTCTTCAGCCAGAGGGTGGTGAATATGTGGAACTCTTTGCTGCAGAAGGCTGTGGAGGTCAAATCACTGAGTGTCTTTAAAGCAGAGATATATAGGTTTTTGATCAATAAGGGGATCAGGGGTTATGGGGAGAAGGCAGGAGAATGGGGATGAGAAAATATCAGCCATGATTGAATGGC
Source organism: Scyliorhinus torazame (assembly GCF_047496885.1). Classification (NCBI taxonomy): domain Eukaryota; kingdom Metazoa; phylum Chordata; class Chondrichthyes; order Carcharhiniformes; family Scyliorhinidae; genus Scyliorhinus; species Scyliorhinus torazame. The sequence continues at coordinate 262,055,283 of NC_092710.1, forward strand.
AGAGCAGACTCGATGGGCCGAGTGGCCTAATTCGGCTCCTATGTCTTATGGTCTTATGTCTTATAACTGAGAGGGGTGGAGCATCCAGTGTCCAGCCATTGTAGTCAAATGATATATATATGGAACCTCAGTTCCTGCACCTATTTTAAATTTATACCATTTAGTGTAGATTACTTTTCTTCATTCTTACCAAAATGAATACATAGAAGCATGCATAGAAAATAGAAGCAGGAGGAGGCCATTCGGCCCTTCAAGACTGCTCCGCCATTCATTATGATCATTTCTGATCATCAAATTCAATCCCCTGATCTCGCCTTTGCCCCATATCCCTTGATCCCTTTAGCCCCAAGAGCTATGTCTAATTCCTGCTTGAAATCACACAACATTTTGGCCTCAACTACTTTCTATGGTAGTGAATTCCACAGATTCACCACCCTATAGATGAAGAAATTTCTCCTCACCTCAGTCTGAAAAGGTTTACCCCTTACCCTCAAACTATGACCCCGAGTTCTGGACTCCCCCGCCATCGGGGACATTCTTTCTGAATGTACACTGTGATCCTGTTAGAATTTTATAAGTTTCTAGGAGATCCCCCCCTCACTCTTCTAAACTCCAATGAATATAATCCTAACTGAATATTTCCACTGCTCTCAATTTAATCTGCCATATGTCTGCCATATATCTGCCTACTTCACCAGTCTTTGTCCCCCTGAAGTCTGTTACACTCCTCACAGTTTATTAGTTTTGTGTTATTTCCAAATTTTGTAATTATGTCCTATACACGCAAGTTCAAGGGAGGATTCTTCGGCCGCACCCGCCCGGTGACCGAAAATTCCGGCCCGAGGTCAACGGGCCTTTACATGGTCCCCCATCCCTCTCGTGCGGCAGGCATGACCGAAGAATCCAGCCCCAAGTCTTTAATATATATCGTAATGACCTGTGGTCCCAACACTGATCCTTGACAGTCCCAATAGTTTGCTTCCCTCCAGTCTGAAAAACAATCACCCATCATTACCTGCTTTCTGTCCCTCAGTCAATTTCAGATCCACACAGACACTTCCCCATGGACTTCAACTTTACTATGATGTCTATTACGTGCTATTTTAAAAAGCAGCTTCTGAAAGCCCATGTAATACAACATCAAGTGCTCTCCCCTCATCAACCTTATTCATTACTTCATCAAATAACTCAAAAAAGTTAGACAAATACAATTTGTCTTAAACAAATTGCTACCTTTTTTTTAGCTTCATTTAATCTCTATGTGCGAAATTCAAATCAGTAGTATGTTTGTACCAGTGTCTCACAGAGAAGGCAGAAGAGTAAGCGACCTGTTCAGCTACAGGCTGCAGCAGATACGGGGACTGCAGTTATGGTGCCTCTTGTTCTACAGAGCAACAGCAAGATGAAGCAGAGGCGTCAGAGAGGGCAAGCTCTGAACAATGCCTGCTACGAACGTGGAGCCAGACCCTTCTATGCTCCTTGACTGTGATAAGATGTCTGGCAGGCCAGCCCCTGCACTCAGTATCTTGGTGTGCATGAACATCAGAGTTCTGTATCAATGTCCTCAAGGCCCGACCTCTGTAGCATTATTGGACTGTGGCCTTGCCCTCAGGGGCCTTAGTACACATACCGGGCGAATTCTCCAGTTTCAACGAAGTCGACATCAGGGACAACAGGAGGGCATGGCACCGGTGTATGATCTCGTAGCGAGTGCGGAACCAGACGATGGGCCCACCGATTACAGCGGCGAATGGAGCCATCAGGCATGCGAACCAGGAATGAGCGGGGAGCCACGTGGTGGAGAACTTTGGCGGTTGCCGACCAGCCACCCTCCGGTAGGTGTATGCGGACGTTGTCTCCAGGTGCCAGGGCAGGAAGATCAGTCGCCCAAGCGTCATGTGCCACCTTCAGCTGAGCACGCTGTTGCATCCTTCGCAGTACTGGAGCATGGTCGGGTTCGGGAACATGAATGGACGGCACAGCGGTCCTGAGGGTGCGACCCATCAACAGCTGGGCTGGCGAGAGGCCCGTGGACAGTGGGGCCGAGCGATAGGCCAACAGGTCTAAACAGAAGTCACATCCGGCATCAGCAGCCTTGCAGAGGAGCCGCTTCACAATGTGGACGCCCTTTTCCTCCTTGCCATTCGACTGAGGATGCAAGGGACTGGACGTCACGTGCGTGAAGTTGTGCGAAGTGGCAAAGGAAGACCATTCTTGGCTCGCAAAGCAAGGCCCATTGTCAGACGTGACGGTGAGCGGATTTCCAGGGCGAGCAAAGGTTTGTTTGCATGCCCGATTGACAGCTGATGATGTCATGTTGTGCAGGCGTATGACCTCCAGATAATTTGAGAAGTAGTCAATCAGAATGATGTAGTCCCTGCCGAGCGCATGAAAGAGGTCCATACCCACCTTCGCCCAGGGGGACGTGACCACTCATGGGGCTGAAGTGTCTCAGGGGGTTGCGCCGGTTGAAACCTTTGGCAGGTGGGGCAGTTGAGCACCATGTTGGTGATATCGTCGCTGATGCCCGGCCAGTCCACAGCCTCTCGGGCCCTCCGCCCGCACTTTCCAACTCCGAGATGGCCTTCGTGCAGTTGTTCGAGGACAAGCCGGTGCATGCTGTGTGGGATCACGATCCGGTCCAACTTCAAGAGGACACCATCAATGACGGCCAAGTCGTCCCGGACATTGTAAAATTGTGGGCACTGCCCCTTGAGCCACCCTTCGTTCATGTGGCGCATCACACGCTGTAGAAGGGGGTCAGCCGCAGTCTCACGGCGAATGTGGCCCAGGCGTGCGTCAGTGGCCGGCGGATTGGCCGATGTGAAGGCTACTTGTGCGTCGACCTGACAAACAAACCCCTCCGATTCGGGCGATGTGTTCACTGCTCTGGACAGGGCATCCGCGATGATGAGATCCTTCCCTGGGGTGTAGACAAGTTGAAAGTCGTACCTCCGGAGCTTGAGCAGAATGCGCTGGAGGCGAGGGGTCATATCGTTGAGGTCCTTCTGAATGATGCCGACCAGGGGGCGATGGTCGGTCTCCACAGTGAACTGCGGAAGACCATATACAAAATCGTGAAATTTGTCGATGCCGGTCAACAAGCCCAGGCACTCCTTCTCAATCTGCGCATAGCGCTGTTCTGTGGGGGGTCATGGCCCTCGACGCAAAGGCGAGCGGGGCCCATGATTTGGTGTTGTCCCGTTGCAGGAGTACTGCCCCAATGCTGGACTGGCTGGCGTCAGTTGAGATCTTTGTTTCCCGTGTGGTATCGAAAAACGCCAGTACCGGGGCGGTGGTCTGCTTGACCTTGAGCTCCTCCCATTAACTCTGGTGTGCGGGCAGCCACTGGAATTCCGTTGTCTTTTTGACCAGGTGGCGAAGAGCAGTTGTGTGTGAGGCAAGGTTAGGAATGAACTTCCCCAGGAAGTTGACCATCCTGATAAAGCGCAGCACTGCCTTCTTGTCTGACGGCCGCTGCATGGCCGTGATGGCTGCCAGCTTGTCGGCATCCGGCCGCACACCCGACCGGGAGATGTGGTCCCCCAAAAACGTTAGCTCAGTCTGGGCAAAAGAGCACTTGGCTTGGTTAAGGCGCAGGCCCTGATCGCGTATCCGTGCAAAGACACGCTGGACACGACTGATGTGCTCCTGTGGTGTGGTGGACCAGATGATAACGTCGTCTACATAGACCCGTACCCCTTCGACGCCCTCCGTCATTTGTTCCATGATGCGATGGAACACCTCGGAGGCCGAGATGATGCCGAATGGCATCCTATTGTAGCAGTATCTGCCAAATGGAGTGTTGGAAGTACACAGCTTCCTGCTGGACTGATCCAATTGAATCTGCCAAAAACCTTTTGAGGCATTAAGCTTGGTGAATATTTTTGCCCGAGCCATTTCGCTCGTGATTTCTTCTCGTTTGGGTATGGGGTAGTGTTCCCTCATGATGTTGTTATTCAAATCTTTTGGGTTGATACAGATCCGGAGCTCGCCGGAGGGCTTCTTGACGCACACCATGGAGCTGACCCATGGCGTTGGCTCTGTGACTCGGGAAAGCACTCCTTGGTCCTGCAGGTCCTGCAGCTGCTGCTTGAGGCGGTCCTTGAGTGGTGCTGGGACCCTATGAGATGCGTGAATGACCGGGGTGGCGTCTGGTTTGAGCCGTATTCTGTACGTGTCGGGCAGTGTGCCCATGCCCTCGAAAACCTCCTGGTTGTGCGCGAGGAGTGAGTGGAGCTGCGCCCTAAAGTCTGCATCCGGGAAATCGGACGTGCCTTCTGGAGACAGAGTGTGTACCCGCTGAACGAGGTGGAGGATCTTGCACGCCTGTGCGCCTAGCAGAGAGTCCTTCGAGGATCCAACGATTTCAAATGATAATGTGGCTTTGTGTGAGTTGTGTGTAACATCGAGCTGGCAGGACCCCGTGGCCGGGATGACGTTTCCATTGTAGTCAACCAGCTGACAGTGGGATGGCAGAATCGATGGTTTAACCTTCAAGTCTGGAAGGCTGACCACGCGAGGGGATTGGCGGAGGCACCAGTGTCCAGGCGAAATGTGATCTGTGATCGGTTGACTGTTTGGGTGGCACACCACTCATCGCCCGGATCAATGCTGTGCACTGGCAACGGCTGGTGGTTCCGGCTTGGGGACATCCGGTTCTTGTGGATTACCGCAAAGCGGAAGGGCTCCCTGTCTTCGGTATCGCTGGTCTGCATACTATCTGGATATGACTCAGTGTAGGGGGGCTGAATCGCCCGCACGTCCCTGCGAGGCTGGCGGAATTGTTGGGAGTTGGCAGCTTGAGCTGCTCGACAGAAGGCAGCGTAGTGCCCCATCCTTCCACAGCGGAGGCATTGTCGCGCTTTGGCCGGACATTGCCACTTTAAATGGGCGGAGCCACAGTTGCTGCACGGCGTGACGTCATGGCGTTCGTTGCGTTCGTTGCGCCACCGCGCATGCGCGGTGCGGTCCTGCGTAGAGCGCACCTGCGCATCACGTCCCTCTGCGTCAACGTCTCTTTTGCCGTGTACAAGCGCTGGAGGCCTCGGAAAGGGCGTGAAATGGCCGCCCTCGTCCGGGCCGCGGGCCGGGAGGAACTCGATCGACTCGACCCGCTCCGCCTCGTGGGCCCCGTGCCGTGCCGTTTCGGCCACCTTGATTTGGGAGTACCAGCTGGTGACATTCTCATGAAGGATGCAGGTCTCGATGGCAGTCGCTAGGCTGAGGCGCTTTAGTTAAAGGTGCTGCTGGCGTAGGGTGTCCGAGATGACCCCAAAGACTATATTATCCCGTATCATGGAGTGGGAGGTGGCCTCATAGCCGCAGGACTGCGCGAGGATACGGAGGTGTGTCAAGTAAGATTGGAAAGGCTCATCCTTACCCTGCAGGCGCTGCTGGAAGAGGTACCTCTCGAAGCTCTCATTGACTTCCACGCTGAAGTGTTCCTCAAACTTCAGAAGCACCGTCTTATATTTTGTTTTGTCCTCGCCTTCCGCGAATGCCAGGGAGTTCTCGATGTGGATGGCGTGTTGCCCCGCCGTGGCTTCTAGGAAGAGCTGGAAGCGCTGTTTAAACAGCTTCCAGTTTACGCCAAGATTTCCAGCGATTCGGAGTGGCTGCGGCGGGCTGATGGTTTCCATGGAGCAGGATGGCGGATTTCTGAAAGGGTGCAGGTAGGTCTCACAGTCGCTGGTTAGCTTCCACTACTGGTATCATGTCGCGTTGGGTGTTCCGATGCACAAATGATCCAATACGGCTGTAGGGGCTTTTCACAGTAACTTAATTTGATGCCTACTTGTGACAATAAGCGGTTTTCATTCATTTCATTTTCATTCAGATGGTACAACTCTGTTTTATTGTCTTAACAACTGTAACAACTTGCTGCTGGCTTGGGTATGTGCTTCACCAGCTAACCTGTGGACCCAGTCCTAGCACTATCTTAGTGAGGCACTCAGCACATGGTGTATGTCTGAGTGGCACGCTGTGAGCTCTGTGCTCTGAGCTATCTCCTGGTAGAATGAGCGGGAACTGTGGTGTTCCCTGTTTTATAGCGCGTGTGCTCTCACTGGTGATTGGCTGCGATGTTGTGTGTGTGCTGGTTGGTCCAACTACCTGTCCATCAGTGTGTGTATGATTGCACCATGATATGCTAATGTGGATATCATGACAGTGGATATCATGACAGTGGTGAGAAGGGCCCTCCCTGTCCTTTCCTTCATGTACACCCGAAGTCTCAGTGCCGTCAAAACGCTGCCCTCGGAGTGGCTGTGGGGGAGATGAGACGGTCGCCCACCTCCTTGTGGAATGTGCCTTTGCAAAGAAGGTCTAGAGAGAGATGCAGTGGTATTTGTCAAGGTTCATCCCGAGCAGCTCTGTGACACAGGACTCTGTGCTCTACAGACTGTTTCCAGGGACACACACCGAGACAAGCATCAGCTGTTGCTGGAGGGTCATCAACTCGGTGAAAGATGCTCTTTGTTCTGCCCGAAACTTGCTGATCTTCCAGTGCAAAGAATTGTCCTCGACCGAGTGTTGCAGACTGGCACATTCCAAGATCCAGGACTACGTGCTGAGGGACGCACTCAAGTTTGGAGCAGCTGCCACCAAGGCGCAATGGGGAAAGACCACTGTGTAAGGTCTTCCAGCAAATGTACACCGAGGGGCTGGTAACCGTGTAAAACCCCTCGGTCTGGGTTATTAACATTCCAATGCATAAAAGTATTGAAAGAAACATGACGATGTAAATATTTAAGAAAGAACTGTAAAGTAAACAGGGAAACGTGTGTAATGTCATCCCAATTGAATGGAAGAAGGTCAAGTGAATATGTATCTTTGGAGGAAATGTACAGTCATAACAATTCAAAATGTTCTGTAATGTTTATTAGAGATTTTATGAATAAAGTATATTTTTGGAAAAAAAAAACATGTCCCAACAAACAGGGACCAGACGGAATGGCACTTATGGGGGTCTCCCAGGCTATCGGAGGCCCCAGCTGCATGCCATATGGGCAGGGTGGTGCCAGGCACTGCTGGTGCTACCTGGGTACCTTGGCAGTGCTAGCCTGGTGCCTTGGCAGTGTGAGCCTGGCACCCTGGCAGTGCCACCTGTGTGCCTGACTGGCACTGCCCAGGTGGCACTGTCAGTTGGCATGGGCACTGCCAGGGTTCCAGGTTGTGTGATTGGGCTGGGGATGCCTGGTGTGGGTGTTAGGAGGGGCAGGAACCCACCCACAGTGCGTTCAAGCTGGGGCGGGAGGTCAGGGGTTGTGTCAGGGGCGTCTGAGATCGTGACACCATTTACAAATGCCGTCCCGATCTCTCACTACAATGGGGAGTTCTGGCAAGCGGAGCTCCCCACTATACAAAACAGGGCCTCGGCCGTGCATTTCCCATTCAGGCCCCTTATTCAACACGAATTGTGGTGAATAGCCATGTGTTTCTTGGCACTGCGAGTGCCGGGAAAAAGGCGGCTAAACACCTCGCTAGGGGTCTTTGTTCCCTTTTGGGAGATTTGCGCTCAATATGTACACCAATTTAGTTGTGGGACAGCCTGCACCTAATATCCCATAGGGTTCCACTGCCAAATCTATTCGGTCCCTTAAATCTGTAAACGACAGGCCTAATACCTGTTGAGGAATCCATTCATAAATTTGTATCTGATGAGCAGGACAGGCTTTGGGCCGAGATGATTTTCAACTCCCTCCTATCCTGCTCATTCTCACTCACTCCTTCTATTGTGCTCACTCCCTCGATACTGTACTGGAGAATCAGCCTTGATTTTTGTGCTCAAGTCCTGGAGTGGAACTTGGAACCCAGAACCTCGCTCTGACTGAGATTAAACTATTTCACTACCTTCTGTTAGCTCTTGCTGGAAAGTTGTTTGAAAATTAATTGTTATGATATGGGCACCATTGACAAGGCTGACATTTATTGCCCTGATGAGATAGTGTTGGTGGACCTGAGTCAGCTCCAGGAGAGGATACACTGGAGGATCTGGGAGTTCCCCCTCTAATTTTTTCTTTCTTCTCCCCCTCTGGATCTTCACCTAGCACGTCCCTCAGAAATTCAGAGGTGTGAATTATCAGACTTGCTTGCTGTACTGTTGCTTGTAGGAGCTTCAATCTGATTAAATCTAGTTACAGCATGAATAATACACCATTTATAGATGTGCTTGGGGAATCCTGTGGTGAATCATACACTGTAATTTGTCAGGCCCAAGAGTTTTTAGAAGTGCAACAAATAACCTGCTGGAAACTCCAGTTAAGGTTTCTCACATTGGTAAAAGCTCCCCATGTCGAAGTACCTGTGCTTAATTGAACTGATTTAGACTTTTATTTAGCAACTTGTACAAGTATTTTTAAGCTTCCAGTACTGTTGCTAGGGTTTCTGTAACACGCTCTGTGAAGTGTATAAAAACAAGCAAGCAATTATCAATGCTGCTAATTCAAATGTATTTAATTTTTGATCTGCGTATATACTTTCGAGGGGACTGGTTTTGCAACTGTCCACTCAGTATATTCATATTCCATTCCACCAAACTGACTTAAGCTTAATTAAAAATTCCTCCCGGTGAAATTAATAAAGCATTTGCAAATTACTCTACCTCTCTCTACTGCTCAGCTGCAAGTCACATAGTGGGAAGCGAAATGCCACTGAAGCAGTTATTTCACTCCTCCGCATATCAAAAGAGAACGCACATCAACCATATAATCTAATTTTGGCTAACGAATTTAAAAATGCAGTTAGTGACTTGTAGTTAGGCAAAGCTTCGGGGTCAAAGACCCTCCGTTTAATCAATTAATTACCTGCACGGCAAGGTATTCCCAAAACGCACTACCTCGCCAAGCTTTGCTCCAAGCAGATATAAAGTGAATTCCTCAGTTCTGACATAATCAGAACACACACTATAGCAAACATGTGAGCAAGAACATCTCTGGTACACCAGTTAAGTGTTAAAAATTTGACAGACTGCACCTGGAGCCAGGAAAATGCCAAGAGAAAGAACTTTCTCCCTGTTTGACCACCTCTCCATCATTCCAAGCCTACATCCAAAGGGATGACCTCTGCTGACTCACAAAATGACAGACCAATGGCATCCGTATAAATCTCACACTCCCCAAGTTCCAGAGATGGCACCATATCAGACTCCTTGACACTTTCTGCCTTCCTCCCATAACTTGTGTTTGCTGGTACAGGAACAACATCAGATTGGACAGCCGTAACCCTGATCCAGAATGAAGAATTGCGTAATAGTGCACGGACCTCAGTTTATGCATCTGCAGATTCTGTGCTACCTACACAGCAAGAATTCTGGTTCCCTGTTAATACATGGAGCTCAATTCTCTAGCCCCGTTGCTCTCTCGCTCGAGCGAATCGATGCCAGTGAATAGCGGGAGAGGCCAAAAACAAGAACTGTGTCAGGTGCCAAACAGTTTGCGAGAAAACAGGCCCGCTCCCATAAGCGAAATCAGGATCTCGCTGTGGTGTGGCAACAAACCAATTATCACCACCTAAGCCCTATTTCCATACAAATAACGGGAGCCACCGCATATCTAGCGCCCTACCGTCATTCACTGGCCAACCCAGCAAGTTATCACTCTGGCGCCGATTAGTACTCCTTCTTACAAATGCGAACCTGGCGGAAAGGCACCTGTAGGGAGCCGAGGATGTGAATAGCCATCTGTGCTCACAGGCAAAGAGCTGGGCTTGCCACCCCAGTGCTCGGCATGGGGTGGGGGACCCTCGGCTAGGGGTGAGGACCATCCCTGTATCTCTGTTCCAGGGGCAACTCTTGTCCCTGTCCATCAGCCCCACCGACCACCCAGAACCCTCACTGACTGCCGAGGCATCTTGCCGTGCGGCTGAGGCTATTGCTCATAGAGAATTGGCAATTGTGGTTAAGTGAGCACATCACACAACCCAAGTGGATTCCCATGGGTGAGCAGGCCATGTAGCATGTGGGAGTCAATACCTAGTATCCCAATCAGACCGTGATGCCTAGACACTGTGCCTGGACACTGCAGGAGGCAACAGCACACATGCAGCAGCCAACATCAGAACACCCAGGGGATGGGACACAGCTCCGGGGACATGTCCACGGCTGGAGAGTGGGTGAGTGAGTGGGGGGAATGGAGGGTTCCCATTAATTGAGTGGGGGGAATGAATGGCTGGGAGCCACCGCTGTCTGTCAGTATAACACCCTCCCCCAATGCCTTACAGATTTTGAATGCTATGGCAGGGATTTTTGACCCAGAACTTGTCCTCATGGTGCTGTTGCTAGGCCGGCGGCTTGTCGCTGGAGATGGCGGTAGCAGCTGCATCTGCAGATGCTTGAGGTGGTGGACCATGTGCTGGACCCCGCCCCACACCCTGAAGACCCAGCCGCCCATCAGGCCAGGATGGGACCAGAGGGGGAGTCCCGCGACGGCCCACAGCATACAGGCATCACTGGTTGTTTGACAGATGACAGACAATGCATGCAGCAGGAGGCTCTGCCTCAACAAGGAGATGGATCTGCACCTGTGCCATGTCCTTGCGGACATGGCTCCACTTGAAAAGGAGAACACCCGCTCCCGCTGGCCGTCAAGGTCACCACAGCCTTGAACTTTTATGCTTCAGGATCATTCCAGGCCTCGACCTGTGTGGAATCATAATGGCCACAGCCCACAGGTGTATCCGACAGGTCACGGATACCCTGTTTGCCTGGGCAGAAAACAACATCAACTTTGACATGGAGCAAGCCCAGCAAGTTGCCTGGGCAGCAGGTTTCTCTGCCGGCGCTGGGGTGTCCCAGATCTAGGGGGTAATAGACGCCAGGCATGTTGCCCTGTTCTTAGCGGGCCACCTGGGAATGCCCTACATTAACAGAAAGGGGTTCCACTCACTGAACATACAGCTTGTGTGTGACCACCACATGAAGATAATGCTTGTGTGTGCACGCTTCCCGGGGAAAGTCCATGACACATCCTGGGACAGTCAGTCATCCCCAGCCTCTTTGATGGGTGGCTGGCTCTAGGGCGCTAAGGTGTACCTGCTGAGGAACTCGCTAATGAAGCCAGTAGAGAGACCGGAGACCAAAGCGGAGACCCAGTACAACGAGGCGCATGTGGCCACCCAGGCTGTGATTGAGCGTGCATTGGACTGCTCAAACTGCGGTTCCAATACCTCGACCGCTCTCTTACACTGGAGGGTCACCAGCTTTGTGGTGGTCTGCTGTGCCCTCCACAAACTCGCACAGCAGCGGGGCGACAGGCTGGAGGTTGATGATAGAACATAGAACATTACAGCGCAGTACAGGCCTTTCGGCCCTCGATGTTGTGCTGACCTGTCAAACCAATCTAAAACCCAGCTACACTATTCCCTTATCATCCATATGTTTATCCAATGACCATTTAAATACCCTTAATGTTGGCGAGTCCACTACTGTTGCAGGCAGGGCATTCCACGCCCCTACTACTCTCTGAGTAAAAAACCTACCTCTGACATCTGTCCTATATCTATCTCCCCTCAATTTAAAGCTATGTTAACCCTCATGCTAGCCATCACCATCTGAGGAAAAAGGCTCTCACTGTCCACCCTATCCAATCCTCTGATCATCTTGTATGCCTCAATTAAGTCACCTCTTAACCTTCTTCTCTCTAACGAAAACAGCCTCAAGTCCCTCAGCTTTTCCTCATAAGATCTTCCCGCCATACCAGGCAACATTCTGGTAAATCTCCTCTGCACCCTTTCAAATGCTTCCACATCCTTCCTATAATGCGGTGACCAGAATTGCACGCAATACTCCAAATGCGGCCGCACCAGAGTTTTGTTCAGTTGCAAAATGACCTCATGGCTCCGAAACTCAATCCCTCTACCAATAAAAGCTAACACACCGTACGCCTTCTTAACAACCCTCTCAACCTGGGTGGCAACTTTCAGGGATCTATGTACATGGACACCGAGATCTCTCTGCTCATCCACACTACCAAGAATCTTACCATAAGCCCAGTCTTCCTGTTACTCCTTCCAAAATGAATCACCTCACACTTTTCTGCATTAAACTCCATTTGCCACTTCTCAGCCAAGCTCTGCAGCTTATCTATGTCCCTCTGTAACCTGCAACATCCTTCTGCATTGTCCACAACTCCACCGACTTTAGTGTCATCTGCAAATTTACTCACCCATCCTTCTACACACTCCTCCAGATCATTTATAAAAATAACAAGCAGCAGTGGTCCCAAAACAGATCCTTGTGGTACACCACTAGCAACTGAACTCCAGGCTGAACATGTCCCATGAACCACCACCCTCTGTCTTCTTACAGCTAACCAATTTTTGATCCAAACCGCTAAATCACCCTCAATCCCATGCCTCCGTATTTTCTGCAATACTCTACCGTGGGGAACCTTAACAAACGCTTGACTGAAATCCATATACACCACATCAACTGCTTTACCCTCGTCCACCTGTTTGGTCACCTTCTCAAAGAACTCAATAAGGTTTGTGAGGCACGACCTACCCTTCACAAAACTGTGTTGCCTATCCCTAATCAAACTATTCCTTTCTGGATGATGATAAATCCTATCCCTTATAATCCTTTCCAAGACTTTGCCCACAACAGAAGTAAGGCTCACTAGTCTATAGTTACCGGGGTTGTCTCTACTCCCCTTCTTGAATAAGTGGACAACATTTGCTATCCTCCAGTCTTCTGGCACTATACCTGTAGATAATGACGACATAAAGATCAAAGCCAAAGGCTCTGCAATCTCCTCCCTAGCTTCCCAGAGAATCCTAGGATAAATCCCATCCGGCCCAGGGGACTTATCTATTTTCACACTTTCCAGAATTGCTAATACCTCCTCCTTATGAACCTCAATCCCGTCTAGTCTAGTAGCCTGAATCTCAGTATTCTCCTCGACAACATTGTCTTTTTCCTGTGTGAATACTGACAAAAAATATTCATTTAGCGCCTCTCCTATCTCCTCGGACTCCACGCACAACCTCCCACTACTGTCCTTGACTGGCCCTACTCTTACCCTCGTCATTCTTTTACTCCTGACATACCTATAGAAAACTTTAGGGTTTTCCTTGATCCTACCTGCCAAGGACTTCTCATGTCCCCTCCTGGCTCTTCTTAGCTCTCTCTTTAGGTCCTTCCTGGCTAACTTGTAACTCTCAAGCGCCCTGACTGAACCTTCACGTCTCATCTTTACATAAGCCTCCTTCTTCCTCTTGACAAGTGTTTCTACTACTTTAGTAAACCATGGTACCCTCGCTCGACCACTTCCTCCCTGCCTGACAGGTACGTACTTATCAAGGACACGCAGTAGCTGTTCCTTGAACAAGCTCCACATTTCAGTTGTGCCCATCCCCTGCAGTTTCCTTTCCTATCCTACGCATCCTAAGTCTTGCCTAATCACATCATAATTGCCTTTCCCCCAGCCATAACTCTTGCCCTGCGGTATATCCCTTTCCATCGCTAAAGTAAATGTAACCGAATTGTGGTCACTATCACCAAAGTGCTCACCTACCTCCAAATCTAACACCTGGCCTGGTTCATTACCCAGTACCAAATCCAATATGGCCTCGACTCTCATTGGCCTATCTACATACTGTGTCAGGAAACCCTCCTGCACACATTGGACAAAAACTGACCCATCTAAAGTACTCGAACTATAGCATTTCCAGTCAATATTTGGAAAGTTAAAGTCCCCCATAACAACCACCCTGTTACTTTCGCTCCTATCCAGAATCATCTTTGCAATCCTTTCCTCTACATCTCTGGAACTTTTCGGAGGCCTACAGAAAACTCCCAACAGGGTGACCTCTCCTTTCCTGTTTCTAACCTCAGCCCACACTACTTCAGTAGATGAGTCCTCATCAAATGTCCTTTCTGCCACCGTAATACTGTCCTTGACGAACAATGCCACACCTCCCCCTCTTTTACCACCTTCCGTGAGCTTACTGAAACATCTAAACCCCGGAACCTGCAACAATCATTCCTGATCCTGCTCTATCCATGTCTCTGAAATGGCCACAACCTCGAAGTCCCAGGTACCAACCCATGCTGCAAGTTCACCCACCTTATTCCGGATGCTTCTGGCGTTGAAGTAGACACACTTCAAACCACCTTCCTGCCTGCCGGTACACTCCTGCGACCTTGAAACCTTACTCATGACCTCATTACTCTCAACCTCCTGTACACTGGAGCTACAATTCAGAATCCCATTCCCCTGCTGAATTAGTTTAAACCCTCCCGAAGAGCATTAGCACATTTCCCCCCCAGGATATTGGTACCCCTCTGGTTCAGGTGTAGACCATCCCGTTTGTAGAGGTCCCACCGACCCCAGAATGAGCCCCAATTAAGCAGCAATCTGAATCCCTCCCTCCTGCACCATCCCTGTAGCCATGTGTTCAACTGGTCTCTCTCCCTATTCCTCGTCTTGCTAGCACGTGGCACGGGTAACAACCCAGAGATAATAACTCTGTTTGTTCTAGCTCTAAGATTCCACCTTAGCTCCCTGAATATCTGCCTTACATCCCCATCCCTTTTCCTACCTATGTCGTTGGTGCCTATGTGGACCACATGATGAGGACCATGTGGCCACTTCCGAGGAGGAGGAGGGCAAGGATGATGAGGTGGTGCTGGACCAGCAGGGGGATGAGCCCAGAGAGGAACCGGAAGCCAGCTGGAGGCTGCAGGACAAGTGACAGCGGTGAGGGTCCGGTACGCCCAGAGGGCCAGGGAGGCCCTCATACTCACCTGATTCACTTAGGCAATGACCTGGTCCGTCACCCCCCAGTCCCATTTTCCACCCTCTCAGGGTCTGTGTCACATCACTCCAGGGTGCTGGGACTGTGTCAACACCATCAGCGGGCCCTTCTTGAGGGCAGGGGAGTAATGATAACCCGCAGGGAGATGAGCGCCAGTGCTCCTCAATCTATGTCATAGTCTGACACCATCACCTGCACACAGTGTGCCCGGGGAGGGAGGGGGATGCGAAGAGAGATGGACCAAGGGTTTGGAGATTGGCCCGCATTGTGGAAAAAGTGACAGAGGCATCATGCTGGTTGTGGACAAGGATATTGTGTGCAATAATTCCCCACTCTCCTGTTAAAGGAGGGTTGGGCGGGTTGAAGGGAGGGTTGGGGGTCACATGGAGAGTTGGGGGGGTGGATGTTCGCGTGGGGGCAGAAAGGTATTGGTGTGGGGGGGGGAGGGGGGGGGGCGGGGGGAGCATTGGTGTTGACTCGCTCATGCTGCCCGCTGTAGGTTGTTGATCTTTTTTCCGGCACTGGAGGCCAGTCCTCCTGCTCACATTCCCGGCACTCACAGCCACCGCCACCTCATCCCAGCCAGCACTGGCTGCCCTGTTTGATTTGATTTATTATTGTCACATGTATTAGTATACAGTGAAAAGTATTGTGTCTTGCATGCTGTGCAAACAATGCATACCGTACATAGAGAAGGAAGGAGAGACTGCAGAATATAATGTTACAGTTATAGCAAGGTGGAGACAAAAGGTCAACGTAATACGAGGTAGGTCCATTCAAAAGTCTGATGGCAGTAGGGAAGAAGCTGTTCTTGAGTCGGTTGGTACGTGACCTCAAACTTTGGTATCTTTTTCCTAACGGAAGAAGGTGGAAGAGAGTATGTCCGGGGTGCGTGGGGTCCTTAATTATGCTGGCTGCCTTTCCGAGGCAGCGGGAATTATAGAAAGAGTCAATGGATGGGAGGCTGGATTGCCTGATGGACTGGGCTACATTCACAACCTTTTGTAGTTTCCTGCGGTCTTGGGCAGAGCAGGATTCCATACCAAGCTGTGATACAACCAGAAAGAATGCTTTCTATGGTGCATCTGTAGAAGTTGGTGAGAGTCGTAGCTGACATGCCAACTTTCCTTAGTTTTCTGAGAAAGTAGAGTCGTTGGTGGACTTTCTTAACTATAGTGTCGGCATGGGGGGGACCAGGACAGGTGATCTGGACACCTAAAAACTTGAAGCTCTCGACCCTTTTTACTTCGTTCCCATTGATGTAGATAGGGGCATGTTCTCCACTACGCTTCCTGAAGTCGATGACAATCTCCTTTGTTTTGTTGACATTGAGGGAGAGATTATTGTCGTCGCACCAGTTCACCAGATTCTCTATCTTATTCCTGTACTTTGTCTCGTCATTGTTTGAAATCCGACCCACTACTGTGGTGTCATCAGCAAATTTAAAAATCGTGTTGGAGGGGAATTTGGCCACACAGTCATAGGTGTATAAGGAGTATAGTAGGGGGCTGAGGACACAGCCTTGTGGGGCACCGGTGTTGAGGATGATCGTGGAGGAGGTGTTGTTGCCGATCTTTACTGATTGTGGCCTGTGGGTTAGGAAGTTCAGGATCCAGTCGCAGAGGGAGGAACCGAGGCCAAGGCCACGGAGTTTGAAGATGAGTTTCGAAGGAATGATAGTGTTGAAGGCTGAGCATTAGTCGATAAATAGGAGTCTGACATAGGTGTCGTTGTTATCTAGGTGTTCCAGGGTAGAGAGCAGGGCCATGGAGATGGAGTCTGCTGTGGACCTGTGCAGCAATAGGCAAACTGTAGTGGATCAAGGCAATCCGGGAGGCTGGAGTTGATTCGTGCCATGACTAACCTTTCGAAGCACTTCATGATGATGGATGTCAGAGCCACTGGACGATAGTCATTAAGGCACGCTGCTTGGCTTTTTTTTGGTACAGGGATGATGGGCGTCTTCTTGAAGTAGATAGGGACCTCATATTGTTGTAGAGAGAGGTTGAAGATGTCTGCGAATACCCCCGCCAGCTGATCCACGCAAGGCCTGAGTGCTCGACCGGGTACCCCATCCGGGCCAGTGGCTTTCCGAGGGTTGACCCTCGAGAAGGATGCTCTGGCGTCTGCAATGGTGACCACAGATACAAGTTCATCCAAGGCTTCTGGGGTGGAGGGCTTGCTCTCGCTGATCTCTTGTTCAAAGCGTGCATGTGGCTGACTCTGCAGGACCCTTGGGGGAACAGGACATCCCACCTGGCCTCCACTGCATCTAGGAGCCTGGCCAGATCTACATTTCCGAATCTTGGTGCTCGTCTCCTCGGCACCATTGTTGAAGCTGGCTGGGGTTGGCTGAGCAAGTGCAGCTTAAGTGCTGCTCGAACTTGTTAGCGGGGGGCTGGCGAGCGCGCTGCCAGCGGATAGGCTGGTGAGCATTCATTTGCGGCGAGAAGCCCATGATCCTCGTTAAGTGGACCAATTAACATTGAATAGCGTTGTCGGCCTCGCTGGACCAAGCGTTGGGAAGCTCGCGGTAATTACCGCTCGCTATCACACTGACAAATCTTTCTGCAGAATCCCACCCATGAGAAAATCTGCTTATAGTTTTATGTTAATACTGAAAAGGACAACAACCTTTATCGTCTGAGCTATGTGCGATCATTTATTTACAGTGGCTTAGATTAATTAATACACTTCAAGCACAAAAAACTACCCTACAGTATAAAGCATATACTTAATTTTTCCAAACCTTCCAACGTCTGTTGGCAAACCTTAATTGGCTGTTCCGTAAGAATGCTGAAGTTAGATTTAACAGACTGTTGGAAAAATACTATGAACTGCCAGAGTTTTAACATGAGCTGCAGCATGCAAATGATTGTGTTTTCTAAATTCCCCCATGAATAGCAGCACATTCATTTCTGCACGATTAATGATGGAGTGAGGATGAGCAAATACTCAAAGAGACACTACTGAACGTGTTAAAGTTATGTGGCAAGTTTCCTCCTTAGAATATCTTTATGGGTTTCCAACACCACAAATCATGCATTGATGGGAATGACAGGCACATTACTTCACCACAAGTCATTTCAAATTCTACTTTCAGCTATCAGCTGGAGCTACATGGAGCAGACTAGGAGAGTTCTTTCTGGCTTTCCTTCTCTCCACGTTCTGGAGAAGGATCTGGCCTGCTTCACGACAGCATGACTAAAGGTGAAAATTGAATGTTAATTTTAAACCCAATAGAACTTTGTTTTTAATTAATTATTCTAAGTTTTGAATGAATATCAAACATAAAAAACAGAGCATTTAAACATAAAAAACAATATAATCATTAGTAAATAAGATCATGGTGAATTCCATCTCGTAAGATGGTGGATTGCGCTGCAGTTATCGACTCTGTTAACCATCTCTCGATGTGGCTCAGTGCCCCACTCTGGCATGGCAGCCTCTTCCTGCTCCATTTCCTGCAGAGCAAGACAGAGATTGCCTGACATTCTTTTTGGCCAAAAGGTGTTGGTGTCAGAACACAACACTGTTTGACCTAACTGCGATCTCAAAGGCTTCTTTTGTTGCCGTGTCAGAGCTAACTGTAAAAACTTGGAAGGAGTGTCGACCACCAAGCAGAGTAACTATAGAATTACTTATTCACAATATAAGAGAATGGTATTGATGCTACCGATGTCTTCGACTCCATTTTCTAGACTGAATAGGAAAATTTGCGCTCAGCCCAATGGCCAAACGGGTCACATGACCCTCCACGAACCCACACCCTAAAGGTGCACATTACCACCCTGACCTCATCCATCATGTTGTCAGGTAAAGAGATCACACTGAGCAGCTTTGCTGGACAGCCAATGTTATCCAGGAGTTTAAATAGAACACGCTGGAGCTCAATCTGGAGTACAGGACGTTTATCTTCTGAGCCTCCGTTGGCTCAGGGTCCGCAGCCTTGATGTAGGCCTCAAAACATGCTAGCCAGTGAGTAAAGTCTTTCCTGGCGTCGGGCGAGTGAGGATCCAGCTGCAGGCGATCGGGCTTAATTCTGATATCCATTCTGTGGAAAATCTGACTGTAATAAATTGATGCACGATCAATTGCACAAAGACTAAAGTTGGGTACAACTACGGCTTTATTACAGTCAGATGCGAGGCCTCCTGCTGCAGCTGGATAATTGGCAGGGCACTGGAGGTCATGCATATTTATACAGTTCTCCCTGGGCGGAGCCAGCCGGCAGGAGCTACCGGCGAACCTGTACTGCAGGTCCTACCTTACACCTCCTATTACAGTGGATCACCACACCGGGCTGCCAGTGAAATGGAGAACCCCGACAGTGGAGAATACAGCCGTACATTTTTTTAAACTGTCAACAAGATCACAGGTTGGCTAATTAGCAACAAAAGGTTTCTACTTCGGACTCCAGTGGTTAATTTGAGCACAGGCACAAAGCTAGCCTACAATGAAAGTCATGCTGCCACCAGAAATATATTTGAGAAAACTGCCGGAGTGCTCATGCAATATTTTTGCTGTCTGGACCATTTGGAAGGAATGCTACAATACACGTCTGACCAGGTTACCAGATTTTTGGTTGTGCACTGAATAACTTTGCTGCACTGGGAGACCAGTCCTCACCAGCACGTGGACACCCACAAGTGAGGGAAAGAGGAAGAACAGCACCTGATTCATGTGCATACATTTTTGAAGGTGACTGTACATATCGAGAGAACAGTCAGCAAAGCAAATGGGATCTTGGGCTTCATAAAAAGAGGCATTGAATACAAAAACAGTGATCACCACACTTGAGGAATGATGTGAGAGTCTATGAGAGGGCATGGAGGGGATTTACCAGACTGGTTCCAGGGATGAGGGATTTTAGAGACCTGGGGCAAAATTCTCCCCCAACGGCGGGATGTCTGCCGACTGGCGCCAAAGCCGGCGCCAATCAGACGGGCATCGAGCCAGCCCAAAGGTGCGGAAAGGCTCCGCATCTTTGGCGGCCGAGCCCCAACATTGAGGGGCTAGGCCGACGCCGGAGGGATTTCCGCCCCGCCAGCTGGCGGAAATGGCGTGTGTTTCCCGCCAGCTGGCGCGGAAATGCGGCGCATGCGCGGGAGCGTCAGTGGCCGCTGTCAGTTTCCCAGCACATGCGCGGGAGCGTCAGCGGCCGCTGTCAGTTTCCCGCGCATGCGCAGTGGGGAGAATCTCTTCCGCCTCCGCCATGGTGGAGGCCGTAGCGGAGGCGGAAGGGAAAGAGTGCCCCCACGGCACAAGCCCGCCCGCGGATCGGTGGGCCCCGATCGCGGGCCAGGCCACCGTGGGGGCACCCCCGGGGTCAGATCGCCCCGCGGCCCCCCCCAGGACCCCGGAGCCCGCCCACGCCGCCTGGTCCCGCCGGTAAATACCAGGTTTGATTTACGTCGGCGGGACAGGCAATTCCTGGGCGGGACTTAGGCCCATCCGGGCCGGAGAATCCAGCGGGGGGTCCCGCCAACCGGCGCGGCCCGATTCCCGCCCCCGCCCAATCTCTGGTACCGGAGACTTCGGCGGGGGCGGGGGCGGGATTCACGGCGGCCAACGGCCATTCTCCGACCCGGCGGGGGGTCGGAGAATGACGCCCCTGATTAGCTTGGAAAATGTGGGGTTGTTCTCCTTAGATCAAAGGAGATTGAGGGGAGATTTATCGTACTTTAGATAAGGTAAACAGAGAAGAGCTGTTGCAATTAGCAGATAATAAAAGGACTAAGAGACATAGATTTAAGACAACAGGTGCAGGGTGGATGTGAGGAAAATCTTTTTTACGGAGCAATTAGCAATCAACTAGATCTTGCTGCATAGGTAGAAGCAGAGACAATGAATGATTTCAAAAGGAAATTGGATGGGAATATCAAAATAATCTTAGAGGGTTAAGGTGATAGAGTGGGTAAATGGGCCTGGATTGTTCTGGAGAGTCGACATGGACTTGGGCCGAGGGGGTGGGGGTTGGTGATGCCCCCTCCTATCTGGCGGGATATTATGCCTTCGCTGAAGTAAATGGCAATTTAAATGGCATTCCAAAAATCCTGGCACATGACCATAATAACTCAATTCATATTCTATAACAGTTAACTTGCTGAATCACTCTTTTGAAAGTTGTTAGTGCCTTTTGTTGTGTTCCATGACCTTGGCTTGCAATGATTCTACAGAACTGCTGGTGACTTAGCCAGAATGACGATTTATTGATGTACATGTGGTATGGTAATGATCAGAATGCTATACAGGCCAAGTTGTCATCGAGTTACATTAGACTCTCCTGGAACTACCCATATGTGTGACTGTCCTCGTGTACCCCTTACAACCTTCTGCTGGTAGCTGGATGTCACCTGACTGATGTCTGATGCCACCTGCTGGTGGGAAGTCACACTGCTGAGTACATGTAATACTATCTAAAGGCATATCACCACATCCCCCTTCCTTTGGAGATATTGATGTTTATGTACAAACATGATTAATATCTTTACTCTACACATTTGGTTTATGCATAAACAATATAAGCAAATTTGACTTCCAGTTGCGGCTATGCCTGGGTAGGTCACGCGTTCAGCAGCTCACGCCGTGAACGTACTTTTGGGCCCTTTTAAGGAGCCCCAGCGGCACTTGGATGACGATTCCCGGTGTGGAAAGGCAGCAGTGAGGTTCCCTCAGCACTATATCGAGTGGACCATGAGCAGAGTGGTCAAAAAAGCGGCACTGGAAAAGAGAGGAGAGTGAGGGCGGAAAAGCAAGATGGCGGCGGGTGGAGACCAGGCAGCTTGGGCTCAGTGGTCTCGGGAGCAGCAAGAATTTTTGAAAAGCTGCTTTGGGGAGTTGAAGGCGGAGATGTTGGCCCCTATGAAGGTGTCGATCGAGAGGCTGGTGGAGACCCAGAGGGCGCAGGGGGCGGCGATTAAGGTGGTGCAGCAGAAAGCCTCTGATAACGAGGACGAGATCCTGGGCCTAGAGGTGAAAGTGGAGGCACACGAGGCGCTGCACAAAAAGTGGCAGGAGAAGTTCGAGGACCTGGAGAACAGGTCGAGGAGGAAGGATCTGGGTCTCCCTGAAGGTGTGGAGGGGTCGGATGTCGGGGCGTACGTGGCTATGATTCTGGGCATGCTAATGGGCGCGGGAGCCTTCCCGAGACCCCTGGAGCTGGATGGGGCACACAGAGTCCTGGCAAGGAGGCCGAGGGCGAATGAGCCGCCGAGGGCTGTGGTGGTGAGGTTTCACCGTTTCACCGACAGGGAGTGTGTCCTGAGGTGGGCGAAGAAGGAGCGGAGCAGCAGGTGGGAGAACACTGAAATCCGCATCTACCAGGACTGGAGTGCAGAGCTGGCACAGAAGAGGGCAGGATTCAACCGGGCCAAGGTGGTCCTCCATCGAAAAGGGGTGAAATTTGGGCTGCTGCAGCCAGCGTGGCTGTGGGTCACGCATCAGGACCGACAACATTATTTCGATACGCCGGACGAGGTGTGGACCTTCATCCAAAATGAAAAGCTGGACTCGAATTAATGGTTTGCTGCAGGTTGTGGGGATGCTGGGGAGTGGGAAGGGGTGATTTGATTAGATGTGTGTATTTTCTGGGCATGTGTATCGATTTGGAGGGGCTGTTCCCCGTGCTTGAAGGGGGGAGGGGGGCCGGAGGCCCTGGGGCGTTGGGAATTGGGGAGAGGCTGCAGGAGAAAGGAGCTGCGCCACAGGGGGCGGGGGCGGCCCAGGCAAAATACGCGGGCTTTTTCCCGCGCAAAAAGGGGGGGGCGTGGCCCGATGCGGGGGGCGGTACCGGATGGGAGCGCGCACTGACTCGTAGGGGGAGGAGTGGGGGGGACGGGACTTCGAGGGGGAATTCAATCGGGGGATCGTCGGCAGAGGCGGGAGCAGCTGGGGTCAGTAGGAGTCAGCTGACTTACAGGAGTGCAATGGGGGAGCAGGGGGGCTCAGCAACTGCCTGGCCGGGGGAAGGGGGGGGAGGGGGATCTGGGTTCCTGCTGTACTGACCAAGGGGAGCTGGAGGTAAGAGGGAGAGTCGGGGTGGGGAGTCCCCATCTGGGGGGCTGGAGAGTAGGGGAGGTGTGGGCACGTGGCTGGCCTAAGGCGGAGGGGCGGGGGGAGGGGGGGGGGGGGTGGTGGCTCCGCTGCAGTGTGGCTCGTATAGGCCGATTTTGCTCCTTAATGTGAATGCCAAGTTGTTGGCGAAGGTCCTGGCCACTAGGATTGAGGATTGTGTCCCGGGAGTGATACATGAGGATCAGACGGGGTTTGTGAAGGGCAGGCAGTTGAATGCAAACGTGCGGAGGCTCCTAAATGTGATTATGATGCCCTCGGAGGGGGGGGGGGGAGGCAGAAGTGGTGGCGGCAATGGACGCCAATAAGGCTTTTGATCGGGTGGAGTGGGAGTACCTGTGGGAGGTGCTGGGCAGGTTTGGGTTCGGGGAGGGGTTCAAAGGGTGGGTCACATTGTTATACTAGGCCCCGGTGACGAGCGTATCGACGAATCGGCTGAGGCCAGAGTACTTCAGGTTGTACCGTGGGACGAGACAGGGGTGCCCCCTGTCTCCCCTGCTGTTTGCTCTGGCAATTGAGCCACTGGCTATGGCACTAAGCGAGTCTAGAAACTGGAGGGGGTTGGTCCGGGGAGGGGAGGAGCATTGGATCTCGTTATATGCAGATGACCTGCTTTTGTATATCGCGGATCCAGTGGAGGGGATGGCAGAGGTCATGGAGACCTTTAGGGAGCTTGGAGACTTCTCAGGATCCAAGCTCAATGTTGGGAAGAGTGAGCTTTTTGTGGTGCATGCGAGGGATCAGGAGAGGAGGCTGGAGGAGCTGCCGCTCAAGAGGATGGAGAGAAGTTTCCGGTATTTGGGCATCCAGGTGGCCAGGAGTTGGGGGGTCCTGCACAAGCTCAATTTGCCACGGTTGGTAGACCAGATGGAGGAGGACTTTAGGAGATGGGATGTGTTGCTACTCTCCCTGGCGGGTAGGGTGCAGTTCGTTAAGATGACGGTCCTTCCGAGGTTCTTGTTCGTGTTCCAGTGACTGCCTGGGGCAGCACGGTAGCATTGTGGACAGCACAATTGCTTCACAGCTCCAGGGTCCCAGGTTCAATTCCTGGCCTGGGTCACTGTCTGTGCGGAGTCTGCACATTCTCCCCGTGTCTGCGTGGGTTTCCTCCGGGTGCTCCGGTTTCCTCCCACAGTCCAAAGATGTGCAGGTTAGGTGGATTGGTCATGCTAAATTGCCCATAGTGTTCAAAATTGCCCTTAGTGTTGGGTGGGGTTACTGGGTTATGGGGATAGGATGGAGGAGTGGACCTTGGGTAGGGTGCTCTTTCCAAGGGCCGGTGCAGACTTGATGGGCCGAATGGCCTCCTTCTGCACTGTAAATTCTATAATTCTATGATTCAATTCTCATCCCTCACTCAAGCGAGTGAGCAAGAGCATTATGGGGTTTGTATGGGCAAGTAAGACCCCGAGGGTTAAGAGACTGTTCTTGGAGCACAGTCGGGGAGGGGGGGGGGGGGGTATGGGGGTGGGGGAGAGGGGGGGGTTATGGGGGGGGGGGGTTGGCTGACACTGCCGAATTTGTGTAGCTACTACTGGGCAGCTAATGTGGCAATGATTCGGAAATGGGTAATTGAGGGAGAGGGGGCGGCGTGGAAAAGACTAGAGGTGGCGTCATGTGTAGGTACTAGTCCTAGCCTGGGGGCACTGGTGACAGCACCATTGCCGCTACCACCGACGCGGTACACCACGAGCCCGGTGGTGGCGGCGACACTGACAATTTGGGGGCAGTGGAGACGGCACAGGGGGGAGGTGGGGGCCTCGGTTTGGTCCCCGATACGGAACAACCATAGGTTTGCACCGGGCAGGATGGATGGTGGATTTCTAAGTTGGCATTGGGCGGGAATTAAAAGGATGGGGGACCTATTCATTGACGGGAGTTTTGCCAGTCTGAGCGTGCTGGAGGAGAAATTTGGGTTACCCCCGGGAAATGCCTTCAGGTATATGCAGGTCAGGGCATTTGTGAGGAGGCAGGTAGGGGAATTCCCGCTGCTGCCAGCCCGGAGGATACAGGACAGGGTGATTTCGGGCGTGTGGGTCGGAGAGGGTAAGGTCTCGGAGATATACCAGGAGCTGCAGGAGGTGGAGGAAGCCTAGGTGGAGGAGCTGAAGGGCAAGTGGGAGGAGGAGCTGGGTGAGGAGCTGGATGAGGGCCTGTGGGCTGACGCCCTGGGCAGGGTCAATTCCTCCTCATCTTGCGCCAGGCTCAGCCTGATCCAGTGGAAAGTGGTGCACCGGACGCATATGACAGGGGCGAGGATGCGTAAGTTTTTTGGGGTGGAGGACAGGTGTGTGAGATGTTCGGGGAGCCCAGCAAACCACACCCATATGTTCTGGGCGTGTCCTGCGCTTGCGGGGTTTGGGAGGAGCTTCGCAAAGGCTATGTCCAGAGTCTTGGACACTCGGGTAAAACCGAGCTGGGGGATAGCAACATTTGGGGTGTCAGACGAGCCGGGAGTACAGGAGCTGAAAGAGGCCGGAGTTTTGGCCATTGCCTCTTTGGTAACCAAGAGAAGGATCTTACTAATGTGGAGGGACGCGAAGCCCCCAAGCGTGGCGGCTTGGATCAATGACATTGCGGGGTTTCTCAGTTGGAGAGGATAAAGTTTGCCTTGCGAGGGTCTGTGCAGGGGTTCTCCAGATGGTGGCAACCGTTCCTTGACTTTCTTGCGGAACATTAGGTGGAGGTCAGCAGCAGCAACCCGGGTGGGGGGGGGGTCTTGTTTTGGTTTATGTAAGGGGCGTTTGCCCCATTTTTGTTCTTAGTTTATTAGATAGTTTAATGGTTAGAGGATTAAGTTGCTTTGTGTGTTGGTGCAATGCTCTTTGTATTTCTCTTTTGTATATTTTCTTTCCTTTCTGGAGTGTTTTGTAAAAATTTATTGGAATTTTTTTTAAAAAACATACTTTAAAAAAAAAACAAGCAAATTTAACTAGTGTGGCCTTAGACATGATGTGCCTGCTTGGTGTATGTCCCTTGCACACAGCTCATTGCATTTCCCTCACGAGATCGCCCCTCTAATCACTTGGGCTGTTGCCAGCCTTATTGAAGACTGGTTTGCGTGCCGGTCTCTTGCTTCGTATCCTTTTGACGCAATGCTTTTTGAAGGCATGTATCCTTGTTGGCCACACGTGCGTCACCAGCTTTTTCTATTTTGTTTCTTCCCACATTGCTGTTTGCTGCTTTGTTGTATGTCCTCTGTCTCTGGTTTGTCAGTTACAACATCAACATCTTCTCTTTTGCTTTCATCAGTGGGATGTGCGAGCTCTCCCACTCTTCTCCTCTTCCCCTTTTTTGTTTTCCTGATCATGTGGTGAGTGCTTTTCTTTTTGTGTTTGTGTTTGGCAATCCCTGTCTTAGTACTGATCAGCACCTGTGCATAGAAGTGTGCAGATCCTCAGGTGGGACCTCTGACGCCGACGTGCTTCCGAGGGATTGTGTAGCCACACCCAATTCTGTGCCCTCAATTGGAGGTTGGAGAATTTCGCTCTCTGATGCCTGGGTGGAAGTCACACCTATATCAGCAGGTGCTGTGGCTTCTTGGCTTGTGGGAACATCGATTAATAGCTCCTCATCACTGGAAATTACGATACAAACGTTCTCTGGCCCTGACGATGCAGGCGATGGGTCATTCTGGTCTTGCGCTAGTATGTATGTGTGATCCGTCGAGTTACATAACAATATAGTCATCAGCTCCTCTAATTCATCTTTCGGTGGAGTAGCCTCGAGCATCAGGGAACTACCCTTATGTGCGACTGTCCTCGTGTACGCCTTACAACCTTCTGCTGGTAGCCGGATGTCACCTGACTGGTGTCTGATGCTACCTACTGGTGAGAGGTCACAATGCTGAGTACATGTAATACTATCTACAGGCATATCACCACACCTATCTTCCGTCCTCTTGTAACTTTCGTAGTGCTCCTATGAGGTGTTTCTTCAGTGGCTACAGCCCGGGCGATGGTCAGCTGCTCTGCTTCTCTTGAGGTCAATTCAGATGCCTGTGGTGGGCGACCATGAGCAGCTCCAATCCAGCACAGCCTGGATACAGACTGGTTAGATCAAGCAGCGCTTCATTTTCAGGAAGGCAGCCTTCCCCTTTCTGAACCAGCACAGCATCTGAAATTAAAGAGAGACATGATTGACTGTCGATGTGTGCGTGGGGTTCCTCTGGGTGCTCCGGTTTCCTCCCACAGTCCAAAGATGTGCAGGTTAGGTGGATTGGCCATGCTAAATTGCCCTTAGTGTCCAAAAAGGTTGGGTGGGGTTACTGGGTCACGAGGATAAAGGGGGATAGGGTTGAGGCGTGGGGCTTAAGTAGGGTGCTCTTTCCAAGGGCCGGTGCAGACTCGATGAGCTGAATGGCCTCCTTCAACACTGTAAATTCTATGATATCTATGAGAGCAGAGAGAGAGAAGTGGCTGATGAAAGCAGCTGTTTACGGGGCACAATCGAACTTTTAGAAGTAGGTGTCTGACACATGAAGATGCTGATTTTCCCGATATGAACATGAAATTTCAAACAGGATTAAGTTGATGTGACCAGTAAGTTTCCCAATGGAAGCTAGCACTTCACAGCAAACCTGGCTCCTTGCAGCGTGATGATCTAAATTCTGTGTTCATATAGATCAGTATTTGTAATCTGAGAACAATTGTTATCCCCTTTAGCCTCATTCCAGACAAAATGTGGCAGAATCATGCCATGTAGTCTACTCAATTTTCCACTGAATTTTAGCTTGTTAAGAAAATATATATATGCCTGCCCATGAAGTTTTGAAGTTCTATAAATTATTTCACTTTAAAATCAAAAGAATATAAATTGTGTTACTTTGTGGTTGCATAACACCTGGAAAATGTCAACTTTCCTTTCAGCTTCAGGCAGTGAGTAGCCTGGGTGGGAGGAAGTGAAATTAGAGTGAGATTATCTTCAAATTTACAAAAAAATTACAAGCATATATCTGAAAAAGGTCTGCTTCTATGCAAAAAGCATTCATCAATCTACAGCATTTCTAAGGTGAATGTTGGTTCCTTGGAAGATGAAACCGGAGAGTTAATAGTGGGGAACACAATAGCGGCAAAGATGATAAACCAATGCTTTGCCTCAATTTTCATGGTGGAGGACACTAGTACCATTCCTTTAGGAACGGGCAATTCAGAGGTGATGGAAAGGGTGGGATTTGGAACAATCAGCATCAATAGGGAAACAATACTCAACAAATTCTTGAGATTGAGGGCAGACAAGTCCCCAGGGCCTGATGGCCTACATCCTAGGGTGTTAAAGTAAATGGCAGCAGAGATAGTGGATCAATTGGTTATAATGTTCTGAACTTCCCTGGACACGGGTAAAGTTCCATTGGATTGGAAAAATGTTAACGTAACGCCCTTATTCAAAAAGGGACGGAGGCAGAATGTAGGAAATTACAGACCAGTTAGTTTAACATCTGTTGTTGAAAAATGGTTCAAATCAATTAGAGTTCTTCGAAGATGGAACAAACAAAGTGGATAATGGGGATCCTATAGATGTGGTATATCTGGACTTCTGGAAGGCATTTGATAAGGTGTTGCACCATATCCAACCTTAAGGTCAATTCACAAGGGGTGATCACATGGGATTCGGGGTAATTTATTAGCTTGGATAGAAGGTTGGCTGACGGACAGGAGACAGAGAGTCGGGATAAATGGGTCTTTTTCTGGACGGCAAGATGTAACTATTCGGTCCACAGGCCCCAGCTATTTACAATCTATATTAACGGCTTGGATACAGGGATAGAAGGGTCTAAAGCCAAATTTGCAGACACAAAAATAGGTGGGACAGTAAGTTGCAATGAGGAAATAAGAACCTTACAAATGGATAGATAGGTTAAGAGAGGGGCCAAAATGTGGCAGATGGAGTTTAACGTGGATAAGTGTGTGGTCATGCATTTTGGTAGAAAAAATGGAAAGGCAACTTATCTAAATGGGGAGCGACTTCGGGATGCTCCGGTGCAGATGGACCTGGGTGTCCTCGTGCATGAGGCACAGAAAACGCAGGTGCAGCAGGTATTAAAGAAAACAAATGGAATGTTGGCATTAGCAAAAGGAATTGAGTATAAAGGCAAGGTAGTGTTGTTGCAACTATACAAGGCATTGGTAAGACCGCACCTGGAGTATTGTGCACAGTTTTGGTCCCCTTATTTGAGGAAAGATGTAGTGGCATTGGAGGCAGTTCAGAGGAGGTTCACTAGATTGATTCCAGAGATGAGGGGTTTGTCGTATGAAGAGAGATTGAACAGTTTAGGCCTATACTCTCTAGAGTTTAGAGGGGAGATCTAACTGAGGTATACAAGATGCTAAAAAGTGTGGATAAAGTATTTTATTTTCCAAATTTAGAGAACTAATTAATTTTTTCCCCAATTAAGTGCAACTTAGTGTGGCATATCTACCTACTCTGCACATCTTTGGGTGTGTGGGGGTGAGGCCCACGCAGACACGGGGAGAATGTGCAAACTCCACATGGACAGTGACCCGGGGCCAGGATCGAACCTGAGTCCTTGGCGCCTTGAGGCAGCAGTGCTAATCACTGCACCACCGTGCCGCCAACAGGTATGGATAAAGTAGACGTGGAGCAGATGCTTCCTATTGTGATGCATTTTAAAACGAGAGGTCATAATCTTAGAATAAGAGGTAGCAAATTTAAAACAGATTTGAGGAGACTACCCCCAGAGTGCAATGGAGGCAGGGACAGTGAGTAAATTTAAGGAGGAGTTAGACAGATTTTAAATTGGTAATGGGTTGAAGAGTTATGGAGAACGGGCAGAACAGTGAAGTTGATGCCATGATGGGATCAGCCATGATCACAGAGAAAGTCTTTAGGCTCAGGAGGCTAAATTGCCTACTCCTGCTCCTAGATCATGGGCGGGATTCTCCGGAATCCGGCGGGCGGGCCGTACCGGCGGCAAAGAGTGGCGTGAAGCACTCTGGTGTCGGGCCGCCCGGAAGGTGCGGGATCCTCCGCACCATCAGGGGCTAGGCCGGCACCGGTGGGATTGGCGCCATGCCAACTGGCGCCGAAGGGTCTCCGGCGGCGGGTGCGAGTTGGCGCATGTGTGGGAGCGCCAGCGTGTTCTGGCGTGATCCCAGCGCATGCGCAGGGGGGTTCTACACTGCGCCGGCCATGGCGGACCGTTACAGCGGCCGGCGCGGAGGGAACGAGTGCCCCCACGGCACAGGCCTGCCCGCAGATCGGTGGGCCCCGATCGCGGGCCAGGCCACTGTGGCCCGGGCCCCCCCTCCCCCCCCCCGCCCCCCCCAGGCCAGATCTCCCTGTGCCCCCCCGGGGACTCTGCAGGCCGCCCGCAGAGCCAGGTCCCGCCAGTAAGGACCTTGTTTGATTTACGCCGGCGGGACCGGCCGAAAGCGGGCGGCCACCACGCCCATCGCGGAGCGGAGAATCCCACCCCATGTGATCTAGGGAGGAGATGTTCTGGCTGATTTCACAATACAGCTCTTGGTCTGTAACATTGTAGGTAAAAGGTGAGGAACATATCAGCCATGATAGACTCGATGGGCTGAATGACCTAATTCTGCTTCTATATCGTAGGAATTTATGAACATCCCCAGCACAATCCGGAGCACCAGTCCGGGCAAGTCACTGCTGTCACCTGCGCCCTCCACCATTGCAGAGGCTATCACCGAGGAGGGATATTTTGGTAAGTGGCTCCTGGGTACCTACCTAGGTGCTCACTTCACACATGCTGCGGCGCATAAGGTGGAGGCAGGGACTCTCGAGGGAGTGGGAGGTTGGAGGTCTGCCTGATCCCGGGAGACAGCTGTCATCCGGACTAGTGTGGCACTTCTGGAAAGTATGATCCTATCATTGGTAGAGATGGAGCCAGGATTCACAGGAGGGGAAAAGCGGCACGTGGCAGGGCATGGGGCCAGAAGTGTGAGCCTGCCTTGTATGACAGCGTTCCCAGTGTATGAACCCTAACCGTTCACCATGGCCTCCTGTAACCCATCCCCCACCCCACACACTCAAAGATATATGGGCCTGTGAGATGGACTGGCCAGCACGCATGCAGGGATCACTCCTGAGGACAGTGGAATGCGATCCTAAATGCAGGAGTCAGACTTTGTTAAATGATGAGGAGCACCAGAGCTCATCTCACAGCGAGTTGTCATCATCCTCCATCCTGTGGACAAGACCCGCTGATACTGCCAACTCACAGCCAGCACCCTGTGATGATGTTGGTACCACCCTCGGAAGGGGAAGGGGGAACTCTGGTGGTGGGAAGGAGAGGAAGGCTAGGGGAAGGTGGAGTGAAGGACTGAGGGAGAGGGAATGGGTGGGTGATTATGGGGATAGGGGATTTTATTTGAGGTGGGGAGGGGGCCGGGGGTGGGGAGGGGCTGGGTGGGGGGGTGAGGGGGGTGGCGGGGAGGTGGGGGGGGGGGCAGGAGAGGTGGACAGGGCGGCGGTGGCCAAGCCTCCTTGTTGGTAAATCAGAGGTTATGAGGTTGGCCTGTGTGCGGTGACCTGCCCATCAGCCAGGGCTCCATGATGGATCCTCCTTGACACCCTCCTCATCCTCATCAGATGAGGCCTGCCATTCTTCCTCATCCTCCAGCATGTTGCCTCTCTGCTGCATGTTGTTGTTCAGGATGCAGCAGGCCAGCACAATGCTTGAGACCCCCCTGAGGCTATATTGGAGAGCCCCACCAGAGCGGTCCAGGCATCGGAAGCGCATCTTGAGGATGCTGATGCACCGCTCACTAATGCTCCTGGTTGCTGCATGGGCGTCGTTATAATGGTTCTCGACCTTGGTCTGGGGCCTCCACACAGGTGTCATAGCCGTGACCTCAGCAAGTTAACTTTGTCACCCAGGAGCCAACCCTTCACCTGTGGGAGCGCCTTGAATGTGCCTGGAACCTCAAATTGCACCCGGATGTAGGCGCCATGCACATTGCCTGGGTACTGGGCGCAGACGTGCATGATTTGCCGCTGGTGGTCGCACATCGACTGCACGTTCAGGGAGTGCAAGGCCTTCCTGTTGATCAAGGACACCCCCTGTTGAACTGGTGTTCGGATGGGGACGTGCGTCCATCGATCACCCCATGGACGTGGGACATGCCAGCGATGGCGGTGAATCCTGCTGCCTAGGCATCTTGGTGGGTCTGGTCAAGATTGAAGGTTAAATATTCTGTCACATCTTGGATGCACCTACGTGCAAATGTTTGCGATATCCCACACAGGTCCCCGCTCGCGCCCTGGAATGATCCAAAGATATAAAGGTTCGGGTCGACCGACACCTTGACGGCCACTGGGAGCGGGTGAACTCCTCCATACCCCTGTGGTGCCAGGTTTGCTACCACCTGGCACAGGTGGTACATGGTCTCCATGGTTAACCAGAGTCGGCGACGGCACGGGACAGAGAATGTTAGTTAGATGAGGGTTTCCTTGACTATCAAAAATTACCTGATTTGTACCGTTGCGCCACCCTCAACATACCCCCCCCACCTCTACCCCTTGATATGTTGCTGTCCGCACTGCACCACTGTCCCCATAGTGAGCGGCCCTGGATGTATGGATCCTCTATCCTCACCACCCGTCCCTGCCACCAGGATGTACTGGTGGCTGCCGCTACCTATGTCAACGATAGGCTGTGGCCCCTGTCCTGTTTCCCCCTGTGGAGTCTACTGTGGCCCCTGTCCTGTTTCCCCCTGTGGAGTCTACTGTGGCCCCTGTCCTGTTTCCCCCTGTGGAGTCTACTGTGGGTCTCCTCACTGGTGGGCCATGTGCTGTATCGCCAGAACGGTGGCAAATTGTATTGTGGTGGAGCCAGTCAACCTGTGATGCCAATCGCCTTGGGCCTAGAGGCTTGAGTATGGGCAGGTCCTACAGATGGGGGTGGTGAGCGAGGGAAGTGTGTGTCTGCTGGGGGCTTAACTGCAGGATGATGAGGAGCCTGGGTTCAACACACAGATTGTGAGAAAGAGCTGGCCATGATTCCTGGCCGGGGGCTGGGTGGGTGGGAACAGTGCACCGGCAGGGCTTGGAGACAGCTCGTGGTCCTGATGGGTGGGATAGCTGATAATGTCACTGAGAGGGGCTATGTTCAAGGGAGAGTGCCAAAGGCCACGTTGTGTGTGTTCTTTGTTTGGGGCGAGCTCTGCTAATTCCCCTGCTGCCTGTGCTGTGGGACTGCACTGCTGGTGAGTGCACTGAGGAGTGCCAGTACCTGGTGAGCCGGTGATTGAGCTTGGCCACGGCCATTTCATTGATGGGGTTTGAGGGTTTCCTGGATGGGCTTCCCAGATGATCAGAGGCTCACAGAGCATTTACAGGATATAGTGAGCAGTCAGGAGCCTAAGCAGCACCAAAGCGGTGCGTTTAAATCACATACTGCAGCAATGGCGGTCTGAGCCAGGCCACCCCGATCCCGAGGGGGACACACCGAATGCACGGATTAGCACCACGTCGTTCTCCGCTACTCCCTGCGGCCCAGGCAGCCACCCCTCAGCAAGCCCGACAGGTTTTGAGAGTTTTTTACCTTCTCGTTCCCCCTCAACAGCCATGGCGCCCAGGCCCTGCATCTAAACACTTGCAGCAATATGCGCCTGTGTGGCTCCTACCTGAGAGGGGCGGGGCATCACAGAAGGGTGGAGCGCGCAGTGTCCAACCTGCTAATGACATTCAAATCTATGCAAATGACGGATTTGCATGGGCCCGCCGACACAGGGCGCGAACTTCACGAACGCAGCCAGCGGGGGACCGAATCATTGCAACGGAAACAGGGCCGGCGCAAATCGCGATTTTTGCATGACCCTCTATTCTCCGCCCAATCGCAATTCTAGCTGCCGATGTTGGGAGGCGGAGAATTCAGTCCACAGTATTCTAAAAATGGCACAACACCACCAATGGATGTTGAGCTAAGAAAGATATTGGGCTGGCTGACTAAAGGTTTGGTCAACGATGTCAGTATTACGGAGGGTTTTAAAAGAACTGTTGAGTTTTAAAGGAGCAAGCAAAGTAGAGAGATTTTGTGTGAAGGTTTTAGAGCTGAGATCTGGATAGCTGAAAGTACAGCCACCAATCATGCTATCCCGACTATTTGGAACAGCTATTCATCAATAAGCTAAGCTATTACAGGTAGGTATAACATTAGTGCAGATTGTTTTGCCACACAGACGTATCCTTTGAAACAAGAAGACGAGATGCTTTCAACATTGGCAGATGTGGTGAACGTATTGTACTAACCATTCACCATGTATTACACTGTATCATGCTGTTGCCCATGTGGGCTCCACCTATGGACCATTGTACGATATTACACAGAATGTATCATGTTGGTGCCCTTGTGGGCTCTGCCCCCTTGAGGGGAGGTATAAAGAGCAGCTGCCCTGTAGGCGGCCCGCACTAGCAGAGCAGTCGCAGGCAGGCACTGTTCTAGCCGATTAAAGCCACTGTTCACTTCAACCCTCTCTTGCGTGAATTGATGGTCGCATCAACAGGTAACAGAAAAAAAGCTGTGACAGGATGGACAAAAGAAGAATTCTCACAAAACCAGGTTAAAGTTCAACAGGTGTATTTAGAACATAGAACATAGAACAATACAGCGCAGTACAGGCCCTTTGGCCCACGATGTTGCACCGAAACAAAAGCCCTCTAACCTACACTATGCCATTATCATCCATATGTTTATCCAATAAACTTTTAAATGCCCTCAATGTTGGATAGAACATAGAAAACATTTAAAGATATGTTAAGTCTTAAATGAAATGAAATGAAAATCGCTTATTGTCACGAGTAGGCTTCAATGAAGTTACTGTGAAATGCCCCTAGTCGCCACATTCCGGCGACTGTTCGGGGAGGCTGGTACAGGAATTAAACCGTGCTGCTGGCCTGCCTTGGTCTGCTTTAAAAGCCAACGATTTAGCCCTGTCCTAAACCAGCCCCTAACAGTAACATGGCTGTATGCTGACTAAATTTACTCTCAAAAACAATTAAGTTTGAGGAACGGGACTTCTACTTCGAAATACCAGACGAAGTATGGACTTTTATTAAAGAAAAGAGGCTGGAGGTGAACTAAAAGACACTGAAGCCTTGGAGAGTACTGTGGCGGTGATTTGTTGTGCTGGGCTGTATAAGTACAAGTAGTGCTATGTGTAATGAACTGTTACTCAGGGACAAATGGGAGGTTGGGAATGGCGATTGCCCGAGGGGGGGGCTCGAGGATGCGGAGGGCGTGAGCTAGAGGCTGGCCCAAAAAGGGTAATGGCTAGTCGGCGGGGGGGAGGGGGGGAGCCCCCTGACCGGGCTGATTACATGGAACGTCAGAGGGTTGAATGGGCCGGTCAAGAGGGCTTGCGTGTTTGCGCATTTGAGGGGGCTGCAAGAGACACACCTAAAGGTTACAGACCAGACGAAATTGAGCAAGGGGTGGGTTAGCCAAGTATTCCACTCAGGGCTGGACTCAAAGACCAGGGGGGTAGCGATCTTGATCAACAAACGAGTGGCATTCGAGGTAGGGAGAAATATGTCAGACAAGGGGTGTAGGTACATAATAGTGAGTGGGAAGCTGGAGGGGGTGTGGGTGGTACTCGTGAACATATATGCTCTGAATTGGGATGATGTGGAATTGATGAGGCGGGTGTTAGGTAAGATCCCAGACTTAGAGTCACATAACCTGATCATGGGAGGAGATTTTAACAGTCATTGATCCGGAATTGGACCGGTCAAAATCCAGGACAGGAAGGAGGCCCACTGCGGCAAAGGAACTGAAGGGGTTTATGAAACAGATGGCTGGAGTAGACCCATGGAGGTTGCACGGCCAAGAGCGAAGGAGTTTTCTTTTTTCTCACATGTCCACAAGGTATGCTTGTGATAGTCACCACTGTTGTATTATATTGTATGTATGGGTATTACGGTAAGGCCCCTGTACTACAGGTACGAGGATCCCTGCCTGCTGGCTCCGCCCAGTAGGCGGAGTATAAATGTGTGTGCTCTCCAAACAGCAGCCATTTCGTAAACTGCTGTAGGAGGCCACACATCTCTGTGTAATAAAGCCTCGATTACATTCTACTCTTGTCTCGTCATAATTGATAGTGCATCAATTTATTAGACAGAGATTTTTCAGAGATGGACCTCCTCATCAAGCCGGATCGCCTGCAGCTACATCCTCAAGCAGACAACGCCAAAAAGGAGTTCCAAAATTTGGCTAACTTGCTTTGAAGCATACATCGGATCTGCGCCAGACCCAATCTCAGAAGCAGAGAAGCTCCAGATTCTGTACACGCGACTGAGCTCCAACGTTTTTCTCGTCGTCCTGGACGCGCCTACCTACGCAGTGGCCATGGCACTACTGAAGGAGAATTACGCTCAGCAGACCGACAAGATCTACGTCAGGCACCTCCAATCCACACGGCCCCGACTTCCGGTGAGTCTGTGGAAGATTTCTGGCGTGCCCTGCTCGCCCTGGTGAGAGACTGTGACTGCCAGGCCGTTTCGGCCACTGAACATTCGAACCTGCTAATGAGAGACACGTTCGTTACGGGCATAGGGTCTGACTACATCCGCCAGCGCCTCTTAGAAGGGGCCACGCTTGACCTCGCAGCGACCAAGAAACTAGCGCTCACGCAACGTACAGGCTTATGCCCCCGACCGCACGGCCCACCCCCCCCCGAGCATCGTGGACCCCGCCAGCGACCGCCCTCAGTCAACCCCACCCTGGTTAATACCTCCTCATCATGTGCCAGGCTTAGCAGATACAATTTAAGGTAGTCCACTGGGCACACATGACAGCGGCTAGGATGAGCAAGTTTTTCGGAGTAGAGGATAGGTGTGCGATGTGCGCGGGAAGCCCAGCAAATCATGCCCACATGTTTTGGGCATGCCCGAAGCTTGGAGGGTTTTGGCAGAGTTTTGCTAAAGCAATGTCCACGGTACTAAAAACACGGGTGGTGCCGAGTCCGGAGGTAGCGATCTTTGGAGTGTCGGAAGAACCAGGAGTTCAGGGGGCGAAAGAGGCCGACGTCTTGGCTTTTGCCTCCCTGGTAGCCCGGAGACGGATTTTATTAATGTGGAAGGTATTTTGTTATGCTCTTGACGTAGCATAAGCTGTTTCCTTGATGTGCACTCTGACAAAGGAAGGTTCAGACTTGGAGATAGCTTCAACACGTTTATTACTGTTAACAATTCTCCTACTTGGATTCGATGCTACTGTTAATCCTTCTATAGCTACTCAGACTGACTAACCAGTCTGCTACAATCCACGTGGTGGGAGTGAGGTACAATCAACCCTGTGTCTGTACTCACTGAGTGTCTCCACTGGAAAGAGACTGAGTATGTGTGATGTGTCCTTTTATATGGGTTGGTGTAATGCCCTCCATTTGGTAGTATCACCTCTGTCTGTATCTTGAATGCCCATTGGTCGTGTCCTGCCTTACTGACCTATTGGTTGACTGCCTGTGTGTCATGTATCTGGTGCTCCCTCTAGTGTCTAGCTAGGTGTATGTACATTAACCCTTTGTGTACTTACAGTGATGTATATCACCACAGAGGGACTCGAAGCCCCCAACTGTAGTGACCTGGGTCAGTGACATGGCTGGGTTTCTCAGTCTCGAGAAGATAAAGTTCGCCTTAAGAGGGTCAATGGTTGGGTTCATCCGGAGGTGGCAGCCGTTCATCGACTTCCTCGGGTAAAATTAAAATGTCAGCAGATGCAGTATTCCAAGGGGGGAGGGGGGGGGGGGGTAGGAGAGGGTCGGATTGTTGTTTTATGGTTGGGGTGTGTGAAGATTGGGATGGGGGGGGGGAAATGTTTATTATACCATGTGTATGTCATTGTTATTGTTATTATTATAAAAATGTTCAAATAACTTAATAAAACTATTTCTAAAAAAAGTAAATATACTGATGAGAATGTATTAATTTATTCCTTCAAAGGAAAGAGGATGTAGTGATATCATGGTTGTGTTGTAATTCATCGACTCACCACTAGGAGTCTCATTATTATATAAGTGAATGTTAGAGTCGGGGGAGAGGGGGTAAATTTTTCAAATACCTTAATAAAAATATTTTTCAAAAAAAAATGAGAGACACCTGACCTACTAGCTAATCCCATTTGCCAACAGGTGACGCGCCATGATGCAAGTGCTCATCCAGGTATTTTTTTTAAAGGATGTGAGGCCATCTACCTCTACCACACTCCCAGTCTGCATTCCAGACTGTCACCACCCTCTGGGCAAATGCTTTTCCTCAAATCCCCCTAAGTCTCCTGCCCCTCACCTTGAACTTATGTCCCCTCATAACTGACCCTTCAACTAAGGGGAATAGCTGCTCCCTATCCACCTTCTCCACGCCCCTCGTAATCATGTACACCTTGATCAGGTCGCCCCTCAGTCTTCTCTGCTCCAGTGAAAACAACGCATACCTATTCAACCACTTTTCATAACTTAAATGTTCTATCCTAGGCAACATCCTGGTTAATTGCCTCTGCACCCCCTCCAGTGCAATCACATCCTTCCTGTCACGTGGCGACCAGAATTGCACACAGAGCTGTGGCCTCACCAAAGTTCTGTACAACTCCAACTTGACCTCCCTGCTATTGTAATCTGTGCCTCGATTGATAAAGGCCAGTGTCCCACATGCCTTTTTCACCACCTTATTAAGCCGACCTTCTGCCTTTAGAGATCTATGACAAACACGCTAAGGTCCCTTTGTTCCTTGGAACTTGCCAGCGTCAGGCCATTCATTGAATACTTCCTTGTCAAATTACTCCTTCCGAAGTGTAAACTTTGCAGTGTTAATCACTGAGAGAGTACATTGATTGTTATGTTCTGAATCACCAACTAAATTAATTATTATGGTTTGAACTAATATGATTAAATTAAGCAACCAGCAGTTTGCACCCTTTTGTAGTAAATATGTATAAAACAAAACATATTTGAAGCGAAATATAACACTAATGTTTAACTATACATTTGCTTCCTAAAATGTTCTCAGGATGTTGACAATACTGACATAGCCATAGTTATTGCTGCTCAAGGGCATTCACAGCAGAAGTTAGTCATTCAGCCCCTTGAATCTCTTCCACCTTTCAGTTAAATCATGGCTGATGTGAATCCCAATTCTACTGACCTAGCTTTGCTTTAAATCACTTGATACTTTCAGTTCTGGATTTCCACTACCCTTTGTGTGAAATATGTGGTATTATCAGGTATTGCAGTACACGAGAGGCTGAAGACCATTGGTTAAACATAGGAGTTTACCATTGACTGTTTTGTATGTAGCTCCGCCCTGACAGGCGGGGTATAAGAACTGGTGCCATCCCAGCAGCCCTCATTCTGTACCGAAGCTGCTGGGGAACAGTTCTGGTCTATTAAAGCCTTCAGTTATGTTACTACCTCGTTTTAATAGTAATTGATAGTGCATCAATTTAATAGACTATTACTTAAGCTGAAAGGATGGATCTCCGAATCAAGCCAGAGTGTCTGCAACTCAGGCCCCACGCGGAGAACTCGGCGGTGATTTTCAAGCACTGGCTGGCGTGCTTTAAATGCTACCTCGAGACGGCCGGAGGCACACCCTCGGGGGAGCAGAAACTGCATCTCCTGCACTCAAGGGTAAGCCCTGGGATCTACACCCTCATCGAGGAGGTGGAGGACTTTGATGCAGGGATCGAACTGTTAAAAGAACATTATATCCGCCCTGTAAATCAGGTCTACGCATGTTACCTGCTTGCAACAAGACGGCAAAGCCCCAGGGAATCGTTGGAGGAGTTCTACCGCGCACTACTGGTGCTGGGCAGAAACTGTGGCTGCCCGCAGGTTTCGGGAGCGAGCACACGGAACTCCTAATCTGGGATGCCTTCGTAGCAGGTATGTGCTCCTCAGAGATCCACCAGCGACTCTTAGAAAAAGACACCCTGGGACTTAGAGAGGCACGGGCCCTGGCAGGGTCCATGGACATTGCCTCCAGAAACGTGCAATCCTACGTCCCCGACCATGCGGCGGCCCCCCTGGGCAGCGTGGCAACCCACAGCGGCAGCCCCACAGACTTTCCCCGTGTCCCTGCAGGCCTGCGCGGTAAGACGGCCCGTTAACTCCATCGGGCCCCGCTGTTTCTTCTGCGGGCAGGCGAAGCACCCCCGCCAGCGCTGCCCGGCCCGCACCTCCACCTGCAAAGGGTGCGACAAGAAGGGCCATTTTGTGGGGGTCTGCCAGGCACGAGCGGTGGCCGCGGTCTCCAGCGGCGACTCCGGACCGCTGCAGCAATCTTCTCTTCGGGCCCCAGGCGGCCAACATTCACCGCCACCCCCCTTATCCTACGGCCACGTGCGGCCCACGGACGCGGCCATCCTGTTCCTCGGACACCACGCTGGACATTTTGTCCATCCCCAACCACCATGTGCGACCCATGGGAGACGCCATCTTGGATGGGGCCCCAGGACCCCAGCACGGCCAACTACACGCTGCCCGATCAAAACCCGCAACTACTTCATCTGGCCTCGGTAATTCTGGACCAAAATCGACCTCGGGCACTCTCAACAGCAACGACGACGGTCTTCATCAATGGCCACGAGACGTCCTGCCTGATCGACTCTGGGAGCACGGAGCGCTTTATACAGCCCGACACAGTAAGGCGTTGTTCACTTGTTACCCACCCTGTAAACCAAAGAATCTCCCTGGCCTCCGGTTCACACTCAGTGGAGATAAAGGGGTTGAATCATAGATTCATAGAATCATAGAATTTACAGTGCAGAAGGAGGCCATTCGGCCCATCGAGTCTGCACCGGCTCTTGGAAAGAGCACCCTACCCAAGGTCAACACCTCCACCCTATCCCCATAACAGTAACCCCACCCAACACTAAGGGCAATTTTGGACACTAAGGGCAATTTATCATGGCCAATCCACCTAACCTGCACATCTTTGGACTGTGGGAGGAAACCGGAGCACCCGGAGGAAACCCATGCACACACGGGGAGGATGTGCAGACTCCGCACAGACAGTGACCCAAGCCGGAATCGAACCTGGGACCCTGGAGCTGTGAAGCAATTGTGCTATCCACAATGCTACCGTTCTGCCTAGCAAACCTCACAGTCCAAGACAGGAAATTCAACAATTTCCGCCTTTATGTCCTGCCGCACCTCTGCGCGGCTACACTCCTGGGGTTGGACTTCCAATGCAATTTGCAAAGCCTCA
Source organism: Scyliorhinus torazame (assembly GCF_047496885.1). Taxonomy (NCBI): domain Eukaryota; kingdom Metazoa; phylum Chordata; class Chondrichthyes; order Carcharhiniformes; family Scyliorhinidae; genus Scyliorhinus; species Scyliorhinus torazame. The sequence goes on from NC_092710.1 coordinate 262,096,290, forward strand.
CTTTTAAATTTGGCGGCCCTATACCCCCCCTTACTGTCGGCGGCCTCGCGACCCTTAAAGGTCGACCCGCCTTCCCTGTTTGCGAACCTCACCCCGGATTGCAACCCCGTCGTCACCAGGAGCAGACGGTACAGTGCCCAGGACAGGACTTTCATCAGGTCAGAGGTCCAAAGGCTACTGAGGGAAGGGGTCATTGAAGCGAGCAACAGTCCTTGGAGAACTCAAGTAGTGGTGGTAAAGACCGGGGAGAAACATAGGATGGTCATTGACTACAGTCAGACCATCAACAGGTTTACACAGCTGGACGCGTACCCTCTCCCCCGTATATCCGACCTGGTAAACAGGATCGCGCAATATAAGGTCTTCTCCACAGTGGATCTTGTCATGATATCCACATCAGCATATCATGGTGCAATCACACACACACTGATGGACAGGTAGTTGGACCAACCTACACACACACAACATCACAGCCAATCACCAGTGAGAGCACACGCACTATAAAACAGGGAACACCACAGTTCCCGCTCATTCTGCCAGGAGATAGCTCAGAGCACAGAGCTCACAGCGTGCCACTCAGACATAGACCATGTGCTGAGTGCCTCACCAAGATAGTGATAGGGCTGGGTCCACAGGTTAGCTGGTGAAGCATGAACCTAAGCCAGCAGTTAGTAGTTGTTGTTGTTTAAGATGCCATCCACATCTACAACTCCCTGGCATTCGCAGAAGGCGAGGACAAGACTAAATATAAGACGGTGCTTCTAAAGTTCGGAACACTTCAGCGTGGAAGTCAATGAGAGCTTCGAGAGGTACCTCTTCCAGCAGTGCCTGCTGGGTAAGGATGAGCCTTTTCAATCTTACTTGACACACCTCCGTATGCTCGCGCAGTCCTGCGGCTATGAGGCCACCTCCAACTCCATGATACGGGATCAGATAGTTTTTGGGGTTATCTCGGACATCCTGCGCCAGCAGCTTCTCAAATTTAAGCGCCTCACCCTAGCGACTGCCATCGAGACCTGCTTCCTCCATGAGAACGTGACCAGCCGGTACTCCCAAATCCAGTCGGCCGAAACGGCACGGCACAGGTCCTACGAGGCGGAGCGGGTCCAGTCGATCGAGTTCCTCCCGGCCCACGGCCCGGACGAGGGTGGCCATTTCGCACGCTTTCCGAGGCCTCCCGCACTTGTACGCGCCAAAAGAGGGAACGTTGACGCAGAGGGACGTGATGCGCAGGCGCGTTCTACGCAGGACCACACGGTGCATGCGTGGTGGCGCAACGAATGCCATGACATCACAACGTGCAGCAACTGTGGCTCCGCCCATTTAAAGTGGCAATGTCCGGCCAAAGCGCGACAATGTCTCCGCTGTGGCAGGATGGGCCACTACGCTGCCTGCTGTTGAGCAGCTCAACCTGCCCACTCCCAACAATTCCACCAGCCCCGCAGGGACATGCGGGCGATTCAGCCCCCCTACACTGAGTCATATCCAGATAGTATGCAGACCAGCGACACCGAAGTCAGGGAGCCATTCCACTTTGCGGTAATCCACAAGAACCGGATGTCCCCAAGCCGGAACTACCAGCCGCTGCCAGTGCACAGCATTGATCCGGGCGATGAGTGGTGTGCCACCCTAACGGTCAACCGATCACAGATCACATTTCGCCTGGACACTGGTGCCTCCGCCAATCCCCTCGCATGGTCAGCCTTCCAGACCTTGAAGGTTAAACCACCGATTCTGCCATCCCACTGTCAGCTGGTTGACTACAATGGAAACGTCATCCCGGCCACAGGTCCTGCCAGCTCGATGTTACACACAACTCACACAAAGCCACATTGTCATTTGAAATCGTTGGATCCTCAAAGGACTCTCTGTTAGACGCACAGGCGTGCAAGATCCTCCACCTCCTTCAGCAGGTACACATTCTGTCTCCAGAAGGCACGTCCGATTTCCCGGATGCAGACTTTAGGGCGCAGCTCCACTCACTCCTCGCGCACAACCAGGAGGTTTTCGAGGGCATGGGCACACTGCCCTATGCGTACAGAATACGGCTCAAACCGGACGCCACCCCGGTCATTCACGCACCTCGTAGGGTCCCAGCACCACTCAAGGACCACCTCAAGCAGCAGCTGCAGGACCTGCAGGACCAAGGAGTGCTTTCCCGGGTCACGGAGCCAACGCCATCGGTCAGCTCCATGGTGTGCGTCAAGAAGCCCTCCGGCAAGCTCTGGATCGGTATCGACCCAAAATATTTGAATCACAACATCATGAGGGAACACTACCCCATACCCAAACGAGAAGAAATCACGAGCGAGTTGGCTTGGGCAAAAATATTCACCAAGCTTGATGCCTCAAAGGGCTTTTGGCAGAATCAATTGGATCAGTCCAGCAGGAAGCTGTGTACTTTCAACACTCCATTTGGCAGATACTGCTACAATAGGATGCCATTCTGCATCATCTCAGCCTCTGAGGTGTTCCATCGCATCATGGAACAAATGACGGAGGGCGTCGAAGGGGTACGGGTCTATGTAGACGACGTTATCATCTGGTCCACCACAGGAGCACATCAGTCGTCTCCAGCGTGTCTTTGCACAGATACAAGATCACGGCCTGCGTCTCAACCGAGCCAAGTGCTCTTTTGCCCAGACTGAGCTAAAGTTTTTGGGGGACCATATCTCACGGTCAGGTGTGCGGCCGGATGCCGACAAAGTGGCAGCCATCGCAGCCATGCAGCAGCCATCAGACAAGAAGGCAGTGCTGCGCTTTCTCGGGATGGTCAACTTCCTGGGGAAGTTCATTCCTAACACGACTGCTCTTCGCCACCTGGTCAAAAAGACAACGGAATTCCAGTGGCTTCCCGCACACCAGAGTGAATGGGAGGAGCTCAAGGTCAAGCTCACCACCGCCTCGGTACTGGCGTTTTTCGATACCTCACGGGAAACAAAGATCTCAACTGACGCCAACCAGTCCGGCATTGGGGCGGTACTCCTGCAACGGGACGACACCGCATCATGGGTCCCGGTCGCCTATGCGTTGCGGGTCATGACCTCCACAGAACAGCGCTATGCACAGATTGAGGAGTGCCTAGGCCTGTTGACTGGCGTCGACAAGTTTCACGACTATATATATGGTCTTCCGCAGTTCACTGTGGAGACCGACCATCGCCCCCTGGTCGGCATCATTCAGAAGGACCTCAACGATATGACCCCTCGCCTCCAGCGCATTCTGCTCAAGCTCCGAAGGTACGACTTCCAAATTGTCTACACCCCAGGGAAGGATCTCATCATCGCGGATACTCTGTCCAGGGCGGTCACACCGCCCGATCCGGAGGGGTTCGTTTGTCAGGTCGACGCACAAGTAGCCTTCACATCGGCCAATCTGCCGGCCACTGACGCACGCCTGGGCCACAGTCGCCGTGACACTGCGGCTGACTCTCTTCTACAACGTGTGAGGCGCCATATGACGGAAGGGTGGCTCAAGGGGCAGTGCCCACAATTTTACAATGTCCGGGACGACTTGGCCGTCATTGATGGTGTCCTCTTGAAGTTGGACCGGATCGTGATCCCACACAGCATGCACCGGCTTGTCCTCGAACAACTGCACAAAGGCCATCTCGGAGTTGAAAAGTGCAGGCGGAGGGCCCGAGAGGCTGTGGACTGGCCGGGCATCAGCGACGACATCACCAACATGGTGCTCAACTGCCCCACCTGCCAAAGGTTTCAGCCGGTGCAACCCCCTGAGACACTTCAGCCCCATGAGTGGTCACGTCCCCCTGGGCGAAGGTGGGCGTGGACCTCTTTCATGCGCTCGGCAGGGACTACATTATTCTGATTGACTACTTCTCAAGTTATTCGGAGGTCATACGCCTGCACGACACGACGTCATCAGCTGTCATCCGGGCATGCAGAGAAACCTTTGCTCACCATGGAATTCCGCTCACCGTCATGTCTGACAACGGGCCTTGCTTTGCGAGCCAAGAATGGTCCTCCTTTGCCACTACATACAACTTCACACACGTGACGTCCAGTCCCTTGCATTCTCAGCCGAATGGCATGGCGGAAAAGGGCGTCCACATTGTGAAGCGGCTCCTCTGCAAGGCTGCTGATGCCGGATCTGACTTCTGTTTAGCCATGTTGGCCTATCGCTCGGCCCCACTGTCCACGGGCCTCTCGCCAGCCCAGCTGTTGATGGGTCGCACCCTCAGCACCACTGTGCCGTCCATTCATGTTCCTGACCTCGACCATGCTCCAGTATTGCGAAGGATGCAACAACAGCGTGCTCAGCAGAAGGTGGCACATGACGCTCGGGCGACTGATCTTCCTGCCCTGGCGCCTGGAGACAACGTCTGCATACACCTACCAGAGGGTGGCTGGTCGGCAACCGCTGAGGTTCTCCGCCACGTGGCTCGCCGCTCATTCCTGGTTCGCATGCCTGATGGCTCCATTTGCCGCCGTAATCGGCGGGCCCTTCATCTGGTTCCGCGCTCTCTACGAGATCATGCACCGGTGCCACACCCTCCTGTTGTCCCTGATGTCGACTTTGTTGAGCCTCCTGCCACTCTGCCTCTTCCTCTCTCGCCCGTGGCCAGGCTCATTCCTCAGCCGGTGGATCCTGACCCACCCTTAAGGCGGTCAACCCGAATTCATCGCCCACCTGAGAGACTTGACTTATGAGCCTGTTAGCACATTGGACTCACTGAATTGTTTTACAGTACTGTTAACGAGTTTCTTTTCTTGTCGTTCATTGTTCCAGAAATTCTATCTCGTCGTTTGCTGATTGCATTTGTTCTGTTATTGGTACAACCTCGTTGCTCTGTTGCACCTAACACCTTCCTCTATATATAGTTTAGCCTCATGTACATGTTGTAAATATTGCATACACATACTCAGATGCACTCAGTACACATTTCTATTTATTAGCATATAGGCACATATCCTTTGTGAAAGGGGGGGATGTCATGATATCCACATCAGCATATCATGGTGCAATCACACACACACTGATGGACAGGCAGTTGGACAACCAGCACACACACAACATCGCAGCCAATCACCAGTGAGAGCACACGCACTATAAAACAGGGAACACCACAGTTCCCCCTCATTCTGCCAGGAGATAGCTCAGAGCACAGAGCTCACAGCGTGCAACTCAGACATACACCATGTGCTGAGTGCCTCACCAAGATAGTGATAGGGCTGGGTCCACAGGTTAGCTGGTGAAGCACGTACCAAAGCCAGCAGCAAGTTGTTACAGTTGTTAAGACAATGAAACAGAGTTGTACCATCGACAGCCGTGTTGGATCATTTGTGCATCAGAACACCCAACACGACAACCACCAGCCAAGCTAGCTCTTGGTGCTTGTTTGACAGTTCTGGTGATGAGGCGTTCTGCCAGATGACTCTGACAGTCTGCTCAGGGAACCATCCAACATCCTCCACAGTATCCTTTTCTCTAAGAGCCTCAAGGACATTACGTGCAGACGACTGCTTCATTGCCTTGTGGTCAAAGGTGTTTTTCTGAATAAACTTTTCCCTGAGGGACAGGTGATAAGGCACGGTCCAATTACTTGGAGTGTTCCGCGGCAATGAGGCCAGACCCATCCTTCGTAACATCGGGGACAGGTAGAACCTCAGTACGTAGTGACACTTGGTGTTTGCGTATCGGGGGTACACGCACAGCTTGATGCAGCTGCACACAAAAGTGTTCATCAGGATGAGGGAGATGTTGGGTACGTTTCTCCCTCCCTTATCCAGAGATTTGTACATGGTGTCCCTTCGGACATGGTCCATCTTGTATCTCCAGATGAATTTAAAGATGGCTCGGGTGACTTCTGCGGCGTAGGGGCGGGTAATGGGCCAGACCTGCGCCACGTACAGCAACACCGAGAGTACCTCTCACCTGATGACCAGGGTTTTGCCCGCAATGGAGAGGGAGCATTGCTCCCATATGCCCAGTTTCTGTCTTACCTTGGCGATGCATATAGAAACATATAAAATTATGAAGGGAATAGGATAGATGCGGGCAGGTTGTTTCCACTGGCGGGTGAAAACAGAACTAGGGGGAATAGCCTCAAAATAAGGGGAAATAGATTTAGGACTGAGCTTAGGAGGGACTTCTTCACCCAAAGGTTTTGAATCTATGGAATTCCTCGTCCAGTGAAGTAGTAGAGGCTCCTTCTTTAAATGTTTTTAAGATAAAGATAGATAGTTTTTTGAAGAATTAAGGGATTAAGGGTTATGGTGTTCGGGCCGGAAAGTGGAGCTGAGTCCACAAAAGATCAGCCATGATCTCATTGAATGGCGGAACAGGCTCGAGGGGCCAGATGGCCTATTCCTGCTCCTAGTTCTTATGTTCTAATGTTCTTATGATGCGCTCCTCCCAGGTTTTGGTGCACGCCCCAGCCGCTCCGAACCATATCCCCAGCACCTTCAGGTAATCTGACCTAACAGTGAAGGGGACAAAGGACCGGTCGGCCCAGTTACCAAAGAACATGGCCTCACTCTTGCCGCAGTTTACCTTGGCTCCCGAGGCCAGTTCAAACTGGTCGCAGGCATTCAAGAGCCTGCGTACCGACACGGGATCTGAGCAGAAGACGGCGACGTCGTCCATGTACAGGGAGGCCTTGACTTGAGCGCCTTCGCTGGCTGGGATCGTCACTCCTCTTATACCCGGATCCTTCCTGATGGACTTGGCAAAAGGTTCTATGCAGCACACAAACAGGGCAGAGGAGGAGGGGCAGCCCTGCCTGACTCCAGATTTGATCTGGAAACTTTCTGATTCCCACCCATTGATTGAGACTGCGCTACAGATGTTTGTGTAGAGCAGTTGGTTCCAATTGCGAATTCCCTCCCCAGAGGGCAGCACGGTAGCATTGTGGATAGCACAATTGCTTCACAGCTCCAATGTCCCAGGTTCGATTCCGGCTTGGGTCACTGTCTGTGTGGAGTCTGCACATCCTCCCCGTGTGTGCGTGGGTTTCCTCCGGGTGCTACGGTTTCCTCCCACAGTCCAAAGATGTGCAGGTTAGGTGGATTGGCCATGATAAATTGCCCTTAGTGTTCAAAATTGCCCTAAATGTTGGGTGGGGTTACTGGGTTATGGGGATAGGGTGGAGGTGTTGACCTTGGGTGGGGTGCTCTTTCCAAGAGCCAGTGCAGACACTTGATGGGCCGAATGGCCTCCTTCTGCACTGTAAATTCTATGACATATGACAAGCCCCATTTTGGAGAGCACATCCATCATGTAGGTGTGCGATATTCTGTTCAAAGCCTTCTCCTGGTCAAGGCTGATGAGGCAGGTGTCCACCCTCCTGTCTTGCACGTAGGCGATCGTATCCCTGTGTACCGTGAGGCTATCAGAGATCTTCCTGCCGGGTACAGCACAGGTTTGGTCAGGGTGGATCACTGACTCCAGAGCAGACTTGACCCGATTTGCGATGACCTTGGCCAGTATTTTATAATCCACATTCAACAGTGAAATGTGTCGCCAATTTTGAATTTTGTGATATATTTTTAGCTGTAGCATTTTCAAGAGAGCTTAAAGAAAACGGGTATGCATTAGGGAAGGTCTATCAGTGCTAGAATGCAGAAATTTCCTATTGAGTTGAGTTAAGATCAAATCCACACGGATACAGTTCAGATCTATGAATGGAAATTGTACATTACATAGTGGACTTTATAGGCTACAAAACTATAGGAGTGAGATGGAGGAGATCAGTTCAGAAAGATCTACATGAACCAAAGGACAATACAAATAGTGATTTTTACTATTCCACAATAACTTGTATTAAAGATTACACCTGTACACATGGTGACTGTGTTCTAGAATGCATAAAAGCCAACTTCCTCAATCAGCATGGTTATGGTCTAATAATACGCATTGCTTGATTTAATTATGGGAGATTAATTGGGGTAAAAAATGGATGTGAGAGTAGGAGAACAATTGGGAAATATTGATCATAACATAGTTTTTTTTTTAAAAACCATTTTAATAAGGCATTTATGATTTTATAACAATAGACAATACAAATACAAATGTACACATAGTTCAGTGCGTAACACATCCCCCCATCTCCCCTTGTTCCCGCCTACTCTAAACACAAAATAGCCTAACTCTCCCCTACCCCCTAACTCTCCCCCCCCCCCCCCCCCCTCTTATCAAATCTGCTGACAGTTTAGTTTTCTACAAAGAAGTCGATAAACAGCTGCCACCTCCGGACGAACCCTAACATTGATCCTCTGGGGTGAACTTAATTTTCTCTAGTCTGAGAAACCCAGCCATGTCACTAACCCAAACCCCTGATTTTGGGGGCTTCGAATCCCTCCAAGCTAATAAGATCCGTCTCCGGACTACCAAGGAGGCAAAGGCCAAAACGTCAGCATCTCTCGCTTCCAGGACTCCCAGATCTTCTGACATTCCAAAAATCGCCACCTCTGGACTTGGCGCCACCATTATTTTTAGTACCGTGGCCATGACATCTGCAAATCCCTGCCAGTATCCCGTAAGCTTTGGACATGCCCAAAGTGTATGGACATGGTTTGCAGGCCCTCCCCCACACCTCACACACCTGTCCTCTATCCCAAAAAACTTGCTCATCCGGGCCACCGTCATGTGTGCCCGGTGAACCATCATGAATTGTATCAGGCTGAGCCTGGCACATGATGAGGACGTGTTGACTCTGCTCAGAGCATCCTCCCACAGTTTCCATCTCAACCTCCCCTCCCAGCTCATCTTCCCATTTACGCTTTAACTCACCTATCTGAGTTTCCTCCCACTCCATGAGTTCTTTATAGATATCCAAAATCTTCTCCTCCCCCACCCCCATTTTAGAAACTACCCTGTCCTGTATCCCCTGTGGCGGTAGAAGCGGAAAGGTCAGAACCTGCCTTCGCACAAAATCCCTTATCTGCAGATATCGAAACCCATTCCCTCCTGGCAATTCAAACTCCACCTCCAAATCCTCTAAACATGGAAAGCTCCCATCAATAAACAGATACCCCAGCCTCTCAATCCCTGCTCTCTGCCACCTCCAAAAACCCCCATCCAGCCTCACTGGGACAAGATCATAACATAGTTAAGAATAGAAAAAGACTATGAGGAACCAAAGATGATTGTAATCAATTTTACATAAACTCTTATTAACCAGTTCATTGTTGTTCATCAGTTCGTATTTTGCATTGGTACTGGTGTACAATAGGGAGGCATACATCAGCTCAGTGTTCAGAGTTGATGTGGCAATGGCAGGGATTATTGATGAATTGATAGGGTGTTTGTGGGGTATGCAATCAATGGTAATGTCCATTGATGATTTGCTGTCATATTGATTTAGTTGTATTGCTGTTCCTTGCATTTCCTGTCCATCCTTGCTTCATGTTCATCCTCTTTGCCTCTCCATCTCTTCCTCCTCTTGAGGTGGATCCAATCGTTGTTCCCTTTGCGTGGTGAAGTTTTAGAGAATGTTGTATGACAAACCTACACACCCTCGTTGGACAGTATTGAAGGATACCTCCAGGTATATCCTTTAGAAGGCTAATTGGTTGCTTTATCAGAGGTGTGACTTTTGTTGTCAGACTCCCCAGTATCATAAAGGAGAACCCCTTGTTCTCAGTCTGTCTCCCTGAGACATAACGGACTGAATGGAAGAGAAGGAGAAATTATGACTGGCACAAGAGAAACGCATCTTCAGTACTGCTGGGAATGGAGCCTGCATGGTCCATTCATGTGGTGGCTGTAGAATATAGGCCCATTCTGTTGATGAATAATCTGGGGCTTCAGATGAAACATTTGCAGAAATGTACGTAAAATCAATGATGGCTGTGGTATGGGAAGCTCACAATTCTGGCAAAGCCGAGAGCTGTTTTCTGTTGTTTAGTTGCATCTATTGGAAAGGTGATAAATTGGTTGCACGCTTTGAAATGGGTATCCGTGACCAAACCGATGCAGCAGTGCACATGCAACATATTGACTGATGTTGCTTATGTCACATATTAATGCCTGGAATTCTCAGAGGCATAAAGACTGAGGCACACTGAGTCATGTTATGTGAATGATAACGCAAAAGGTGACTTAGCTCTATAACATCCTCCCTTGTGAAGCAGAACGGCCAGGATAACGTCTTTTTACTTCGTTGGAGGTAGGATTTTCCATTGCGGAAGACCTGAAAGGTGGGAGGCCTCCTTCTGTCACCAATTGCAGTTCCCTTCCCTCCTCCCAATTGCTGCTGTTCCTATTCCTCATTTCATAGACGCAATGACAGTCTGAGCAACACACCCAGAATGAGCTGAAGCCCTGACACAAAGATAGTGCTGGAGCTTCCAAAAGTTACTTGATTTGCATTTTGCAAACAGCTATGACAACAACAGCCACAAAGGACTTACAAAGCTCACCTGCAGTCTAAAAATTCTAATCAGAGGCTTACTTTTATGCACCTGGCCTGCACTCTGCTGCAGACTGTTGGCACCAAGAATTACTGGGTGGGTTTTCAACAGATGAAAGACCTTAATTTTACTATTTTAATGAGTTGTTGACAGGTGGAGACTTGTGACAGCTAAAAAGGCAACCTGGCATGGGAGATTGTGATCTGAGATTCCTTGTTTGCCCCCAAACAAATATAGCGATGTCAAATTTTACCCTCATGATCCTTCAGTCACTGACACTGGAAGCACATACCACAATCTTGCAATCCACTGTGTTAGACTGTCCGTTTCTATCTACTCATTCTCATTTTTTAAACTGTCTTAATCTCCCCTGTTTCAAGTCTTTCTTCATATTTGTATTTCCTCATACTAGGCAGCATCCTGGTGAATCTGCACTGCACCTATTGCCTCAACATCCTTCCTATAGTATGGAACCCAAAACTGCACAGTTCTCCAACTGTGGTCTTACTAGGATTCTAAAAAGGTTTACTTCGTCATTTTATATTCTCTATATTATGCCATAAACCGACGATTACATTTGATTTTTTAAAAAGCTTTAACGTTTGAGGTAGTGCACTTCATGTCTTATGAGCACAAACCCTTGCACATCATCCAACTTTCGCTCATTCAAAGTCTAATTATTTTTTCCACCAAAATCAAACTCCCTGGGCGCGATTCTCCCCTCCTGCGCCGAAGTGCCCACGCCGTCGTGAACGCCGTCGAGGTTCACGACGGCGCGAAACGGCCCCGATCCTGACCGATTCAGGGCCCTAAAATGGGCTAGGATGGGGGCCGCGAGAACCTCGGGGGGGCGTGCAGCGAAGGCCGCGTCGTCACCGCGCGACGCCCAAATGAAATGGCGCGATCTGCGCACAGAGGACCCGGAGGAGAAGAGAGGAGATGGCTGAGCCCCGAAGAGCCGCACCGAGGTTCCGGGACACGGACCTGGACACCCTGGTGGATGAGGTGGAACGGAGAAGGGACACCCTCTGCCCAAGACGTGGGCATCGCCAGCCATCCAGCGCGGTGAGGCGCGGCTGGCGAGAGGTGGGCACCGCAGTCAGTGCTGAGGGGCAGACCCCCTGGACGGGGGAGCAGTGCCGCAAGAAGCTGCACGACTTCACCCAGGCTGCCAGGGTAAGTGCCATGAGGGTGCCCCCAGGCTCCCCCCCCCGGCACGGGGGGGAGTGGGGTGGGGGGGAGGGGGGGTTGGGAGTGTTGGGGGGGATTGGGGCATCAGGGGCGGTGCTGGGGGGGGGGCACCAGGGGCGGTTGTGTGTGTTGGGGGGGACTGGGGCATCAGGGGCGATGTTGGGGGGGTCAGGAGGGTTGGGGGGGGGGGGGGGGGTCACGGTGCCCAACTATCTACTCGACCCACATGAGCCCCGGGACCCCCCTGGAGCGAAGCCATGGCGTGCTGTCTCCTGAACCAGCAACAATGTTGTCTATATTGCATGCCCTGATGATACCCGCCTAATGGTGATGCTTTATCCAACCCCCCCCCAGGACAAGACAGCGCATAACCAGCGTGAGCGCATGAGAACCGGAGGGAGTTCTCCGGTCCTGCACCCCGTAACCGTTCACGAGCAGAGGGCCCTGGACCTCGCTGGGGGGTCCGCCACCCGGGAGGTCGCGCCATGCCAGGTCGGAGGCGCAAAAGCAAGTGAGAGAACCCTGCATGTCCTCCCCACCCCCAACCCGTCATCGCCCCCCTCACACTCTGGCCACTGCACCCCCGATCCCCTCCCCCCTCACACTCTGGCCACTGCACCCTCGATCCCATCCCCCCTCACACTCTGGCCATTGCACCCCCGATCCCCTCCCCCCTCACACTCTGGCCATTGCACCCCCGATCCCCTCCCCCCTCACACTCTGGCCATTGCACCCCCGATCCCCTCCCCCCTCACACTCTGGCCATTGCACCCCCGATCCCCTCCCCCCTCACACTGTGCACCCACCACCACCATACACCTGGGCCACCGTGCCTAACGAACCCCGAATCTTTATGTTCCCCAGGGCCACCCACCGAACCTTCAGGGACGTCTCTCCCAGGAAACAGCGCAACATCGCCAACCGCAACTGCACCCAGGGACGCACGCCAGAGGTTGGCAGTCAGTTGGACAGGAGGGCAGACCTCACAGTCTGGGACGCAGGACCGGGACGCTCAGACCACCTGGACAGACATTAGTCAGGGGCACAGGGTGGACAGTCATGTCGAAGCGCACAGCACGGCCACACACCCGCTGGAACCACCTGGAGGTCAAGACGACATGGTCCGCATGGAGCTTGCGCCGGGCCATGAGGGGGACCAGTACACACCAGACTTCCTGACAGACGATGACCTCGAGCTTGCGGCACTGCTGTCTCCCACACCGTTCACCATCGCAGAGACACCCACCTCAGTTGGGCATATAAGTGATGAGGCTCCCGGGTCACTGTCTGGTGAGCACCCCACAGCCGAGCCGGTACAGTAGGTGGAGTTTGGAGCAGCTGAGGGGTTGGACGGTCGGAGGGCAGCCCAGGCCCAGCAACCAGCTGCCAGCCAGACAGTTCCTGGGTTCCTGGATGTAATTGACCCACCCGGACAACCGATGCATGTGGACACCCAGGGTCGGAATAACGGGATGAGGGCCATCTTCCAGGACCTGCACACGTAGCTGGAGGACTCTATCCGCGTCCAGGAGCAGGGAGTGGTGCCGCTCATCGCAGCCACCCAGGCCGACACCGCATGGGTGGCGTCCGCGATGGAGGCAATGGGTGAAAGGGTTTCGGCCATGGGTCACGTTCTGCAAGGCGTTGGGCTTCACGTGCACACGTCACCCATAGCCCAGGAGAGGGCTGCCCTCTCACAGGCAGCCATCTCACAGAGCCAACAGGACATTGCCGCCGCTCTCGGGGCCCTGACTGAGTCTCACCATGCCGTGGCCCGGTCCCAGCTGGCGATGGCACAGTCCCAGCAGTCAGTCGCGGAGAGCATTGACCGCCTGGCGCACGTGATGGATGGCGTTGCGCACTCACAGGTCGAGATCACACAGACCTTGGCAGGAATGTGGCACTCCCTGGGCTCCATCTCGGCGAACATTCGGACCGTGGTCGATACCGCTGCAGGCCTCCAGGACTGGCAGCGCCAGGTGTTGGTGGTGCGACGGGGCATGTCTCCGAGCACATCTCCGTCCCACAGTGAGGCCCGGGGGCCACCGGGCTCCCCGAGGGAGGAGGAGGTTCTGGGGCCCGTCCCAGTAGCTCCATCAAGGGACGTCCCGGTACACTCTGCCTCCCCCCGTTCCGTCCCTGGCGCATCTGGTGGGGAGCAGGCAGGTCAGGGTGGCACCATGCCATCCAGCACGCCCGCCGAGCAGCCTGGCCCATCGAAGCTGGGCCACCCCAGGAAACGCGTGCCGACGGGGAGCCATGTCGAAGGGCGTGATTCACAGCAGTCCGCCTCCACTCCTGCTGTACCATCTGGGAACACATCTAGACGTATTGGTAGGGCCCGTAAGGCAACGATGTTAGGCACGTAAGAAGTTGGCACGGGTGCAGGGCACAGTCTAGTTGTAGTGGGTAGGGCACCTATGTTAACTACACGAATAAACGCACTGTTAAATTTGACTTGAAAGACTGTGCTATGTCCGGTGCCAGGGGGCTCGTGAGGGTGCCCGATTGGCGTAGTGGTATACGAGCCATTCAAGGTCTGTTCCGGATGTGCTGACCCTTTCCCCCCCCTGCCTCCCATAATCGGACACCGTTGTCCTCGGTACACCGACGGCAGCCACCCCACGGGCATGTGGTGAAATATCCGTCACGAAGGCTGTGACCACCGGAGTGCATGGTTCATTTTTGTCATGAGTCAGACCTCGGCTGGCCAATCTGAGCACACAGCTCATCGCAGAGCGGGCTGTCATCATTCAACATGGCACTGTTCACACCCGCTTACCCAATCATTAATGTTGTGCAATCCCGTAGTGCCGCAGTGGTAAGGTGATGTGGAATTGTTGCCGTGAACGCGGTGTGGGGTGCGGGGGGTGGGGGGGGGGTGCGCGGGGGGGGGGGGGGGGGGGGTGGTGGGTGCCCGTGTACAGGACTGGCGGGGCAAGTGGCAGTGTTCAGCGAATCCCACCCCCACAGTGCGTGAACCGTGCGGCCACCAACGCGTTGCGTGCCCGCTGTCCGCGGCGGTGCCGTCGCGCAGCCTCCTGGATGTAACGAGCAGCCGGGCAGTGTCTGCGTCCTGCGCCCCTCCTCCCACGCTAATGCGCCCCATCATCCTCCTCCTCCGCATCCTCCTCTTCCCCATCCCCCTCGTTTGCGTTGGCTCCGGTGCCATCGGGTCCTCCCTCCGACTCCTCCAGCAGGTCTCACACTCTCCCCCCCCCCCCCACCTGCACACTCTCCCACCCCCCCTCCCACCTGCACTCTCCCCCTCATCCCCCCTCCCACCTGCACACTCTCCCACACCCCCCTCCCACCTGCACACTCTCCCACCCCCCCTCCCACCTGCACTCTCCCCCTCATCTCCCCTCCCACCTGCACACTCTCCCACCCCCCCTCCCACCTGCACACTCTCCTCCCCCTCCCACCTGCACACTCTCCCTCACACCCCCTCCCACCTGCACACTCTCCCTCACCCACCCTCCCACCTGCACACTCTCCCCCCCTCCCACCTGCACACTCTCCCTCACACCCCCTCCCACCTGCACACTCTCCCTCACCCACCCTCCCACCTGCACACTCTCCCCCCCCTCCCACCTGCACACTCTCCCTCACACCCCCTCCCACCTGCACACTCTCCCACACACCCCCTCCCACCTGCACACTCTCCCACACACCCCCTCCCACCTGCACGCACTCCCTCACCCCCCCCTCCCACCTGCACACTCTCCCTCACACCCCCCTCCCACCTGCACTCTCTCCCACACCCCCCCCTCCCACCTGCACACTCTCCCTCACCCACCCTCCCACCTGCACTCTCTCCCTCATCCCCCCTCCCACCTGCACACTCTCCCACCCCCCCTCCCACCTGCACTCTCTCCCTCATCCCCCCTCCCACCTGCACACTCTCCCACCCCCCCTCCCACCTGCACTCTCTCCCTCATCCCCCTCCCACCTGCACACTCTCCCACCCCCCCCTCCCACCTGCACTCTCTCCCTCATCCCCCCTCCCACCTGCACTCTCCCACACCCCCCCCTCCCACCTGCACACTCTCCCTCACCCCCCCTTCCACCTGCACGCTCTCCCTCACCCCCCCTCCCACCTGCACACTCTCCCACCCCCCCACCCACCCGCACACTCTCCCACACCCCCCCTCCCACCTGCACACTCTCCCACCCCCCCTCCCACCTGCACTCTCTCCCACACACACCCTCCCACCTGCACGCTCTCCCTCACCCCCCCTCCCACCTGCACACTCTCCCTCACCGCCCCTCCCACCTGCACACTCTCCCTCACCCCCCCTTCCACCTGCACACTCTCCCACCCCCCCTCCCACCCGCACACTCTCCCACCCCCCCGCCCACCCGCACACTCTCCCACCCCCCCGCCCACCCGCACACTCTCCCTCACCCGCCCTCCCACCTGCACTCTCTCCCTCATCCCCCCCTTCCACCTGCACACTCTCCCACATCCCCCCCCCCCACCTGCACGCTCTCCCTCACCCCCCCTCCCACCTGCACACTCTCCCTCACCGCCCCTCCCACCTGCACACTCTCCCACCCCCCCCTCCCACCTGCACACTCTCCCACCCCCCCGCCCACCCGCACACTCTCCCACCCCCCCCGCCCACCCGCACACTCTCCCTCACCCGCCCTCCCACCTGCACTCTCTCCCTCATCCCCCCCTTCCACCTGCACACTCTCCCACATCCCCCCCCCCCCCCCCCCACCTGCACACTCTCCCTCACCCCCCCGTTGGCCGCAGCCTTCTCGGGTAAGCTGACCCGGTCTCCAGGAGCTGCGCAACAGTCCGCTCACCTCCTCCCTGCTCAGCGTCAGCCAGCACGACTGGCTGAAGACTTTGAAAAGCAGGTGTGAATGGCGACGGCGTGAACTGGGGACACGCCGTCGGGACTTCTGCCCATCCGGGCCTGAGAATAGCAGGGGTGCCGGAGAATTGCCGTTTTGGGTGTCTCGGGTGATTCTCTGGCCTGCACAGCGCGGTACTCGACGGGGTCGTTCTCGCCGCTTGGGGGAATCGCGGGAGGGCGTCGGACCGGCGTCGCGGGAAAATTTGGCGACCCAGGCGATTCTCCCAACCGGCACGGGAGTGGAGAATCGCGCCCCCTATATTTACAAACTTTCAGTTCTATGTTGTGTCCTGCTGTGATCCTGTTCTGCATCACCGCAAGTAACCTGTCTAGAGTGTTTTCAGTTGCAAGCTATATCTAGTTTTCAGCCACCAGTATGGGTCGTACAGTACATATGCCTGCAGCACTGGAGGCTCGAGACAGCCGACGCCTCCAGAATTCCAATGGGACCACTGCTCGTAAAATTTACATCGCTCCATAGCCTCACCTGAGATCATAGCCTCTCTGGACAAAGTAATCAATTTGTTTCACGTTATTTTATCTGTGACTCTGTTTTGATCATCAAAAAAATATATATGTTTGTTTTTGAGATGTGAGCATTGCAAGCAAGTATAGTATTTACTTCCCATCCCTTATTGCGCTTGAGAAGGTGGTGGTGAGTCACTTCCCTGAGCTAGTGCAGTCTGTGTTGGGTACACCCAAAGTGCTTATTTCTTCAGCGATTTGATACAGCTGAGAGGCTTGCTGGTCGGCCACATTGTATGTGGATCTGGAGTCAGATGTAGGCCAGACCAAATAAAGATGATAGATTTCCTCTCCTGCAGGAATTACTGAACCAGATAAGCTTTTATGATAACCCAGTAATTTCATGATCATTATTAATAAGATGAGCCATTAAATTCCCCAAGTGCCACGTGAGATTTGAATTTCTGGTTCCAGATAAATTGTCCAGGCCTCTAAATTGCTAGTCCAGTAACATGACCACAATGCTACATCCTCCTCGAGAGTCTATACTGCAGAATTATTTGTTGGTGAGATCCTCCGCTTCGCCAGCAGCGTACCCACGCCCACGGGTTTCCCGACTGTGTGGTGGTGGCCACAATGGGAAACCCCATTGGTCAGCTGCGGGAACAGAGAATCCCGTTGCCGTCGGGGGCACGCTGCGCCAGAAAACAGGGCTGGCGGGACAGAGAATCCTGCCCATGGGGTACTCCTCTTATCAACTTTAGTTCAATGTTCCTTCGACATGTTTCACCTGTAAGAAGTGTGAGTTAAATAACTGTGGATGTGTGTGGGAGCTGTTTGGAATTGAGGTGGCCCAGTGCCTCCTGTCTAGCATGAGATGCAAGTGTTGTCATCTTATCTGCTGGCTGATTTGTCCTGAATTCTGTACGTCTTGTCATCGGAGTGGGGTCATATGAATTGAGCATGACATCACTCTGAGAATATACTGGTCTAACTGTACCCCGGTGACTGGATATCTCCTCAATCTATCCAGCAATCATGTGGGAACAGGTCTCTGGGCAGTAATGATATTTATAGAGCCCAACGGGAAGGTACTTGCATTCCAAACCCCAGGTGCTGACATGGCACAGAAAAGCCCACTGTCCATTGATGCTTTGGCAACTGAGGCCTCCATGGCCATTCCCCTTCAAAATAAGTATACCGTTTTGGGTGCTGTTGTGGGGGATGACCTACCGGGGGAAGGTCCTAGCGGCCAGGTCTCTGGCACTGAGCCTGGCTCTGTGGCTCAGAAGGGAAGGGGGGAGAATGGGAAAGCAATAGTGATAGGAGACTCAATGGTTAGGGGAACGGAGAGGAGATTCTGTGGTCGCGAACGAGACTCCCGGAAGGTATGTTGCTTCCCAGGTGCCAGGGTCAAGGATGTCTCGGATCGAGTCTACATGATTCTTAAGGGGGAGGGGGAGCAACCAGAAGTGGTGGTGCACATAGGCACCAACGACATAGCTAAGAAAAGGGATGAGGATCTAAAAAGTGATTTTAGAGAGTTAGGTTGGAAGCTAAAGAGCAGGACGAGCAGAGTAGTAATCTCAGGATTGCTACCGGTGCCACGTGCATGTGAGACAAGGAACAGAGAGCGAGTGCAGCTGAACACGTGGCTACAGGGCTGGTGCAGGAGGGAAGGCTTCAGATATGTGGATCATTGGGGTACCTTCTGGGGAACGTGGGACCTCTACATGAAGGATGGATTGCACCTAAACTGGAGGGGCACCAATATCCTGGGCGGGAGGTTTGCTAGAGCTCTTCGGGGGGGGTTTAAACTACTTTTGCAGGGGGGTGGGAACCAGAGCTATGGATCAGAGGATAGGGTAGCTGTTGAACAGGCAGAAATAGTATGCAGCAAGTCTGTGAGGATGGATAAACTGTTGATAGGGCAAAGTTGCACTCAGTGGAATGGGTCAAAATGGGTCTGTTTCAATGCAAGGAGTGTCAGGAATAAGGGAGATGAACTTAGAGCATGGATCAGTACTTGGAACTATGATGTTGTGGCCATTACGGAGACATGGATTTCACAGGGGCAGGGATGTTTGTTAGATGTTCCGGGCTTTGATATTTTAAGAAGAATAGGGAGGGAGGTAAAAGGGGAGGGGGAGTCGCACTGTTAATTAGGGAATGCATCGACTTCCGGTGGCGGCTATGAAGGAGTAAGTCACACACTTGGTGGCTGCCGCTCTGGTCGGACTTTTGGAGCTTTCCCCCAGACTTTTTTCAGTTTTTAGACGGCAATTGGGCGCCATTTCCACGCATCAGTGTATGGAGAAAAGGACCAGAAGTGCACGGAAGGACAGAAACAAGAGGTCAGTCGCGAGCTGTGTTGAAGCTGCAGCGGGAGACAGTATGGCCGAGCTGGACCCCTGGGTGGCAGAGCAGCGATCACCGGACCCAGTGATGCAGGCCATTCAGGATGGCTTCGCCAGGCAGAAGCGGGAATGTTTGGACCGATTAAAGAATCAATTGATCGTCTGGAGAGCAGACTGGATGCACAGGATTGGGCGATTCAGAAAGTGGAGAAGGCGCTGCTTGAACAAGAGGAGCATCAAACAGCAGTGGAGCTGGAGGTGGGGATGCTTTGGGAACGGCAGAAAAGGCTCTTGGAGAAGATGGAGGACCTTGAGAACCTGTCCCGTCGGCAGAACTTGAGAATTGTCAGGCTCCTGAAGGGAGCAGATGCTGGAGCATATGTGGCGGGTGTGTTCGAAAAACTGCTGGGGGAAGGGGCATTCCCCTGACCGCTGGAGGTGGACAGGGCTTGCTAGGAAGCCGCGAGCGGGGGACCCTCTGAGAGCAATGGTGGTGAGATTCCACAGGTTCCTGGACAAGGAATGTATTCTCCGGTGGGCCAAGCGCACGCGGAGTTGCAAATGGGACAACAGCATCCTGCGTGTGTACCAGGACCTGAGCGTGGAGGTGGCGAGGAAGAGGGCAGGTTTCAACCAAGTCAAGGCTATTTTCTTTAAGAAGTTCGGTCTGCTGTATCCGGCGCGTCTTTGGGTTACGCATGAGGACCAGCATCACTATTTTGAGTTGCCCGACGAGGCATTGGTCTGTGCTAAAAGAGAAGGGCTGGTGGGGGTCTGAGAGCTCTCAGACTTAGAGACAACTTGCCGGCCTATATTGGGCCCCTTTTTTCTGTGTCTCTGTGTTTTTCCTTTTCCCTCCCTTGGTTTTTGATGGGGTTTGTTTTCCTGGTTTTTTGTTTTAAATTGGTTATGCTTTCACTTATTGGTTTTGTGTCTGTTTTTGGAGCTCTGTGTAGGGAACAGGGGGGGTGGGCGGGGAAGTTGATTTTTCGTTTTTGGGTTCTTTCTCTTGGTAGATGTTAGCAATGTCTTTTTTGTGTTTTTATTGATGTGCACTTTTGTGGGATGGAGACGTGCCTGTCTGAGTTTCGGTGGGTGGTGCTTTTGTCTTTGTGTTTTCTTGCTGTTGGGTGTTTGTTTGGGGATTGTTAGATGAGGGATTTTGTTTGCATGAGCGGGGGGAGGGGAGAGAGGGAACAATAGGTGGGAGACTTCTTGGCGGCGGGGGCGGGGGCCACCAAGCTAACTGGGTGAGCTAGCTCATGGAAGCACAGTGGGGGGGTGGGGTGTATACGCTTAGTTTACTAGATGGGTTAGGTTTTATAGTAGAATTGCTGGGGGGGGGGGGGGGGGAAGGGGGGATGGGTTCTGCTGATGAGGGAGGTGTCATAATATACACCAGTATATCATGGTGCAGACACACACTGATGGGCACACAGTGGGACCAATCAACATACACAACAGCGCAGCCAATCACCAGTGAGAGCACATGCACTATAAAGACAGGGGGCATCAGAGTTCCCGCTCATTCGAGTAGCAGCTAGTTAGGAGCACAGAGTTCACAGCCTGCAACACAGACATTCACCATGTGCTGAGTGCATCAACTGGTTAGGACAAGGCAAAGGTCTTTAGTTAAAGCTAATATCGTATTTACCCACAGTTCAAGTATGTTTAAATAGTTAACCTGTTAATAAAATAGTGTTGCACTACTTCAAGTGTTGGTGACCTGTGTGTGATCCAGAACACCCAACGCATCATGATACCAGGAGGGTTGCATACTAGCACTTCTTAGACCTACCTGCAAGTGATCTTCCTTCCGCCAGCATTCCGTCATCCTGCATCATGGACAACATCAGCCCGCCGCCGCTTTGCATCGCCGGCAACCACGGGGCCAACAGGAAGATTTTCAAACAATGCATGCCCACTCTACCTCGAAGCCACGGACAGGGAGGGTGCCTCGGTCACCAGAAAGATTGCTTTTCTCCTCTCCACGGCCGGGGACCATGCCATCCACATTTTCAACTCTCTCACTTTGCAGATGATGAAGACAAGACGAAGTTCAAGCAGTTCTCCTCAAATTTGACACTCACTGCAGCGTAGAGGTGAATGGAAGTTTTGAACGCTACGTGCTCCAGCAGTGTTTGCAGGGTAAGGACGAACCTTTCCAATCCTTTCTAACGCACCTCCGCATCCTTGCGTAATCTTGCAGCTACGGGCCCACCCCCGACTCCATGATACGCGACCAGATCATTTTTGGTGTTCAGTCAGACCCCCTACATCAGCAGCTCCTCAAAGTAAAGCAACTCACCCCAGCGACTGCCATCGAGACCTGTGTCCTACATGAAAATGCCACCAGTCGGTACTCCCATATACAAGCGGCTGAAACGGCGCGGCAAGGTCCCCACGAGGCGGAACGGGTCCAAGTGATTAAGCACCTCCAGGGCCACAGCCTGGATGAGGGCGGCCATTTTGTGCGCTTTTCGTGGACTCCCGTGCTTGTACGCACCAAACGAGGGGACGGCGATGTGGAGGAACATAATGCGCAGGCGCACACCACGCATGACCGCACCGCGCATGCGCGGTGGCGCAGCGAATATGCTGACATCACGACGTGCGGCAACTGTGGCTCCACCCATTTAAAGCGGCAATGCCCCACAAAATTGCGACAATGCCTATGATGTGGAAGACTTGGCCACTATGCTGCCTGCTGTCGAGCAGCTCAGCCTGCCAACTCATATCGCTTCAGCCAGCCTCGCTGGAATGTTCGGGCAATTCAACCCACGGTCACCGAGTCCGATTCTGACCTCCCACACCGCAGTGACACCGAGGACACGAAGGCACCTTTTTGAGTCAGTGTCGTAACAAAAAACAGGCTGTCCCCGAAGCAAAGACACCAGCCACTGTCGGTATACAGCATCGATCCAGACGATGAGTGGTGTGCCACCCTGACGGTCAACCAGACTTCGTCGCCCACCTCAGAGACTTAATTTGTGAACTTTGTGTACTAATGGACTCGCTGGTCTGTTCTGTTCTTCCGTTTCATCGCTCAAGTGGTTTGTATATAGTGTTCATCTCGTTATTTGTGTGACGTGCTGTTTTTCTGCACCAGGCACCTTCCCATGTAAATAGCTTAGTTTTATGTACATAGTCCTGTAAATATTTCGCATACACGTAGTCAGGAACATTCACCACACACTATTTATTGTCACGCAGGCACATTTGTTTATATAAAAGGGGGGATGTCATAATATACACCAGTATATCATGGTGCAGACACACACTGATGGACACACAGTGGGACCAATCAACATACACAACAGCGCAGCCAATCACCAGTGAAAGCACACGCACTATAAAGACAGGGGGCTTCAGAGTTCCTGCTCATTCGAGTAGCAGCTAGCTAGGAGCACAGAGCTCACAGCCTGCAACACAGACGTTCACCATGTGCTGAGTGCATCAACTGGTTAGGACAAGGCAAAGATCTTTAGTTAAAGCTAGTATCGTATTTACCCACAGTTCAAGTATGTTTAAATAGTTAACCTTATAATAAAATAGTACACTTGCAGTACTTCAAGTGTTGGTGACCTGTGTGTGATCCAGAACACCCAACACATCAGGAGGTACTTCTATGGAGGGACACTGAGGGGGTCGGGGACCACCGGGGGGCGGGCAGGAAGAGGTGCGGCGCATGGGCTTGAGGCGGGCCCAAGAAAGGGGATGGCTGACCGGTGGGGGGGTCACTTTGCCCTCCAACTAGGCTGATCACCTGGAATGTCCGGGGGCTAAATGGGCCAGTAAAGGGGGCACGTGTGTTTGCGCACCTGAGGGGACTGTAGTAATGCTGCAGGAGACGCATCTTAAAGTAGTGGACCAGGTCAGGTAGAGGAAAGGTTGGATTAGTCAGGTTTTCCAATTGGGGCTGGATACAAAGACAAGAGGGGCTGCGATTCTGATCAACAAGCGGGTGGCATTTGAGGTGGGAAGAATAGTCTCGGGTGTGGGAGGACGATATATCATGGTTAGTGGCAAGATGCAGGTGATGAAGGTAGTGCTGGGCAATGTATACGCGCCAAATTGGGACAATGGGAATTTTATAAAGAGGGTGCCAGGGAAGATTCCGGACCTGGATTCGCACAGGCTGATTATGGGAGGGGATTTTAATACGGTTATTGATCCAGGCCTGGACCGGTCATGTTCAAGAACGGGCAAGGTGCCAGCAGTGGCAAAGGAGCTGAAAGAAGCAGAAGCAGAAAGATCCATGGAGATTTAGGCAGCCGAGGGCAAAGGAATTTTCTTTTTACTCCCACGTACATAAGGTGTATCCCCGGATCGATTTCTTTGTTTGGGGTAGGGCCCTATTGGCAGGGGTGGTGGATATGGGGTACTCGGCGATTACGATCTCGGACCATGCTCCGCACTGGGTGGACCTGCAGGTTAGTAAGGATGCAAGCAGTGCCTGCAATGCACTGTATGTTCCCGTAACAGCCTCCCCGAACAGGCGCCGGAATGTGGCAACTAGGGGCTTTTCACAGTAACTTCATTTGAAGCCTACTCGTGACAATAAGCGATTTTCATTTTCATTTTCATTTCATTTCATTTCATTTCAATGGAGGTTGGAGGTAGGGCTATTGGCGGGCGAAGCAGTGTGTGAGAGGCTGAGGAAGTGCATGCTGAACTGCCTGCAGGTAAATGATACGGGGGAAGTCTCAGCAGCGGTGGTCTGGGAAGCGCTGAAGGCAGTGATCTCGATCCGGACTCACAGGGACAGGACGGATAGGGCAGAAACGGACCGACTGGTAAAGGAGATTTTATGAGTTGATACGAGGAATGCGGAGACTCCAGAGGCAGGGCTGTTAAGGGAACGCCGGAGGCTGCAGGCGGAATTTGGTTTGTTAACCACAGGAAAGGCAGTGGAGAAGCTCAGAAAGGCTAAGGGGGCGATTTCCGAGCACGGGGAGAAGGCCAGCAGGATGCTGGCACAGCAGGTATGAAAGAGGGAGCAGCTAGAGAAATAGGGAAGGTTATTGATGGGGATGGGAACATAGTTGGGGACTTGGCAGGGGTGAGCGAGGCCTTTCAGGATTTTTATAGCAGATTGTACAGGTCGGAACCTGTGCGGGGCCGGAGGGGATGAGGCACTTCTTGGATGGGCTGACTTTCCCAAAAGTGGAGGGGGAGCTGGTAGAAGAGCTGGGGCCCCTGATCGGGCTGGAGGAGATAGTGGAGTGTTTGAAGTTCATGCAGTCGGGTAAGGCCCCGGGACCGGACGGGTACCCAGCAGAGTTCTATAAAAAGTTCTCTGGAATACTGGGGCCAGTGCTGATGAAGGTCTTTAACGAGGCTAAGGAAAGAGGGGCTCTGCCCCAGACGATGTCACAGGCCATGATCTCGCTCATTCTGAAAAGGGACAAGGACCCGGAGCTGTGTGGGTCTTACAAGCCGATTTCCTTGCTGAACGTAGATGCCAAACATCTGGCCAAAATCCTGTCCTCCAGGATTGAGGACTGTGTACCGGGCGTTATAGTGGAGGATCAGACGGGGTTCGTTAAGGGCAGGTAGTTGGTGGCCAATGTAAGAAGGCTGCTAAACGTTATCATGATGCCCTCTGAAGGTATGGAGTTGAGGTAGTGGTTGCGATGGATGCGGAGAAAGCCTTTGACCGGGTTGAGTGGGATTATTTGTGGGAGGTGCTGGAGGGGTTCGGGTTTGGAAGGGGCTTTGTTGACTGGGTTAGGTTGCTGTACCGGTCTCTGTTTGCAAGTGTACAGACAAATAGAACGACTCTGGACTATTTCAGACTGTACTGGGGGCGAGACAGGGATGCCCCCTCTCCACACTGCTGTTTGCGCTGGCGATAGAGCCGTTGGCAATTGCTCTGAGGATCTCAAGGGACTGGAAGGAGCTGGTTCGGGGGGGAGGGGGAGGGGGGCTGGAGCACAGAGTCTCGCTGTATGCAGATGACCTACTGTTGTGTGTCTCAGACCCAATGGAGGGGATGGAAGAAATTATGGGAATTTTAGGGGAATTCGGCCGGTTTTCGGGGTATAAGCTGAATATGGGGAAGAGCGAGATGTTTGCGGTCCAGGCGAGGGGTCAGGAGAGGTGACTGGGGGAGCTGCCGTTTAGATATGTAGGGGACAGTTTCAGGTACCTGGGTATCCAAGTGGCGCGGGATTGGGACCGGCTACATAAATTGAACTTGGCCTGGTTGGTGGATCAGATGAAGGAGGATTTCCGGAGATGGGATGCGCTCCCGTTGTCTCTGGCGGGCAGAGTTCAATCGGTAAAAATGATGGTCCTCCTGACATTCCTATTCATTTTCCAATGCCTCCCCCTCATCATCCCAGGGTTCTTTTTTAAGCGGATCAATAAGATTATTGTGGGCTTTGTGTGAGGCGGCAAGTCCCCGCGGGTGAAGAGGGCAATGCTCGAGCGGAGTCGGGAGTTGGAGGGCTGGCGCTGCCGAATTTCAGCAATCACTACTGGGCGACTAACATAGCCATGGTGAGGAAGTGGCTGGTGGGGGGTGAGCCGGCGTGGGTACGCATGGAGGCGGCTTCTTGTAAGGGCACAAGTCTGGGGGCATTGGTAACAGTGCCTCTGCCATTCCCGCCGGTGCGATACTCCACCAGTTCAGTGGTGGTGGCGGCCCTGAGAGTCTGGGGGCAGTGGAGGAGACATGTGGGAGCAGAGGGGGCATCGGTGTGGTCCCCAATCAACGATAATCACTGGTTTGCCCCAGGGAGGATGGACGGGGGGTTCCGAATTTGGTGGAGAGCGGGGATAGAGAGGATGGGGGACTTGTTTATAGAAGGAAGCTTCCCGAGTATGAGGGTGCTGGAGGAGAAGTTTGCATTGGCGGGGGGAAATGAATTTCGATATCTGCCGGTGCGGGACTTTCTGTGGAAGCAGGTACCTACCATCCCACTACTGCCGCGAAGGGGGATTCAGGATAGGGTGGTCTCTAGAGGATGGATAGGAGAGGGGAGCGTCTCGGACATATATAAAGAGCTTATGGGTTCGGAGGAGACGCAGACAGAGGAGCTGAAGCGAAAGTGGGAGGAGGAGCTGGGGGGAGAGATAGAGGAGAGCCTCTGGGCGGACACGTTGGGAAGGGTCAACACTACCGCAACATGTGCCAGGCTCAGCCTGATCCAATTCAAGGTCGTTCACCGGGCTCACATGACAGCGGCCCAGATGAGCAGATTCTTTGGGGTGGAGGATAGGTGTGCGAAGTGTGCGGGATGGGGGGGGGGGGGGGGGGCAGCGAACCAGGTCCATACGTTCTGGGCATGTCCAAAATTGAGGGGATTTTGGCAGGGGTTTGCTGACGCCATGTCCACAGTATTAAATACGAGGGTGGCAATGAGTCCAGAGGTGGCGATTTTTGGGGTGTCGCAGGATCCGGGAATCCAGGAGGAGAAAGAGGCAGATGTTCTGGCCTTTGCTTCCCTGGTAGCCCGGAGGCGCATGCTACTAGCGTGGAGGGACTCGAAGCCCCAGAAATCAGAGACCTTGCTTTCGGACATGGCTGGCTTCCTCTGCCTGGAGAAAGTTAAGTTTGCCATGAGAGGGTCTCTGTTGGGATTCGCCCGGAGGTGGCAACCATTCGTCGACTTCCTCGCAGAGAATTAATCGTCAGCAGAAGGGGGGGGGGGAGGGGGTTAGGTTAGCATAGATTAGGGGGGTAAACAATGGTAGGACCTGTGGGAGTGGGAGGCGGTATTTGCACTATGTTAATATTTTCCTTGTTATGTACATTGTTGATTTTGCTGCTGTTACAATGCCAAAGAAATACCGCAATAAAATGTTTATTAAAAAAAAAATTAGGGAATGCATCACAGCTGCAGTAAAGGAGGTAGTCGAGGAGGGTTTGTCTACTGAGTCAGTATGGGTGGGAGTCAGAAACAAGAAAGGAGCAGTCACTTTATTGGGCGTTTTCTATAGACCCCCCAATAGCAGCAGAGAGATGGAGGAACAGATTGGGCGGCAGATCCTGGAAAGGTGCAGAAATAACAGAGTTGTTGTCATGGGTGACTTCCCTAATATTGACTGGAACCTCCTTACTGCAAATGGTTTGGATGGAGCAGATTTTGTCAGGTGTGTACAGGAAGGATTCCTGACTCAATATATAGATAGGCCGACTAGGGGGGAGGCCATATTGGATTTGGTGCTCGGCAACGAACCTGGCCAGGTGCCAGACGTCTCAGTGGGAGAGCATTTCGGTGACAGTGACCACAACTCCTTGACCTTTACCATAATCATGGAGAGGAATAGGAACAGACAGTATGGGAAGGTATTTAACTGGGGGAGAGGTAATTATACTGCTTTTAGTCAGGAGCTGAGGAGCATAAAGTGGGAATAGTTGTTCTTGGGGAAATGCACAACAATAATGTGGGGGTTATTTAAGGAGCATTTGCTGCGAGTGCTGGATAGTTTTGTCCCACTGAGACGATGGAGGAATGGTAAGGTGAAGGAGCACTGGATGACAAGAGAAGTGGAGCTTCTAGTCAAGAGGAAGAAGGAAGCTTACGTAAGGTTGGGGAAGCAAGGATCTGGCACGGCTCTAGAAAGTTACAAGTAGCCAGGAAGGAACTTAGAAATGGACTTAGGAGAGCTAGAAGGGGGCATGAAAAAGCTCTGGCGGGAAGGATAAGGGAAAACCCCAAGTTGTTCTACACTTATGTGAGAAACAAGAGGATGATCAGAGTGAGAGTAAGGCCGATCAGGGATAGTGAGGGAACTTGTGCCTAGAGCCTGAGGAGATAGGGGAGGCCCTAAATGAATATTTTGCTTCAGTATTCACTAGAGAGAGGGACCGTGTTGCTCAGGAGAACAGCGTGAACCAGGTTAATAGATTTGAACAGGTTGATATTAAGAAGGAGGATGTGCTGGAAATTTTGAAAACATCAGGATAGATAAGTCCCCTGGGCCTGACGGGATATACCCAAGGTTACTACGGGAAGCGAGGGAGGAGATTGTTGCGCCGTTGGCGATGCTCTTTGCAGCCTCACTCTCCACTGGAGTAGTACCGGATGATTGGAGGGAGGCAAATGTTGTTCCCCTGTTCAAGAAAGGGAATAGGGAAATCCCTGGGAATTACAGACCAGTCAGTCTTACGTCTGTGGTGAGCAAAATATTGCAAAGGATTCTGAGAGATAGGATTTATAATTATTTAGAAAAACATAGTTTGATTAAAGATAGTCAGCATGGCAGGTCATGCCTCACAAGCCTCATTGAATTCTTTGAGGATGTGACGAGAAACATTGATGAAGGTCGCGCAGTGGATGTGGTGTATTTGGATTTCAGTAAGACATTTGATAATGTTCCCCATGGTAGGCTCATTCAGAAAGTTACTAGGCATGGGATACAGCAAAATTTGGTTGTCTGCATACAGAATTGGCTAGCCGAAAGAAGACAGCAAGTGGTAATAGATAGAAGGTATTGCACCTGGAGGTCAGTGACCAGTGGTGTCCCACAGGGATCTGTTCTGGGACCTCTGCTCTTTGTGGTTTTTAATAAATGACTTGGATGAGGAAGTGGAAGGGTGGGTTAGTAAGTTTGCCGATGACACGAAGGTTGGTGGAGTTGTAGATAGTGTCGAGGGCTGTTGCAGGATCGACAGGATGCAGAGCTGGGCTGAGAAGTGGCAGATGGAGTTCAACCTAAATAAATGGGGTGATTAATTTTGGAAGGTTGAATTTGAATGCTGAATACAGGGTCAAAGGCAGGATTCTTGGAAATGTTGAGGAACAGAGGAATCTTTGGGTTCATGTACATAGATCCCTCAAAGTTGCCACACAGGTTGATAGTGTTGTTAAGAAGGCATATGGTGTGTTGGCTTTCATTAACAGGGGGATTGAGTTTAAGAGCCTCGAGGTTTTGCTGCAGCTTTATAAAACCCTGGTTAGACCACACTTGGAATATTGTGTGCAGTTCTGGTCGCCTCATTATAGGAAGGATGTGGATGCTTTGGAGAGGGTACAGAGGAGATTTACCTGGATGCTGCCTGGACTGGAGGGCACCTTCCTTATGAAGGAAGGTTGAGGCAGCTAAGGCTTTTCTCACTGGAACGAAGAGAGGAAGAGAGGTGACTTGATAGAGGTGTACAAGGTAATGAGAGGCATGGATAGAGTGGATAGCCAGAGACCTTTCCCCAAAGCGGAAATAGCTGACACGAGGGGACATCATTTTAAGGTGATTGAAGGAAGGTACAGGGGAGATGTCAGGGGTAGGTTCTTTACACAGAGAGTGGTGGGTGCGTGGAATGCACTGCCAGCAGAGGTGGTGAAGTCAGAGCAATTTGGGACATTTAAGCGACTCTTGGACAGCGGTAAATTAAAGGGGTGTTGGTTGGGTTGATCTTAGATTAGGCCAATTAATCAGCAGCTTTTCTCATGCAGAATAAATAATTGCTCCGTATTAAATCTAGCACTCTTGCTTTTCTCCTCATGAGGGCAAGACAAAAAGCTTCCGCAGCATGTCTCTTCCTTCAGTAATGCTCAGGAAAGGATTCTCCTCTAGCGAGACACTGTTCTCCTAACAGAGCTGAATGCATCTGATATGCACTCATGTTGGAAATGTAAATCAGGAAGTGGGTCCCAATCTTTTGCCATGCAATTTTATGCATAGTGAGGATTGCAAGGGATTCCTTGCGGAAATCCTGCTACTGGCCCACCATTTTCAGCTGGTGGCCCAATAGCGAGGACCGGCGACTGGGCCCCCTGTAACACAATTCAGCGTCTCCCTGGGATTATCTGGGTCACCACCCCCCCCCCACACACTACAAGGGTGACCTGACACCCCCGCCACCAACCCCCACCAGGGACCCCCATGAGAGAGACCCCCACCAGAGACCCCCTAATTAAAGAGACCCCCTAATTAGAGAGATCTGCACCAGAGACCTCCTAATTAGAGTGACTCCCATCATAGATCCCCCATAAGAGAGACCCCTGCCTGGATGCCAGAGAGCAGTCTGGACAGAGGCAGTGAAAACAATTACTGCTTTAAAACCACAATGTTTATAAACATCTAGCTATGATTGACAGCTCCTGGACTACATCAAAGACAGTTAAGTGCTTTCTGCAGAGTAAAAAGAGGAAGTGAGAGCACTTAAAGCATTGAATTGACTTGTTTCACCACTCAGTATTTCAAAGGCACTCAAGCATGAAGGAGATGAATGAAACAATGCAGACAGCTGTGTAGAAGCTGTCAATCACAGCCTCCTGAAAGCAATTTCACAGAGAAATGAATTAAAGGTCTTAAATGAATTAAAGGAATTAAAATCCAAGGGGGTTTAAACCCAGCTGACTGGTTTTCTCTTTCCAGGAATTTACAGGTGCTGCATCCTCTGCCTGAACCAGCAGGTGTATTGCACAGGTGAGTTTTAAAGCAGTGATTGTTTTCACTGCCTCTGTCAGACTGCTCTCTAGCTTCTAGATAGGTGTTACTCTTATGGAGGGGCATCCCAGGAAGGGGTCTCTTTCATGGGAGTCTCTGGTCAGAGTCTCTAATTAGGGGGTCCCTGGTGCCACTGCTACTTCATCCTAGGCGGCACTGGGAGAACAGAACACCCCTCCTGTCCTCAACCGCCCTTAAGAACCTCCCCTGGTCTGCATCCCCGAATTGTGGGGCCAGTCATCTCGATGCCATGGCTGCGAGCTGAGCGCGGTTGACTGTGCAAGAGCTGTTTAAATGCTGCTCGACCTTGTTAGCTGGAGGCTGGCCAGCGTGGTCCCAGTGTATTGTCTGGCGAGCCTTCATTTGCAGCATGAAGCGCATGAGTCATCGTTTATTTTTTTTAAAAAAAATTTTATTAAAGGTTTTCATAAAATATCAATAACAAAATGAGAAAGAAAAAAGAACCCAACAGGGTTAAGTACAAAACACAATCTAAAAAAGCAACCCCCCAAACCCCTGTACATAAATAATAAATTAACATTAACACCCCGACTTAATACAACAGGTGTATACACCCCCTCAGACCCTCCAGTGTAAATAACATAAACAAAAATAAAGTAAACCCCCCTTCCCCTCCCCCCCGAGCTGCTGCTGCCATTGACCAATGGTGAGTCACCGTTAAGTGGACCAATTAACGCTGTATTGTGGTGACGGTCTCGCCGGGCGGAGCGCCAGGAAGCTCACGCCCATTCCCACTCACTACCACAGTTGGCAATCTTTCCAGAGAATTGTGCCCTTAGAAACGTTTTGGAAGAATCGCGCCCTGAGGCAACCTCTCAAAATGGCTCTGAGTTTGACTCCCCAGTGCTGAAACAAATTCTCAGTGTGGGCTAAAATAAACCAGAGAGAAACTCCCCAGGGCCCAAAAAAGTGACTAAGGGCGCGATCTTCTGGCCATACTGCGCCGGAAAAGCAGCTTGTTGCACTGGCAGGGGCTGCCAGGTTGGCAGTGCCAAGCTAGCATTTTTTGCGCATGTGCGACCAGGCCTGGATTGCACGGTGGGGGTGCCGGGGGTCCTTCCCATGTTGAATTCGAGCTGGTTGGGAGGTTGGGGATTCTTTTTGGGGCCTCTGAGATCTAGGTGCCCTATAAAAATGATGTCCTGATCTGTCTCTACAATGGGGAGTTTTGGCGAGCGGAGCTCCCATTGTAAAAAATAGGGCTATGTGCGGCCTCGGCCGCGCGTCCCTCGTTTAGGCCCCTTAGTCAAAGCAAGTCACGTTGAATAGCCATGTGTTCCTCAGCACTGCGAGTGCCAGGAAACACACGGCTAAATGGCCCGCTCAGGGACTTTGCTCCCTTTGGGAAGGTCGCGCCCTTCAAGTGTCGTTTGATTGCGGTTGGGAACCCGCCAGCAGAGCCGGCGGGAAACTCCCTGCAAAATCCGCCACAAATGGACTTAGAAGTTTTTCATTTAAATTCCGCCCCTGGAATTCTTTCCCCAAAATGACTATGAGTCAATTTAAATCCTCAAGACTGAGATTGATGGATTTTTATTGGGTAAGTTTATTAAGGAAAATGGACCAAAAGCGAGTAAAGACTGTTGAAGTGCAGGTGTATCATGATCTATTTGGCTTGAGGCGCTGAATCACTTACTTTTGTTCTTTTGTTACTAAATAAATAGTAACGTCAAACCTACTCAGTTTTTAACTACTCAGTTTATTTTACTTTGTTCATAATGCATAAACATTTATTTGCATTTTTCTTGTTTGGAAGTCTTCTTCTGGATAGCTGTGCTGTATGTTTCTGTTTTCATTTGAGGTCAGGAATGGTTGGCACACCTTTTTATCACATAGTTTACAGTACATAAAACCGCGGACCCTTTAGGTCTATTTTACAAAATGAGTTTTAACAGGGCCAGCCGTGTCACATTTTTCAAACTTGTATACCTATTCCATTCCATTCAGGTGCTCAAAACCAAAATGCCTTCGAGTTTTAACTGCCAATTTAAACAAATAAAAGCCCTGGGGTGAAGAACATAAACAATTAATTTTCAGTCTCATTATTCCTGCAGCATGTTATATTCTGTGAGCACTTTTACAGGCAGTTTTGAATGTTGCCGGTAGTTAACAGTAGAATTTCATTAGAAAATTGTAACTGGGTACTATTCCTTCTTTTCCACCCTTTCATTATGAGATTAATCAATCTTTGTTGACTCTGTCGTTAAGCATAACCACGGGTCATTATCAGTGATAGCAAAATAAATTACAATTACATCCTGATGGTGTATTCATCTCAACTCTGTAATAATTATCACTGCTAATAAATTGAGAAGGATGCTTATGGCATAGAAATATTTAGGCCGGAGAGCCTCATTTTATTTGTTGTACAGGACACAAATTTTCACAGATGAATTTTGTTCCAGGTACAAATGCTAAAATGTTTTGTGGGTCGTGCCATTTAGCTGTTTTTATCCATGTAGATGAGAAAGTTGATTACCCATGCCCATTTCTGAACTTTATACGTGCATTAACAACCAGTTACTTTGCTGTTTCCCCCTTTCAATTTCATAGCCAAAGTCTGGATATCAAGAGCATGTTTTGAACTAGATTTTAAGTGTATTCAAAACATAAATAGATGTGGCGCAGCAGTGAGATGCAAAGGAATCACCAGAGCTTTATTTGATTAAATATAGATATAACACTGACAATACAATTTATGATAAATGGCATTACTATATTGAGACACTTTTCTTATTTTGTGGATACCCAATTTGAGAAAAGCATTTTAATTTATCTTATACCATTTATACTGGTGGGAAGTGCATAAACAAATTTCTGGCATTTCGGCATCCAATATTTGATCCTTGTGTCAGAATTCAATGTTTTAGTCAAGCACTCCAAACAATGAACCAGAATCAAACTCACAAAATTTAAAAACTGGTCCATTCTATCAGTTTATTGCATTCATGTCAATGTGCTACCTTCTCACCAGGTTACAACTGTGGGCAGCATTCTCCGTTGGCTGACGGCAGAATCGAGAACCGCGATTGGGTGGAGAAGCGGTGCCTCGACAGTGGCGTCAATGCGTTCCAGAACGCACGTACAATAAAGGCTGATGGCACATCATTAGTAGGCCTGACCGGTATTCTCTGGGGCCTCCGCAATTCTCCTCCTCCGCTGGGGGGGATCTCCCGGTGGTGAGGTTCATTTATGTTTTGAAAAATCGTGAAATTGGCACTGTGGCTGATGAGGGAAAGAAAGGGAGTATGGAAAGTGCCTGATAATGCCATAGTTTGCTGTCAGTCGTGCGGCGGGCCGGAGGACCTCCGCAAGGGCTGGGGGGAGTAGCAGAGGATGGCCAGGAGGTGGGCTGTGGGGTCGGGGTGGACAGGCACAGAACACTATTGCTGCAGCCTGCAAGGCAGCCAAGCAGCTGCGCATGCCGCTGACTGCCTACTGTGAACTTAGGACTTCCGGATGCGGCTATGCAGAGCTAGGTCACATATTCGGCAGCTCCCGCTTGGAACGGACTTTTGGGCTCTTTTACAGGGCCCCCACGGCATTTGTTTGACATTTCCCGGTGTGGCAAGAAGACTGCAACATTCCCGTGACAGTGTCCCCCAGAAATGTTATGTCTTTTGGCTACCAGACCCGGCAGAAACAGTAAAAGATTTGGCTGCAACAGGATAAACTGGGCCTCTTCCAGCATGCAGGCGGGGGAAGGGCAAGCATAAAGCTGCAATCTGACCTGAGGGCCTGTATCAAAGGTGAATTCTAACAGCAAAGGGAACAACTGTGAAAAGATCTCACCAAGGCCACTGAAGAAGCGGGGACGAGGCTTCCGGTGGCGGCCATGGAGGAGTAGGTCGCGCATTCGGCAGCTCCCATCTGGAACGGACTCTTAGACCTTTTTCAGGAGTTTCCACAGACATTTTGGGGCAGATTGGTGAAGCGAACACTGCCAAAAGGATTCCCTCTCGAGACTTCCGGTTGCGGCTATGCGGAGCTAAGTCACACATTCGGCGGCTCCCGCAAAAACGGACTTTTGGGCTCTTTTCAGGGCCCCAAAGGCACTTTTTCGACATTTCCCGGTGTGGGAAGGAGTTAATAATAGCTCTCCGTCAGTATATGGCTTTAACTAGGAGCGGGGTGGCAAAAAAGGTGGTGGTGGACCAGAAGAAGGGAGGGAAGAAGGACAAAATGGCGGCGGGCAGAGGCCAGGCAGCGTGGAGGCAGTGGGCGGAGGAGCAACAGGAGGGTATCCAGCGCTGCCTCAGAGAGATTAAAACGGACCTGCTAGAGCCGATGAAGGCTTCTATTGATAAGCTGCTGGAGACACAGATGTCCCAGGGGATGGCGATCCGAGAGGCTCAACAAAAGATCTCTGACAATGAGGACGAGATCTTAGTCCTGGCGGTAAAGGTGGAGGCGCACGAGGCGCTCCACAAGAAATGGCAGGAGCGGTTCGAGGAGATGGAGAATCGGTCGAGGCGGAAGAATCTGCGGAGGGGCTGGAGGGGCCAGACATGGGGGCCTATGTGGTCACCATGTTAAACTCGCTGATGGGAGCGGGGTCCTTCCAGGGGCCCCTGGAGCTGGCAGGGGCCCATAGAGTGTTGGCGAGGAGGCCCAAGGCTAACGAGCCTCCGCGGGCGGTGCTGGTGTGGTTCCATCGGTTCGTCGATCGGGAGTGTGTGCTCAGGTGGGCCAAGAAGGAGAGCAGCAGCAGGTGGGAGAATGCGGAGGTTCAGATATATCAGGACTGGAGTGCGGAGGTGGCGAAGAGGAGGGCCGGGTACAATCGAGCGAAGGCGGTGCTGCACAGGAGGGGGGTGAAGTTTGGCATGTTGTAGCCGGCGCGACTGTGGGTTACAAGGACCGGCACCATTATTTTGAGTCTCCGGAGGAGGCGTGGGCCTTTGTTCAGGCCGAGAAGCTGGACACATGCTGAGGGTCGGGATGGGCGATTGGGGACTGCGGTGGATATGTTATGCCTATTTTTGGTTGGGGGGGGGGCCTTTGCATTGTTTTGGGTTTCTTTTTCTCTGTGTTTTTCTCTTTCGGGTTGGGGAGGGTGGATGGAGCGGGTTGGGCACTCTTTTGGTTGGTGGCGGGGCCTGGTAGGTGGAGAGCGCGGGATTTTTTCCCGCGCTGAAGACTGGGGGGGGGGGGCGGGACCGGGGCGGGGAAGCGAGGATTGTTTCCCGCGCTTAGAATGGAGGGGGAGAGCCTGTGAATGGGGAGCGGGAGAGGAGGGTGTGCCACACAATGGGAGGAGTCGAAGGGGAGGCGGGAGTGGCGGGGGTCAGCAGGAGTCAGCTGACTTGCGGAAGTGCAATGGGGGGAGTAAACCAGCTAGGATGGGTCCTAGCCGGGGGGGGGGGGGGGGGGTTGGAAGGGAATCGAGTTGCTGCTGCTAAGATCAAGGAGGAGCTGGAGCGAGTGGGGTGGGTCGAGATGGGGGTATGCCGCTGTGGGGAATGGGCCGGGTGTGGGGTGCGGGCGCGTGGCTGGCCGAGGAGGGGGTCATGGCTAGTCGGTGGGGGAGGGGGGCGGGTAGCCTCCTGATCCGCCTGATAACCTGGAATGTAAGGGGACTGAATGGGCCAGTTAAGCGGGCCTGCGAGTTCGCGCACCTGAAGGGGCTCAAGGCGGATGTGGTTATGCTCCAGGAGACACACCTGAAGGTGGCAGACCAGGTAAGACTGAGGAAAGGGTGGGTAGGTCAGGTGTTTCACTCGGGGCTGGATGCCAAAAATCGAGGGGTGGCGATCTTGGTGGGAAAGAAGGTGTTATTCGAGGCGTCGAGCATTGTGGCAGATAATGGCGGTAGGTCCATAATGGTAAATGGTAAGTTGCAGGGAGAGAGGGTGGTACTGGTCAATGTGTAT
The DNA here is from genome assembly GCF_047496885.1 of Scyliorhinus torazame. Taxonomy (NCBI): domain Eukaryota; kingdom Metazoa; phylum Chordata; class Chondrichthyes; order Carcharhiniformes; family Scyliorhinidae; genus Scyliorhinus; species Scyliorhinus torazame. The sequence goes on from NC_092710.1 coordinate 262,132,838, forward strand.
GCTCCGAACTGGGACGATGCGGGTTTAATGCGGCGTATGTTGGGTCGGATCCCAGACTTGGAAGTGGGGGGCCTGATAATGGGGGGAGACTTTAACATGGTGTTGGATCCTGCACTGGATCGCTCCAGGTCTAGGACTGGTAGGAAGCCGGCGGCGGCTAGAGTGTTGAGGGGATTTATGGACCAAATGGGAGGGGTGGACCCTTGGAGATTTGCAAGGCCGGGGGCTAGGGAATTTTCATTCTTCTCACATGTCCATAAGGCTTATTCTCGAATTGACTTTTTCATTTTGAGTAGGGCGCTGATAGCGAGAGTAGAGGATACCGAGTAATTGGCAATAGCCATTTCGGACCACGCCCCGCATTGGGTGGACTTGGAGATGGGGGAGGAGAGGGACCAGTGCCCGCTGTGGCGCTTGGAGGTGGGGCTGTTGGCGGACGAGGAGGTGAGCGAGCGGGTCCGAGGAAGTATAGAGAGGTACTTGGAGACCAACGACAATGGGGAGGTCCGAGTGGGGATGGTATGGGAGGCACTGAAGGCGGTGGTGAGGGGAGAGCTGATCTCCATCAGGGCCCAAAAGGAGCGGAGGGAGCGGGGGGGGGGGAGAGGGAGAGGCTGGTGGGGGAGATGGTGTGGGTAGACAGGAGGTATGCGGAAGAACCTGAGGAAGGATTGTTGAGGAAGAGGCGCAGCCTCCAGTTCGAATTTGACCTGGTGACCACCAGGAAGGCGGAGGTGCAGTGGAGGAAGGCCCAGGGGGCGGTCTACGAGTATGGGGAAAAGGCAAGCCGGATGCTGGCGCATCAGCTTCGGAAGCGGGACACAGCTAGGGAGATCGGGGGAGTTAAGGACAGGGGAGGGAGCGTGGTGCGGAGTGTGGTTGGCATCAATGGGGTCGTCATGGACTTCTACGAGGAATTGTACCGATCCGAGCCCCCACGGGAGGAGGGAGGGATGGGCCATTTCCTGGACCAATTGAGGTTTCCAAAGGTGGAAGCGGGACTGGTGGCGGGACTGGGGACCCGATTGGGCTGGAGGAGCTGATCAAAGGGATAGGAAGCATGCAGGCGGGGAAGGCACCGGGGCCGGACGGTTTCCCGGTCAAGTTCTATAAAAAATATTTGGACCTGTTGGGCCCGCTGTTAGTTAGGACCTTCAATGAGGCAAGGGAGGGGGGGGCTTTACCCCCGACGATGTCCCGGGCACTGATCTCCTTGATCCTGAAGCAGGACAAGGATCCCCTGCAATGTGGGTCTTACAGACCGATTTCCTTGCTAAATGTAGATGCCAAGGTGCTGGCGAAGGTCTTAGCCACGAGGATTGAGGATTGTGTGCCGCAGATCATCCATGAAGACCAGACGGGGTTTGTGAAGGGGAGACAGTTGAACGTGAATGTGTGGAGGCTTTTGAACGTTATCATGATGCCGGCGAGGGAGGGGGAGGCGGAGATAGTGGTGGCGATGGACGCTGAGAAAGCCTTCGATAGGGTAGAGTGGGGGTACCTGTGGGAGGTGCTGAAGAGGTTCAGGTTTGGGGAGGGGTTTGTCAGGTGGGTTAGGCTGTTGTATGAGGTCCCGATGGCGAGTGTGGCCACAAATAGGAGGAGGTCCGCGTACTTTTGGTTGCACCGAGGGACGAGACAGGGGTGTCCCCTGTCCCCCCTGCTCTTCGCACTGGCGATTGAACGCCTGGCTATGTCACCGAGAGAGTCGAGGAACTGGAGGGGGTTGGTGCAGGGTGGGGAGGAGCATAGGGTGTCGCTTTATGCGGACGACCTGCTGCTGTATGTGGCGGACCCGGTGGGGGGGAATACCGGAGGTAATGAGGATCCTTAGGGAATTTGGGGACTTTTCGGGGTACAAGCTCAATATGGGGAAGAGCGAGCTGTTCGTAGTTCAGCTAGGGGACCAGGAGAGGGGGATTGGCGAGCTCCCACTAAAAAGGGCGGAGAGGATCTTCAGATATTTGGGGGTCCAGGTGGCCAGGAGCTGGGAGGCCCTGCATAGGCTTAACTTTACAAGGCTGGTGGAGCAAATGGAGGAGGAGTTCAAGAGGTGGGACGCGTTGCCGCTGTCCCTGGCGGGTAGGGTGCAGTCAATCAAAATGACGGTGCTCCCAAGGTTTTTGTTCCTGTTCCAGTGCCTCCCCGTGTTTATCCCGAAGGCTTTTTTCAGGCGGGTTAACAGGAGTATAATGGGGTTTGTGTGGGCGCGAGGGACTCCGAGGATGAGAAGGGTGTTCCTGGAGCGGAGTAGAGATAGGGGGGGCTGGCGCTGCCCAACCTCTGTGGGTACTACTGGGCCGCCAATGCGACAATGGTGCGCAAGTGGGTGATGGAGGGGGAGGGGTCTGCATGGAAGAGGCTGGAGATGGCGTCCTGTGTGGGTACGAGTCTGGGGGCGCTGGCAACGGCGCCGCTGCCGCTCCCTCCAAGGAGGTATACCACGAGCCTGGTGGTGGTGGCGGCCCTCAAAATTTGGGGGCAGTGGAGGCGGCATAGGGGGGAAGTTAGGGCCTCGGTGTGGACCCCATTACGGGGGAACCACTGGTTCGCCCCAGGAAGAACAGGTGGAGGGTTTGCGGGGTGGCACAGGGCAGGGATACAAAAGTTGGGGGACCTGTTTGTGGACGGGAAGTTCGCGAGCTTTGGTGAGCTGGAGGAGAAGTACGGGCTCCCCCCGGGGAACACCTTCAGGTACTTACAGGTAAGAGCGCTTGCCAGACGGCAGGTGGTGGAATTCCCACGGCTACTGCCACACACAGTACAGGACAGGGTGCTCTCGGGGGGGTGGGTGGGAGTGGGGAAGATCTCGGAAACTTACCAGGTGATGCAGGAGGAGGAGGAGGCCTCGGTGTTGGAGTTGAAAGGTAAGTGGGAGGAGGAGTTGGGAGAGGAGATCGAAGAGGGGACGTGGGCAGATGCCCTAGGGAGGGTGAACTCTTCCTCTTCATGCGCGAGGCTCAGCCTCATACAGTTTAAGGTGCTGCACAGGGCACACATGACCGGGACAAGGATGAGCAGGTTCTTTGAGGGTGAGGACAGGTGTGTTAAGTGCTCAGGGAGCCCAGCAAGTCACTCCCATATGTTCTGGGCATGCCCAGCGCTGGAGGAATTTTGGAAGGGCATAGCGAGGATGGTGTCGAGGGTGGTAGGATCCAGGGTCAAACCGGGCTGGGGGCTCGCAATATTTGGGGTGGCAGAGGAGCCGGGAGTGCAGGAGGCGAAAGAGGCCGGAATTCTGGCCTTTGCGTTCCTGGTAGCCCGGCGAAGGATTCTCCTTCAGTGGAAAGATACGAGGCCCCCAAGCGTGGAATCCTGGATCAGCGATATGGCAGGATTCATTAAATTGGAGAGGGTGAAATTCGCCTTGAGAGGGTCGGTACAAGGGTTCTTTAGGCGGTGGCAACCGTTCGTAGACTTTCTGGCAGAACGATAGACATTGGTCAATGGCAGCAGCAGCTCGGGGGGTGGGGGGTGGGGGTTTACTTTATTTTGGTTTATGTTATTTACACTGGAAGGGTCTGAGGGGGTGTATACACATGTTGTCTTAAGTCGGGGTGTTAATGTTAATTTATTATTTAGGTACAGGGGGAGAGGGGTTGCTTTTTTAGATTGTGTTTTGTACTTACCCCTGTTGGGTTCTTTTTTCTTTCTCATTTTGTTATTGATATTTTATGAAAACCTTGAATAAAAATTATTTACTGTGAACTTAGGGCCACAGGTCATATGGGTCTCCCCCCAGGGCACATCTCCGAGGAGCCCTCTGGCCCTAGCCGACCCATCAGCAGGCGTGCTCCAGTGCACCCAGTGCCATTTTGTTAGCTGTGATGAGTCTGTGTGGGGAGTGAAGTGTGCAGCTTGTCTCCCACACAGACCTGGCGAATACCGCACTGTTTCTCATTGGAATCGATTGAGTTCCACGTGGCACCGTTGCTAGCCCCTCCACGGTCGTTGAAATGGTCCAGGTTCGGCGCCAGTTTTGCAGTCATGGAAGTCCATGAATCCTGCTCCGGCGTCAACACTTAGTCTCAGGAACGGGGAATCCCACCGGTGAAGTTTATTTATGCAATCACATTTTACAATTCATTATGGATAAAAACAGATTAGCCCTTGTACAATATCAGAAACATTGTCCTTCTCTGGGGCTTACCAGATGTATTTGCGCTGCTTAACACTGGATCAAATTACATTTCTTTGTACATAATAACTGAACTTGTCAGATCCGAACTGTCCAGCTCATCTTCACCACAGTATTCTCTTTAAAGACTATGGACATTCCTTGCTTGTTTTGCATCCAGATTCAAATCGGTGTAGAATTTGGAAAAAATAAAGCCCCAAGATACAAAGCTAAGCTAAAAACACAACTTTGTCATATGTCCATGACCTTTAACTAGCACGGTGTAATTAGTATGTGATAGGCTAACGCAACACTCTGGCTGCGCATATCTTTGTAAGGATGTCATTCAAAGTCAGGACTAGGGTATTTCCCCACCTACTCTGATCTTAGTCACTGGTTATTTTGAACTCCTAGCACACTAACCCAATAGCTACTACAGAAAATATTTTAAAATGCCTTTTCCACTGAGATTAATATTCTGAACCTTCACATAACATTACCTAGGAGCTCCTGCACTAACTGGATCACTGAACATGTATTTTTGAGATGACTTGCATTTTGTATGAAATATGGCAAACGAGTTAGAGAGATAAGGGTTTCTTGGAGGATATTAAAGCAAAACCTTTTGTAGCGACACTAAGGTTATGAGCAGCAAAAAAGGCCATATAATCTAGTTACACTTAATGTATTGAAAAAACTTGACAGCTAGGGCAGCACGGTGGCGCAGTGTTTAGCATTGCTGCCTCACGGTGCCGAGGTCCCAGGTTCGATCCCGGCTCTGGGTCACTGTCCGTGTGGAGTTTGCACATTCTCCCCGTGTTTGCGTGGGTTTCGCCCCCACAACCCAAAGATGTGCAAGGTAGGTGGATTGGCCATGCTAAATTGCGCCTTAATTGGAAAATATGAATTGGGTACTCTAAGTTACTTGACAGAAGGAAATTGTTTGTGAAATCTGATAAAGATACACACTAAGTAACAAAGTGAATCAATTCTTCGGCAACCATGTTGAGCAGGTCACGTAGATAAAAATGACAACAGGAATTAACTCTGTGTTGCCACAGACCTCACTGGCATTGCAATGTAAGACATTAAGTGGCTGGTTACATGTGTTTATAGGACTGACGTGTGATCCTATGAGCATCTTTTTAATTAGGCGTTAGGTTAATGTTTAATAACGACCTACTTCAATTTCACATAAAAAAACTTGAGGAAAGTAAAGTCTCAGCAACTTTTGAAACATTACTTTGAAGAGCACTTGCATGTCTTTTTAGAATCCTTAACGTTTAAGTCTCATCATCAGTGGTACAAAACACCAGGGATATTGCTATTTTCGGAATGAAAATATCTGATTACAAACTTAAAAATCCGAGCTGCAAGGTTATCATTGCTTATTGCCACTGGCAATAGATTAGATTAAAAAGCTGCAACATTTACAGGTTGTGGAAAGAGAATAAGTTTGGTGGGGGAAAGGTGGTTGTAGAGGCCACGAAATGCAAATAGCAGATATGGTGGAAGCCAAGACTGAAAAGCAAGCCTGAGAGCGGACACCAGCTTCCCAGCTCCCGCAGGTAACAGAAGCAAGTTCTTCTGGCTCATAGGAGGTGCCTGAACATTCCACAATTGCAGCACAACTTCAAAGAAAGATTAAAAAGTTGCGGCAGATGTTGCACAGGTAAGGAAAGATAGGGCAACCAAGCGGCAGAAAATTGAAATGCCAGAGACCCGAAATTTAAAGCTGCAAAATGCACTGGCAGAGACAGGTAAGTCATCTACCTGTACACCCCTCCGCTTTTCTTACAGCAGCATCGGGTGGGACGAATTATTTTTTGTCATTGCAGTTCAAACGGCAGCACCCGGAGGTGCAGTAGTGTAAGGCAGTCATCACCAACACTTGTAGAACCTGGAGATGCAGCCGGAAACCTGTATGAGGCAATTGATGGCATGTTAATTAATCTAAAATAATTCTCACCATTTATGATGGCGAATAATTTAACAAAAACTCTCCCTTTCTGTTTTTTCTACCAAAGTGAATAGCTTCACACTTATTCACATTGTATTCCATCTGCCATGTCCTTGCCCACTCACTCAGCCTGTCAAAATCCCCTTGAATCCCCCTTGCATCCTCCTCACAGCCAGTTTGGTGTCAGTGCTGGGAGGTTGCATGCAACAGCATCTGAATAGGAATGAAATATGTGATTTTACCTTTGAATGTGTATTAACTGCCTCTCCTTTCACCTGCAGGTCCAATTCCCTGGCGGGGCACCACCAAAGATCACACGGCTCATGGCCAGGGGACATATTCACTCCTTGTGAAGACTGGCCATTGACATCTAGGGCACTGAGACCCTGCGGGAGAGATCGGTCTTCGGCCGAGTATGCTCACGGTTCGTGGGCGGTGGGCAAACCCCAATGTCAGCACTTTTACTTGTTCAACTGAATACAGTGAAAGGTAATTACTCTAACGTAACTCCTAATGTTAATACTTGTCATCCTCTTCTGTTTCTGAGAGATCCTGCTGCTCTCACTTGCCTGTGTCACTTGTGTTGTCATGGCTTCCCTTGACAATGAGGAAATTTAAGCAGGATTTAGACAGATTTTTGATTAGTAATTGGTTGAAGGGTTAAGGAGAACAGGCAGGACGTTGGAGATGATGCCATGATGAGATCAATCATGATCGTATTGACCATTGGAACAGGTTTGAGAGGCTAAATTGCCTACACCTGTTCCTAGTTCTCGTGTTCTTATGTTCTAATGTTCTAAGAAAGAACTATTCTGTCTAATTCCACATTCCAGCTCTAGGTCTGTAGCCCTGTAGATTATAGCACTTCAAGCACAAATCTGGTGTTCTTGATTAATATGGGGATTTCTTGATGCATAAGGGGATCTGGGGTTATGGGGAGAATGGGGATGAGGAACATATCAGCCATGATCAAATGGTGGAGCAGACTCGATGGGCCGAATGGCCTAATTCTGCTCCTAGATTTTATGGTTTTATGAATTACAATCGCTGTTTTCTTTTCCCACCAGTATGCTTTATACGCCACCTCCACAGCCAGGGTCTCAGTGCAGGGGATGTGTCAAAAGAGATGCAGAATATGAACAATCATGTATCTGACAATTTCCAGGAGCTAAGTAAGAAGTATATCAGAAGCATAGTTGTGCCTGGGCTTTTGGAAAGTGTATTGTGTGGTTCAGTTTAGTTTTGCATCGTTTGATTTCTGATTTTGCAGTTAAAGTTTAAAATCAACTACTGTCTCCTTGACTTTCTTAACAACAATTAGTCACAATTCTACACCCACCTACACACTTATGAGATTACTTCATGTGGAATGGACCTTCTGGGAGATTAGGAATTCTTGTCTTCTTGTTCAACCTTTCTCAGCATGAAACCAAGCTCAGCCAAACTGGATTTTCATAATAACACACCTCACTGTCACGGTGAGGCACAAAATGTCATCATGGGTCGGGTAATGGTGCCATCATTAATATTTGGATTTGGATTTATTGTCACGTGCGCCGAGGTACAGTGAAAAGTATTGTATTGTGTATAGTCCAGCCAGATCGTTCCATACATGAAAAAGGTAGGACATACGATAGACACAGATAGACATGGACATCGGGTGAAGCATACGGAGTGTAGTATTACTCAGGAGAGAAGATGTGTGGAGAGATCAGTTCAGCCCATAAGAGGGTCATTCAGCAGTCTGGCAACAGCGGGGAAGAAGCTGCTTTTGAATCTGTTAGTGCGAGTTCTCAGACTTTTGTATCTCCTGCCCGATGGAAGAGAGAATAACCCAGGTGGGAGGGGTCTTTGATTATGCTGCCCGCTTTCCCAAGGCAGTGGGAGGTGTAGACAGAGTCAATGGATAGGAGGCTGGTTTGCATGATGGACTGGGCTGTGTTCACGACTCTCTGCAGTTTCATACAGCCTTGGGCCGAGCAGTTGTCAGACCAAGCTATGATGCAGCCAGATAGGATGCTTTCTATGGTGCACCTGTAAAAACTGATAAGATGTGGACATGCTGAATTTCCTTAGTTTCCTGAGGAAGTATATGTGCTGTTGTGCTTTCTTGGTCGTAGCGTCGACGTAGGTAGACCAGGACAGATTGTTGGTGATGTGCACACCTAGGAATTTGAAGCTGTCAGCCATCTCCAACTCGGCCCTATTGATGCAGACAGGGAATATCAATGCCCTGTAAGTGGCAGATTACAATCAGTTAAGATGAACTCCACATTGACCGGGATCAACCGGTTTCCAACCACCTATACTTAACCATCAGTTTACCGAATCAACTGGCTTTCAATCACCCATGGTTAACTGTCTGTTAATCGGAATAACCGGTGTCCAAAGCATAGTTGGCTACTGGCCTATAACTAATTTTTCCCTCTGGGAACCTCGAGATTCAGGCCAGATTGAGAGGTTGATTTTCTGTCCTGTGGGAAGGCCCTGCAGTAGCAGCCAGAGAAGGGGGCGGAATAGAGGGAAGCAGGCATTACAGATGCCAGGGTGGCATGGGACAGATTGGAAAAGTTGGGGTGGGGGTGTGAGGGAGGGAGAATGGGAGGAACAATGGGAGCCAGATTCTTGTTTTCATTGGAGCTGCCCCAGTGAGGGTGAAAATCCCAAATATTTTTACTTGCATCAACAGATGTGCAATGAGCAAGATAGCATGATAAGAACAAGACCCCCAGTGTGTTACCCCTGGTGAGTTACAAGGGAAGAGAAATGAAAGTGAGAGAGGGGGGTGTCCATCTCAACGGAAAGAGTTGGAATGACATTTGTAACAGAAGCCATAGCGGACAGAGCAGTGGGAATTTTTTCATTGGTTCCTAGAAAATAAATAAACAGGCCCCAAAATTCCATCGTGGTTCCCATGACATCTCAGTTTAAGGGTGCGATTGTACGGCCTCGTCGTGCCTGACTCAGTGATGCGACGAGGCTGTTAAATCTTGCGAGAGGCCTTTTGTGAGATTTGCAACGCTCATGGTGGCTCGCTAAACCTAACGAAATCTCGCGAGGTGCTGTGACCTGGATCTCGCCCTCACTGGGAGGGTTCCAGATTTGCATATTTAAGTGAGCGGGTAGCTGGAGTTTATGCTGGAGTCTCCCAAGGCCTGGGATCGAACACCCATGCCTGGGAGACCTCGCCATGGCACCGTTTAGCAGTGGTTTCCACAAACATGGACCAGGCGTAACGGCACATGAGCGGGGGTGGCTGGGGTGGGGGTTTTTCCAGGGGGGGGGCCTCCCAGATGATCGGAGGTCCCCGGATGGTCAGGCACATCGCAGGGTGGTACCCAGGCACCCCTGGTGCTACCTGAGCACCTTGACACTGCCAGCTTGGCACATTGGCACTGCCAGCATGGCATATTTGCACAACCACACAGGCACCCAGACACCCTGTCAGTGTCACTCTGGCATTACCAGGGTGCTCAAGTGAACTGGCTGGCAGGGGCACTGTCAGGGTGCCAGGTTGGCAGTGCCAAGGTGCCCAGGTTGCCCATGCCGGGGATTGGGCCTGGGGTGCCCTGCCCTAATGAGGTGGGGTGAGGGGGGACGAGGACCCTTTAATTGGTAAATTGGGATGTTCTGGGGTTCCAGAGCCCACGGTGGGAGGGGGGGGGTTGAGTGATCGGGGAGGCATTTAAAACACAAAATGAATGAAAGTGCGGCTTCGCCGGGGCGTTCCTCGCCGAATCCCGAGAAAAGTGTCCCGTTGAATAGCGGGGTCGTTCTCGGTGCTGCAGGTGCTGAGAAACACCCTGCTAAACGCGCCCAAAACGGGACTCTGTTATTTTCCGCCATTAAATCACGCCCAATATCTGGCAGGAGACCAAGCAAACCCACAAAAAAAGCAGGTGGAGATTTTGTTATGCACCTTCAGCAGATTCCAAGAATTTTAGCATAATTCGCAAGGGACATTGTTACTGCTTTTTGGGGCGGCACTGTGGCGCAGAGGTTAGCACTGCTGCCTCACGGCGCTGAGGACCCGGGTTTGATCCCGGCCCCGGGTCACTGTCTGTGTGGAGATTGCACAAGTCTCCCCGTGTCTGTGTCGGTCTCACCCCCACAATCCAAAAATGTGCAGAGTAGGGGGATTGGCCACGCTAATGTTAATGCTTTTTCTCGACTTGTCTACTGCCTAAATCAGGGCATGCAAATACCCTTTTCGAGTAATCTGAAGCTGATCCAATTTCCACCTCCCAATTCGGATTAGAGCTGTGGACATTGTAGCCACCTAAATTGGCCAACTCCCGATTTAAAATGGCGAACGGCAAAGGCTGATGGGAAAGTCAGCCAACATAGACAGAAACCAGCAGCTGCAGGTTTGCTGTGTATTTACCTCTGAAAAGGCCAGCCAACATTGATACCAGCGACCGTCAGCATAACAAAGTAGCAGCCATCTGCATACTGATGAGCAATCCCCGGGAACAATAAGTAACATTTTGGACACACAAAGCAAAGCCAGACTCCTCGGCGCCAGCAGGACCCAACACAAAGGAGGTGAACGAGCACCTCAAGACCGCCCATCGATCAGGGAACCGCTCCAGTATTGAAGAAAATCGAACCTAGCGATTGGGACAAAGTCCAATCACTTGGGACCAGGTACAGGGTCCGCCCCGAAAGGCGGGAAGCCCCTGGGGACTATAAGAGTTGAGCCCCAAGTTCAAATCGCTCTCTTCATCTCTGCGTCCTGCCCGGGTCACCCAGCAACACGAACCAACATTGCCTGTGACCAGTGCAGTGACTCCTGACAAAGTAAGTCTTAATTCAACGCTCGCTACGAGATAGGCGCTCCTAGCTACCAATCCGTACCAACTTCGAATCCCGCAGACTCAGAACCCGAATGAAAGGCCATTTGTTCCCCTGAACTGGTGGGCCAGTCCGAAGTTAAGTATAGGCCTGTTAGTTGTAGAAGTAGCTTAGACGTAGAATTTGTGCATGAGTAACAATTACTGTGTATAATAAATGTGCTTTGATTTGAATCTTACTAATCGGTGTACTGGGTTATTGATCATTACTCGGACTTGAACCTCGTGGCGGTATCATAAAGATACCTGGTGACTCGAGAGCAAAGGTAATAAAACAGAGCAATTGAACCAAGGAGAAAATCAGCAACAACATGAATATTTAATCTCACCTGTGAAATTACTCCAGAAGGGAAATTAGATAAGTGGCAGGATTTTTCCAGTCCCACCCACCCCGAGACCGGAAATTCCCACTGCAAATCAATATGCTTTTCAATGGTCCGTCATATTTTCCGTCCCACCTCAGATGATTCCCGCGGCAGGTGGGAACAGAACATTTACCCAAGGTTTATCATGGGCTGCTGATTCCATATCACCTCTTTTGCTCTATTGTCAGAAGTTACAATGATTTTGATTTTAGAAGGTGGTTTCCGAATAATCAACTCCAATTTATGATACCACTCTTAGGATCAGTAACAAAATATTGGATCTCCGGGAGTGATCACAATATTGCAATTAACACACAGGACTGGCTTTTGTGGTTTCAGGCAGGGTAAGGGAGGCCGAACAGGAAGTGTGTGATCCTCTCCCTCACACCCACCCATGCTGTTTCAACACGGAAAATCAAGCATTGGCTGGCCACGTAGCGGTCTCTTGGTGGGACTGCCAGCCATTTAGTGCTGGGATGGAGGTTTATGTACAAATTAGGCGTATAAAGTGGGGAATTTGGCTGGAGAAGGGTTAGGCCGTGAACCAGAAGCCACCCATTTAAAGATGTGGAAGAATCGGCTTGATGGCAGCTTCACAAGAAATCCACCTTTGGTGACAGCAAACTTTGAAGAAGGCGGCATCTATAGTGGACACTGAAGCAATGGAGCATCAGAAGGATGAGAGCCACTTTTTGTATTGTATGGACTGTTGTGCTGGCAGTGTGTCATTCAGGGTCCTTGCCAGGAAGAAAGCAACACCACAGCATACCGGCCCCATTCCCCTTCGGAATGATAAGTGCTCCGAAAAAGAGTCATATTCTAACCTTTAACTCTATTTTTCTCTCCACAGAGGCTGGAAGACCACAGCATTTCCTGCTTTGAATGCCAGTCAGCTCTTGCAGGGGTTACGATCCAAGCTGATGGGATGAATTCTCCGTCCTGGGACACCCGAAGCACGCTTCCCGATGGGACGGAGAATCACAAAATCTAGATTGGCGTTAAGCGCTGGGTTTTAATGACCCATTTGCATCCATTCAGCGGGTTTGGCGCCCTAATATCCGGCCCTCTGAACTCCTGGGCCGGGAATCACGTGGGCAGGGATTACTACAGGTCTGATCAAAGGTGAGCCTGGCATGGTGGTCCTCGTGGTAGGTCAAGGAGGTAGCCCCTTGATGGAGATGCTCCAAAGTCCACCCGAGGGCCAGCCTCCCCCTGCCACCCCACAATACAACTCCCGCCCACCCCTCCTCTACACCTTCTGTTACACCAACTAGTCTCACTGAAACTCACTGAATTCTCCAGCCAACCCGCTTGTGGGATTTTATGGTCCCGCCAAAGGCAGCTCCTCCATGGTAGTTTCCCCAGCCTCAGGGTGGGCGAGCCATGCAAACCAATGTAGACATTCACAGGACAGGTGGATCATGCAGGCGGTTAATGGAGAGCTGCCTCTGCTGTTGGAATACACGCAGTGAGGTAGGGAGCCGGGAAATCCCACCACTGAATTTTTCAGAAGGACTTTCAATCTCCACGCTCAAACAAATCGCCTTGGAATTCGCTCCCAAATGTCGCCTCCACTTGAATGCCTTCACCAAGGATTCACCTTCAGGGTTTCAATCTTGCCTTCCTATGATCCTTTCCCGGGTCTCCACATTTATACTAGCTTCATTTTTCAAACACTTTCAGACATTCAGCTGTACTAAGCAGAACACCACTGCTCCAAAAGCCCTCAGCTTCTGATGCATCTCAGGACGACTCTGAGGACGGGCAGGACATCATCAGTGAATCGTGGGGCTGTCTGTGATCGCAGCCTCACCATTTTGTCTGACTGCCCGCAGTCTGCAAAGACACTGGCACTCTGAAAGCTGAAGGTAAACCATCCATTGCCTGGAGGACCAGCACAGGATAGTATCTACCATGAACGAGCTGTTGTTAATGCCTGTCTTGTTCTGGAGGTTGTGCAGCAACAGGTCCCTCACTTGTCTGTGCCGCAGGATGAACTTGACCTGGGACATCTGGCCTCTTCTGTCGCCTTCCCTTTGGAGGAGCCTGCTTCAGAGTGCACAATCCCCATTAGTGTCCTCATCCTCTATCCAGGATAGTGCTGAGCACAGGCTTCTATCCCTCTTACTCTCTCCTTATTTGTAATGTCAGTTTATAATAACTGAAGATATAAGGTTTACTAACAGCCAAACGCTGCCACCTTCAGCAGCGGACTCCACTGTTACATGCAGCCATGGTCCTGTTTGCCGGCCTTTCCATCCAGCCTTGTGCCGCCTTCTCGAACCTGGTGTAAATCACACCCAACGTTTTTCCCATGGGGAATTGAGTGGGCAATGTAAAATTGCAGCCAATTACCTCTTTAGCAAGCTCAGCAGTCTGCTAATTTTTGTTTTGAAACGGCAGACAGGTTTCCACTTTCAGTGCCTGCTTGCTTCCTGTATTATTGGAAACTGGTGGGAATAGGCGTATTGCTGACCCAATGTCATCACACGGTAAGAGCAGGAATGCAGGGGAGGGGTGTGGGCTGTCCAGCAGCTCGCCTGATTTGCAGTTGGAAAAATCTGCCCATGCATCAGAAACTGTAAATGAACAATTTAACATTTTGCTATGTCAACTCTCACCTATGGTTAAGTTTTTTGCTGCAAATTGTTCAGTTTGTTTATATACATATGTAAATATTTATATGTATATATATATATATACAGATATATGCATGTGTATAAGAACATTTGTGTGTGTGCAATCTATACATGTATATGTTTTATTGTTGGTAAGTGATCCTTATTTCGGGATGGCCAATACTTGCCTCGCCCTTTATTGTTCTCAAAACCAATTCAATCCAATCAATCAAAAGTATATCAGCGCTCCTGAATATCTTTATTGTTAGATTTATCAAACAAAATAAGCTTACTCAAAACATTTCACTGGTCTATGTCCCAGCATCTTAATGGTTCCATTCATTGAAATATTTGGTTTATTGATGCACCATCAATAACACACGACGAGTGATGAACGTAGCTGAGGCTTTAATACACTAAACAGCAAGCCAACTGCCTCTGGACCTGAACTGGGTCGGACGCGGAGACTTGTCACCTTTATACATAAGCCCGAGGGGAGGGGCCACAGGCGGAGCCAGCCTGGATAAGCCCAGACATGCACAAGCATGCACAATACAATACAATACATATAATGCAATAATGTGGTTTACCACATTCACCCCCTGTTTACAAAAAGAGTCTGGCGGGGGTGAAGTGGTCTTAAAGGTCAAATCTCTCAGGGGCCTTGACCTTCCGCCATGATCGCCTCAGTCCCGGCTGTGGTGTGGGCGCCGGCGTCGAGACCTGCGCGTCCGGGAGCATGCTGTCTTCTTCTTCTTCACCCAGATGTTGAGTCGGCGAAGGGGGGGGGGGGTGCGGTGTATGAGCGGAGGTGGTGGTGCTTGTCGCCGGTGGCCTGTGGGTGTCAGCTCGTGCGGGGGGTGGGCAGGGGTGGGGTAAGACGGTGTAGAGTGGGGGGTGGTGGTGATGGCCGCCTGGGAACCTGCAGGTGCCAAATCCTGAAGGGAGACCGTGTCCTGCCGCCCATCCTGGTGTGCCACGTAGGCATATTGTGGATTTGCATGGATGAGCAGGACCTTCTCGATGAGGGGGTCGGTTTTATGGCTCCTCGCATGCTTCCGGAGAAGGACGGGCCCCGGGACTGTCAGCCAGGACGGAAGCGAGACCCCGGAGGTGGATTTCCTGGGGAAGGCAAACATAAGTTCATGAGGAGTCTCGTTAGTGGCTGTACATAGGAGCGACCAGGTGGAGTGGAGCGCATCGGGGAGGACCTCCTGCCAGCAGGAGACTGGGAGACGTTTCGACCGTAGGGCCAGAAGGACGGCCTTCCAGACCGCCGCGTTCTCCCTCTCCACCTGTCCGTTTCCCCGGGGGTTATAGCTGGTCGTCCTGCTGGAGGCGATGCCTTTGCTGAGCAGGAACTGACGCAAATCGACGCTCATAAAGGAGGAGCTCCGATCACTGTAGATGTAGGCGGGAAACCCGAACAGGGTGAAAAGACTGTGCAGGGCCTTGATTATGGTGGCAGAGGTCATGTCAGAGCAGGGGATGGCGAAGGGGAATCTTGAGTACTCGTCAAAGATGTTGAGGAAGTACATGTTACGGTCAGTGGAGGAGAGGGGCCCTTTGAAGTCCATGTTGAGGCGCTCAAAGGTGCGGGAGGCCTTTACCAGGTGTGCTCTGTCTGGCCAATAGAAGTGCGGTTTGCACTCCGCGCAGACCTGGCAGTCCCTGGCCACGGATCTGACCTCCTCGATGGAGTAAGGCAGGTTGCGAGCCTTGATGAAGTGGAAAGAACGGGTGACCCCCGGGTGACAGAGGTCATTGTGGAGGGCCCGAAGACGGTCTACCTATGCGCTGGCACATGTACTGCGGGAGAGGGCATCTGGGGGCTCATTGACCTTCCCCGGTCGATACAAGATATCATAGCTGTAGGTGGAGAGCTCGATCCTCTACTTCAGAATCTTGTCATTCTTGATCTTGCCCCGCTGTGTGTTATTGAACATGAAGGCAACCAACCGTTGGTCAGTGAGGAGAGTGAATCGCCTGCCGGCCAGGTAATGCCTCCAATGTTGCACAGCTTCTACGATGGCTTGGGCTTCCTTTTCGACGGAGTAGTGTCAAATTTCGGAGGCATGGAGGGTACGGGAGAAGAAAGCCACGGGCCTGCCCGCCTGGTTGAGGGTAGCGGCCAGAGCAAAGTCTGACGCATCGCTCTCCACCTGGAATGGGATGGACTCGTCCACAGCGTGCATCGCGGCTTTGGCAATATCTGCCTTGATGCGGTTGAAGGCCAGTCGGGCCTCAGCCGTCAGGAGTAAAATGGTGGATTTGATAAGTGGACGGGCCTTGTCCGCATAGTTGGGGACCCATTGGGCATAGTAAGAGAAGAACCCCAGGCATCTCTTCAGGACCTTGGGGCAGTGGGGAAGGGGGAGTTCCTGGAGTTGCTGGCATGCGGTCGGGGTCAGGCCCTAGGACTCCGTGTTCCACGACGTAGCCGAGGATGGCAAGGCGGGTTGTACGGAAGAAGCATTTCTCCTGGTCTTGGCCGCAGATGGTGACATTGTCTAGGTACGGGAACGTGGCCCGCAGCCCGCACTGGTCAACCATTCGGTCCATTTCCCTTTGGAAGACCGAGACCCCGTTGGTGACGCCGAATGGGACCCTGAGGAAGTGGTAGAGGCGGCCATCTGCTTAGAAGGCAGTGTATTGGCGGTCCTCTGGGCAGATAGGGAGCTGGTGGTACGCTGACTTCAAGTCGACTGTAGAGAACCGACGTGTACCGGTTAATGGTCTGGCTGTAATTGATGACCACCCGGTGCTTCTCCCCAGTCTTGACGACCACCACTTAGGCTCTCCAGGGGCTGTTACTAGCGTCAATGATCCCCTCCGCAGGAGTCGCTGGACCTCCGACCTGATAAAGGCCCTCCGACCTGATAAAGACCCTGTCCTGGGCACTGTAGCGTCTGCTTCTGATCGTGACGGACTTACAGTCCGAGGTGAGGTTTGGAAGGGAGGGTGGGGCGACCTTAAGGGTCGCGAGGCTACAGACGGTGAGGGGGGGGGGGGGGCAGGGGTCCGTCGAACTTTAAGATAAGGCTCTGGAGAAGGCACTGGAAGTCGAGCCCCAGTAATAGGGCAGCGCAGAAATGGGGGAGGACGTAGAGCCTAAAGTTAGTGTACTCTACGCCTTGTACATAGAACATAGAACAGTACAGCACAGAACAGGCCCTTTGGCCCTCGATGTTGTGCCGAGCATTGTCCGAAACCAAGATCAAGCTATCCCACTCCCTGTTATTCTGGTGTGCTCCATGTGCCTATCCAATAACCGCTTGAAAGTTCCTAAAGTGTCCGACTCCACTATCACAGCAGGCAGTCCATTCCACACCCTAACCACTCTCTGAGTAAAGAACCTACCTCGGACATCCCTCCTATATCTCCCACCTTGAATCTTATAGCTATGCCCTCTTGTAACAACTACATCCACCCGAGGAAATAGTCTCTGAACGTCCTCTCTATTTATCCTCCTCATTATCTTATAAACCTCTATTAAGTCACCTCTCATCCTCCTCCGCTCCAAAGATTAAAGCCCTAGCTCCCTCAACCTTTCCTCATAAGATCTCTCCTGCAAACCAGGCAGCATCCTGGTAAATCTCCTTTGCACCCTTTCCAATGCTTCCACATCCTTCCTATAATGAGGTGACCAGAACTGCACACAATTCTCCAAATGTGGTCTCACCAGGGTCATGTATAGTTGCAGCATAACCCCGCGGCTCTTAAACTCAAGCCCCATGTTAATAAACGCTAACACACTATAAGCCTTCTTCACGGCTCTATCCACTTGAGTGCAACCTTCAGAGATCTGTGGACATGAACCCCAAGATCTCTCTGTTCCTCCACATTCCTCAGAACCCTGCCGTTGACCCTGTAATCCGCATTCAAATTTTTTCTACCAAAATTAATCACCTCGCACTTATCAGGGTTAAATTCCATCTGCCATTTTTCGGCCCAGCTCTGCATCCTATCAATGTCTTTTTGCAGCCTACAACAGCCCTCCACCTCATCCATTACTCCGCCAATCTTGGTGTCATCAGCAAATTTACTGACCCACCCTTCAGCCACCTCTTCCAAGTCATTGATAAAAATCACAAATAGTAGAGGACCCAGCACTGATCCCTGTGGTACACCGCTGGTAACTGGTCTCCAGTCTGAAAATTTTCCATCCACCACCACCCTCTGTCTTCTATGTGATAGTCAGTTACTTATCCAATTGGCCAAATTTCCCTCTATCCCACACCTCCTTATTTTCTTCATGAGCCGATCATGGGGAACATTATCAAACGCCTTACTAAAATCCATGTATACGACATCAACTGCTCTACCTTCATCTACACACTTAGTTACCGCCTCAAAGAATTCAATCAAATTTGTGAGGCAAGACCTACCCTTCACGAATCCATGTTGACTATCCCGGATTAAGCTGCATCTTTCCAAATGGTCATAAATCCTATCCTTCAGGACCGTTTCCATTATCTTCCCGACCACCAAAGTAAGACTAACTGGCCTATAATTACCTGGGTCATTCCTATTCTCTTTCTTGAACAGAGGAACAATATTCGCCATTCTCCAGTCCTCTGGCACTATCCCCGTGGACAGCGAGGACCCAAAGATCAACGCCAAAGGCTCTGCAATCTCATCCCTTGCCTCCCAAAGAATCCTTGGGTATATCCCATCTGGCCCAGGGGACTTGTCGACCCTCAGGTTTTTCAAAATTGCTAATACATCCTTCCTCAGAACATCTACTTCCTCCAGCCTACCCGTCTGAATCACACTCTCATCCTCAAAAACATGGCCCCTCTCCTTTGTGAACACTGAAGAAAAGTATTCATTCAACGCCTCTCCTATTTCTTCTGACTCCATGCACAAGTTCCCACTACTGTCCTTCACCGGCCCTACCCTCACCCTGGTCATTCTTTTATTTCTCACATAAGAGTAAAAAGCCTTGGGGTTTTCCTTGATCCGACCCGCCAAGGACTTCTCATGCCTCCTCCTAGCTCTCCTAAGCTCTTTTTTCAACTCATTCCTTGCTACCTTGTAACCCTCAAGTGACCCTACTGAACCTTGTTTTCTCATCCTTACATACTCTTCCTTTTTCCTCTTGACAAGACATTCAACCTCAGTTGTGAACAATGGTTCCCTCACTCGGCCATTTCCTCCCTGCCTGACAGGGACATGCCTATCAAGGACACGCAGTATTTGTTCCTTGAACAAGCTCCACTTTTCATTTGTGCCTTTCCCTGACAGCTTCTGTTCCCATCTTATGCTCCGTAATTCTTGCCTAATCGCATCATAATTATCCCTCCCCCAATTATAAACCTTGCCCTGCCGTATGGCCCTATCCCTCTCCATTGCAATAGTGAAAGACACCGAATTGTGGTCACTATCTCCAAAGTGCTCTCCCACAAACAGATCTAACACTTGGCCCGGTTCATTACCCAGAACCAAATCCAATGTGGCCCCCTCTCTTGTCGGCCTATCCACATATTGTGTCAGGAAACCCTCCCATACACACTGTACAAAAACTGTCCCATCCGAACTGTTTGATCTATAGAGGTTCCAATCAATATTTGGAAAGTTGAAGTCACCCATGACAACTACCCTGAGACCTCCACACCTATCCATAACCTGTTTTGCGATTCCTTCCTCCACATCTCTATTACTATTTGGGGGCCTCCAGAAAACTCCTAACAATGTGACCACTCCTTTCCTATTTCTACCTTCGGCCCATATTACCTCAGTAGGCAGATCCCCTTCAAACTGCCTTTCTGCAGCCGTTAAACTATCCTTGATTATCCTTGTACAGTAAGGGTCGCGACACAGTACCCCCGGATTTCTACTGCGTGGGATCCGGAAGCCAGGGAGATTTTCTGGGTCACGGGTAGGATGGAGAGGGAGCTGCGCCTTACCATATCTGGGTGTATGAAGCTGTCTGTGCTCCCGGAGTCGAAAAGGCAGGCCGTCTCGTGCACGTTGATCCGGACGGTCATTGTGTACTTCGCGAGGTAATGCGGCCAGGACTGGTCGAGTGTGACGGAGACGAGTGTCGGAAGGCGGTCGGTAGGCCGGTCGGAGGTAGCGGCGGCCAGCGTGCTGTCGGGTGAGCTGGGCTCTCGGGAGGCTGTGGAGTGGTCCCAAGATGGCGGGCCCCATGAGTCACGCGTGGCGGGTGGCATCTGCGATGGCATCCAAGATGGCAGCCCCTATGGTCACGCGTGGCGGGTGTCAGCGGCAATGACGTCCAAGATGGCGGCCTCCGTGGGTCGCACATGTTGGCTAAAATTAAAGATGGCGCCGCCCATGGGTCGCACATGGCAGCTGGGGGTGGCCCCGATAGGCAGCAGGCAGCGCTGCTGGGTCTAGAAGATTTAGGGGGGATGGGGCCTGGCGGGCTTTTGCGAAGTGGCCCTTCTTCCCACAGCCGTTGCAAGTTGCGTTCCGTGCCGGGCAGCGTTGTCTGGGGTGATTACCCTGGCCGCAAAAGTAGCACCTCGGGCCTCTGGCATTGGCGGGCCGCTGTGTGGTGCAGGCTTGTGTCGCACCTGGGTCGGTTGATGGCTGCGCCCACGGGGTGCCGTGCGGTCGGTGGTGTAGGCCCCCATGTTCTGGGAGGCCACCTCCAGTGAGTTGGAGAGTTGTACTGTCTCTGGGAGGCCAAGTGAACCCCCTTCTAGTATTCGCTGGTGGATATAGTTAGAGTTCATGCCCGCGACATAAGCGTCACTGATCAGCAGCTCTGTGTGCTGGGTAGCCGATATCGCCCGGCAGTCACAGTTCCGGCAGAGGATGCGCAAAGCACGCAGGAATTCTGCGAGTGATTCCCCAGGGCGTTGCCGTCTCGTGGCGAGGAGGTGCCTCGCATATATCTGGTTAACGGATTTCACGTATTGTCCTTTTAGCAGCGTTACTGCATCCGCATACGAGAGGGCGTCCCTGATGAGGGGAAAGACTCTTGGGCTCACCCGTGCGTGGAGGACCTGCTTCTTCTGGAAGTCTGTGAGGTCTTCGTTGAAGGATGCGAGGTACGCTTCGAAGCAGCTTAGCCAGTGTTCAAACGTTTCTGTAGCGTCGGCTGCCTGTGGGTCCAGCTCCAAGCGATCAGGCTTGAGTGATGAGTTCATCTTTAGGAGTTTCGTGTATTAAATTGATACACCATCAATAACTCACGACGAGTGATCAACGTAACTGAGGCTTTAATACAGTAAACAGCAAGCCTCTGCCTCTGGACCCGAACTGGGTCGGAGGTGGAGACTTGCCACCTTTATACATAAGCCCGAGGGGAGGAGCCACAGGCGGAGCCAGCCTGGACAAGCCCAGACATGCACAAGCATGCACAATACAATACAATACATATAATGCAATAACGTGGTTCACCACATTTATATAACTTTGCTTGCTTAATCTGGAACACCGTGACCACTAAAATGCCTTCCACCATTCATTGCCCATGGTCCTAATACCTGGTAATGTTGGGAGTGGATGTGTTATGATCCATTAGAGGTCACAGACTATGGACCATCCGTTTCCCCATGACCATCACGGAGCATGACCTTCCCCAGTAAAACAGGGCGGAGCTTCTCCTTAACAAGGTACCTCATTGCATAAAAACCCCAACTTGGGTGCAGGTCGGGGAGGGTGGCCCTTCAGGGCAAGGATTAGTTGTGTGCACCAAATAAACCTAAGTTCATTTTATATCCTACTGTGTGTTCCAGTGTGGCTCTTCATTGATGCTACAGGATAAACAGTAAATATATCTACACGCCTCAGGCTACAAGTTAAATATGCGTAGGGGCGAGGTGTTCTCGAGCCAGACATGTCGGCAGCAGAGGAAATTGAGGGAGTTACCGTTTAAAGTGGTGGGGAAGAGTTTTAGGTACCTGGGGATCCAGGTGGGTAGGGACTGGGGTCAGCTCCATAAGTTAAATCTGGGCAGTGTGGTCGAGCAAATGAAAGAAGACTTCCATAGGTGGGACATGCTCCCTCTGTCATTGACGGGGTGGGTACTGACTGTGAAGATGACAGTCCTCCCGAGATTGCTGTTGTTTTTCAATGTCTTCCAATTTTTATCCCTAAAGCTTTTTTCAGGAAGATGAACGCGACGATCTCGGGTTTTGTATGGGCTGGTAAGACCCCAAGGGTGAAGAAGGTACTTTTGGAACTGAGGCGCGGGGAGGGGGCTTGGCCCTTCCGAATTTTATTAACTATTACTGGGCCACCAACATATCGATGGTTAGGAAGTGGGTAGTGTGGGATGGGTCAGTGTGGGAGAGAGTGGAGGCGGCATCTTGCAAGGGTACGAGTTTGGAGACTTGACGAATGGTGCCCCTGCAGTTCTCGCCGCCTCGGTACTCCACAAGCCCAGTGGTGGTGGCAGCCCTGCGGAGACAGAAACTTGAGATTGGAGGGGGTGTCAGTGTGGTCACCGATCTGTGACAATCACCGTTTTCTTCCGGGGTGGGGGGTGGTTGGATGGGAGCTTTAGGAGGTGGCAGCGGGCAGGGATTGAGAGATTTGGGGATCTCTTCATTGAGGAGGGTTTTCCGAGCCTGGAAGCCTTAAGGAGGAGTTTGAGTTGCCGGGTGGGAACGGGTTTCTGTACCTACAGGTACGGGACTTTGTCTGGAGGCTGGTTCCAAGCTTCCCTCACCTCCCCCTAAAGGGACAACAGAATAAAGTGATGTCAAAAATGGGCGTTGGGGAGGGGAGGGTTTCGGAGATAGACAAGGAGTTGATGGAGTGGGAAGGGATCCCTATCGGGGAGGTGAAGAGGAAGTGGGAGGAGTTGGAAGTCGGACTATTAGAAAAGGCCCTGAAGAGAGTCAATTCATCCTCGTCGTGTGCCAGGAATGGGTTAGTAGCGGCGTGACACAATTCGCGACGGCGACACCAATCACGGACGCGTGCTGGGTCACGGTCACGGACCCGTCACTGCACAAAAGATGCCCACCCCCCAGAGACCTGGCAAAATGGTCGCCCGCCACGCAGCGCCAATTGACACCCCCCACTGCCTGCCCCCTTTCCCCCTTCCCCCATTCCCACTTCCCCCATAACCCCCATATCCCCTACCCCATATCCCTCTTCCCCATATCCCCCCTTCCCCCATATGCCCCTTCCCCCATATCCCCCCTTATCCTCCCTATCCCCATATCCCCTTCCCCCATATCCCCCCTTCCCCCATATTCCCCTTCTCCCATAACCCCCCTTCCCCCATATCCACCTTCCCCCATATCCCCCAATGGGGAAGGGGGTATGGGGGAAAGGGGGAATGGGGAAATGGGGGAAGAGGGATATGGGGGAAGGGGGGATATAGGGGAAGGGGGATATGGGGGGAGGGGGTGATGGGAGGGGGATATGGGGAAGGGGGGATATGGGGAAGGGGGAATATAGGGGAAGATGATATGGGGGAAGGGGGATATGGGAGAATATGGGGAAGGGGGAAATGGGGGAAGGGGCAATAGGGGGGATATGGGGGCGGGGGGATATGGGGGAAGGGGGATATGGGGCAGGGGGTTATGGGGGAAAGGTGATGTGGGGGGAAGTGGGGAAATGGGGAAGGGGGATATGTGGGAAGGGAGGCTATGGGGAAGTGGTGAGATGGGGAAGGGGGATATGGGGGAAGGGGGGATATGGGGGAAGGGGGATATGGGGGAAGGGGATATGGGGTAAGTGGTGATATGTGGGAAGGGGGATATGGGGAAGGGGGATATGTGGAAGGGGATATGGCGAAGGGGGGTATGGGGGGATATGGGAGAAGGGGGATATGGCGAAGGGGGATATGGGGTATGGGGGGATATGGGAGAAGGAGGATATGGGGTAAGGAGGATATGTGGGAAGGAGATATGGGAGATATGGGGGAGGGGGGATGTGGGGAGGGGGAAAGGGGGGCAGGCAGTGGGGGGTCTCACTTGGCGCTGCACGCCGGGCGGCCTGATCTTCAGAACCATGTTTTGGAATGTGATTTCATCTATCGGCAGAATGGTTACATCATCACCAGAAATGCAATGTGCATATGTGCACTTGAGTGGGCCAAATCAAACCCTGAGTCCTGCGACAATTTCATAGCAACAGCTATTTGGTGTAGTTGTTTTATGGGACAAACAAAACATTCTAGTCTTGCGGCAGGTGGCCAAGGTTGCTCAGAGTCAACCAAAAGATCTCAATGCGGAAATGATCAGTTCCCAGCATTCATCATTATACAGTGACAAAAACATGAGTATCCATTGAGCCACATTGGTGAAATGGATAAAATAATGCGTTGTGCATGATCATGATAATGGTTGGAGGGAAAAGGCTGGAGTGGAATTATGAATCAATAAAATGTGGAATAACCATCCTGGTGACCTACAGAAAGAATGCTGCTTATTAGTGCGAGACTCGTTCAGAATGCATATAACTGATTAAATTATGAGATGCCCATGAAGAAATAACACCTCTTTGCAGTTACACCAGGGGATCGATCATCCATTGTTCAACCTTTGGCTGTGTATCTCAACAATCCATTCAACATTCATGCTTTTATCAAATGGAATAGATGGCTGGTTGATGGATTCCAAAACCTTCATAAAGAGTGGAAACATGAGGGGGACTTCCGGTGACGGCGGGCGGGAGGCAGCACACTCCCGCTCGGGAACAGACATTTCAGAGTTTTAACGCCCAGTCCCGGGGGGAAACAGAGGCTGAAAAAGCTGTAAGAAGGCACAGGGAGGAGAAATGTCCAAGTTTGGGGAAAAAACGGCCGTGAAAAAGGGGGTTAATGAAAGTCTGCCGGTGAGTGGAAACGTCAGCGCAGGAACTGTAAGGAAAGCCAAGGCTGGGGCACCAGGGGAGGCCGCATCGCTCACAACAGAAGAAATGACCAAAGTGATGGTTGTGGAACTTGAAAAACAGTTCACAAAACACAAGGAAGCGATGAAGAAGGAGATGGGGGTGGTATTGAAAGTGCTGGTGAAGGAGGCGATTGCCCCGGTGAGGGCGGCGGTATCAAGCGCAGCGGCGGAGGTGCGGGAGCAAGGTGAGACACTGAAGGAAGTGGAAGAGGCATTATCGCAGCACAGTGATCAACTCACCTCGATGGGGAAGGAGTTGTAGAAGGTGATAGAGACCAACAAGGGTCTGTGAGCCAAGATGGAAGACCTGGAAAACAGATCCAGGCGACAGAATCTGAGGATTGTGGGTCTGCCCGAAAGGGTGGAAAGCCCGAGGCCGACAGAGTATTTTGCCACGATGTTGGCGAAGCTATTGGGGGAGGGGGACGATTCCTCTCAATATGAACTGGATCGGGCTCATTGGTCGTGGAGGCCTGTACCAAAGGCGAGTGAGACATCAAGAGTAGTAACTGTATGTTTCCGTAGGTATTACATGAAGGAGTAAGTCCTTTGCTGGGCAAAGCAGAAGCGGGTGGTGCAGTGGGCTGGAGCTGGTAAACGCATATACCAGGACTTTACGGTGGAGCTGGCGAAGAGGTGGGCTGCCTTCAGCCGGGTGAAGAAGGCACTGTACATCAGCAAGGTGCAGTGCGGCATAGAATATCCAGCTAAGTTGAGGGTGATCTACAAATCCAAGGACTTTTATTTTGGGACGGCGGAAGCGGCGGAGAAGTTTGTGAAGGCTGAAGGACTGTGGCTGAATTGAGAAATGGTCGTGTACCGATGTAGCCTCATGTAACTGCATGTTGGCATATGTACTACATGAGTCGACGCTGTATATTTGTACGAAGTCTTACAACACCAGGTTAAAGTCCAACAGGTTTGTTTTGATGTCACTAGCTTTCGGAGCGCTGCTCCTTCCTCAGGTGAATGAAGAGGTCTGTTCCAGAAACACATATATAGACAAATTCAAAGATGCCAAACAATGCTTGGAATGCGAGCATTAGCAGGTGATTAAATCTTTACAGATCCAGAGATGGGGTAACCCCAGGTTAAAGAGGTGTGAATTGTACCAAGCCAGGACAGTTGGTAGGATTTCGCAGGCCAGATGGTGGGGGATGAATGTAATGCGACATAATGCGATGAATCCCAGGTCCCGGTTGAGGCCGCACTCATGTGTGCGGAACTTGGCTATAAGTTTCTGCTCGGCGATTCTGCGTTGTCGCGGGTCCGGAAGGCCGCCTTGGAGAACGCTTACCCGGAGATCAGAGGCTGAATGCCCTTGACTGCTGAAGTGTTCCCCGACTGGAAGGGAACATTCCTGCCTGGTGATTGTTGCGCGATGTCCGTTCATTCGTTGTCGCAGCGTCTGCATGGTCTCGCCAATGTACCACGCTTCGGGACATCCTTTCCTGCAGCGTATGAGGTAGACAACGTTGGCCGAGTCGCACGAGTATGTACCGCGTACCTGGTGGGTGGTGTTCTCACGTGTAATAGTGGTATCCATGTCGATGATCTGGCACGTCTTGCAGAGATTGCCATGACAGGGTTGTGTGGTGTCGTGGTCACTGTTCTGAAGACTGGGTAGTTTGCTGCAAACAATGGTTCGTTTGAGGTTGCGCGGTTGTTTGAAGGCAAGTAGTGGGGGTGTGGGGATGACCTTGGCAAGATGTTCATCGTCATCAATGACGTGTTGAAGGCTGTGAAGAAGATGACGTAGTTTCTCCGCTCCGGGGAAGTACTGGACGACGAAGGGTATTCTGTCGGTTGTGTCCCATGTTTGTCTTCTGAGGAGGTCGGTCCGGTTTTTCGCTGTGGCGCGTTGGAACTGTCGATCGATGAGTCGAGTGCCATATCCCGTTCGTACGAGGGCATCTTTCAACGTCTGTAGATGTCTGTTACGCTCCTCCTCGTCTGAGCAGATCCTGTGTATACGGAGCGCTTGTCCATAGGGGATGGCTTCTTTAATGTGTTTAGGGTGGAAGCTGGAGAAGTGGAGCATCATGAGGTTATCCGTAGGTTTGCGGTAAAGCGAAGTGCTGAGGTGACCGTCCTTGATGGAGATGAGTGTGTCCAAGAATGCAACTGATTTTGGAGAGTAGTCCATGGTGAGTCTGATGGTTGGATGGAACTTATTAATGTCATCGTGTAGTCGTTTCAGTGATTCTTCGCCGTGGGTCCAAAGGAAAAAAATGTCATCGATGTATCTGGTGTATAACATCGGTTGAAGGTCCTGTGCGGTGAGTAGGTCCTTTTCAAACTTGTGCATGAAGATGTTGGCGTATTGGGGTGCGAATTTGGTCCCCATGGCTGTTCCGTGCGTCTGGATGAAGAACTTGTTGTCGAAGGTGAAGACGTTGTGATCCAGAATGAAGCGGATGAGTTGCAGAATTGCGTCTGGAGATTGGCAGTTGTCGGTGTTGAGTACTGAGGCTGTTGCAGCAATGCCGTCGTCATGGGGATGCTGGTGTAGAATGCCGAGACGTCCATTGTGACGAGGAATGTTCCTGGTTCAACTGGTCCATGGGTGCTGAGTTTCTGTAGGAAGTCCGTCGTGTCGCGACAGAAGCTGGGTGTACCTTGTACGATGGGTTTCAAGATGCCCCCGATGTAGCCAGAGAGGTTCTCACACAGGGTCCCATTGCCTGAAACGATAGGGCGGCCTGGTGTGTTGGCCTTATGTATTTTCGGGAGGCAGTAGAGATCTCCAATGCGGGGAGTACGTGGGATGAGAGCACGTAGGGTGCTCTGAAGATCAGGATCCAAGGTCTTGAGCAGTCTGTTAAGTTGGCGGATGTGTTCCTTGGTCGGATCTGCGGGTAACTGTCTGTGGTGTTCTTGGTTGTTCAGTTGTCGGTATACTTCTTTGCAGTAGTCCGTTCTGTTCAGTACGACAGTGGCCCCCCCTTTGTCTGCTGGTTTGATGACGATGCTGTGGTTGGTCTTGAGAGCGCGGATGGCATTGCGTTGTGCTTGGGTGACGTTCGGGGCTGTCTTGTGAATGCGACTGATGAATCTGGCATTGACGCGACTCCTGACGGCTTGAGCATACATGTCGAGTCTAAGGCAGCGGCCTTCCGGAGGGGTCCAATTCGACTCTTTCCTCTTCGGTTGCCGCACCGCAGATCTCTCGGTCTGCTGTTCCGGTTGGACTGGAACAGTCTTCAGAACAGTGACCACGACACCACACAACCCTGTCATGGCAATCTCTGCAAGACGTGCCAGATCATCGACATGGATACCACTATTACACGTGAGAACACCACCCACCAGGTACGCGGTACATACTCGTGCGACTCGGCCAACGTTGTCTACCTCATACGCTGCAGGAAAGGATGTCCCGAAGCGTGGTACATTGGCGAGACCATGCAGATGCTGCGATAACGAATGAACGGACATCGCGCAACAATCACCAGGCAGGAATGTTCCCTTCCAGTCGGGGAACACTTCAGCAGTCAAGGGCATTCAGCCTCTGATCTCCGGGTAAGCGTTCTCCAAGGCGGCCTTCAGGACCCGCGACAACGCAGAATCGCCGAGCAGAAACTTATAGCCAAGTTCCGCACACATGAGTGCGGCCTCAACCGGGACCTGGGATTCATGTCGCATTACATTCATCCCCCACCATCTGGCCTGCGAAATCCTACCAACTGTCCTGGCTTGGTACAATTCACACCTCTTTAACCTGGGGTTACCCCATCTCTGGATCTGTAAAGATTTAATCACCTGCTAATGCTCGCATTCCAAACATTGTTTGGCATCTTTGAATTTGTCTATATATGTGTTTCTGGAATAGACCTCTTCATTCACCTGAGGAAGGAGCAGCGCTCCGAAAGCTAGTGACATCGAAACAATCCTGTTGGACTTTAACCTGGTGTTGTAAGACTTCGTACTGTGCTCACCCCAGTCCAACGCCGGCATCTCCACATCATGGCTGTATATTTGAACAAGGGAAGAGATGGGACTTTCATTTGCAATGATGGTTCTTTGGGGCTTAGGTGTGCATGCGGGGTTTGTGTGCTAAAGGGGATTTCTTGGTTTTCCTGGGATCGGGCAAGGGGGAAGGAGACCCGGGGGGGGGGGGGGGGGGCCTCCACGCTGGCTGGTTTAAACCGGCCCGTGAACGGGAGTGAGGTGGGGGGAGGGGCTGCGGCCATCGAAGCCTGGTAGAAGAGGTTTCGGTGAGTCTAGCCAGGGTGAAAAGTTGTGGGAAGGAACCGAGGTTGGGGGGAGGAGTATACAAGAGGAAGTGGAGGGGAGGAGTCTGGGAGGGGGGGTGGGGGGTGTGTCTACAATCCATGGGTGCCATTCATGGTACTCTTTCGGGGATTGGATGGCGTTGAATATTAGGGGAAGGTGGGTGGGGCGGACTGTATCTGTCAATGGTGACCATAGGTGATTCCTGATTCCTTTTTCTTTTTTCCTTTTTTTCCACCTTGGGAGGGTTTGTTTTATTTGATGCTTTTATTGTCAGGTGGGCCGTTGTTTGGGGGGTGGGAGGATGGGATCTTTGTTGTTGGTAGGGGGATTGACATTGTATTTGTTACCGTTTACTGTTTGTTGGTGGGGTGTAAATTCTGAAGAAAATGGGAAAATGGAGAACAAAAATATATTTTTTTAAAGAGTGGAAACGTGCATGCTGTCCCACTTGATGTTTGTGAGGACTCATCATCAAATTGTGGGATATTATCAATGCACAAGCTGTCATCAGATCATTTAACAAAATGCAGAATATCCAATTCAATGGATGGAGAGTAAGATGATTTGTCGTAGAGGGATGATTAAGAAACTGAGGGCGGGAATCTCCGGCCGCGTTCGCCCGGCAACCAGAGAATCCTACCCAGGCCAATGATTTCTTTCCATTGTCGGCGTCTCGACCGTGGTGTTCCAGCAGCGAGAGGGGCAGGAGAATCCAGCCCTGAAAGTGCCACAATTGATCCAGAGTGGGATCCTTACAATGATGCTATGGCCAAAGTGATTCAGAATGAATTTGATGAGCTCTTCGCTTCAAATGCTGAAGGCTATGAGTTTCACTTTAAAAAAAACTTTTTGTATTATTTCTTTCATCACTGGCAAGGTCAGCATTTGTTGCCCATTCCTAATTGGTCTTGAACTGAGTGGCTTGCTAGGCAATTTCAGAGGGGAGTTAAGAGTCAACCACTTTTGTTTTAGGCCTGGAGTAAGAATATATTTCCTTCCCTAAAGTACATTACTGAACCAGATGGGTTTTTGCAATAATTGCTGACAGTTGTCCTGGTCACCATTACTGAAACTAGCTTTATAATTCCAGATTTATGAATTGAATTTAAATTCCACCAGTTGTCATGGTGGGATTTCAACCCATGTCCCAGGCATTAGCTTGTGCCTCTGGATTTCTAGCCCAGTGACATGACCATTATGCCACCAGCTCCTCCACTTTGTGGACTGAATTCAATAAAACGTGTCACATTGATTGCATCTGAATTGCTGGAGTTATTTTTTTTTCGCTTCTCAAAATGGCATCCACCTACTTCAGCACCGGCAGTTTGATACTCAGATACAAGTCACCACCGGGCCCTCCTGCACCCATTTTTGGAAGGATTTTTTTGAAGCTTCAAAGGTTGACTTATATGTCTTGGTCTATCTCGAAGAACAATACAACTTGAATATGTTTCAACGATAAGTTTATTGCATACAAACACCTATGCGTAACTTACTTGTTTCATGCTGCTCTTGTAGCATCTTCAATTGTAGTCAGCTTGTACTTTTCCATATCATAATCTTGGATCCCACGTCCAATAAAACAACACATTAAAAGGTCAAAGTAGGCATCCAGATGCTGTTTGAGTGCTGCAGTATCATTCTTGCACCACATCAAAAATAATAGAAGCTTAAAATGTTCCATTTTCTACATGGTATTGCGAATCGAGACATGCACCTTGTGTTGTGTACTTTGTTCCCATTGTACCTACAATATTTGTCAGTACATACTACTAACTGAAACATTTCCATCATCTAAAACTATTAATTTTATGTGTGAATACCACACTGAGCAAAAATGATTTTACAGATATGTAGTAATAAACTTCTGATATCGGACTTCCGGTGACGGCGGGCGGGAGGCGGCCGCACAATGGAGGGCTCCTGTTCGGGAACGGCATTTTCGGGCTTTAAGCGCAGTCCCAGGGTCCACGGAGGCGGCAAAAGCAAGAAACAGTAAAGGCACAGTGAAGAAGAATGTCGAGGGTAAGCAAAAAATCGTCCGTAAAGAAAACAGCTGAAGGTCCGTCGGGGAGTGGAAAGGTCACTGCGGGGTCACCGAGGAAAATGGAGGCTGGAGCACCAGGGGAGGCCGCATTGCTTACGGCTGAAGAAATAACTAAGGTGATGGCTGCGGAATTCGAAAGACAGTTTACAAGATACATGGAGACAATGAGGAAGGAGATGAGGGAGGTTTTGGGTGCGCTGGTGGAGGAGGCGATTTCCCCGGTGATGACGGCGGTGGCGAGCGCAGTGGCGGAGGTGCGAGAGCAAGGGGAGGCGCTGAAGGAAGTGGAGGAGACATTATTGCAGCACGGTGATCAACTTGCCTCGATGGGGAAGGAGATGCGGAAGGTGATGGACATTAACAAGGATCCGCGAGGAAAAATGAAAGACCTGGAAAACAGATCCAGGCGACAGAATCTGAGGCTGCCCGAAGGAGTTGAAGGACCGAGGCCGATTGAGTATTTTGCCGTGATGCTGGCAAAACTATTGGGGGAGGGGGAAGATCCCTCCCGATATGAACTGGATCGGGCTCATCGGTCGTGGAGGCCTGTACCAAAGGCGAGTGAGCCACCAAGAGCAGTGACTCTGTGCTTCCCGAGGTACAGTGCGAAGGAGAAGGTCCTGAGCTGGGCCAAGCAGAAGCGGGTGGTGCAGTGGGCTGGAGCTGGTATACGTGTATACCAGGACTTTACGGTGGAGCTGGCGAGGAGGCGGGCTGCCTTCAACCGGGTGAAGAGGGCACTGTACATTAGCAAGGTGCAGTGCGGCATTGTATATCCAGCGAAGCTGAGGGTGACTTACCAGCTCAGGGACTTTTATTTTGGAACGGCGGAAGCAGCGGAGGAGTTTGCGAAGGCAGAAGGACTGTGGCAGAACTGAGAAATTGAGAAATGGCCATGTGTCGATGTGACCTCATGACTGACTGTATTTTCTTCTTTTTTTGTATCACTGCGTGCGAGTGTATGGGCTAAAGGAGCCAATGTTGTATATATTTGGACAAGGGAAGTGATGGGACTTTCACTAGAAATGAGGGCTCTCTGGGGTGTAGGTGGATATGCGGGGTTTGTGTGCTAAAAGGGGATTTCTGGGCTTTCCTAGGGCCGGGCAAGTGGGGAAAAGGGACCCGGGCGGGGGCCTCCACGCAGGCCGGTTTAAACCGGCCAGTGAACGGGAGTGAGGTGGGGGGAGGGGCTGCGGCCATCGGAGCCTGGCAGAACAGGGTCCGAGTGGTCTAGCCGGGGTTGAAGTTGGGGGGAAGGAACCGAGGTTGGGGGGAGGAGTTTTACAAGAGGCAGTGGACGGGAGGAGTTGGAGACTGGGGTGGGGGGGGGGGGGTGTACAACTCTTGGGTATCATGTACAGTACTCTTTCAGAGGTTGGATGGCGTTAAGTGTAGGGGGGGAGGGGGACTGGACTCTATAGGTCAATGGTGACCATGGGAGGTCCCGGACTCCTTTTTCTTTTACTCTTTTGTTTTTTGTTTCCACCGTGGGATGGTTTGTTTTATTGGATGCATATATTGACAGGTGGGCCGTTGTTTGGGGTGGTGGGAGGATGGGATCTGTGGGTGGGGTGTAAATTTTGAAGGAAAATGTGAAAATGGAGAATAAAAACATTTTAAAAATAAATAAATAAAATAAACTTCTGATATCCCGCATGGGTCCTACAGGGTGGCAATGATTGTCTTCCCCGTGCTCCTTGCGGAGTACAAGCACCGCCACTAGGGGTGCAGTATCTCAATTACCCAGTGTATATAAGGTTGGCCAGTAAGGCACCAACCAGAAGGAAACCGGTAGGGGTCAGCCGGGAAGGGTATATATATTGTTTGGAAATAAAACTTCGAGTAAAAATAAGAATTAAGTTTTAGTTCCAAACAATACATATTCAAGTTGTATTGATCATCGAGATAGTCCAAGACATATAAGTCAACCTTTGAAGCATCAAAAAAATCCTTCCAATTAAGAACTAATGGCTGGATGTTTGTGACTGGGAACAGACCATCTTTCCAACAACCTCAGGAGGTAGAAGGGGAATTGGGATATCCCTCGAAACGGTAGTTTGTGACTGCTCTCATACTCAGTCAAGTAGGGAGGGACACCTGTCACCTAAACTGGCCTCCAGCAGGAAACAGGAGGTTGACAGCAAAATCCCCTTATTTAGGCTTTTTGGCTATCAATTGCATTGAGGTAATTAGCCCTGCTTGTACCAAACCCGCGTGTAAAAAATGGGCAGCACTGTGAATTGGGGAATCAGCACACCAGCTGCTGCCAATGCTCTCAGGCCCTGTCCCTAGTAGAGTCCAAATTTCCGTTCCAAAGTTTGATATTGGAAATTAAGTTTCCCTTGGAATTGAACCGCTACGCTTTTTTTTCCTCTACTACGGTACTTAGAACATACAGTGCAGAAGGAGGTCATTAGGCCCATCGAGTCTGCACTGACCGACTTAAGCCCTCATTTCCACTCTATCCCCGTAACCCAATAACCCCACCTAACCCTTTTGGTCACTAAGGGCAATTTAGCATGGCCAATCCATCTAACCTGCACGTCTTTGGAAGGAAACCGGAGCACCCGGAGGAAACCCATGCACACACGGGGAGAACGTGCAGACTCCGCACAGACAGTGACCCAGCGGGGAATTGAACCTTGGACCCTGGTGCTGTGAAGCCACAGTGCTATCCACTTGTGCCACCATGCTGCCCAAATCTTTTGTTCTTGCCACAATATAATTATCACCTAATCACTAATATTGGGGGGTCTTAATGAGTTTTAAATATTACAACATTGGAAAAGCATATGCTTGTTAGCAATAGGAAGATCAAAAATTTGAAAACGTTGAAACCTTTTCTTGATTGATAGTTAAAGCAAGTTATTTCCTAGGTTGCAATGATCCACTTTGAGCAGCAAAGGGGCGGGGATAAGGAAAACAGAATCACCAATATAAACAGCACAGTTGGTTGTAAAGAAATCTTTGGCCAAAGCCTAGTTCAATGAAACAGATGTAAGCAGCAAATTAGGACTTAAAGGATAAAAATGGATGAAAGAAAATAAGTTGAGAAAAAAAGGCATAATTCATTTTACCCCAAAAAATTTCTGAAATCCTCTGAAAGACTATTTGGTCATATGCAAAGGAGCAATGGACTTATTATGATCCCCGTAGAGACTATAACGTTTAAATAGAAATTTGAACTCCAGTAAATAGTTGAAAAGTATGACAAGATTTTACATTTTAAAATTTTTACTGTAACAAATTATTAAAAAGCACTGTTGAATAAATGCTATTTTCTTTTTGTGGGCAACTTTACTACAAAAAGAACATACCTTTTTTATACTTACCACACATTGCAATCTCCATGGATTTGCAGACTTTACAGCAAACAGTTACTCCTAGTTTCCAATGTATTCACCTTTTCCTATTTCACCGAGTACTAACCTCAAGTGACCTTAGTTTCCAGAGAGCTTACTAAATCCATTGTCAGCAGTAAAGCCTGTCCCAATGATTCTATGCCTCTAGTCACACTAGGAGAGGCGGTGGCTAGTGGTATTGTCACTGGACTAGTAATCCAGAGACCCAGGGTAATACTCTGGGGTCCCGGGTTCGAATCCCACCACAGCAGATGGTGAAATTTGAATTCAATAAAAGTCTGGAATTAAAAATCTAATGATGACCATGAAACCATTGTCGATTGTAGTAAAAACCCATCTGGTTCACTAATGTCCTTCAGGGAAAATAAATCTGCTGTCTAGCCTACATGTGACTCCAGACCCACACAGCGATACGGTTGACTCTTAACTGTCCCCCACTGAAATGGCCCAGCAAGCCACTCAGTTCAAGGACAATTAGGGATGGGCAACAAATGCTGGTCCAGCCAGAAATGCCCACATCCCATGAATGAATAAAAAACACCAGGCCAAATCTTCCAGAATCCTTTTGTGGCTACGGAATGCATCTCTTCACCTCGTGACTATCTCCCTTCTGTATCTGGCTCTGGTAGTTCACAAAGCCAAGCAGACTCTTCTCTAACTGACCACACAAGTCTTTCTATGATATTTATTGATTTGTAGCAACGCTGCAATCTGATCTCAAAAATGGCTTCCTCTGCACTCTTCCCCATGGCAACACTAGCCTTACATCCAGGTAGAAATGCTGATTACCTACTTTTGTCCACAACAGTTCAGAACACAACTGTTTAGAACTCAATACTTTCAATACCTTTCTGGGACTTTGGGGGGTCTCCGTGTTTACCCACTGGGAACTCACAGACTACTTCTATTGTCTGGTTTGACACAATTCACACCTCTTTAACCTGGGGTTACCCCATCTCTGGATCTGTAAAGATTTAATCACCTGCTAATGCTCGCATTCCAAGCATTGTCTGGCATCTTTGAATTTGTCTATATATATGTTTCTGGAACATACCTCTTCATTCACCTGAGGAAGGAGCAGCGCTCCGAAAGCTAGTGACATCGAAACAAACCTGTTGGACTTTAACCTGGTGTTGTAAGACTTCGTACTATTGTCTCCAACCATGAAGACCTTACACATTCTTCCAGTAAAACAGTCTAAGCCTTTATTTGATCACTAACACTCAAACCATCCAGGCTTACTGTTAGACAGACGTCAGAACAGGTCAAGGTCAAAACAGAGAAGGCAGTGGTGTAGTGGTATTGTCACTGGACCAATAATCTAGGGTAATGCTCTGAGGTTCCCGGTTCAAATCCTAGCATAGCAGATGGTGAAATTTGAATTCAATAAAAATCTGGAATTCTAAAAATCTAATGATGACCGTGAACCCATTGTTGATTTTCATAAAAACCCATCTGGTTGTCGAATGTCCTTTAGGGAATGAAATCTGCCGTCATTACCGGATCTGGCCGACATGTGACTCCAGGTCCACAAATGGCATAGCAAGCCATGCAGTTCATGAGCAATTGGGATGGGCAATAAATGCAGCCCCAACCAGTAACACCCCCATCCCATGAACAAATTTTTAAAAATGATGGGCGAGATTATCTGTTTGAGAGAACAAGTGTTGATGCCGGGACTGAATGGGGGGTGTTCCACGGTCCCGATGAGGGTATGACTGCCAGAACCATTCAGAACATCGTGTTAGTGGATCAGCACTCGTGCCATGGAGGTAGTGCAATCCCAACGCACGCCGGCATTGGATTGGCTGGGGTCGGGAATGACACTCGAAAACCAGACAAGCTGCAACTGCATATAAGCACTCCATTCCCCACACAAGCAGATGCCCCGAGGCTTGTGGAGGCAGAGCTCATGATATTGCTGGATGCCATGGAAGAGAGGTGGGGCATCCTGTTCCTTGGGGTGGGAAGGAGGCTGCCACCCGTCGATATTAACTGGGCCTTGGCGAAGGTGGCAGAGGCCATGAGCACCATGAGCCCCACCGTGAGGACCAGCCAGAAGTGATGTAATAAGCTGTCTGACCTACTCAGGGCTGCCTGGGTGAGTCACCAGCCCCTGGCACCACCACCGACTCACCCCAACGCACCCCCCCCCCCCCCCATGCAGCCCCAACCAGGCGGATTGGTGGGCAGTGCGGGGTGAGGATTGGCAACCCCCCAGGCCATCCAGGGTGAGTCACCATCCCCGTCCCACACGCCCCACACCCATTCCCCTGCTGCGCCCCCGTCCCACATTCCCTCAATCCACCCACCCTTCCTAGAGCAGTCGCACGCACCCCACCCTGCAGCACATGCCAACAACCACGCCACCACCATAGCCAGGTGCCCTGCACACACAAGCCACTACCTGCGGACCCCCTGTGCTGCCGTATCCCACGCACCCCACATCCATCCCCCTGCCGCCCCCCCCCTCCCCCCCCCCCGTCCCGTCCCGTCCCACACTCCCGTAATCCACCTCCCTCCTAGAGCACGACGGAACCTCACCTGCCGGCAGTCCGTGCCAACACACATACCTCCTGCCATGGGGCTGCCCTGCACACAAAGGCCACAAGCTGCAGACCCCCTGCTGCCCGGGTTCGAGTGTCTCACACTGTGCATTATCTACCTGCCCAAAAGAAGGTGGATCACAATGACCAGGTGCAGGAGAAGACTAGAGGGGCCGCGCCAGACCTGCGGCCCCATGCCATCGTGGAGCAGAGGGCGATGAACCTGGTTGGCGCGATGGGAGAGCAGGCAGTTGCAGAGGCGGCGGTCGGCGTGGGACAACCAAGTGAGCCCCCAATGCGTTGCGGTGTCCCTTTGGCACGTGAATCACCCCTGCCCCCCAATCCAGCCTAGCCTCGATCTCACCATGATTTCTGCCTTAATTTTGCAGGGTCACCTCCCGATGAGGCAGACTGTCTGGTGTCCCTCGCCCCCCAACCGAGACACTGCAACTAACCTGGTGATGAAGCGGGACCGTCCGGGGTCCCTCGCCCCCAGCTGCAAACCTGATGGGGGTTGTCATGTCTGTAGACTGGCCGAAGTGAATGATGAACTGCAGAACATGTAGTTTAAAATAATGTATTGTAGAACAAACTGCATGGTAAGATAACTAGGTAAATTAACTAACCAACAACTAACACTAAACAACTCTCGTGGAACTACAAATACGTCTATATCCTAACACGACCAACTCCCAACTTCCAGGTCACATGGTGACATGATGGTTTACAATGCCACCTAGTGGTCAGAGGTCGTGCATAACATTATATATAAACTTACATTATGCATATCATCACATCCCCTTTCCTTTGTAAAAGAAAATTATTTACAAGCACTAAATTACTGTTTACATTTCATCATGATGTGTATAACTATATACATGTTCAGATATATTTTCTTTTACTTCACAGTCTGTTACAAGTTCAGTCTTTCTGACTGGCACCTTATTCTTGTGGCTCTTCTTAATGTTTGCTGAACTGGCACTGGCTCTTTAATGTTTTGTGTTTTATTTTGGTGTTGTTCATGTGTTGGTGTATCATCCTCTTGTTGTGTTGATTCCTCTTCTTGTTGTGTTGGTTCCATGCTTTCTTGAGATGTTTCAGGACTGTTGTATTCTTGCTCTAGTGATTGCAGCACAAATGGTTGCCGTACTTTGAGCAAAACTCTTCTATTCCGTCTCAAAACCACACCGTCATCCGTCATAACAAGATATGAGTTTGGACCTGCTGGCCACAGTACCTTTGCCTATTTAGACTATTCATTGGCTTTATAATCTTCAACTCTCACTGTATCCTCCTGCTGCAGAGGTTGAAGCCTTTTGGCAGACCTATCATAGAACTCCTTCTGCCTTTTTTTCTGAGAGGTCAATTGTCTCGCTAACCAGTGGTTCACGAGCTCAATAGGAAAACGAGGTAGAGTCTTGCTTATTTGCCTGTTCATCAGCAGTTGAGCAGGCGAGAGGCCATTGACTATTAATAATAATCTTTATTATTGTCACAAGTAGGCTTCCATTAACACTGCAATGAAGTTACTGTGAAAATCTCCTAGCGGTGCCGAACGATAGCTGAAGAGTGCAAGATGCGTATTCTGACAACTGTCGAGTGCTTTCTTTAGGAGTTGTTTGACAATATGGACTCCCTTTTCAGCCTTGCCATTCGACTGAGGGTAATGCGGGCTGGAAGTAACATGCCATAAATCATACTGCCATGTAAATTCCGTCCATTCACAACAGTCAAAGCGAGGACCATTATCGCTCATGACCACATCCGGAATGCCATGTCGCGCAAAGATTTCCTTGACATTTTTTATCACACATCTTGCCGTTGAACTCGACAATTGCACTATCTCCGGATAGTTCAAGAAATAATCTATGATGAGAAGGAACTCCTTTCCATTGAAATGGAAAAGGTCCATGCTAACCTTCTGCCATGGAGTAGTGACTGTCCTACCTATTTACATGGGTTCCTTACTCTGCTTGCGCAGAAATCTTTGGCATGTTTCACAGTTGTCCACCATCAGCTCAATGTCCCAGTTGACCCCAGGCCAATAGTCTGCCTCCCTGGCTCTCCTCTTGCACTTTTCCATCCCTAAGTGCCCTTCATGCAACTTGACTGCAATGCCTGTAGAATCACAATCCGCTGATTCCGCAACAAAAATCCATTCACGTCACTTAATTCTGCTCGAATGGCACAGAAACGCGATTATGATCCTTTGGGCCATCCTTCACGGATGTATTTTCTCACTTTCTGCAATGTTGGGTCCTTCTTAGTTTCTTCTGTGATGACCTTTGACTTGTTGTCAGAGACTGGCAGAGAGACTGGGAGAGACTCTGTCACCATGTTTACATGGAGTTATACGTCCTCATCCAACTGGAGTGGTTCCTCAGTGCCAGTTGCTCTGCAAAGTGTGTCAACCACAATAAATTGTTTACCCGATGTATACACCAATTCAAAATCGTACCGTTGGAACTTCATAAACATCCGTTGTAGTCTCGGCGACTAAGATTTTCTATTATGAGGGTGAGTCTCCACAATGAAGGGTGGAAGCCCATACACATAATCATGGAACTTCGTCAGCCCATTAATGAGCCCCAGGCACTCTTTTTCAATTTGTGCGTATGGTCGTTCAGTGTCGGACATGGCCCTGGACACATACACCGCTGGCAGTGAGTCTCCTTCCAGATCCTGCTGGAGCAGGACTGCCCCCAAACCATCCTGTGATGCACCGGTTGAGTTTTTGTGCTCCTGGTTGGGTCAAAAAACGTGAGCACTGGCGCCATGGTAAGCGAAGCCGGCAGTGCTTGCTGGACCACTGGAATGTTACATCTTTCTTTCTGGTCTCCCTCAGATGTGCTGTTTTGGCTGTCAAGTTGGGGATGAACTTGCTCACAAAATGTATCATGCCTAGCATTCTTAAATTGCCTTTTTTATCCGTAGGGCGTGGCATCTGTAAGAATCGCTCTTATCTCGTCTTGATCGGGCTGAACCCCTTGTGCGAACAGCTTGTCTCCCAGGAAGGTGATACTATGCACTCCGACTTGACATTTCACCCTGTTTAATTTCAGACCGTTTTTGGATACTCTTTAGGACCCTTAGTAGATGCTTAACATGTTCTTCCTGAGTTGACCCCCAAATAGTAATGTCATCTACATACACATGGAGCCCCCCCCCCCCGGGATTCCTTCAACTGTATGTTCCATGGCACGATGAAATATCTCTGAAGGCGAGATGATACCAAATGGCATTCATAAAAAACGATACCTCCCGAATGGTGTGTTGAACGTGCACATTTTGGTGCTTTCTTTATCTAGCTTCAATTGCCAGATGCCTTGTGACATGTCCAATTTGCTGACACAGGTTGCTCCTGCCATTTCACATGTTACTTCCTCCCTTTTTGGTATAGGGTAGTGTTTCTTTTAATATTGAGATTCTAATCCTTCGGATCCATGCAGATTCTTAGATCCCCATTACGCGTCTTTACACAGACCATGGAACTAACCCAGTCGGTAGGGGCTACAATACGTTTAACGACACCAAATACAGTCATTCTCTCTAACTCTGCCTTTAGTTTACTCCTTAATGGTGCCGGCACATGTCTTGATGCATGAATCACAGGCTTTGCATCTTCCTTCAACTAAATCTTGTGTGTGTTTGGTAACGTACCAAAACCTTGAAACATTTCAGGAAAATCATTCAATATGGAGTCTCCTGAGGGATGAGAGCCTGTCTCAGAATTGTCCGCACTGCAGACTTGTCGGACGAGCTGTAGGTCTTCAGGCGCCTCAACTCCAATTAAGGACTTATGGTCCGCCGCCACAACAGAAAATTTCAGCTTGTACCTTTAGGTCTTGACTTC
Organism: Scyliorhinus torazame; assembly: GCF_047496885.1. Lineage (NCBI taxonomy): Eukaryota > Metazoa > Chordata > Chondrichthyes > Carcharhiniformes > Scyliorhinidae > Scyliorhinus > Scyliorhinus torazame. The sequence continues at coordinate 262,173,621 of NC_092710.1, forward strand.
GACATCAAGCTCACATGCGCTTAAAGATGAAATGTCATTACCATTATAATCTCTCAATAATAACTATTTTGGGGGCAGCATGGTGGCCCACTTGTTTAGCACAGTGGGCTAAACAGCTGGCTTGTAATGCAGAACAAGGCAAGCAGCGCGGGTTCAATTCCCGTACTGGCCTCCCTGAACAGGCGCCGGGATGTGGCGACCAGGGACTTTTCACAGTAACTTCATTGAAGTCTATTTGTGACAATAAGCGATTATTATTATTATTTATCTGTATAATTATCAGCCTTCAATTAAGTATTGCTGCAGATTGGAACAAATATACTTCTGTTTGATATACCTTGAATTTCCTTGACTTTACTGGAGATTACAAAGAACGGGTTCTCTAGACACGCCTCATCAATGGCACCAATACTCTTTGTTTGTTCAGGCCTTAATCTTGTACAACATTGAGCTATGAAATGATTCCTGCCGTTACAGATGGCACATGTTTTTCCATAAGCAGGGCATTGCCATGGCATATGCCGTTTGCCACATCACGGACACAAAATCGGGGGTCGGGTCGGCTGCTCAAAATGGCCGTCCGCACTGGGAGCACGTTTCTTATTCAGCTGCGTCACCACACTAATGGCGTCTGTCACCTTTTCTGCCTTTGCGCCAAAACTACGGAGATTCAACGTGTCGAGCTGCTTTGCAGCAAGCTCACTAGTGTGACATATTTGAATGGCACTTTCAAGTTTCAGATCTGTTTCCCGTAATAGCCGCTCGCGCACTTTATTATTGGAGATTCCAGACATTATCTGGTCTCGTATCATTGACAACTGGCGTGTGCTGAAGTTGCAAGACTGCGCTTTCAATTGCAAGTCAGTGAGGAAGCTATCGAATGCTTCTCCCGCATTCTGGGTGCGTGTATGGAAAATATAGCGTTCAAAGGTTTTGTTTTTTCTAGGGGAGCAATGCTGAGTGAAACTTTTAAACACTTCTTCGCAGCTTTTGCCATCAGCCTTGTCTTCAAATGGAAAAGTATCGAAGATCTCAATTAATTGGGGACCTACCACAGTGATCAGCAACATGATACACCTCTCATCGGGCTCTGCCTGCAGACCAAGGGCTGCAACATCAAGTTTAAACTGCTGCTTAAACACCCTCCAATTCTCGTCTACGTTACCGGCAAACCGAAGCTGTTGGGATGCCTTGAGATCTTCCATTCCAGGCTTCGAAGTTTTACCACGCGTTGAGCACAAGATGCCAGTAGCTTGCAAGGTTAATCGCAAAGATCTGTTTCCTTTCTTATCCTGCAGAGTTATCTTCAGTGGTTCAAATTTTCTTGTACAGAATCTTAAAGTTCTCGTTAAATCATCAATGCTGGTACCATGTCATGTTCTGTAGACTGGCCGAAGAGAATGATAAACTACAGAACATCTAGTTTAAAATAATTTATTATAGAACAAACTGCGTGGTAAGATAACTAGGATAAATTAAATAACAAACAAGTAACACTAAACAACTCTCATGGAACTATTGAAAATACGTCTATCTCCCAGCACGATTAACTCCCCACTCCCAGATCACATGGTGACGTGATGGGTTTGCAATGCCACCTAGTGGTCGGTGGTCATGCATAACATTATGTACAAACTTACATATCATCACAGGGGTAGGGGCGCAGTAGGCAGGTGGGGCTTGGTGACAGCCAGTAGTCCTGCAGAGTGGACTAGCTACTCATGCATCCATCCTGAGAGGGGCAGTGTGCCAGGGTATGTGCCAAAGGCCATGGTGCATGCTTCCGCTGTTCGGTATCTGCTCTTCCCCTGTTCCCCCTACAGTGGTGCAGTCCCTCGGATGGGTGCACTGAGAAGTGACAGCACCTGGTGGGCCACTAGCTGCGCTAGACCACACCCATCCCATTGATGGGGCGGCTGAGGTCTGAGGGTTCCTAAGGGTGCACCCATACAGGCAGTGGCGCTCTGCACACTTACGGACACAGAGGGCAGAGTGTGCAGCCAGATGGCTGCCTCGTGGACTGTGGCAATGGCAGTCCATGCCCAGACATCCCAGTCCCAGGGGGCACCATGAACCCACGGCCCATCTCCTGCTTGCCCAGCGCGGGGTGAGGAACGCGTTCACGCCGCCATCAAGACACTGGAGCATGGCGCTCAGTTGGGCTCGGTGGACGTACGGCACGGTGGTTAGCACTGTTGCCTCACAATGCCTTGGACCCAAATTCGATTCCGATCTCGGTTGACTGTGTGGAATTTGCACGTTCTCCCCGTGTCTGCGTGGATTTTCTCCGGGTGCTCTTGTTTCCAAAGATGTGCAGGATTGGCCATGCTGAATTTCCCCTTTGTGTCCAATGGTTAGGTGGGGTTATGGGGATGGTGCGGGGAATTGGGCCTGGATCTGGGTCTGGGTAGCGTGCATTCTCGGTGGTTTGGTGCAGACCTGATGGGCAGAATGGCCTACTTCTGCGCTGTCGGTATTTTATGACCTTGACTTTCGGCTGACGCCAGATTCTCTGCTCGATCGAGATTTGAAATTCCTGTGTCACTGTACGGAAAAATCCCATCTTTTACCTTAAATTGAAAGACACAATCTGCAAAACATAACAATCCTATATACCGATAAACCTCAAAATTGTAACATATTAAAATTCCCCCCAGGGCAAATTCACTATTTTGCACAGATGCTAGTAGAGAGGATAAATTAGGTGAGTCACCCATACAGTTTTTAGTTACTGGTTACATAGCCATTAATAAGAATGGCCAACTAGAGATCTTGATTACATATTCCATATCTAGCAAGCAGGGGCACCCTATAACATTTGAATTTCTCTACTCCCCTTGGATGGAATCTTCTGTTCCCGGCAGTCGTGGGAAGTGCGGTGAGCAGGGGGGTCTTAATTTGGCATGAGGCCAAAATTCAATTTCCTGAATTTGGGATGAACAATAGGAATTGCGTTCTCGGGACTTTAAAGGTGGGTCTTGCTTCCCGACGAACAATGTTGGGAAGTCCTTTCGCATGTCTTGCATGCTCATGAAAAGGTCACCTTCCTGGCATTAGGTTCCCGCAGCAAATTAAGTTCCCCATCAACAAGAAATTATAATATTCACTTTTAGGGCTGCATATAAATAATGTGCACCTGGCGAACTTGACTTTTTCCACTTTGAGGTGAGTAGACGCTGCTTTCGCCTTCTTCGAGACCACTCACAATTTGACTCACATCGGATGCGGGTAGCACAAGCTGCACCAAGGCCGGACCTGGGAGGCAGGTGAAGTGGGGAAAGAAGGGAAGCTGTCTGGATGCCCTTTAAATATGGGGTCGCTGCCCAGATCGGCCTCATGAGGTAATGGCGGGAAGACCAACCTCCTGCTCACCCCCGTCACAAGATCCATTGTGCTCTGCACTATGCATAACTAATAAGCTGAACAGTACACGGGCGCCTGTGGTCAGCCATGCTGTACCCCCAGCGGAAATTACTCATCTGGAACAGCCAAGGATAATGGTATGGGATTAATTATCCAGTTTGTTAGTTCCCAATGCACAACGGGAAATTTAATCACTGACCATAAAATTGGACAGCATCTGAAAATGGGCATGGGGATTGCAATTCAGGATTACCCTGTGCATCCAAGAAGGAATACAAGTGGGGAAAAGGGAACTAGCATTATCCCTTTCTGGCCGTGCTGTCTGTGATCGACTTGTCCAATTGCAATACCAGTGAATGCATTCACAATTCCCCATTCATTATCAGTCCCACACCTTACCTTTGTTACGGTTCGTCACTTCGCCACAAGGTAAAAATAACGGTCACACAAAGCAAATATTCCAAACCACATTTGTAGATTAAGCCATGCCAGATTGCATACGAATGTCAAATTGCGCAATCCGTCAGGTCTTCCGTCTGCCTTTGCTTCGACATAGTGTTACCCCAGGGCTGCGACATTACTCGTGGAAAGCTGCTGACCTTCAGTGGAAGAGACTACAGCTCGGCCAACCCAGCCTCAGATGGCTCTGAACATCGAAGCCTGGCCTTAGGGTGCGCCATCAGCTTGGACAACAGCTGCCTGAGCTGCTTGCTGCCCTGACAGGCAACAACAAAGGCAGCGACAGAGTGGGAACGCTGTCATTGTGAGAGATGCCGACAGGCTTAAGCTCCACTGGGCCTCTCCCACTCCCCCGGGCAGGCGCTTCAGCAATCCTGTTGGAGGTCAGTTTTCTGGTCTACTCTGACACTCCAGAAACCCCTTTGAACACCAGCATCTGTAGCCATGATAGCAACCAATTAAACTTCTGTACCCTGCAAGAGAGAGAAATATATCATTGAGAATCCGTGTCAGCACTGCCCACATGCTGTAAGAATTAATAAATTAAGTGCATTCCTGTATCGTGGCAGCAGATGGAGCTTCTGTCCCTACTGCCTGGAATAAATGATGGAGGAGAGGGTATTTATAATCATGCTCGGCCCTGTTTTTATGGTGACTGATTGGAAATATCCTCCAATGTTAAACTTTATCCTCCAAACTAAATTTACAATTCCACCAGTTTCTGTTCTTAGCTTTAATTCAGTGCCATCACTCAGACTTCATTCTGGACACTGCTGTACAATAATACATGTATCTCTCTGGTAATTCTGAACAGTATCAATTCCTTTGCTCTTTAAGGTCAGAATTTCACAGCCCCTCCCGCCGGTGGGATCTTCTGGTCCCGATGAAGTCAAAGGAGTTTTGTTCAGCTCGCCGCATTTTTCAGTCCCCCCCCCAACCCCCCCCCCCCCCCCCCGCTATGAGGAGGACATAAAATTCCACCCAAAGTCTTTTTCCAATGTAAAATTCTCACCTTCTTAGTCTGAAGAATAGCATTCATGGTAGACAATATAAAAGAAGGGGGAAAAAACACATTTAAAATCGAGAATAGGTATACAAAGAGGTATGCAATGAATAGGTATCCAAATAGGTATATACTGCAAACTACAGGTGGAATCATCCCAGAAACCGGCAATGTCGGGCACGGAAAGCAATGTTTGACCCATTGGCGCCTATGATGGGTTTTTCTGCCATATTGTGCAGCACTTCGTGCAAAATATAATCAGATGCGAGTTTTACGTCTTATTGCTGATGGGACGGCCTCTGATTCACCCACCTCAGAGATTCATTAATCTGGGCACCATATTCAAAGGCTGTCCCTGCATAGAGCGAGCACTCTCCAAAACTAAGAAGCTACTAGGAACTCATCGTTTTCAAAGCTAAAAAGCATCCCGCCCCCCCCAACTTTAGTGACACCTCTCTCGAGGCCTGCAGCAATGTCCTCGTTCTCTGGGCGAAGACCACCAAGCAAGGTGTTATGGGCCAGGGTTTATAGAACCCCAAAGTGTATCATGGAGTTCCCCTGACAGACAACTTTTAATAGATTATGGTATCACAAAAGCTGAAATCTCCTTCGCCCTTACGAATAAAGGTACCTGCCAGTAACCTTTAAGTAAATCCAATTTGGAAATAAAAGCTGATTGTCCCACTTTCTCAATGCAATCCTCCAAATGTGGGATAGGATAAGAGTCCATTCTTGTAACTGCATTAACCTTTCTATAGTCCACACACAACCGTTGGGTACCATCTGGTTTTGGTACCATCACTATGGGTGAGCTCCATTGGCTGCAACCCACTTCAATTATGCCATTTTTAAGCATACTCTCAATCTCTTTGTTAACCTGTGCCAATTGTAAACGGTTAAGTCTGTATGGATGTTGTTTGAATGGAACAGCATTTCCCACATCTATATCATGTATAGCCATTTTAGTACTTCCCAATTTATCTCCACAAATATGCCCATGTGATATCAATAACTCTTTCAGGTCAGTTCGTTTTTCCTCTGGAAGGTAACTTAACAACTTATCCCAATTTTTAAGAACATCCTCATTTTCCAATTTAATTTGAGGTACGTCAAATTCACAGTCATCTGGATTTGGTTCATCACTTTAAGTTAGAATCATTAAAATCTCCTTTTTCACTCCTTCCCTTTCAAAGTACCTTTTAAGCATATTCACATGACACACTCGGTGAGTCTTCCTTCTATCTGGTGTTTTTACCACATAATTCACCTCACTTAATTTCCTTTCAATCTGATAAGGTCCATAAAACATAGCTTTTAAAGGCTCACCTACCACTGGTAACAACACTAAAACTTTATTTCCACTGGCAAAACTACGAACGTTGGATTTCTTGTCCGCTACCCGTTTCATCACATTTTGTGCAACTTTGAAATGTTGTCTAGCCAATTCACCTGCTCTATTTAATCGTTCCCTGAAATTTGACATGTAATCCAATAATGTAATTTCCGATTTCTCATTCGCCAATTTTTCTTTAATCAATTTAAGTGGTCCTCTTACCTCATGACCACAAATTAGTTCAAAAGGACTAAATTTGGTTGACTCATTAGGTGCATCCCTAATTGCAAACAGTACGATTAGAATTCCTTTATGCCAATCCTCTGGATAATCTTGACAATAAGTCCTCAATATTGTCCTTAATGTCTGATGCCACCTTTCTAACGCTCCCTGTGATTCTGGGTGGTACGCAGTTGATTTAAGTTGTTTTATTCCTAAGCTATCCATAACATTTTTGAATAACCTTGAGGTAAAATTTGATCCTTGACCCGATTCTATTTCTGTGTGTAGTCCATATCTAGTAAAGAATTTAAGTAACTCCTCCACAATCTTTTTAGCTGTAATATTACGTACTGGAATGGCCTCTGGAAACCTAGTAGACACATCCATTGTAGTCAAAAGATATTGATTCCCACTTTTTGCTTTAGGAAGCGGTCCTACACAATCAATTAGGACCCTTGTAAAAGGTTCCTCAAATGCTGGAATGGGTATTAAGGGCGCTGGTTTTATCACTGCTTGAGGTTTCCCTATCACTTGATATGTGTGACATGATTGACAAAATTTAACCACATCTTTGTGTAGTCCAGGCCAATAAAAATGTTTTTGGATTTTAGCTTGAGTTTTCCTTATTCCTAAATGACCTCCCACTGGTACCTCATGTGCAACTCGCAACACCTCCTTTCTATACCCCACTGGCAATACTACTTGATGACCTTCTGCCCATTTTTCATCTGCCTGCATTTGTAAAGGTCTCCATTTTCTCATCAAGACATTACTTTTACGGTAATAACACTCTGGTATACACTCAGATTCCTCTTCTGTGTATGCTTTCTGATACATCTGTTTTATTTCTATATCTTTTTGTTGTAACTCCGCCAATTTTCCTGAACTAAAAATATCCGCCTCATCCTCCACCTGTTCTTGTTCTTTTTCAACCATCTGATCAAAAATCGTTTCTGATAATTGCACTTCAACTTCATCTTCACTCTTTGATTTCTCCTTTTGTTTTAACCTATGACTTTGCGACCTTGTTACTACACAATCCGGAAAAATCCCAGGATATTCGTCCTTCAACACTTCAGTTGTCTGATTTTCCACTGGCTTATCAACCACAGTAGGCATCACTCCCACCTGCAATCCAGCTATATCATTACCCAAGATAAATTGTATTCCTGGACAAGATAGTTTCTCTATTACTCCTACTACCACTTCACCACTCTTCACTGGACTTTCCACCTTACCTTATATAATGGAACACTACTCCTCTCACCCTGAATTCCACATATTACCATCATTTCTGGCAACATTCTTCCCAGACTACATAACTCCTCATCTCTTACCATTAAGGATTGACTAGCTCCCGTATCTCTTAAAATTGTGACTTCTTTACCTGCTCCTCCTGATACACATGAGTAAAGTTTACCCACACAAGTAAATTCTTTAAAGACATCTGGCACCTTCTTATAAATCACCTCTTGATCAGGCTGTACAATCTTTTGCACCTCCTTCACTTCACTTGGGCTTTCCTTTACTACTTTAACAAACCCTACTGTCTTATCCCGTTTTACTCCACCCTCCTGGATTTCCTTTTTAACCTGAGGTACACTCTCCTTATTATCTCCCATCAGATCACCTTTGCCTCTACCACGTGAGTATTTCTCATGTCCCCAGTTTCTATCCCTCACAGGCTGAAACTGATGTCGGAAACCAAGCTTTGATTTATGAACTAATTCATAATCATCTGCCATTTCTGCTGCTAATCTTGCAGTTTTAACCCTCTGTTCTTCCACATGAATTCTCACTACATCAGGAATCGAATTTTTAAACGCCTCCAAAAATATAATTTCTCTGAGAGCTTCATACGTTTGATCTATTTTTAAAGCCATTATCCACCTATCAAAATTACTCTGTTTGATCCTTTCAAACTCCATGTATGTTTGACCAAATTCTTTCCTTAAATTTCTAAACCTTTGTCTGTAGGCTTCACGCACAAGTTCATGTGCACCTAAGATGGATTTTTGTCACCTCCTCATATGACTCAGATACCTCCTCTGATAGTGATGCAAACACTTCACTAGCCCTACCTACCAGCTTTGTTTGAATCAGTAATACCCACATGTCCTGTGGCCATTTCATTTGTTTAGCTACCTTCTCAAATGAAATGAAAAAAGCTTCAACCTCCTTCTCGTCAAACCTTGGCAATGCTTGGACATATTTAAATAGATTCCCACCAAGCCTTCGACTATAACGCTCTTTATCACTATCCTCATCACTATCAACCAACCGTATGTTTCCCTTTACGTCTGCCAATTTTAACTGACTGTCATGTTTCATGGCCATTTTCTGAAGTTCAAACTCTCTCTCTTTATCTTTTTCTCTGATCTGTATCTCCCTTTCTCTTTCTTTTTGTTCTGCTAGTGCTATTCTTTCTATTTTCCTTTCTTCGCTCTCTTTTTCCTCTCTCTCTTTCTCTTTCTTTTTCCTCTCTCTCTCGTTCTCTTTCTTTTTCCTCTCTCTCTCTCTTTCGTATTCAAGCTGCTTTAATTCTTTCTCATGTTCCATTTGTTTAATTTGCAACTGAATTTTTGCTATTTCCAATGAGTCAAACTATATCTCAGGTAACTTTAAATGCTTAGCCACCGCCATAATTATCTCATCTTTTCGCATTTTGTCAGATAATGTTAACTGCAATGTTTTTGCCAAATCTAACAGTCTGCTTTTAGTCTCTGTCCGTAAGGTACTGCATGCGACCGTCTCCACCCCCAAGAACTTCAGAGCCTCTGAAAGATACATTGTCCACAACACACTCCCTTCTTAAACTAAAATACCACACCTGAAAAGCAACCACAATATGCTTATCCCTCACTGTCTTTAAGTTTACTCAGCCAATCCAATAGATAGATTTTTATCCCGGATGAGCCCCCAATTTGTTATGGGCCAGGGTTTAGAGAACCCCAAAGTGTATCGTGGAGTTCCCCAGACCCACAACTTTTAATAGATTGTGGTATGGGGAGCACACGGCCCACTCTACAAGTGGGTACAGCACAAATGGAAAAGTATTTTTTTTAAAGCAAAACAATGTTTATTCTATGAACTCAAGTTAACCTTTTTAAAACATACAGTGAACATCTTAGCAACCATTAATTCAAATACAACCCCCAAAGAATACAACATTAAGTAATCCTTTAAGCTTTCCTTTTAACATTCATAAGACTTAAAACATCTTTCAACAGAAGCACATTAGGTTAAAGTCACTACTGAAAACATTTATAATTCTGAATTCACCAAATGATCAAGAGACAGTCTTTTGATGGCAGAGAGAACAACAGTGCACCTGCTCTGTCTGGCTTCAGCTCCAACACTGAAAACGAAACTAAAACACACCCTGCAGCAAATAGCCTAAAACAAAAGTAAAAAGCTGACTGACAGCCCAGCTCCACCCACTCCCTGACATCACTGCAGTAGTAAACACCCATTTCTTAAAGGTACTCTCACTACAGATATTTATATACACACCCATTTATAAACACCCATTTCCTAAAGGTACACTCACATGACAAAGGACACCCAGCATGGGAGACAGTGGCAGTGGTGGTCGGCATCAATGCCCTCCAGGGCAGCATGGCGGCACAGTGTTTAGCACAGCTGCCTCATGGCGCCGAGGTCCCAGGTTCGATCGCGGCTCTGGGTCACTGTCCGTGTGGAGTTTTCCGTGTCCCCGTGTCTGCATCGGTTTCGCCCCCACAACCCAAAGATGTGCAGGGTAGGTGGATTGGCCACGCTAAATTGCCCCTTAATTTGAAACAATTAATTGGGTATTCTAAAAAAATTTCTTTAAATCAATGCCCTTCAAAAGAGGAGAGCCCCATAAGACCATAAGACATAGGAGCAGAATTGGCCACTCGGCCCATCGAGTCTGCTCCGCATTCAATCATGGCTGATATTTTCTAATACCCATTCCCCTGCCTTCTCCTCATAACCCCTAATCCCCTTATTAATCAAGAACCTATCTATCTCTATCGGAAAGACATTCAATGATTTGGCCTTCACAGCCTTCTGCGGTAAAGAGTTCCACAGATTCACCACCCTCTCACGCTCTGGCTGAAGAAATTCCTCCTCATCTCAGTTTTAAAGGATCATCCCTTTAGTCTGAGATGGTGTCCTCTGGTTCTAGTTTTTCCTACAAGTGGAAACATCCTCTCCACGTCCACTCTATCCAGGCCTCGCAGTATCCTGTAAGTTTCAATAAGATCCCCTCTCATCCAACGAGTACAGACCCAGAGTCCTCAAATGTTCCTCATACGAAAAGCTCTTAATTCCAGGGATCATTCTTGTGAACCTCCTCTGGATCCTTTCCAAGGCCAGCACATCCTTCCTGAGATACGGGGCCCAAAACTGCTCACAGTACTCCAAATGGGGTCTGACCACAGCCTTATACAGCCTCAAAAGTACATCCCTGTTCTTGTATTCTAGCCCTCTTGACATGAATGCTAACATTGCATTTGCCTTCTTAACTGCTGACTGAACCTACACATTAACCTTAAGAGAATCGTGAACAAGGACTCCCAATTGAAAATGAAATGAAAATCGCTTATTGTCACAAGTCGGCTTCAATGAAGTTACTGTAAAAAGCCCCTAGTCGCCACATTCCGGCGCCTGTTCGGGGAGGCTGGTACGGGAATTCCCTTTGTGCTTCTGCTTTGCGCAGCATTTCCCCATTTAGAAAATAGCCTATGCTTAAATTCCTCTTTCCAAAGTGCATAATCTCACACTTTTTCACATTGTATTTCATTTGCCACTTCTTTGCCCACTCTCCTAACTTGTCCAAGTCCTTCTGCAGCCCCCTTGCTTCCTCAATACTACCTGTCCCTCTACAGATCTTTGTATCATCTGCAAACTTCAGTGCCTTCAGTTCCTTCTTCCAGATCATTAATATATATTGTAAAAGGTTGTGGTCCCACCACTAGTCACCGGCTGCCTGCAAAAGACCTCTTTATCCCCCACTCTCTGCCTTCTGCCAGTCAGCCAATCCTCTATCCATGCCAGGATCTTACTCTGAACACCATGAGCTCTTAACTTATTTAACAGTGTCATGTGCGGCACCTTGTCAAAGGCCTTCTGGAAATCTAAATAAATCACATCCACTGGTTCTCCTTTGTCTAACTTCCTTGTTACCTCCTCAAAGAACTCTAACAGATTTGTCAGACACGACCTTCCTTTGACAAAGCCGTGCTGACTCAGTCCTATTTTACCATGCACTTCCAACTGCTTTGCGATCTCATCTTTAATAACAGACTCTAAAACCTTACCAATGACTGAAGTCAGGCTAACCGGCCTATAATTTTCCGTCTTCTGCCTCCCTCCCTTCTTAAACAGTGGCGTTACATTAGCCATGTTCCAGTCCTCTGGGACCCTTCCTGTCTCCAGTGATTCCTGAAAGATCATCACTAATGCCTCCACAATTTCCTTAGCAATCTCTTTTAGGACCCTTGGGTGTAGTCAAAGAACAAAGAACAAAGAAAAGTACTGCACAGGAACTGGCCCTTCGGCCCTACAAGCCTGCGCCGACCATGCTGCCCGTCTAAACTAAAATCTTCTACACTTCCGGGGTCTGTATCCCTCTATTCCCATCCTATTCATCAAGATGCCCCTTAAACATCACCATCGTCCCTGCTTCCACCACCTCCTCTGGCAGCGAGTTCCAGGCACCCACTATCCTCTGTGTAAAAAACCTACCTCATACATCTCCTCTAAACCTTGCCTCTCGCACCTTAAACCTATGCCCTCTAGTAATTGACCCCTCTACCCTGGGAAAAAGTGATGTTCCGCAGGGATCAGTGCTGGGACCTTTGCTGTTCATAGTATATGCCTGACCCTGTTTGAAATGCACACAGTTGTGTGCCTTCATAAAGATGGCATCCATGACCCCTGGATGCACTTGTGCGTGAAGGCTTGCAAGATTCCACAGGTATCACCTGTGGAGTCCAGGGAAGAGCCAATGTAATAGAAATTGCTCGCTGCAGTCAGTTTCATGGACACTGGCAGTGGATGCCCTCCAAATCCCCATGGCACCAAATCCTGCAGCAAGTGGCAGATGTGACCAACCAGTTTCCTGGACATGCACAGTCTTCAGTGACACTGGCTCTCGGTCATCTGAAGGAATGATAAGCACCACCTGTAGATCCTGGGTCAAGCGAGGTACCTACAAGTGGCAGCCCACAGGGGTTCATCTTCTTCATGTGGAGGAGGCCCTGCTGTTCCTTGATCTTGAGGGTTCTGCTCCTGCCTTTGGCGACCTGAGCACCGGAGTCAATTGCATCTTCATCTTCTCTCCTGCCTGTAAGCAAAGAGGCAGACAGTGATATCACCATGTTCCATCTTCCTGACGGTCTCCTCACTGCAGTATCAAACAAAGAGACGTGACAGTCGCTATTGGTCTACTAAGGACCACTCTTTGTCAAGTCATCACCTACACCTGCCTCTCAAGGTTCCTTTATGTATGCTGTAGACTCCTGGCCAAGTGCTCATCTAAATACTTCTTAAACGTTGTGAGGGTTTCTGCCCCCACCACCCTTTCAGGCAGTGAGTTCCAAATTCCCACCACCCTCTGGGTGAAAAGGTTTTTCGTCAAGTCCCCTCTAAATCTCCTGCTCATTACCTTAAACCTATGCCCTTTGGTTATTGACCCCTCTACTAAGGGGAAAAGTTTCTTACTGTCAACCATATCTATGTCCTTCACAAATTTATACACCTCAATCAGGTCCCCCTCAACCTGCTGAGCTCTAAACAGGACAACCCCAGCCTAACCGGCCTCTTCATAACTGAAACACTCCAGACCAGGCAACATCCTGGTGAATCTCCTCTGCACCCTTTCTAGTGCAACATCCTTCCTATAGTGTGGCAAACAAAACTGCACACAGTACTACAGCTGCGGCCTAATAAGTGTTTTATACAGCTCCACTGAACTCCCCTGCCCTAATCGAGCATGGAAATTCACGGCCTAAAGGTTACATGGTACAGGTTAAATTATAATCAGGTGTGAACAATGCAAACACACAGAAACACAGGACTTAAAAGAAACCCTAATGACCTTGGGTAACAGTGCGGCTGTTACCGATGGCATCCCAGCAGCAGACCGGTAGATAGACAGAGGTTTAGGCAGGCTTAGCATCTTTCCCCACTACCAGGCTTTAGCAGGAGGCCGCCTTGTGGAGTGCACTGGCTATCTGGCAGCTGACATCCTTTTTCAATTTAGGAGAAAGGGTACATCCATCTTGGTGTGCCCTCTCTCCCACTGACCTAAAAAGGTAGCTTTTTGCTTCTTCAGTGTGAGCTTTGTGAGCCAGCCCACCCTCTGGCTGCTATTTGGCCAATTTGTGGAATATCACAGCCGGAACTATTCCGGGTGGACCCCTATTTGACAATGAAAGCTAGGTTCCAAAGCGAACGTGGAAACCTTGTCTAAAAAGTGAAAAGAAACACATAACTTCAAATGCAATAAGAAAGAGTCAAACACATCTTTAGGAGATAAATTCTCAAAGGCGAGAGTGGCAATTCCCAACAATTTCTATTTTACATGGTCAAAAGTAATAACAATAATCTTTATTAGTGTCACAAGTAGGATTACATTAACACTGGAATGAAGTTACTGTGAACATCCCCAAGGCGCCACACTCTGGCAGCTGTTCGGGTACACAGAAGGAGAATTCAGAATGGCCAATTCACCTAACAAGCACGTCTTTCGGAGTATGTGGGAGAAAACCGGAGAACCCGGGGGAAACCCACGCACACACGGGCAGAACGTGCAGACTCCGCACAGACAGTGACCCAAGTCAGGAATCGAACCTGGGTCCCTGGCGCTGTGAAGCAACAGTGCTAACCACTGTGCTACCATGCCAATCAGTATTAATGGAGTGGGTAAGTTAAAAGAAAGATTGGTGACTTTGACATGGAACCAATTTACAGAAGACTGAATTAAATTAAGATACAAATTGGGGCTCTTTCTTTTTTTTCTAGGTCTCCAAAGAATTAACACAAACTTTATAGTGCTTTTTAAGAATCCAATACTTGCGCCCATTAACATTTAGCAAGGTACTCTGATCGAATGTATGGCTGCATGCCATTGTTGGATTGGTCCAACGGTAATAGCTGGGCTAGATAAGTTTAAATGAAAGATAATAAAACATACAAGTCTTTTCAAACTATTGGTAAGGCACTGCTGTCAACAAGCTTTAGTTTTGCAGTTATTGGAGAATGGATTCTTATCTAAATTAGTTTGGGAGTTGTAAGTGTCTGTCACGCGGAGATGGGAATCCTGTATCTGCTTTGCAATCGGTCTCCATTGCATCCATGTGGATTCCCATGAACATAGAAACATTAAGACATAGGAAATAGGAGCAGGAGTAGGCCATTCGCCCCGTGGCTCCATTGTTCAGTCAGGCTAAAGCTGATCTTCTGCATTAATGCCATTTTCTTTCGCTATCCATGTATCTTTTGACACAAATCTATTGATGTCTCTTTTGAATATACTCATTGACTAATCCTTCACAGCACTCTGAGGTAGTGAATTCCAAAGATTTACCAACCTGGGTGAAGAAATTCCTCATCATCTCGGTCCTAAACGGTCTCCTCTAATTCTGAGACTGTGTCCCCTGGTGCCAGAACCCCCGGTTGTGGAAGCATCTGTGGTAAACCACTGTGTTCTGATATTAGAGGTTGTACAGTAGAACCTGCACTACAGGTTCACTTGTGGCCCCTGCATACTAGCTCCGCCCAGGAGGCGGGGTATAAATATGCGTGGCCTCCAGCTCGCAGCCATTTCGCCAGCTGCTGTGGGAGGCCACACATCTGATACTAATAAAGCCTCAGATTGGATTCAACTTCGTCTCCAGTCAAATTGATCGTGCCTCAGCATCTTTCCTGCATTTACTCTGTCGAGCTCTGTAAGAACTTTGTATGCTTCAATGAGATCACCTTTCATCAATACCGGCCCAGTCACCTCAGTGTCTCCTCACAGGACAATCTCACCCTCCCAAGAATCAGTCTGGTGAACTTTGCTGCACTGCCTCTATGACAACTATATCCTTCCTTAGATAACGAGACCAAAACTGCGCACACTACTCCAGGTGCGGTCTCACCAAGGCCTTGTACAATTACAGCAAGACCTTGTTACACCTGTCCTTACCCTCTTGCAATAAAAGCTAATATATCATTTGCCTACCTAATTTCTTTCTGCACTGCCTGTTAGCTTTCAGTGCCTTATGAACAAGGACACCCAGGTCCTTTTGGACATCAACACTTCCCAATCTCTCACCAGTTAAGAAATACTGTTCTGTTTTTCCCAACAAAGTGGAAAAACTCACAATTTTCCACATTATATTCCATCTGTCACATTCTTGAAACGTTTTAGTTATAGGAAGGACAGATGAAACGCATTCCCCTCCACATTAATGCGGCACTTAACTGAATATGTCACTCAGCGGCCCTAGCAGAGCGGAGTATACTGGGAGTCAAAGAGAAAGCCCTTCCGTGCTTGCAGTCATACTCCCTGAGATTAACTCAGTGCTGGGTAGCACATACAGTACAGAAGGAGGCCATTAGAACATAGAACATAGAACGATACAGCGCAGTACAGGCCCTTCGGCCCACGATGTTGCACCGAAACAAAAGCCATCTAACCTACGCTATGCCATTATCATCCATATGCTTATCCAATAAACTTTTAAATGCCCTCAATGTTGGTGAGTTCACTACTGTTGCAGGTAGGGCATTCCACGGCCTCACCACTCTTTGCGTAAAGAACCTACCTCTGACCTCTGTCCTATATCTATTACCCCTCAGTTTAAAGCTATGTCCCCTCGTGCCAGCCATTTCCATCCGCGGGAGAAGGCTCTCACTGTCCACCCTATCTAACCCCCTGATCATTTTGTATGCCTCTATTAAGTCTCCTCTTAACCTTCTTCTCTCCAACGAAAACAACCTCAAGTCCATCAGCCTTTCCTCATAAGATTTTCCCTCCATACCAGGCAGCATCCTGGTAAATCTCCTCTGCACCCGCTCCAAAGCCTCCACGTCCTTCCTATAATGCGGTGACCAGAACTGTACGCAATACTCCAAATGCGGCCGTACCAGAGTTTTGTACAGCTGCAACATGACCTCATGACTCCGGAACTCAATCCCTCTATCAATAAAGGCCAACACTCCATAGGCCTTCTTCACAACCCTATCAACCTGGGTGGCAACTTTCAGGGATCTATGTACATGGACACCTAGATCCCTCTGCTCATCCACACTTCCAAGAACTTTACCATTAGCCAAATATTCCACATTCCTGTTATTCCTTCCAAAGTGAATCACCTCACACTTCTCTACATTAAACTCCATTTGCCACCTCTCAGCCCAGCTCTGCAGCTTATCTATATCCCTCTGTAACCTGCTACATCCTTCCACACTGTCGACAACACCACTGACTTTAGTGTCGTCTGCAAATTTACTCACCCACCCTTCTGCGCCCTCCTCTAGGTCATTGATAAAAATGACAAACAGCAACGGCCCCAGAACAGATCCTTGTGGTACGCCACTTGTAACTGAATTCCATTCTGAACGTTTCCCATCAACCACCACCCTCTGTCTTCTTTCAGCTAGCCAATTTCTGATCCACATCTCTAAATCACCCTCAATCCCCAGCCTCCGTATTTTCTGCAATAGCCTACCGTGGGGAACCTTATCAAACGCTTTACTGAAATCCATATACACCGCATCAACTGCTCTACCCTCGTCTACCTGTTCAGTCACCTTCTCAAAGAACTCGATAAGGTTTGTGAGGCATGACCTACCCTTCACAAAGCCATGCTGACTATCCCTGATCATATTATTCCTATCTAGATGATTATAAATCTTGTCTCTTACAATCCCCTCCAAGACTTTACCCACTACAGACGTGAGGCTCACCGGTCTATAGTTGCCGGGGTTGTCTCTACTCCCCTTCTTGAACAAAGGGACCACATTTGCTATCCTCCAGTCCTCTGGCACTATTCCTGTAGACAATGATGACATAAAAATCAAAGCCAAAGGCCCAGCAATCTCTTCCCTGGCCTTTACCCACTACAGACGTGAGGCTCACCGGTTTATAGTTGCCGGGGTTGTCTCTACTCCCCTTCTTGAACAAAGGGGATTTGCTATCCTCCAGTCCTCTGGCACTATTCCTGTAGACAATGATGACATAAAAATCAAAGCCAAAGGCCCAGCAATCTCATCCCTGGCCTCCCAGAGAATCCTAGGATAAATCCCATCAGGCCCCGGGGACTTATCTATTTTCAGCCTGTCCAGAATTGCCAACACCTCTTCCCTACGAGTCTGCACCGACCCAATTAAGCCCTCACTTCCACCCTATCCCTGTAACCCAATAACCCCTCCTAACTTTTTTGGTCACTAAGGGCAATTTATCATGGCCAATCCACCTAACCTGCACGTCTTTGGACTGTGGGAGGAAACCGGAGCATCCGGAGGAAACCCACGCAGACATGGGGAGAACGTGCAGACTCCGCACAGATAGTGACCCAGCAGGGAATCGAACCTGGGACCCTGGCGCTGTGAAGCCACAGTGCTATCCACCTGTGCTACCGTGCTGCCCACTGATGGGAAGGATTTTCAATTGCCTTGCATTATATGCACATTTGGAGGAAAATGGACTAGTTAGTGACAAACAGCCTTGTTTTGTACAGGGAAGGTCATGTTTCACCAACTTGATTGAGTTTTTGAAGTGGTGACAAAGAAAATTAATAAGGGAAGGGCTGTGGACTCAAAGTTTATATGGACTTTAGTAAGGCATTTGACAAGGTCCCACATGGCAGACTGGTACAAAAACCACAATCACATGGGATTTGGGGTGGGCTGGTTAGATGGTTACAGAACTAGTTTGGTTATAGAAGACGGGGAGTAGCGGTGGAAGGGTGTTTTGCAGAATGGAAATCTGTAGCTAGTGGTGTTCCACAGGGATCAATGCTGGGACCTCTGTTGTTTGTAGTATACATAAATGATCTGGAGGAAATGTGGGTCGGCTGATTAGTAAGTTTGTGGATGACATGAAGATTGGCGGAGTTGCTGATAGCGCCGAGGATTGTCAGAGGATATAACAGGATACAGATAGATTGGAGACTTGGGCACAGAAATGGCAGATGGAGTTAATCCGCACAAATGCGAGGTGATGCATTTTGGATGATCAAATCAAGGTATGAATTATACTGTAAATGGTAGAACCCTTAGGAACATTAACATACGGAGGAATCTGGGCGTGCAGGTCCACAGTTCCCTAAAAGTGGCAACACAGATGGCCAAGGTGATTAGGAAGGCAAATGGCATACTTGCCTTCATCAGCCAGGGCATTGAGTACAAGAGTTGGGAAATCATGTTGCAGCTATATAAAACCTTGGTTAGGCCACATTTGGAGTACCGTGTGCAATTCTGGTCACCACATTATCAGAAGGACGTGGAAGCTTTGGCAAGAGTGCATAGAAGGTTCACCTGGATGTTGCCTGGTCTCGAGGGTGTTGGCTATTGGAAAGGTTGAATAAACTACGATTGTTTTCAATGGAAAGACAGAGGCTGAAGGGAGACCTGATAGAGGTCTACAAAATTATGAGAGGTATAGACAGGATGGATAGTCAGAGGCTTTTCCAAGGGTGGAAGTGTCAATTACAAGGGAGCACAGGTTCAAGGTGAGAGGGGGAAAGTTTAAGGGAGATGTGTGGGGTATGTTTTTCCACACAGAGAGTGGTGGGTGCCTGGAACACGCTGCCAGAGGATGTGGTGGAAACAGGCACATTAGCAACATTTAAGAGGCATCTGAATGGGTGCATGAATAGGGAGGAAATAGAGGGATACATACTGAGTAAAGCAGAAGGTTTTTTTTTAGTTAGGACATCATGATCGGAACAGACTTGGAGGGCCAAAGGGCCTGTTCCTGTGCTGTACCTTTCTTTGTTCTTTGTTTTTTAGTCGCTGGTAAATTTCACGAAGCTTAGGAAATGCACAGATGTGATATTAAACTTAAAGTGTGTTCATTCCATTTGAGCAATTAGCATACATCAATAGGCAACTAGACGTTCCTCAGGGGATTTCATACAACCAACCTAATATGTTTGGGTTAAACATGGAAGTTAGCAGCTGCTTCCTGACGTACTTATATTTTTGCTGGATTTAACTCTCCCACCCACACCCAAAGCCACAACGTTTTCCAGGTTAAAGTTCCCCTCCTTGCTTCCTTTTTGCTCACTTCAAGGCGGCAGCAGCACAAGATGCCACAACACTCTAACAAGCAGCAAACCTCCCAAACTCAAAGCCTGGAAGCTGGCAAATCTGTGTCCATCCAGATTATATAAATAGGAAGTCATTCATTCCTTTTAGTTGCCTTTGATATTACACAAATTGTTCATAATAATAATCTTTGTTGTCACAAGTAGGCTTACATTAACACTGCAATGAAGTTACTGTGAAAATCCCCTAGTTGCCACACTCCGACTCTGGTTCCGGTACACAGAGGGAGAATTCGGAATGTCCAATTCACCTAACAGCATGTCATTCGGGACTAGTGGGAGGAAGCCTGAGCACCCGGAGGAAACCCATGCAGACATGGGGAGAAAGTGCCGACTCCGCATAGACAGTGACCCAAGCGGGAATCAAACCTGGGACCCTGGTGCTGAGAAAAAACAGTGCTAACCACTGTGCTGCCATGAGGAGTATCCCTGGAGCAAGAGGGCCAAGCAGAACGTTATGAGACTTTGGCATAGTGAAGGAGCAAGAACCAAATTTTTGAAGGCTATAGGAGCCAGAATATCTTCTACATCAATCACTGGTTAACACAATGTCCACCTCCATCTGGAACTCAGCCGAACACAAGCAGTTCTGTCCTGTTCTGCAAGGTACAGTGGTCCTATGAATATCCTCCCCTCTGAACAGCTGTGCCTTGATTACCACAAATACATCATTGCATGCTACCATAAAATGATCCTTCTCTATAGAACACCCAGAATCAAATTAAAAGTAGAGTGAAACCAACTAATTTCCTTAATAATGCTCTGTGTCTGTACTATTAATGTTTGGTTCCCTGGTACTTCCCTTTTTGTGACAATATGATATGTGCCCTCTGTTATTTGATCTGCTACAGCTGCTGAATGTCACATCAGTGGAAGTGGAAGTATGTGGGTAGCCACTCACCAGTTCAGGGATTAAGAACTTCCCGTGACCATGTACTTTGTGCTGGGTTATGAGATGAAGTGGGCTGAATTTTCATGGGGTGGGAGATAACCTGAGAAGGGGACCAGTTTCAGATCCCGATCCCACATGGCATGATGCAGATGTGCCCATTGTTATTTTTAAAGCAATGACTAATTCAAGACCAGGCGGCAAGTTTGCCATCAAATTAGGGGTGATGGGTGGGCTCCCTAGGCTGGAGGGCCAATCAGAAGCCCTCCAACACTCAAAGGAGGGTAGTTTCTGATGTGAAGAATGAGAGGGAGAAAGGCAGATCATCTCTTTAGTCCCTTTAATTTTAAAAATTGCTCATAGCTGCCTGACAATGATCTTGAAGAAGCATCCCCTCCTTAAAATGGCCAGTGGTCGCAGCTGTGGTCTCGCAGCCACTATGAATGCAGGGCGGGTCCCTTGCGAGATTATGCGCAGCCCTCCCCCTGTTCCTAACCTGAGACAAACAATACAGCCTGGACATGTTCCAGGCCAATGTGGGTTGCTCACATTCCAACTGGAAATCCCATTTGACACGGATTGAGGCCTTAATGGGTCTCTATATTACATCAATTTCATCTAAGCAGAATACCTGCTACTTCATAGATTATCATAGAATTTACAGTGCAGAAGTAAGCCATTCGGCCCATCGAGTCTGCACCGGCTCTTGGAAAGAGCACCCTACCCAAGGTCAACACCTACACGCTATCCCCATAATCCAGTAACTCCACCCAACACGAAGGGCAATTTTGGACACTAAGGGCAATTTATCATGGCCAATCCACCTAACCTGCACATCTTTGGACTGTGGGAGGAAACCGGAGCACCCGGAGGAAACCCACGCACACACGGGGAGGATGTGCAGACTCCGCACAGCCAGTGACCCAAGCCAGAATCGAACCTGGGACCCTGGAGCTGTGAAGCAATTGTGCTATCCACAATGCTACCGTGCTGCCCTAATGACTTGCAGGCAGAAAGCAGGCTTTTACCTGACCCGGAATCTCTGAAGATGGTTTGGGGTTGGGATCATAGCGTCACACCGACAGAAGGCCAGTGGGGCCAAATTGCAGGCCCATCTCCAGTCTCAGTTCCTACCTTCTCTGAAAACTCAGTCCTGTCTAGATTTCCACAAATTCAAGTAAGATATTCTTACTTGAGGAAATAAGTTCAAGTGAACTAAATTTCTCAGTGATATGAAATGGGTTAGTTATGATTCATTTGCAGAAAACACGGTCACAAATGTCATGAATTATAGACTGTAGCACCATTTTTGTTTTCGTGATTTAAAGTTGGTGTCAGGAAATTTCTCTTTTGAGCTGCGTCAAGTGTTTCTTTTCTTTTTGGTTTCTACTTTTTAACTCAGAAAGATGTTTCGTTTAAGTCCACGGTGCAATTGTCCTTTTCGTTACTTGTAGGCATTGTTCTATTCTCAAACCCATTTTCCAAATTCACATGTGGTAAATAAGCAATTCAATTTAATACAGTCAAAATGTCATTTTTGTGCATCCTGTCTCCTTTCTTCTCTTGTCAAAATCTCTTTTAGCTGTTTCAAGAATGCTTCTTGTGTTCACTTAAAATGGTTTTGTATCCTTGCTTTGTTTGTTCTTTGAACCTTTAGTGATCTTGTTGTTTCTCCCAGTTCCATTTCAAACAAGTTATTCTCAATTCTGTTTTCTATGTCTGCTGTATGTAATTCTGTTTGAGCCACATAGATCACTTACTCTCTCTGAAGTTTCATAGTTCATTATAATCCTTCAAATTTCTTGCTCAATTCCTGAACTATCTCAGTCCAGTTCTCAATAGTGTTTGAATGGTCTTTGGCAAACAGTTCACTTGGCTTTCTTTCAACGACTACATCTTGTGCAGTATCACCGACAAGCATTTGTAAATCAGTTTCTCTGGTGATTGACTTAGAAAGATCACTTTGCAATGTCAGCACTTCTGGTTGATGATTCGTACTTTCCAATTTTAAAAGTACTTCAGTTGTTTTCTTATTGTCCATTGCTGACTTTGATACTACTTGGATTAGTTATTTTCTCAACTCACTACTTAACACTGAGTTTTCATTCACTGGAACAACTTTCAAATTGTGACACTCCATACCGTCCATCTCCTTCTTCATTTCCTCCGTTTTGCTTTGAAGTTCAAAAATCTCATTGTTCTTTTCATCAGGAAGTTCTCACAGTTTATTAGTTTTGCCTTTTAATTCTTCATTCAACCAATTATTCTGATTTACCAAAACCTCCTTTTCTTGTTCAAGGCAGTTTCCACGCTATTTTATAAACACCTCTGCTGTTATATAATAATCTTTATTGTCACAAGTAGGCTTACATTAACACTGCAATGAAGTTACCGTGAAAAGCCCCTAGTCACCACATTCTGGCGCATGTTTGGGTGCACAGAGGGAGAATTCAGAATACCCAATTCACCTAACAGCACGTCTTTTGGGACTTGTGGGAGGAAACCAGAGCACCCGGAGGAAACCCACGTAGACACAGGGAGAACGTGCAGACTTCGCACAGACAGTGACCCAAGCCGGGAATCGAACGTGGGACCCTGGAGCTGTGAAGCAACAGTGCTAACCAATTGTGGTAATACCAGGTATTGCGGTACCTGAGAGGTGAATGACAATTGGCTAGACCTAGGGGTCTACCATTGGCTAATGTACATAGCCCCGCCCTGAGAGGCGGGGTATAAGAACCAATGCCATCCCAGCAGCCTTCACTTTCTGTATCATCGCTGCTGGGCACAGTTCTAGCTGATTAAAGCCGATTAGATATGACTCCTCTTTGTCGCGAGAGTATTGATTGTGCATCAATTTAATCAGCTAGTACTTTTGAAGGATGGATCTCCGCATCAAGCCGGCGTGCCTTCAGCTCAGCCCCCATGCAGACAACTCCGCTGCTACTTTTAAGCATTGGCTGGCATGTTTTGAGAGCTACCTCGAAACGGCTGCCGACACCCCCACGGAAAGGCAGAAGATACACCTCCTATGCTCGCGGGTCAGCCCGGCGATCTACCCCCTGATCGAAGGGGCGGCGAACTATGCTGCAGCTATGGAGCTGCTAGAAGGACATTACATCCGTCCACTGAACCAGGTCTACGCCCGTCACCTGCTGGCAACGAGACGGCAGAGCCCAGATGAGAGACTGGAAGACTTCTACCGGGCCCTGATAGTGATGGGCCAAAACTGCGGCTGCCCAGCAGTGACGGGGATTGAGCACACGGAACTTTTAATTCGGGACGCTTTCGTGGCAGGTATGGCTTCCCCCGACATCCGCCGAAGTCTCCACGAAATGGACACACTGGGCCTTACTGAGGCACGGGCCCTGGCAGGGTCCATGGACGTTGCGTACAAGAACGCACTTGCTTATGCCCCCGCTCGCACAGCGCCCCCCTGGGCTGCGTGGCACCCCGCCGCGGCAGCCCCCCAGACTTACCCGCTAACCCCGCAGGCCTGCGCGGCATGACGGCCCGCTACCGCCGCCGGCCAGGCGAATCACCCGCGCGCGCGCTGCCCGGCCCGCACCGTCGCCTGCAAAAGGTGCGGCAAGAAAGGCCACTATGCCCGCGCTGTGGCCGCAGTCTCCAGCGACTACCAACAGCCTTTCTTCCAGGTCCCGGCCGTCCAAGGCCCACTGCAGCCGTTCTTTCAGGTCCCGGCAGCCCAAGGCCCACCGCAGTCTTTCTTGCATGTCCCGGCCGTCCAACGCCCACCGCCGTCCTTTTCCCTCCAGGCAGCGTGCGACCCGCGGCCGCGGCCATTTTGCCCCCCCAGCAACCACGTTGGATGGGTGGGCGCCGCCATTTTGCCCCTCGCCGCCACCATCTTCGGAATCCCCGTCCCCGGTCTCCATGTGCAACCCATGGCCGGCGCCATCTTGGATGGGGCCTCAAGCCCCCAGCACGGCTGACTACGCGCTGCCCGACCAGAACTCCCCCTTGCTGCAGCTGGCCTCCGTTACCCTGGATCAGAGTCGGCCCCGGACGCTAGCGAAGGTCACCACAACGATCGCCATCAACGGCCACGTGACGTCATGCCTGATCGACTCCGGGAGCACGGAAAGCTTTGTCCACCCCGACACGGTAAGGCGCTGTTCTCTGGTCACCCATCCCGTCAAACAAAGGATCTCCCTGGCCTCCGGGTCACACGCAGTGCAGATAAAGGGGTTCTGCCTCACGAACCTCACCATCCAAGGCAGGGAATTCCGCAATTTCCGCCTATACGTGCTGCCGCACCTCTGCGCAGCCACCCTTCTCGGGCTAGATTTCCAGTGCCACCTGCAAAGCCTGACTGTCTGCGGCCTCGCGACCCTTAAGGTCGACCCGCCTTCCCTGTTTGCGAACCTCACCCTGGATTGCAAACCTGTCGCCACCAGGAGCAGACGGTACAGTGCCCAGGACTGGACCTTCATCAGATCCGAGGTCCAACGGCTGCTGAAGGAAGGGGTCATCGAAGCCAGCAACAGCCCTTGGAGGGCTCAAGTAGTGGTGGTAAAGACCGGGGAGAAACATAGGATGGTCATCGACTGTAGCCAGACCATCAACCAGTTTACGCAGCTGGACGCGTACCCTCTCCCCCGTATAGCCGACATGGTAAACAGGATTGCGCAATACAAGGCCTTCTCCGCGGTGGATCTCAAGTCTGCCTACCACCAGCTGCCCCTCCGTCATGGGGACTAAAGCGCTGCCTCGGCTTTTTTAGCTACTATGCACAATGGGTCCCTAATTACGCCGACAAGGCTCGACCCCTGATCCAGTCCACAACCTTCCCCTTGTCGACGGAGGCCCGCCATGCCTTCTGCCGCATCAAAGCGGACATCGCAAAAGCCACGATGCGCGCCATCGACGAGTCCCTCCCCTTCCAGTTCGAGAGCGATGCGTCCGACGTAGCTCTGGCGGCCACCCTCAACCAAGCGGGCAGGCCCGTGGCTTTCTTCTCGAACTCTCCACCTGCAATTACTAGATCTTGTATCATTCCGGGAAGCTGAACGAGCCTCCTGATGCCCTGTCCCGTGGCACTTGTGCCACTGCACAAGTAGACCGCCTCCGAGCCCTCCACGAGGACCTCTGCCACCCGGGAGTCACCCGGTTCTTTCATTTCGTTAAGTCCCGGAACCTGCCCTACTCCATCGAGGAGGTCAGGACAGTCACCAGGGACTGCCGAATCTGCGCGGAGTGCAAACCGCACTTCTACCGACCAGAGAGGGCACACCTGATAAAGGCTTCCCGTCCCTTTGAACGCCTCAGCATGGACTTCATAGGCCCCCTCCCCTCCACCGACCGCAACACGTACTTCCTGAACATGATTGACGAGTACTCCCGGTTCCCGTTCGCCATCCCCTGCCCGGACATGACCACAACCACCGTCATCAAGGCCCTCCAAAGTATTTTTACACTGTTCGGTTTCCCTGCATACATCCACAGTGATAGGGGGTCCTCTTTTATGAGCGACGAACTGCGTCAGTTCCTGCTCAGCAAAGGCATTGCCTCGAGCAGGACGACCAGTTACAACCCCCGGGGAAACGGGCAGGTAGAAAGGGAGAACGGAACGTTCTGGAAGACCGTCCTGCTGGCCCTTCGGTCCAGGAATCTCACAGTCTCCCGCTGGCAAGAAGTCCTCCCAGTGGCCCTTCACTCCATTCGATCACTGCTATGTACTACCACAAGACACCTCACGAACGTCTCCTTGTTTTCCCCAGGAAGTCCTCCTCCGGGACCTCGCTCCCCACCTGGCTAGCGACACCCGGACCCGTCCTGCTGCGGAAACATGTGAGGTCGCACAAGTTGGACCCGTTGGTCGAGAGGGTCCACCTGCTGCATGCCAACCCCCAGTACGCCAAGTAGCGTTCCCAGACGGCCGCCAAGACACGGTCTCCCTTCGGGACCTGGCGCCCGCCGGAGCCCCACGCGCACCCGCACCATTGCCCCCACCCCACCCCCCATCGCAGCACCTGACTGGAGGGTCAGTATTGCCGCCGGAGCCCCTACCCAGCGCAGAACAGGCACCAACGCCTGGGTCACTGTCCATGCACCCCTCCTCCTGCCCACTTTTCGCCCCAACAGCGCCACCTAGGGGTGACGAAGCTGCCTGGGAGGAAGACACCACGTTCCCGGAGCCACAACTGTCGGGGTCCCCACCAGGTTCGTCGCCGAAACTCAGACGCTCCAGAAGGACGACCAGGCAAACCGATCGTCTGATTGCTGCACCATAGACTTTTCTTCCGTTACCCTCAACATCACGGTACCTCCATACCTGGTCCTACCATGCAAAAAAGGCGACAGTAATAGCTGGCCATCACCCCGCTGGGTTCTTTTTAACAGGGGATGAATGTGGTAATACCAGGTATTGCGGTACCTGAGAGGTGAATGACCATTGGCTAGATCTAGGGGTCTACCATTGGCTAATGTACATAGCCCCGCCCTGAGAGGCGGGGTATAAGAACCAATGCCATCCCAGCAGCCTTCACTTTCTGTATCATCGCTGCTGGGTACAGTTCTAGCTGATTAAAGCCGATTAGATATGACTCCTCTTTGTCTCGAGAGTATTGATTGTGCATCACCAGTTTATCCTTTAGCCAGTTCAAGTCCTCAGTCCAATGTTCCACTCTCACTGACTGATTCTCAACTGTTCTCTTTTATCATTCGCAAACTCCTATTTCATATGTTAAAGTTGATTTTTTTTTGTGTTAATTTGGCTTTCCTTCAATTGCTTGTTATCTGCAATAAGTGTCTAATTTTGTCCCCTGTAGGTTAAGATCATCACAATCAACTGCCTGCTACAATACAGTTGTCATCACGTTACTGTCTCCACAAGCCAAATCATGGCCTAAGGTGAAGGGCGTGATTTAATGGCCTCGCGCACCGACTTGGTGACGCAACGAGGCCGTTGAAGCTCGCGAGAGGCCTCTCCCGAGATTCCCGATGCTTGAAATGGAACTTCGGGAGGCATTGCGATCTGGATCTCACCCTCGCTGGGCTCATTTTTAAGAAACTTTTAGGGTACCCAATTCATTTTTTCCAATTAAGGGGCAATTTAGCATGGCCAATCCACCGACCCTACACATCTTTGGCTTGTGGGGGAGAAATCCACGCAAACACGGGGAGAATGTGCAAACTCCACATGGACAGTGACCCAGAGCTGGGATCGTACCTGGAACCTCGGCGCCATGAGGCACCAGGGCTAACCCACTGCGCCACCGTGCTGCCCTCGCTGGACTCATTTAAATATATCTGAACTGGATTCTCGCAGGACCTTACAGCCTTGTCTGGGAGACCTCGCCCAGGCGCTGTTAGCACTGGTTTCCATAAACGTTGACAAGGCATAACGATAGCTGGGGGGGATGTCTCCCAAGCCATTAAAGACCCCCTGGTGGTTGGGGACAGGCCATGGTGGCACCCTGGCACTCCTGCTGGCACCTAGACACATTGGCACTGCCAGCCAGGCACTGTTGCAGTGCCACCCTTGCACTGCCAAGGTGCCTGAGTGGCACTGAGAGGATGGCAGGGATACTGCCAAGGTGCCAGGCTGGCAGTACCAAGGTAAGCAGGTGTCAGGTTGCCGTTCCAGGGCCCGGGCCCGGGGATGCCTTGCCATTAAGAAGTGGGGTGAGGGGGAGGCTCGAGAACTTCGGGAGAGGTAACTTGGCTACAGTGAGGAGGTCCAGAGGCCACGGTGAGGTTGCTGAAGGGGTTGTAAGATTGGGGCTGCATTTAAAAATTGTTCTCTATAACCCACCTGTACTCTGACTTATCGTTGTCTGAGATCCGACCCACTATGTTCATGTCATCAGAAAACGTGTAATAGAGTTGGAACCAAATTTTGCCAAACAGTCGTGTGTGTACAGGGAGTATTATAGGTGGATACGTTCGCAGCCTTGTGGGGCCCCGGTATTGAGGACTATTGTTGTTTATCCTTACTGATTGTGGCCTACGGGTCAGGAAGTCGAGGATCCAGTTGTAGAGGGAGGAGCCAAGTCCTAGGTTTTGGAGTTTCGATATGAGCTTGACTGGGATTATGGTGTTGAAGGCAGAGCTGCAGTCAATGAATAGAAGTCGGGTGTACAGGTCCTTGTTGTCGAGATCCTCCAGGGCTGGGGAAATAGCGTCTGTTGTAGACCGGTTATGGCAATGTGCGAATTGCAGTGGATCAAGGCATTCTGGGAGTATGGAGTTGATGCGTCTCATGACCAACCTCTCGAAGCACTTCATAATGATAAGATATCATGGACACCGGACGGTAGTCATTGAGGCAAGTTGCCTGGTTCTTCTTTGGCACCAGTATGACGGTGGTCTTCTTGAAGCAGGTGGGAACCTCGGAATGGAATAGTGAGAAGTTAAAGATGTCCACGAACACATCCTCCAGTTGGTCCACTCTCGATCTGAGTGCACCATCAGGACCCGTTGCTTTCCGAGGGTTCACTTTCAAGAAGGCCGATCTGACTTTGGAGGCTGTGACGGTGGGTATGGGTTTGTCCGAGGCTGCTGGTGCAGTTGACAATGGTTTGTTGGTTTCCTCCTCAAAACGAGCATCGAGTGCATTGAGTTCATCGGGAAGGGGTGCTCTGTTGCCGGAGATTCTACTCGGCTTTGCTTTGTATCCTGTTATGTTGTTTAAGCCTAGCCACAACTGATGAGAGTCCGTGTTGTTAGTCTGTGACACTAACTTAGTCTGGTATTGTCTCTTGGCATCCCAGATGACTTTGTGGCGGTCGTACCTATATTTTTTGTATAGGTCAGAGTTGCCTAACTTGAGCGTCTCAGACCTTGCCTTCAGCAGGAAGTGAATTTCCTGGTTAAACCAAGGTTTCCAGTTGGGGAACGCACGTACTATCTTCTTTAACACACAATCTTCTACACACTTACTGATGAAGTCTGTGACGGTGGTGACATACCCGTTTATGTTGGCCACTGAGTTCTTGAATATGTACCAGTCATGTAGGAGCTCTTCCATTGCCTCGGACCAGCATTGCATGACCTTCTTAACTAGATTCTCCCTCTTAAGTTGCTGCTTGTACGCAGGAAGAAGGGGCAACTCTTGGGGCCCAATTTTCTGAAGTGCAGTCGGCAGATGGATCAGTAGGCGCCCTTGATGTTTGTGTGGCAGTGGCCAAGGATGTTGGGATCCCTGGTGGGACAGGAGATGTGTTGGTGGAATTTTGGCAGTACACTCTTGAGGTTTGTCTGGTTGAAGACCCTGCCACAATGAACAAAGCCTTCGGATATTCTGTTTCACTGTTATTTATAGCGGTGTACAGTTCATCAAGCGC
The DNA here is from genome assembly GCF_047496885.1 of Scyliorhinus torazame. Taxonomy (NCBI): domain Eukaryota; kingdom Metazoa; phylum Chordata; class Chondrichthyes; order Carcharhiniformes; family Scyliorhinidae; genus Scyliorhinus; species Scyliorhinus torazame. The sequence continues at coordinate 262,203,508 of NC_092710.1, forward strand.
CTTCTTCACTTTCGCTTGGGGTGGGATGTAGACCGCTGTGATGATGGCAGAAGGGAACTCCTGTTGAAGGTAGTAAGGGCGGCATTTCACAGTCAGGTATTCCAGGTCTGTGAGCAGTAGGTCACCAGGGTCGCCACATCGCTAAGCATACAAATTGGCCAAGAAAAATAATAGGTCTGAGGATTGGGAGCAGTTTAGAATTCAGCAAAGAAGGACGAAGGGATTGATTAAAAAGGGGAAAGTAAAGTACGAAAGGAAGCTTGCAGGGAACATAAAGACTGACACTAAGAGTTTCTACAGATATGTGAAGAGAAAGAGATTGGTAAAGAGAAATGTAGGCCCACGACAGACAGAAACAGGGGAATGCATAATAAGGGGCAAAGAAATGGCTGAGCAATTGAATACATACTTTGGTCCTGTCTTCACAAATGAGGACACCAATCAGATCCCAGAAATGTTGGAGAGTGAAAGGTTTAGTGAGAGGGAAGAACTGAGGGAGATCAACATTAGTAGAGAAATGGTGCTGGGAAAACTGATGGGATTGAAGGCGGATAAATCCCCACGGCCTGAGAAGCTGCATCCCACCTTCCGGGATTCTATAGACTCTGGAACTGTCCCTGCAGATTGGAGGGTAGCTCACGTCACTCCGATATTCAAAAAGGGAGGTAGAAAGAAAGCCGGATATTATAGACCAGTAAACCTAACATTGGTAGTGGGGAAAACGCTTGAATCCATTATGAAGGACTTTATAGCGGAACATTTAGAAAGCAGTGGCAGGATCAGTCAGCATGGATTTATGAAGAGGAAATCATGCTTGACAAATCTGTTGGAATTCTTTGAAGAGGTAACCAGTACAGTCGACAACAGGGAGCCAGTCGATGTGGTATATTTGGACTTTCAGAAGGCGTTTGACAAAGTCCCGCATCAGAGATTATTGTGCAAAATTAAAGCGCATGGGATTGGGGGAAATGTATTGAAGTGGATAGAAAACTGGTTGGCAGAGAGGAAACAAAGATTAGGGATTAATGGGTCCTTTTCAAATTGGCAGGCAGTAACCAGTGGGGTAGCACAGGGATCGGTGCTGGGACCACAGCTATTCACAATATATATCAATGATTTGGATTTGGGAAAAAAATGTAACATCTCAAAGTTTGCAGACAATACCAAATTAGGTGGGAGGGCGAATTGTGACAAGGATGCAGGGATCCTACAGCAAGACCTGGACAGGTTAGGCGAGTCGGTAAACCAATGGCAGATGCAGTATAATTTGGATAAGTGTGAGGTTATTCATTTTGGAAGCAAAAACAGGAAGGCAGATTACTACCTGAATGGTTGTAAATTGGGAGAGGGGAGTGTGCAGCGGGACCTGGGTGTCCTTGTGCACCATTCGCTGAAGGTAAGCATGCAGGTGCAGCAGGCGGTAAAGAAGGCTAATGGTATGTTGGCCTTTATTGCAAGAGGTTTCGAGTATAGAAGCAGGGATGTGTTGCTGCAATTGTACAGGGCCTTGGTGAGGCCACACTTGGAGTATTGTGCATTGGAGTAATGGAGTTTTGGTCTCCTTTTCTGAGGAAGGATGTTCTGGCTCTCGAGGGAGTGCAGCGAAGGTTTACCAGACTGATTCCAGGGATGGCGGGACTGTCATATGAGGAGAGATTGACTCGGTTGGGACTGTTCTCGCTGGAGTTCAGAAGAATGAGGGGGGATCTCATAGAGACTTATAAAATTCTAACAGGACTAGACTGGGTAGATGCAGGGAAAATGTTACCAATGATGGGTGTGTCCAGAACCAGGGGTCACAGCCTGAGGATTCAGGGTAAACCATTTCGGACAGAGATAAGGAGACATTTCTTCATACAAAATGTGGTGAGCCTGTGGAATTCATTACCACAGGAAGTAGTTGATGCTAAAACTTTGAATATATTCAAGAGGTGGCTGGATATAGCACTTGGGGAGAATGGGATCAGGCTATTGAGTTGGATGATCAGCCATGATCGTGATGAATGGCAGAACAGGCTCGAAAGGCCAAAAGTCCTCCTCCTATCTTCTATGTATCTATGTGTCCGAGCACCAGGAGGAGTTGACGAGGAGGCAAACCCCTCCACCCTTCACTTTGCCTGAAGCTGCCGTGCGGTCCATCCGGTGTATTGAGAAGTAGTCAGGTTGTATAGAATAGTCCGGTGAGGCAGGAGTGAGCCATGACTCCATGAAACAGAGCACACAGCAGTCTCTCACTTCCCTCTGAGAGTTAAGTCTAGAGCTAAGTTGGTCCAGCTTGTTTTCGATCACTTGGACGTTTGCCAGGAGTATGCTGGGGAGAGGAGCCTTGAAACCACGTTGCTTTAGTGTCACCTGCAGACCGCCGCATTTCCCTCCCTTGGTTGGTAGCTGCTACTGGGTGGTCCCGGGATCCGATGGGAGAAATACGACCTTGTGGAAGGTAAGTGGTTGCGTCTGGCGGGGTCCCGGGTGCTGGTTGCGATTTTGAGGTTCGCGATCTGGTTGGGCCCCGGGGATCCACTAGGATGGGTCTACTATTCGGCGTGTTCAGGGGTCTTCACTGTTTTGGGGGTGTTCAGTCTGGGTTTGGGTCGCAGGCAGGGTCTTCCTGGGTCAGGTTGGGCCGGGTCACGTGCTTGGTTCCAGCTTTGGTGGTTGGGTCGAGTGTTCTTGGAATTGGACCATGGAGTAGGCCTGGTCGGGCCTCCACATCAATTCTCCTCTTCTCCATCTCCCGGGTCAGGTCGGGTCTCATGGTCGGGGGCCGGGTCAGGCATTCGAGGTGCTGTGGTCACTTCCTAGGTCGGGTCAGGTGCTCTGGGAGCCGGGTCGTTTTCCACGGGATGCCGGGGTCCGGCTTCCACGTCAGGCCCCTTCCGATTGCAGGCCGAGGTCAGGGTCGGGTCGCCAAAGGATGCCTGCTTGGTCGCGTGCTGTCGGGTCATGTGGACCGGCCCATGGATGTCGGATGATCTTCAGACCTGTAAGTAAACATAAAAGAGAAAGGTTAGAGATAATGGGCGAAATTCTCCCCCAACGGCGCGATGTCCGCCGACTGGCGCCAAAAACGGCACCAATCAGACGGGCATCGCGCCGGCCCAAAGGTGCGGAATGCTCCGCATCTTTGGGGGCCGAGCCCCAACATTGAGGGGCTAGGCCGGCGCCGGAGGGATTTCCGCCCCGCCAGCTGGCGGAAATGGCGTTTGTTGCCCCGCCAGCTGGCGGAAATGGCGTTTGTTGCCCCGCCAGCTGGCGCGGAAATGCGGCGCATGCGCGGGAGCATCAGCGGCCGCCGACAGTTTCCCGCGCATGCGCAGTGGGGAGAGTCTCTTCCGCCTCCGCCATGGTGGAGGCCGTGGCGGAGGCGGCAGGGAAAGAGTGCCCCCACGGCACAGGCCCTCCCGCAGATCGGTGGGCCCCGATCGCGGGCCAGGCCACCGTGGGGGCACCCCCCGGGGTCAGATCGCCCCGCGCCCCCCCCAGGACCCCGGAGCCCGCCCACGCCGCCTGGTCCCGCCGGTAAATACCAGCTTTAATTTACGCCGGCGGGACAGGCAATTTCTGGGCGGGACTTCGGCCTATCCGGGCCAGAGAATTGTGCGGGGGGGTCCCGCCAACCGGCGCGGCCCGATTCCCGCCCCCGCCCAATCTCCGGTACCGGAGACTTCGGCGGGGGCGGGGGCGGGATTCACGGCGGCCAACGGCCAGTCTCCGACCCGGCGGGGGGTCGGCGAATGACGCCCAATGTTAGTGTTAGAATTAAATTTTAAATGGTTAGTAAAAGGTTATAAGAGATGTAGGAAGAGGATCTGTGAGAGAGAGCTTGTAGAGAGTCGCCACGCTCTGACTGTTATCTGGACTGTAACTTGTTCCTTAGGAAGCTTGTATCTTTGCAACTCCCTTGTCCTGTTCAGCTTCTCCTGGTAGAGTTTGGAGATGTTCAGTGCTGTATTCTGTCCCCAACTGCTAACAAATTCAGCTAAACTCAGAACAGAAAGCCCTCCTACCTTAAAAGGACCTCCAATTGGTTAAAAAAAAAACCCTGATACTACTATTTATTCTTCACACCGTAACCTCCTCTAAGCCCAATAGAATCACAGTTGGAATTGAAATCAACATGCACACATGAATCTAACTATAGGTTTTACCAGGCACAGAAACATTAAATTAAACACATTTGAAACTATACCTTATTTCTAATGTTTACCACTACAAATATAAATCCCTCACGTTTGTCAGGGAGGTGCTGGGGAAGATCCCGGACCGGCTGATTATGGGGGGAGATTTTAACACGGTTCTAGATCCGAGACTAGACCGGTCGAGTTCCAGGTCGGGAAAGGTGTCAGCAATGGCGAAAGAGCTGCGGGGGTTCATGGAGCGCATGGGAGGGGTGGATCCGTGGAGATTTGGGAGACCAAGGAGTATTCATTTTACATCAGCTGAGGAAACAGGAGGCGGCGAGAGAAATTGGGAAAGTAAAGGATATGAGGTGGAAGGTGGTGGTGGACCCCGGGGCGGTAAATGATGTGTTTCGTAAATTCTATAGTCGACTTTATAAATCGGAACCCCCAGCCGGGGAGGAGGGTATGAAGCGATTTCTGGGAGGACTAAAGTTCCCAAAGGTAGATGAGGAGCTGGTGGAAGGCCTGGGGGGGCCCAATTGGGTGCGGGGAGGGGATAGATGGATTGGGGGTGATGCAATTGGCCCCGGGATCTGGTGGATACCCAGTGTAGTTCTACAAAACGTTTTCTGGGTTTCTGGGGCTGCTCCTGGTTAAGGCTCTTAATGAGTCAAAGGAGATGGGAGTGTTCCCCCCAACGTTATCACAAGCACGATCTCTCTCATTTTGAAGCAGGATAAGGACCCAGAGAGCTGTGGATCATACAGGCCGACCTCCCTTTTGAACGTAGATGCTAAATTGCTGGCAAAGATCTTGGCCACACGTATCGAGGACTGTGTCCAGGAGGTAATCGGTGAGAATCAGACAGGATTTGTGAAGGGTAGGCACCTGATTTCCAACATTAGACGGCTCTTAAATGTTATAATGATGCCAGCGGAGGGGAGCGAGGTTGAGGTGGTAGTAGCCATGGATGCAGAAAAGGCCTTTGACCGGGTGGAGTGGAAGTACCTATGGGATATTCTAAGCAGGTTTGGGTTCGGGCAGGGATTTGTGGTTTGGGTCTGTTGCTATACCAGGCTCCGTTGGGAACGTAAGAACCTGCAGGTACGGGACTTTGTTCAGAGGAAGCTTCCAAGCTTTCCTCGCCTCCCCCTGAGGGGACTACAGGATAACGTGTTGTCAAAAACAGAGGTTGGAGAGGGGAGGGTCTCGGAGATATACAAGGAATTGATGGAGTGGGAAGGGGTCCCAATCGGGGAGGTGAAGTGGAAGTGGGAGGAAGAGTTGGGAGGGGAGTTGGAAGTCGGAATACGGGAAAAGGTCTTGAGGAGAGTTAATTCATCCTCGTCGTGTGCCAGGCTTAGCCTGATCCAGTTCAAGGTGGTGCATCGGGCTCATATGACTGTGGCCTGGATGAGTAGGTTTTTTGAGGAAGTGGAGGATAGATGCGGACGCTGTGGGGGAAGCCCAGTGAATCACGTACATATATTCTGGGCGTGTCCGAAGTTGAGGGGATTCTGGCAGGGATTTGCGGACGTCATGTCAGAGGTCCTGGAAGGGAGGGTGACTCCGAGTCCAGAAATGGCAATATTTGGGGTATCGGTAGATCCGGAGGCCCGGGGGGGGGGGGGGGGGGGTAGGGAGGCCGATGTCCTTGCCTTCTCCTCCCTGGTGGCACGGAGACGGATTTTGCTGGGATGAAGGGACTTGGAGCCTCCAAGGTCACGCATGTGGGTCAGCGACATGGCAGGGTTTCTCAGGCTGGAAAAGATTAAGTTCACCTTGAGAGGTTCAACCCAGGGGTTTGCCCGAAGGTAGCAGCCGTTCATCGACTTCTTTAAGGAAAATTGAACGTCAGCAGCTGGGGGGGTGAGGGGAAAAGGGCAGGGTGGAAAATGGGAGGCATGATAGTGTAAGAGAAGGACAGGGAATATAATATACGGGTAATCAGGAGATAGGGCGGGGGGGTAGTAGGGGATGTTATTTTAATGTTGTTTCGTGTGTCGGCCCACTCGGTTGTCTAAGAAATGTTTTTTTTTTTTTAATATTTTTTTATTCTACATTTTCACATTTTCCTTCAAATATTTACCCCCCGCCCCAAGTCTCCAGCTCCTCCCGTCCACTGCCTCTTGTAAAACTCCTCCCAACCTCGGTTCCTTCCCCCCAACTTTCCACCCCGGCTAGACCACTCGGACCCTGTTCTGCCAGGCTCCGATGGCCGCAGCCCCTCCCCCCACCTCACTCCTGTTCACTGGCCGGCTTAAACCGGCCAGCGTGGAGGCCCCCGCCCGGGTCCCTTTCCCCCTTGCCCGGCCCTAGGGAAGCCCAGAGATGCCCTTTTAGCACACACACCCCGCATATCCACCGATACCCCAAAGAGCCCTCATTTCGAGTGAAAGTCCCACCCCTTCCCTTGTCCAAATATATACAACATTGGCTCCTTTAGCCCCTACACCCGCACGCAGTGAAACAAAAAAGAAGAAAATACAGTCATGAGGTTACATCGGCACATGGCCATTTCTCAATTTGTCAGTTCTGCCACAGTCCTTCTGCCTTCGCAAACTCCTCCGCTGCTTCCGCCGTTCCAAAATAAATGTCCCTGAAAGTTATTAAAATAGTTATTTCACCCTCAGCTTCGCTGGATATACAATGCCGCACTGCACCTTGCTAATGTACAGTGCCCTCTTCACCCGGTTGAAGGCAGCCCGCCTCCTCGCCAGCTCCACCGTAAAGTCCTGGTATACACGTATACCAGCTCCAGCCCACTGCACCACCCGCTTCTGCTTAGCCCAGCTCAGGACCTTCTCCTTCACCCTGTACCTGCGGAAGCACGGAGTCACTGCCCTTGGCGGCTCACTCGCCTTTGGTACAGGCCTCCACGACCGATGAGCCCGATCCAGTTCATATCGGGAGGGATCCTCCCCCTCCCCCAATAGTTTTGCCAGCATCACGGCAAAATACTCAGTCGGCTTCGGTCCTTCAACTCCTTCGGGCAGCCCCACAATCCTCAAATTCTGTCGCCTGGATCTGCTTTCCAGGTCTTCCATTTTTCCTAGCAGATCCTTGTTAATGTCCATCACCTTCCGCATCTCCTTCCCCATCGAGGCAAGTTGATCACCGTGCTGCAATAACGTCTCCTCCACTTCCTTCAGCGCCTCCCCTTGCTCTCACACCTCCGCCACTGCGCTCGCCACCGCCGTCATCATCGGGGAAATCGCTTCCTCCACAAGCGCATTCAAAACCTCTCTCATCTCTTTCCTCACCGTCTCCATGCATTTTGCAAACTGCCTTTCGAATTCCGCAGCCATTACCTTAGTTATTTCTTCAGCAGTAAGCAATGCGGCCTCCCCTGGTGCTCCAGCCTCCATTTTCTTTACTGACCCCGCGGTGACCTTTCCACTCCCCGACGGACTTTCAGCTGCTTTTTTCACGGCCGTTTTTTTGCTGGTCTTCGACATTCCCCTCCACTGTGCTGTCTCCCGACTTTTACTGCCTTCGCTGGCCCTAGGACTGGCCGTTAACCCCCGACAATGCCATTCCCGAATGGGAGCCCTCCAACGCGCGGCTGCCTTCCTCCCGCCGTCACCGGAAGTCGGTTGTCTAAGAAATGTTAAATTGTTAAAACTGTGAAAATTACAAATGCTTCAATAAAATATTTTCTAAAAAAAACCCAAATATAAATCCCTGAAAAGTACAATTGTTTTCCAATATACATGAAACCATAAACATAGTGCAAAAGCCTTTCGTACAGGTCCCACCCTTATTACCCCCCTACTCTAAGCTAAACTACTCCCCCCACCCCTCCCCACTCCCCCTGTCTGCTGATGATCAATTTCCCGCAAAGAAGTCGACGAACGGTTGCCACCTCCGGGCGAACCCTAACAGTGAACCTCTCAAGGCGAACTTAATTTTCTCCAAACAGAGAAAGCTAGCCATGTCTGATAGCCAGGTCTCCGAATCGAGGGTTTGAGTACCCCCCAAGCTAATAGTATCCGTCTCCGGGCTACCAGGGAAGCAAAGGCCAGAACGTCTGCCCCTTTCTCCTCCTGGATTCCTGGGTCCTCTGACACCCCAGAAATCACCACCTCTGGACTCATTGCCACCCTTGTTTTTAATACCGTGGACATGATGTCCGCAAACCCCTGCCAAAATCCCCTAAGCTTTGGACATGTCCGAAACATGTGGGCATGGTTCGCTGGTCCTCCTGCGCATTTTGTGCACCTGTCCTCCACCCCAAAGAATCTGCTCATCCGGGCCACTGTCATGTGAGCCCGGTGCACAACCTTAAATTGTATCAAACTGAGCCTGGCACATGTTGCGGACGCGTTGACTCTACTCAACGCGTCTGCCCATAGACCATCCTCTATCTCACCTCCCAGCTCCTCCTCCCACTTGCGCTTCAGCTCTTCGGTCTATGTCTCCTCCGACCCCATAAGCACCTTATAAATGTCCGAGACGCTCCCTTCTCCTACCCACCCTCTGGAAATTACCCTGCACTGAATCCCCCTCGGCAGTAGGAGCGGGAAGGTTGACACCTGTTTACGAAGTCTCTCACCTGCAGATAACTGAATTTGGTTCCCCTCGCCAGCCCAAACTTTTCCTCCAACGCCCCCATCCTCTCAATCCCTGCTCTCCGCCATAACCGGAACCCCCCATCCATACTCCCCAGGGCAAACCGGTGATTATCACAAATTGGGGCCCAGACCGATGCTCCCACTGCTCCAACATGCCGCCTCCACTGGCCCCAAACTCTCATGGCCGCCACCACCACGGGGCTGGTGGAGTACCGCGCCGGCAGGAGCGGCAGAGGCGCAGTTAGCAATGCCCCCAGACTGGTGCCCTTACATGAAACCGCATCCATATGCACTCATGCCGACCTCTCCCCCACCACCCACTTCCTGATCATGGCTATATTAGCCGCCCAGTAATAGTTGCTAAAATTTGACAGCGCCAGTCCGCCCTCTCCCCGACTCCACTTAAGTATTACCTTCCTTACCCGTGGGGTTTTGCCCGCCCAGACGAAGCCCGTGATCCCGCTTAAAAAAGGACAGCGGAATAAAAATGGGGAGACATTGAAATACAAATAGGAACCTTGGGAGGACCGTCATTTTCACCGTTTGCACCATCCCGGCCAGAGACAACTGAAGCACGTCCCATCTCTGAAAATCGTCCTTCATTTGGTCCATTAGCCAGGCCAGATTCAATTTATGCAGCCGGTCCCATTCCCGCGCCACCCGGATGCCCAGGTACCTAAAACTACCCCCTACCGACCTAAACGGCAGCTCCCCCAGTTGCCCCTCCTGTCCCCTCGCCTGAACCACAAACATCTCACTCTTTTCCATATTTAGCTTATACCCTGAAAACCGGCCGAATTCCCCTTAAATCTTCATGATTTCTTCCGTCCCCTCTACTGGGTCCAGAATGTACAGAAGCAGATCATCCGCATAGAGCGAAACCCTGTGCTCCCGTGCTCCCCCCCCCCCCCCCCCCACCAGACCAGGCCCCTCCAGCCCCTTGAAGCTCTGAGCAATTGCCAACGGCTCTATAGCCAGCGCAAACAACAGCGGGGAGAGGGGGTATCCCTGTCTCGTCCCCCGGTGCAGTCTAAAATAGTCCGAAGTTGAGCAACTATATTTTAAATTCAAAGTACAACAGAGATTCTGGATAAACACCACTCCTTGGATGCGTGCCCATTTGATCTGGTTGCCATGGGGAAAGAAACTCAAACAGAAACGCATTGAGATGGGGCTGGCAGTTTTAACACCTTTTCACAATACCTCACAGATGAAGGACAGCTACTTTTCGAGGTGGGCTGAATGGAACAATTGTTGAAGGACACTAAACATTTTGACTGAACATGGCAGGAGAAGTATCCATCGCTGCTGGAGATCTGGGAATGAGTGTAGGACCATTTCTGTGATGCTACATATCTGCCCGAAATGTGACATAAAGGAAAACTGTTTTGTCAGATGTATTTCAGTTGCGTTAGTTCATGTAAAAGTATATTTTCTTTAGCTTCAAGTGTTATTTGCTTATTAATTAATGTACAATATCTGTTGATTTTAGTTTTTTGTGTCACAGTAAAAAGTCTTAAACTGTGAAATCTTGCCCTCGAGTTTATTTCTGTTGATCGTTTGGGAATTTAGTCTCTTTTAAAATGTTAATGGTCTCCAGGAATTTGTAGCACGGTAGCATTGTGGATAGCACAACTGTTTCACAGCTCCAGGGTCCCAGGTTCGATTCCGGCTTGGGTCACTGTCTGTGCGGAGTGTGCACATCCTCCCGTGTGTGCGTGGGTTTCCTCCGGGTGCTCCGGTTTCCTCCCACAGTCCAAAGATGTGCAGGTTAGGTGGATTGGCCATGATAAATTGCCCTTAGTGTCCAAAATTGCCCTTAGTGTTGGGTGGAGCTACTGGGTTATGGGGAAAGGGTGTGGAGGTGTTGACCTTGGATAGGGTGCTCTTTCCAAGAGCCGTTGCAGACTCGATGGGCCGAATGGCCTCCTTCTGCACTGTAAATTCTATGAAAAAGATGGAAAAACAAAAAAAACTGCAATGGTTAAATACAGTTGCAGCTGATTGACCACTCATGGTGGGTCAGTTAGAAAGGGGGAGAGATACAAACAGAGAGCTTATAGCTACATTTGAACACTAAATATCAATGGCAGAAGGAAGAGTATCATTTGAAGGGTCTGCAATGACCAAGGCCCCAAGATTCTTAGTAGCTGTAATAAAAACAGAAAACACTGGAAAAAAACTCTGCAGGTCTGGCAGCATCTGTGGAGAGAGAAACAGAGTTAATGTTCAAGTTCATATGACTCTTCAGAGCTGAAGAGAGGTAGAAATGTGATGGATTTTATACTATTGAAGAGAGGTGGGTAGGGCAGGTGGAGAAGGTCAGGGATAGGTGGAAGCTCAGGAGATTTGACAAAGGTGTCATGCAACACAATACAATGGGGAGTGTTGATGGTAATGTTAAAGACTAAAGAAGGTGCTAATAGTGGCATAACGGTATGATATCAGAATGTGTTCATTGCAGAACAAGAAATAGCACTCTGTGAAAGCAAAAGCTCTCATGCCCACATTTCCATCCTTGCTACAGTATTCCAGTGAAGCCCAATACAAATTGGAGGAACAGCATGCATTCTTCAGATTTGGCACTTTACAGCCTTCTGGACTTAACTGAGTTCAACATCTTCAGGCCATGAACTTTGATTCCTCTCCCAATCAAGACCATCTGTAACTTGTTCTTATGTTTTGCTTTCAGAGTGCTGACCCTTGTCCTGCTACATACACATTCTGCTATTTTATTTCATTTTATGCCACCATTGGAATGCTCTTTTGTCTTTAACACTAGCAATTAACACTCCCTTTGTCTTGTCTCCATGACATCATTGTCAAATCTCTCCTGAGCTCCCACCTATACCTGACCTTCTATTTTGATCCACCATCTCCACCCTCCTCTCAACAGTATAAATCCCATTACCTCTCTTTAACTCTGAAGAAGATTCACACGGACTCAAACGTTTAACTCGGAGTCTCTCCACAAAGGCTGCCAGATCTGCTGAGTTTATCCAGCATTTTCTGTTTTTATTTCGGATTTCCAGCATATGCAGTATTTTGCACTGATTCTTCGTAGCTGCAATGGAGATAATGATGGCAGAGATAAAAAATAGAAAACAAAGGCTCCTCAGCACCCAAGGAGTCTGACCCATAAAAAGATATGCAGGAATCTGCACAGAAATAGCACTGGTGGTCAGTGCTAACACCAGCACCCATATACAGCAATGCTGAAAATGATTTACAGTAAAAAGTCTTACAATACCAGGTTAAAGTCCAACAGGTTTGTTTCAAATCACTAGCTTTCGGAGCACTGCTCCTTCTTCAGGTGAATGAAGAGGTATGTTCCAGAAACATATATATAGACAAAGTCAAAGATGCTGTCTTGCGACAATTCGCACCTCTTTAACCTGGGGTTACCCCTATCTCTGGATCTGTAAAGACTTAATTACCTGCAAATGCTCGCATTCAAAGTATCGTCTTGCATCTTTGACTTTGTCTATATGTTTCTGGAACCTACCTCTTCATTCACCTGAAGAAGGAGCTGTGCTCTGAAAGCTAGTGACATCGAAACAAACCTGTTGGACTTTAACCTGGTGTTGTACGACTTCTTACTGTGCTCACCCCAGTCCAACGTCGGCATCTCCACATCATGAAAATGATTTAGTGAATTCACCAGGCTGGCCAAGATAAGTAAAGGTACCTAAAAAGATACAGAAATACTGCTGGCAGTAAAATTCACCTCCATATTATCCAGAACCACATGGAGAATGAGATAAAATCAATGACACATAAGAAATGCCATTTGATATATCTGCTCTCCTCCATTCCACATTTAAATGTAGCAGGGCAGGTATTCTTTGCGTTTTAAAGGGAAATTACATTTTTTTAAAAGACAATTCTAGTCAATGTTTTTACTAACCATGTGAAGTGGCAAGACCGTTTTACTGAGTTTAGTATCCCAAAACTGCCTGCAAATAGCTGTTAAATCAAAGGAAACTCAAGTCAATCAGTTTTAATTAGTCTAGCGGAAGCAGCGATTCTGGGTATCTAAAATGTGTTCCTCTTTTCCGTGCTGAAAATGTGGAATCAACCTTATTATGGTTCCTCCATCAACCAGGTCAACTTGGCTCATGCAGTTCTTATAGCTGTCAGCGCTGCCCTGTGATCAAGCAACTGAACACAGGATTCAGAGAAAAGACCAGACTGCCACTTCTTCCTCAGCTAATGTTCCACGTTGCAAAGCCAAATGAAAACAGACAAAAGAGCTCACCCTAAGTGAGTTCAAGTGTCTTGCAGCTTTGTGTAGGAGTGTGCTGTAATAATAAAAAAAAGTAATAAAACATTTTGTCCTTACTTTGATGTAAACATTGCAGTATTTCACTGAAATGCTATGTACACATAACTTTTTCCTATGTGGGAGGATTTGTTGTCGCTAAAGTTCACTGTTTGGTTTTGTCACATCCTGTAGAAATGCATGATGATACGTGACCATGTACTGTGGCTGATATTCTTTTCACAACGTATTTTAAAAAATAGATTAAATTAATGTAAGACAAGAGATCTTCATCTATACTGGAAGCTAACACAGCAGTATTGCCCAGGTGGTTTCTTTATGCTACAAATGGTCCATAAGTCAGACTGCCATAAATACATTTTCCACTGTATTTTTGAAATCTAAATACATTTAAGAGCTAAAAACGCGCTATCTATCTAAGATAGATGAGTTTGGAAACAGTGTCATAATAGGTCAGAAAGGTCAGAAAGTAATGTCATTTTGCATTGCTTAAGAACTCGTGGTTAAAACATAAATTAAAAGCATTACAAAGTCAACTTAAAATAACCCACAGAACATTTTTACGTTCAGTCAGTACCATAAAACCAAAAAGATATTCATGGCCAGCATTCTTCAGATAAAATTGACATTTCCATTTCGAACAGCGCGGTGGGAGTAATTTCCACCATGTAAACTGATTGTGCTGGTTCAGGAAGATGCTCACCGTCACATTCTCAAGAAACTAGGGATGGCCTAACAATTCTCATAGAATTTACAGTGCAGAAGAAGGCCATTCGGCCCATCGAGTTTGCACCAGCCCCTGGAAAGAACACCCTACTTAAGCACACGCCTCCACCTTCCATCCCCATAACCCAGTAACCCCACCTAAACCTTTTGACACTAAGCGGTAATTTATCATGGCCAATCTACCTAATCTGCACATCTTTGGACTGTGGGAGGAAGCCGGAACACCCAGAGGAAACCCACGCAGACACGGGGAGAACGTGCAAACTCCACACAGTCACCCGAGTACAGAATTGAACCCAGGTCTCTGGAGCTGTGAGTCAGCTGTGCTAACCATGCCGCTGCCTCTTTGGATGATAAAGAAAAGCATGCGCACAGATACTGTGATTTGGCTAATATTCAAAGGATAGTTATCCATTTGCTTCCATTTGAGATGGAGATGAGGAGGAATTTCTTCTCTCGGAGGGTGTTAATCGATGAAATTCTCTTTCACGGAGAACAGTAGTGGTTGGGTCAATAAATATATTTAAGGCTGAGTTAGGCATACTTTTGATCTACAAGGAAATCGAGCATGAGAGTAGAGTTAAGGTCAAAATCAATTCAGGCAGGATCTTATTGAATGGATGAGCAGGCTTTAAAAAAATTTTTTTTTTTAAATTTAGAGTGCCCAATTCATTTTTTCCAATTAAAGGGCAATTTAGCGTGGCCAATCCACCTAGCCTGCACATTTTTGGGTTGTGGGGGCAAAACCCACGCAAACACGGGGAGAATATGCAAACTCCACACCGACACTGACCCAGAGCTGGGACCGAACCTTGGACCTCGGCGCCATGTGGCAACAGGGCTAACCCACTACGCCACCGTTCTGCCCTGAATGGAGGGGCAAGCTTGAGGGTGGCATGGCTTCCTCCCGCTCCTATTTCTTAATAATCTCATGTGCTGGGATTTTCCTGCCCTTCCTGTTGGCGGGATCTTCCAGTCCCGGCGAAGGCAACTTCCTGTGGCAGGTTCTCAGGTGGCATGGCCAGCGAGCAATGCAAATGGTTATTGACTTTGGTGGCACAAGAGGATCCTGCCTGCGGCCAATGGCAAGCTGCCGCCAGAATACATGTCGCCGATAAGCAGAAAATCTCACTCAACCATGATCTTACACTTAAACATGGAATTCGGGTGCCATCAATGAGCATGTAGGACTGTGGAGGAGGGAGGTCCTTCCAGCTGTTGGGCCTTTCCACAAATCTGCACCAACAGCCAAGGGAAAAAAAAAATTGTCCGCCAGCTTGTGGAACAGATCTGACCACCAAAAAGGACCTATAAGGAGATCAGGGCCTCTAAGTTAATGATCTGTTCTCCAGCTGAGAGATTTGGGATGGAAACTTTACTTTGCATTCATGACCCCTCCCCCACAACAAAACATGGGCTGGATTCTCCAATCACCGCGCCGAAATCGCATTTGGCGATCGGTCGGAGAACCCCAGTTTACTCCGGAATCAGGGGCAGTGCCGTTTTTGCGATGCTCCGCCTCCTCAAAAACGGAGTGGTATAGACGGCCTCAGGACATCAACTGAGGTCCTTTCCTGTTGCTCCGCCCCCGATGAGCTGAGTCCCCTATGGCATTGGGACACGTGTGCTCACACCATTTGGGGACCTTGCGTGGCGGCTGCTGACTGAGTCCAGCGCCGCCACCGTCGGGGGGTGGGGGAGTCGATCTGCTGGCAGAGGGCTTTGGCGGGGCTGGGGGATGGTCTGGGAGTGGCAAGGCTGGTTACAGGGGGGCAGGTTTGGCAGGCCGGGTCCGCGTGCAGCGGGCGCCATGTTTCACGGCCCGACTGTTGCAGGCCCCCAGCCACGCTGTGAAACATGCGCGCTCATGGACCCGGCCATTCGCCGGCCGTAACCGCAGGTAAAGCCGGGGGCTTTATGCTGCGCGGCTGCTAGTCCCCTATCGGACGGTGGAACAGTGCGGGGGCGGCACCGACTTTTTGGTCGTAAGACTCCAGACGGATTCTGCAGACATAACCGCAGGATCGGAGAATCCAGCCCCATGTTTCTCAGCGCCAATGAGCGGAAAAACATGAAACGCAAAAACAACCCAGCTAGCAAATTCTAGACACATACCTGATCCCTCAATTGAAACAATAATTGGGGAGTCAGAGGCTACATTTCATGGAAAGTCCTATTGATCCCAGGAGTTAGTTTATTCAGCACACACCAACATCCCCTCTTCCACCGCATCTCAAAACGCACCACTCTCTGAGGAAGTCTCACTTTTCCCCATAGAAAAGGCCTCAATTGCACAAGTAAAAGTTTTTAAAAAATAAGGAGGGTTGAATTTCCTCAGAGCTCCAACCGCTCTTCTAAGATAGTTTCAATGGGCATTCCATTTATGGATGATAAGGTGACAGAGCCAGGGAAGCATTACAGAAATTCACCTTGCTCCTCATGAATTAAGAAATAACTTGCCTTTCTGCAGAAGAATTTGCTTACTCCCGTAAAACATGTATGTTCACGAATGATTGGGGTGGGTCAAAGCTCTGTAGCATTGTCCTCTTCCAAAGGCATAAATATTGGGCATCCTGCTCAACAAGCATTCTGCCAGTCACATTAGCACAGGCACAGAGGCGGAACGGTTGCACAGTGGTTAGCACTGCTGCCTCAGAGCACCAGGGACCAGGGTTCAATTCTGGCTTTGGGTGACTATGTGGAGTTTGCAGTCCAAAGATATGCAGGTTAGGTGGATTGACCATGCTAAATTGTGCCTTAGTGTCCAAAGATAGGGTGGGGTTGCAGGGATGGGGCGGGGGAGTGGGCCACGGTAGGCTGCCTTTCAGAGACTCAGTGCAGACTCGTCTTTTGCACTGTGGGGATTATATGATGCATCCCCATGCTTTGGCGAGCAGAGCCTTGGGCAGGAAACCTACCTATTTGCCTATTAAAGCTCTTTAGTGGCCATTTAGGGGCTTTATCCTAGCGAGCCTCAATTCCTTGGATGTCGTGGATGCCGGGAGGGAGCGAAATAGATATTTGCACCTTTCCTCACCTCGGGTGGGACGTCGGTTGGGGGGGCGCGGGGGGGGGGGGGGCTCACTCTGAAGGGGGCGCCCCCTGTTTTGGGGCATCTTAACTTCCCCCTCTACCCCCGGGACATTGCAGCTCTGGCTCCCCCACCGCACACCCCCTTCCTCCGTCGGCTCTCATGGATGGGGCTTCCATCCAAGGCCGGACAGAAGTCCCGCCCAGTGCCAATCAAAATTCAATTGAGCGTGAAATGACACTCGGAGTGCGAGAGTCTGCGTTTCAGGCGCCAACCCTTGGGATGGTTGGTTAGGCCACATTTGGAATACTGTGTCCAATTCTGATCACCACACTACCAGAAGGATGTGGAGGCTATGGGGAGAGTACAGAAAAGGTTTACCAGGATGTTGCCTGGTATGGAGGGTATTAGCTATGAGGAGAGATTGAATAACCTGGGATTGTTCTCCCTAGAAAGACAGAGTCTGAGGGGCAACCTAGTAGAAGTTCATAAAATTATTAGGGGTATAGATTGGGTAAACAGTTGGAGGCTTTTTCCCAGGGCGGAAATGACAATTACAAGGGGGCGCAAGTTCAAGGTGAGGGGGGAAAGGTTCAGTGGAGATGTGCCGGGGAAGGTTTTTACACAGAGGGTGGTGGTGCCTGGAATACACTGCCAAGTGAGGTGGTTGAGGCAGATACGTTAGTGAGCTTTAAGACTTATCGAGATACACACATGAATAGACGGGGTATAGAAGGGTACAGGCAGTTGGTCTAGGTAGGACACCTGATCGTTACAGGCTTGGAGGGCCTGTTCCTGTGCTGTACTGTTCTTTGTCCTTTGTATGATATAGCCCATAGGCATATCAGCACATTAGATAAAAGAGATGTGTCGGCTTTCAATCCCATTAATTCTCGGGAATCTTTTTTTCTTAATATTAAATACTGATTTATTGTCCCGCTGCAGTAAAAATAGTGACTTGCCTGATTAACTCTGTGCCAGCTGTTTCGAGGCGTGGCATGAGAAGGAAATAGTGAGTTGGATAAGCTGCACTGCCTGGGTTCAGGTCATGTCCTGTCATCAGCTAGCTGAAAGTTCTGTGAGACCCAGAACTGTGGTCCTTGGTCCAATAGGCATCAGGTAATGTGGCAGGAGGCTCCAGAGGTCTACAACAGCCTTTCTGGAGAAGGGCAGGTCAATGCTCTGCTTTTCAGGAAGATCCAAACAACTGGCCTTTACATTCTGTGTGCTGGGTATCTGTTATAACCTGCCTGCTTACCATTGGCTGGGGACTAATGACAATCCCACAATCCTGTGGGAGTATGAGCTTCCCCAATGAGGGGGGCGGAGAAATCATTTGCAGACTCCCTGTATAAATAAAGCTGGCCAGTTTGGAACTAGCAGGTCACAAAACTGGCGACGAAGATGGGATGTTATAACCTGCCTGCTTACCATTGGCTGGGGACTAATGACAATCCCACAATCCTGTGGGAGTATGAGCTTCCCCAATGAGGGGGGCGGAGAAATCATTTGCAGACTCCCTGTATAAATAAAGCATATATATATATATATATATAACAAAGTAGGAAGAGAGTGGATTGTCCTTTGAAATGATTTCAACTGTCCAATCTGTTTCCACAGAGTTAAAATCTTTCTGAAAGCTTCTTTTGCTGCTTCTCTCATGCACCTTCATTCTCATGTGTTTTTTTCATTCACTTTCACTTCCTCACACATTCATACAGAAAATTAATCATGGACTTAAAAATAATTTAACTGGACCTGCGCCAACTTTGTAATGTATTTGCCAGAGGACCAAGTATTCCTGTAACGAGGACAGACCTCACAGCACAAGTCAATACCCAGGGGGAATTTAATTCATGCAATTTTATGTTTTACAGTTTTTACTATAGTTGTAAACCTTGCTACATTTGGATTTTTAACTCCACTTGTAGGTATTGTGTAATATTGAAAGCGGCAATTCTCTTAAACAATTTTGCTGCTGAGATTTGGGCGAGGGTGAGGAAGGGGGAGGGAATTTTTTTTAATTAATGCCATGGATAATTACCTACACCATAAAGACTGCAGCTCTTCTCAAGGGCAATTACGGATGGGCAGTAATTGCTGGCCTACCCAGCGACTCCCACATCCCATAAATCAATTTTTAAAAGTCATTTGATTTTGTAAATAACGTAGTTCTTTCAGTTGCATTGTTTAATTTCTGTCTTTACAATAAAAGCTTGAAGTCAGCTACTGTCACTTTCAGCTTTTTGATCAACAGTTTAGTTGCAATTTTGCACACCAAAGGACTACTTGATCATTTGGGTTGGGTCTTCTGAATGATTAGGAAATCATATACCTAGGGGCAACACGGAGGCAGAGTGGTTAGCACTGCTGCCATACGGCACCAAGGACCCAGGTTCAATCCCGGCCCCGGGTCACTGACTGTGTGAAGTTTGTACATTCTCCCCGTGTCTGCGTGGGTCTCACCCCCACAACCCAAATAGATGTGCAGGGAGATGGATTGGTCATGCTAAATTGCCCCTTTAATTGGGAAAAGAATTGGGTACTCTAAATGTATTTTAAAAAAGGAATTTATGCAGCAGTTATGATGACTTAATTCATTTTTTCCCCAGTAAGCTTGAAGCTTAGCTCAGTCAGTGTCTGGATTTTCACCATCACACACAGCAATGATGCAGCAAAGCAACACACCACGGTGGAGCCACTATTAATAATATCATGTCTTGTAATGGGCAGGGACGGGTCAGGCTCATGGGGCAGGGCCCGGTGGTATGGTGATGGTGGATAAGAAGGGGGGGGAATGAGAGACCCCCAGTTAGGATAGTCACCTGGAACGTGAGGGGGCTGGGAGACCCAGTCAAGAGGTCAAGGGTGCTTGCACATCTTTAAAGTTTGAAGGCAGATGTAGCAAAGCTGCAGGAGACTCACCTGAGGGTGAAGGACCAGGTGAGACTTAAAGAGGGCTGGGTTAGCCAAGTGTTTCATTCTGGATTTGATGGAAGGGCTCGAGGGGTAGCGGTAATGGTCAGCAAAAGGGTACGCTTCCAGATGGAGTAGGTGGTGGCAGATCAGGGGGGTATATATGTGATTGTGACAGGGGCATTGGAGGGGAGATTAGTGGCGCTGGTAAGTGTATACGGTCCCAAATGGGACAATGTGGGATTTGCGAAGAGGGTGTGTGGGGCCCTCCCTGACTTGACACACACAAATTGATAGTGGGAGGTGGGGGGGGGGGGGGATTGGAGCTTGCTGCAGGAGCCAAAATTGGGATAGGTCACGACCGCGCTCACTGGCCCAGTCAGGGGGGGCGCGAAGATGCTGGCTGGGCTAATGGTGGAAATGGGAGGGGTGGACCCTTGGAGGTTTCTGCACCCGAGGGAGCGGGAATACTCGTTTTTCTCAGCGGTCCATAAGGTGTACTCGCGGATTTACTTTTTCATGGTGGAGAAGGCGCTGCTGGCTGGGGTAAATGGGTTGGAGTACTTGGCAATTGCAATATCAGATCATGCTCCGCATTGGGTGGATATGATACTGGAGAAGGGGATGGTACAGAGACCAGGGTGGAAGTTAGATGCGGGACTGTTGGGGGACCGAGGGTTTGTGACAAAATTGAAAAGGTAATCGAGGAATATGTATGTTTTAACTGCAAGGGTGAGGTGTCAAAGGCGGTTGTCTGGGAGGCTTTAAAGGCGGTGGTGAGGGGTGAGGTGATCTCGTTCACGGCTAGGCTAGACAAATAGGAGAGGTTGGAACGTCAGAGGGTAATAGATGAGATGCTGGAGATAGACAGGAGGTATGCAGAAGATAGGGACTCTGCGCAGTTGGAAAAGAGGAAGGAACTCCAGGCGAGCTTTGACCGACTATCTACCAGGAAAGCGGTGCACCAACTGAGGTGTGCAAGGGGGGCAGTTTACGAGCATGGAGAGAAGGCGGGTCAGCTCCGTAGAGACGCTGCGGCAAGGAAAATCGTCCAGGTGTGGGACAGGGCAGGGAAGTTGGTGGTAGCTCCAGATCAGATTAACAAGGTCTTTAAGGAATTCTATGAGAGATTGTACAGGTCAGAGCCACCTGGGGGAGGCTGGGAGATGCAGGAATTTCTAGATGGTCTGGAGTATCCGCGGTTAGGGGAGGGGGACAGGGCTACATTAGAAGGGGCGATAATGGAACAGGAGATAAAAGATGCGATTGGGAGGATGCAGTCGGGGAATGTGGTGGGGCTGGATGGGTTTCCGGTGGAATATCATAAAAAATTCAAAAATAAGCTGGTACCGCTGATGGTGGGGATGTTTCAGGAGGCGATAGGGAAGGGGGTGTTACCACAAACATTGGGGCAGGTATCGATTTCCCTGTTACTTAAGAAAGATAAGGATCCGACGGAGTGTGGGTCGTAAAGGCCCATATCACTTTTAAACTGGAGGCAAAGATATTGGCCAAGGTACTGGCAGGTAGGCTAGAGAAGTGTCTCCCGAAGGGGCTAGGTGAAGATAAGATGGCGATTGTGAGAGGGAGGCAGCTTTTTTCGAACATTAGGAGGGTATTGAACGTGGTTATGGTACCGGCGAAGGGGAAGGAAACAGGTGGTGTGGTGTTGGACGCCGAGAAAGTGTTTTGACCGGGTACTTGATGGCAGTTCTAGAGCGGATTGGAATTGGGCCCAGATTTGTGGACTGGGTAAAGCTACTATATAAGGGGCCGAGGGCCAGTGTCCGCACAAATAACATCAGCTCGAGATACTTTTCTCTCCATCGTGGGACTAGGCAGGGATGTCCTATGTCACCCCTGCTGTTTGCACTCGCGATTGAGCCGTTGGCCATCGCATTAAGAAGTTCGGGGGTATGGAAAGGGATAGTACGGGGGACAATAGAGCATAGGGTATTCTTATATGCTGATAACTTGTTATTATACGTGTCGGAGTGAAGTGTGTCAATAGGCGGAGTATCGGAGCTGCTTTGAGTGTTTGGGTCTTTCTCGGGGTACAAATTAAATCTAGACCATAGTGAATATTTTGTGGTGTCTCAGCCAGGGGTGGGGTTAGGGGTGGGGGGGCTGCCATTCCATAAGGTAGGGACTCACTTTAGATACCTGGGGGTGCAGGTTGCCTGAGATTGGGGGGGGGGGGGGGGGAGGGGGTGGGCTCCGTAGGTACAACATTTCTAGTTTGGTGGGGAGAGTGAAAGCCGATCTGGCAAGGTGGGATGGTCTCCCTCTGTCACTGGCGGGTGGGATACAGGCGGTTAAAATGAACGTGTTGCCGCGATTTCTGTTTATTTTTCAATGCCTGCCGATTTTCCCCTGCCAAAAGCATTTTTTAGAGAGATTGAAGGGATGATTACCTCGTTCATATGGGGAGGGAAGATGGCCAGAATTAAAAAGGTGCTACTACAGAGAGAAAGGCAGGCAGGGGGTTTGGGTCTTCCGAACCTGATGTATTATTACTGTGGGAGAAGGTACGGAGCTGGGTCAGAGGGGTTGACTCCCAATGGGTCAGAATGGAGGAGAGTTTGTGTAGGGGGTTGGGATTGAAGGCGCTGCTCCCGACGGCCCCGGGGAGACACTCAGGGAGTCCGGTAATAATAGCTTCGTTGAGAAGTTGGAGGCAGTTTCGTCAGCACTTCCGGTTTGGGGCAGGGCCGAGGGAAATGCCGATTCAGGGGAACCATAGATTTGAGCCAGGGAAGTGGATGGAAATTTTCGGAGATGGGAGGAGAAAGTAAATTAGAGCACTAAAAGATTTATTTCTTGGGATTCGGTTTGCAGGATTGTTGGAGCTGGGAGCGAAGTATGGGCTGGAGCAGGGGGAAATATTTAGATACTTGCAGGTTTGAGACTTTGCCAGAAAGGAGATACAGAACTTCCCAGGAGAGCCGGCTTCCACATTGCTGGAGGAGGTGCTGACGACAGGGGGACTGGAGAAGGGGGTCATGTCGGCGGTTTACGGGGCTATTTTGGAGGAGGAGAAGGCACCACTAGAAGGGATCAAGGCAAAGTGGGAGGAAGAGTTGGGAGAGGATATGGAGGAGGGGTTCTGGTATGAGGTGCTCCAGAGGGTGGACGCCTCCACCTCGTGTGCGAGATTGGGGCTGATACAGCTGAAGGTGGTGTACAGAGCACACCTCATGAGGGCGAGGATGAGCCGGCTCTTTGAGGGGGTAGAAGATGTGTGTGAACGTTGCGGGGGAGGCCCCGCAAACCACGTTCATATGTTTTGGTCCTGTCCAAAGCTGGTGCACGTGAAACTGGCCCCGGGCCCTCGGGAGGCCATACTCGGGGTGTCGGACCAGCTGGGGTTGGAAACGGGCGCGGAGGCAGATGTTTTAGCCTTTGCCTTGTTGATCGCCCGAAGGCGGATCTTCTTAGGGTAGAGATCAACCTCTCCACCTTGCGCCCTGACGTGGCGGGTGGACCTGTTGGAATTCCTAACGCTTGAAAAGGTCAATTTTGAACTGAGGGGAAGGATGGAGGGATTCTACAATTAATGGGCGTTATTCATTATGCACTTTCGAGAATTGGATCGCATCGAACATTAGGGGGGTTGGGGCTGGGAGGGTTGGGGGGAGGGGGACTGTATGTGTTAATGGTGACTATGGGTGATTCCTGATTCCTTTTTGTCATTTGTTTATGTTAACATGCGGGCCAATGTCTGTGGTTTGGCGGGAGGATGGGATCGTTGTTATTGATATGGGGACTGACATTACATTTGTTACCGATTATTGTTTATTGTTGGGTGTAAACTTGTGAGAAAATGTGAAAAAGGAAGGAAGAAAAAAATGATACCACGGTTTGTTCTGCTCACCCCAGGGGATAGCCTAGGATTAATGCCTCCAACCACGAGCAGATGAGCTGGCAATCAGCAACAACAGCATTTCAACTCGATGGAGGACAAATGCCCACAAGCTGGGATCAGCCTGGGTTCAACCGGCTGAGTTCAACTGCCTGCTTTCCGGGATTAAGCAGGTTTTCAACCAGTCAAATGCAACTGCCCTTCAACCAGGGATCGACCGGCTTCCAACCTGCCAGGGCTGCCACATGCGCTAACCAGTGGATCGACTGTGGTTCAAACCATCCCAAAACACAGTTCCTAACCAGTCTGGTGGTTATTTTTATCAAGGTGGGGGAAGTACCACACCATACACTTGCTAGTAGCCTGAAAGATCATGGGATTAATTGTACAGTGGCATTATGGACATGGTATCGGCTAATCAAAGAAACCAGAGAGTTGTAGTGAACAGTTGTTAAGGGAAGCATACAGTGGTGTTCACCAGAGGTCTATTATTTTAATTGAAGTTTTCCCATTTTAACAATGAACATCAAAAACCTCTAGGTTGGTACAGCACCGCATAAATGACTCAGCATACATAAATGCACAAGGGGATAAGAGAACAACAATACAGATGATTTAAGAACAAAGAACAAAGCACAAAGAAAATTACAGCACAGGAAAAGACCCTTCGGCCCTCCCAGCCTGTGCTGATCCAGATCCTTTATCTAAACCTGTCACCTATTTTCCAAGGATCTACTTCCCTCTGTTCCCCGCCCATTCATATATCTGTCTAGATGCATCTCAAATGATGCTATCGTGCCCGCCTCTACCACCTCTGCTGGCAAAGCGTTCCAGGCACCCACGACCCTCTGCGTAAAAAACTTTCCACGCACATCTCCCTTAAACTTTCCCTCTCTCACCTTGAAATTGTGACCCCTTGTAATTGACACACCCACTCTTGGAAAAAGCTTGTTGCTTTCCACCCTGTCCATACCTCTCATAATTTTGTAGACCTCAATCAGGTCCCCCCTCAACCTCCTTCTTTCCAATGAAAACAATCCTAATCTACTCAACCTTTCTTCATAGCTAGCACCCTCCATACCAGGCAACATCCTGATGAACCTCCTCTGCACCCTCTCTAAAGCATCCATATCCTTCTGGTAATGTGGCGACCAGAACTGCACGCAGTATTCCAAATGTGGCCTAACCAAAGTCCTATACAACTGTAACATGACCTGCCGACTCTTGTACTCAATACCCCGTCTGATGAAGGCAAGCATGCTGTATGCCTTCTTGACCACTCTATCAACCTGTGTTGCCACCTTCAGGGTACAATGGACCTGAACTCCCAGATCTCTCTGTACATCAATTTTCCCCAGAACTCTTCCATTGACTTTATAGTCCGCTCTTGAATTGGATCTTCCAAAATGCATCACCTCGCATTTGCCTGGATTGAACTCCATCTGCCATTTCTCTGCCCAACTCTCCAATCTATCTATATTTTGCTGTATTCTTTGACAGTCCCCCTCGCTATCTGCAACTCCACCAATCTTAGTATCATCTGCAAACTTGCTAATCAGACCACCTATACCTTCGTCCAGATCATTTATGTATATCACAAACAACAGTGGTCCGAGCACGGATCTCTGTGGAACACCACTAGTCACATTTCTCCATTTTGAGACACTCCCTTCCACCACTACTCTTTGTCTCCTGTTGCCCAGCCAGTTCTTTATCCATCTAGCTAGTACACCCTGAACCCCATGCAACTTCACTTTTTCCATCAACCTGCCATGGGAAACTTTATCAAACGCTTTACTGAAGTCCATGTATATGACATCTACAGCCCTTCCCTGATCAATTAACTTTGTCACTTCCTCAAAGAATTATATTAGGTTTGTAAGACATGACCTTCCCTGCACAAAACCATGCTGCCTATCACTAATAAGTCTATTTTTTCCCAAATGTGAATAGGTCCTATCCCTGAGTATCTTCTCCAACAGTTTGCCTACCACTGACGTCAAGCTCACAGGTCTATAATTCCCTGGATTATCCCTGCTATCCTTCTTAAACAAAGGGACAACATTAGCAATTCTCCAGTCCTCCGGGACCTCACCCGTGCTCAAGGATGCTGCAAAGATATCTGTTAAGGCCCCAGCTATTTCGTCACTCGCTTCCCTCGGTAACCTGGGATAGATCCCATCCAGACCTGGGGACATGTCCACCTTAATGCCTTTTATAATACCCAAAACTTCCCCCTTCCCTATGCCGGCTTGACCTAGAGTATTTAAACATCCATCCCTAATCTCAACATCCATCATGTCCCTCTCCTTGGTGAATACCGATGCAAAGTACTCATTAAGAATCTCACCCATTTCCTCTGACTCCATGCATAAATTCCATCTTTTGTCTTTGAGTGGGCCAATCCTTTCTCTAGTTACCCTCTTGCTCCTTATATACGAATAAAAGGCTTTGGGATTTTCCTTAACAATGTTAGCCAAAGATATTTCATGACTCCTTTTAGCCCTCTTTATTGCGCGTTTGAGATTTGTCCTATTTTCCCGATATTCCTCCAAAGCTTCATCAGTTTTAAGTCGCCTAGATCTTATGTATGCTTCCTTTTTCATCTTAGCTAGTCTCACAATTCCACCCGTCATCCATGGTTCCTTAATCTTGCCATTTATATCTTTAGCACAGGGCTAAATCGCTGGCTTTAAAAGCAGACCAAAGCAGGCCAGCAGCACGGTTCAATTCCCGTAACAGCCTTCCCGAACAGGCGCCGGAATGTGGCGACTAGGGGCTTTTCACAGTAACTTCATTTGAAGCCTACTTGTGACAATAAGCGATTTTCATTCATTTCATTTCATTCTCATTTTCACAGGGACATGTCTGTCCTGCACTCTAATCAACCTTTCCTTAAAAGACTCCCACATTTCAAATGTGGATTTACCCTTAAACAACTGCTCCCAATCCACATTCCCTAGTTCCTGCCAAATTTTGTTATACTTGGCCTTTCCCCAATTTAGCACTCTTCCTTTCGGACCTCTCATCTTTGTCCATGAGTATTCTAAAACTTACGGAATTGTGATCGCTATTCCCAAAGTAATCACCGACTGAAACTTCAACCACCTGGCCAGGATCATTCCCCAATACCAGGTCCAGTATGGCCCCTTCCCGCGTTGGACTATTTACATACTGCTCTAAAAAACTCTCCTGGATGCTCCTTACAAATTCTGCTCCATCTGCGCCTCCAACACTACATGAGTCCCATTCAATGTTGGGGAAGTTAAAATCTCCCATCACGACCACCCTATTGCTCCTACATTTTTCGATAATCTGTCTACATATTTGTACCTCTACTTCATGCTCGCTTTTGGGAGGCCTGTAGTAAAGTCCCAACAATGTTACTGCACCCTTCCTATTTCTTAACTCTACCCATATTGCCTCAGTGCTCGAATCCTCTATAGTGCCCTCCTTAATCACAGCTGTGATATCATCTCTGAACAGTAATGCAACTCCTCCACCCCTTTTACCTCCCTCTTTATCCCTCCTGAAGCATCTATACCCTGGGATATTTAGTTCCCAATCTTGCCCCTCCCTCAGTAATACCAATAACATCATATTCCCAAGTACTAATCCAAGCCCTAAATTCACCTGCCTTACCTGCTACACTTCTCGCATTAAAACAAATGCACCTCAGACCACCTGTCCCTTTGCGTTCATCATCTCTTCCCTGTCTACTCTTCTCCTTAGTCACAATGAGTTTATTATCTAGTACCTTACTGGCTTTAGTTGCTGCCTCTTTACTGACCTCTAACTTCCTAATCTGGTTCCCATCCCCCTACCACATTAGTTTAAAACCTCCCCAACAGCGTTAGCAAAAGCACCCCCTAGGACATTGGTTCCAGTCCTGCCTAGGTGTAGACCATCCGATTTGTAATGGTCCCACCGCCCCCAGAACCGGTTCCAATGTCCCAAAAATCTGAACCTCTCCCTCCTACACCATCTCTCAAGCCACGTATTCATTCTGACTATTCTTGAATTTCTACTCTGACTGTCTCGTGGCACTGGTAGCAATCCTGAGGTTACTACCTTTGAGGCCCTACTTTTTAACTTATCTCCTAACTCCCTAAATTCCGATTGTAGGACCTCATCCCGTTTTTTACCTATATCGTTGGTGCCTATATGCACCAATACACCTGGCTGTTCACCCTCCCCCTTCAGTATGTTCTGCAGCCGATCTGAGACATCCCTGACCCGTGCACCCGGGAGGCAACATACCAATCGGGAGTCTCGTTTTCAACCACAGAAACGCCTGTCTACTCCCCTTACGATTGAATCCCCTATGACTATAGCCCTGCCAGTCGTTTTCCCACCCTTCTGTGTAGTAGAGCCAGCCACGGTGCCATGAGCCTGGCTACCACTGCCTTCCCCTGGTGAGTCATCTCCCCCAACAGTATCCAAACCGGTGTACCTGTTTTGGAGGGAGATGACCGCAGGGGGTACCTGCACTGCTCTTTCTCTGCCTTTTGGTCACCCATTCCCTGTCTCCCTCACCAATCCTAATCTGCGGTGTGACCAACTCACAACGTGCTATCCACTACCTCCTCAGCATCGCGGATGCTCCAAAGTGAGTCCATCTGCAGCTCCAGGGCCGTCATGAGGTCTAACAGGAGCTGCAGCTGGACACACTTCCCGCACATGAAGGAGTCAGGGGCATCGGTCGCGTCCCTGAACTCCCACATTGAGCACGAGGAGCATAACACGGGTCTGGGATCTCCTGCCATTTTTACACTTTACCATAACTGATTACAAATATAATATCAAATATCAATTGGGCAGCACGGTAGCCTTGTGGATAGCACAATTACTTCACAGCTCCAGGGTCCCAGGTTCGATTCCGGCTTGGGTCACTGTCTGTGCGGAGTCTGCACATCCTCCCCGTGTGTGCGTGGGTTTCCTCCGGGTGCTCCGGTTTCCTCCCACAGTCCAAAGATGTGCAGGTTAGGTGGATTGGCCATGATAAATTGCCCTTAGTGTCCAAAATTGCCCTTAGTGTTGGGTGGGGTTACTGGGTTATGAGGATAGGGTGGCGGTGTTGACCTTGGGTAGGGTGCTCTTTCCAAGAGCCGGTGCAGACTCGATGGGCCGAATGGCCTCCTTCTACACTGTAAATTCTATGATAATCTATGAATGAATAAGTGAAAGGAATAAAGATTTTACTTAACAATCACAATCACGAAGAGTTAAATTTCTCCCAGCTACTGCTAATTGGAGCACTTTCCTTACCAGCCAATCAGGTCACTGCTTAGCATAATCATTATAAGCTTGGTGCCTCCGTATGCACCAATAGATATAGTGGAAATCAAGGGAGAGTAGGAAATGGCCATGAAAACATAGTAAAATGGCACACACCCTACCACGCAGCAAGTGCTTGCACTGCCCATGAGAGTCCAGGATAAAATCTTGGCGTCATGCTTGGACGTGCCAGAACACATCTCCCCCAGCTCCAGTCACACCAAAGGCATCAATAGCCCATCTTTACGTCCCCTTCTCGGATACAAGACCTGTCTGCACCTTTGCAGGAACCAGTCAATGATTCTTTAACCCAAAAATAACAGACACAAAGGTTACTGAGAAAATTTATGAGAACAATAGTTCTTAAAAGGATATATTACATATAGCCATCAGACGCAACAAATCCCCAACTCTGGCACAGCACAGAATGATCATCGATCCACACTATCACGCAGAGAAGACCAGCAAATATTCATGCAGTTGGTACAGGATATAATCGATGCGGCCAGCGCCTCAGAACATACAAACAATGACAAAATAAAGAAAAGTATTACAAAAAGCAGAGGATCTCAGGATAACAGAGACCTAGATACAGTTTTGTGCACAAGGTCCCCTGGCACACACCCCTCACTAAAAGGTAAAAAAGGTGTTAATTTGAAACCTCACTCAGCCTTTCAGGACATCCTGGCCAAGAAGGAATCTCCCAAACACAAGGGGGTCAACAGGATACCGACCACAGTATAAGACCTGACCCGGCCCTGCACAGAGGAGTCAGAAAACCAAGGATACCCACATTATGCCAGAACTCACTACACACCCGACCTCACTCCTCTCTCACCTCATCTGAGGCAGTGCATTATCCCCGTCAACACGATAGGATTCAAGCAGTCCTCCACCAACGAGACCCCACCCACAAGGAGAGGAAGAATTACCGAGACACCCATCAACTGGCCGTCTCAGAGGGGTAAGACCCTCCCCCCCCCGCTCCCCCAACATGGTAAGGGAAAGCCCCTGCAACAAATAGACCAAAGTAGGGCCTGCATTGGCATGCTACCTACCCAAGTAAGGAAAGGAAGCCTCCAAAAGAGCTTCCTGAGGAGCACTAGGATTAGCCAAAGGATGCCAGACAAGGACCAGCACCGTACACCATCACAAAAAGGATAGCAGGACAGATCAGCGTTGCTGCATCAGAGACAAAACACTGCCTCTCCAGAAGAGCCCCAGCATCAAAAAGGAGTGCAACCTGAAAGTCAGCATGTAAGACCACTCCCCCACTCAGCCTGCCCGCGAGCCGAAGGGCTCCAATAACGCCAATCCACTAAACTCATTCAAAGCCTACAACCCAGTGGGGCAACATTTTGAGAGGGGGAGCAGACCAGTAGCCCGAAAAGGAGACAACTAGGGGACGGGAAACTCACTCCACCACCCAACAGACCTTTCGCCCGACCCAGGTAAACACAGTTACCCCTGGTCTAACCTACACGACCAAGCGACCACTACCCATGCAGCCAAGAGAATATTGAAAAAGGCAAGTCAAACATAATTTAAACAATCACACCCAGGCGTGTGCCATTACACATTTCCCCCCTACTCCGACAACTTCAGAGATGCCAAACACCAAGAAGAATGACAAGGAACCCGGTACTCTCTCGGATACATGATCTGTCCGGACTTTCGTATGATATAAGCACGGATTCCATAAACCCAACGTAACAAAAATTCAAAAGAAAAACATGACACAGATAGTTCTACCGGGAGCTTTTCTCATCTATAGTGAAGACGTAGCTAACCACACCACCCACCAGCACAATAACCATCCACTCAGTCGTGGAGCTACTCATCAAAACGAGTATAGGGGGATACTACAATATGCTCCCTCTTTGTAAATACAAGGATTACAGCACATAAGAGACTAAAAAGGCAAGCTTATGCACAAACGCCATGTCACCATACCGACTCAGTATGATTTTACTCATAACAGCCTGCCTCTGTGCTCATATATCATGCAGCTTTGTTAGGAAAAAAAGACAATAACATAAAATCAGTGGCATAATCACAAGGGAATAAAGTTCAGGATTATTGATGAACTGCAGGATAATAACACCATCTATGGAGTTTGGAAAGACCAAAGCCATGACATGATCATCGAACAGCATTCAGGGTCCCTCCAAAGGTCCACGGAACGAAGCGCCTTCATAGAATCATAGAATTTACAGTGCAGAAAGAGCCCATTTGGCCCATCGAGTCTGCACCAGCCCTTGGAAAGAGGACCCTACCTAAACCCAGACCTGCATCCTAGCCCCATAACCCAGTAACCCCACTAACCTTTTTTGGACACTAAGGGCAATTTATCATGGCAAATCCACCTAACCTGCACATCTTTGGACTGTGGGAGGAAACCGGAGCGCCCGGAGGAAACCCACACACACACGGGGAGAATGTGCATACTCCGCACAGACAGTGAGCTAAGCCGGGAATCAAACCTGGGACCCTGGAGCTGTGAAGCAACTGTGCAAACCACTGTGCTACCATGCCTTGACCTCTGCGATTGTCCAGCCGCCTACAACTCCCCTCGACGAGCATTGAGGACGAGATAACACAAGATCAGTGGTCAGGGTCCCCCAGCAACCCCAGGCCTCAAAGATCGGATATGATATTTTGCTGTCAAACTCAAAACGCCCAGCTTTCAAGTTGAGAATATGAAAGCATGGGCATGGCAGTCAATTCTCAAATTCGGTCAGAAACTTGTCCCCTGCTCCTCTCAAAAGACCGGGTGCACAAATGCTACCCATCCAGCCCCGACTCTCCGAAACGGCCAGGATAAACGACATACCATGCAGCAGAATTTCCAAGGATCGGAGGCGAGCCTTCACCTTGAAGACTGTCCATCAAGCGACGGGATTCTCGTCACTGCTCCCACTATTCTTATTTTGCAGTTCATCACAATGAGCACCAACACCCTGTGCCACGGAGCCGAGGCAATTGTCCATAACATCGTTCACAATGACAGCCATCATCACGATGCAGACAACACTGCTGAGATGCAGGCCCGTTCACCAGCAAAACCACCACTGCAATCTGCGCCCCACTCCCACCGCTTCAATCAAACCAGTTATTTTTGCCTTAACTCGGCTCCTCATTGCCAAAATCTAGCGAGGCTCTTCGAGTGCCATAGTACAAGACACATACACCAAAGGAAAGTCCATCAGGAGAAAATAATTTAAAGATGAGTAGCGTGAGAGCTCATGAAAACGCAGCCGCTCCTGCAGTCAAATCACATGACCCCCAGCAGATGTCTATTTTTAATATATCGTTATGAAATATATTAATGACTGTAAAGTCTCAGGCAAGTGACCACTGGGAAGCGACGTCTGTAGAAAAACTTTGCTTTATTTTACTTGTATATTTACACCTCTTACACCCCAAAGAGTCTCCCGCGCCCTGCCCACACTTGGGCCGGAGTATTTATGTCCCAGAGGCCCTAACCCCTGATTTAAGGGTGTGGCTCCGCCCCCTCATCTAGGTAGATCATACTCAGGTGACGCCATAGGGACAATGAGATTGCAGATCCCTGAGCCTCTTGTTAGGTTATAACATCCCCTCCCACCCCACTCCAAGTCCGATAGGTCTTCCATTTCAATGGAAGGAGAGGGGAGATCCTTCACCCTCTTTGCCTGGGGCTGTCTGTCAAACGTCTGCTGTTACGGATCCAGAGGGGTATAACCGGGGCTGTTCTGGAAGGGGGCCTTGGTCTGTCCTCAGGTACATGTAAAGCCTGGCTGTGGAGATGGTCCACGTGTATGTTAGAGTCTTTACCCCTGCACCCGTATGGAGTACGAGACCGAACCTGACCATTTTATTACCATTTCCACAATGCTCCGTCTGCAAATTTTGGATGTCACAGTAGTTAGCATTGCTGCCTCAGGTTCGATTCCGACTACGGGCGACTGTCTGTGTGGAGTTTGCATGTTCTCCCCGTGTCTGCGTGGTTTTCCTCCGGAAGCTCCGGTTTCCTCCCTCAGTCCAAAGATGTACTGGTTAGGTGGATTGGATATGCTAAATGCCCCTAAACAGGGTTTCAAGATGGGGGATTGGACCTAGGGTGCTCTTTCAGAGGGTCGGTGAAGACTCAATGGGCCGAATGGCCTCCATCTCCACTTGTAGCGATTCTAGGATTCTTCTTTTCCACGTAAACCGTGTCGACCACTAAGGATTCCCCGATAGGTCTGGTTCTTCTTGTTTCGATTTCTTCCTGAAGGTCGCGATCCCTGATGTCCGGCAAAACAAGGCTCAACCGCGTGCCCAGCCGATGTCTCATCAAAAGTTCCGCGGATGCCATCCCGGTGGTGGTGTGGCCCTGTAAAAAAGGAAACGGGCAAGGAGGATTTCTGGGGAACCCGAGGTATGCTTCCGCTTCCTGAGTTTAAACGTGGGCTCTACCCGTTCAGACCAACCATTTGATGGTGGGTATTAAGGCGTGTTTCACCCATGATGGACCTACTTTTATTTAAGAAAATCAGGGAATTGCGAACTTGTGAAGGCAGTGCCGTTGTCTGATACCAATACCTGGGGAATCCCATGAATACTAAAGGTTTCGCCTGAGCCGTTCGGTGGTGGCCCATGTTGTGGTGGGCATTCGGTGGACATCCATCCATTTTGAATGTGCACCCATGATAATTGCCCCTTTAAAAGGCCCGTGAAATCAACAAGAAGGCAGGACCATGGATGGGGTGGAGCGGCAGGAGGAAGCTTTTGGTGTTCTTGGCTCTATGTACATTGTTTTTCTAACTTCTTGATATCTGTGTCTATCCCAGGACACCACACAGTTTCAGGCCAACAGTTTAGAGATTCTCGGATGCCCGCTGTGGAGGTCTTGCAAAATTGCACCCTGGCCCCGCTCAGAGATGACCATCCGGGGACCCCACAGCAGGATGCCGTCCACATGCTGGGTTCGGCCACTTTCGTGGTAAAAGCACGTAGATCCTGTGGGAGGGCATGATACTGGGCCCCGTACAGCACTATGTGGCGGACACTGGCCAATAACGAGTCTGTCTGGGTCCATGCCTTCACCTGGGCCGCGTAACAGGTAAAGAGTCCATAAAGTGTAGGGCTCCGATGACCTCATCTGACGCTGCTGGCGTCCGCGCGCTGGTTGGCAAAGGAAGGCGACTGAAGGCATCCGCGTGCAGAATATTTGTTCCTGGGCGATGTTCCAATATGTATTCATAAGCTGCCAAGAGCAGAGCCCAACGCTGAATGTGGGCGGACGCCAACAGGAAGATTGCCCTATCCTCGTTGAACAAACCCAATATGGGCTTATGGTCCTTGTAAGCCATGAATGTATGTCCATAGACATAGTGATGGCATTGTTTCACTCCAGAATCCAATGCCAAATCTTCTTTCTCTATTTGAGTGTAATTTTGCTTTGCCATCGCCAAGGTGTGTGAAGCAAACACAATGGGGGCGCTCCGTACCGTCGTTCATTCAGGGTGCCAGGACTGCCCCAATTCGGTAAGGCGAGGCATCGCATGTTAACAATAAAGGTTTTGACAGGTTGAAATGAGTCAGTAGATAAGATGATAGTCGCTTTTTCACTTTGTCGAAGGCCATCTGCTGCGGCGGGTCCCAAAACCAATGTTGGCCCTTCTTTAATAACAGGTGCAGCGGGGCCAACACTGTTGCCAAATTTGAGATGAACTTGCCGCAATAATTTATAATGCCCAAGACAGAATGGATTGCCCGTACCTCGTCGTTCACTGGGTGCAAACTGCTTTTGTCTACCATGCAGTCTAAGTAGACAGCCTCTTATGCGTGGAACACGCACTTTTCCCAACGTAGGCCCCCGACTGCCACAAATCGACGTAGTACGTCCTCTAGGTTTTTCATGTGTTCCCATTTGAATGAACCTGGTTGGATGGGGCAGAGTGTATCCAGGAAGGCTTCTTGATGCAATGTGTAGATAGTCCAACGAAAGAAGGGCAGTCCTTGACCTGGTATTGGGGAATGAGCCTGGACAGGTGGTTGAGGTTTCAATAGGGGAACATTACACAATTCTGTAAGTTTTAGGGTACTTTTGAATAGGGATGGGTGCTAAACTGGGGAAAGGCAAATTATGATAACATTAGACAGGAATTGAAGAATTTGGATTGGATTGGGTGCGGCTGTTGCAGAGTAAATCAACATCGGACATGTGGGAATCTTTCAAGCAACAGTTGATTCGGATTCAGGAAAGTAACGTTCCTGAGAGAATGAAGGATAAGTATGGGAAATTTAGTGAGCCTTGGATAACAAGGGATATTGTGAACCTCGTCAAAAAGAAAAAGGAGACATTTGTACGGTCTAGAAGGGTGGGGACAGTCAAAACCCTTGAGGAGTAGAAAGAAAGTAGAAAGGTACTTAAGTGGGAAATTAGGAAGGGTCATCAAAAGTCCTTGGCAAGTCGGATTAAGGTGAATCCCAAACTTTTTATTGATATGTAAAAAGCAAGAGGGTGGTCAGGGAAAGTGGGGGAATCTATGTGTTGAACCAGAGGAAATGGGCAAGGTACGATAGGAATATTTTGCATCAGTGTTCACCAAATAAAAGGACTTTGTGGAAGATAATTCTTGGGTAGGGTGTTTGGATAGTCTGGGTCATGTTGACATCAAAAGGAGGATGTATTGGGTGTTTTAAAAGGCATTAATGTAGATAAGTCTCCTGGGCCTGATGGAATTTACCCCAGAATACTGAGGGAAGAAATTGCTGGGGCCTTGACTGACATCTTTATATCCTCATTGGCTACAGGTGAAGTTCCAGAGGACTGGAGAATAAATAATGTGGTACCACTATTTAAGAAAGGTAGCAGGGATAATCCAGGAAACTATAGGCCGGTGAGCTTCATGTTGGCAGTAGGTAAATTATTGGAGAGAATTCTCAGGGACAGGATTTATATCCATTTGGAAACAAATTGACTCATTAGCAATAGATAGCATGGTTTTGTGAAGGGGAGGTCATGCCTCACTAAATTGAATGCATTTTTTGAGGAGATAACAAAGATGATTGATGAGGGGAAGGGCGGTGGATGTTGTTTACATGGACTTCAGTAAAGCCTTTGACAAGGTGCCTCATGGCAGACAGGTACAAAAGGTGAAGTCACATGGGATCAGAGGTGAGGTGGCAAGATGGATACAGAACTGGCTTGGTCACAGAAGGCAAAGGGTAGCAGTAGAAGGGTGTTTTTCTGAATGGAAGGTTGTGACTAGTGGTGTTCCACAGGGATCAGTGCTGGGGCCCCGTTTGTGTGTCGTGTACATAAACAATTGGAGGAAAATGTAGCTAGTCTGATTAGTAAGTTTGTGAATGACATAAAGGTTGGTGGAGTGGCAGATGGTGTTGAGGATTGTCAGAGGGCATTGATAGGTTGGAGACTTGGGCAAAGAAATGGCAAATGGAGTTTAATCCGGACAAATGTGAGGTAATTAATTTTAGTAGGTCTAACATAGCGAGGAAATATTCTGTACTATTCAGTAATTCAAAATGCAGGGCAGAGTATAAAAACTGGCAAGTCATGCTACAGTTGTATAGAACTTTGGTAAGGCCGCACTTGGAATATTGCGCACAATTCTGGTCGCCACACTACGAGAAGGTGTGGAGGATTTGGAGGGTGCAGAGGAGGTTTACTAGGATGTTGCCTGGTCTGGAGGGGTTAGCAATGCGGAGACTCTAAATAGACTCGGGCTGTTTTGATTAGAAGGACGGAGATGGAGGGGCGACCTGATAGAGGTGTACAAGATTATGAGAGGCATGAATAGAATGGATGGCAGGCACTCTTTCCCAGGGTGGAGGGGTCAGTCACTAGGGGGCGTAGGTTTAAGGCCCATGGGGCAAAGTTTAGAGGAGACGTGTGAGGCAGGTTTTTTATGCAGAGAGTGGTGAGTGCCTGGGGCACACTGACAGGGGAGGTTGTGGAAGCAGATACACTAACGGCGTTCAAAAACCATCTCGACAAATACATGGATAGGATGGGTATAGAGGGATACGGCACAAGGAAGTGCTGAGGATTTTGGCCAATGGTGGCATCATGGCCAGTACAGGCTTGGAGGGCCGAAGGGCCTGTTCCTGTTCCCTATTGTTCCTTGAGCCTATGATCAACACGTCATCCAGGTAAACTGTTACCTGTGGTAATCCTCGGAGGATATTCTCCATCACTCGTTGGAATATGGCACATGCCAAAGAAACTCTGACAGGCAGCCTGGAATACTTATACAGACCTCGGTGTGTATTGATGGTCACATATTTCCGTGAGGCCGGGTCCAGAACCAAATGCAGATAAACATAATTCATGTCAAGCTTCGTGAAGGTATGCCCGCCGCTGAGCCTCAACCTTGGGCACCTGGTAATGGTCCAAATGGGCCGCTTGATTGTTATCTTGCAATCTCCACAATGGCGGATAGAACCATCAGGCTTCATTACTGGCACGATAGGCTGAGTCCAATCTGCGAATTGTGGATGATCCCCAACCACTCCAGACGGTCAAAATCCACAACAAATTTTGACTTCAATGTATAGGGTTGGGGCTGGCACGGAAATATCTTGGCTGGCCTTGGGGTCCACGGAGATCTTGGCGGAGGCCCCTCAGATAATACTGAGCCCTTTTTGTAAAACCTCACAAAAGCACGCCAATACTGTATCTGGCCCGTTGGAATACATACGGCACACTTGTTGCCAGTTCAGCCGGCGACATTTCAGCCAATCCTGTTCCAGCAAATCTAGACCTGAACCTTTCACTACCACAAATGGTAGGTTTGATGACTGTGCCCCATATGGCCCCAGGGACTTCCGATGTGACTGCGATCTCCAAAGGTTCCCCCACATATGTTGCCAGCCCTGCGTCGATGTCTCGCAATGCCAAAATGCGGATGTCCGAGCGGATTCAGTTGGAAGTGCGGCGGCTAATTACTGAGACCATGGCCCCGGTATCGAGCTCCATCCGTATCAGGAAACCGTTGATCCGGACCATCACCTGGATGGACGCTATCTGTGGTGCCGAGATGCAGAAAAGGTGGTGGGTCCCCTCTGCCTGTTTGTCCATGAAATGGGTCCGTCCTCTGGGACAGTCATTAAGGTTGTGGCGGCAGATGGGTGGGCTTCCTCACTGGTGTCCATTTCATCGGTTTCTCCGAGTACCGGTACGTCCGTCCTGTAGGTTGGGAGTCTCCAGTGTGGGGACATTATGGCATCTCTCACCAGGAAAGTGTTGTCTCTGGTCATGGTCCCCTGGGGTGCACCTCTAATGGCGAGAGTCCTGAACCTCAGCTCGGGAAGGGGGCGCGCCACACCCTGTTAGGATCCTAGGCTGAGGACGGCCATTCCTTGAAGCTCTTGGACATTGCGTTCTGCAGCCTCCCGGGATAAAGCTGGTTTGGTTGCTTTCGTCAGGTCAAGGTATGTTTCTTCCAATAAGCGTTCTTGGGTCACTGCATCACAGATGCTGCAGACCAGCTGGTCTCGAGTGCCTCAGATATTGTTGGGCCGAACTCGTAGAACTCGGCAAGTTTCTGTAAACGGGCCAGGAATCCAGTTACAGATTCTCTCTAGTTTTGGTTTCGGAAACAGCAGATAATCAGTGGCGGTTTGGATTAAAATGGTTGCTTACCAGGGAAACTAAATCTGCAAACTGGCACGTGAATCTGGAAAAGTCAAACCTTTGATGATGCTGTAGGTGTCTGCGCCACAGATCACAAGGAGAGTCATTGTATGTCTGTCGTCCCTGCCAATGTTGTTCAGTCGAAAAAAGTAGCTCATTCGCTCGATGTATTGGGTCCAGTCCCCTGTCATGGTGTCGAACGTGTCTATCTTACTAATTAGTGACATTTCCACAACCTGGATGGAGGCCCGCCGAGGCCTAGTTGAAATGGGCCTGGTCTGGAGGAAATGGCGTCTCCTGTAGCTCCATTTTACCCTCGTCACCAGTGTACCGTCTCAGGCAAACAATCACTCAGAAGCAACAACTGTAGAAAAACTTTGCTTTATTTTACTTGTATGTTTATAGCTCCTACTCCCCAAAGGGTCTCCCACACCCAGCCCACACTTGGGCCAGGGTATTTATGTCCCAGAGGCCCTCTGGTTTAAGGGGATGACTGCACCCCCTCATCTCGGTATATCGTACTCAGGTGAGGCTACTCTGAGATTGCAGATGCCTGGGCCTCTTGTCAGGTTATAACAATTACCTAGACTTAGGTATACGTGGTATGACTTTTAAATTTTCTGGTAATATGAAACTTACGACTGTGATAAGCAATGATGATAGTGGACTATCATAGACTGGTGAAATGAGCAGGTAGGTACATGACAGATAACATTTAATGCAGAGAAGTGTGAAGTGAAACATTTTGGTAGGATGATTTAGAAACATTATAAACTAAATAGTACAATATTAAATGAGATACAGGAGCAGAGTGACATTGGACTATAGAGCACAAAGAAATAGTGGGCATGATCCACCGGTCGCGTTGCGATGTCCCTTGAGCGCAGTGCGGCCAGTGAATGCCGGAAGAGGCCTCTCGCGGGCTTCCTGGAAGTCTTCAATCCTGGGGGGATCCACCCATGTTCAAGGCGTCCGAGCCAGAAATACGACCACAAGGGGCGTGAGCAAACAACGCTCGCCGAAACCGGTTTTAAACCGACTTAGGCGAACTTACCCGGGATCCACCAACCGCCCGAGCAAGACTGCAGCCGGGTGTCATTCAGCACTGGTCCACATGAACATGGACCACCAGAGACCCCTGGGTGGTCAGGGATAGTGCAGGTTGGCTCCCTGGCACTCTCCCTGGAATGTGGACACCTTGGCACTGGCAAGGTGCTCGGATGGCATTGCCAAGCTGGCAGGAGCACTGCCTGGCTGCCCAGGTGGCACTGCCAAGGGTCAAGGGCTGAGGGGGCCATGCCCATGAACGGAGGGTGAGTGGGTTTGAAGGGTGGGGGTGTGCAGGGCAGGTAAGTAGGAGCCTCTGATTGGGGAGGTAATGGGTGGGGTCCTGGGAGGGGGGGTGCTGTAAGGGGCCTTGGGGGGGGGGGCAGTTCTAGAGTGGGGGCCCCCAGGGATCCCATAGTGGGGCAGTGCCCAAGTGTGTGTGTGTGTGTGTGGGGGGGGGGGGGGGTGACATTGCCATGGGTGGGGGACCCACAAAGAGATCAGGGCACCCTTTCAAAATGGCAGCCCAATATCAAGAGTTCAGCTCCCCAGTGCTAAAGAAAAATTCTACGTGTGGGCTAAACTCCCCAGGGCCCAAACAAGTGACTAAGTGTCATTGAATACCAGTGGGGAACTCGCCGGCAGAGCCAGCGGAAACTCCCTGAAAAACCCGCCACAAATTAACTTAGAAAATTTGGGGGCAGAATTGTGAACTGGAATACACTGTTGGCGAACTGGATGGTGGAGAGTTATATAACTTTCAAAAGGAAATTAATTGGATCAGTGCTTGAAAGAAAACCTGCAGACTGGGAAAGAGCAAGGAGAGAGGCTAATTGTATAAGGATCCAGAACCGACACGATGGGCCGAGTGGCCTTTTTGTGCTGTGATTCTTATCAACGATGATGGGATAGCTCGAAGACGTAAATCAGGAACACAGTCCCGCAAAAGTACGTTATCTCAATTGAATATGGGGTCCGGTATGGCAAACTTTCTTACGGCGGGGGGGGGGGGGGGGGGGGTCCGAATGTTCATCTTATGATCGAAAAATGCAATTAAGACTTAATTGTAATTATTATTAAAAACGCCTTTGGAAACCCTGGAGTGCAGCAAATTAATTATGAACGAGTGCAGACCTCCCTAAGCCAGCTCCACCGGTACCTGGAGCACCACATCCCGTTCATTGTGAATGCCACGTCCGAATTGCTGCTTATTGAGCAGCCAGCATCACGCGCGCGCGCCCTGGCAGCTGTCACTCACAGTCACTGCCCCCGGGGGGGGGGGGGGGAAAGGCGCGATCGTGCCGTCTGTGCACGCGCGCGGTCCACAGCATTCCACTACCCCACGGCCAGACGGCGGGAGAGATGGGGAGCGGGTGGATAGTGTCCGGGGGGTATCTTTGCGCGTGCGCTAAGCGAGGAGCCGGAACGGGAGACAGGGAGGGGCTTCAGTGCGCGTGCGTAACGGGTGACGGCCGCAGGGGTGTCAGCGCGCGCGCGCGCACGAGCAAGGTTAGGGGGCGGGGCGCGGGGCAGGGCGCGGGGCAGGGGGCGGGGCGCGTTGCGTTGTCCGGCAACATGGCGACGGTGGCGGCCTAAAATTCCCATCACCTCGAGTAAACCGCAAACATACGGCGCCGGTGAGCTGTGAGCAGCATGGCCAGGCACAGAAATGTCCGCGGACTAAAGTATGACGAAGGTACTGAGCATCAGCAACATCGTGGGCCGTTTTGCTGTCAGATCCCCGTGTGTGGTTGTCCGCTGGGGCCTGAACTCCCGCTTTACTCTTTCGGAGCAGGAGGAAAGCTCAGTTCTGGGCCTTCCTTCCATCTCTTATTTAACCGGAGAATTAAAGCTGGTCATGTGCAGATGGGTGGATCAATAATCGTTATTGGAGCTTGTAAAATAACCAGCCGACCCCGCATTGATTTTGTGTAAATCCAGTGAAACAGTTGCTGCACACAACATTCGCCAGATGATATTAGGGGTCCACTCAAAAAACAACCCTGACATATGGTGATAACTAAAGTACAGTTATTGTTTTTTCTTGAGGCTGTTACTCCAGTTAATTACTAATTACAATAGTAACACTATTTACTCTGCTTCGCGAGTAATTATTTGACACGCCAGCACGTACAGCTTTACTTCATTACTTAAGGTTATTTATTGAAAGTAACATTCAATGTTGCAGATTTAAATTCAACAAGGTGGTGTCAAGAACAGTATTACAGAGTGGGTGACACTTTTCAATTTTTCATATTTTTCTTTTAGGTCTTACAGAAATATTTTGGCATGGTTTATTGTATAAATCTGCAGTGACGTTTTTCTTCAATCCATGTGTAAGCCTGACACATATGTGGAAATTTTACAACCCGTCAGTCGTGGTACAGCTTAATGTGTGCAATAATTTTAAGTAGAATACAAAATACATAGAAGCATGCATCTATATATTTGTATGTGTGTGTATGTGTATATATATATATAATATATATACCTGCATATTTTTAAATACAGCTTAATTTAGTTATGGCTGTTAAAGGGATAACAAATGGCATTATCTTCTTTGATTCAGTAATATTTCAGACCAGAAAAGCCTGGTCTCACTCCCAGGCTTATTTCATAGATTCATATAGATGCTTCCAGCACAGAAGGAGGCCATTTGGTCCATTGTGTCCAGTTCGATTAACAAAGATCTGACTACACTAATCCCATTTTCAAGAGCCTCTAGTGAATATCTAAATACTTTTAAATGTCAGGAAAGTTTCTGACTCAGCCACCCTTTCGAATAATGAGTTCCAGACTCCCACCACCCTCTGGATGAAAACGTTTCTCCTCAACTCTCTTAGCCTTTTTCTACCTCTTACCATAAACCTATGCCCCCTGGCTATTGACCCCTCTACTAATAGAAAAAGTGCCTTCCTTTCAACCCCATTTATACCCGTCTATGCAAATCTTTATCAGGTCACCTCTAAACCTTCACTGCTCCAAGGAAAACAGCCCCAGCATATCTAATCTTCCCTCTTACTTCAGACCCTCTCCATGTCTTGGTACTGATGTTATAGTAAATAGCTTACTTGAGCTAAAAAGATTTGTGTTGTGTGATTGTCTTTGATCATCACAATTGTTAACAGTACTATTAATACTGCAGCAAGTTGATGGCTAATTGATCAAAAGTGCTTCTTCAGTTATCATTACACTGTGGAATTATCTCTTCAGATACAAGTTTAGAAGGGTAAAGTTTATAATTTTATTGCTGCGTCATTTTCATAGATCTATTGGAAGTGTAGAAATTAAACACATTAACTATCATGCTCTTCTACGAGTCTCCCCTGGTATGGGTTGCATGCTCAGGGTTACACATCATAGCCAACGGCAGAACCAGAACATTTTAATTGGTGATGGTAGAAGAGCTTGCAACCTCAAGGGTACCAACTGCTTACAGGTGGAGATTCTTTCAGAATGAGGACTTGTGTTTCATTTAAGCATATGATGAGGCTGGCAATGGGACAACATGGGAAATTGAGGATGACAATGGGAAACCATGGAAAATTGAAGTTGAAAATGGGGAGCTCTGATGAACAACTGAAGAGGAAAGTGCAAGACCATAAGGCTCAGTGAAATGAGCAGGGGACCTGCGGATCACCACTATGCTAACCTATGGTCAGTACAATTGGTGTGGTATGAAATGGGCTCGCATCTGATTTCCCACATGAAAATTTCCTGATCTTGACTAAAAAGCTATCAAGTTACTGAGTAGAGTTAAGTACTTTTCCTAGTGGAGAAAAGGAAAATTGTCAGGCTTGGACCATTATTGAATAGTTACACTGTAGCATTGAAAAAGGCCTTGAAACAAGTTGTCAGCTGGTTCTTCACCTTACTTTGAAGAGTGACAAGCTGCTTAAATAGATATGTGCCCTTTTTTTGGTCTTGTAAAATCATGCGGCATGCCTTTTATTTTGTTTTGAAAAATATTTTATTGAGGCATTTATATATTTACACATCAAACACAACCATCAAACAAAACAAGCCAACAGGGCTGCAAATAGTCAAACCAACTAAATACCTAACACCCCACCATCCCGCCTCCTGCTCCCCAATATTCCCCTCCCCGACATCTTAACATCAAAGAAGTTGATGAACGGCTGCCACCTCTGGGCAATCCCCTCCTCAGACCATCCCAAGGCGAACTTTATCTTCTC
Organism: Scyliorhinus torazame; assembly: GCF_047496885.1. Taxonomy (NCBI): domain Eukaryota; kingdom Metazoa; phylum Chordata; class Chondrichthyes; order Carcharhiniformes; family Scyliorhinidae; genus Scyliorhinus; species Scyliorhinus torazame. The sequence goes on from NC_092710.1 coordinate 262,247,165, forward strand.
CAGCCAAACAAACTCTGCCAAGTGACTCATCCACACCTCTGGTTTTGCCGGCCCCGAGTCCCTCTATTCTAATAAGATGCGTCACTGGGCTACCAGGGAGGCAAAGGCCAAGACATCGGCCTCTCTCACCCACGGGTCTTCTGACACTCCATTGATGGCCATTTCCTTACTCGGGACCACCTTTATCTTCAAGACCTCTGACACCACGTTGGCAAACCCCTGCCTAAATCCCCCAAGCTTCGGACAGGCCCAAAATATGTGGACATGATTCGTGGGCCAACCCACGCACTGCCCACACCTATCCTCCACCCCTTCAAAAACCCTGCTCATCCTGGCCACAGTAATATGTGCCCTGTGGAACACCTTACACATGATGAGGACGCGTTCACCATCAAAGCTTCCTCCCACACCCCAGCCTCCACCTCCCTCCCACTTACGCTTAATTACCCCTATCGGGGCTCCCTCCCAATCCATTAACTCCTTATCAATTTCCGACACTTTAGGGCAGCACGGCAGCATAGTGGTTAGCACAGTTGCTTTACGGTTCCAGGGTCCCAGTTTCGATTCCCGGCTGGGTCACTGTCTGTGCGGAGTCTGCACGTTCTCCCCGTGTCTGCGTGGGGTTCCTCCGGGTGCTCCGGTTTCCTCCCACAGTCCACAGACGTGCAGGTTAGGTGGATTGGCCATGCTAAATTGCCCTTAGTGTCCAAAACATGTTCAATGGGGGTTGCGGGGATAGGGTAGATAGGTGGGCTTCAGTAGGGTGCTCTTCGTAAGGGCCGGTGCAGACTCGATGGCCTCCTCCTGCACAGCAAATTCAAGATTCTATACCCTCACCTACCCCTGTTTTTTACACCATCTTGTCCTGTAGACCCTGGGGCAGCAGGTGAGGAAAGGATGGTACCTGCTTCCGGACAAAATCCCTCACCTGCAAATACTGGAATCCATTCACAATGGGCAACTCAAATTCCTCCACCAACCCCTCCAAGCTCGGAAAGCTGCCCCAACAAATAGGTCACCAAACCGCTCAATCCTCGCCCGTCGCCACCCCCGATACCCCCCATCCAGCCCCCCCCGGAGCAAACCTATGATTCCTGCAAATCGGTGCCCAAACCGAGAGATGTAACCCACCCACCCTTCGAACATATTCCAGCAGCACCTTCTTCACCCGCGGGGCCTTGCCTGCCCAAACAAACCCTGAAATCAGTGCATTCACCCTCCTAAAAAAAGCCTTAGGAATGAAGATCGGGAGATTCTAGAACACAAACAAGAACCGTGGGAGGACCATCATCTTCACGGATTGCACCTGTCCTGCCAGCGACAGCACATCCCACCTCCTGAAATTCCCTTTCATCTGTTCCAGCAACCACGCCAGATTCATCTTGTGCAATTGCTTCCATCCCCGCGCCACCTGAATACGAAAAGATGAAAGCTCGCCCCCACTAGTCTAAACGGCAACACCCCCACTAGTCTAAACGGCAACACCCCCAGCCTCTTCTCCTGCCCCCTCACTTGAATCGGAAAAACCTCGCTCTTCTCCGTACTCAGTCTATATTCCAAAAAACGACCAAACTCCTCGAATATACCCAGAATACCCCCCAATACCTTCCAAAGGGTTTGAAATGTAGAGCAGCAGATCGTCCACGTAAAGCGAGACCCTGTGCTCCCCCCGCCAGTCCCTTGGCACTCTCAGTGCCATTGCCAAGGGCTCTATAGCCAATTCAAAGAGCAATGGGGAAAGTGGGCATCCCTGCCTCATTTCTCAGTGCAGCCTGAAATATTCTGAATTCACCCGGTTCGTTCGTACACTCGCTATCGGCGCCCGGTAGAACAACCGGACCCAATCCACAAATCCTTGCCCAAACCCAAATCGCCCAGCACCTCCCACAGGTAGTCCCACTCCACCCGGTCGAAGGCCTCCCCATCCATGGCCACCACCACCTCCACACTTCGTCCCTCCGGAGCATCATTATAATATTCAACAACTGCCTGATGTTGGTCGACAAATGCCTCCCCTTAACAAACCCCGTCTGGTCCTCCCCTATCACCCCTGGCACACAGTCCTCAATCCTTGAGGCCAAGATCTTGGCCAACAACTTGGCATCCACATTTAACAGTGAAATTGGCCTATAAGACCTACACTGCTCCGGAATCCTTATCCCTCTTTAAAATTAAAGATATCAAGGCCTGCGATAATGTGGGGGATAGCACCCCCAGCTCCCTCGCCTCATTTAACACTCTTACCAGCAGGAGCACCAAGTCCCCTGAAAACGTTTTGTAAAATTCCACTGGAAACCCTTTTGGGCCCGGGGCTTTCCCCGCCTGCATCTCCCCCATGTCCTGCACAACCTCCACCAGCCCAATGAGGGCTCCCAATCCCTCCACCAGGTCCTCCTACCCCAGGGACCTGCAACCCCTCCAAAAAACTTCTCAAACCCTCCACCGCAGCCATGGGCTCCGATAAGTAGAATTTCTTATCAAAGTCCCCGAACACCCTATTCACCCCCACTGGATCCAAGACCCTGTCTCTCTTCCCCCCCACTGCCCCCCCCCACCCTAATCCTTCACCTTTCTGAACTCCCTCGCCGCCTCCTGCTTCCTCAATTGATGCGTCAACATTCAACTTGCCTTTTCCACGTACCTATTTAGCTTTCCTCAACTACCCTACCGCCTTACCCGTGGTTATCAGCCCAAACTCCATCGGAAGTTTCTGTCGCATCCTCAACATCTCCAGGGCCTCCGAATACCTCCTATCCACCTGCAAAATCTCCTTCACTAACCCCGCCAGCTCCCTCCACTAACCTTGCCATCTCTGCCCGCTCCGTCTTATCTCTCTGTGCCCGCATTGTAATAAACTCCCCCTTACTACTGCCTTCAGTGTCTCCCATAGCGTGGCGGCCGAAACCGTACCCCTGTCATTCAGCTCCACATATCCCCGAATAGCAGCCCTCACCCGCTCACAAACATCCCCATTTGCCAACAGCCCCACATCTAACCTCCACTGCGGGACCCCCCCCACAATCACCTGCAAGTCTATCCAATGCGGCGCATGATCTGAAACCACAATTGCCAAGTGCTCCGAACCGACCACCCCCGCCAACCACGTCCTATCCAAAACAAAATAGTTGATTCGGGGGTACACCCTGTGGCAGCATTCCTTTTCTGCCACAGACAGAATTTGTTTCCGTTCACTGCCCTTGCTCAGTCTGTTTGTGTAGGAGAGGTGTGTTTTCTTACCCTCTAATTTCCAGCAGCAACAATAGAGATTATTTATTATCACAAACTTGCCCTGGAATTTAAAATATGGCATCACACACAAACTCTCATGCATGCAAAGATTAGATACAGTTGAAGGTAAAAATAAGAGGTCACAAAGATGATTGATGCAGGTAGGGCAGTGGATGTTGTCTATATGGACTTCAGTAAGGCCTTTGACAAGGTCCCTCATGGTAGACTGGTACAAAAGGTGAAGTCACACGGGATCAGGGGTGAGCTGGCAAGGTGGATACAGAACTGGTTAGGTCATAGAAGGCAGAGAGTAGCAATGGGAGGGTGCTTTTCTAATTGGAGGGCTGTGACTAGTGGTGTTCCTCAGGGATCAGTGCTGGGACCTTTGCTGTTCATAGTATATATAAATGATTTGCAGGAAAATGTAACTGGTCTGATTAGTAAGTTTGCAGACGACACACAGGTTGGTGGAATTGCGGATAGCGATGAGGACTGTCAGAGGATAGAGCAGGATTTAGATTGTTTGGAGACTTGCGCGGAGAGATGGCAGATGGAGTTTAATCCGGAAATGTGAGGTAATGCATTTTGGAAGGTCTAATGCAGGTAGGGAATATACAGTGAATGGTAGAACACTCAAGAGTATTGAAAATCAGAGAGATCTAGATGTACAAGTCCACAGGTCACTGAAAGGGGCAACACAGACGGAGAAGGTAGTCAATAAGGCATACAGCATGCCTGCCTTCATTGGCCGGGGCACTGAGTTTGAGTATAAGAATTGGCAAGTCATGTTGCAGCTGTATAGAACCTCAGTTAGGCCACACTTGGAGTATAGTGTTCAATTCTGGTCGCCACATTACCAGAAGAATGTGGAGGCTTTAGAGAGGGTGCAGAAGAGATTTACCAGGATGTTGCCTGGTATGGAGGGCATTAGCTATGAGGAGCGGTTGAATAAACTCGGTTTGTTCTCACTGGAATGACGGAGGTTGAGGGGCGACCTGATAGAGGTCTACAAAATTATGAGGGGCATAGACAGAGTGGATAGTCAGAGACTTTTTCCCAGGGTAGAGGGGTCAATTACTAGGGGGCATAGGTTTAAGGTGCGAGGGGCAAGGTTTAGAGGAGATGTACGAGGCAAGTTTTTTACTCCGAGGGCAGTGGGTGCCTGGAACTTGCTGCCGGAGGAGGTGGTGGAAGCAGGGATGATCGTGACATTTAAGGGGCATCTTGACAAATACATGAATAGGATGGGATTAGAGAGATACGGACCCAGGAAGTGTAGAAGATTTTAGTTTAGACGGGCAGCATGGTCGGCACGGGCTTGGAGGGCCGAAGGGCCTGTGCTGTACTTTTCTTTGTTCTTTGTTCTTTGATATGGTTGTAACTTATACTCTCAGTTTCTTCATGACAGGCCTGTAGTTTCTTAGATGGCAGTGAAATGAAAGTCTGGTTGTTGTGGGACACCACTAGTCACATCCTGCCTATTAGAGTACCCACCCTTGATTCCGACTCTGTTCTCTGCAGTTCAGCCAGTTTACTAGCCAAGTCAATCATTTGCCTTCAAATCCATCAGTTTCAGATGACAATCACTTAATAAAATATTCTCAGGAAGTCCATGGAAAATAGTATGCATAGATATCCTTCCAACCACGAATAATAATAATCTTTATTTGTGTCACAAGTAGGCTTACATTAAGACTGTAATGAAGTTATTATAGACCCATCACATTTTTCTAACAACAAATGCTAGGTTACTTGGTCTATGTTTCCACAATCTCTCTCAGTTATTTTAGTCATGATGTGGAGATGCCGGCGTTGGTCTGGGGTGAGCACAGTAAGAAGTTTTACAACACCAGGTTAAAGTCCAACAGGTTTGTTTCGATGTCATTTTAGTAGCAGCGATACAAGCACAATTTTTCAATTTAAAGGTACGATTTCCGAATTGGAAGATTGTAGTTAGGGCCTCAGTGTCTCTGGAATGGAAACCATCTGATCTTGGGGATTTGTCTCTCTTTTGTGTTTTAATTTCTCCATTACTTTTGCTTATGTTAATTTTGTTCACTTTCTGTCCCTAATTCAATAGTACGATACATTACAACGTAAAACACAGCCTCATTTTTTTCATACTTTTGCATGTACCCTGAGTATAAATCAGTCCCACCCCATAGCTACTGAATGCTTTACTTGCGTTGGTAGTTGGCCTCAAGTTTCACCCCGGGAGTATATCTTTTACTTGCCTTATACTATAAGTTGGTGCATGGATCAAGCAGGTGAGATGGGCTGATTTTGAAAGATGATGTGTGGGAGTTTCAAGACATGCCGAAACATAGCAGACCATGCATGGCATGGCGAGTGACAAATACAATCGGTCCGCTAGCAAAAGTAGTGAAGTACGAAGCTACTTTCAAGCTAAAAGTCATAAATTTTGTTAACATGTCAAATAACCGTGCAGCAGTGAGGGGATTCGGTGCAAGTGGAAAGCTGGTATGTGAATTGAAGAAGTAGGCCCTGAAGCTGGTGAAGATGAAATGTGCCATCAGAACAAGGATCAGCCACTGACCTGATCTTGAAAAGCATGTGTCGGAGTGGGTCCTCGCAAATCATTGGAATAGTTAAACCATCATCAGAAATGCAGTGCCCATATATGCACTTAAGTGGGCCCAATCAAACGCTGAGTCCAGCAAACATTTAAGACCAACAGCTAGTTGTATCCACTTTATGGAATTAAACAATTTAATCTCATGGCAGAAGACAAAGATCACTCAGACTACCAAAATATTTTAATGCAAAGATTGCTAGTTTCGAGCAATTATCATCAGATAGCAGCTAAAATATGATTATCCATTCAGCCATATCGACAACATGGATGAAATGCCCATGAATTTCAATATGTCCAGCAACTGATCTATGGAATGACACTGCAATGAAGTTACTGTGAAAAACCCCTCGTTGCCACACTCTGGCGTCTGTTCCGGTACACTGAGGGAGAATTCAGAATGTACCATTTACCTAACAGCATGTCTTTTGGAACTTGTGGGAGGAAACCGGAGCACCCGGAGGAAACCCATGCAGACACAGGGAGAACGTGCAGACTCTGCACAGTGAACCAAGCCGGGAATCGAACCTGGGACCTATGGTGCTGTGAAGCAACACTGCTAACCACTGTGCTACCGTACCGTGGATGGATGAGGATGGAGTGAAGGTGGGGCTCAATAATGTCCGGAATAGTCACCCTGGTGACCTATGTAAAGAAGGCAGCTCAGTAGTGTGAGCCATTTTCAGATCCATTATACCTGATGAAATCAAGAGATGTTTACGAAGAAATGAACACCCACATTGCAATCATTCGATGGGGAGACAGTGGTGTAGTCTTAATGTATTGGATTAATAATGCAGAGGCCAAGGCTAATATTCTGGAGACATGGGTTCCAATCCCACCGTGGCAGATGGTGGAATTTACATTCAAATAAAAAAATCTTCCATAAAACTATCATCAATTGTCGTAAAAACACATCTAGCTTTCTAGTATCCTTTGGGGCAGGAAACCTGCTGTTCGTACATGATCTTGCTGACATGGGACTCGAGATCCACATCAATGTGGTTGTCTCACTAACTACCCTCTGAAATGGCCTAGTAAGTGACTAAGTTCAATAGAATTGGGGATGGGCAACAAATCCAAGCGTTGCCAGTGATGCCCACATCCCATGAAAGAATATAATATATATATATTAAAGAAACAGAGTCTATGGATGTGTGCGAGGAACAAGCCATTCAAAGATCCGGATTGTGCTGAAGGATAGAGGAAAAAACTTTCACAAAAAATGCGGAATATCCAATTCAATGGAATGGGGGAGGAGGGGGAGAAGCTGATTTTTTTGTGGAGGCACGATGTTGAAAGTAAAAGCACCCCATCTGATTTAGAGTTGGATCCTTATGATGACACCATGGCCAAAGTAACTCGGAATTAATGTGATGATTTTTTTTTTGTCTCGAATGCCGAAGACAATAAATTTGATGGTTTTAAAACACTTTGACCATAAAATGTAGGAGCAGAAGAAGCCATTCAGCCCATCAAATCTGGTTTGTCATTCAGTGAGATCATGACTGATCTGATGTGATCATCCTCAACTCCACTTTCCCACCATATCCCTCTAACCCTTGATTCCCTTACTGATTAAAATTCTGTCCATCTTAGCCTTGAACATAATGACCCAGCTTTTATAGTTCTCTGCGATAAAGAATTGCACAGATTCACCCTCTTGAGAGAAGTTATTTCTCCTCATCACTGTCTTAAATGGATGACCCCTTACTCTGAGTTTATGCCCTCTGGTCCTAGACTCTCCCACAAGGGGAAACAGCCTCTCCGCATCTATCCCCTCAATAAGGTCACCTCTCATTCTTGTAAATCCCAATGCATACAGGCACAACCTACTCAACATCTTTGCAGGAGCAGGCCAGTCGATTTCAGTGGGAGCGGTGCGTTAGTGATTTCTGGGAGACCTTCACAGGAGCAGGGCAAGAGTTATAGCTGGGGGAAGGGCAATTATGATGCCATTAGACGTTACTTGGGGGGGGGGGGGGGGGGATAAGGTGGAGAAGTAGGCTGCAAGTGTTGGGCACACTGGATAAGTGGAGCTTGTTCAAGGATCAGCTACTGCGTGTTCTTGATAAGTATGTACCGGTCAGGCAGGGAGGAAGGCGTAGAGCGAGGGAACCGTGGTTTACCAAAGAAGTGGAATCTCTTGTTAAGAGGAAGAAGGAGGCCTATGTGAAGATGAGGTGTGAAGTTTCAGTTGGGGCGTTGGATAGTTACAAGGTAGCGAGGAGAGATCTAAAGAGAGAGCTAAGACGAGCAAGGAGGGGACATGAGAAGTATTTGGCAGGTAGGATCAAGGAAAACCCAAAAGCTTTCTATAGGTATGTCAGGAATAAGCGAATGACTAGGGTAAGAGTAGGACCAGTCAAGGACAGGGATGGGAAGTTGTGTGTGGAGTCTGATGAGATAGGCCAGGTACTAAATGAATATTTTTCGTCAGTATTCACTCAGGAAAAAGATAATGTTGTGGAGGAGAATGCTGAGACCCAGGCTATTAGAATAGATGGCATTGAGGTACGTAGGGAAGAGGTGTTGGCAATTCTGGACAGGCTGAAAATAGATAAGTCCCCGGGGCCTGATGGGATTTATCCTAGGATTCTCTGGGAGGCCAGGGAAGTGATTGCTGGACCTTTGGCTTTGATTTTTATGTCATCATTGGCTACAGGAATAGTGCCAGAGGACTGGAGAATAGCAAATGTGGTCCCTTTGTTCAAAAAGGGGAGCAGAGGCAACCCCGGCAACTATAGACCGGTGAGCCTCACGTCTGTAGTGGGTAAAGTCTTGGAGGGGATTATAAGAGACAAGATTTATAATCATCTAGATAGGAATAATATGATCAGGGATAGTCAGCATGGCTTTGTGAAGGGTAGGTCATGCCTCACAAACCTTATCGAGTTCTTTGAGAAGGTGACTGAACAGGTAGACGAGGGTAGAGCAGTTGATGTGTATATGGATTTCAGCAAAGCGTTTGATAAGGTTCCCCACGGTAGGCTATTGCAGAAAATACGGAGGCTGGGGATTGAGGGTGATTTAGAGATGTGGATCAGAAATTGGCTAGCTGAAAGAAGACAGAGGGTGGTGGTTGATGGGAAATGTTCAGAATGGAGTTCAGTTACAAGTGGCGTACCACAAGGATCTGTTCTGGGGCCGTTGCTGTTTGTCATTTTTATCAATGACCTAGAGGAAGGCGCAGAAGGGTGGGTGAGTAAATTTTCAGACGATACTAAAGTGGGTGGTGGTGTCGATAGTGTGGAAGGATGTAGCAGGTTACAGAGGGATATAGATAAGCTGCAGAGCTGGGCTGAGAGGTGGCAAATGGAGTTTAATGTAGAGAAGTGTGAGGTGATTCACTTTGGAAGGAATAACAGGAATGCAGAATATTTGGCTAATGGTAAAGTTCTTGGAAGTGTGGATGAGCAGAGGGATCTAGGTGTCCATGTACATAGATCCCTGAAAGTTGCCACCCAGGTTGATAGGGTTGTGAAGAAGGCCTATGGAGTGTTGGCCTTTATTGGTAGAGGGATTGAGTTCCGGAGTCAGGAGGTCATGTTGCAGCTGTACAAAACTGGGACGGCCACATTTGGAGTATTGCGTACAGTTCTGGTCACCGCATTATAGGAAGGACGTGAGGCTTTGGAGCGGGTGCAGAGGAGATTTACCAGGATGTTGCCTGGTATGGAGGGAAAATCTTATGAGGAAAGGCTGATGGACTTGAGGTTGTTTTCGTTAGCGAGAAGAAGGTTAAGAGGAGACTTGATAGAGGCATACAAAATGATCAGGGGGTTAGATAGGGTGGACAGTGAGAGCCTTCTCCCGCGGATGGAAATGGTTGGCACGAGGGGACATAGCTTTAAACTGAGGGGTAATAGATATAGGACAGAGGTCAGAGGTAGGTTCTTTACGCAAAGAGTAGTGAGGCCGTGGAATGCCCTACCTGCAACAGTAGTGAACTCGCCAACATTGAGGGCATTTAAAAGTTTATTGGATAAACATATGGATGATAATGGCATAGTGTAGGTTAGATGGCTTTTGTTTCGGTGCAACATCGTGGGCCGAAGGGCCTGTACTGCGCTGTATCGTTCTATATGTTCTATGTTATGCAGTTGCAAGAACACTGGTCCCAGCACGGTTCAGATATAGGCTGTCCCAACGGTACAAACCCTACTTTCTCCAGTACTGATGCCAGTGCCCGACGAACTGCTAAAGGTACCTTTGTGCAATTCATTTATTGAATAAACCACACCACATTACCGTAATGAATTATCAATGTTCTGTAGTTTTCATATTTCAAAATTGCAACCCCTACGCCCACGTAGGTTCACATTTTCTATTCCGTGCATAGGTTGACCCCTTTTATGGAGACTTTAAAAGTTGTCTTATACGCTAGGACCTGTGATAGTTTCCATGGGATGTTTAGAATGCTGACCTCTTACTGTTAATATTGATATGGGGGAAAGGGAGTTAAAATCAAAGCCAGAGCTCTCTGGTTTATGGATTTGAAGAGTAGGTAAAGCAGAAAAAGTGATGACAGATGTCAGCATGGTAATACGTGGGAGAATCAGGCTGAATATAATAAAGTACATCGAAGAAGTGAGAAAGGAAATGGGAGGCAAATAGACAGTGCAAGGATATTTTAAAAAATTTGTTCATGGGGATGTGGGTGTCGCTGGCTGAGCCAGCATTTATTGCCCATTCCTGAGGATTTAAGAGTCAATCACATTGCTGTGGGAGAATGTGCAAACTCCATACGGACAGTGACTCGGGGCGGGATCGATCCCGGGTCCTCGACGTCGTGAGACAGAAGTGCTTGCCAGTGTGTCACTCCCCTGCTTGACTTAAAGATACATGTCCATTAATCACCCATGGATTGAAATGATAATGGCAAAATAAATGAAAGGGAATAAATAGTGGACCACTACTGTTTTTGATATACCTTAAGGATTTGGATTTTCTTTATTCATGAGTTGTGATCATCGCTGGCAAGGCCTATTCCTAGTTGCCCTTGATGAAGTGGTGATGTACAGTCTTGAACTGCTGCAGCCATGTGGTGTATCTCGATCCACAGTGCTCTTGGAGAGGGCATTCCAGGATTTTGACCTATTGGCATCGAAGTAAAGGGGATGGTTAGAATCTGTTTTGTTGAGGTGGACAGTGCCTGGTGTGAATGCTACCTTTTAAAGATAGCTCCAATTTTTTTTATTCTTGGACCTTACCCACTCTCCCGGATACAGTGTTATTCTAAAAAGAATTCTCTTGACTGTGTTGTTTCAACATGTTGAGTTATCAGCATCGTTGAGCTGTTCAACTTGTCAAGGGATATCAAATGTTGTTATTTGTCAACTGCTGGCAGTTTACTTTGCTATACCATAGTTATCCAGTAATTTTCTATACTGTAGCACTCCAGTAGCTTTTAAATGCAGTTCATCAAGGAAAAGACTGCCTTGGAAGTTTTCAAGTAGCTTGGTAGCACGGTAGCATTGTGGATAGCACAATTGCTTCACAGCTCCAGGTCCCAGGTTCGATTCCGGCTTGGGTCACTGTCTGTGCGGAGTCTGCACATCCTCCCCGTGTGTGCGTGGGTTTCCTCCGGGTGCTCCGGTTTCCTCCCACAGTCCAAAGATGTGCAGGTTAGGTGGATTGGCCATGATAAATTGCCCTTAGTGTCCAAAATTGCCCTTGGTCTTGGGTGGGATTACTGGGTTATGGGGATAGGGTGGAGGTGTCGACGTTGGGTAGGGTGCTCTTTCCAAGAGCCGGTGCAGACTCGATGGGCCGAATGGCCTCCTTCTGCACTGTAAATTCTATGATTGTACTGTCCTTAGGAAAAAAGATAGATAGATTGTCATTTTATACAATGACTGAAGAGTAATCGCTGTTGCAATTTAAGACATGCAGCAAGATCCCAGAAGCAGCCACAAAATAAACCATTATCATATGTTTTATAAAAGCAAAATACTGTGGATGCTGGAATTCTGAAATAAAAACAGAAAATGCTGGATCAACTCAGCAGGCCTGGCAGCATCTGTGTAGAGAGAAACAAAGTTTTTAAAAAAAATTAGCATACCCAATTATTTTTTTCCAATTAAGGGCCAATTTAGCATGGCCAATCCACCTACCCTGCACATCTTTGGGTTGTGGGGGTGCGAGAAACAAAGTTAACGCTTCAAGTTCATATTGATGTGTTAGGCAGGTCGGTTCGGTGTGGACTGCACTTGATGCAGCGATGCGAGTAACAGACCTCTAACACTGTAGAAGATCCAACACGGTTTTATTGAACGATAGAACTAACATACATATTTAACTGTGGGTTGACACTATACTGAACTGACTGGAGACCTTGCACTAGCCTGACCAGACTTACTAGCTACCGCATGGTGTTTGCACTGTGCTAGCTCGTGGACTCTGACTGTCTCAGTGGCTGGGTCCAGAGAGAGCGGGAAACCTAGTGCCCTCTGGCTTTATAGTGGTGGTGTCCTGTCTGGTGATTGGCTGCACTGTGCTGTTTGCTTACTGGTCATCCTGTGTGTTAATCACTGCCTGTCTGCACTTCATTATATACATGCGTGGATATTATGACATCTCCCCTCTTTTAAAAACAAAATTAAATACTAAGGTGTGGATGCTTATACCTGACTATATACAGAAAGATGTCTAAACGAACGTATATACATAGGAAGGTTGCGATAATGCAGATACATGGCAAACAAAACTATATTTACAGAGGTCCAATTGATGAAATCACAAAAATGTACAAAAGCTCAGTCTTTGTGGTGGGCGCCGAATTATAGTTGATTGCTGCAGAGGCAGATTAGGAGCCGCCTGCGCTTGGAGAGGTAGGATCGCTGGCATTGCGGTGGGCGCGTGGACCGGCAGGATTGCTCGTAGATCGGTGGCCTCGTGGTAGGGTAGGTCCAGAGGAGGCATCGTAGGCGGCAGGGCACACTGGTCAGGTAGCGGGCGTGGAACTCCTCGCAGTGCCCGTCTGTTGCGCCGTAGCAGGGAGCCATCAGCCATGCGGACAAGGAATGATCTTGGGGCCACTTGTTTGAGCACAACAGCTGTGGCTGACCAGCAGCCCTCCGGCAACTGTACGCGAACATGATCAGTTGGGGCCAGCTCAGGCAGATCCGTGGCATGGGCATCGTACGTGGCTTTCTGTTGGGCCCGTGACTGCTGCACTTTCTGTAGGACCGTGAGGTGGTCAAGGTCGGGAACGTGGATGTCTGGAACTGTGGTTCTCGGAGTGCGATTCATGAGCATCTGGGCTGGAGACAACCCAGTGGACAGTGGGGTCGCCCTGTATGCCAGCATCGCCAGGTTAAAGTCGGAGCCTGAATCTGTAGCTTTGCACAGCAGCCGCTTTACAATGTGGACCCCTTTTTCGGCCTTCCCATTTGACTGCGGGTAGTGGGGACTGGAGGTTACGTGACGGAAGTTGTAGGACTGTACGAAGTCAGACCATTCCTGGCTGTAAAAGCAAGGACCGTTGTCGCTCATTACCGTGAGCGGTATCCCATGCCTGGCGAACGTTTCTTTGCAGGCTTTGATTACCGCCTTCGATGTGAGGTCGGACAGTTTCACTACTTCTGGGTAACTGGAGAAGTAGTCGACTAGGAGTACGTAGTCACACCCCTTGGCGTGGAAAAGGTCTACACCTACTTTGGACCATGGAGAGGTCACGATCTCGTGCTGCTGCAACGTTTCTTTGGGTTGAGCTGGCTGAAACTTCTGATAGGTAGGGCAGTTGAGGAGTGTCGGCAATGTACTGGCTGATGCCCGGCCAATAGACCGCCTCCCGAGCTCTGCGTCGGCATTTCTCGACTCCAAGGTGACCCTCATGGAGTTGACCCAGCACCATAGCACGCATACTCTGAGGAATTACGATTCTGTTGAGTTTCAGAAGGATTCCCTCCACCACCTTCAGGTCGTCTTTTACGTTATAGAACTGGGGACATTGTCCCTTCTGCCAGCCATTGCTGAGGTGCTGCATCACGCGCTGCAGCAGAGGATCCTTGGCTGTCTCCTCACGAATTTGGACCACCCGTTCGTCGGAGGCCGGAAGGTTCGAGGCACACAACTGCACTTGGGCTTCTGTGTGGCAGATGAAGTCACTTTATGCATGCGGTGTGTTAATGGATCTGGATAGGGCATCTGCAACGATCAGCTCTTTACCTGGCGTGTAAACCAGTTCGAAGTCGTAGCCGCGTAGCTTTAGAAGAATACGCTGTAACCGAGGTGTCATGTCGTTTAAATCCTTCTGGATTATGTGGACTAGAGGCCTGTGGTCCGTCTCTACCGTGAATTTCGGCAGGCCATAAACATAGTCGTGGAACTTGACTATCCCTGTTAGGAGGCCCAGACACTCCTTCTCAATCTGAGTGTACGCCACTGGAGCCCAGGACGCGGAGTCATCCCACTGAAGGAGCACCGCCCCAATGCCGTCCTGGCTTGCATCAGTTGATATCTTGGTTTCCTTGGTTGGGTTGAAGAACGCTGGGACCGAGGCTGTCATGAGTTTTGCTTTCAGCTTGCGCCATTCCTCTTCTTGCGTGGGAAGCCACTGGAATTCCGTCGACTTTTTGACGAGATGCGGAGGGCCGTGGTGTGGGATGCCATATTGGGAATGAATTTCCCGAGGAAGTTGAGCATTCCGAGCAAGCGGTGGACCGCCTTTTGTCCTCCGGGGTCTTCTTGGCGTTGATCGCCGAGACCTTGTCGCCATCTGGCCGTACACCCTGCTGCGAGATGTGGTCACCGAGGAATTTGATCTCCGATTTACCAAATGAGCACTTGGCCCTGTTGAGCTGAAGACCGTGTTCATGGATTCTTTGGAATACCTGCTTGAGGCGAGCGATGTGTTCCTGAGGCGTTGTGGACCAGATAATGACATCGTCAACGTACACTCAAAACCCCCTAGATGCCCTCCATCATCTGTTCCATGATGCGATGAAATACTTCGGAGGCAGATATGATGCCAAAAGGCATCCGGTTGTAGCAGTAAAGACCAAACGGGATGTTGAACGTGCACAACTTGCGACGCGTCCAGTTGTATTTGCCAAAAACCCTTGGAGGCGTCGAGCTTAGTAAAGAATTTGGCATGAGCCATCTCACTGGTCAACTCTTCTTGTTTTGGTATCGGGTAATGCTCCCTCATGATGTTGCGGTTTAGATCCTTAGGGTCAATGCAAATGCGAAGCTCCCCTGACGGCTTCTTGACGCAGACCATGGAGCTGACCCAGTCTGTGGGCTCTGTAACCTTTGATATGATGGCCTGGTCTTGGAGGTCCTGTAATTGCTTCTTCAGACGATCCTTGAGGGTGCCGGCACCCGGCGAGGTGCATGAATTACAGGGGTGGCGTTCGGCTTGAGCAGGATTTTGTATCGGTATGGAAGTGTGCCCATTCCGTCGAACACGCTGTGGTACTGCGTGATGATGTCATCTATGTCGGCTTGCAAGTTTCCATCGGGCGAGGCCGTCGCCGGTGATGTGACATGGTGTGGACGCGTCGAACAAGGTTCAGGAGTTTTCAGGCACGAGCACCGAGCAGAGATGCACTGTCAGGCCCGGCGATTTCAAACTGCAGTGTCCATAAGACCATAAGACATAGGAGCGGAAGTAAGGCCATTCGGCCCATCGAGTCCACTCCACCATTCAATCATGGCTGATTTCAACTCCATTTACCCGCTCTCTCTCCATAGCCCTTAATTCCTCGAGAAATCAAGAATTTATCAACTTCTGTCTTAAAGACACTCAACGTCCCGGCCTCCACCGCCCTCTGTGGCAATGAATTCCACAGACCCACCACTCTCTGGCTGAAGAAATTTCTCCTCATCTCTGTTCAAAAGTGACTCCCTTTTATTCTAAGTCTGTGCCCCCGGGTCCTAGTCTCCCCTGCTAATGGAAACAACTTCCCTACGTCCACCCTATCTAAGCCATTCATTATCTTGTAAGTTTCTATTAGATCACCCCTCAACCTCCTAAACTCCAATGAATATAATCCCAGGATCCTCAGACGTTCATCGTATGTTAGGCCTACCATTCCTGGGATTATCCATGTGAATCTCCGCTGGACCCGCTCCAGTGCCAGTATGTCCTTCCTGAGGTGTGGGGCCCAAAATTGCTCACAGTATTCTAAATGGGGCCTAACTAGTGCTTTATAAAGCTTCAGAAGTACATCCCTGCTTTTATATTCCAAGCCTCTTGAGATAAATGACAACATTGCATTTGCTTTCTTAATTACGGACTCAACCTGCAAGTTTACCGTTGGGAGTCCTAGTCCAGGATTCTCTAAGTCCCTTTGCACTTCAGCATTATGAATTTTGTCACCGTTTAGAAAATAGTCCAAGCCAAAGTGCAAGACCTCGCACTTGCCCATGTTGAATTTCATCAGCCATTTCTTGGACCACTCTCCTAAACTGTCTAAATCTTTCTGCAGCCTCCCCACCTCCTCAATACTACCTGCCCCTCCACCTACCTTTGTATCATCGGCAAACTTAGCCAGAATGCCCCCAGTCCTGTCATCTGTTTCGTTAATATATAAAGAGAACAGCTGTGGCCCCAACACTGAACCTTGCGGGACACCACGCGTCACCGGTTGCCATTCCGAAAAAGAACCAATTATCCCAACTCTCTGCCTTCTGACTGACAACCAATCGTCAATCCATGTTAGTACCTTGCCTCGAATACCATGGGCCCTTATTTTACTCAGCAGTCTCTTGTGAGGCACCTTATCAAAGGTCTTTTGGAAGTCAAGATAGATAACATCCATTGGCTCTCCTTGGTCTAACCTATTTGTTATCTCTTCAAAGGACTCTTAACAGGTTTGTCAGGCACGACCTCCCCTTACTAAATCCATGCTGACTTGTCCTAATCCGACCCTGCACTTCCAAGAATTTAGAAATCTCATCCTTAACGATGGATTCTAGAATCTTGCCAACAACTGAGGTTAGGCTAATTGGCTTCTTCTTGAACAGGGGGGGTTACAACAGTGATTTTCCAATCCTCTGGGACTTTCCCTGACTCCAGTGACTTTTGAAAAATCATAATTAACGCCTCCACTATTTCTTCAGCTATCTCCTTTAGAACTCTAGGATGTAGCCCATCTGGGCCCGGAGATTTATCAAATTTTAGACCTCTTAGTTTCTCTAGCATTTTCTCCTTTGTGATGGCTACCATATTCAACTCTGCCCCCTGACTCTCCTGAATTGTTGGGATATTACTCATGTCTTCTACTGTAAAGACTGACGCAAAGTACTTATTTAGTTCCTCAGCTATTTCCTTGTCTCCCATCACTAGATTACCAGCGTCATTTTGGAGCGGCCCAATGTCTACTTTTGCCTCCCGTTTGTTTTTAATGTATTTAAAGAAACTTTTACATTCATTCCTTGATTGCCTTATTGGATACCCAAAGTTGACACGAGCCACTGGCAGCTATGGCGTTGCCATTGTAGTCAAGGAGCTGGCAGGCCGGTGGAAGAATGCTTGGTTTGGCGCGGATGGTGTTGTGGTCGGATTTCGAGATGAGGTTCGCCGATGTGCCGGTATCCAGTTTGAACCGGATGCGGGCCTTGTTCACTGAGGACTGCAGACCACTCGTCGTCGGGATCCACACTGAGGATCGAGAGGTGTTGTGTAGGTGTGGTGGAAGGCAGCGCATGTGTAGTTATGATGCCCACCCGGGGACTTGAGGCACTCAGCATCAGGGTCCGTTGGGCTGTCGGGATCGTACTCTGCATGCCTTGTTGTATTGAGCGAACATTTCTGCGCCTCAGCTGGGATCGCTGACTGCTGAGCGGTGGAGCAGATCTGCAAAGGGCTGCGTAGTGGCCAAGCTTGCCACACTGTAGACACCGCCGTCCTTTGCTGGACATTGCCGCTTTAAGTGGGCGGAGCCACAATTCGGACACGTCATGACGCTGACATCACGTTCCGTGCGCCATCGCGCATGCGCAATGCGGTTAGTCGACGTTCGCACCTACACAGTCGGGCTGTCTGGCTTATTGTCCACTCAATCGTGGCGCGCTTGCGCAGGGACCCGGGAAAAGCGCGCGAAACGGCCACTCTCCTCGATGCTCAGTGCCTGCACCCGTTCCGCCTCGTGGGAGGCCAGCTTCGCAGTTTCTGCCGCCCTGATGTGGGAGTAACGATTCTTAGCATGCTCATGGACAACGCACGTCTCGATAGCGACAGAGAGGGTCAACTGTTTGACTGTCAGGACCTGCTGCCGAAGGGAGTCGGAGTGGACCCCGAAAACAATCTGATCCCGGATCATGGAATCAGCCGTCGAGCCATAGTTACATGACTGCGCTAGGATGCGGAGATGGTTGATGAAGGACTGAAAAGGTTAATCCTTACCCTGAAGCCTCTGTTGGAAAACGTTCAAAGCTCTCATTCACCTCAATGTCGCAGTGGCTGTCAAACTTCAGCAGGACTGTTTTGAATTTTGTTTTGTCTTCGCCGTCAGCGAACGTGAGGGAGTTGTAGATGTGGATGGCGTGGTCCCCCGCGGTGGCGAGAAATAGCGCGATCTTCCTGGCATCCGATGCTGCTTCGAGGTCGGAGGCCTCGATGTACCAGAGGAACTTTTGCTTGAAGAGCTTCCAATTTGCGCCGAGGTTGCCGGAGATGCAGAGCTGCGGAGGAGGCTGGATGGTTTCCATGTCACTGGATGGCTGCTTGCTGGTCAATGCTGATTCATTCGAGGTAGGTCCATCAATTTTCCGTATCACTCTGTGGTACCATGATGTGTTAGGCAGGTCGGTTCGGTGTGGACTGCACTTGATGCAGCGATGCGAGTAACAGACCTCCAACACTGTAGAAGATCCAACATGGTTTTATTGAACAATAGAACTAACATACATATTTAACTGTGGGTCGACACTATACTGAACTGACTGGAGACCTTGCACTAGCCTGACCAGACTTACTAGCTACCGCATGGTATTTGCACTGCTAGCTCGTGGACTCTGACTGTCTCAGTGGCTGGGTCCAGAGAGCGGGAAACCAAGTGCCCTCTGGCTTTATAGTGCTGGTGTCCTGTCTGGTGATTGGCTGCACTGTGCTGTGTGCTTACTGGTCATCCTGTGTGTCAATCACTGCCTGTCTGCATCTCATTATATACATGCGTGGATATTATGACACATATGACTCTTCTGCTCTGAAGAAGAGTCATATTGACTCGAAATGTTAACTGTGTTCCTCTCTCCATTGATGCTGCCAGACCTGCTGAGTTTATGCAGCATTTTCTGTTTTTGTACCATCTGTTTTTGGTGTTGGTTGAGGAATAAATGTTGGCCAGGCCATTGGGAGAATTCCCCATCCACCTACTATTAGTGGTTGAAAAGCTTACTGACTTTTCTTGTCGGTTGTCAAAGCTGTTCAGAATTTCCATCTGAACCTTGAACTCTTAACTTGAATGCATTTCTATAAAACGGTTACTTGGTTATATCTGTTTAAAATGTAGCAAAATAAAAGTTTAGAAGGAGGATAAATTCTGCCAAGATTGTTGAGTTATTTATCGTCTCCAAACTAATTGGATAGGTTGCAATAACTGAAATATGTGCCAAATAGCCAAGTTTACTAAATATGGTTTAAATATGGTACACATGGTTTAATGCTGTTTCTTCCAACAGCAGCTCCTTCTTTGAACCTTTTCCTGTTAGTAGTCTTCCTGTAATGAAATCCATTCATTCTGTGCCTCTTGTGTGCTACGTTAGCAGACTATGAAGATTATAACATGTACATTTGTTCCTGCCTAGTAACAAGGGCGGAACCCTCTTGGGTGGATTGTGATAGAGCTCCAGATCAGTTCAAGAGTTAGTGCATAGCACTTCTTGGGGATTTCAGTCATTCAGTGTTTGTGTCTGTCAGCCAGGAAATGGCCCAGAGGTAAGGGACAAAGACAGGGACAGGAAAATGTTTCCAGCTACGTTTAAAAACATGAAAAGGGCTACAGTTATCATACTTTAAGTGAAGTGGGTTCTAGAAAATCCGGAAGATCCATGAAGGCAGCCAAAGATTGGTGACCTCGTGCTGTGCATCCTAGGTGCAGAAGTGCCCTTTGCAGCAGTGGTGTTCTACATGGCATGGCTGAAGATCTGAAATTGTGCTTGTAAGTTGAAGGTTGCGTGTACTCTGCGACTCCAGGGAAACGGAATCTTGGAAGGCGCGATTGAAACTCTGAGGTGGGCTATCGTTGAAGCCAATCGAGTTGGAGCTACTCTTGGAGAGAATTCCAAGGCAAGATCTTTGAAGGTGAAGGTTGGAAACTTATGAGAAAGACAAAGTTTCATTGGTTGGTTCACATTGTGACAAATGTCTATGTGTTTGTTGAGAAATCCATGGAATTGTATTTGGTCACATTTGGCGTTTATTCTATAGTATGGTGCTTTCAACTACAAATTGCCTGTCAATTCATTGTAAATTGTTTTCAAACATGTACAGTAAAGTTTATTTGTTTATTCAAAGCCCATGGTATCTTGGACTTCCGTCTTGAATCTCAAACTTTGTCTACTTTAAGCTCAATGTTATTGGGTCCTAACAGGATCTCCTCCATGACCTGGGTTCTGGCCAAGGATTGAAACAGATTTTAATTGAGTTTCTTCAGTAGCACTTCATGGGATGTGGATAGTGATGGCAAGGCCACATATATTACTGACTGTCTTGAGAAGATGCTGATGGGCTACTGCCTATTTCACTCGTTATTTTATTTAGCATTATCTTTTAGTTTAAAAAAAAATTAAAAGTGTAAAAATGGGACTCTCCAGGGAATGGAAGTAGACGTGAACAGACTAGTGTTACTGTCCCAGAATTAAGGAAATCAATAGCTGTTTCAACTTTTCCTAGTGGCCTCTATTTTATTTCATATTTTCAGTGCTCATCATTTTACCAGTTTCTAAAAATCAGTCAATGCAATTTATTTTTAGATTTTGAAGATGATGACGTCTATGGCCAGTCAGTAGAGGATGATTACTGCATTTCTCCAGCAACAGGTTTGTTAATGTTATCACATTTCTTTGCAGTACTTACACAAGCTAAACCTGATGAGTAATTTCCATTAAAGTCAAGAAACGAGACTACATGTCACTAACACCTTTTTGCATGTACATTCTTATTTTTACAATGAATATTCTGATACTCATGTATCCTCAGAAATGTTCACTAAAATTATGAATAGCTTTTTTGGGAACATTTTTAACATTTTGGAAAATGTAACCCATTTCTCCAGTCATACTGCTTGCAACACCACAATTGCAGGAGCTATGAGCTTACAAATACTTGACTTCAGGTAGAGAAATCAAAGAAGTTGATTAAGAATTTGTTGTTGAACAAAATTTGTGTAAAATGTTCCTTTACTTCCTCCATCACCTTGAGAAAGTCCTGATTGGAAGCATATACGAAATTGGTGGATAGCTGTATTTTACTATTGATACAGCCAGATGGAGGCTCATTGTGTTTATCCCATTCCTCTGACTTCCCTTAATTTAAACATTTAGTGTGGTAGCCATCTAATGTTATTTGTTCTAAGTTTTAGCAACTCGAATTGTGCAAGGATATGAAAAAATGGACAGGTTGGTCCATACAGCCTGTCCCAAACAGTTATTGTGCAATGAGTCATCATGGCCCCAGGGTTCCTTTTCATTGGCAGTCATGCAATCACCTGGAAGGTGAAAACAATTTTTTAAAAAACTGCGAGGTCAATCAGGTGAAAATTTAAATTGGAGAGCCCCCAAAGGTGATCATAATGTTGTCAGGAGATCAGTGAACATGAAGTGTATGCCCAACACCCCATCCATATTTGCACAGTGATATTAGCCATAACAAAGCGCGTGTCCAGCTTATTGAACTATTACGATGGATCTATATTCACTACATAAGCTGGTAGCTTAATCTAAGTGACAATAACTCTGCATAGAGAGATGCTTCCTCAGATTTAACCAAGTTCTATGTGTTCATAGCTCAAATGCGGAATCCTCTGTATTCCCTCACCTGTCTAGTTCAAATCATCATTCCAAGCATAGTCCAGTCTAGTGCCTTCATCATTCTCTCAAGTTATTGTGAAAACTAAAGTCTCTTAAACAGGTATCCTTCTGGTGACCCTTTCTTGCACCTTTATTCTCAATATTACTCACCTTCTGAGGGACCTTAACTGGCCTCCTTCTGCACCGTAAATTCTCTGATTCTATGAAGTATTCCAGTAGAGGAGTAACCAGGCACTTGTTCTTTTTGTTTTATATTGTACTGTTCTCACAATGCATCATAGAACATAACAGCGCAGTACGGGCTCTTCGGCCCTCGATGTTGCGCCGACCTGTGAAACCAATCTAAAGCACATCTACACGATTCCCTTATCATCCATATGTTTATCCAATGACCATTTAAATGCCCTTAATGTTGGCGAGTCCACTATTGTTGCAGGCAGGGCATTCCACGCCCGTACTACTCTCTGCGTAAAGAACCTACCTCTGATATCTGTCTCCCCTCAATTTAAAGCTATGTCCCCTCGTGCTAGCCATCACCATCCGAGGAAAAAGGCTCTCACTGTCCACCCTATCTAATTCTCTGATCATCTTGTATGCCTCTATTAAGTCACCTCTTAACCTTCTTCTCTCTAACGAAAACAGCCTCAAGTCCCTCAGCCTTTCCTCATAAGATCTTCCCTCCATACCAGGCGACTTCCTGGTAAATCTCCTCTGCACCCTTTCCAATGCTTCCACATCCTTCCTATAATGCGGCGACCAAAACTGCACGCAATACTCCAAATGCGGCCGCACCAGAGTTTTGTACAGCTGCAACATGACCTCATGGCTCCGAAACTCAATCCCTCTACCAATGAAAGCTAACACACCGTACACCTTCTTAACAACCCTATCAACCTGGGTGACAACTTTCAGGGATCTATGTACATGGACACCGAGATCTCTCTGCTCATCCACACTACCAAGAATCTTACCATTAGCCCAGTTCTCTGTATTCCTGTTACTCATTTCAAAATGAATCACCTCACACTTTTCTGCATTAAACTCCATTTGCCACCTCTCAGCCCAGCTCTGCAGCTTATCTATGTCCCTCTGTAACCTGCAACATCCTTCCGCACTGTCCATAACTCCTAGTGCGTTGCTTTATTTTCGTTCTCGTTAACTTCATCTTCAGAATGTACACCATCATAAACTTAAACTCTTAGGTTCCTTTCCCACTCAATAGACTTCAATTCTGTGTCAGGAATGGCATGCTTGGCATTAGAGCTATCTCTATGCTTGACACTACATTTATCTATATGAAATTACATCTTCTAGGTACCATTTTCCCATTGTATCTGTGTCACCAGCAGATTATGTTGTCATTTGTGAACTTGGAGAGAGCTCATCTAGAACCTTAATTCAGATCCTGAAGAGCAGTTGTATCACAATCTTGAGTAACCTGTTATGCAGCAATTTTCCAAAAAGTTTCTTAAAATTCAAATATGCAATTTCCCTCCATTACCAACTTAGTTAGCTCAAATAATTTAAGTAAATGTGTGAGACATGACTTTCTTTTCCAGAAGCCACCTTATGAGGCATTAATGATACGTGCTCTATTGAGTTAGTTGTACAGATTACCTGTAATGATCTCTTCTAACAACTTTCTAATAACTGAAGTTAAGCTAATGAAGCTATAATTTCCTGCTTCTGATTTGTCCTCTTTTAAATATTGGTGCTTCATTAGCCTCCCTCTCTTGTGAGCTATTAAATAGATACTATTTTTATTCCAGTTCGGTTTCTGTCTTCGATGACCTCTGTTGATTACTAGCAACTCCTACAGAGGTTTACTTCATGTAGTTGGGTAGATCTGTCTGCAATTTCTATTTGTGCAACTCAATATTTGACCATAAGATGTGATGAGGGAGTTACTGATCAGTCAGTAGATATATTTTTCCAGTTTTTGAAATAATTATTGTTGGGTGGCTATATAGTTTCACCTATAGCCTGGATGGGAAAACACATAATTCATATTTGTACAAATGAAACCATATGTTAAAACATAAGCAGATGCTGGAATCTGAAACAAGAACAAGCTGAAAAAATCAGCAGGTCTGGCAGCATCTGTCAGGAGAAGCAGAGTTAACGATTTGCATCCTTTTGGCTCTACGTCAGAACTGAGGAGAGAGAATGTGTTAGATTTTAAAGCGTAGTTGAGAGGGATTGCAACAAATGTAGCAACTTTAAGAACAAAAGACAGATGGCTGTGTGTGTGTGTGTGTGTGTGTGTGTGTGTGTGTGTGTGTGTGTGTGTGTGTGGCGGGGGGGAGAGAGAGAATATTACATTGAGGCAATACATGGTTATGCCCACGTATCCGCCCTTGGCCTGCTGCAATGTTCCAGTGAAACCAGGCGCAAGCTCGAGGAACAACATCTCATCTTCCGGGCACATTGAAGCCCTCGGGACTCAACTTCGGCTGTTTTAGATTTTAACCTTCTCCTCCATCTTTAAACCCTTAAAAAAAAAAAAAAAAATATCCCATACATGTATTGCCTCAATGCAACCCCCTCTCCCCTTTTCACAGCTGGCCATCTATCTTTTGTTCTTAAGGTTGTTACATTTTGTTACAATTTCTCACAGCTATAATTTAAAATCTAACATTCTCTCAGGTCTGATGAAGATCCAAAAGGACTCAAAATGTTAACTCTGCTTTCTCTCCTTACAGGTGTTGCTCGACCTGCTGAGTTTTTCCAGTATCCTCTGTTCTTGGTTGCATATGTTAACATATTTGCTATACGTCATTGAAATCTATACATTGCTGAAAATTTGAGATATGCTATTAAAGCTTTTGTGTTCCGTTCACCAGGGTAACTCAAAAGAATTTTCCAATTGTAACGAGGAACAACAATTTAGTGTATGAGAAGAGAGTGCAATGCCGTTACCATACTCAACCTGGTTTGAATTTGCAGTTAACAGGCCATTCTCCACGGTAACGCTTCAACCAATTAGCATTCTCTTCTCATGGTATAAATTGCTGTTTCCCTGTTATGATTGGAAAATGATGAGTACAAGACAAAAAGCTTTGGTAGCATGTCTCCTTTATCAGCAATACTCGAGTTCTATACTACCAAATGACCATTTGAAAATTATATACTTACCTGCATTTATTTTGATATTGTAGCTGCCCAGTTCATTTACAAAAGAGACGATTACAACCGAAGGGCCTTTGCAGAGGAACCTCTGGAAGAAGGTGATGAATATGCAGAAGATAAAGTTGAGGAACCTTCCCACAATAATCAGCCAATACTTAGTGGAGTTGACCAAGGTACACTTGCGAACACCATCGAGTACAAGCACCATTAATATAATTCAAATATAACTCTTGTATATTACAATTTTCTTTTGCATGTGTTTTGCCAAGTGAATAAAAGAACATAAATGAAAACCAATTGTAAGAAACTAAATCAGAGCAATGATAGATATTTTGTGACTTGATCCAATTGACACAGTTGCTGTGTGCTTGGTGTGCTGCTAATGTTCTGTAGAGGGTCCAGATTCTCATTGCATTTTTGAATCTTATTTGAACTCTCCCATGCTCTGTACATTTTAGTGATCTTGATTGGTCAGGTGAGATAAGTTTTCCTTAGTGTTCCTAAGGAATTGTAAGGAAAACGTAGCTCACCTGACAATGCAAATGTTCTATAAGTTATTTAGAAATAAGACTATCTAGTCCTTGCAACTGTTTTGCCATTCTCTTAGTTTTGGCTGATCTGTACCTCAATTCTATTTACCCTAAAGCATGAAACATTTGTAGTCGTCTTCAGTTGTGGATGTCCATAAGACCATAAGACATAGGAGCAGAATTAGGGCACTCGGCCCATCGAGTCTCCTCCGCCATTCAATCATGGCTGATATTTTCTCATCCCCATTCTCCTGCCTGATGTCAATATAGTTGACAGATGTCAATCTTCAGCCAACTCTATTTATTCCATGGGTATCAAGAAATGGCTGTACGTACTGGATAGATCGAAGGCTATGAGTCCTGATAACATCCGATTATATACTAAAGACTTGTGCTCCAGAACTAGCCATACCCTTAGCCAAGCTATCTGGTACAGGTACAACACAGTCATCTATCCGACAATGTGGAAAATTGCCCAGCTATGTCCTGCCCATAAAAAGCAGGACAATTCAACCCAACCAATTTACTTTCCCATCGTTTTGTTTAGTATAATTAGGAGGCCATGTCTCAAGAGTTGTGTCAGAATCCACTTGTATATTTTGAATCAGTTTTGCAATCTTTACTCTTTCACATTTGACATTGGTGCGAAACTGACCAATTTTGGATTCAGCTCATGGATTTATGCAGTGCTGCGCCACTCTCCCTTGACTGTCTTCTCTCCAACTTTATTCAGGTACATGAATGGGTGGGGCGAAAACATTGAAAGAATGCGAAAAAATTGAAAGAATGTGCCAAACCTTTGACAGAACTGTAGAGCAGAACATCAATTAGCTCTGTGAAGGAAACATTTAATGAA
The DNA here is from genome assembly GCF_047496885.1 of Scyliorhinus torazame. Lineage (NCBI taxonomy): Eukaryota > Metazoa > Chordata > Chondrichthyes > Carcharhiniformes > Scyliorhinidae > Scyliorhinus > Scyliorhinus torazame. The sequence goes on from NC_092710.1 coordinate 262,273,482, forward strand.
TATTTATTTATGTAATAGTGTTATAATATGCAGGAAACTGCTAATAGTTAAGAATAAGAGTCTAACAGAGTACTACCATGGAGTATCTGAAGTTAATTGTGAACAGATATTCACACATGTCTTTAATTATCTTTCTTTTTGGATTTGTGAAATTTGAGACACTTTTGGACAGAATTAAGAAAAGCAAGTAGCAAAAATTAAGCAATGTGATTCACTGCTGTTTTATTATTTAACAGTTTGACGGAGGGCCGCAGAATCTTTACTCAATCCCTCCTCCCAGTAATGAAAACAAATACATGTATCTCAATCAAAACTGTTATGATTCCCATAAAGTTCATTAATGTTTAAAGAGAAATTTAAACACCAATAGTTTATTGAAAGAATGAAGCCACAAGATTCCACGGTTTAAAAACAAATGAATTTCACTGTACAAGGATCAAGAAAAGCAAATCATACAAAAATGTATTAAATAAACACTCTTAGTTAATTAGTTTTACTTTATATCGAAAAGCACAGGAAAACACAGCCACCTACACTTCAGACTAAAATCCTCAACTAAACCCTCCCTTTTCTGTTATGAATTTCTGCAGAAAGTCTTTGGCTACTTATTGGGTTCTTGAAGGTGACCCACTTTCTTGGGATCAACTCCAAACCTTTCTGCAATAGAAAATTAAAGTTATTTTACTGTGCCTTCTGAACTCATGGCTTGCCCCCATCGACTTGGATGTGTTCAGTTCTAAGCCCAAAGACCACATGACTGTGGTTCACTTTTGAATTGCTGTCATTTTTTGCTCCAAATCTGGTAAATCTTCCAGCCTTTTTATTATATCCTCATGAGATCTGTCTCCAAACTGACCACCAATGTTCTGCATATTGAACATTAAAGTTGGTATTTTCATTGCTTTGTATATGGGATGGTTGTCTGGACCAATACATTGAGGAACCAACAAGGGGACAAGCCATCTTGGACTGGGTGCTGTGCTATGAGAATGGATTAGTTGGCAATCTAGTTGTGAGAGAACCGATGGGGATGAATGACCATAATATGATAAGAGTTCTTTATCAAGGTGGATAGTGAGGTAGTTGATTCTGAAACCAGGGGCCTGAACCTCAATAAAGGTGGCTATGATGGACTACGAAAGATTACGGAAGGAAGGACAGTGGACATGCAATGGCAGGCATTCAAGGAACGAATAGGTGAACTCGAAAACGTATTTACTCTTATTTGGCGCAAGAGTAGAAAAGGAACTGTGGCCAAACCATGGTTTACATGAGAAATTAGAGATTGTATTAGATTCGAAGAAGAGGCATACAGATAAGCAAGAAAAATGGATCTGAGGATTGGGAACAGTTTAAAATTCATCAAAGGCAGACCATGGGATTGATTAAGAAGGGGAAAATACAATATGGAAGTAAGCTGGCGGGGAACATTAAAAACTGACTGTAAAAATTTCTGTAGGTATGTAAAGAGAAAAAGATTGATAGAAACAAATGCAGGCCCCTTATAATCAGAAACGCAGGAATTAACTTCTGGGTGCGGCGATGACCAGCTGAGTCGCACGTTTCGGCAGCTCCCTGTGAAACGGACTTTTGGGCTCTTGATAGGAGCCCCAACGGCAATTTTAACGGCTGAAAACACGGTGCGGTAAACCAGAAGGGTGTTCCCCCTGGACACGGATGGAAAAAGGAGAGGAAAGTGGCCGGATTGCAGCGGATCCTTTGGAGCAGCGGCAAGGAAGGCAAGCAGAAACCAAGATGGCGTCGGAAGGTGGCAGTTTCATATGGGGCCCTGAACAACAAGAGTTTTTGAAACGCTGCGTGGAGGAGATAAAAAAGGAAATGAAGAAAGAGTTGTTGGCCCCGATACTACAGGCGATCGAAGGGCTAAAGGAGGAACAAAAGACCCAGGAGCAGGAGCTTCGGGTCGTGAAGGCGAAAGCAGCAGAGAATGAAAACGATATACAGGGCCTGGTGGTGAAGTCGGAGATACAGGAGGCACACCAGAAACGATCTGTGGAGAGGTTGGAGGCACTGGAAAATAACGCAAGGAGGAACAACTTGAGGATTCTTGGCCTTCCTGAAGGTGTGGAGGGGGCGGACGTCGGGGCATATGTGAGCACGATGCTGCACTCGTTAATGGGAGTGGAGGCCCCGACGGGTCCGTTGGAGGTGGAGGGAGCATACCGAGTTATGGTGCGAGGATCGAGAGCAGGAGAAGCTCCCAGAGCCATAGTGGTGAGATTCCTCCGTTTTAAGGATAGAGAAATGGTCCTTAGATGGGCGAAGAAAACTCGGTGTAGTAAATGGGAGAACGCGGTGATCCGCGTCTATCAAGATTGGAGTGCGGAGGTGGCGAGAAGGAGGGCGAGCTTTAATCGGGCCAAAGCGGTACTTCACAAAAAAAAGATAAAGTTTGGAATGCTGCAACCGGCAAGACTGTGGGTCACATATCAAGGGAGGCACCACTACTTTGAGACGGCGGATGAAGCGTGGACTTTTATTGTAGAAGAAAAATTGGAATGATTGGACTACGAAAATGAACGTTTGGACAAAGTGGTGGGACGAGTGGGGGGGGGGCGAAGAGGGATTGTATGATTAATCCTGCGGTATGGTAACTTTTCTTTCTCCCACAGGTGGTGATGGGGGGAGGTGGGGAGGGAGAGGAGATGGGGCGTTGGCCATGGGAGGCGGGGCCGAGGGAGAGGCGCGGGCTTGGTTCCCGCGCTATGATAATTATGGCGGGAATAGAGAAGCAGGAAGGAGGGGGCGCCGCACGGTGCGAGCCGTGATCACGGGGGGAAGCCGAGGTCAGCCAGAGTTTGCTGACTTCTGGGAGCAACATGGGGGGAGTAATTACGCTAACGGGGGGTCTAGGGGGGGGGGGGGGGAATTACTGGGTTGCTGCTGCTGGGGAAAGGGGGGAGTGGGTACGGGAAAGGATGGGCGGGGGGGCACCGTCTGGGAGAAATACAGCTGCGTGGGAACTGGGCGAGAAGCTGGAAAAAGATGATGGCTAACCGGCAAGGGGGGGGGGTGGGAAGCCCCCCAACTCGGCTGATCACGTGGAACGTGAGGGGGCTTAACGGGCCGATAAAGAGGGCACGAGTACTCGCACACCTTAAGAAACTTAAAGCAGATGTGGTCATGTTACAGGAAACGCACCTGAAACTGATAGATCAGGTTAGGTTGCGCAAAGGATGGGTAGGGCAGGTGTTCCATTCGGGGCTGGATGCAAAAAAAAGGGGGGTGGCTATATTAGTGGGGAAGCGGGTAATGTTCGAGGCAAAGACTATAGTGGCGGATAACGGGGGCAGATACGTGATGGTGAGTGGCAAATTACAGGGAGAGATGGTGGTGTTGGTAAACGTGTATGCCCCGAATTGGGACGATGCCAATTTTATGAGGCGAATGCTAGGACGCATCCCAGACCTAGAGACCGGAAAGCTGATAATGGGGGGAGACTTTAACACGGTGTTGGAACCAAGGCTGGATAGGTCGAAGTCCAGGACTGGTAGGAGGCCGGCAGCAGCCAAGGTGCTTAAGGATTTTATGGAGCAGATGGGAGGGGTGGACCCGTGGAGATTCAGTAGACCTAGGAGTAAGGAGTTCTCGTTTTTCTCCTATGTCCATAAAGTCTATTCACGCATAGACTTTTTTGTGTTGGGTAGGGCATTGATCCTGAGGGTGAGGGGAACGGAATATACGGCTATAGCCATTTCGGATCATGCCCCACACTGGGTAGACTTGGAGATAGGGGAGGAAATAAGAGGGCGTCCACCCTGGAGAATGGACATGGGACTAATGGCGGGTGAGGGGGTGTGCTTAAGGGTGAGGGGATGCATTGAAAAGTACTTGGAACTCAATGACAATGGGGAGGTTCAGGTGGGAGTGGTCTGGGAGGCGTTGAAGGCGGTGGTTAGGGGGGAGCTGATATCAATAAGGACACATAAAGGGAAGCAGGAGAGTAAGGAACGGGAGCGGTTGTTGCAAGAACTTTTGAGGGTGGACAGACAGTATGCGGAAGCACCGGAAGAGGGACTGTATAGGGAAAGGCAAAGGCTGCATGTGGAATTTGACTTGTTGACCACAGGCACTGCAGAGGCACAATGGAGGAAGGCGCAGGGTGTACAGTATGAATATGGAGAGAAGGCGAGCAGATTGCTGGCACACCAATTGAGGAAAAGGGGAGCAGCGAGGGAAATAGGGGGGGTGAGAGACGAAGATGGAGAGACGGAGCGGGGAGCGGAGAGAGTGAATGAAGTGTTTAAGACATTTTATAAAAAATTGTATGAAGCTCAACCCCCGGATGGGAGGGAGAGAATGATGGAGTTTTTGGATCGGCTGGAAATTCCCAAGGTGGAAGAGCAGGAAAGGATGGGATTGGGAGCACAGATCACGGTAGAAGAAGTGGTGAAAGGAATTAGGAACATGCAGACGGGAAAGGCCCCGGGACCGGATGGATTCCCAGTTGAATTTTACAGAAAATATTTGGACTTGCTCGCCCCGCTACTGACGAGGACCTTTAACGAGGCAAAGGAAAGGGGACAACTGCCCCCGACTATGTCAGAAGCAACGATATTGCTTCTTTTAAAGAAGGAAAAGGATCCGCTACAATGCGGGTCCTACAGACCAATCTCCCTCCTCAATGTAGATGCCAAGGTCTTGGCCAAGGTAATGGCAATGAGAATAGAGGAATGTGTCCCGGGGGTGGTTCATGAGGACCAACTGGGTTTGTGAAGGGGAGACAGCTGAACACGAACATACGGAGGTTGTTAGGGGTAATGATGATGGCCCCACCAGAAGGTGAAACGGAGATAGTAGTGGCGATGGATGCCGAGAAAGCATTTGATAGAGTGGAGTGGGATTATCTGTGGGAGGTGTTGAGGAGATTTGGGTTCGGAGAGGGGTATGTTAGATGGGTGCAGCTGTTGTATAGGGCCCCAGTGGCGAGTGTGGTCACGAATGGACGGGGATCGGCATATTTTCGGCTCCATAGAGGGACAAGGCAGGGATGTCCTCTGTCCCCATTACTGTTTGCACTGGCGATTGAGCCCCTGGCGATAGCGCTGAGAGGTTCCAAGGGATGGAGGGGAATACTTAGGGGAGGAGAAGAACACCGGGTATCTTTATATGCGGATGATCTGCTACTATATGTGGCGGATCCAGCGGAGGGGATGCCAGAAATAATGCGGATACTTGGGGATTTTGGGGATTTTTCAGGGTATAAATTGAACATGGGGAAGAGTGAGCTGTTTGTGGTGCATCCAGGGGAGCAGAGTAGAGAAATAGAAGACCTACCGTTGAGGAAGGTAACAAGAGACTTTCGTTACCTGGGGATCCAGATAGCTAAGAATTGGGGCACATTGCACAGGCTAAATTTGACGCGGTTGGTGGAACAGATGGAGGAAGATTTCAAGAGATGGGATATGGTAGCATTGTCAATGGTAGGGAGGGTGCAGGCGGTTAAGATGGTGGTCCTCCCGAGATTCCTCTTTGTGTTTCAGTGTCTCCCGGTGGTGATCACGAAGGCTTTTTTCAAAAGGATAGAAAAGAGTATCATGGGTTTTGTTTGGGCCGGGAAGACTCCGAGAGTGAGGAAGGGATTCTTACAGCGTAGTAGGGATAGGGTGGGGCTGGCACTACCGAGCCTCAGTGAGTATTATTGGGCCGCTAATATTTCAATGGTGAGTAAGTGGATGGGAGAGGAGGAAGGAGCGGCGTGGAAGAGATTAGAGAGGGCGTCCTGTAGGGGGACCAGCCTGCAGGCTATGGTGACAGCCCCATTGCCGTTCTCACCAAGGAACTATACCACGAGTCCGGTGGTGGTAGCTACACTGAAGATTTGGGGACAGTGGAGACGACATAGGGGAAAGACCGGAGCACTGGGGGGGTCCCCGATAAGAAACAACCATAGGTTTGCCCCCGGGGGAATGGATGGGGGATATGGAATGTGGCAAAGAGCAGGTATAACGCAATTGAAAGATCTATTTGTGGATGGGAAGTTTGCGAGTCTGGGAGCGCTGACCGAGAAATATGGGTTGCCCCAAGGGAATGCATTCAGGTACATGCAATTGAGGGCTTTTGCGAGGCAACAGGTGAGGGAATTCCCGCAGCTCCCGACACAAGAGGTGCAGGACAGAGTCATCTCAAAGAAATGGGTGGGGACGGTAAGGTGTCGGATATATATATAGGGAAATGAGAGACGAAGGGGAGACTATGATGGACGAACTAAAAGGGAAATGGGAAGAAGAGCTAGGGGAGGAGATTGAGGAGGGGATGTGGGCAGATGCCCTAAACAGGGTAAACTCGTTGTCCTCGTGCGCCAGGCTAAGCCTGATTCAGTTTAAGGTATTACACAGGGCACATATGACTGGAACACGGCTCAGTAAATTTTTTGGGGTGGAGGATAGGTGTGCGAGGTGCTCGAGAAGCCCAGCGAATCATACCCATATGTTTTGGTCATGCCCGGCACTACAGGGGTTTTGGATGGGGGTGACAAAGGTGCTTTCGAAAGTAGTCGGAGTCCGGGTCGAACCAAGCTGGGGGTTGGCTATATTTGGGGTTGCACAAGAGCCGGGAGTGCAGGAGGCGAAAGAGGCCGATGTTTTGGCCTTTGCGTCCCTAGTAGCCCGGCGCAGAATATTGCTAATGTGGAAAGAAGCCAAGCCCCCGGGGGTGGAGACCTGGATAAATGATATGGCGGGGTTCATAAAGTTAGAGCGGATTAAGTTCGTCCTAAGGGGGTCGGCTCAAGGGTTTACTAGGCGGTGGCAACCGTTCGTCGAATATCTTGCGGAAAGATAGATAGGGGAGAACAAAGAAGGCAGCAGCAGCGGCCCAGGACTTGGGGGGGGGGGGGGGGGGGGGGGGTGGCCTCAGACAAGGCAGTTGCCAATTAGGGCTAGTTTTTATTTTTTTTGTTATTTAATATTTATTTATTTGTTGTTGTTTTTGTTTAAACTTAAAAAGGTCATTATTATCTGTATTGTTACAATGTTGTGTAAAGGATGCACAATGTACTGTGTTGGTTGACCAAAAATTTTCAATAAAATATTATTTAAAAAAAAAGAAACGCAGGAATTATAATTGGGAACAAAGAAATGGCTGATCAACTAATATTTTGCTTCTGTCTTCACAAAGGAAGACATGAATAATGCACCAGAAGTTCTGAGAAACACGAGTTTCAGTGAGGAGCTGAACAAAATTGTATTAGTAAATAATTTTTTGGGGGAAATTAATGGGATTGAGGGCAGAAAAAGCTGCAGGGCCTGATAATCTTCATCCCAAAGTACTTAAGGAAGTGGCCCGAAGAAATAGTAGATCTATTGGTGGTCATTTACCAAAATTCTTTGGACTCTGGAATGGTTCCTAGATTAGAAGGTAGCTAATATAACCTCACTATTCAAAAAGCGAGGTAGAGAGAAAACAGGGAACTATAAACCATCAGTAGTAAGAAAGTTGCTAGAGTCCATTATCAAGGATTTCATAGCACAGCATTTGGAAAGCAATGATATATTAAGCCGAAGTCAGCATGGATTTACGAAATGGAAATCCTGCTTGACAAATCTACAAGAATTCTTTGAAGATGTAATTAGTAGAGTTGACCAGGGGGAACCGGTTTATTTAGACATTCAGAAGGTTTTTGACAAGGTCTCGCATAGATTATTATGTAAAGTTAAATCGCACGGGATTGCGGGTAGTGTTTTTTTTTATTTGCTCAAGGGATGTGGGGTATTGCTGGCTGTACCAGCATTCAATGCCCATTCCCGCGAGCATTTAAGAGTCAACAACACTGCTGTGGATCCGGAGTCACATGATGACCAGACTGGGTAAGGACTGCAGATTTTCTTCCCTAAAGGACATTAGTGAATCAGTGGGGTTTTATGACAATCAACAATGGTTTTGTCATTAAACTTTTAATTCCGGATTTTATTTTTATCAAATTCCACCATCTGGCATGGCGGGATTCGAACCCAGTCACCAGAGCATTACCCTGGCTCTCTGGATTACTAGTCCGATGACAATACCACTATGCCACAACTTGAGATGGATAGAAAGCTTGTCAGCAGACAGGAAGCAAAAAGTTGGAATAAATGGGTCTTTTTCCGATTGGCAGGCAGTGACTAGTGGTGGTACGGCAGGAATCTGTGCTAGGACCCCAACTTTTCACATATATATATATATATACATATAGATATTAAAAACATTTTTTTTTTGTTGAGATTTTTTATTCAAAACAAATTTGTAACATTTACAGAGAGAAAAAAGGCTATATGCAAAGAGCCTTAACGTAGTGAAAACGAACAGTGGGAAAGAATAAACATGTTAATAAGGCACTTCCCCTGTCAGCTCTGTTTGCCCATGCCACAGTTCACATTATATATTAATGATTTTGACGAGGGAAATAAATATATTATTTCCAAATTTGTAGGTGATACAAACTCGGGTGGGAGGGTGAGTTGTGAGGAGGATGCAGAGATGCTTTAGCGAGATTTGGACTCGCTGAGCGAGTGGGCACATGCAGTATAATGTGGATAAATATGAGATTATCCACTTTGGTAGCAAACCAGAATATTATTTGAATGGGTGTAAATTAAGAGAAGTGGTTACTTTGGTGTCCTTGTGCATCAGTCGCAGAAAGTAAGTGCGCAGGCACAGCAGGCAGTAAAGAAGGCGAATGGTATGTTGGCTTTCATAACAAGAGGATTTGAGTATAGGAATAGGGATGTTTTACTGCAATTGTATAGGGTATTGGTGAGGCCCCACCTTGAGTATTGTGTGCAGATTTGGTGTCCTTTCTTGAGGAAGGATGTTCTTGCTATGGAGGGAGTGCAGCCAAGGTTTACCAGGCTGATTTCTGGGATGGCGGCACTGTCATAGGGGGAGAGACTAAGTTGGTTAGGACTATATCCATTAGAGTTTAGAAGAGCGAGAGGGGATATCAAAGAAACTTATAAAATTCTAACGGGATTAGACAGGGTAGATATGGAAAGAATGTTCCCAATAGTGGGCAGCACGGTAGCCCAAGTGGATAGCACTGTGGCTTCACAGCGCCAGGGTCCCAGGTTCAATGTCTCTGGGTCACTGTCTCTGTGGAGTCTGCACATTCTCCCCATGTCTGCGTAGGTTTCCTCCGGGTGCTCTGGTTTCCTCCCACAGTCCAAAGACGTGCAGGTTAGGTGGATTGGCCATGCTAAATTGCCCTTAGTGTCCAAAAAAGTTAGGAGGGGTTATTGGGTTACGGGGATAGGGTGGAAGTGATGGCTTAAGTGGGTCGGTGCAGACTCGATGGGCCGAATGGCCTTCTGCACTGTATGTTCTATATTCTATGTTCTAATGCTGGGGGAGTCCAGAACCAGAGGTCATAGTTTGAGGATAAGGGGTAGACCTTTTAGGACTGAGTTGAGGAGGAATTTCTTCAACCAACCAGAGAGTTGTGAATCTGTGGAGTTCAGTACCACAGAAAGAGGTTGAAGCCAAAACGTGTAATTTCAAGATGGAATTAGATATAGCGCTTGGGGCTAAAGGGATATGGAGGGAAGGTGGGATCAGGGTATTGAACTTGATGATCAGCCATAAGAACATAAGAACTAGGAACAGGAGTAGGCCATCTGGCCCCTCGAGCCTGCTCCGCCATTTTATGAGATCATGGCTGATCTTTGTGGACTCAGCTCCACTCTCCGGCCCGTACACCATATCCCCGAACCCCTTTATTCTTTAGAAAGGCATCTATCTTTTTCTTAAAGACGTTTAATGAAGGAGCCTCAATTGCTTCACTGGGCAAGGAATTCCAGAGATTCACAACCCTTTGGATGAAGAAGTTCCTCCTACACTCCGTCCTAAATCTACCTCCCCTTATTTTGAGGCTATGCCCCCTAGTTCTGCTTTCCCCGACCAGTGGAAACAACCTGCCCGCATCTATCCTATCTATTTCCTTCATAATTTTATATGTCTCAATAAGATCCCCCCGCATCCTTCTAAACTCCAATGAGTACAGTCCCAGTCTACTCAACCTCTCGTCATAATTTAATCCCCTCAACTCTGGGATCAACCTAGTGAATCTCCTCTGCACTCCCTCCAGTGCCAATAAGTCCTTTCTCGGGTAAGGAGACCAAAACTGAACACAATACTCCAGATGCGGCCTCACCAACACCCTATACAATTGCAGCATAACCTCACTAGCCTTGAACTCCATCCCTCTAGCATTGAAAGACAAAACTCGATTAGCCTTCTTAATCACCTGTTGCACCTGCACACCAACTTTTTGCGACTCGTGCACCAGCACACCCAGGTCCCTCTGCACAGCAGCATGTTTTAACATCTTACCGTTTAATCCATTCTGCTGTTATTCCTCCCAAAATAGATAGCCTCACACTTGGCAACATTGAATTCCATCTGCCAGACCCTAGCCCATTCACCTAACCTATCTAAATCCTTCTGCAGACTTCCGGTATCCTCTGCACTTTTTGCTTTACCACTCATCCTAGTGTCGTCTGCAAACTTTGACACATTGCACTTGGTCCCCAACTCCAAATCGTCTATGTAAATTGTGAACAACTGCGAGCCCAACACTGATCCTTGAGGGACCCCACTAGTTACAGGTTGCCAACCAGAGAAACACCCATTTATCCCCACTCTCTGCTTTCTGTTAGTTAACTAATCCTCTACCCATGCTACCACTTTACCCTCAATGCCATGCATCTTTAGTTTATGCAGCAACCTTTTGTGTGGCACCTTGTCAATAGCTTTCTGGAAATCCAGATATACCACATCCATTGGCTCCCCGTTATCTACTGCACTGGTAACGTCCTCAAAACATTTTACCAAATTAGTCAGACACGACCTACCCTTTGTGAACCCATGCTGCGTCTGCCCAATGGGACAATTTCCCTCCAGGTGCCCCGCTATTTCCTCCTTAATGATAGATTCCAGCATTTTCCCTACAACCGAAGTTAAGCTTACCGGCCTATAATTACCCGCTTTCTGCCGACCTCCTTTTTTAAACAGTGGTGTCACGTTTGCTACTTTCCAATCCTCTGGGACCACCCTAGAGTCTAGTGAATTTTGATAAATTATCACTGGTGCGTTTACAATTTCCCTAGCCATCTCTTTTAACACTCTGGGATGCATCCCATCAGGGCCAGGAGACTTGTCTACCTTTAGCCCCATTAGCTTTCCCAATACTGCCTCCTTAGTGATTGCAATCATCTCAAGGTCCTCACCTATCATATCTTTATTTCCATCAGTCACTGGCATGTTATTTGTGTCCTCCACTGTGAAGACTGACCCAAAAAACCTGTTCAGCTCCTCAGCCATTTCCCCGTCTCCTATTATTAAATCTCCCTTCTCATCTTCCAAAGGACCAATATTTACCTTAGCCACTCTTTTTTGTCTTATATATTTGTAGAAGCTTTTACCATCTGCTTTTATGTTCTGAGCCAGTTTACTTTCATAGTCTACCTTACTCTTCTTTATGGCTTTTTTAGTAGCTTTCTGTTGTCCCCTAAAGACTTCCCAGTCCTCTAGTCTCCCACTAATTTTTGCCACTTTGTATGTTTTTTCCTTCAATTTGACACTTTCCCTCACCTCCTTAGATATCCACGGTCGATTTTTCCCCTTTCTACCGTCTTTCTTTTTTGTCGGTATGAACCTTTTCTGAACACTGTGAAAGATCGCTCGGAAGGTTCTCCACTGTTCCTCAACTGCTTCACCATGAAGTCTTTGCTCCCAGTCTACCTTAGCTAGTTCTTCTCTCATCCCATTATAACCGCCTTTGTTTAAGCATAAAACACTAGTGTTTGATTTTACCTTGTCATCCTCCAACTGTATTTTAAATTCCACCGTATTGTGGTTGCTCCTTCCAAGAGGATCCCGAACTATGAGATCATTAATCAATCCTGCCTCGTTACACAGGACCAGATCTAGGACCGCTTGTTCCCTTGTAGGTTTCATTACATACTGTTCCAGGAAATTATCCCGGGCACATTCTATAAACTCCTCCTCAAGGCTGCCTTTACCAACCTGGTTAAACCAATCGATATGCAGATTAAAATCTCCCAATGTAACCGCTGTACCATTTCTACATGCATCCGTTATTTCTTTGCTTATTGCCTGCCCTACCATCCTGTTACTATTTGTGGCTTATAGACTACTCCTTTCAGTGACCTTTTCGCCTTACTATTCCTGATTTCCACCCAAATTGATTCAACCTTGTTCTCCATAGCACCAATATCATCCCTTACTATTGCCCGGATGCCATCCTTAAACAACAAAGCTACACCACCGCCCTTACCGTCCATTCTATCCTTTCGTATAGTCTGATACCCTTGGATATTTAACTCCCAGTCGTGACCATCTTTTAACCATGTTTCAGTAATGGCCACTAAATCATAGTCATTCACAATGATTTGCGCCATCAACTCATTTACCTTATTTCTTATACTACGAGCATTCAGGTAAAGTACACTTATGCTGTTTTTTATGTCTTTGTTATGAATCCTAACACCTTGATCAGTAACTTTTCGCAATTTATTTTTCCTCTTGCCCTTTCTCCTAATTTTCCTTGTCTTTGAACCCATATCTCTACATCATAACCTGTCACGTAACCTGCTGCCTTGATCTCCATTAACCATTATTCTGTCCATAGCTTTACATCCCCCCCCCCCCCCCCCCCCCCAAACTTGCTAGTTTAAAGTCCTTGTGACCAACCTATTTATTCTATTCGCTAGAACACTGGTTCCAGAATGGTTCAGGTGAAGACCATCCCAACGGTACAGGTCCCTCCTGCCCCAGTACTGATGCCAATGCCCCATGAAATGGAATCCCTCTTTCCCGCACCACTCCTTTAGCCACGTGTTAACTTCTCTAATTTTCTCAATCCTATGCCAATTGGCACGTGGCTCGGGTAGTAATCCAGAGATTATAACCCTGGAGGACCTGTTCTTTAATTTAGTCCCTAGTGTTTGATAATCCCCAAACAGGTCCTCTTTCCTAGTCTTACCTATGTTGTTAGTCCCAACGTGGACCACAACAACTGGATCCTCCCTCTCCCTCTCCAAAATCCTTTCAAGCCTATCAGAAATGTCCCTCACCCTGGCACCGGGCAGGCAACATACCATGCGGGACTCTCGACCTGGCTTACATAGGATGCCATCAATCCCCCTAATTATAGAATCCCCTACAACGACCACTTGTCTTTTTGCTCCCCCTCTTGAATGGCTTCCTGTACCACGGTGCAGTGGTCAGTCAACGCATCCTCCCTACAGCCCCCTTCCTCATCCACACAGGGTGCAAGTACCTCATACCTGTTGGACAAGGTCAAGGGCTGAGGCTCCTCAACTCCTAAACACGGGATTCCCCTACCTGCCTCCCTTGCAGTCACACCACTCTGTCCCTGACCACTGTCCGAATTAATAGTACTTATTCTACCGGGTGTGACTGCCTCCTGAAAAAAAGCGTCCAGGTAATGTTCCCCCTCCCTGATGTGCCGCAGTGTGTGCAGCTCGGTCTCCAGCTCATCAATTCTGAGCCGAAGTTCCTCGAGCAGCCAACATTTGCTGCAGATGTGGTCACTGACGGTCTCAATGGGATCCACCAGTTCCATCACCATACAGGAACAGCACATCACCTGTCCAGCCATATTCAACTAGTTAATTATTTTAAATATTTAAAAAAAATTAAAAAAATTTTTTTTTATAGAACCTCAAGGATAAACCCGAACACCAACAAAAACACAGCCCTCTCTCGCCACTCGCCCGAACTCAGTCACTCACCTAAACTCAGATGCACTCTGTTCCAATCAGCACTCCGTGACTAAAGGCACTCCTGCCACACCTTTTGTGCACTCACCTCTCCCAGCACTGTCCCGGCTCTCGCCTCCCGCGCTTTTTAAATCTCCCGGCTCTCTCCTCCGCCGCTGTTTTCGCTGTCCCGGCTCTCTCCTCCCGCGCTTTTAAAATCTCCCGGCTCTCTCCTCCGGTGCTGTTTTCGCTGTCCCGGCTCTCTCCTCCCGCGCTTTTTAAATCTCCCGGCTCTCTCCTCCGGCGCTGTTTTTGCTGTCCCGGCTCTCTCCTCCATGATCACAATGAATGGCGGAGCAGGCTCAAAGGGCCAAATTTCCCTTAGAAGCCTCCTGCTTCAATTTTCTGTGTATGATTAGATGCAAGCCTGGCGAACATTGATTTCTTTTGCTGTCTCGACTTGGTGAGCTCAATTGTATTTCTTCCAAAATTGAACTTATTATTTCTCTCAGCAAACACACACAGATAACTGAAAACTAAGGAGTCTCTTTAACAACCACAGCCTATCTCCATGTTAACATGGCACACTCTAGATGCTCCCAAACAGAAATGTAAATCAGTTACATGATACCTTTAAAACAACCCTTTGATTTATGGCCCACATGAATAATCTATGTCTCTAATGGAGTTAACAGCCCTCTTTCCTCGATTTTATGGTTCCACCAAGGAACCCCTTGTTTTCAAAGGTTTCAGGGAACTACACGAGCAATACAAATCACTTGCTGAAATAACTAGACCTCATGTTCCTACCAAAAACTCAAAAATGGGCCATTCACTGTTTAAATTTTTCTTGTTGAAAGCTAATTATCCTAGGTTTGCTTGAATTGCACTTATTTCAGGATTTTTCAATCTCTAATTCTCACATTTCTATTTATCTGACGTTTAGTGCTTCAATTCCTAAAACTAAAAGTTAATTTTTAAAACATGAACAATGAAATCAGATATTTGCAGCAAAACAATCAAAAGATAGAATATTTCAGGGTGTCTGCTAAGCTGCAACTTAGCTATATTCAATTATTATACTCTTGATGCCGGTGTTGTGGCTTCACAAAACCGTTTGGCAGTTTGCTATTTGGACTCGTTTTTGAATTTACCTTGATTTCCAATAAGAACAAAGAACAATAAAGCACAGGAACAGGCACTTTGACCCACTAAACCTGTACCCGTCATACCACCCTTGACCAAAACCATCAGCACTTCCTTGTGCTGTATCCCCTGATTCCCATCCTATCCATGTATTTGTTGAGATGCCTTTTGAACGCCTTTAATTTATATGCTTCCACAACCTCCCCTGGCAACGCATTCCAGGCACTCACCACCCTCTATGTTAAAAAAAACAAAACCTGTCTCGCACATCTCCTCTAAACTTTGCCCCACGTACCTTGAACCAATGTCCCCTGGTGACTGACCCCTCCACCCCTGGAAAGGGTGCAGGCCCATTCACTCTATCCATGCCCCTCATAATCTTGCAGACCTCTTATCAGGTCACCCCTCAACCTCCGGCGTTCTAATGTAAACAGTCTGAATCTATTCAGCCTCTTGGCATACGTAGCACTCTCCAGACCAGGCATCATCCTGGCCTACCTCCTCTGCACCCTCTCCAAAGCTTCCACATCCTTCTGGTAATGTGGCGACCAGAATTGTGCGCAATATTCCAAGTGCGGCCGTACCAAGGTTCGATACAACAGTAGCATAACTTGCCAATTTTTATACTCATGTCCTGTCCAATGAAGGCAAGCATTCCATATGCTTTCTTGACTACCTTGACTACTTGTGTTGTCACTTTCAAAGATCTGTATGCTACAAACAACAGAGGCTCCAGCACAGATCCCTGTGAAACACCACTAGTCATAACCTTCCATTCAGAAAAAACACCCTTCTACTGCTACCCTTTGCCTTCTGTGACCAAGCCAGTTCTGTATCCATCTTACCACCTCGCCTCTGATCCTGTGTGACTTCACCTTTTGTACCAGTCTGCCATGAGGCACCTTGTCAACAGCGGTACCACATTAGCTATTATCTAGTCCTCTGGGATCTCACCTGTAACCAATGAGGATACAAAGATGCCAGTTAAGGCCCCAGCAATTCCTCCCTTGCTTCCCTCAGTATTATGGGGTAAATCGCATCCGGCCCAGGAGACCTATATACCTTAATGTTTTTTAAAAAAATCCAATACCACCTCCTTTTCGATGTCAACATGACCCAGACTGTCCACACAACCTACCCAAGAATCATCTTCCACAAAGTCCTTTTCTTTGGTGAACACTGGTGCAAAGTACTCATTTAGTACCTCGCCAAGTTCCTTTGGCTCAACACTTAAATTACCCCCACTGTCCTGAAGTGGTCCAATCCTTTCCCTGGCCACCCTCTTGCTTTTTACATATGAATAAAGGGCTTTGGGATTCACCTTAATCCTACTTCCCAAGGACTTTTCATGACCCCTCTTAGCCCTCCTAATTTTCCGCTTAAGTATCTTTCTACTTTCTTTCTCCTCAACAGTTTCGACTGTCTCTACCCTTCTAGACCATACAAAAGCCCCCTTTTTCTTTTTGACGATGTTCACAATATCCCCCGTTATCCAAGGCTCCCTAAACCTCCCATACATATCCTTCGTTCTCTCAGGAACGTGACCTTCCAACAATCGCTTGAAAGACTCCCACATGTCCGATGTTGATTTACACTCCGACAGCTGCACCCAATCCAAATTCTTCAATTCCTGTCTAATATTATTGTAATTTCCTTTCCCCAGTTTAGCACCTTAACGCGAGGGTTACCCTCATCCCTATCCAAAAGTACACTAAAACTTACGGAATTTGGAAGAAAAGTAAAATAAGCTTTTGTTGACCAGTAGCAGACCAAGTAAGCCAGGAAGGAAATTCCTGGTCCTCCTGCAAGTGCATGATTACAAACTCGCGTCTAAAGATAACTGCCAATTTCTGATACAGCCATTTAAAAAATATTTGTTACCGGGATGTGGGTGTCGCTGGCCAGGCCAGCATTTGTTGCCCATCCCTGAGGGCATTTAAGAGTCAATCACATCGCATTTAAGAGTTAATTACGTAGGCAAGACCAGGTAAAGATGGCAAATTTCCTTCCCTAAAAGGACATTCGTGAACCAGGTGGGTTTTTACGACAATCGACAATTGTTGTCATTTTTATTGAATTCAAATTCCACCATCTGCCCTGGCGGGATTCAAATCCAAGTCCCCAGAGCATTACCGTGGGTCTCTGGATTACTAGTCCAGTGACAATACCACTATGCCACTGCCTCCCTTGATTGATGCAGTGTGGATAACATCTGCAATGTAGCTAACATCAATACCCTTTGCCAAGCAAAAATTGAACAGTTCTGAATTTTGATCGTGCTGCAACAGGTTTTTGGGGAGACAGGGTTTCAGATTTCCACTGCTCTTTGTGAAGAAATACTCTCTGGCATTCCTGAAAACCTAGCTCTAATTTTACAGTTATGTTCCCATGTTCTCGATTGTCCTATTGGAGGAAATAGTTATTCTGTTTCTATTCTATCATCATAAATACCGCAATTAGATCACCTCTTAATTTTCTAATTTAGAGGAGCGGAATTCTTAAAATGCATCTAGGAGAACTTTTTAAGCCAGTGCGTAGAAGGTCCTACAAGAGATGGGGCGGTCTTGGACTTAATTGGTCATATCGTATGTAACAAAGCCAGGCAAGTGGTTGAAGTATCAGTGGGGAAGCATTTTGCAGACAAAGATCGTAACTCCGTTAGATTCAAGTTTATTATGAACAAGAGTGGGCCTGAAATCAAAGTTCTAAACTGGGGGAGAGCCAATTTAAAAAAGATCAGTTATGATTTAGCCAGACGGGACTGGGAGCAGATACTTTTAGGTAAATCTGTAACTGAACAGGGGACGCGTTAAAGAAAGAAATAGGGAGGGTGCAGGGTCAACATGTTCTAATTAAGAAAAAGGGTGGGACCAACAAATTCAGTGAACTGGATGATTTAGATATGATGTATTGGGGATATGCAGCATTGGATCAGGAGAAAAAGGGAGACTTATGGCAGATATTGAGGGCTCAAAACAGCAGAGGCCCTCGAGGTGTGTTGAATGTGCAAAAGGGAACTTAAAAAAGAAATTTGGAGAGCAAAAAGGGATCATGAAAGGATACTGGCAGGTAAAATAAAGTTGCTTTACAAGCATATTAAGGGTAAAAGGATAACTCGGGAAAGAGTAGGGCCCATTAAGGACCACAGTGATAATTTGTGTGTGGAGTCGGAGGACATTGGTAGGGTTCTAAATGAATACTTTGCGTCAGTGTTCACTAATGAGGAGGGATGGTACGAGTATAGAAATCGGTGATAAAATTAAAGAAATCAATATGGACAGAGGAGGTTCTGAGTCTTGCAGGCTTAAAAGTAGACAAAACTCCAGGGCTATATCCCAGGCTGTTGAGTGAGGAAAGGGAGGGAATAGCAAGACGCTGGCAATTTTTAATTCCTCTCTGGTCCAAGGAGTGGTACCGGAGGACTGGAGGATAGCTAATGTGGTACCATTATTCAAGAAAGGCAGAAGGGATAAACCAGAAAACTATAGGTCAGTCTAACCTCAGTGGTGGGAAAACTATTGGAAGCACATCTGAATGGCAGGAAGCAGAGGCTGAGGGTGATGGCCAAGGGGTGTTTTTCTGACTGAAGGCCTGTGTCCTGTGGGGTCCTGCAGGGGTAGGTTTTGGAGCCGTTGCTGTTTGTGGTTTCCATAAATGATTTAGATATGATGTAGGAGGGTTGATCAGTAAGTTATCAGATGATATCAAAATCGATGGGGTGGTAAATAATGAGGAGGATAGCCTTAGATTACAGGAGGATATATACAGGCTGGTCAGATGGTCTGATAAGTGGCAAATGGAATTCAAACCAGATAAGGTTGAAGTGATGCACTTGGGCAAGACAAATAAGGAAACAAGACAAACAAGGACCCTGGGTGGGAAGCACTGAGGATCAGAGGAACCTTGGTGTTCATGTGCACCGGTCCATTAAGGTAGCAGGGCAGGTGGATACAGTGGTTAAGAAGGCATATGGTATACTTGCCTTTATTAGTCCGACGCATTGGGTTTAAGAGCAGGGAGGTTATACTAGAACTGCATAAAATTTTGGTTAGGCCGCAGCTGAAGTATTGTGTACAGTTCTGGAATTATAGGAGGATGTGACAGCACTGGAAAGGTTGCAGAGATTTACCTGGATGCTGCTTGGGTGGGAGAGTTTTAGCTATGAAGAGAGATTGGATAGGCTGGGGACTGAGGAGACTGAGGGGGACATTATTGGATGTATAAAATTATGAGGGGCATAGTTAGAGTAGACAGGAAGAAACCTTTCCCCTTGGTGGAGGGATCAATGACCAGGGGCATTGTTTTAAGGTAATGGGCAGGAGGTTTAGAGGGAACGTGAGGAAAAACTCTTTCACCCGGAGGGTGGTGGGAGTCTGGAACTCACTGCCTGAAAGGGTGGTGGAGGCAGGCACCCTCGTAACATTTAAGAAGTATTTTGAGTGCACTTGCAATGCCAAGGCATACAAGGATATGGGCCAAGTGCTGGAAAATGGGATTAGAATATTTAGGAGGTTGTTCTTGACCTGTGCAGATCCGATGGACTGAAGGCCCTTTTGTGTGTTGTAGACCTCTATGACTCTATGTTCCACAGTTTGCTGACTAATCTTTAATCTAATCTATTAATGTCCTTGGGAGCTCCGAGCTCCCATTTATGCTATTCGCTCTACCATCTAATTGTTGTCAGCAAATTTATATATACAACTCTATTCCTTCACTTAAGTCATTTTAAAATCTAATGAAATACTGAAACCTCTGTATATTTAAATCCTTAGGAGTTACAAGTAGTGATATCATGCCAATTGAAGTACTTGTGAGGATAGGAGGTCTGCTCAAGAGTTTTTGCTTGAGTAGGAAAAACTTTTTTGCTTGAGTGAGTACTTGCTGTCGCTGACATCCGAATGAATTCCTTAGGTTTGAGGCTGGAGGCTTTTTTCTTGTATACTTTCTCACCCTATGGTGTGTTTGTGATTTCAGTAAGCAGCTCTGCATGACACTGAGCAGAGATTAGGTGTTCCTGTGGAAAAGTAGTGTCAATCAGAACAAAGATGCCTTTGGGGCATCTTGACAAATACATGAATAGGATGGGAATAGAGGGATACGGACCCCGGAAGTGTAGAAGATTTTAATTTAGACAGGCAGCATGGTCGGCGCAGGCATGGAGGGCTGAAGGGCCTGTTCCTGTGCTGTACTTTTCTTTTTTCCTTGTATTACCCACCCCATTTCTTCCACCATTGTCTCGGATATTAAGAGCAAGGAACTGAGAGACATCTTTGCCTTTAAGATTGAGACCATCCAATTAGCTGCTTCTGTCACTTCTTTCCCTTCCACTAGTGTGCCAAACTTCTTGTGACATTCTCCATATATGTTTATTTGCCTTGTTTCTCTCCTGTCTCTCGTCTCCAAGCTCATCTTTCCATGAGACCCATTTCAGGCTCTCTGACCACTAAACTACTGACCACTCAACTTCCCTTCCTGATTCCTATTTTAACTGATGTTGTGACTGGTTCTATCTCCTCATGGTCTCCTTCAAATCTGCTGTCACCAGTCCCCATCTCAAGTAAAAACAACTCTTGCTCAGACCACCTATCCTCACAAGCTGCCGTCACATTTTCCATTTCCCGTTCCTCTCCAAATCACTTAACGTGTTGCCGTCCATATCCATACCTGTCTTTACCAGGACTCTGTTTCAATTCTTCCAGTCGGGTTTCCATCCTGCCACAGTACCAAAACAGCTCTTAAAGCCACAAATGACATCCTTTGTGACTGTGATAAAAGTAAAATAACCCTTCTCAGCCTTCTCAACCTTTCTTCAACCTTTGACATCCTCCTCCAATACCTTCCCATTGTCATCCACTTGGTTGTGATTGCACTTGCATTGTTCTATTCTCACCTAATTATAGCCAGACAATCCCTTGCAAATGTTTTTCTTTCCATTCCTAAACAATTATCTCTGGTGCTCCCCAAGGAATCTATCCTTGGGCCCCCTCCTTTTTCTCATTAGCCTCCCAGAGCCATTATGTGAGAAAACACATAAGTTTCCGCTTGTGCTTTGACGATACCCAGTTTATCTCTCACCACTGTTATCGTTCCTCCACGGTCTCTAGATTAGTCAGACCATTTATCCAACATCCAGTGCCGGATGAGCAAAATTTCCTGCAATTAAATATTGAGACGACTGAAAACATAGTCTTCAGTTCCAGCCACAAACGTTGCTCCCTAGTCCGTAACTCCATCCATCTCCCTGGTAATTGCTGAGGCTGAGCAAGACTGTTTGCCACCTTGGTGTCATATTTTACCCTGAGATGAGCTTCTAACCACACATTTGTGCCATCACTAAGACTAGTATTTCACCTCCAAAATATCTCTGAAGTCTGCCACTGCCTCAGTTCATGCTGCTGAAGCCCTTATCCTTGTCCTTGCTATCTCTGGACTTGATTATTCTAATGAACTCCTGGTTGGTCTTTACGTTCAATTTTCTGTAAACTTGAGGCCGTCCATAACTGTGCTTTCCGGTCCAGATTCGCACTAAATCCCATTTACCCATCGGTCCTGTACTCCCTTCATGGCCTTACCAGTCCCAATTTCTGTAATCGCATCCAACTCTCTTTGTTTTCTGTCTTCCTTTGTTAGGAAAACAAAGGTAGTTTAAAGGAATTAGGATTTTATCGGTAAAAATGAGAAATAAGTTACTGTTTTAACTATGTTTAATTTAATGTTTCTGTGCCTGGAAGGGTAAAAACCGTTGGTTGGATTCATGTTGCACAAAAGTGTTTGTATGTTTGGGGGTTGGGTAAGTTCCAACTATGCTTTTTTGAGCTTAGAGAGAGCGACAACATGAAGAATAAATAAACCAGCAGTGGTTGCTTGATACTTGTAAGGTAGAGAAGCTTTAAAGTTTTGGTTTATCGATTTTATTGCAGTTGAAGATGACTGGTGAGAGATAAGGCAACTCTCACAGCTCTGCTAGAAGCAGTTGATTTAGAATGCGAGAGAGAGAACATCACTCTCAGCATTGCTGGGAGAAATGCCATACCATTGAGTAGTATGGTTAAGAAAACAAGTGCAAAGATCTGAACAGCAGCTAGTTAAGGAAACTAGAGAAGTGAAGAGAAGTTTTCAAAAAGTCTGAGATTAAAGGTAATAGAATAGAGCACTGTTCAGTAAAGACAGACTGAATTGAGAAGAACACTGAGACGCCAGAACAATATCTGAAGTGATTTTCAGGTTTGAGAGATTTTACTACAGCCTGTGGATCTGAGTTTAAAATAACTATGGAAATCGGTAGCTGGATCTCTGAGTTTGTGTAACAGCAGTTCAGACATGTTCTTGGGTTTAGAATGGTACTGGTTGAGACTCATGAACAATTTTCAGCTTATTGTCTTGTATGGGAAAATTTCTTGCCAGAAAAAGAGGCACAAACCAAATGATTTTGATGAAAAGATTTCTAAAACCACAACATCTTAGATTTAGGTTGAAGTGATTTCCTCGACCTGATCAGCTGCACAAGCTACAATTATTTTTTTTGTTGAGGAAAGCTAAAAATGATCATTATTGATCCAATGGAGATGTGAGTGAGAATGAATTTGGGTGAGGAGCCTTCCTCTCTGCATGAAATGCCCAGTTTCCACCTGGGGTTTTTTGATAATGAATTTTAACTTGACAAGTGGGAAGAGTTATTTTCAACTGTTCCATGTGCTAAAAGTATCAACACACAATTTAAACTATCTGAAGAATTTGTTTTTGAACATTTATTTGAAAATATACATTTAGAAACAAGTTTTGATTTAGTGCTGCTCCACTCAAATGCTTTCCCCTGCATTCATACAGAGATTTTCTTGCTATATGATTACTAGAAACTTCTCTGAATATGCTTTTCTGTTACAGCGCGTCTACATTGCTGCCTAGATGAAATACGAGAAGTTTTAGGAGATTCTGTATCAGAACAAGTGTTGGTTGACGCTGTGCTGAATAGTCAGTATGATGCACATAAAGCCCTGGACCTTGTGCTTTCTGAGGACAGCCAGCAAACCTCAAAAATAAAGACCCAGAGTACAGCCCCTGCACAGAAATCCACAATAGGTATGTGAACTTTCTGGGTTACTTTGTGTTTTTCTGAGTGCCCCAGTGTCTTCAAATTGGCAAAATATTGTTTGAAAAATTGTATGTTGATATTCTATAATCAAAAATAAAACTTGGATGCACAAGCTGAATTTGACTCGGTTGGTAGAGCAGATGAAGGAGGACTTTAGAAGGTGGGATATGCTCCCGTTGTCACTGGCGGGGAGGGTGAGACGATAAAGGTGATGGTTCCCCCGAGTTCTTTGTTTGTATTTCAGTGCCTGCCTATTTTTATTCCCAAGGCTTTCTTTGAGAGGGTGAATGCAGTGATCTGAGTTCATGTGGGCGGGTAGGACCCCGTGGGTAAGGAAGGCGCTGCTGGAGCGGGGTCGAGGGGAGGGGGGTGCTGGCCCTACTGAATTTCAGGAACTGCCACGGCGGCGAGCAATGGTTAGGAAGTGGGTAGTGGGGGAGGGGTCGGTGTGGGAGTGGGTGGAGGCGGCCTCGTGTAGGGGCATAAGTTTAGGGGCACTGGTAACGGCATCTCTGCCGCTCTCTCCGGCTCGGTACTCTACAAGCCCTGTGGTAGCGGTGGCCTTGAGGATGTGAGAACAATGGCGGAAGCACATGGGAGTGGAGGGGGCGTCGGTATGGACACCTGTTTGTGGTAACCACCGGTTTGCGCCGGGAGGGGGCTGGATCGGGGTGTTGGAGATGGCAGGGAGCTGGGATCGAATGGTTTGGGGACCTGTTTATTGACCGCAGCTTTCTGTGCTTGGATGAGTTTGAGCTGCCACCCGGTGGAAATGGGTTCTGATACCTGTAGGCGAGGGATTTTGCGCGGAGGTAGGTCTCGACCTTTCCACACCTACCGCCCCAGGGGATACAGGGTAAGGTAGTGTCGAAATTGGGAGTGGGGGAGGGGACGGTCTTGGAAATTTATAACGAGCTCGTGGATTGGGAGGGGGCCCTGATAGGGGAGATGAAGCGAAAGTGGGAGGAAGAATTGGGCAGGGAGTTAGAGGCGGGGTTATGGGAGGACACACTGAGTAGAGTCAACGCGTCCGCGTCATGTGCCAGGTTTAGCCTGTTACAATTTAAGATGGTCTACAGCACGCATATGACAGGCCCATATGAGCAGGTTCTTTGAAGGGGTGGAGGATAGGTGTGGGCGGTGTACGGAGGGCCTGCAAATCATGTCCACATGTTTTGAGCATGTCTGAAGCCTAGGGAATTTTGGCAAGGATTTGTCGATGTCATGTCAACGGTATTGAAGGCATGGGTGGTTCCGAGTCCAGAGGTGCCGATATTTGGTGTGTCGGAAACCCGGGAGTCCAGGGGGTGAGAGAGGCCGTTGTGTTGGCCTTTGCCTCCCTGATGGCCCGGTGACGGATCTTATTAGCGTGGAGGGACTCAGAACCCCCGAAATCGGGGGTATGGCTCAGTGGCATGGCCGGGGTTCTCAGGCTTGAGAAGCTCAAGTTCGTCCTGAGAAGATTGATGCTAGGGTTTGCCCAGAGGTGGCAGCCATTTATAGATTTATTTGGGGAAATTCAGCTGTCAGCAGAAAGTGGGGGGGGGGGTGAGTAAAGAGAAAGAGGGAGGCGTGGAGTTGGTTGAGATGGTAAATAGTTAGTGGGAAAGGGGGATTGGGGAACTGTGTATGTAAGCCATGTTGGATGGGTTTGGTTGTTGGTTGGGTGGGTGTTATTTGTTTTGTTGTTTTTTTCCTCTTGAAAATTGTTAAAATTATATATGCCTTCATAAAATATTTTCAATGAATAAATAAATAAAACTTGGCTAATTCGATAGGTAATCATTGTTGATTTTTTTTGTTGGATTTCACCATGCATTTGAAGTTGTGGCATAGCATAATAGTGCAGAAATTGAAAAACCAATGGGTGTGTCTCGCTGCCTTCTGCACTTAACTGGAGTATGTTTATATCTTCTTGAGGTAGTCAGGTATATGACTAACGTGCTAAAAGCTAATTGACTGCATGTTTAACCATGGATTCTGGTTTACCTGCCAGTTTACAGATTTTCAGGAGCACGCCAGATTGAACAAGGTGAGAGTACAGCAGGGGATGGTGGGACTGAGCATTGACAAGTTAGAAAGCCTTCAAGTGCACAGATATGACAGCTCCTTCTTTGTCTAGCCCCTTTGCTCAGAGAACTTGAATCATTGTTTTGGGGATGATTTCCAAGACGTAATTTCTGCTCGCCAGGCATTTTTTGAGTTTGATTTGCAGTTCCCAGCTATCATTCCTCTCAGCAGCATGGGAATCACTAATGCAGCTCTGAGCAACAGCAGATTTCCCTTATCTCTTGAGGATAGAGGGGATGGACCCACAGAGTTGCAGCTTCTAGGAAGTGATACTCAAAGGTATATAGGTAGAGTGAACTTTCTGGACATGACTGAGCATAAATGTATCAGGAGGCACAGACTCTCTTTTTGGGCCTTTGCTGACATTTCTAACTTCTTGGATAAAGGCTGCCAAGTGAACCAGAGTGCCATTGATGGTCAGTCACCACAGAATTGATAGGCCGATTGGCCTCTTTCTCCACTGTTGGGATTCTATGCTCTTTGTCTCCTGCCAGGAAATCTGGTTGTGACATTGTAGAATCTTGGAATCTAATTATGAAGAGTGCAGGTCCCAGATGACTGATGTCATGTATGCGAGGGCAGCAGAAAGAACTATAGCTGTAGGAGGAGGAAGGTGCTAACTTTCTGCATTTTTGAAGAGGAACCTGATGCAGCCAGCGTACCTGGAGCCACTCGCTTAGCTGCCGGGGATGCATGGGATGGACTCATTTGAGCTTCAGCTGATAAGACAATCACACACCAATACAGAACTCAATATGAAATGAAATGAAAATGAAATGAAAATCGCTTATTGTCACAAGTAGGCTTCAAATGAAGTTACTGTGGAAAAACCCCTAGTCGCCACATTCCGGCGCCTGTTCGGGGAGGCTGGTACGGGAATTGAACCGTGCTGCTGGCCTGCCTTGG
This sequence comes from Scyliorhinus torazame, assembly GCF_047496885.1. Taxonomy (NCBI): domain Eukaryota; kingdom Metazoa; phylum Chordata; class Chondrichthyes; order Carcharhiniformes; family Scyliorhinidae; genus Scyliorhinus; species Scyliorhinus torazame. The sequence goes on from NC_092710.1 coordinate 262,299,435, forward strand.
TCTGCTTTAAAAGCCAGCAATTTAGCCCTGTGCTAAACCAGTCCCTGTACTCCTCCAGCACCGTAGTCCCACAGTCAAAAATCCATATCTCTCAACTGACATCAATAGCTTCTTTCCAATAGTATGAGAATACTCTTCTCATACTATTTTCCTCAACTCTGAAGGCCACTTGGCAGGTGATTGGTAACAAGGGGGATGACTGGACAATGGAGTTTTGAAATAAAGTTTTGTTGTATCAATGTCAGCAATAGTAATCACAATTTGGTAAGCTTATGAACACCAAAATGAAACGACAAGTCTCTCTCTTCCTTTTCCTATTATTCTGATGTGATACTACCCATATAGCTTCAACTGAGCTAGAAGCAAGCTGCACATTTCCCTACTTTGACTGCTGAGATGCTCGTGGCCAACATCCTCTGGACTTTGGAACCAGTTAGGGGTCCACCAAAGGCTGCTCAGCCTGCATATTCTGGGGCAGAGTCAGCCATCGTGACAGAAGGCAGAATATAGGATTCTGACTCCGGCAGGGGGAAGGTGGAGGACTGCTTTGACCAGAGTTCCCAATTTCATGTACCCTTCTCCATCTTCCCCTTCATGGCCTAGCTGCACATCACTGTTAGCCTGGAGTTGGAGCCCACTGTGCTACACGTCGCTGAGGCATTGAATGGCCAAGGCAAGGCTTTCCTCCAACCTGTTTAAGCTCACAGACCAAGTGTGCAGGCCGTTGATTAGAACCATCATATACTTCACATAATCACAGAATACTACAGTGCAGAAGAGGCCTTTAGACCCATCGAGTCTGCACCAATGCATGAAAGATAGCTGACCTGTCTGCTGAATCACATTTGCTAGCACTTGACCCATGTTATGACATGCCAAGTGCTCATCCAGGAACTCTTTAAAGGATGTGAGGCCACCTGCCTCTACCACACTCCTAAGCAGTGCATTCCAGGCCACCACCCTCTGGGTAAAAATGTTTTTCCTGGTGAATCGCCTCTGCATGCCCTCCAATGAAATCACATTCTTCCTATAATGTGGCGATCAGAAATGCACATGATACTCCAGCTGTGGCCTCACCAAAGTTTATACAACTCCAATCTGACCTCCCTGCTTTTGTAATTTATGTCTCTAGTTTGACTGCTGCATCTGATGCTCCATATAGTTGTATACTCTCCATAGAGGTGGGCATCAACACAAAGATTAAGATATCATGGAATTCATAGTGACCAATCCTTTTTCTGGATTATCGTTCTCTAATAGTGCACGGCACCGTTGGACTGACAGACATCACATGTTTCTGTTGATGCTCATAATAGTCCTCTTTGTCAATGATTCCTGAGGCTCACCATCAGCATTCAGTTGAACAGAGCTTGGAGCTGTGGTCTCCAACAGGGTGTCTACTACTTTCTCTGTTTGCAACATTAGTTTCTGCTCATTTGTAATGTGTTGCTCACCATGTAACAATTCAACTACCTGTGTGGGTCCTACAAAGATGTTTCTATTGGACCTGGTGAAAGGTGCACATGTGACAGTGCTTCGTCAGCGTTTGACTTCCTGTGAGAAATCTTTGTCCTCCCCTGCCACCTGTTCCTGGGTGATGGAAAACAAATTAAAACTCCAAAGTTGAAAGGGTTCAAAGTCAATAGTGTTTAGTTCAACATGTTTCAGTGACTGCTGACATCAAGTTGCCTTGAATAAGTGTTGTGTGTTTGTAGCTATGTGATAATCTAATTCTGCCAATAGGAGGGTGTGAAACCCTCATCTGTCCCATCATCAATAGCCATACGTGTTGAGGCCAGGCTTGTCACCAGTGTGTTAGCCACTCGTGACGACTGGACAGGACTGGGAGGCCACCCAGGTTCTCTGCCGCTATGCAGAGGGAGAGTGAAGATAGTCATATTGCGAGGATGGAATGACAATACTTGTGGAGGATGATGGTGGCGATAGGATGAGTGTGAATGGTAGCTGGGGCATGTGAGCAAGTCTCTGAGCAAAAACAAATGGGTGGAGCTGCAAGAACTGTTATGTGTTTTAAGTGCTGTATAAGAGAAGGTTGAGGAAATCAGTGTGTGGTTGTTGACACTTGAATGTGGCATGTCACTTGTTTCCTGTCCTGATGATGTAATTGAAACGCTTGCTGTAATATATCCATGGACAAGGGATGTTGCGGTCCCAGTTGATATTAGAACTGAGCGGGGAGATCCCAGAATGGAACCATGGCTCAAAAGATAGTACATTTTATTTTATTTTTTTTATAAAAAGGGAGGAACAGAGTCACAGGACTGCTAATTAGTTTTAATAAGAAAAAAAACTTGATTAAACATGAAAAAGTTGGATTATGATGCAATACTCTTTTTCTCTGCTCCCTTCTTAGGTTAACAATTGCACACAGGTTTTAGGATTAACATGGATTACAAAGTATATTGTAATCTACAATGGTCGCATTAATACACAAGATAACTGTGGGCAAATCCACTCTCCACTCTGAACCCCAAGTGAATATTTGTGGATGTAATAATAATCGCTTATTGTCACAAGTAGGCTTCAATCAAGTTACTGTGAAAAACCCCTAGTCGCCACATTCCGGTGCCTGTTCGGGGAGGCCGGTACGGGAATTGAACCTGCGCTGCTGGCCTTGTTCTGCATTACAAGCCAGCTGTTTAGCCCCTGACCAGTCTCATCAGAATTCCCCCAGACGATTGCACGTGAGAATTTACAAGCTCCACTCCAAAAGCACGCTTTAAAATCTTCTCTCATAATTGTGCTTTCCCGTAGCGTTTTACATTTCGAACTCCAGACCATGTTTTCCAAATGACAAAGCTTTAAACAAAGCTTAAGCTTCACTTTTGGCAGAAAATCCAGTCCAGGATTTTACACCAACCCCTTTAGGATTTCTTTGTCTTGACTGTTGTGCAAACTGTTCACAACTGCTTTAACTCTCCATTCCCAGGCTGTATTAAAATGGGATCAAACGTTTGATTTACCGTTGAAAATTACTGTCCCACTTTAAATCTGGTTACTGCAATTGTCCCTTTAACTTAACACTTTGTTTATTCTTCCTTGAATTCTTCTGAACAATAGTTTGGTCTCTGTTCACATGATTCCAGTCGTTCTAAACATTCTTTCTGTCCCAATTCCCTGGTTAACTGGACTTTAATTTCTACTTTAGGAAGCTCTTTGCAGCTCCCGTTCTGTCTGGTCTTTCTTCTGAAAGCTGAGAGATGTTCACTCCCCGAAGTTCTGCCTCCAACAATCAACAAATTCAAATAGATCTTAAAAGCTTTTTTTAAATCCTTAGTAGGGCCCCCAGTTGCTAAGCAACCCCTGCTAGTTCCATTTATTCTTCATGCCGTAGCCCTATATAAGCAATATAGAATCACAGTTTGAATTGAAACCAGCACCTACACGTACAAACACCTTTGTCCAGCGTAAATCTAACTATGTTATCCTTCTAGGCACATAAACATTAAATTAAACCTACTTAAAACTATACCTTATTTCTAATGTTTACCAATACAAATATAAATCCTTAAAACTACCTTTATTTTTCTAACGGGGAAGTTTGGTTTCTGAGGTGGGCTTCTTCCTCTGGCTGTTGGGAATAAAATGTCCCTGTAGACCCTTTATAGCCTGCAGCGTGATGCCCAGGACAGTTTTTCCTTGTTGATAGAACCACAACTGGCAAGTGAGAGACTGTTGCAGGGGCAGATATTGAAACTTCAAATCAGGTGCAGCTTGTGATCACACCCACTTGCTCCAACTCGCCAGGGAAATGTGAAGTGTAAGGGTAGTTGTGGTTCAATTAAGGAACCACTAAAAAACCTGCTCACTACGCCCACCCTCTTTCTCCCCACCCTTGCTGGCGCGAGTGGGTGCTAATGTTTAAATTCAGCCCCAAGTCTCAGACGTCTTTTATAGCATAGTTTCCATCATATTTTACTCCGAATATTATTGTAATGAGCGCTCTCCCAGGTGCTGCTTTGCGACCCGAGTCCATACCTTCAGTTAAATGCCTATTCTGTAACAAAGCTTTATATCATTGGAAGTGAGGGTGGTTGCAATATTATAAGACTGGAATTTGTTGGGGTCAGTTGATGAGAAGATGGTATTGTTGAGCCAGTAGTACTTGTGTGATAAACATTTTGCAGAATTTAAAAAAATATACATATATTTTATTCAAGATTTTTGGCCAAACATAACAGTACGTAGTGTTTCTTTTACACAACAATAAAGCAATATAAATAACAGTGGCCAGTTTTAAACAAATAGATAAATAATATATAAACAAAAACAAAAACAAAACTGAATGGCAACTGCCTTGTCCAAAATAAATACTCTCCAAAAATACAATCCAGCAATCCAATATACAATTACCTATAACAACTACCTATACATGTTACACATATACAATAACATCTCTGAGAGTCCGTTCGATTCCTCCCCCCCACTCCCCCCTGGGTTGCTGCTGTTGTCTACTTCTTTTCCATTCCCTCTATCTTTCTGTGAGGTAATCGACGAACGGTTGCCACCGCCTGGTGAACCCCTGAGCCGAACCCCTTAACACAAACTTAATCCGTTCTAACTTTATAAACCCTGCCATGTTGTTTATCCAGGTCTCCACACCCGGGGGTTTGGCTTCCTTCCACATTAACAATATCCTGCGCCGGGCTACTAGGGATGCAAAGGCCAACACGTCAGCCTCTCTCGCCTCCTGCACTCCCGGCTCTTCTGCAACCCCAAATATAGCCAACCCCCAGCTTGGTTCGACCCGGACCCCCACCACCTTCGAAAGCACCTTTGCCACCCCCCACCCAGAACCCCTGTAGTGCCGGACATGACCAGAACATGTGGGTGTGATTCGCTGGGCCTCTCGAGCATCTCGCACACCTATTCTCTACCCCAAAAAATTTACTGAGCCGTGCTCCTGTCATATGCGCCCTGTGTAACACCTTAAATTGTATCAGGCTTAACCTGGCACACGAGGACGATGAGTTTACCCTACGTAGGGCATCAGCCCACAGCCCCTCCTTAATCTCCTCCCCCAGCTCCCCTTCCCACTTCCCTTTCAGCTCATACACCATGATCTCCCCCTCGTCCCTCATTTCCCTGTATATGTCCGACACCCTACCATTCCCCCACCCATGTCTCTGAGATCACTCTATCCTGCACCTCCTGCGTCGGGAGCTGCGGGAATTCCCTCACCTGTTGCCTCGCGAAAGCCCTCAATTGCATGTACCGAAATGCATTCCCTTGGGGAAAGCCATATTTTTCCGTCAGCGCTCCCAGACTCGCAAACGTCCCATCTACAAACAGATCTCTCAGTTGTACTACCCCAGCTCTTTGCCATGCTCCAAATCCCCCATCCATTCTCCCCGGGACGAACCTATGATTGTTTCTTATCGGGGACTGCACCGAAGCTCCCGTCCTTCCCCCATGCCGTCTCCACTGCCCCCAAATTTTCAATGTAGCCACCACCACCGGGCTTGTGTATTTCTTTGGTGAAAACGGCAACGTGCCGTCACCATTGCTTGTAGGCTAGCCCCCTGCAGGACGCCCTCTCCAATCCCTTCCACGCCGCTCCCTCCCCTTCTCACATCCACTTACACACCATTGAAACATTGGCGGCCCAGTAGTACTCACTTAGGCTCGGTAGTGCCAGCCCCCCACTGTCCTTACCACGCTGCAAGAATCCCCTCCTCACTCTCGGGGTCTTCCCAGCCCACACAAAACTCATAATACTCTTCTCGATTCTTTTGAAAAAAGCCTTCGTGATCACCACCGGGAGGCACTGAAACACAAAAAGGAATCTCGGGAGGACCACCATTTTAACCGCCTGCACCCTACCTGCCAATGACAGGGACACCGTGTCCCATCTCTTAAAGTTCTCCTCCATCTGTTCCACCAACCGCGTTAAATTAAGCCTGTGTAATGTACCCCAATTCTTGGCTATCTGGATCCCCAAGTACCGAAAGTCCCTTGTTACCTTCCTCAACGGTAAATCCTCTATCTCTCTGCTCTGCTCCCCTGGATGCACCACACACACCTCACTTTTCCCCATGTTCAGTTTGTACCCTGAAAAATCCCCAAACTCCCCAAGTATCTGCATTATCTCTGGCATCCCCTCCGCCGGGTCCGCCACATATAGCAACAAATCATCCGCATACAGAGATACCCGGTGTTCTTCCCCCCCCCCCCGAGTACTCCCCTCCACTTCCTGGAACCCCTCAATGCTATGGCCAGGGGTTCAATCACCAGTGCAAACAATAACGGGGACAGAGGACATCCCTGCCTCGTCCCTATATGGAGCCGAAAATAGTTAGACCCCCGTCCATTCGTGACCACGCTCGCCATCGGGGCCCTATACAGCAACTGTACCCACCTGATATACCCATCCCCAAAACCAAATCTCCTCAGCACCTCCCACAAATAATCCCACTCCACTCTATCAAATGCTTTCTCGGCATCCATCGCCACCACTATCTCCGCTTCCCCCTCTGGTGGGGGCATCATCATTACCCCTAGCAGCCTCCGTATATTTGTATTCAGCTGTCTCCCCTTCACAAACCCAGTTTGGTCCTCATGAACCATCCCGGGACACAATCTTCTATCCTCATTGCCATTACCTTGGCCAGAATCTTAGCATCCACATTCAGGAGGGAAATTGGTCTATAGGACCCGCATTGCAGCGGGTCTTTTTCCTCCTTTAGGAGGAGCGATATCGTTGCCTCTGACATAGTCGGGGGCAGCTGCCCCCTTTCCCTCGCCTCATTAAAGGTTCTCATCAGTAGCGGGGCCAGCAAGTCCATATATTTCCTATAGGATTCAACTGGGAATCCGTCTGGTCCCGGGGCCTTCCCCGCCTGCATACTCCCAATCCCTTTCACCACTTCCTCCGTCTCAATCTGTGCTCCCAGTCCCACCCTCTCCTGCTCCTCCACCTTGGGAAATTCCAGCTGATCCAGAAAGCACATCAGTCTCTCCTTCCCATCCGGGGGCTGAGCTTCATATAATCTTTCGTAAAATGCCTTGAACACTCCATTCACTCTCTCCGCTCCCCGCTCCATCTTTCCCTCCTCATCTCTCACCCCCCCTATCTCCCTCGCTGCTCCCCTTTTCCTCAGTTGGTGGGCCAGCAACCTGCTTGCCTTCTCTCCGTATTCGTACTGTACACCCTGTGTCTTCCTCCATTGTGCCTCTGCCTTACCTGTAGTCAACAAGTCAAATTCTACATGTAGCCTTTGCCTTTCCCTGTACAGTCCCTCCTCTGGTGTCTCCGCATATTGTCTGTCCACCCTCAGAAGATCTTTCAACAACCGCTCCCTTTCCCTACCCTCCTGCTTTCCGTTATGTGCCCTAATAGATATCATCTCCCCTCTAACCACTGCCTTCAGCGCCTCCCAGACCACTCCCACCTGTACCTCCCCATTATCATTGAGTTCCAAGTACCTTTCAATACACCCCCTCACCCTTAAGCACACCCCCTCATCTGCCAATAATCCCATGTCCATTCTCCAGGGTGGACGCTGTTTTTCTTCCCCTATCTCCAGGTCCACCCAATGTGGAGCATGATCCGAAATGGCTATAGCCGTGTACTCCGTCCCCGTCACCTTTGGGATCAGTGCCCTTCCCAGAACAAAAAAGTCTATCCGTGAATAAACTTTGTGGACATAGGAGAAAAACGAAAACTCCTTACTCCTAGGTCTACTAAATCACCAGGGGTCTACTCCTCCCATCTGCTCCATAAAGTCCTTAAGCACCCTAGCTGCAGCTGGCCTCCTTCCAGTCCTGGACCTCGATCTGTCCAGCCCTGGGTCCAGCACCGTATTAAAATCTCCACCCATTATCAACTTCCCCACTTCTAGGTCCGGGATTCGTCCTAACGTACGCCTCATAAAGTTGGCATCATCCCAGTTCGGGGCATACACGTTCACTAATACCACCGCCTCCCCTTGCAATTTGCCACTCACCATCACGTATCTGCCCCCACTATCCGCCACTATAGTCTTTGCCTCAAACATTACCCGCTTCCCCACTAGTATGGCCACCCCCCTGTTTTTTGCGTCTAGCCCCGAATGAAACACCTGCCCCACCCATCCTTTGCGTAGTCTGACCTGGGCTATCAGCTTCAGATGCGTCTCTTGAAGCATAACCACATCTGCCTTAAGTTTCTTTAGGTGTGCGAGTACCCGTGCCCTCTTAATCGGCCCGTTCAGCCCCCTCACATTCCACGTGATCAACCGGGTTGGGGGGCTCTTTACTCCCCCCCCCTTGACAACTAGCCAGCTCCTTTTCCAATCCAGCTCCTCACCCGATTCCCATGTAGCCGTATCTCCCCCAAGCGGCGCCCCCCCGCTCCGACCACCCCCCCCCCCCCAATACCAGCTCCCCCTTCTCCCCAGCAGCAGCAACCCAGTTAACCCCCCCCCCCCCCCCCCCCGCTAGATCCCAAACTAGCATAATTGCACCCCCCATGTTGCTCCCAGAAGTCAGCAAACTCTGGCCGACCTCGGCTTCCCCCCGTGACCTCGGCTCACACTGTGCAAGGCCTCCTGCTTCCCTGTTCCCGCCGTGATTACCATAGCGCGGGAACAAAGCCCGCGCTTCCCTTTTGGCCCTGCCCCCAATGGCCGGCACCCTCAGCTCCTCATCCTCCCTCCCCCACGACATGGGGAAGAGAGAAAAGTTACAGGGTCGCAGGATTAACAACTTGGGAAGTCATCTCTTCCCTCTTTTTCCCCCCTTCATCCCACATATTCACCCCCCCCACTTTGTCCCAAACGTTCTTTTTATGGCCCGCTCACTCCAGTTTCTCCTCGACAATAAATGTCCACGCCTCATCTGCCGTTTCGAAGTAGTGGTGTTTCCCTTGATGTGTGACCCACAGTCTTGCCGGTTGCAGCATTCCAAATTTAATCTTCCGTTTGTGCAGCACCGCCTTGGCCCGATTAAAGCTTGCCCTCCATCTCGCCACCTCCGCACTCCAATCTTGATATACGCGGATCACCGCGTTCTCCCACCTACTGCTCCGAGTTTCCTTTGCCCATCTGAGGACCATCTCTCTGTCTTTATATCGGAGAAATCTCACCACTATGGCTCGAGGAATTTCTCCAGCCCTCGGTCTTCGTGCCATAACTCGATAGGCTCCCTCCACCTCCAGCGGACCCGTCGGGGCCTCCGATCCCATTAACGAGTGCAGCATCGTGCTCACATATGCCCCGACGTCCGCCCCTTCTACACCTTCGGGAAGACCAAGAATCCTTAAATTCTTCCTCCTCGCATTATTCTCCAGCACCTCCAGCCTTTCCACACACCTTTTGTGTTGTGCCTCGTGCATCTCCGTTTTCACCACCAGGCCCTGTATGTCGGCCTCATTCTCAGCAGCCTTTGCCTTCACGACCCGAAGCTCCTGTTCCTGGGTCTTTTGCTCCTCCTTTAGCCCCTCAATCGCTTGTAATATCGGGGCCAACAGCTCCTTCTTCATCTCCTTTTTGAGTTCTTCCACGCAACGCCGCAGGAACTCTTGTTGGTCAGGGCCCCATATTAAACTGCCTCCTTCCGACGCCATCTTGCTTTGTGCCTGCCTTCCTGGCCGCTGCTCTAGAGGATCCACCACAATCCGGCCACCCTCCTCTCTTTTTTCCATCCGTGTCCAGGGGGGATTCCCTTCTGGATTACAGCACAGTGTTTTTTGCCGTTAAAATTGCCGTTGGGGCTCCTATTAAGAGCCCAAAAAGCCCGTTCCACCGGGAGCTGCCGAAACGTGCGACTTAGCTGGTCATCGCCGCACCCGGAAGCATTTTGCAGAATTTTAACTTCCTTAACTTTCTACTATTTAATTTTATTTAGCTTTGCACTGTAGTATGTTTAATACTCAGCATATCCTTGATGACAGATCTTATTTAATTGAAAAAAACTATTTGAGCTGCTCATTGGGTATCTGTTTTTTTCTTCTCGATTTGTTGTGAGAAAACCTGCATCATAAGGGTTTATTTCGTCATGAAATGGGTGCAGTAAAACATTTCAGAAATAGGCAAATAGGAAACTCAGGATTTGAACAGTGAATATGTTTTTTGGGCCTTGGTTTTGACAAAATTAATGAATCTAATTGTCAAAAATCTTTGGAGAGAGAGAAAAACAGAATGTAACTTCTATTTTAGCAATATAGGATATGTTTAAAAAAACAAACATGAAAAGATCTTTTAGCCCAAGAGGTTTGCTACTTTTTGACTAATATCAGTCTACCTACCATCTCTCATCATACATACCCAGCCATTGCCTCTTGTTTCAGTAGCACGTCTGGTTGGGCATTTCAACAGCTTACACTAATTGTTTCAATGACCATTAATTTATGCTGCTTTTTAACTTCTTTGGTGTAGGGACAACTGAAGAACATAAGAACAATAGAACATTACAGCGCAGTGCAGGTCCTTCGGCCCTCGATGTTGCACCGACCTGTGAAACCAATCTCAAGCCCATCTACACTATTCCATTATCATCCATATGTTTATCCAATGACCATTTGAATGCCCTTAATGTTGGTGAGTCCACTACTGTTGCAGGCAGGGCATTCCACATCCCTACTGCTCTCTGAGTAAAGAACCTACCTCTGACATCTGTCCTATATCTATCTCCCCTCAATTTAAAGCTATGTCCCCTCGTGCTAGCCATCACCATCCGAGGAAAAAGGCACTCACTGTCCACCCTATCTAATACTCTGATCATCTTGTATGCCTCTATTAAGTCACCTCTTAACCTTCTTCTCTCTAACGAAAACAGCCTCAAGTCCCTCAGCCTTTCCTCATAAGATCTTCCTTCCATACCGAAACAGGAGTAGGCCATTCAACTCTTTGAGCCTGCTCTTTCATTTATTAAGATCATGTCTGACCTGAACACTGCTTCAACTCAACTCTCCTGCCTGATCCTGTAACCCTTGATTCTCTTGTAGGTCAAAAATCTGTCCAACTCAGCCTTACATATATTCAATGATCCGACCTCCACGGCTCTCTGAGGCAGATCATTCGAAAGGTAACTCTAAGAAAACCTTGGTCATCACCATCTTATTCTGAAACTAAATTCCCCCACAAAGGGAAACATCGTCTCAGCATCTAACCCATCATAGAATCATAGAATTTACAGTGCAGAAAGAGCCAATTTGGCCCATCAAGTCTGCACCGGCCCTTGGAAAGAGCACACTACCCAAGCCCACACCTCCACCCTATTCCCATAACCCAGTAACCCCACCCCACCTTTTGGACACATGGCCAATCCACCTAACCTGCACATCTTTGGACTTGGGAGGAAACCGGAGCACCCGGAGGAAACCCACGCAGAGACGGGGAGAACGTGCAGACTCCGCACAGACAGTGACCCAAGCTAGGAATCGAATCTGGGACCCTGGAGCTGTGAAGCAACTGTGCTAACCACTGTGCTACCGGCTATCAAGTCTCCTCAGAATCCTGTACGTTTCAAAAAAGCACCTCTCATTCTTCTAATCTCAATAAACATAGATCCATCTTGCTCAATCTTTCCTCCGAAGACGATCTCTTCATCCCAGGAATGAGCCTAGCACGCATTCGCTGAACTGCCTCCGATGCCAGCATATCCTTCCTTGAATAAGGAGACCAATTTTTTTCCCCAATTAAGGGGCAATTTAGCGTGGCCAATTCACCTACCCTGCATATCTTTTGTGTTGTGGGGGTGAGACCCATGCAGACACGGGGAGAATGTGCAAAGGACACCAAAGCTATATCGAGTGCTATAGGTGTGGCCTCACCAATGCCCTGGATAGTTGTAGCAAGTCCTCCATACTTTTGTACTCATCCCCCTTACAATTAAGGCAACGTTTATTTTTTCTTCTTAATTACCTGCTTTACTTGCATGCTAACCTTTTGTGATTCACGGACAACAGGATCCTTCTGTGCTGCAGCATTCTATACTGTCACCTTTTAAATAATGTTCTGTTTTTCTATTCCTTCTATGTCCCCACATTATGTGCCATCTGCCAAATTTTGCTCGCTCACTTAGCTTCCTAGATCCCTTTGCAGACTCCTTTGTGTCCTGCTCAAAAACTTGCTTTCCTACTTATTGTTGTATCCTTAGTAAAGTTGGCTGTACAGTACACTTGGTTCCTTCATCCAAATCATCGATATAGATTGTAAATAGTTGAGGCACCAGCACTGTCCCCTGTGGCACCCACAAGTTACAGTTTACCGTATGTATTTCCTGTTAGTTAGCCAATCTTCTATCCATGCTAATTGGATTGTGTGATGGACTGCGCTGTGTTCACAACTCTGAAGTTTCTTGCGGTTCTGAGCCGAGCAGTTGCCATACCAGACTGTGGTGCAGCCAGATAGGATGCTTTCTATGGTGCATCTGTAAAAGTTGGACCATATGTGAACCGTGAATAATATATTAACCTCAGTGCCATGGCTCTTGTGTAGCAACCTTTTATGTGGCACCTTATTGAATACGTTTTGCAATTCCAAATACACTGGGCGGGATTCTCCAACCTCCCGCTGGGTCGGAGAATCGGCGGGGGGTGGCGTGAATCCCACCCGGCTGCTCCCGACGCCGGTTGCCGAATTCTCCGGTGCCGGTTTTCGGGGGGCGAGGATCACACCGCGCCGGTCGGGGGCCGTTGGCAGCAGCCCCACCGGCAATTCTCCGGGCCCCGATGGGCTGAGCGGCCGCCCGTTTTCAGCCAGTCCCGCCGACGTGAAATGGACATGGTCCATCTCGGCGAGACCTGGCTTGTCGGCGGTCTACTGGAGTCCTCGGAGGGCGTGGGGGAGATCCGGCCCCGGGGGGGGGGGGGCCCTCACGGTGGCCTGGCCCGCGATCGGGGCCCACCGATTTGCGGGCGGGCCTGTGCCCTGGCGGCACTCTTTCCCTCCGCAACAGCCTCCGCCATGGCCGGCATGGAGAAGAAACCCCCTGCGCATGTGCAGGAAACACGCCGGTGGTTCTGCGCATGCGCCAACTCGCCCTGGCCCACGGCGCCGGTTGGCGCGGCGCCAACCCTTACGCCACCGGCCCCGGCCTAGCCCCCAGACGTGCGGAGGATTCCGCAGCTTCTGGGCGGCCCGACGCCGGAGTGATTTGCGCCTTGGCACCGGCGTTGGGCCATCCGGCCAGTTGCGGGAGAATCCCGCCCACTATGTCTATGTATATATTTATTCCCCTTTATAGAATTTACAGTGCAGAAGGAGGCCATTCGGCCCTTCGAGTCTGCACCAGCTCTTGGAAAGAGCACCCTACTTAAGCCCACATCTCCATCCTATCCCTGTAACCCAATCTAACCTAAGGGCAATTTACATGGCAAATCCACCTTCCCTGCACATCTTTGAACTTTGGGAGGAAACCGGAGCAAACGGAGGAAACCCAAGCAGACACTGGGAGAATGTGCAGTCTCCGCACAGACAGTGACCCAGGCGGGAATTGATCCTGGGACCCTGGTGCTGTGAAGCCATTTTGCTAACCACTATGCTACCGTGCTGCCCTACTACTCTATTCTAACATCCTCAAAGAATTCTAATACATTTGTCCTGCTACTACTTAATAATTGATTGCAGCATTTTCCCAATGAACGCTTTTGCAGCAGAGGGTCAGAACGCGGTACAACTACATATGATTAATATGATTTTTGGTCACGCAGAATTATTAATTAAATATCATATTCCACAATTATTTGGGCTTCCAAGAATATGCACATGAATTGAACAAATATTTGCTTACATTTTCACAATAATTTGTAAGATCTCTGTTCTATATTTACAATGAAACAACTAATTGGACAATTTTTTAGTTGTTCTTGGGTGTGGGACTTGCTAGGCCATTTCAGAGGACAGTTAAAAGTCACCACTTCGCCGTGGACCTGGAGTCATGGCCCAACCAGGTAAGGAAGGATTTGTTTCCTGTGGGACATTAATGAAGCAGATGAATTTTTATGACAACCCGGTAACTGCATGGCCACTGTGACTTCTCTGATGCATGAAATAAATTGTCCAATTGTTGCCCAATTATATGCCAATTGTCAGTGTGTGATCTGGTTTTGCCAGATCTTTCAATTAGCCATGCCAGTTTTGCCTTAGGACATCTGCAGCCTTAGGAATTTTGAAGGTTAATATATGAAAATACTTCACCACACGCAAGTGTACTGCCAAACAGTGACAGCTGTGACATTATGGAACTCCAAATTCCTCTGGCAGGTATGTAAAGAATGCTAAAACACTTATGCCATCAAACCATGCTCTTTGGAGCTCATTCAGTTCTATTTACATTTCTGATATGACACTCTCAACATTGGCAATAATTGATTTTCGAACACTTTCAGTGTCTAAAAATTTGTTACAGAACCCTTAAACTTTGCAAGCTGTGTTATCGTTCTTGAAGTTTAGAGGAGATGTGAAGAAAAATGTTTTCACCCAGAGGGTGGTGGCAGTCTGGAACTCACTGCCTGAAAGGTGGTAGAGACGGGAACCCTCAACATTTTAGAAGTATTTAGATGAGCACTTGAAATGCCATAGCATACATGGCCACGGCCCAAGTGCTGGAAAATGGCATTAGAATAAATAGGTGCTTGATGGCTGGTGTGGACATGATGGGCCGAAGGGCTTCTTTCCTTGCTGTAACACTCTACGACTCTATGAACTATGATGACCACATCAAACTTTGCAGCTCATTTGCATAGAATTGCTTGACCAAAAGTAACTGTTTGCCATGAGCGCAAATATAGTCTTAAAAACAAAGATGTTGATGACCAACTCTGTCATAACCTGGTCAGCCTCTTGATCTGAATGTTGTAGTATATCAGTGACACTCCTTATAGATATGGTAAAGGTCCAAACAAGACAAAAACTTTGTTTTACTAATACGCATATTGGGGTACAGGTCGAGAGACTGTTCAACAAACAAAGTTTGCTGTACATATTTATACACTTTACAACTGTGCTTGTTACTCAGGTATCCAGCTTGTCACATGATTATAAACTACTAGGCAATTACATATTGGTGTTTTATTAGAAGTTGAAATAAATGCGTCCCTTGTAAAGCTAATCCAGCTCCTGCTGCACCTATGTTACAGTGACCATGTCTCTTGTGAATGCCAACAGGTTGCCATTTGCAGCACTATCTCTCCAATGCTAAATTAGTTTCTAATTTTCATACGTTATCATGTTTGTGTTTTTGTGTAGCTAAACTACTCTCTGGGTCTGAATTAAATATATTTTTAACCCTTTGAATGCCTCAGCCTTGTGTCACCCTTCACGAAGCTCCCAGCTTGCTGTGTACCTGTATACCCGACCCTACCACGTATTTGACTACTTGTCTAATTACTTTCTGTACTTATGTACCCATACATGAATATTCAACTGGTGTGCAGGATTCATTAGAAATTCAAAGTTAATTATGTGTGCATCATCCGTGCTGTGTGAATGTCTAATCCTCAGTTAAGAGGTGCGTTTCATTAAAGAAATGTTAATGTTTTGTGCCACAGCTCCACCAATGTGCATATTATTGTGTTTCAGCAGGCCCGTGTCAGTTTTTACATAGCAAGCAAATATTACAACATCTTGCTGCATGTAAAAAATTAAAGTGAAAGAGAAATGCTCACTCCCCAGGAATTTTCTTTTAATGTTGCAAAGAAATTTATGATTTAAAGGGAAACATGTTGCTGAAACTTTTTATTTTGCACTCATCTGGATAAATGCAAGAATGGCAAATTTCAAACGATCTCAGCAACTTGTACTACAGGAGAGAAGGGTGCTGATTGGACTTTTGGACCTGTATTTTCCAAAGCTCTTTGACTAGGGGTTTTCTCATGCCATTCTGAGTCTGTCGTAGACTAATTGATAAATTATGATTAGCCACCAACTCTTGTATCAATTAGCTGCCTGTACCTAGATGGCAGAAGGGAAACTGGATGAAACTAAAATTAAATTTAATAGGAACATTGTTTTATTTTCTTCCCATTTATTTTCCCTTCCATATCTCCTTTGCATCCATCCTATCTACTATTCACTGTTCTTAATTTCTAAAAGATTGATTGTGATTCCTGTACTTTGAATGTGAAGTATGCTGGTTAATTGGCTTAAATTTAACATACACTAAAAAGCAATGAAAAAAATGTTTGTTATTTTTCAAACCTTTCCCTGAGGTATTTGAATTTCCGTTACATCCAGTGAGAACTTTAAAAATAGCACTTCATTAAATATGAAAAAAATTATCAGCTATGAAAGGAATTTGCAAACTTCCCACTTTTTCCAATGCTTCCAGCTACTTCCCTTATACAGACCCTTCTTAAATCTCTTGGGCTTGCTGTATCCCCTCGAAGAGCATCACTTTTATAGGAGAAAATCATAATAATAATAATGCTTATTGTCACAAGTAGGCTTCAACGAAGTTACTGTGACAAGCTCCTTCACATGATATCATGTACTTTCAACTTTCGTTGTCACTTATTGCGGCCCTGCCTAAATAATGGCTTTTATGCAACTGAGATTGTGTAATGTCAGGCAGTTATGGGAGTAATCTTTTTTTGAAAAATATTTTATTGAGGCATTTATATTATAAATTTTAACAGAATAAACACCACACCAAGCACACAACAGTACCCAGCCAACATGGCTTACATAAACAACTCTCCAACCACAATTCCCCACCAACCTTCCCCCACCTTGCCCACCTCCCTCTGCCTCCCTTTTTAAACCGCCCCTCCCGCTGACAGCTTAACTTTTCCCAAAAAGTTGATAAATGGCTGCCACCTCTGAGCAAACCCTAACATCGATCTCCTCAGGGCGAACTTGATCTTCTCAAGCCTGAGAAACCCCGCCATGTCACTAACCCCCACCCCGAGTCCCTCCATGCTAACAAGATCCGTCTCCGGGCTACCAGGGAGGTAAAAAGGCCATAACATCGGCCTCTCTCGCCCCTGTACTCCCGGGTCTTCTGACACACCAAAAATCGCCACCTCTGGACTCGGAACCACCCATACCATCAGTACCTCTGACATGACGTCAGAAAACCCTGCCAGAATCCCCTAAGCTTCAAACATGCCCAAAACATCTGGACATGATTCGCAGGCCCACCTGTACACCGCCCGCACCTATCCTCCATCCCTTCAAAGAACTTGCTCATCCAGGCCAGTCATATGTGCCCTGTGGACATCCTTAAATTGTATAAGGCTAAGCCTGGCACACGATGAGGACGCATTGACTCACCTCAGGGCGTCCTCCCATAACCCAGCTTCCAACTCCCCACCCAACTCTTCCTCCCATTTCCGCTTCACCTCTCCTATCGGGGCTCCCTCCCAATCTATAAGCTCTTTATAAGTTTCCGATACTTTCCCCTCCCCCACTCCCGCTTTCGACACTACCCTTATCCTGCAGCAGTAGGTGTGAGAAAGTCGATACTTGCCTCCATACAAAAGTCCCTCACCTGCAAATAATGGAATCCATTCCCACCGGGTGGCTCAAACTCCTCCTCCAACTCTTCCAAACACGGAAAACCCCCATGTATAAACAAACCCCCAAACCGCTCGATCCCCGCCCGCTGCACTCCCTATCTAGTTCCCATGGAGCAAACAGGTGGTTGCCACATATCTGTGCCCACACTGATGCCCCCTCAAGCCCCATGTGCTGCTCGGGGAAGGGGGAGGGCGGGGAGCGGGGGGGGGGGGGGGGGGGGGGCACCCTCTGCTCCCTCCGCTCCCTCCGCTCCCTTGACTCGTTAAACGCCCTCACCAAAAAGGGCCCCAGCACCCCAAGAACGTTTTTTAAAACTCCATTGGCTATCCATCCGGGCCCGGGCCTTACCCACCTGCATTGCCTCCAGCTCTTCCACCACTTCTACTAGTCCCTCCGCCAATTCCTCTCGGCGGCTAGTTCCCTGTGGCTTCCACATCAGCGCCCTGTGCGCCAGGTCCACTTCCAAGGACCGTACAATTGGCCATCCAGCAGCTTCTCAAACATTCGAGCCAGATACGCGCCAGCGTCTGCTCCCTCGCTGCCCTCCGGCAGTCCTATGATCCTCAAGTTTTGCCTGCAAGACCGATTCTCCAAGTCCTCCACTTTCTCCTGCAGCCGCATGTGTTGATCCTGCATCATCCCCAGCTCTGCTACCATCCAGGCAAGCTGCTCCTCGTGCTCCTCCACCATCTTCTCCACCTTTTGGATCGCCTGGCTCTGGGCCTCCAGCCTCATCTCCATGCAGTCGATCCCCGCCTTTATCGGGTCCACCACCCTAGCCAGGTCCTCCAAATTCTCCTTCCTCTGCTGGGTGAACTTCTCGTTAAGGAAGCCCAACAGCTGCTCCGTCGACATTGAGAGGGTAAGGTTGGTTCCTGACCCTCTGCTATCTTCACCTGTGTTGCAGGCACAACTCCAGCACTCCAACTGTTCCCTTTTTCAGTCACTTCTGGTCCACAAATCTATCCACTGATGAGACACACTCTCCTACCACCCCTCCTGCACCTTTTTTAATCCACCCGTTAGCCGGGGGAAAGGTCCGCAAAGTCCACCACAAGCGGGATCCACCAAATGTGCAACCGCTCACACCTGGCCGCCACCGGAAGATTGAGAGTAATCTTTTTGAAATGCCACTTATGATATTTATAATTTTTTAAAAGAAAACAACCTTAGCTTGAAATAGTTTTCTTATGCAAATATATTTCACGCGATGTTTTCTGGTTTCTGAAAGCTATTCCTTTTTATTTCCGATACCGGGCATTGAGCTTTGGATCATCCCCACTTGCCCATTTTTTAGCCCACTGTGCTGTGAACAGTAGACCTGTTGAAGCCGAAGCTTAACCATGATTCAACAAGTTTCTCAACCACGCCTCAGACGTTGACTATAGTTGGGAGGCCAGCAACTTGGATATTGAGAGTTTAGCCTAAAAGTTAACCCAACCATGTATTTTTCAAATGTATGTATAAAACTGTGAAACAATTTGGTTTTCCTCTAAAACTCCTGATCGCAATAGCTAGTGCTGCCTTGCATGTCATCAGCAACTATTTAATGTACTTGTTTATCTATATTAAACTGGATAGCTGTTCGTGGAAATCGTTGTAGGGAGGAAGCAATTTAGCGCTTAAGGACAGAAGAAATTTTGTTTGTGGCAAACACCTCTTTTTCATTGTCACTGATAAGTGGATCTAGGATTAAGCAGTTGGTGATGAGTAAACCTGTATGTGGTATTTGACTTAGTCATCCAGAGCAAATGTGTGTTGGACCTTTCACCTTGCTAAAGGAAGATGAGGTGCTGTGATGTTTGTTCAAGAGTTAAAAGCCATTAACTGGGGACTAGGTGGTTTAACACTCATATCTTGATTGGGTTGTAGAAAGTTCTTGCTGAAGCTTTGTATCTACAACTGGTGACTCTACTGTTTGGGATCTGACCAGGAAGATGATGGAAATGCATGCACACATTTTCTGGGAGATGGTTTTAATTCTCCCCAGAGATATCCACAGCATTTGTTGCCCATCCATAATTGCCGTTGAGAAGTTGGTGAGCTGTTTTTGTGATCTGCTGTAGTCCATTTAGTGCAGGTACGCCCAGAGTGTTGTTAGGAAGGGAGTTCCAGGGTTTTGATTTGGTGACAATGAAGGAATGATGATATAATTCCAAGTCAGGATGTTATGTAGCTTGGAGGGGAATTTGTAGGTGGCATTGTTCCCACCCGTCTGCTGTCTTTGTCCTTCTAGGTGGTAGAGGTCATGGATTTGGAAGGTGGTGTTGAAGCGGGGCTTGGCAGGTTGCTGAAGTTCATCTTTTACAATGATCACAAGTCAAACTCCGATGATGCAAAATTTGGGTTATGTGAAGTCATCAACCTTTCCTGCTAACAGAATAGGAAATCCCATAGAATGATCCCCCATGATGCACTGAAATTCAGCACTGGCAACTCTGCATTAGCCGAACTTGTCTAAATCTCCATATGGCTGTGCTGACCAATCAGTGTGGAGCGAGACAACAAAAGAGCTCTATCATGTAGTGCTGAGCAAGCCATCATTGGGCATTGAGCTATCCCTATGAAAGGACATGCTAAATCTGTGAGAAAGTTAAAAGTGTTGTTGATCGGAGAGAAGGTGATGTTGATACAGCAAGTGGAAAATTGTGGCGCAAAGCCAGATAATTGCCTCACAAACTCCGATATCGCTGGCCTCAAGAGCTGCCAACGCCATGTCCAAGCTCCAGTTAATGGATCGAGGGTGCTTAGGAACCTGAAAATCCACTAACTATGGCAACTGATCTCTCACGTTATCGAGGCCATCGATGAGCAGGAATACAATCCAACTGTTCTGGATGCCATGTTCATGATAAAGGCAGGGAAAGGACAATTGCCAACTGCTTCCACTACACTAGGTTCAAACATATTATGACTCATAGGATGAGGAGGAGCAGGGTGAGGCCAACCAATCCAATGACTAGGCACTTTTTGTTCGCCGGCATGGGGATTCCAGCAGAGACAACCGTGCAGACTTGTGTGGAAGTGGATGATGTGTATATTGCTCCCCAGAACTGAGAGATGGTGCAATCATAGTTGCAGTACATTGTTCAGCTGAGGAGGCCAATGACCCTGAAGAGTCTAATGAATGCCCGCCAGTGTGCTGACCTGTTTCCTAGCTGATGCAGCAGTGGCGTAAGGATGCTCGGGAAATTCGAATTACTGCACGAAATCACCAAAAACATGTTTGACTGCGTTGATGATATGGTGAACTATATCACGCACGTCCAAAGACAGCACGCTAGACAGAAACGCTAACCCCCGATATATTTCCGTGCAAAGTTCGGTTGTTTACAAGATCAGGTTTGTAAGGTGTGAACAAATTGAATAAAGATATTTTCACACGTACTGCTTTTGCTGTCTTTTCATTTTACATTGTTTTTTACATAGGCTGCATTTGTAGACAGATTAGGTGCTCTCATATGAAAATGGGGCCTTTTTGGCTATCATGAAACTCCGCTTAACACAAATTACTCTGAGGTTGTGTCTTTGGGACTCCCTTCCTCTAAAGGCAGTGGAAGCAGAGTCTTTGAATATTAAAAAATATGTATTATTAAAATTCTTCCATACTAAACAAACCCTCCAAAACAATTACCCAAAATTACACAATAGAAGAAAGACAAATAAACAAAAATACATATTAACTTAAACCCCAAAAACTAAACTAAACCCCTGAACAGCTGACGGTGATTAGCTCCTTAGAAAAGTAAATGAATGGCTGCCATCTTAGGAAGAACCTTTCTACCGATCCTCTAATGGTGTACTTGGCCGTCTCCAAATGTAGCAGCGCTCACACGATCTCCATCCCAGAGAAAAATCCGCTCATCTTCGCTTTAGTCAGATGGGCCCTATGCACCACCTTAAACTGAGTCAAACTTAGCTGAGCACATGAAGATGTATGATTGACCCTGCAAAGGGCCTCACTCCACACCTCACTATCCAGAAGCAGACCCAATTCACCCTCCCATTTTGTCCTCACCTCACTCAACGGAGCTGACTCTGCTGAGAGGATATGGCCATATGTCCCCGAAATAGTCCCCATCAGACCATGCCAAAGACAAAATCCTCTTTTAACAGGGAAGAGGGTGGTGCCAAGGGAAAGGAGGGGAAAGCCTTGTGCAAAAAATCACGAACCAGAAATTACCTGAAAAGACTGGAACCAGGCAGTTGGACTTTCTCCACCAGCTTCTTAAATCTGGCAAATCTCCTCTCCACAAACAGGTCTTCAAACCTCTCCAAACTCTTCCCCTCCCATGACTTAAACGTTGAATCAAAACCCGCTGGCAGAAAAAGGTGGTGGTTGCAGATGGGGGATAGTGAAGACCGGGAACAGACCCTGAAATGCTGCCTGAGCTGCTTCCAAGTTCTCGGGGTGGATTCAGGAACAATCTCACCAAAGAGAAGGCTAACAATGTCGTAACTACAGCACCAAATCTAGAAACAGTGAGAAGCTTGTTTCCATTTATCCCTATTTGGAGCCAGGATCGCTGAACCACAACAATATTGTCTGAATATTGGTTACCCAATAGTAAAAAGAATAAGTTAGGAAGAGCCAAGCCCCTATTATCATAGATTATCATAGATTATACAGTGCAGAAGAAGGCCATTTGGCCCATCGAGTCTGCACCGGCCCTTAGAAAGAGCACCCTACCTAAGCCCACACCTCCACCCTCTCCCCTTAACCCCACCTATCCTTTTTTGGACACTAAGGGGCAATTTAACATGGCAATTGATCTAACCTGCACGTCTTTGGACTGTGGGAGGAAACCGGAGCACCCGGAGGAAACCCACGCAGACACGGGGAGAACGTGCAGACTCCGCACAGACAGTGACAGTGGCTATTGTCCAGCAAAGCCCCACAAATCCTTGGAGTCTTACCCTCCCAAATAAAAAAGGACATTACTTTATTGACTTCAACAAAAAAGGACTTGGGGACAAAAATAGGGAAATATTGAAAAAGAAATAAAAATCTTGGAAGCACGTTCATTTTAATAGCCTGAGCCCTGCCTGCCAAGGATAGGTTAAGGTTATCCCACCTCTGCAAGTCTGACCTGACAATATCAACTAGATTAGTGTAATTTAATTCATGAAGAGAGGCCCAATTGTTGGTCACAGAATTCCTACAGTGCAGAAGGAGGCCATTTGGCTCATTGAGTCTACACCAACCACCCGGTCGGAGTCAGAACCCCAGAACGCAAAAGGTAGTCTTGGCAAGGCAAAAAGATAGCATCCTCAGTTGGGCTCTCCTCCCCAGGGGTTGACCAGGAAACTTTCACTCTTGTCCAAGTTCAACTTGTAACCAGAGAAGGAGCCAAAAATCCTCAGCAGCTTCATGATCTCGTACATAGAGGATATTGGGTCCGTAATATAGAGAAGTACGTCATCCGTGTAAAGGATACCGATGCTCCACCCTTACCCGATTTACCCATTCCATCTAATAGAGTATCTCATCGGTATAGCGAGTCGTTCTATTGCCAAAACAAACCGGAGGGGAGATGGATTCTCTCAGAATCCTTTCCAATATTTTGCTCACCACAGACGTAAGACTGACTGGTCTGTAATTCCCAGGGATTTCCCTGTTCCCTTTCTTAAACAGGGGAACAACTTTTGCCTCCCTCCAATCATCCGGTACTACTACAATGGAGAGTGAGGACGCAAAGATCATCGCCAACGGCGCAGCAATT
Source organism: Scyliorhinus torazame (assembly GCF_047496885.1). NCBI lineage: Eukaryota > Metazoa > Chordata > Chondrichthyes > Carcharhiniformes > Scyliorhinidae > Scyliorhinus > Scyliorhinus torazame. Next base: position 262,322,620 of record NC_092710.1, read on the forward strand.
TTCTTCCTCGCTTCCCGTAGTAACCTTGGGTATATCCCGTCAGGCCCAGGGCACATCCTCCTTAATAGCAACCTGTTTGATTCTATTAACCTGGTTCACACTGTTCTCCTGAGCAACAAGGTCCCTCTCTCTAGTGAATACTGAAGCAAAATATTCATATACGGCCTCCCCTTTCTCCTCAGACTCCAGGCACAAGTTCCCTCCACTATCCCTGATCGGCCCTACTCTCACTCTGATCATTCTCTTATTTCTCACATTAGTGTAGAACGCTGTGGGGTTTTCCCTAACCCTTCCCACCAGGGATTTTTCATGCCCCCTTCTAGCTCTCCTAAGTCCATTTTTGAGTTCCTTCCTGGCTACCTTGTAACCCTCTAGAGCCGTGCCAAATCCTTGCTTCCTCAACCTTACGTAAGCTTCCTTCCTCTTGACTAGAAGCTCCACCTCTTTTGTCATCCAGTGCTCCTTCACCTTACCATTCCTTCCTTGTCTCAGTGGGACAAAACTATCCAGCACTCGCAGCAAGTGCTCCTTAAACAACCCCCACATTACTGTTGTGCATTTCCCCAAGAACAACTGTTCCCACTTTATGCTCCTCAGCTCCTGTCTAATAGCAGTATAATTTCCCCTCCCCCAATTAAATACGTTCCCATACTGTCTGTTCCTAACCCTCTCCATGACTATGGTAAAGGTCAAGGAGTTGTGGTCACCGTCACCAAAATGCTTTCCCGCCGAAACATCTGACACCTGGCCTGGTTCGTTGCCAAGCACCAAATTCAATATAGCCTCCCCCCTAGTCGGCCTATCTAATAATAATAATAATTTATTGTCACAAGTATGAAGTTACTGTGAAAAACCACTAGTCTCCACATTCCGGCACATGTTCGGGTAAGCTGGTACGGGAATTGAACCCGTGCTGCTGGTCTTGTTCTGCATTACAAACCAGCTGTCCAGCCCACTGAGCTAAACCAGCCGTATACATATTGAGTCAGGAATCCTTCCTATACACACCTGACAAAATCTGCTCCATCCAAACCATTTGCAGTAAGGAGGTTTCGGTCAATATTAGGGAAGTTGAAGTCACCCATGACAACAACTCTGTTACTTCTGCACCTTTTTTAGATCTGTCGCCCAATCTGTTCCTCCATCTCTCTGCTGCTATTGAAGGGTCTATAGAAAACTCCCAATAAAGTGACTGCTCCTTTCTTGTTTCTGACTTTCATAGACAAACCCTCCTCGACTACCTCCTTTTCTGCAGCTGTGATACACTCCCTAATTAACAGTGCTACTCCCCCTCCTCTTTTACCAGCCTCCCTATTCTTCTTAATACATCTAAACCCCAGAACATCTAACAACCATTCCTGTCCCTGTGAAATCCACGTCTCCGTAATGGCCACAACATCATAGTTCCAAGTACTGATCCATGCTCTAAGTTCACCCCCCTTATTCCTGACACTCCTTGCATTGAAACAGACACACTTTAACCCATTCCACTGAGTGCAATTTTACCCTATCAACTGTCTATGCTTCCTCACAGACTTGCTGCATACTATTTCTGCATGTTCAACAGCTACCATACCCTCTGATCCTTAGCTCTGGTTCCCATCCTCTGCCAAACTAGTTTAAACCCTCCTGAAGAGCTCTAGCAAACATCCCACCCAGGATATTGGTGTCCCTCCAGTTTAGGTGCAATCCGTCCTTCATGTAGAGGTCCCACCTTCCCCAGAAGGTATCCCAATGATCCACATATCTGAAGCCTTCCCTCCTACACCAGCCCTGTAGCCACGTGTTCAACTGAACTTGCTCCCTGTTCCTTGCCTCATCGGTAGCAATCCAGAGATTACCACTCTGCTTGTCCTGCTCTTTAGCTTCCAACCTAACTCCCTAAAATCACTTTTTAGATCCTCATCCCTTTTCTTAGCTATGTCGTTGGTGCCTATGTGCATCGCAACTTCTGGTTGCTTCCCCTCCCCCTTAAGAATCCTGTACACTCGATACGAGCCATCCCAGACCCTGGCACCTGGGAAGCAACATACCTTCCACGAGTCTCGTTCGCGACCACAGAATCTCCTCTCCGTTCCCCAAACCATTGAGTCTCCTATCACTATTGCTTTTCTATTCTCTCCCCCCTTCCCTTCTGAGCCACAGAGACAGGCTCAGTGCCAGAGACCAGACCTGACCTGGGTTTTCAAAAGAAAATACTCCCTGAAATTGAGAGAAAATGGCAAAAAGTGCAGGAGCCATCTTGTACATGTCTTCCCCTTACGTTATACCACTGGAAGTGCCTTTGAATATATTTACGGCAAAGCTAGATTGATTCTTGATCAGTGGGGGAGGGGGGGGGGGGGAGGGGCGCGTGGAGTGAAAGGTTATCTGGGTAGGTGGGAATGTGAAGCTAAGGTTGCAGTCAGGTCAGCCATGATCTTTTTACATTGGAGTTGGATGGGCAGCTGATCCAATGGGCTGCTTTGGCGTGGTTGGCGGTGCTTCTTGAGTGTTGTTGGAGCTGCACTGTCAGGCGGGCAGAGAGTATTCCATCAAGCTCCAACTTGTCCTTGTAGATGGTGGACAGGCTTTGGGGAGACACCTTAAAATTGGTATATTGACCTTGGCAGAGGGGTTGGGTAGGTTAGCAGCAGCAAGTATTTATATCGTACCTTGAACGTAATGAAATATCCCAAGGTGCCTTACAGGAGCACTATGAAATAAAGTATGTAATTGAGTCTCATAAAGAGAAAAACCTGGAAAAAGAGGTAGATTTTAGGGAATGTTTTAAAGGCAAACAGCCAACTATGGAGACTGGTGCAGGAAGAGGATTCCAGATCTTGGGGCCTAGGTAACTGTAGGCACGGCCACAAGCAGTGGAGCAGTTAAAATCAGGAATCCGCAGAAGGCCAGAATTAGAGGAGTACAATTGGAAGAGATTACATAGATAGGGGCAAAGCCATGGAGATTTTGAAACAACAAATGAGAATTTTAAAATCAAGGCATTGCTTGACCGGGAGCCAATATAGGCCAGTGAGCATAGGGGAATGGAACTTGCTGTGAGCTACGTCATGGGCAGCAGAACTTTGGATGAACTCGAGTTTACAGAACGTAGGATATGGGAGATCACAGAACCATACAAAATAATACATCACAGAAGAGGCCCTTCTGCCCATCGAGTCTACACCGAAGCATGAAAAACACCTGACCTGCCTACCTAATCCCATTTGCCAGAACTTGGCCCATAGCCTTGAGTGTTATCACGTGCCAAGTGCTCATCCAGGTACTTTTTAAAGGATGTGAGGCAACCCTCCTCTATACCCTCCCAGGCAGTGCATTCCAGACTGTCACCACCCTCTGGATAAAATAGCTTTTCTTCAAATCCCCCCGAAACCTCCTGCCCCTCACCTTGAACTTGTGTCCCTTCATAACTGACCCTTCAACTAAGGGGAACAGCTGCTCCCTATCCACCCTGTCCATGCCCCATATAATTTAGTACACCACGATCAGGTCATCCCTCAATCTTTTCTGCTCCAGCGAATACAATCCAAGCCTAGCTAACCTCTCTTCATAACTTAAATGTTCCAACCCAGGCAATATCCGGGTGAATACCTCTGCACCCCCTCCAGTGCAATCACATTCTTCCTATAATGTAGTGACCAAATTTGCACACACTACTCCAGCTGTGACCTCACCAAAGTTCTATTCAACTCCAACATGACCTCCATGCTTTGGTAATCTATGCCTCGATTGATAAAGGCCAGTATCACACACGCCTTTTTCACCACCCAATTAACCTGCCCTTCTGCCTTCAGAGATCTATGGACAAACACACCAAGGTCCATTTGTTCCTTAGAACTTCCCAGTGTCAGGCCATTCAATTAATACTTCTTTGTCATATTACTCTTTCCAAAGTGTATAACCTCTCACTTTTCAGTCCATCTGCCACCTTTCTGCCCATTTGACTATTCCCGCCTATATCTTCCTGTGACCCAAAACATTCAAACTTGCTGTTAACCACCCACAAATCTTTGTGTAATTCGCAAACTTACTAAACCTACCCCCACAGTCATCTATGTTGTTTATATAAATGACAAATAATAGGGGACCCAGCGCAGATCCCTGTGGTACATCACTGGACACTGGCTTCCAGTCACTAAAGCAGCCGTCTGTCATCTCTGTCTCCTATTATAAGCCAATTTTGAATCCACCTTATCAAATTACCCTGTATTCGTTGCATTTGCCGTCTTTATAAGCCTCCCATGTGGGAACTTGTCAAATGCTTTGCTGGAATCCATATAAACTACATCAACTATACTACCCTCATCTACATACCTGGTCACATGCTCAAAAAATGCAATCAAATTTGTTAGGCATGACCTCCCTCTGACAAAGCCACGCTGGCTATTCCTGATCAAACCGGGCCTCTCCAAGTGGAGATAGATTCTCTTCTTCAGAATTTTCTCCAATAGCTTCCCTACCACTGACGTGAGACTCACTGGTCTGTAGTTCCCTGGCTTATCTCTACAATCTTTCTTAAATAGTGGGAATACATTAGCTGTTCTCCAATCCTCTGGCACCTCCCCTGAGGCCAGAGAGGAATTAAAAATTTGGGTCAGAGCCTCTGCAATCTCCTCCCTCGCTTCCCACAGCATCCTGGAACACAATTCATCTGGACCTGGAGATTTGTCCACTTTTAAGTCTGCCAGCACCTCCAATACCTTGTCACTCCCTATAACAATTTGCTCAAGGACCCCACAGTATCTGTCCCTGAGTTCTATAACTCTTCATTCTCTTAAAGGCAGATATGAAGTATTCGTTCCAACACCACACCAATGTCCTCTGGCTCCACTCCACCAACACCCTGTTGGTCCCTACTCTTTCCCTGTTTATCCTCTCCTCATTGATATACATATACAACATCTTCAGATTTTCCCTACTTTTACCAGCCGGAGCTTTCTCAAATACCCTCTTTGCTTCCTTCAACTCCACCCTGCACTTTCTGTATTCCACTCCTGATTTGCTCCCCTTGTATTTGCTAAAAGCCTCTCTTTGCCTTCTCATCGTATCCTGAATGTCTCGAGTCACCCATGGTCCTCTGGGCTTGTTACTCCTATCTATTACCCTAGAGGGAACATATTGGGCCAGTACCCTCCCCGTTTCGTTTTTGAATGCCACCCCACTACCTTTCTGTAGATTTCCGCAAAGTAACTCATTCCAGTCTACCTTGGCCAGATCCTGCTTTATTTTAGTAAAATCCGCTTTTCTCAATCCACAATTTTTTTTTTGCAACTTGTCCATTTCTTTGTCCATAACAAATTTAAATTACATCATGTTGTGTTTGCTATCACCAAAATGCTCCCCCACCAACACATCAATCACCTCTCCGGCTTCATTCCCAGAATTAGGTCCAGCACTGTCCCTCGTTGGACCCTCTGAATGTTGAGCTAAAATGTTCTGTATTCATTTTAAGAACTCCACTCCTTCTAAGCCCTTAACACAGTGACTATCCCAATTAATGTTGGGAAAGTTGAAATCACCTAATATGATGACCCTGTTATTACTTTTACACACCTCTGCAATTTGCGCGCATATTTGCTCAGCAATTTCCCGCTGACTATCTGGGGATCTATAAGAAACACCTAGCAACGTGGCTGTCTCTTTTTTTGTTCGTATGCTCCACTCCAAGATATCATCTCTCCTTACCAATCATCTGGGAGTGCATTGGAATAATTGAGTCTAGAAGTAACAACGGCATGAGTGGTGGTTTCAGCAGCAGATGAATTGAGACAAGGCGATGTTAGATGGTGTGGCGGTAAAAATAAGCAGTATTAATAGTGGCACGAATGGGTTGAAGCTCATCTCATCAAATGCAACACAAAGATTGTGAATAGTTTGGCTTGGTCTAACCATTTCTATGGAAGAGGGTGGTGTCGGTAGCTAGGGAATGGAGTTTGGCGAAGGGATTGAACACAATGGCTTCAGTCTTCCCAGATTTAATTGGATCAAATTTCTGCTGATCAAGTACTTGATATCAGATAAGCAGTCTAATAAAATTTAGCAAGGTGGTGAGGTAGAGACAGAATATTGTTAGAGCTGGAAGGGTTAAGTGTGGCAACTAGAAGGTTTTCACAGTAACTTCATTGCAGTAGTAATGTAAGCCGACTTGTGACACTAATAAAGATCATTCTTAATATTATTATTATAAAGAGAGATTACATAAATTAGATCTCTATTTCCTGAATGCCGAGGGGATGATTTGATGGAGGAATTTAGGATTTTTAAAAGAAATGATAGGCTGGTTTAGAGAAACGATTTCCACTGGAATAGTCTTGAGTTTAATAGTCAACTCGAGGACTTTAATCGTCAACACACAGTCTTCAGTAACACAATCTGGAAAGCCATCACATGGTCTAGGATTCTTACAACCGTGGTCAGATAACCGTGAGGGCCAACTTGTACAGTGGTCCGAAATGGGCAAGCAGAAGGATGTTTACTAGTCTTTTATGACCAATAAGCTGTGTGCTTTTAGCTGGCTGAATGTCAGTTGTCCTCTTGTGTTGTGATCACTTGGATGCATTTAAGGTAGTCTCCATTAGCTTGCCCAGGTTTTCTCTGGCTCATTTAGGTATGTTTTTGTCAGAAAGTATTTGCAGAATATTAGACAACAAAAATTCTATCTATCTGGATTTCTTAATATTTTTATTTGAGACTTGGGATGGTTTTAGGCTTCTGTGAGTGTCAGACATCCTGCTGACCTCAAAATAAATGTAAATTTATTTTTATAAATATATTTTTTCCCCCAATTAAGGGGCAATTTAGCTTGGCCAATCCACCTACCCTGCACATCTTTGAGTTGTGGGGGTGAGACCCATGCAGACACTGGGAGAATGCGCAAACTCCACACTGTCAGTGACCCGGGGCTGGGATCGAATCTGGGTCTTCAGCACCGAGATAGCAGTGCTAGCTACCGTGCCACCCTTAAATTTACATGTCAAAATGTGATTAAATGATTTCTAACTTGGAAAGAAGTCAGTGCTTCCATTTTAAGTCCTACAAAGTGGTCCTAATTTCTTTGTTACGTGTTAAAAACTAGAATATTCAGAATTTAAAGTGAAAACAGAATGTGCTAGAAATACTAAGGAGGTCAGGCAGCACTTGTGGAGAGAGGTTGATGCTCATTCTTCAGATCCTTGACCTGAATCTTTACCTTTATTTACCTCTCCACAGATGTTGCCTCACCTACTAGGTATTTCCAATGTATTTTGTTTTTATTTCCAATTTCCAGCATCCACAGGAGTTTACTTCTATAGATGAAATTTAGTTAGTTTTGAGAAATTTGGTATTTTTGAAAATATTTTTTTAATAACAAATGCCTTTTTCCTTTCACTTCTTTTGTGGCCCCGTCTTCTTCCAATCTGACAAAATTGGGAATTGCCATTGGGTCTCTGAATTCCTATTTGGTTTCTTGTTCATCTTCTGACCATTTCTGGCTATCGTAAGGTAAGGAGACATATTTTATTCATCAAAATTAGTAGCTTCTAAACACACAGATTCATGTTTACCAGTAACTTTAGTAGACGACACTGATAATTTTTCAACTTTTGATTTGAGTATTCTGTTATCGACCAAGCCTGAGTTAAGTTGTGCGTCTGCTCCCATGGCAGCCTTTGAATCTATTAATGAAAGTGCAAATGAGGGAGAGGAAACCTCAGCTCAGTGCATTTCGTTGTTGGAAATGATCAAAGAAACCCCAAATGTGGTGCAGACAAATATGAAGACATTAAACGGCCTGTTGGTTGACCAGGCTGCAGAAAGTTCACATGGAGGTATAAATCTTGCAGATCTGATTAAAGCCAGTGAAGATAGTGACCACCAAGATTTGAATCCACCTTTACTGCCTCTTCGCAATTTACCTGAATTACCTACAATGGGTGTTGAACAGTCTGTCGGGCCTGCAGCAGACATATCAAAGCTGTCTTTCTTGACACAAAATAAGACTAAAGGAATCTTGCAACCCTCCCCTACATCACTTGCAAAACTGCCTTTTACAACATTAAACACCAATCATAGTCAGTCTAGCTCTTTAACTGTGTCATCACAAAACCCTGAGAACTTAGCATCATCACTTGGAGCTTTGAATCTTGTTGGTCAACTGAACCAATACCAGCCAAAAAGTAATGGACACAATGATGTTGTAGTTACAGTTGCCCAAAGCAGTCCGATAGACATAGTGGGGGATAATAGTGCGTCCTTTCATCCATTTGGAAGTCCGTCTCTAGCTGATCTTATTGAGGAACATCAAAAAAATAGTCCAAGTAGTTCCAGTTCTCTCTCAGTTCCTCTCGTGGGCCAGTCAGTAACTTCAGCGCAAAGTGTGATATTACCATTAGGGTCTTTATCATTGGCGCAGTTAGCCAGTGAATGCCAGGCTAAAACCACAGCAGATATGTTTACAGGGTCCTTATCATCTTTGATAACATCCAAACCTGTGAACGCATCTGCACTGGAAAACATGTCTCTGTTTGATTTGATCACAGAAGATATTCAACAAATGCCAGAAAATTCCAAAGTTTCAAAGGGTGCTCATTTTGTCACATCTGGAATTCAACATTCAGGAAAAACAATCGGGCAGCAGTCTAGTGATTCAAATGTGCTCACAAAAAAAAAGGTCTCCGAACCAGAGACTGATCTTCCAAACATTGTTAAAACATCTATTGGCCAAAATAAAAAAACTGTGAATTACAAAACATTTAATGGGAACACAAGTACTCACAATCACAAGCTTTCAAAGCGAACAAGGACCACATCCTGGACGAAACATTGTTGTGCTGAACCATCCTGGTTTGCTCTTGCCATGTGTTTTCAGAACCCTATAAAGAAAAAGAAACAAACTTTACTCAATGTTCACACAACATTTTTATACAACAGGCAAGTTTCAGAAACAAAGGGAGAAGATCAGGGCCCTTTGTTTGAAATAAAACCGTTTGACTTCAGTACACCTTCTCCAGATGATATTATAAAGGCCAGCCACAAGAAAGCTTTTATCAGAGACTAGGACTAATATAATGCTGCCTCACTTTGTGCTTACACTGAAGAATTTTTTTTTGTGTGATTAGGAATGCTTTTTGACTGGATCAGGATCTGAATTTTTAGGAAAATTATTTAGTGAATTCACAAGTACTGGCATTATTTCAGGCTGTTGATCCATGTTAAGAAAAAGGTTATTGGCAAGCCTTCCACACACAAATTAGTTAATTCAGCCACCAGTAACCATCTATTGTGACATAATACTGAACTTCACCTCTAGCAAAGCTGATCTAAATGTAAATCTTCATTCTTCAGATGCTGTGATAAGATTATATTTCTCTGGACCAATCTTTATGAAACTTGTAGATTTTTACTTTAAAGTTTTCTAATTTTCCAAAATGAGTTTTACAAAAGTACAGCTTCAATGTATTTGTAATCTTTGTACAATTCTTTTTTTAAAAATGTTTTATGAAATTTTTTTCCCAAACAACAATTTTTCCTCTCTTACAAAGCAAACGCAACAATAACAATACAGACATTTTTAACAATACACAAGTAACAAAACCCCTTTATCTTTGACCTAAACTAAACTAACCCCCCTCCCCCCCTCCCCCCTCCCCCCCCCTTCCCCCTGGGTTGCTGCTGCTGGTCATCTGTCTTCCCTCTAACGTTCCCCTAGGTAGTCGAGAAATGGCTGCCACCGCTTGGTGAACCCTTGAGCCGATCCTCTCAGGGCAAACTTTATCTGCTCCAGTTTAATGAACTCCGCCACATCATTTACCCAGGCCTCCAGTCCAGGGGGTTTCGCCTCCTTCCACATGAGTAGGATCCTGCGCCGGGCTACTAGGGACGCAAAGGCCACAACATCGGCCTCTTTCGCCTCCTGCACTCCCGGCTCTTCCGCAACTCCAAATAGAGCTAACCCCCAGCCTGGTTTGACCCGGGCCTTCACCACCCGTGAAATCACTCCCGTCACACCCTTCCAATACCCTTCCAGTGCCGGGCACGCCCAAAACATATGTGCGTGGTTTGCCGGGCTCCCGCCATACCTCCCACATTTGTCCTCCACTCCAAAGAACCTGCTCAATCTTGCTCCCGTTATGTGTGCTCTATGTAACACCTTAAATTGAATCAGGCTAAGCCTGGCACATGAGGAAGAGGAATTTACCCTGCTTAGGGCATCAGCCCACATACCCTCCTCTATCTCCTCCCCTAGTTCTTCTTCCCACTTTCCTTTTAGTTCGCCCACCGACTCCTCCCCCTCTTCCCTCATCTCTCGGTAAATCTCTGACACCTTGCCCTCTCCGACCCACACCCCTGAAAGAACCCTGTCCTGTATCCCCTGTGTCGGGAGCAACGGAAATTCCCTCACCTGTTGTCTAGTAAACGCCCTCACCTGCATATATCTCAAGAAATTTCCCCGGGGCAACTTATACTTTTCCTCCAATGCTCCCAAGCTCGCAAAAGTCCCATCTATAAATAAATCTCCCACCCTCCTAATTACCAACTGGTACCAGCTCTGAAATCCTCCATCCATTCTTCCTGGGGCGAACCTGTGGTTGTTCCTGATTGGGGACCCCACCAGGGCTCCCCGCACCCCTCTCTGTTGCCTCCACTGTCCCCAGATATTCAATGTTGCCGCCACCACCGGGTTCGTGGTAAACTTTTTAGGTGAGATCGGTAGCGGCGCCGTCACCAGCGCCTCTAAACTCGTCCCTTTACAGGACTTTCTCTCCAGTCTTTTCCACGCCGCTCCCTCACCCTCCATCATCCATTTACGTATCATTGCCACATTGGCGGCCCAATAATAATCGCCCAAGTTCGGTAGTGCCAATCCTCCTCTGTCCCTACTACGCTGAAGGAACCCCCTCCTTACTCTCGGAACTTTCCCTGCCCACACGAAGCTCGTGATGCTCCTGTCTATTTTATTAAAAAAGGTCTTGGTGATTAGTATAGGGAGACATTGAAATACAAATAAGAACCTCGGGAGGACCATCATCTTAATTGCTTGCACCCTGCCCGCCAGCGATAGAGGCTGCATGTCCCACCTCTTGAAGTCCTCCTCCATTTGTTCTACCAACCGTGTCAGATTAAGTCTGTGCAAGGTTCCCCAGCTCCTAGCGATCTGAATCCCCAGGTATCGGAAGTTTCTTTCCACTTTCTTTAGAGGCAAGCCTTCTATCTCTCTACTCTGGTCCCCTGGATGTATCACAAATAATTCACTCTTCCTCGTGTTTAGCCTATACCCCGAGAAATCCCCGAACCCCCTCAAAATTCGCATAACCTCTATCATCCCCCCCCGCTGGGTCCGACACGTATAACAATAGGTCATCCGCGTATAACGAGACTCGGTGTTCTTCTCCCCCTCTAATCACCCCTCTCCATTTCCTGGAGTCTCTCAACGCCATGGCCAGAGGTTCAATTGCCAACGCGAACAACAATGGAGACAGCGGGCATCCCTGTCCTGTTCCCCTATATAGTTGGAAATACTCCGATCTATGTCGACCTGTAACTACGCTTGCCGTTGGTGCCCCATAAAGAAGTCTAACCCAGCTAATAAACCCGTTCCCAAACCCAAACCTCCTTAACACTTCCCATAAATACTCCCACTCCACCCTATCAAATGCCTTCTCTGCGTCCATTGCCGCCACTATCTCTGCCTCCCCCTCCACTGGGGGCATCATTATCACCCCTAATAGTCGTCGCACGTTAACATTCAGTTGTCTCCCTTTTACGAACCCTGTCTGGTCTTCGTGCACCACCCCCGAGGCATAGTCCTCTATCCTCGATGCCAGTACCTTTGCCAACAATTTGGCGTCCACGTTCAATAATGAAATGGGTCTATAGGACCCGCACTGCAACGGATCTTTATCCCTCTTCAAAATTAACGATATCGTCGCCTCCGACATTGTCGGGGGTAGAGTCCCCCCTTTCCTGGCCTCATTGAACGTCCTCACCATCAACGGGGCCAACAAGTCCACATATTTTCTGTAATACTCCACCGGGAACCCGTCTGGTCCTGGGGCCTTCCCTGCTTGCATGCTTCCCAGTCCCTTAATAACCTCGTCCACCCCAATCGGTGCCCCCAGGCCTCCCACCCCCCGCTCCTCCACTTTCGGGAACCTCAATTGGTCCAGGAACTGCCGCATCCCCTCCTCTCCCTCTGGGGGTTGAGACCTATACAGTTCCTCATAGAAGGTCTTGAACACCTCATTTATCTTTCCTGCACTTCGCACCGTGTCTCCCCTTTCGTCTCTAATTCCTCCTATCTCCCTCGCTGCTGCCCTCTTTCGCAATTGATGAGCCAACAGGTGACTAGCCTTTACCCCATATTCATACCTCCTCCCCTGTGCCTTCCTCCACAGTACCTCCGCCTTTCTGGTGGTCAGAAGGTCAAATTCCATCTGGAGTCGTCTCCTCTCCCTGTACAATTCCTCCTCCGGGGTCTCTACAATTTCCCTATCCACCCTTAAAATCTCCCCCAGTAATCTTTCCCTTTCCTTGGCCTCTGTTTTCCTTTTGTGGGCCCCAATGGAGATCAGCTCTCCTCTGACCACCGCTTTTAGTGCTTCCCATACCACTCCCACAGGGACCTCGGCGTCGTCATTGACCTCCAGGTATCTCTCAATACACCCCCGCACTCTTGCACACACTCCCTCATCCGCCATCAGCCCCACATCTAATCGCCAGAGTGTTCTCTGCTCCCTTTCCTCTCCTAATTCCAGGTCCACCCAATGTGGGGCATGATCCGAAACCGCTATGGCTGAGTACTCAGCTTCTTCCACCCTAGAGATCAACGACCTTCCCAAAACAAAAAAATCTATCCGGGAGTACACTTTATGGACATGAGAGAAGAAGGAAAACTCCCTAGCCCTAGGTCTAAGAAATGGATCCACTCCCCCCATTTGGTCCATAAACCCCTTAAGTACCTTGGCCGCTGCCGGCCTTCTTCCGGTCCTTGAGCTGGATCTATCTAGCCCCGGGTCCAGCACCGTATTAAAGTCCCCTCCTAAAATCAAGTTTCCTACCTCCAGGTCCGGTATACGCCCCAGCATCCGTCTCATAAATCCCGCATCGTCCCAGTTTGGGGCATACACATTAACCAACACGACCTCCATTCCCTCCAGCCTGCCACTCACCATTACATATCTACCTCCGCTATCTGCTACGATGTTCTTTGCTTCAAATGCTACCCGTTTCCCCACCAAAATGGCCACCCCTCTATTCTTTGCGTCCAGTCCTGAGTGGAACACCTGTCCCACCCATCCTTTCCTTAGCCTAACTTGGTCCGCCACCTTCAGGTGCGTCTCTTGGAGCATAACCACGTCTGCCCTTAGTCCTTTCAAATGCGCGAGCACTCGGGCCCTTTTTATCAGTCCGTTCAGGCCTCTCACGTTCCACGTGATCAGCCTCACTAGGGGGCTACCTGCCCCCCTCCCGTGTCGACTAGCCTTTACCTTCTCTAGGCCAGTCCCATATCCCGCCTCCGCGTTCCCGCTCGCTCCCCCAGCGTCGCACACCATCCCCGCCCACCCACTCTTTAGCCATTTCCTTTTGGATTTCCGCAGCAGCAACCCAGTTGTCCCCCCCGCCCCTCCCCCTCCCTCCCCCCCTCCCCGCTAGATCTCTTTCTAGCATGATTGCTCCCCCCATATTACTTCCGTAAGTCAGCTGACTTCAACTGACCCCGGCTACTCCTGCTCACTCCTCGACCCCCCCCGTGTGGGGAACTCCCATCCGCCTTGCGCCTGTCTTCCCGCCTTATTCCTTCTGGCGCGGGAACATCCCTTTACCTGACCCGCCTCTTATGGCGCAGCTCCCTTTCCCCTCCCCTCCCCTTCCCCATTCTCCAACTATGTCCCGTCTTTCCCCCCTCACCGGCGCCCACATTTCCCCAATGTCTCAACCCTTCCCAATTTACTTCTCAATTAACTTCAACCATAACATTAACAATAACATTTCCTGCAGCATCAGTCCCTCAGTTCCGATCCAATTTCTCTTCTTTGATGAAGGTCCATGCTTCCTCCGCCGTCTCGAAATAATGGTGTCTCTCCTGATACGTGACCCATAGTCTTGCCGGCTGCAGCATCCCGAACTTCACCTTCCTTTTATGCAACACCTCTTTGGCTCGGTTGAAGCTCGCCCTCCTTCTCGCCACCTCCGCACTCCAATCCTGGTATACCCGTACCACTGCATTCTCCCATCTGCTACTCCGCACCTTTTTAGCCCATCTCAGGACCTCTTCTCTATCCTTAAGGCGGTAAAATCGCACGATTATCGCCCTGGGTGGTTCTCCCGCTTTTGGTCTTCTCGCCGGAATCCGATTTGCCCACTCCACCTCCAAGGGACCCGTAGGGGCCTCAGCACCCATCAGTGAGCTCAGCATCGTACTTGCGTACGCTCCACAGTCCACTCCTTCCACACCCTCAGGGAGACCCAGTATCCGAAGGTTCTTCCTTCGCGCTCCATTTTCTAGGGCTTCGATCCTTTCAGTACACTTTTTATGAAGTGCCTCGTGCGTCTGTGTCTTAACCGCCAGGCCCAGGATCTCGTCCTCCATATCTGTCACCTTCTGCTCCACCACGCGGAGCTCTGTCTCCTGGGTCTTTAATGTCTCCTTGAGCCCCTCAATTGCCTGTAGCAACGGGGTCAGCACCTCCCTCTTCAGCAGCTCCACGCACCGTCTCACAATTTTATCCTGCTCAGGCCCCCATGTCGCCTGCGCTTTCTCTGCCGCCATCTTGTACTTCTCTCTTTCTGACCCTTTGGTCGACGATTCCTCGCGCTGCAGCCGCCGCCGCTGGTTTTTTCCTCCTTCGTTTGGGGGGGACTCCCTTCTCACACACCCCACACCGGGTTGCGTCGTCGAAAAATTCCCCGTTGGGGCTCTTAAAAGAGCCCGAAGGTCCGTCGGAGCTGGAGCCGCCGAAGCGTGCGGCTAGCTAGGCATCACCGCAACCGGAAGTCCCTTCAGTGGCCTTGATGAGGTCTTTTCACAATTGTTCCCTCTGCTGCTAGAATTCACCTTTGATACAGGCCCTCAGGTCAGCTTGCAGCTTTAAGCTTGCCCTTCCCCCGCCTGCATGCTGGAAGAGGCCCTGTTTATCCTGCAGTTGCAGCCAAATGTTTTACTGTTTCTGCCGTGTCTGGCAACCCAGAGACATACTCTTCCTGGGGGACACTGTCGGGGGAATATTGCAGCCTTCTTCCCACACCGGGAAATGTCAAACAAATGCCGTGGGGGCCCTGTAAAAGAGCCCAAAAGTCCGTTCCAAGCGGGAGCTGCCGAATATGCGACCGAGCTCTGCATAGCCGCACCCGGAAGTCTCTTTGTACAATTCTAATAGTGAAAAGCACCTTTGCAATTGGCAAAAAATTATTCAGTTACTGTCGCCAGAAGTGGATATGGACTTTGGAAAAAAATGTTCTTTTAGTTGCTCATAGTGTGAAGTAAAGAACACTGCAGAGGCGTATGATGCAACAACTTTTTAAAAAACAAAACATAAAGGGGTGCTACTTGTGGTGTTTTTTGGTGATGATAGTGATGGGTGAAAACTGGTTGCCTTTTTGGTACTTGCCACAGTTTCATATCTTCATATCACAGCTCATTCTTTATATTGCAGTTGATGACCATGCAGAACAGTAATTTTTTCGGGAGATTGTTGTACGCGAGTCTAGAATAGTTACTTTTAAGATCATCACTTAAATTCATACCAAATACTGTACAAAACCTCAATTCTAAAATAACAATGCCATACATCTTATGCTCTGTGCAATTCTTCATTTTTCCATTTTTGTGCTGTATAGACTTGTTATGGAGATGTTAGCAGATTTTTCCATTTTACTATGTCATAGCTGATGCTATTAAATCAATAAAATGTAATTGGGTAAACTATTAAATCAATATAATGTAATATAACTGGGGTAAAATTTTATTACACCCAGCAGTGCAAGTCGGTCTCAGCAAATCAGCTGCTGCTTTTTTACTGAGTCTACTTTTATTTTCCATTGACTTAGAAAACATTGTCAAGGTTTTAAATTTCAAATCAAGCAAAAGCAACAGGGAGACTAGGAAACAAGTCTCTGAAAGAGTCTGAACTGCTGCTCTGTGAACTTCAGTTGAAGGAAGGTTGGTGAAAAATCAACCGATTCACAGCATGCCTGTTTTGTGCTGTTGGAGTAGGCTAGTTTCAACCCCAATGTGTATGACTGATCCTTGTGTTAGCTATTGTGGTCATGCTTTATTTCTCTTCTCTTTGTGGTGAATTGTCCAAAATGGTGAAATGAAGTAGGATGAGCTCTTCATTTGCAAGACCTCCTTCCATTTATGTTGCAATTACTACCCATACCTTTAGCACTATGAATGAATCTCATTCTGCAACTTACAAATTGACGATTTAGAAAGTTTTAATAAAAATACAATTGCAAATAAATTAAGATTGGATGACTGTATATTCATATTCGCTGTTGAAAGTGACATGCCCAATACAATTGCAATTTCATGGCCTGAAAATAGAGTAAACTCAGCCTTGAAATACAAAATCTGTTGCAAGGTTTCAACTTATTGTGTTTGTTACTGATATTGACCCTAGCATGTTTTATGGTTGAAACTTAATGTTATATATTTAAAAAAAGTAAAAAAATTTGACAAAAATTGGAAAATTAAAATGATTTGATCCAAGTATTCCATAATGCTATTTTAAAACTTGTATACATTTCAAATGAGTTAATTTACTTGCAAGTATATATTTTTATACAAATGTTAAATCAGTGAATTTAGATTTTACAATTTTATTTGCATATTGACATTTTGCCATTGTAATGCAATTGCCAATCAGTCTTATGGATTCTGGACGACCTGAATAAATAAGTTTAAAAATAAATTATGGCCCGTATTTTGCATTAAGAATTTTGGTAAGGCTAACATTGTTAAAGTGAATGAATTGTATTAGATAAATTGGAAGGCCGCTTTCAGAGTACCTGTGTTCACTGGTAAATATGGAAATCCAGAAGATGTGGTCTGAGTTACCCAGCTACTTCACAGGCTGCACTACAGTATCTTGCTGATCGGCTCGATATTGAAATCAATGCAAGGGGAGTTGCAGTATTTAATAACTCTACACACTAAAGCAAAAAATGTTGGGGCTGGTGCATTTAGGGTAAGTGGATGTTTAGCGGTTACACTGCCGTAATAGTCTCCCTGGCCCTGAAAATGTAATATTGTAGGCACAGAGTGTCATTTCTGCGGAAATTGATATAGTATTGGAGATTTATAAGAAAACTTTTTAATGTTTTCTGTGTCTTTTATCTCCCTCTTTTCCCATGGCTTAAGTATAATTCCTGGTTTATACTTCCTGATTTAGACTGTGTGTGTCTGTGCATTCTTCAATCTCCCACGAGGTTAAAGATCTTTAGTTGTTTCTTGTCCTGCTCACAAATGTCACAGATCCTCCAAAGAGGGCGCTGTGCTGGATCAGATGCCGGATGACATAAGTCTGGGCTGCTGTCAGTGTGGTGAATAACAAGTGCCACTCCTATGCCACTGTCTGGAAAATCTGGCCCTTACTTTCTAGTTGTTAGAACTGAATTTCCTAGTTCAGAGACATTTGTAACTCATTTTTGAAAATGGACACATTGAGTGACTTTATGCCAAGCTAAGGAAGAATTTACATTTATACAGCATTCTCAGATCGTCAAGACACGCCTGTAGTGCTTTATGGGCTATGCACACACAATCAGTAGAATCAAGTAGAAAGCCCATCATCAGCTTCTCAAGGGCAGCTAGCGATGAGCAATAAATGCAGACCGTATAAGCAAAGTCCACATTCCAAGAATAAATTTAAAAATAAATCCTGAAATACATATCTATAAAATGAAAGATGAATTGCAAATCCTTTGCATGAAAATCCTAGCCTGTCCTAAGTTTTAAGAGCCGTTCCATGTTGATGGATTTCCAATGTTGCACTTTAAAAAACATTTCTCAGATGTTTCTGAAAATAGGTGCTTTTAACTTCAATAAAAGCAAAATACTGCAGATGCTAGAAATCTGAAATAAAAATAGGTAGTGCTCAAAATACGTAGGTCAGGTAGCATATAGAGAGAGACCCCTGTATGCTTCACCCAATGCCGGTGTTCTGTTGTTACATTGTGTACCTTGTGTTGCTATCTTATGTATTTTCTTTTCATGTACTTAATGATATGTTGAGCTGCTTGCAGAAAAATATTTTCCACTGTACCTCAGTACACGTGACAATAAACAAAACTCCAAATCCAATCCAAATTCCAGAAGCAGAGTTAAACTTTTGAGTTGAATATGACTTTTCGACTTCCGGGTGCGGCTATGCAGAGCTAGGTCGCATATTCGGTAGCCCCCGCTTGAACGGACTTTTGAGCTCTTTTACAGGGCCCCCACGGCATTTGTTTGACATTTCCCGGTGTGGCAAGAAGACTGCAACATTCCCCTGACAGTGTCCCCCAGGAATGTTATGTCTTTTGGCTACCAGACCCGGCAGAAACCGTAAAAGATTTGGCTGCAACAGGATAAACAGGGCCTCTTCCAGCATGCAGGCGGGGGAAGGGCAAGCTTAAAGCTGTTAACTGACCTGAGGGCCTTTATCAAAGGCGAATTCTAGTAGCAGAGGGAACAACTGTGAAAAGATCTCACCAAGGCCACTGAAGAAGCGGGGACGAGGCTTCTGGTGGTGGCCATGGAGGAGTAGGTCGCGCATTCGGCAGCTCCCGTCTGGAATGGACTCTTAGACCTTTTTCAGAAGTTTCCACAGACATTTTGGGGCACATTGGTGAAGCGAACACTGCCAAAAGGATTCCCTCTCGAGACTTCCGGTTGCGGCTATGCGGAGCTAAGTCACACATTCGGCGGCTCCCGCAAAAACGGACTTTTGGGCGCTTTTCAGGGCCCCAAAGGGCACTTTTTCGACGTTTCCCGGTGTGGGAAGGAGTTAATAATAGCTCCCCGTCAGTATATGGCTTTAACTAGGAGCGGGGTGACAAAAAAGGTGGTAGTGGACCAGAATAAGGGAGGGAAGAAGGACAAAATGGTGGCGGGCGGCGACCAGGCAGCATGGAGGCGGTGGGCGGAGGAGCAACAGGAGGGTATCCAGCGCTGCCTCAGAGAGATTAAAACGGACCTGCTAGAGCCGATGAAGGCTTCTATTGATAAGCTGCTGGAGACACAGACGGCCCAGGGGGTGGCGATCCGAGAGGCTCAACAAAAGATCTCTGACAATGAGGACGAGATCTTAGTCCTGGCGGTAAAGGTGGAGGCGCACGAGGCGCTCCACAAGAAATGGCAGGAGAGGTTCGAGGAGATGGAGAATCGGTCGAGGCGGAAGAATCTGCGGATTCTGGGCCTCCCGGAGGGGCTGGAGGGGCTGGACGTGGGGGCCTATGTGGTCACCATGTTGAACTCGCTGATGGGAGCGGGGTCCTTCCAGGGGCCCCTGGAGCTGGAAGGGGCCCATAGAGTGTTGGCGAGGAGGCCCAAGGCTAACGAGGCTCCGCGGGCGGTGCTGGTGCGGTTCCATCGGTTCGTCGATCGGGAGTGTGTGCTCAGGTGGGCCAAGAAGGAGAGGAGCAGCAGGTGGGAGAACGCGGAGGTTCGGATGTATCAGGACTGGAGTGCGGAGGTGACGAAGAGGAGGGCCGGGTACAATCGAGCGAAGGCGGTGCTGCACAGGAAGGGGGTGAAGTTTGGCATGTTGCAGCCGGCGCGACTGTGGGTTACCTACAAGGACCGGCACCATTATTTTGAGTCTCCGGAGGAGGCGTGGGCCTTTGTTCAGGCCGAGAAGCTGGACACAGACTGTAGTGGATATGTTATGCCTATTTTTGGTTCGGCGGGGGGGGGGGGGGGGGGGGGGGGGGGGCTTTGCATTGTTTTGGGTTTCTTTTTCTCTGCGTTTTTCACTTTCGGGTTGGAGAGGGTGGATGGGGCGGGTTGGGCACTGTTTTGGTTGGTGGCGGGGCCTGGTAGGTGGAGAGCACGGGATGTTTTTCCCGCGCCGAAGACTGGGAGGAGTGGGACCGGGGCGGGAAGCGAGGATTGGTTCCTCCGCTTAGAACGGAGGGGGAGAGCCTGTGAATGGGGAGCGGGAGAGAAGGGTGTGCCACACAATGGGAGGAGTCGAAGGGGAGGCGGGAGTGGCCGGGATCAGCAGGAGTCAGCTGACTTGCGGAAGTGCAATGGGGGGAGTAAACCAGCTAGGATGGGTCCTAGCCGGGGGGGTGGGTGGGGGGGAATTGAGTTGCTGCTGCTAAGATCAAGGAGGAGCTGGAACGAGTGGGGTGGGTCGAGACGGGGGTATGCCGCTGTGGGGAATGGGCCGGGTGTGGGGTGCGGGCGCGTGGCTGGCCGAGGAGGGGTCCTGTCTAGTCGGCGGGGGAGGGGGGCGGGTAGCCCCCTGATCCGGCTGATAACCTGGAATGTAAGGGGACTGAATGGGCCGGTTAAGCGGGCCCGCGTGTTCATGCACCTGAAGGGGCTCAAGGCGGATGTGGTTATGCTCCAGGAGACACACCTGAAGGTGGCAGACCAGGTAAGACTGAGGAAAGGGTGGGTAGGTCAGGTGTTTCACTCGGGGCTAGATGCCAAAAATCGAGGGGTGGCGATCTTGGTGGGAAAGAAGGTGTTATTCGAGGCGTCGAGCATTGTGGCAGATAATGGCGGTAGGTACATAGTGGTAAGTTGCAGGGAGAGAGGGTGGTACTGGTCAATGTGTATGCTCCGAACTGGGACGATGCGGGTTTTATGCGGCGTATGTTGGGTCGGATCCCAGACCTGGAAGTGGGGGGCCTGATAATGGGGGGAGACTTTAACACGGTGTTGGTTCCTGCACTGGATCGCTCCAGGTCTAGGATGGGTAGGAAGCCGGCGGCGGCTAGAGTGTTCAGGGGATTTATGGACCAAATGGGAGGGGTGGACCCTTGGAGATTTGCAAGGCCGGGGGCTAGGGAATTTTCATTCTTCTCACATGTCCATAAGGCTTATTCTTGAATCGACTTTTTCATTTTGAGTAGGGCGCTGATAGCGAGAGTAAAGGATACCGAGTATTCGGCAATAGCCATTTCGGACCACGCCCCGCATGGGTGGACTTGGAGATGGGGGAGGAGAGGGACCAGCGCCCGCTGTGGTGCTTGGAGGTGGGGCTGTTGGCGGACGAGGAGGTGAGCGAGCGGGTCCGAGGAAGTATAGAGAGGTACTTGGAGACCAACGACAACGGGGAGGTCCGAGTGGAGATGGTATGGGAGGCACTGAAGGCGGTGGTGAGGGGAGAGCTGATCTCCATCAGGGCCGACAAGGAGCGGGGGGGAGAGGGAGAGGCTGGTGGGGGAGATGGTGAGGGTAGACAGGAGGTATGCGGAAGAACCTGAGGAAGGATTGTTGAGGAAGAGGCGCAGCCTCCAGGCCGAATTCGACCTGGTGACCACCAGGAAAGCGGAGGTGTAGTGGAGGAAGGCCCAGGGGGCGGTCTACGAGTATGGGGAAAAGGCAAGCCGGATGCTGGCGCATCAGCTCCGGAAGCGGGACGCAGCTAGGGAGATCAGGGGAGTTAAGGATAGGGGAGGGAACGTGGTGCGGAGTGGGGTTGGCATCAATGGGGTCTTCAGGGACTTATACGAGGAATTGTACCGATCCGAGCCCCCACGGGAGGAGGGAGGGATGGGCTGCTTCCTGGACCAATTGAGGTTTCCAAAGGTGGAAGAGGGACTGGTGGCGGGACTGGGGGCCCCGATTGGGCTGGAGGAGCTGATCAAAGGGATAGGAAGCATGCAGGCGGGGAAGGCACCGGGGCCGGACGGTTTCCCGGTCGAGTTCTATAAAAAATAGATGGACCTGTTGGGCCCGCTGTTAGTTAGGACCTTCAATGAGGCAAGGGAGGGGGGAGGGGGGGCTTTACCCCTGACGATTTCCTTGCTAAATGTAGATGCCAAGGTGCTGGCGAAGGTCTTAGCCACGAGGATTGAGGATTGTGTGCCGCAGATCATCCATGAAGACCAGACGGGGTTTGTGAAAGGGAGACAGCTGAACGCGAAAATGCGGGGTTTTTGAAATTTATCATGATGCCGGCGAGGGAGGGGGAGGCGGAGATAGTGGTGGCGATGGACGCTGAGAAAGTCTTCGATAGGGTAGAGTGGGGGTACCTGTGGGAGGTGCTGAAGAGGTTCGGGTTTGGGGAGGGGTTTGTCAGGTGGGTTAGGCTGTTGTATGAGGTCCCGATGGCGAGTGTGGCCACAAATAGGAGGAGGTCCGCGTACTTTCGGTTGCACCGAGGGACGAGACAGGGGTGTCCCCTGTCCCCCCTGCTCTTCGCACTGGCGATTGAACCCCTGGCTATGTCACCGAGAGAGTCGAGGAACTGGAGGGGGTTGGTGCGGGTTGGGGAGGAGCATAGGGTGTCGCTTTATGCGGACGACCTGCTGCTGTATGTGGCGGACCCGGTGGGAGGAATGCCAGAGGTAATGAGTATCCTTAGGGAATTTGGGGACTTTTGGGGGTACAAGCTCAATATGGGGAAGAGCGAGCTGTTCGTAGTTCAGCTAGGGGACCAGGAGAGGGGGATTGGCGAGCTCCCACTAAAAAGGGCGGAGAGGAGCTTCAGATGGGGGTCCAGGTGGCCAGGAGCTGGGGGGCCCTGCATAGGCTTAACTTTACAAGGCTGGTGGAGCAAATGGAGGAGGAGTTCAAGAGGTGGGACGCGCTGCCGCTGTCCCTGGCGGGTAGGGTGCAGTCAATCAAATGACGGTGCTCCCAAGGTTTTTGTTCCTGTTCCAGTGCCTCCCCGTGTTTATCCTGAAGGCTTTTTTTCAGGCGGGTTAACAGGAGTATAATGGGGTTTGTGTGGGCGCGAGGGACTCCGAGGGTGAGAAGAGTGTTCCTGGAGCGGAGTAGAGATAGGGGGGGCTGGCGCTGCCCAACCTCTGTGGGTACTACTGGGCCGCCAATGCGACAATGGTGCGCAAGTGGGTGATGGAGGGGGAGGGGGCTGCATGGAAGAGGCTGGAGACGGTGTCCTGTGTGGGTACGAGTCTGGGGGTGCTGGCAACGGCGCCGCTGCCGCTCCCTCCAAGGAGGTATACCACGAGCCCGGTGGTGGTGGCGGCCCTCAAAGTTTGGGGGCAGTGGAGGCGGCAAAGGGGGGAAGTTAGGGCCTCGGTGTGGACCCCATTACGGGGGAACCACCGGTTCGCCCCAGGAAGAACAGGTGGAGGGTTTTCGGGGTGGCACGTGGCAGGGATACGAAAGTTGGGAGACCTGTTTGTGGACGGGAGGTTCGCGAGCTTGGGTGAGCTGGAGGAGAAGTACGGGCTCCCCCCGGGGAACACCTTCAGGTACTTACAGGTAAGGGCACTTGCCAGACGGCAGGTGGTGGAATTCCCACGGCTACTGCCATTCACAGTACAGGACAGGGTTCTCTCGGGGGTGGGGGGGGGGGAAAGATCTCGGAAACTTACCAGGTGATGCAGGAGGTGGAGGAGGCCTCGGTGGTGGAGTTGAAAGGTAAGTGGGAGAAGGAGTTGGGAGAGGAGATCGAAGAGGGGACGTGGGCAGATGCCCTAGGGAGGGTGAACTCTTCCTCTTCGTGCGCGAGGCTCAGCCTCATACAGTTGAAGGTGCTGCACAGGGCACACATGACCGGGACAAGGATGAGCAGGTTCTTTGGGGGTGAGGACAGGTGTGTTAGGTGCTCAGGGAGCCCAGCAAATCACACCCATATGTTCTGGGCAGGCCCAGCGCTGGAGGAATTTTGGAAGGGCGTAGCGAGGATGGTGTCGAGGGTGGTAGGATTCAGGGTCAAACCGGGCTGGGGGCTCGCAATATTTGGGGTGGCAGAGGAGCCGTGAGTGCAGGAGGCGAAAGAGGCCGGAATTCTGGCCTTTGCGTCCCTGGTAGCCCGGCGAAGGATTCTCCTTCAGTGGAAAGATACGAGGCCCCCAAGCGTGGAATCCTGGATCAGCGATATGGCAGGGTTCATTAAATTGGAGAGGGTGAAATTCGCCTTGAGAGGGTCGGTACAAGGGTTCTTTAGGCGGTGACAACCGTTCTTCGACTTTCTGGCACAACGCTAGACATTGGTCAATGGCAGCAGCAGGTGGTGGGGGGGGGGGGTTTACTTTATTTTTGTTTATGTTATTTACACTGGAAGGGTCTGAGGGGGTGTATACACCTGTTGTCTTAAGTCAGGGTGTTAATGTTAATTTATTATTTAGGTACGGGGGAGGGGTTTGGGGGGTTGCTTTTTTTTAGATTGTGTTTTGTACTTAACCCTGTTGGGTTCTTTTGCTTTCTCATTTTGTTATTGATATTTTATGAAAACCTTTAATAAAAATTATTTTTTAAAAAATGACTTTTTAGAACTGAAGGAAGGTAGAAATATGATTGGTTTTATTCTCTCAAAATGTGAAAGGGGGACGAGGAAGAAAAGGGAAGCTCGATCCTCAGGTAAAAACATGAAAAACACAATTTAAACTTTTTTAAATTGGGGAAAGAGCTTGCGGTCTGAAATTTTTGAAATCCATGTTGAATCCAATTCCATATTGAGTCCAGAAGGCTGTATGTAAAGTGCCTGTTGGATGATAAGGTGCTGTTGTTCCTTGAGCTTGGGTTGAGCTTCACTGGGACACTAGCAAGCTGAGGCCTGGAACATTGGCATAAGAGCAAGGTGATGAGCTAAAATGGCACGCAACCAGAAGTTTGGGATCATGCTTACGGACTGAGCAAAGGTGTCTTGTGGTGAACCAATCTGCGATTGACCTCACCAGTGTAGAGGAGACTACATTTTGTGAAATGAATAGAGTGTACTAAATTGAAAGGTACAAGTAAATCACTGCTTCTCTGGAAGGAGTGTTTGGAGCTATGAACAGTGAGGCGAGAGGAGGTAAAAGCTCAGGTGTTATACCTCCTAGGATCGTACGGACTAGGGTGTCATGGGAGGGGAAAAGTCCCTTCAGAATGGTGACAAGGGAGGGAGGGAAAGATTTATTTGGAGGTGGCAGAAAGGGTGGTGGATGATCCTTTTGTGTGTAGAAGCTGTCAGTGGAAAGTGAGGATCAGGAGTGAATTAGAAATGCGAGATATGGGCAGACATAGTTGCAGGCCCTGTAAACACAATGAAGGGGTGGGTGGGAGGGAATCCTCAGTGAGGAAAACTGAAGACGTATCAGAAATGCTGGTGCGGAAGGTTGCATCATCAGAACAGATGTGATGGCAAAACAGTGAGAATGGAATACTTACAGGAGGCAGAGTGTGAGGAAATGTAGTTAATAATAATCTTTATTAGTGTCACAAGCAGGCTTACATTAACACTGCAATTAAGTTACTGTGAAAATCCCCTAGTTGCCACACTACGGCGCCTGTTTGGGTGCACAGAGAGAATTCAGAGTGTCCAGTTCACCTCACAAGCACGTCTTTCGGGACTTGTGGGAGGAAACCGGAGCGCCCGGGGGAAACTCACAAGCTGTGCAAGTTGGTGGACTTATAATTCATTTTAGTAGACTTGCCTATCCCCAGAAATGGAGATACAAAAGTAAAGAAGGGGAAAGGAAGTGCCGGAATGGACCGTGCAAAATTGAGAGAAGGCTAGAAATTGGAATCAAATTTGACTACGTTTTCCAGTTATGGGCGATAGCAGGAAACGGCACTGATACGGTCATCAGTACATCTGAAAAAGGGCTGGCGGAAGGAGACCTGAGTAGGCCTGGAACAAAGATTATTTCACATACTCCTCAAAAAGTAGGCATAACTACTAGGATCCATGCAGGAACCCAGAACAACACTTTTTATTTGGAGAAAGTGAGACAATTCGCAGGAGGAATTATTCAAGTTTGGGAACAAGTTCAGTCAGATGGAGGAGGGTAGAGGTGTAAACTCGTTGGGCCTCAGTTCAGGGGAGAAAAGGAGTGCCCTCAGACTTTTGTGGTGGGGGATGGAGGTGAGGTGTAGAGGGGTTGGACATCCATAGTGAAGTGGTGATGGTTAGGGCTAGGAAACTGGAAATTGTTCAAATTCTGTCGGGTGTCAGAAGAGTCGGGATGTAGATGGGAAGACATTGAACAAGGGGAGAAATAAGCTCATTGGTGCAGGAACAGGCTGAAACAATTGGTCTACCAGGACAATCCTGGTGTGAATTTGGGGTTTTATTTCATTATTTCACTTTTATCATTTATTTCATTTAGCATTTAACCAAAAGCTTGTGATCACCTTTGAAATGGAGAAAAAGCAAAAATTGTGTTTCTTTGCATTAACCAAATAAACTCAATCAACAAACTGTGGGAGTGGAATCACAGGATAAAGGTCTTTTTGTATGCAAATCATATGTTTCACAAAACTGTTACTTTCAAGTTGAAAATGTGGCTTCAAAATAATGGTGGTATTCCCAACCAAACTCAGCTGAATTCTTACAGAAAATGGAAATCTAAAACAACTGTCAAACTTAAATATTTAAGATACAGGTTATCGATGAACCTGGAGACTGAGCAAAGTTTGGGTGTTCGCAGTTGGGGAAATAATATTAAAATAATTTTTTTTTTTAACCAAATTGATGACTTTATACATTTTTGTGAATTCTAGAGGGATGCCCTTTAATTTATGATATGTTTAAAATGTGAGAATCCACTGACAGTTTCAAGTGCTATTTGGATCAGTGTAGTATTTATCGAATCAATTCATAACGAGCTCGACACTGAAAAAATGCTGCAAAATGCATCTGCCTAGTGTTTGTGTTTACAGTGTTTCAGGCTTTTTTCCTGATCCAAAACTGTATCCTTACTGGGTACGCTGGCTTTTGGTGCAAGTAATGGCAGATACCAGTGGAAATCTGCAGAGCAGACAAATCCCAACACCGATTTGTGACCTCAGTAATCAAGCACACGGTAGCATAAATGGTTAACACTGTTCCTTCACAGCACCAGGGTCCCAGGTTTGATTCCCGGCTTGGATCACTGTGCGGAGTCTGCACGTCCACCCTGTGTCTGCGTGGGCTTCATCCAGGTGCTCCGGTTTCCTCCCACATGTCCCGAAAGACGTGCTTGTTCGGTGAATTGGACATTCTGAGTTCTCCCTCTTTGTACCCGAATAGGTCCCTGAATGTGGCAACTAGGGGATTTTCACAGTAACGTCATTGCAGTGTTAATTTAAGCCTACTTGTGACAATAATAAAGATTCTTCTTCTAATCTTGCACAGCTGAATGTGTTCAGTAGCAACCACTTTAAAATTAGTTTGACTTTTGCTGGCTTGGAAGAAGTGTTTTGAGGTTAGCAGGCAGGTGGGGGGATTGCCGTGGGATAGGGAAGGAATGTCTCATCTGAAAGACGATACATTTGACAGTACAGCATCAGTGCACTGGAATGTCAACCTTGATTTTTGTGCCCAAACTTTGGATTGGGATGTGAACCCAAACCTTGTGACTCGGAGGAGAGAGTGCTGCCAACTGAGTGAAGGCTGAAATTTATTGTGGCCCCTTCAGATTTGGTGTGCACTTCCCTCTGAGACATGGGAGTTCTGCCTCCTCCCCTTCTCCGGCCTTCCTCCTGACACCGCGATTGGCCCCCATTCGACTGCCCCCCCCCCCCCCCCCCCGGGACACCCCCTACCCGTCTGCCCTGGGACCTCGGGGACTTGCCTCAAGAATGGTGCCGGGATTTAGTTCCAGGCAGAACCTTGCAGTATTGGCCACTGCAGCTCTGTGCCTGGACGAGCTGGAGAACTGTTGGCCAATCAGATCGGCTGACAGATTTCCAAGGCATGAGTTCCTTCCAAAGGTGGACAGAAGTTCCACCTACTGCCAATCAGAGCTCAGTTGAGCGTGAAATGGCAGTGGGGATGGGTTATGTGCAGGGAGTGCTTGCCATCCTGAAAATTCTAACCCATAGTGTTAGGATTATAAGCACATACAGAAAGTACTCAAAGCAATTCTGATGTGTGTTATTCATCAGATAAGATATTAGGTAGATTATCTGTTTGCAAGCCTCAATCACTGCCATTCAAATTCACCATCACTGGAAGATGATTGAGAATGCTGTGATTATGATTCTTCTCAGATTGTGTATTTTCCCTTTTCCTGTAGTCCAACTGAGATGAGGAACTCATTGCATTGGAAACATGGGGACTAATCTGTGGCTAACCCATTTGAGATGCAGAATGTTTTTACATTATGGCAGTCTGAATCATTCTTCTTTTCTATAAGTTTTAAAAATATTGTTACATTGTATTAAAATTAGGCCATTTGCTAGTTTCATGTTATGTCTTGGCGTGCTTTCTTTCAAAAGTATTTGCATTGCTTTTTGAATGATTTACATATCACTTTTCTCTGGGGGATTTTTTGAAATGTAACCAGGTTACTCTTATTGGGGCCAGAGAGCACCTTAACATTCTCTAATGGGAGTTTCAACTGGGGCTGTCCTCCATCTCGAGTATTAAAATTAAGACCACAGATTTTTTTGTCCTCTTGACATATAAAATTTATGTAGTAACACTCTGCTTTTGCTCCTGTACAGTGGCCGGGCTTAATTTGTATATGGTTTTAAGATATGAATGAAATAATGCAACTCACTGACATACTGCACAAGCAGTTTGGTTTGTGATCGGAATGGGCATTTGATTGCGTGCATCTCGAGAGTGGAACACTTTTTCAATTTGTGACAAAGCGACAAAGGGAAAGTTAACACACGTGTGTAATTGCATAATACCTTGAGTATAATTATTACAGTAATCTAATTGCATTTAGTTTACGTGGGTTTCAGATCTTTTGTTCTGGTTTTACGTTCTTACTGCTTGATATTTCTTTGGCTTGACTGTTATTGGCTACTTTCAGCATTCACCCTTTTGTGAGGCAACCAGAGTGTGCCTTTGTCTCCCCTTTCTCTGGGTATGAATAGTGAGACT
The DNA here is from genome assembly GCF_047496885.1 of Scyliorhinus torazame. Classification (NCBI taxonomy): domain Eukaryota; kingdom Metazoa; phylum Chordata; class Chondrichthyes; order Carcharhiniformes; family Scyliorhinidae; genus Scyliorhinus; species Scyliorhinus torazame. The sequence goes on from NC_092710.1 coordinate 262,351,533, forward strand.
CACTGGCTGAATAGAGAACATATCACCTACTAATTGCAATGTATCACATGCCTTCAGGAGGTAGAAGAATAAACTCCGAGGAATTGTAAATCATCAGACAAATTTGTCGAGTATCTGATGTATTGAAATTGAGTGTCAACATATATCGAAAATTCCTGTCATCTTTCTGACTTATTTACCTTAACACCCCCCTGGAATGGCTTAAATGGCTCTCTTCTATCAGCCTAAATCATCTTGCCTTTCCCGCAGCCTGAAAATTTTAGATCCCTGCACATGCTTTTATTACCTCTACTTAGTAAGAAACACGAGGTTAAAGTCCAACAGATTTGTTTCAAATCACTAGCTTTCGGAGCACTGCTCCTTCCTCAGGTGAATGAAGAGGTATGTTCCAGAAACATTTATATAGACAAAGTCAAAGATGCAAGACAATGCTTTGAATGCGAGCATTTGCAGGTAATTAAGTCTGTACAGATCCAGAGATAGGGGTAAACCCAGGTTAAAGAGGTGTGAATTGTCTCAAGCCAGGACAGTTGGTAGGATTTTACAAGCCCAGGCCAGATGGTGGGGGATGAATGTATTGCGACATGAATCCAAGTCTCGGTTGAGGCCGTACTCGTGTTCGGAATTTGGCTACAAGTTTCTGCTCGTCGATTTTTGCGATGTCGCCGTCCTGAAGGCCACCTTGGAGAACGCTTACCCAGAGATCAGAGGCTGAATGCCCTTGACTGCTGAAGTGTTCCCCGACTGGAAAGGAATATTCCTGCCTGGTGATTGTCGCACAATGTCCGTTCATTCGTTGTCGCAGCGTCTGCGTGGTCTCGCCAATGTACCACGCTTCGGGGCATCCTTTCCTGCAGCGTATGAGCTAGACAATGTTGGCCGAGTCGCATGAGTATGTACTGTGTACCTGGTGGGTGGTGTACTCATGTGTAATGGTGGTACCCATGTCGATGACCTGGCACGTCTTAGAGATTGCCATGGCAGGGTTGTGTGGTGTCATTCACCTGAGGAAGGAGCAGTGATCCAAAAGCTAGTGATTTGAAACAAATCTGTTGGCCTTTAACCTGGTGTTGTAAGACTTCTTACTGTGCTCACCCCAGTCCAACGCCGGCATCTCCACATCATACCTCTACTTAGGTTGAGGTAGGGAAAATGAAACCTAACACAGTTGTGCTCACTGGCTGTTATCTGACACAGCAATCACTTGCCTACAGATAGATCTGAAACGTTCTTAAGTAAACCAGTCTTCAACTTGGCTTTGCCAGCCCCAGGCAGCCTCCAGTCCGCAGTTTGGATAATTTACTCGACTCTCATTCAGTTTAACATATTTGTTGTAATTTCTGATGCCTGTCACTCCCTCACTCCTATTTCTTACCTCCAAACATTTCCACCTGTATCCTTCTTCGTGTCCCTGCCTATTTTCCCTTTTCCTCAACTGTTCTCTCCCTTCTCTTCCTCTCCATGTGCCCCCCTTTTCCCTCTCACCATGTCATTTCAGCCATTATGGCTCAATTATCCACTCTTCCTTCTAACCCCTCTTGACCTGAACACTGCATGTGGTCTTAAGCGCAACAACACAGGATATTGTAGAATTCACACCAAATGCAACTTTCACTAATTTCCTTATAATCAAAACAGCAAAGTTACTTCTGTGCTAATGTTCTACATAATACCTTTGAAATATGGTCCTCCTGTGCCTTGTATTGTGGCATGGCGGCACAGTAGTTAGCACTACTGCATCACAGCACCAGGAACCTGGGTTCAATTCTGGCCTTGGGTCACTGTCTGTGTGGAGTTTGTACATTCTCCCCGTGTCTGCGTGGGTTTCCTCTGGGTGCTCTGGTTTCCTCCCACAGTCCAAAGATGTGCAAGTTAGGTGGATTGGCCGTGCTAAATTACACCTTAGTGTCTAGGGATGTGCAGGTCAAGTTACAGGAATAGGGGGGACTGGGCATGGGTAGAGTGCTCATTTGAAGGGTTGGTGCAGACTCGATGGGCTGAATGGCCTCCTACAGCTGTGCTGCAGCAAGAAGACCTGCTCAGACTATCTGCCGTCTTTCTACAATGCCATCCAAGATGGAGTTCCAAATCCTTTCCAAGATCCCCATAACAAAGGACATGGAAACTATATTTCTGAATAATATTTATATGGTTAACTATATTCAGGACTTAAAATGACATCTACCCAAGCGTAGTGAATGCAGCTCCTTTGTTTATGAATTGATTGATTCATCCATTGATCTATAGCCAATATTTTGAATTAACTGTTATATCTATCATTATCTGAGGACAAATTCCACCTTGTAGTTTAATAAAAAGCAATAGAGGGCAGCACGGTGATGCAGTGGGTTAGCCCTGCTGCCTCACGGCGTCGAGGTCCCAGGTTCGATCCCGGCTCTGGGTCACTGTCCGTGTGGAGTTTGCACATTCTCCCCGTGTTTGTGTGGGTTTCGCCCCCACAACCTAAAGATGTGCAGGGTAGGTGGATTGGCCACACTAAATTGCCACCTTAATTGGAAAAAATGAATTGGGTACTCCTAAATTTATTTTTTTAAAAGCAATAGCAAACTAGTAAACATGCACAAATCTGTGCCTTTAGAATGTCATACTGTGAACTATTTTCTCTGGTGGTTGTGCTCCTTCATTTTAACCTTGTGTATGTTGTAACCAGTGAGAAAAAAAGTCCACCAAATAACCAATAATAGTCCCCTCACTCATTTCGTTCCTTTGGCATTACACAATAACCTGTAATTTACAGTTGCATTCGGCCATTAAACCTCTTCAAACTGTTTACCATTCAGTTAGATGTGCTCTATATTTCAACTTGAGTTACCTCTATACCTTAACCAACAAAATAATATATCCTTCCTGAGGTTCAGTGCTAAAATGGTATGTACCATTGGGGTTCAACCATATATTGTGCAAATCACCCTGATGGAAATAGTGACTCTTGAGATCATCCTTAAAACCTACAACCCTTCTCCCTTCCTATCTGTTTTTTTTGTAATTTTGTAAAGAAATCAAATTAAAGTGAAAAAGACATGCTGTCTCTCAGCCCCTCTATCTGGTCTCAGTGTACGTCTGAGTCACATGATCTCAGGGGCTGGTTTAGCACAGGGCTAAATCGCTGGCTTTGAAAGCAAACCAAGGCAGGCCAGCAGCACGGTGCAATTCCCGTACCAGCCTCCACGAACAGGTGCCAGAATGGGCGACTAGGGGCTTTTCACAGTAATTTCATTTGAAGCCTACTTGTGACAAGCGATTTTCATTTCATTTTTCATTTCAACTTCTAGCAATAAAATTCATTGCATCCAGCAAACTAATTGTGAATTTAGTCTTAATTTTATAAACAGCTACTCTTTTTCTAGACAGAAATTTCTGATAGTGACTTCAGAAGCTTGGTAATTCAAATGCCCCACTGGGTGACCCTTGAATTGGTACTTTTGGAAGCCCGACAAGTTCCACACTTGTTAAGCCAGAAATTTCATGTAATGTAGGGCACTTATCCCTAATGATTAACTTGCTTTTATCCTGGAAATTGAACTTTTCTGACCAGAGATCAACTGCTCCTCAGAAATGTAGTGTCCAAGATCCCCGACTAAAATGGTAGATGATGCACCTAGTGAATGGTCAAACATTTCAAAATATTTTGACCATTCATTTTTACTTACGAACATAAATTACCTCCTGTTGTGGTGGACTTCTTCCAACTAACCGCAGGAGACTCATGAACAGGTTAGAATAATTAATTTATGATTCAAGCATGGAGGGAACTACCCCAGAGAAACCTCTGGAGAAGCACTCTTCTCTGATACAGCTCTCACATCTCTTAACAGGGGAGAGCATTCTAATACCACTCTCTCCCAAGTCACAGATACAGACTGCTTACACAGTTATTCAGTACACAAAACATTGTTTTAAAATTTCGATCTTGCCTACGTAAGTTGATTATTAAACCGTCACCTAAAAGCTTGTCTGTAATCTTCTAGTTTCAAACATGTGATTTTACTCTAATGCAGGGGTGTTCAATCTATTCCCTCTGTTTTACTAATCCTATTAATTCACCCCATACTCTCTGATTTGACCATTTTGGTGTCAGAAGAAGTCTCAATGCTCCTTCCGCATTTTTGACCAGATTTTTTTCTCTCCATTGTTTAATGTATTCCAAGTTGAACATAGTGAGAACAATAAACTTGATATCTTCTCTAATTTTCCAATAAAATAAAATTCTTTACGCAAAGAGTAGTGAGGCCGTGGAATGCCCTACCTGCTACAGTAGTGAACTCGCCAACATTGAGGGCATTTAAAAGTTTATTGGATAAACATATGGATGATAATGGCATAGTGTAGGTTAGATGGCTTTTGTTTCGGTGCAACATCGTGGGCCGAAGGGCCTGTACTGCGCTGTATTGTTCTATGTTCTATGTTCTAAAATCTGTTCGCTGTCATAAACCATTCAAGACGTTTGGCTGCAATGTCATTGAGTTTAGAAGTGTGGACCATTTTGTGTCTCTTCTGCCTCTTTTCATCTAGAGTCCTGTTATTCTTTATATATTTTGGTGGTGGCTGCCTAGGTGACACGATGGTTCAGACCTTCGGATCTCTGCGGATCAAAAACTAGATGCACCACAGAAAAAGCACTACGGGACCCCTTGGAAATCCCAATGCAATAGTTCCTTGGGATTTGCCCGGGAAGTGTGATCTTCCGATGGGTAATTCCCCTACTCATAGAATGCAGAAAATCCTTACAGTGCAGAAGGAGGTTATTCGGCCCATTGAGTCGACACCGACCCTCTGAAAAAGTGCCCCATCCATGCTCAATTGCCTACCCTATTCCCATAACCCCACTTATCCTCTGGACGCTTAAGAGACAATTTAGCCTGGCCAATCTACCTAATATGCACATCTTTGGACTGTAGGAGGAAACCGGAGCAGCCGGAAGACATCCACACAGACCTGGGAAGAATGTGCAAACTCCACACAGTGACTCTCCCAGGACTCTGTGAGAAAAGTCTCCAACTCTGAAAGTCGGAGAATTGGACGGTTTAAATTTACTTACCTGGATAGTTACCCAGGAAATAAACCCAGTTTAACATCTGGGTAAATACACAACTGACCGCTAAACACTGGGCACCCTTACTCAGTAAGCCATCCAGGATTCCGAGCAGACCAGGGATTGGTGCCTTTGTCTACTAAGACTTTTTTCTGAAAAAGTAAACCTTGGATTGGATTTGCACAACTGAATTCACGGTTGGTTAATTAGATATTGCTATTTTTGATATAACTAATACAAATCATTCAGAGTAAAAGGGCTTATCTCTTCTAATCTTGCTCCATCCACAGCACTGCCTTATGATAGACGTATTCAACTTGAAATGTTAGCTCTTGAATCTGGTAGATGCACAAAGCATGTTTCTGATGGTTGGGGTGTCCAGAATCAGTCGTCACAGTCTGAGGATACGGGGTAGACCATTTTGGACTGAGATGAGGAGGGATTTCTTCACCCAGAGTGGTCAGCCTGTGGAATTCGCTATCACAGAAAACAGTTGAGGCCAAAACACTGTTTTCAAGAAGCAATTAGATGTAGCACTTGGGGCTCAGGGGATCCAAAGGTTATTGGGGGTGGAGTGGGGGGGTTGAGCTGGGTGATCCGCCATGATCATAATGAACGGTGGAGCAGGCTCAAAGGGTCAAATGGCTGCTTCCTGCTCCTATTTTCTATGTTTCTCTCTAATTCTGTAGCAGATTTCTAGCAGTTTTTGTTTTACTTTAAATATACTCACCTGATGAAGGAGCTACGCTCCGAAAGCTTGTAATTCCAAATAAACCTGTTGGACTTTAATCTGGTGTTGTGTTGTAAGACTTCTTACTGTGCCCACCCCAGTCCAAAACCGGAATCTCCACATCATTAAAAATTGGTTTACTTTAAGATGAACAACACCAACTACAAGCAAATCATGGCTCTCTATTGTTGATGTTTCTGTTTACAAGTTTACAACATGCTTGTCTTGCCTATGGGACAATTCTGTAATAAAGGTATTTATTGGTCGACAGGTTATTAGTGGGACTCTCAATAACCTACCAGGAGGACCAGCGGGTATTGCCTTTAGGATGGTTCTTATATTTCCACCTGGATGTCACCAATAGGAGTTATGCTCTCATCAACAGGACCTTTGGGTTAATAAGAGGATTTCATCAATCAGATCTATCAGAACAAATAGTACAAGTGAAAACTTGATTCAACTTGGGGTATGCTATTAGGTAATTTGGGCATTCTGAATTCTCCCTCTGTGTACTCGACCAGGTGTCGGAATGGGGTTTTTCACCTTAACTTCATTGCAGTGTTAATGTATGCCTACTTGTGACAATAAAGATTATTATTATCTTCCTGGTCAGACTGCAGATGATGGAGGCTTTCAATGACGTACACTATTTCTAATTCACAGTTAATAAAGCTGGCTTAATTTTAATTGCCATAGGTTTTTCTTTTGGCTCTTCATTGTGCTTATCCTTAATCTTTTGTGTTGTTGTATTTTTGTATTGGAAGGTAATAACTATTTGGTGGGAAGTTCTAATCAAATATTAGCTATTGCAGCTTTACTTACACTATCATTACATGATTTTTACTGAAGTATTGAAAGATCCTTTCAAAACCTTGCTGGAACAATGTACCTCCCAAAGTAGGGCAACCTCAGGACTGAAAGCCTGAAAAATCCCAAGGAGCTTTCAATTTGTAAGAATCCTAGTGTCCCATCAGTCAATGTTCTCTGTTGATTATTCTCTTTGTCTACTATGTACGTACTGTGTACGTTCCCTCGGCCGCAGAAAAATACTTTTCACTGTATTTCGGTACATGTGACAATAAATCAAATCAATCTTGAAGTATTTTACAGACCTCTTCTTGCACATATGATCTCAGCAAATGGATGTTTCTTGGAGCATTCTGACATGAGCACCATAGCCTCGTCAAAACCAGATGATTGCAGGGTCAAAACTTTAGCTTTGTTCTGTAGAAGAAGTGTTTTCGGCACCTGTGGATATATTTACAGCTTAAGCAATGGAACATTTCTTGTCAAACATGACCCACTTGCTTACACACACCATTATTATTTGGTCTGGCCTGCCTGACATGAATAAAGATTGTATCCAGCTGATGCTTGGTATGTATCTCAGGAATTCACATTATAGTGCCTGAAAAAAAAAGGTTTTCCTCCGTGTTTAGATGGATAGGAATTATTGTTTTGAATGAGTGACTGGTGCCTTAGTGTTTTCTGTACTTGTAGAGTTTCTCACTTTTCCATCAAACTCGTGAAATGAAGTGATGTTTGCATTTCAGATGTACAATGACAAATCACCCAAATGAGTCCTGAAGCGCAGTTATCACAGGCTTTCCAAACCTTCATGTGACTTTCTTTCACAGTTTGTGGGCTCCTTGGCATTGAAGCAGAATTGACTGTAGCACAGAGTGGCACACTGGTTAGCACTGCTGCCTCACAGCACCAGGGACCCGAGTTCAATTTCGGTCTTGGGTGATTGTGTGGAGTTTTCACTTTCTTCCTGCGTCGGTGTGTGGGTCCTCTGGATTCCTCCCACAGTCCAAAGATGTGCAGGTTAGGTGGATTGCCCCTTAGTGTCCAAGGATGTGCTGATTAGGTGGGGTTACAAGGATAGGACGGAGTAGTGGGCATCGGTAGGATGCTCTTTCAGAGGGTCAGTTCAGACTCGATGCGCTGAATGGCCTCCTTCTGCCCAGTAGGGCTTCTGTGGTATCTTCATGCACATGATGAAACGTTGTCGATGTGAGAAATGCATCACTCACAATGTAGGCAGATTCAAAGTACAGATAAATGGATGCAAACGTCCAGAGTTAAGTGGGCATTTAAGTTCCTGTTCAAAAAAACAGCAAACAAAAATGCTAATACCTCACATGCAATGTGAGTAGTAGGCAAATAAATTGATTCACCGATTTCATTTGGTGAAAAGGGACTTCTGCCGCCTGTCGAGAGAAAGATATTTCACTTCACCAGAGTTTTATTTTGTCCTGCATGAAGTAGATTATGGTTAGCCATTGTTGATCATATTTGCAAGTCTGCAACATGCTTGTCTTTCATCTTGACATGATTTTGTAAAGAAAGGCATTTTTTGGGAGGCAGGTTGTTAGCAGACTTGCAACCCCCTAGCAAGAAGACCAGTGGAATTCCTTTAATCTGGCTCTGACCTTTCAACCTGAATTGTTCCAAATGGTGTTATGCTCCGTCAGCCGAACACTTGGGGCAAATAAGAGAGTGACTTAACTCCCCAAGACCCCTTCGACAACACCTTCCAAGCCTACGAGCCCTACCTTCCTAGAAAGCCATGGGCAACAGATGCATGGGAACACAGTATCACCGTATTGTTACGATGCAGAGGAGGCCATTTGGCCCATTGTGTCTGCACTGACTCTCCAAATGAGCATTATGCCATTCCCCTGCCTTTTCCCTGTACCTTTGCCTCCTCTCTGTACCCCTGCACCACCTCCTACAAGTTTGCCCCCCCCCCAAACCACACACCATCCTGAATTGGAATTGTATTGCCATTCCTTCACTGTCCCTGTGTCAAAATCCCGGCACTCCCTTCCTAACAGATCTGTTGGTGTACCTACACCACATGGACTATAGAGGTTCAAGAAGCAGCTCATCCACCACCACCGCCAGGGTGATTAAGGTTGGGCAATAATTGCTGGCCTAGCCAGTGATGCCTACATCCCATGAACAAACATTAAAAAAAAGTATATTTCTAAAATAATAGTTTTTATTATTCTTTCATGGGATGGATTTGTGGCCAACATGACTTTCTTTAATAGCCCATCATTAATTGCTTTTGAATAGGTAGTGGCAAGCTCTCTTCTTGAAATACTGTAGTCTCTACCGTGAAGGTATTCCCACAGTGCTGTCTGGAAGGCAGTTCAAAGATTTTGATCCAATGACAATAAAGAGATAAGTGAATATTGTTCTATATCTGGATAATATATGATTTGGAGAGGATCTTGCAGGTGGTCGTCATTTCCCTCTGAGCAGTAGAGGATGTGTGTATGGGAGGTCCAACATCCTTAGCAAGTTGCTATATTGTATCTTGTAGATACACACTCCAGCTTTACTGCACCAAATGATGGAAGAAGTGAATGTTAAGGTTCATACTGCAGGATACCTTGACCTGGATAAGGTTGAGTTCTTGACCGTTGTTAGATCTGTACCAGCAGGCAAGTGAAGAATATTCCATCATGTTCCTGACACGTGCCTTTTAGATCATGGAAAAGCATTGGGGAGTCAAGATGAGTCACTCACTGCAGAATGCCCAGCCGTTGACCAGTTCTTGTAGCCACAGTATTTTAGTGGCTGATATAATTAACTTACTGGTCACTGGTAACCCATCAGGATAGTTGATGTGTGAGAAACTTGTTGGTGGTAATGCCATTCAATGTCAAGGGGAGGTGGTTAGACTCTTTCTTATTGGAGATGGTCATTACCAGCCATTATGTGACACAGATGTTACTCAATTATCAGGTCTTGCTGCATGCGAGCATGGACTGCTTCGTTGTCAGAGGTGTTGTGCATGGAACTGACCATTGCAATCATGAGTGAACATCTGCACTCCGACTTTGGAGGAGAAGTTATTCATGAAACAGCTGAAAATGCTTGGGCTTAGGAAACTTACAGTGTGGAACTCCTACAGTGATGTCTATAGGTTGAGATGATTGGCCTCAAACAACTGCAATCATCATAGTTTGTGTTCGGTATGACTCAACCATTGGAGAGTGCGTGTGTGCCCACCCTCTGACCATTATATTTGTCAAATGCTGTCTTGATGTCAAGGCTAGTCACTCTCACCTGAATTGAACATTCTCCCTCAGTGTACCCGAATAGGCGCCTAGGGGATTTTCACAGTAACTTCATTACAGTGTTAATGCAAGCCTACCTGTGACAATAATAAAGATTATAAAACTGTTTTACCCATGTTCAAACCTAGGCTGCAATGAGATCAGGAGTTGAGGTCTCACGGAATTCAAAGTGAAAGTTGGCGAATAGGTTATTGGTGAGTAGGTGCTCCTTGATAGCACTGTCGGCAGCACTTTCTGCATCATTTTGCTGATCATTGACACAAACTGGTAGGATGGCAATTGCTGAATTGGATTTGTCCTGCTTTTTGTGGACAGTGGGCACTTTTCCATTTTGTTGGTGGATGCAAGTATTATATTTGTACCAAGATAGCATGGCCACAGGTGCAGCTAGTTCTGGAGTACAAGTCTTCAGCACTATAGCTAGATGTTGGAGCCCATAATTTATGCTGTATCCAGTGTCTTCACCTGTTTCTTGATGCCACTTGGAGTTAATTGATTTGATTGCAGACTGGCTTCTGTTACGGTGGAAATCTCATAAGGGGTAGATTCCACTCTACACCTGGCTGATGATGGTTGCAAATTGTCTTTTGCATGGATGTGCTGGCGGACTCTGCCTTCATTGACGATGAGGATAATTATGATGCCTCCTTTTCCAGTTAGTTTTTTAATTGTTCATTTCCGTTCATGACTGGATGTGACAGGACTGCTGCGATTTGAACTGAGCCATTGGTATTGCATTGCTTAGCTCCAGCTCTTGTGTGCTGCTTCCGCTGTTTAGGATTTATGTAGACCTATTTGTAGCTTCACCATGGTAGCATCTCATTTTTAGATGTGCTTGGTGTGCATGGTGCTGCTGTTTTGTTGAAATTCATTTCAGGATGTGAGCATTGCTGGCTAGGCCAGCGGTCCATCCCTAGTTGCCCTTGAGAAGGTTTCTTGAACCGCTGCAGCCCCTGATGTGTAGGTACACTCCGTGCTGGTGGGAGAGAGTAGTAGGATTTTGATTCCGCTACGGTGAAGGAATGGCAGTATATTTCCAAGTCAGAATGGTGAATGACTTGGAAGGGAACCTCTAGATATGGTGTTCCCAGGTATCCATCATACTCCTGACTTGTACCATGTAGATGGTGCTTTTTGGGGAGTCAAGAGGTGAGTTATTCGCCGCAGGATTCCAAGCCTTTGACCTCTTGTATTTCTTGGCATTGCTCCCAATGGGCATTAATAAAAGTATTGTGTCAATAGAGTGAAAGTATTGATTATTTTGTTCTGCATAGTTTAAAATTTAAATTAATCTAAAAATTTAAAAATGGAATTGCAGACATACTCTTGGGATACTTGAAATTTGCGTGCCACAGAAGGTAGTGCGTGCCTTCCAAGCAGAGATCATGGTTAACAGGGAGATTCACTCCCTACCAAAATCGAGGTCTGAGGCTTTCAAGACAGGTGACCCTGACCTGTACAAGAAATCAAGGTACGATCTCAGCGAAGCCATTAGGGATGCCAAGAGACTGTACCAGACTAAACTAGAGTCACAGACTAACCTCACGGACTCTCGTCGGTTGTGGCAAGGCTTAAACAACGTAACAGGCTACAAAGCGAAGCCAAGTAGAATCTACGGCAGCGGGGCACCCCTTCCCGATGAACTCAATGCATTCGAAGCTCGTTTTGAGCAGCAGTCCAGCAAGCTGTTGTCAACTGCCCCAGGAGCCTTGGACTTACCCGTACCTACCGTCATAGCTTCCAAAGTCAGATCAGTCTTCTTGAAAGTCAACCCTGGGAAAGCAGTGGGACCTCACTGAGTCCCTGGTCGTGCACTCAGATCCTGCGTAGACCAACTGGCAGGTGTGTTCGCGGACATCTTCAAACCCTCCCTACTCCGTTCTGAGGTTCCAACCTGCTTCAAGAAGACCACCATCATACTGGTGCCAAAGACGAACTAGGCAACATGCCTCAATGACTACCGTCTGGTGGCCTTGACAGCTATCATTACGAAGTACTTCGAGAGGTTGGTCATGAGACACATCAAATCCATACTCCCAGAATGCCTTGATCCACTGCAATTCGCATACCACCATAACCGGTCAACAGCAGACGCTATCTCTCTGGCCCTACACTGATTCCTGGAGTATCTCGACAACAAGCACTCCTACATCAGACTCCTATTCATTGACTAAAGCTCTGCCTTCAACACCATAATTCCAGCCAAGCTCATATCAAAACTCTAAAACCCATGAGTTGGCTCCTCCCTCTGTCACTGGATCCTTGACTTCCTGATCCATAGACTACAATCAGTAAGGATAAACAACAACACCTCTTCCATGATAGTCCTCAATACCGGTGCCCCGCAAGGATGCGTACTTAGACCCCTACTATACTCCCTATACACACGACTGAGAGGCAAAATTTGGCTCCAACTCCATCTGCAAATCTGCTGATGACACGACCGTAGTGGGTCCAATCTCAAACAATGATGAGTCAGAGTACAGGAGACTGATAGAGAATGTAGTGGCTTGGTGCAACGACAATAATCTCTCCAAAGTTAGCAAAACTATGGAGCTGGTCATTGACTTCAGGAAGCAAAGTATCGTACATACCCCTACGTACATCGATGGTGCCGAGGTGGAAATGGTTGACAGCTTCAAATTCATAGGTGTTCACATCACCAACAATCTGTCCTGGTCCATCTACGTCGATGCTACGACCAAGAAACAGCGCATATACTTCCTCAGGAAACTAAGGAAATTTGGCATGTCCACATTGACTCTTACCAACTGTTACAGATGCTCCATAGAAAGCATCCTATCTGGGTGTATCACAGCTTGGTATGGCAACTGCTCGGCCCAAGACCGTAAGAAACTACAGAGAGTTGTGAACACAGCCCAGTCCATCACGCGAACGCGCCTCCCATCCATTGACTCTGTCTACACCTCCCGCTGCCTTGGAAAAGCGGACAGCATTATCAAAGACCCCTCCCACCCGGGTTATTTTCTCTTCCAACCTCTTCCATCGGGCAGGAGGTACAAATGTCTGAGAACACGCACTAACAGCTGAATGACCCTTTTATGGAATGAACTGACCTCTCCACGCATCTTCTCTACTGAGTAGCACTATACTCTGTATGCTTCACTCAATCTCTATGTATTTATATTGTGTAATATTGTACGTCCTATGTTTTTCATGTATAATTATCTGTCTGCACTGTATGCAGAACAATACTTTGCACTGTACGTCTGTACACGTGAAAATATCCGTATCCAAATTTCATCAATTTTAAAAGCAAGGAAAATGCAAAATTATCAAAAGCTGCTGTTAAAGGTTTGGATGTTTGTTGAGATTGTATTTGCATTTGTCAGATATCTGAATTTATTTTGTCAATAATGTTGAACTTAATTAATTATTACATATTCTATTTCACCATTTCCTCTTTACAAAATGAAGCCAGCAGACAAATTAGAAAAATAAGCCTTGGGATTCTATGTGCGATTTTGAAGTCCAAAAAACGAAATTAGTGGGCAGAATCCTATCACGATTTGGCAAAGCGTCAGGCTCAGGCTGAAAACTAGTGTGTAACTCTCCAGTTGCACAGACCAGTTTTCTCTCCCGATATTGAGCCTCTTCGAGAAAAAAAAATGAGTGGGCATGCTTTATGCTGTCACTCTGGCAGGCTGGGCCCTCACAGAGCCGGCAAGCACAGAGACTGGGCCTCCATCTTTAAAGAGCGCTCCATTCAATGCTGCAGCCTAACAGCTCACAGGCCCTATCATGGAGTTTTAGAGGGCCCCCCCGCCCTCCGCAACCCCTGACGATCCTCACTGGTATACCCATCCCCGACATTCATTGTCGGAATTCCATCCCCCCACTGACACTGCAGAAGTATTTCCGGCACCCCCCACCACCACACATAAATGCACCACCCTCACCATAAGGCTCCCTTTAAGGCCTGCCCCGGCACAGATTGGCACTGTCATGTTGGTACTGCCTAGGCATGTCCGTCTCCCTCCCGGCGACTATACTTAACTCTGCACCCCCAGAGGGATCTCCTCAACTGCGTTGTGTCTGGACAAACCTGTTGTGAACCTCGCCGCCATGACGTCACAGTGACGAGGTATAAATATGTAGTGAGAGGGGAACATGTGGCGGGGGCCCACTAATAAGATTCAAGTTGACGTAAATATAATAAAGTATATTAAAATGAGGTTCACACCCTTTGTGTTCGTGAACCTTGTGATGTTGCTGATGAGGGGCGGGGAAAATTGGGAAACGTGACCTATCCGGCGACAATCCGAGTCTTGTGGGATTTTCCACCCTTGCCGCTGATCCCAGGGCCAGCTAGTGCGGTCTCAGTATCACTCCCAGAGTATAAAATTAAAAGCTTCATTTAGGAATAATATGCAAAAAAAATCTTTAAAGCTTTTTCATAGAAGTAATGCCGAAATATTTAATGAGGCTGGAGCTAAAACCTCAGGGTTAGAATATTGTGAGATTTTCTGTTGTACTTTGTTTTCCAAGCCTGCAATTTTATCCAAATATATATTTTATGAATCCACATTGAAAGGTAAAGAACTTAAAGGTTTAGCTTTGGTACTGGAAGTAACAACAGCATTGTGGATTTTAAAAAAAAAAGATAGATTTTTACAGTGCTGTAAAACCTTTTTATTATCTTTAAACCTTCTTATCATAATTGGATTGACTGGATACTTTCTTTTTAAAAAAAAAAGAAGATATTTATTAAAGTTTTTTAACACAATTTTTCTCCCTTACAAACAATAACCCCCCCCCGTAACAAAAAAAAACGAGAAATCGTGCAGAGCAAGATATATACATGGCAAAATGATATATTTACACAGCTTTGTACGCTGGCCCTCACCCGTACGTGCCAGTTTCCCCAACCCTTCATGTTATCTCTTGCTCATCCACCCTCCCAGGCAGTCCCCCCTCTCTCGCCCACCTCCCAGGACGTTCCCCCCCCCCCCCCTCCAAGGTTGCTGCTGCTGCTGACCGACCTTCCACTAACGCTCCGCGAGATAGTCTAGGAACGGTTGCAACCGCCTGTAAAACCCCTGCGCAGACCCTCTCAAGGCGATCTTAATCCTCTCCAACTTTATGAACCCAGCCATATCATTTATCCAGGCCTCCAGACTGGGGGGGCTTCGCCTCCTTCCACATTAGCAAGATCCTTCGCCGGGCTACTAGGGACGCAAAGGCCAGAATGCCGGCCTCTTTCGCCTCCTGCACTCCCGGTTTGTCCACTACTCCAAATATTGCTAGCCCCCAGCTTGGCTTGACCCGGACTTTCACCACCTGAGATATTGCTCCCGCCACTCCTCTCCAGAACCCCTCCAGTGCCGGGCATGACCAAAACATATGGACATGGTTCGCCGGGCTCCCTGAGCACCTTCCACATCTGTCCTCGACCCCAAAGAACCTACTCAACCTTGCCCCTGTCAAGTGCGCTCTGTGGACCACCTTAAATTGTATCAGGCTGAGCCTGGCACACGAGGAGGAGGAATTAACCCTACCTAGGGCATCAGCCCACAGACCTTCCTCGATCTCCTCCCCCAGCTCATCCTCCCATTTACCCTTCAACTCTTCTACCAGCGCTTCCCCCTCTTCTTTCAACTCATGGTGTATTTCCGACACCTTGCCCTCCCCGACCCATGCACCCGAGATCACCCTATCTTGAACTTCTTGTGCCGGGAGCAACGGGAATTCACTCACCTGTCGCCTCACAAAAGCCCTCACCTGCATATATCTAAAGGCATTTCCCGGGGGTAACTCGAACTTCTCCTCCAGTGCCCCTAGGCTCGCAAACGTCCCGTCGATGAACAGGTCCCCCATTCTTCCAATCCCCGCCCGATGCCAGCTCTGGAACCCCCCGTCCATCTTCCCCGGGACAAACCGGTGGTTACCCCTGATCGGGGATCACACCGATGCTCCCATTGCACCCCGGTGCCGTCTCCACTGGCCCCAGATCCTTAGCGTTGCCGCCACCACCAGGCTCGTGGTATACTTTGTCGGCGAGAGCGGCAGCGGTGCCGTCACCAACACCCCCAGGCTCGTTCCTTTACAGGACGCCATCTCCATCCTCTTCCATGCCGCCCCCTCTCCCTCCATAACCCACTTGCGGATCATCGCCACATTTGCTGCCCAGTAGTAGCTCCCCAGGTTTGGCAGCGCCAACCCTCCTCGGTCCCTACTGCGTTCCAGGAACCCTCTCCTTACTCTCGGGGTCTTATTCGCCCACACAAACCCCATAATACTCCTGCCTACTCTCTTAAAAAAGGCCTTAGTGATCACAATGGGAAGGCACTGAAACACAAACAGAAACCTCGGAAGGACCACCATTTTGACCAACTGCACTCTACCCGCCAGCGAGAGCGGTAACATGTCCCATCTTTTGAAATCCTCCTCCATTTGCTCCACCAACCTCGTCAGATTCAGTTGATGTAGGGTCCCCCAACTCCTGGCTATCTGGATCCCCAGATACCGAAAGCTCCCCTCCGCCCTCCTCAGCAGTAGGTCCCCTATCCCTCTTTCTTGGTTCCCCGCCTGTAATACAAAAAGCTCACTCTTCCCTACATTGAGCTTATAGCCCGAAAACTGCCCAAACTCCCTTAGAGTCTGCATGACCTCCACCATCCCATCCATTGGATCCGCCACGTACAGCAACAGGTCATCCGCATATAGCGACACCCGATGCTCTTCTCCCCCTCGGACCACCCCCTTCCATTTATTAGACTCCCTCAATGACATGGCCAATGGTTCGATCGCCAATGCAAACAACAGGGGGGACAGGGGACACCCCTGCCTCGTCCCTCGGTACAGTCGAAAGTACTCCGACCTCCGCCGGTTCGTCACTACACTTGCCATCGGGGCTCTGTAAAGGAGCTTAAACCAATTGATAAACCCTACCCCGAACCCAAACCTGCGCAGCATCTCCCAGAGGTATTCCCACTCTACTCGGTCAAAGGTCTTCTCCGCGTCCATAGCTGCCACTATCTCCGCCTCTCCCTCCTCCGATGGCATCATTATCACGTTTAAGAGCCGCCGCACATTGGTGTTTAGTTGCCTGCCCTTTACAAATCCCATCTGGTCCTCGTGGATTACCCCCGGGACACAGTCCTCGATCCTCGTGGCCAGCACTTTTGCCAGCAACTTTGCATCCACATTGAGGAGCGAGATCGGCCTGTACGATCCACATTGCAGTGGGTCCTTGTCCCGCTTTAGGATCAAAGAAATTGTCGCTTCTGACATTGTTGGGGGCAGGGTCCCCTCCTCTCTTGCCTCATTAAAGGTCCTCACCAGTAGCGGGGCCAACAGGTCTGTGTACTTCCTGTCGAACTCCACCGGGAATCCGTCCGGTCCCGGGGCCTTCCCCGCCTGCATGCTCCCCAAACCCTTGCTCAGCTCCTCCAACCCAATTGGTGCCCCCAAACCAGCCACCTCTTGCTCCTCCACCCTCGGGAATCTAGGAATTGTCTCATCCCCTCTTCCCCCGCTGGGGGCTGGGATCTGTACAGCTCTTCATAAAAGGCCTTGAATACCTCGTTTATTTTCGTCGCACTCCGAACCGTGGCTCCCCTTCCATCTTTGAC
Source organism: Scyliorhinus torazame (assembly GCF_047496885.1). Lineage (NCBI taxonomy): Eukaryota > Metazoa > Chordata > Chondrichthyes > Carcharhiniformes > Scyliorhinidae > Scyliorhinus > Scyliorhinus torazame. The sequence goes on from NC_092710.1 coordinate 262,369,005, forward strand.
TCCCCCTATTTCCCTCGCTGCCATCCTCTTACGGAGCTGGTGTGCCAGCATCCGACTAGCCTTTTCCCCATACTCGTAGGTCGCCCCCTGCGCTTTCCTCCGCTGTTCCTCCACCTTCCCTGTGGTCAACAGGTCAAACTCCGTCTGGAGCCGTCGTCTTTCCCCAAGTAACCTTTCCTCCGGGGCCTCTGCGTATCTCCTGTCCACTCTCAAAATCTCCCCCACTAACCTCTCCCTTTCCATACCCTCTGTCTTCTCCCTATGAGCCCTAATGGAAATTAGCTCTCCCCTGATCACCGCCTTCAACGCCTCCCATACCACCCCCACCCGCACCGCCCCGTTGTCGTTGGCCTCCAAGTACCTTTCGATACACCCCCTCACCTTCCCACACACCTCGTGTCTGGATACTTTCACCAATGATATCTGAAAGTTTGGTCTCATAATTTACAGGTACGTACTTTATACAATGGAAAAAATCTGGCTGGTCTATCAGTATGGGAACCCCATATTTAATGTTCTTTAAAAGGTGTGAATGCACTCGGAAATTTTATGCATTGTTGCAATACATTTTTATCAAAATAATAAAATGACCTTCATCCCCTTTGACAATTGGCTAACCCTGTGAGTATCAGATTTGCTAAGATTTTTCAGTACTTGAATCTTGTCCATCGTGCAGCAACTGCAAGAATATTGACTTTTAGAAGAGGTAGAAGTATAAATAGTGCCACAGCAGTGATTTGCTGAGATTTAAGCAAATTATGATTATTGCACAATGATGAAAAATAATCTTTTGGACTGTAATCAAAATCGTCTGTTTCATATCTTAAATTCCATTAAATGTTTGGTTCCTGAAATAGGTTCTATTTTATTGGCAAGTTTATGAATGCATATATAGTTATAACTTTGTGTATTGTCTATTCTATTGTGGTGTCTACATTAACAGCATACACCTGCATAACACCATATGGCAGCTGAAATGTCCATTTATTTGGCTACAAATATAGTCTGAGATGTTGCAGTGAACTCAATTTGAACTGTTCTTTAATGTAATATAATATGACTTGGCTGCTTCACATTTTCTTCATCGTCTAACTATAAAATAACTTTAAATTTTGCTGACTTTTTATTTCTTGCAAACTATTACTAAGATAACATTGTATTTTATTTTTATTTTGTTCCTTATCAGCATGCTGTCTCTCAGTGACATCTTATTTTGTATTCTTTCATGGGATACGAGTGTCATTGTCAAAGCTAGCATTCATTGCTCATTCTTAATTGCCCTTGAGATGGTGGTGGTGTTCTGATTTCTTGAACCACTGCAATCCATGTGCTGTAGGTACACCCACAATGCTGTAAGGAAGGAAGTATACAAGTTTTGACCCAGCGACAGTGAAGGAATAACAATATAGTTTCAAGTTAGGATGGCATGTGGCTTGGAGGGGAACTTGCAGGTGGCGTTCCCGTGCTTCTGCTGGCTAAACATCTGCCCAATCGTGGGTATCAGGTTTAAGGTTTCCCGCCTCTGCTCGATCCCATCAAGAGGTTTTCTGAGTGCTCCCTCTGTAAAACATGGTGCCGTCTTCCTGGCAGCCACCCCTCCCGATTGGACTTGGACAAATGCTGAGCATGTGTTTAAATTGTGCACCACACTTTTGCGAGATTAAGTTGTCGTGAGGTGAGCGAATTAGAGGCAGGCTGCCACAGGCACGGTGTGAAACTTATGAAAAAAATGTCTTTTCATTAAAGAGGCTGAATATACGGCGGGTTTTCTCGCCGACAGTGCCAGTGGGATTCTCTCTGGTTTTCTCACCAAAACCGACACTTGGAAAACATATCGAAAAATTCCACCCATCATATCCAACAGTTAGCTGTCATAAATTATTTCGTGCTGACATCTATACAAAATAAATCTTCTAAAATTAATTTTTATGTTAATGTTTTGAAACTAAACTTATTGCAATTGAATGAGTGTACACATTCTCTTTATATGCCGTGCAACTAAAAAATATTTTTCATCTGAATTTTTAAGTACCTTTTGCTGTATCATTTCATGTTAGAGTTCTTATTGCATGCTGTCAATTCTCACTGAAGCATTTTGCATATCATAGCATTTTACTCAATTAACAAATAGAACATTAAAGCATGGGACTCGTATGTAGGAGCTGGAGGTTAGAACCCCAATCTCAGCAGGAGTTTGCATGTAAGAAAATTCTAACAGGACATTCCCATTTACAGCTTTGGTGTCATGGATTATGTAAGAAACTCTGTAACTAACACTATCTGTGAAGGTGTCTCAGGCTGTGCTGCCCAATTCTCATTGGTCATGGTCACACAGGACAATTTGGAGACAGGGTATTGAAGAGGTAAAAAAGAATTGCAACATGATGAATTACTAAATAACCATGGGCTAAAAATATTGCTCGGATCAATTTTGCACTGCTGTCGCCCTCATACTGACCGTTGGAAAAGATGTCATCAACAGATTGCTTCCCTGAATAAATAAGCAATTGTAGCAACTATAGGAGGATTTTGAAATAATATGTTATGGTACATTTTATGCGTACTAGTTATAGCATTGCACATGCACCAAAATTTTAAAAATGATTTCCCTTGCCTGTTTATCTTCAAGTCATGAATTTCTCCTTTCTCTTGTTCTTTTCAACTTCTGCTTTTTACTTTCACTGTTCCTCTCGCAAACCTTCCTTCATTGTCTGTGGCTCAAGAATCCTAATTAATTTCCCTCCTTCTACCCGCACTCCCCCAGCTTTTTGTTGGCCTATGGTTTTTATGTGAGCTTTCGCACCCTTTTTTCAAATAAGTGCAGGTTAATCTCAACTATGAAACTACAATGGTGAAAGTAAATATGAACATACAAAATAGGAGCAGAAGTAACCCATTAGGCCCTTTGAGCCCGCTCTGCCGTTCATTAAGATCATGACTAATCTGTTTGTGTTTTGAGTTCCACATTTCCAGCCACCCTGATAACCTTGCCTAACAAAAGTTTATCTACCTCTGCCTTAAAATTATTCAACAATCCTGCCTCCATCACTTTCTGAGGCAAAGAGCTCCAAAGTCTCTCAATATTACAACATTAAAAAAATTCTGATCTCTTGTCCCACGGGGTGACCCCTAATTTTAAAACAGTGGCATCTAGTTTTGGGCTCACTTTCCATGTCCACCTTGTCAAGACCATTCAGGATCTTATGTATTTCACTTAAGTCGCCACTCACTCTTATAAACTAGCCCAGCCTTTCCAAATTATCCTCATAAAACAAGCTGCTCGTTCCAGCTATCAATCTAGTAAACCTCTGAACTGTCTCCAAAACATTTACAGTCCTCCTTAAATAAAGAGACCAAAACTGCACATAACTATTCGAGATTTGGTCTCACCAGTGCTCTGTATAACTGAGACATATCATCCTTACATTTATGTTCAATTCTTACCATAATAAAGGATAGCATTCCATTTGCCTCCTTGCTTATTTGGATTTGGGTTTATTGTCACATGTACCGAGGTACAGTGAAAAGTATTGTTCTGCGTGTAGTCCTGACAGATCATTCCATACATGATAAAAACATAGGACACGATGATAGATACACAATGTAAATACACAGACACAGATATTGGGTGAAACATACGGAGTGTAATATTACTCAGTGGAGACGATGTGTGGAGAGATCAGCTCAATCCATTAGAGGGTCATTCTGGCGTCTGGTAACAGCGGGAAGAAATTGTTTTTGAATCTGTAAGTGTTCTCAGACTTTAGTATCTCCTGCCTGATGGAAGAGGTTGGAAGAGAGAATAACCCAGGTGGGAGGGGCCTTTGATTATGCTGCTCGCTTTCCCAAGGCAGCGGGGAGGCATAGAAAGAGTCAATGGATGGGAGGTAGGTTTGTGTGATGGACTGGGCTCTGTTCACGACTCTCTGTAGTTTTGTACGGTCTTGGGCAGAGCAGTTGCCATACAGGCTGTGATGCAGTCAGACAGGATGCTTTCTATGGTGCATCTGTAAAAATTGATAAGAGACATGTGGACATGCCGAATTTCATTAGTTTCCTGAGGAAGCATAGGTGTGGTTGTGCTTTCTTGATGGTAACATCGACGTGGGTGGACCAGGACAGATTGTTGGTGATGTGCACACCTAGGAATTTGAAGCTGTCAACCTTCTCCACCTTGGCACCATTGATGCAGACATGGGTGTATATGATACTTTGCTTCGTGAAGTCAATGACCAGCTCCTTAGATTTGCTGATGTTGAGGGAGAGATTACGTGCTGGACTAGCTTTGGTGACTCATGCACTGTAATACCTAGAATCTCCTGAACCTCTGAATTCTGTAGTCGTTCTCCATTTATGGAATACTCTGCTTATTTATTTTTCCTGCCAAAGTGGACAACTTGGTTGGCATGGTGGCGCCTAGGACCAGGGTTCGATCCCGGCCCCAGGTCACTGACCGTGTGGAGTTTATCTCACCCCCACAACCCAAAGATGTGCAGGGTAGGTGGATTGGCCACGCTAAATTGCCCCTTTATTGGGAAAAAAACAAATTGGGTACTTTAAAATAAAATAAGAAACAAAGTGGACAACTTCACATTTTCCCACATTATACTCCATCTACCTGATTTTTGCCCACTCGCTCAACCTATTCTAGTCTATTCGATTCGATTCAAATCTGTCTGTAACCTCATTGCCTTCTTCACAACCTATTTTCCTACCTATCTTTGTATCTTCTGCAAGATTAGCTGCTATGCACCCACTCTCCTCATCTATATCATTGTAACTTGTAAAACGGTGAGGCCTTGCACAGACCCTTGTAAGACTCCACTTGTCACATTCTACCAATCGGACAAAGATCCATTTATGCGTTTTGTGTTTTCTGCTGGCCTGTTTTCTATCCATATGAATATGTTACCCCTTACACCATGAGCTTTTATTTTCACAATAACCTTTGATGTGGCACCTTAACAAATGTCTTTTGGAAATCCAAGTACAGAATGTTTACAGGTTTCCCTTTATTCACAGCACTTCTTACTCCTTTAAAGGACTATAATAAATCGGTAAACATGATTACCCTTCACAAAACCATGCTGAGTCTTCTCGATTACCTTGAAATTTTCTAAGTGCTCAACTATAACCTCATGTACAATCTATTTTCACACTTTCCTCTTGACAGGCGTCAATCTTAATTGGCCTATAGTTTCCTTTTCTGCTCCCTCTCAGGATCAGCAGTGGGGTAAAGCAGGGCTACATCCTTGAGCCAACTCGCTTTGGCATATTTTTCACCATGGTGCCATTGTACCCTTTTATGTGACTCAAATGAGGGTTTCTACCTGCATGCCAGAGCCGCAGGCAAGTTGTTCAACTTGGCAAGACTGCACACTAATACCCAAGTGTATAATGTCCTAGTTTGAGAGTTTGTGTTTGCTGATGATGCCACACTGACATCCCAAACTTGAAATAGCTTTTGGATCGGTCATCCTGGCTTCCAAGAAGTTTGGACTGACAATCAGCAAATTAGAGGCCAGGACTTAGAGACTCGATCAACACCTTCCTAAACATAGCCTCAAAATAAGGGGAAGTAGATTTAGGACTGAGCTTAGGAGGAACTTCTTCACCCGTAGGGTTGTAACTCTATGGAATTTCCTGCCCAGTAAAGCAGTTGGGGCTCCTTCATTAAATGTTTTCAAGGTAAAGATGGGTAGTTTTTTGATCAATAAAGGATAAAGGGTTATGGTGTTCGGACGGGAAAGTGGAGCTGAGTCCACAAAAGATCAGCCATGATTTTATTGAATGGCGGAGCAGGCTCGAAGGGCCAGATGGCCTACTCCTGCTCCTAGTTCTTATGTTCTCACTCTGGAGGTTGGCAATAGCTTTACATACCTTGGATTAAGAATTATCAGCAACTGTCCCTTTATGATGAAATCAGCAATAGGATGCCAAGGCCACAGCCATCATGACAAAGTTGTGAAGCCAGTGTAGACCAACACCAAACTATCTGAAAATACAAAGCTCTGTATGTATGAGGCGTCTGTTCTCAGCACCCTCCTTTACAGTAGAGGTATGGATAACTTATGCAAGCCACTGATAGATCTACCATGCGGTTTTAGTAGCACTTTGCGATTACTAGAACTCTGTAGAAATTTAAGTTAAAACTTCTCAGGTGCAAATAAGAATTGTTTTATTTGTCTTCTATTGATTACAAATGAAAGTCATTTAAAAGGCAATTCGTAGACAATTTGAAGCTTTCAAAGAATCACAGAAATGATCTTGCTTAGGCAAACAGCGCGCAATAACTTTAGAAGTCAAAGTCTGAAAATGAAATATGAAGACAGGGAGACAGTGAATAGTTCAGATCAAAGTATAGATGATTCATGAAGGAGAGAGAGATCCAGCTAATGATCCAGCTCCAGCTAAAAATGGCCGACTGAAACTTCACACTTATATTGTATCATATCTGTCTTTAGACATCTAATTACACCCCAATATAATCTTAATTGGTTTGAGTTAGACTCAAACACATCTGATTTGACTGCAAGCCGTCCATCTTTAATATGCAACATTAGTTTTAATTGTTTTGTGTCTACATACTTGTGTATGTTAAGGAATGCGATATTGTGCTGTTATCAAGACCAGTTTGAACTGGTCTTTTGCTGACTTAGCTGTTATAACAATAGAGCCTTCACGTTACTGTGTCGTTGCTATGCTGTTGCTATGGAGCCTGTCCTTGGACACTGTCTTGAAAAATGTATTCATTAGTTCAGTTAAAATGTTTGTTTTAATCTCTACTGCTTTTGCATGTATCGGGTTCTTTTGTGTTTCTGTTGTTTTTATGTTGTACTGTCTTGCTAGAATAATGGAACTTAGTAAAGTGAATTATGCTGTGTTATGCTGTTTTGTAAGCTGTATGTTTTGAGATGACCTGAGGCTATGAGAGTGTTGAAATCCTTAATTTAAAATGGGTAAAACTGGGGCTTAATATTTATTCTAAATAGCTATCTTTTACCTATCAGGTGTATTTGGAAATAGTTGACTTCTACAGCCACTAAGAAAACAGTAAACAGTTTCCACCCCCACTGCTTCAGATGAATATTTGACATCTCATGGCAAGATAAGTGTGCCGAATATGGAAGTACAGCTGCATGCAGGGATCCTCTTGAATCAGTGGTGACTCCATTGGTTAGGTCATGTGAACCCAATGGATTATGGGTACACCCCCAAAGATGTGCACAATGGCTTGCTATCGGCACAAGCCTGCAAGCCCGACCTCAAGTTTACTGGAATTGGAATCAATGCATGGGAAATTCTTGTTTCTGATCAGAAAGCCTGGAGACAAGCAGTCAGGAAGGGTGTGGAAAAGGTAGTGGACAAACGAATTGACCAAATGGCAGAAAAGAAAGTGGAAGGGAAAAAATACATCAGTTGACATCAGACCAACGCTAATCATCTGTGTCAGCTGCGGAAGGAACTGGTACTTAGGAATCAGTTTCTGCAACCATAACGGACATTATTCAGAAGTGACATAAACCCTGGGCGTAGTCCATCGTCTCCCAAGACAGACAGATAGATGGCATATCCCGTTGACCTTTTTGCACGTCCTCTTTGACAAGTTCATTCTTTCTTAGGTGAGAGAACTAACACTGTACAGAGTACTCTGGGTATGGTCTCACCAAGGCCTGCTTATTTGCAGTATGACATCTTTACCTTTGTGCACCAATCCTTTTATAAGAAAGGCTAATGTTTAAATGTTTTGTTTTCCTGATTGCCTGATAACTTTTAGTTATTTGTATTTAAGGATACTTAGATTTGTACTTAGATTTCTCAGTTTCTCACTTCTTAAAAATATTCTGCTTTCCTATTTTGCCTACACTTCTTCAGATTATATTGCACTGCCAAGATCTTGCCCACTCACTTTTATCTGTCTATTTCCTTTTGCAGCAGCTGTGTGTCCTCCGTGCAGTTGCTTTTCCACCTAAATTTGTCGTAACATCAATGCATTACATTCAGTCCCCTCATTCAAATCATTGATGTAGATTGTAAGTGGCAGAGGTTCACTCATAGATCCTTGCTGTACTCAACTAGTTAACAGCCTGCTGACCAACAAATTACTTATTTCCTACTCCCTTTTCTGCCATTAGCGAACTCTCAATCCATGCAAATATATTCTGTCCAATTCCATGGCCCTAATTTTATATCATAACTGCTTGTGTGGCATCTTATCAAATGCTTCTGAAAATTCAATATACTACATCCACTGGTTTCTCCTTTACCTTTCCTTTTAGTTATAAACGCAAATCTGGTAACAGGATTTCTCATTCATATTCATGTTGACGCTGCCCAATCGTATTAGCTTTTCTAAGTATCCTGATGGCGTCTTCCTAGTTTTCCTAGATTCAAACGTTTTCCCTATGAATGCCAGGCTAAACATTACCCTCGCATTGCCCCTTTTCTCTCCCCCTCTTGAATAGCAGGGTTATGCTTGCTACTTCCAAATCAGGGGTATGGAATTCTGGAAAATAGAAAACAATGCATCTACCAAAACCAATGCATCTACAAAACACAATGCAAGTACTTTCTTTGTAGCCACCATCAGGTCCAGGGGATTTGTCGACTTTTAGCCCCATTTCGTTTGTATAGCTGATCAGAATTGAATAAAATTTTCTCCACCAGCATCTCCTCAGCTTTAGAATGTTTGGTCACCCATTTGTTGGGAGTACTTCATTTTTGAAGCTGTTGACAATATCTAGTTCCTGGGTAATAGTCTGGCTCAGTGGTGTGGTACAAAGCAGTGGAATTAATTGAATGCTAAGTGCTCAAATTGTGTGGGTTTTCTTCAGGAAGTGGTTCTTCAGATTCACAGGAAAAAAAGTATGCCTTTGACATATTGTCACTATACCTTTTTAACACCTACATAGGAAAATGTGTAGCACTAATTTTAGCTATTTTTGGAAAAAAAGAAGTAGCTCTGACGCAGACATGTTTCTTGTGTTTTGAATCCCTGGTACAGTTTTTTTTTTTGTTACCCTGGAGCTATGCCACTGAATTTATTAGAACTGAATTGATTTTAATCAGTACCCTGGTCCCGTGGTTGCAGACAATTTAGTTTTCACTTTAAGTCAGGGGCACAGAATAATTCCCCTGTGAGATAGGATCTTTTAAAAACCTCAGTATTTTCACTAAAATAACACGCAACCTTTATATGATTTAGAATTTACTGTACTGTTAGTCGCTTCTGTGAATTGTTGACTGCAGAGAGGCATATTTCTTAAATTAGCAAGGCAGTCTACATTCTGTTTTAATTAGTTTTCTGATCAGTGCAGAGTTTGCTCAATGTAAATTCATACTTTTGTGCTATGATCAATTGATGAGCTAATTACATTTACCCATTTTATTCCACGTTTTGAGCTAGCATTTTTCCAACAGTGGGATGCACTGAGTCACAGATTGAATACATTTTCTTTTTTATTTATTTAAGCAGTTTGCTTCCTCTTGGCATCATGCGTGCCATGGTGGTGATTGACATTGAGCTATGGCCTTATGACCATCATTAATAGTCCTTCAGTACCTAACCATGTTCTTGATATTATAACTTGGACAGTGAATGTCAACAGACTCGTCAACTATTAAACCAGTGCAGGTCATAGAATCGTTACAGCACAACAGGAGGCCATTCGGCCCATCTTGTCCATGCCAGCCCAAGGATATCCAGGTGCCCTTTCCAGTCCCACCCTCTTGTACCTGGTCCATAGCTCTTAAGGTGCAGGTCCAGGTACTTTTAAAAAGAGTTTAGGGTCTCTGCCTCCATCACCAACTCCGGCAGGGAATTCCAGACACCCACTGTGTAAAAAAAGTCTTCCTGCTGTCCCCTCTACACTTTCTGCCTTGTGATGCCAAGTTTTCTCTAGCTCTGCATTTTAGAAGAGGCTGTTGAATAATAATTATCTGCAGGAAGAGCGTTTCTCTACAGTGTGACCCAGCTCCAGATAATTTTAATCCTTTCCTGAGCCCTATTTTTGCCACAACTAAATTCACTGGCTATGTATACATTAGGAATCAAATCTGGAGCATTTCTGGTCTGAAGCAAAAGTAGACAATTCGGGAAACACTCAGCAGATCAATCAGCACCTGTGGTGAGAAGCAATGAATAAATGTTACTGGTGTAGACGCTTTTTTAGGACTACTTGCCTGTTCTGTATGGCTCAATGCCACATCATATTCCCCCAAATATTATTTGGGAAGGGGCCTTATTTAAACGCAGCACAAGCCTATTTGGGCAGCACGGTAGCACAAGTGGCTAGCACTGTGGCTTCACAGCGCCAGGGTCCCAGGTTCGATTCCCCACTGGGTCACTGTGTGTGCGGAGTCTGCACGTTCTCCCCGTGTCTGCGTGGGTTTCCTCTGGGTGCTCCGGTTTCCTCCCATAGTCAAAAGACGTGCAGGTTAGGTGGATTGGCCATGATAAATTACCCTTGTTGTCCAAAAAGGTTAGGAGGGGTTATTGGGTTACGGGGATAGGGTGAAAGTGAGGGCTTAAGTGGGTCGGTGCAGACTCGATGGGCCAAATGGCCTCCTTCTGCACTGTATGTTCTATGTAGGGTGGTTACAGGAGTGGACATCATACTTGTTACTTATCCTCCATTAGAAATTTAACATTTTCATGTATTATAAATGACTGGCTTGAATATAGTATTGACCACATTTTTCATGTGAAGAGGCAAATGTACATTTTATAGAATGTGAGTTCCCCTCAATTTATAGAAATATCTTAATTTATTTTGTAGAATTATTTTTAAAGTAGCAAACCTTGGATTATTTAAAATCCCTTTAAGATGGTTTGAAGTTCTGTGTGAAATAAAATGGAATGCAGGGGTTGGGTAGGTTGCTGAATACATTTCTTCTGTATCACTAATAGGTAACCTGGCTCTTTTGTTTTGTTCTCCATTTGATATAGATACTTTGTAACTTGTTGTAAACAATTGCATTTTGATTTAAATGTGAGAGGCACTTAACCTGCAGGGCACTTAACCTGAACTTACTTAAAATATTCTGCTATTTCTGATAAATTGTGCAGACTGAACACTCCTGTCTGTTAAAGGATGTTCCTGTGTATAATCAGTGAGACAAATTTCACATAAATTTTAATGTTCATCAGCATTATGGAATTTCACTATGATAAGGAGTGATTGAACCAAATAGTACAGACACATTTAAGGGAAAGGTAGACAAACACTTGTGGGAGAAGGGAACAGAGGGTTGTGATGATAGACTTAGATGAGGAAAGCTGGGAGGAGACTTGAGTGGAGCATAAAAACTGACAATTTCATGGTCACTTTTTACTGATTCCAACTCTTTCTTTCCAGATTTTATAAAAAACTGAATTTTAATTCTTAAGCTATTGTGACAGGAATTAAATTCATGTTCTTTAGGTTATTAATCCAGGCCCGTAAATTACTCTCAACCCCTCACAGGCTCTGGTTTGTCACCTTGTCTGACATCCAGCCCTGGATGAGCAGAAATTTCTTCCAACAGTTGAGAAGACCAAAGCCATTCATCTTGACCCCTGTCATCTCCATTCCCTGTCCACTCACTCCATCCTTTTCCCTGGCAACTATTGGAAACTGGCTCAGACTGATACAACTTTTTGTCATATTTGACACTGAGATGAGCTTCTATCTTTCCACTTTTCTCCATCACCAATACTGCTTATTTCCTCTTCTGATCATCTCATCCTGCTTCAGCCCATCTGCTGCTGAAACCATCATCATTACCTCATGGTGATGTTCACTGATGGTTGCACAATGATCAACACCATTTGCGACTTATCAGATACTGAAACAGTCCTTGCCCATATCAGCAAGGCCTGGACAACATTCCAGCATGGGCTGGTAAATATCAAGTTACATTCGCGCCAGACGATGGCCAACTCCAACAAGAGAGAATCCAACCTTCTCGACTTCACATTGAATAGCATTAGCTTTGCTGAATCCCCCATTATTACCATTCTTGGGCGTTACCTTTGAGCAGAAACTGAACTGGACCAGCCATAAATGTGGCTGCAAGAGTCAGAGGCTGGTAATTCTGTGACGGGGAACACATATCATCTATCTCCTCAAAACCTGTTCACTATCTACAAGGCACAAGGAAGGATTGTGATGGAATACTTTTGGACGTGTACAGCTCAAGAAGCTCAACACCATCCAGAAAAAAGCAGCCTGCTTGATTGGCACTCCATCCACCATCTTCAACATTCACTCCTTCCAGCATTGAAGTATGTACCATCAACAAAATGTATTGCAACAGCTCACCATAGATCCTTTGACAGCACCTTCCAAACCCATGCCGTCTACCATTCCAGACAAAGGCAGCAGATATATGGGAACACCATTACCTGTAAATTTCCCTCCAAGCACATCATCCAGGAACATCATCCTGACTTGGAACTATATCACCGCTCTTCAATGTCGATGACTCAAAATCCTGGCACTTCCTAACAGTACTGGGAATGTACTGACACCCCAGGCCTAATGGTTCAAGGAGGCAATTCACCAACATCTCCTTAAGGACAATTAGAAATGGCAATGAATGCTGGCCTAGCAAACAAAACCCACATTGCGTGAAGGAATAAAAATAGACCAGCAATTATTTGGCAACAGACAAAACCCCTCAGGATTGTACCATAGAAATGTCTTTGATGAAAATCCGAAGGCAGGTGAAGAATTTTCTTGCTGTTCAGTAGCGTAGTGTGAATCTCATTTCCTGCGTGGAACATTTTTTAGTCACTTGATATCGATTCAGCCTGCACTGGGGATTTGACTGCTACCCGGTGATAGACCCAGAGCTATAGTGAGCCTGAGGCCTGAATTTCCATAGAGGCAGAAGGGTTCTCCAACTTAGCTAAAATAACACTGGAGCCCAAGTCCCACCCCTGAACTTAGCAGCCTCTATTTCTGCAGGGAGGAAAGGGGGTGGGTTGTAATTGCACGTCTGGGGGGGTGGGGGGGGGGGGGCGCACAAAATGTGGCTGTCTTCAAAAGGATCCTATTTTCATTAGTAAGTTGTGCAAAGCACGACTTGTGGGCTTCAGACATTTGAGCAAAAGATGCAAAGCTGCTGGAGTCAATTGGAGAGGTAGGGTACCATTTTGGTGAGGTAAGGGACACACTGGATAGCTCCAGGGACCCCTTTGGGAGACGTAGGATCATCTTGGGAAAAAGTCAAATGATCTTTAGAAATGTTAAAAATAGACATGAATGTGCATTGAAACGTGGAGAAACTAATTGTTAAGCTGTCAAGGCGTTTAAATCCACAAACTTTTTTTCTGAAAAACAAACCTACCCGACTACTTGCAATTTCACTGAGGGTTATCATTATAGGATGAGCGCTGCTTGACTGATTCTGCAACCAATCATCATAGAGGATGGGGGTGGCAGCTTGTAAGTTTACAGTTTGAGTGACCACTCCAATGCTTTGATGTGAGGCCATGAATACAAATTTATGTTTTCATAAAGGATTAAATACTTGAAGGAATTTAAATGTATGAAATGAGTTTATCAATTTTTGTCTAGATAGTGAAGTTATTATTGGATCCTTAGAACTTTATTTCATCTCAGAATGTCTACCCATGGTGGATACTGGAGAGTCTAACGGCAAAGAGGCTTGGTGGGATGGCATAGGATGGCAAGAATTGGCACTAGGTTGGCATAGTTGCTCTAAAGCATCATTGGGATGGGTAGTTATTAACATGGTGGCATGAGGGGCCATGCGAGGTGGATGAGGAAATGAGGCGGCATGGGTGAAGTGTTGGGAATGAGGGAGTAAGAGGGGTGAGAGAGAGGGATGTTTTTGATTTTTATTATTTTTCACAATGGGATATCCTCGGGTGCTGAGGAATGCCTTTAATACAGCCCTCCTCTGCATTTGGCAGCCACTGTGGCTGCCTCTTCACTGTTTTTGAAGGCAACAGGCCAGATTACCATTGATGTCTACCCCCACCCACCCCCAAACTAAAATCTATATCCAAGCTGCTTTTTCCTGGGTGGGGTTTGAGGAGTGAGGAATTTTCCCGACTCTTTGAAACTGATTGGGAAGTGAAAATTTAGCCCATAATGTTTGGTTCATTAAAACTTTAATTTAAAAATTACTGTTATTTTATGAATGCTCCATGTACTTGTATCAGATCTCTCTTTGCTATTTTAGTGGAAGAGTTAACTGTTTTAAATAAACCAATTTTGAAGCACCAAAGGGGAATTTTACGTTAATGCATGATTCATACAGCAACATAGTTCACAGTGGTGTCTAAGCTTGAATGCATGATAGAAATGCAGCAGATTCCAGAATTGCATTGTTCAAAGTTGCAGTGCATTGCATAGTTCATGCTGAAGAACTTGAGTGCGGGTCTTTATTTATGTGAATTAACAATTTTACAGATAAATAGAGGGTAGCAATGATGTTATTTGCTGGTCCTTTTAAACTACGCAAACTTTGCAGCCATCCTTTTTTATTAATTATGATTTGTATTGAGTTCTTGGTAAATGATCTCCCAGTTTTGGTGTACTTGCATTATAATAATAATCTTTATTATTGTCACAAGTAGGCTTACATTAACACTGCAATGAAATTACTGTGAAAATCCCCTAGTTGCCACACTCCGGCACCTATTCGGGTACACTGAGGGAGAATTCAGAACGTCCAATTCACCTAACAAGCACGTCTTTCGGGACTTGTGGGAGGAAACCGGAGCATCCAGAGGTGTGCACTGCTGTTGTTAAGACCATGCAGAATCTATTTGCCACCTTTCCATTCAACATTGCTTGTGTAATACAAGCAATACTGCAGATGAGGCCGAACCAGTGTTCTGTATAGGCTTAGCATAACCTCCTTGCTGTTGTACTCTTTTTACAAATATCTCATTTTATGATTCCTATGTTTCAGGAATATAACTGTTAGTTTGAAGATTGACATTTTTAAATGTAAGGTAAATGAAAATCTCTAGCTTGAGAAGTTTGTAAACCTGCAGTAATTGGAAATAAAAGGATGGCCTATGTTTATTAAGTGAAAAAACATTAAACAATGAATGATCCTTTTCAGCATTCCTTGGTGGAGATAGAGGGCTGGATTCTCCGTTGGCGGGATCCTCCCTTTCACCGGCTGCGCACTCACGTCCGTGGATTTCCAGACGGCGTGGAGATGCCCACAATGGGAAACCATTGCCGGCTGGCGGGACAGAGAATACTGTTGCCAGCGGGGGCGCACCGCACAAGAAAACAGGAGAATCCCACCCTTGAATGTCTACTATAGCTGTCTCAAGGGATTGAAATTATGCGTATGTTTACCCAGGAATGTTTGGGAATCGGAGATCATTTGTTTCAATTTTTATCTGGCACATTCCATGTATACCACATTGCCATAAGGAGGTTCTTTTTGTTTTTTTGTTTAACTGATTTCTCACAGAAAAAGTCACTTGAAGCCTGGGAACAACTTTGAGACAGAGAGAGAGAGAGAATCTGCCAGGAACTGTAGACCAGTGTCAGACAAATATCTGATTTGGAGTCATAAACAAGAAAACGGTAAATCCTATGCTTGATCTGGGGAGTCCAGAATTGTGGGATGTTGAAAAAGTGTTCAAGTGTTTTCCAGCCAAATCCAAGAGGATTTGGAGTTTGCACATTCTCCCCGTATCTGGATGGGTTTCCTCTGGGTGCTTTGGTTTCCTGCCAAAGTCCAGGGATGTATAGGTTAGTTTATGAAGTTACGGGGATAGGGCACGGGGGAATGGACCTGAGTAGAGTGTTCCTTCAAATGGTCGATGCAGACTCGATGGGCTGAATAGCCTCCTTCAGTGTAGGGTGTCTATGAAATCACATACCTTGGAGAATACAAGGAGCACTGAGGAGAATCAAAGTGTATTCCTGAGAGCTGTGGCACAATCTGGTTTATTCTCAGGAGAAGCGAAGGAACACTCAAGATCCCTTAAAGCGTACGGGAACTCTCGAGTGGAAATCAAAGAAGAACAAAATGTGCTATTGAAATTTTTGAGTGTAAAGTTTACGAAATGTAGTATTAAGTCAGTAATACCTGATTTCTTTAACTCTTGTACAGTATAAGTTTTGTTTAAACATGACATCTTGTGGTTTATTTTTTGGGTTAATAACTAGAAGTTCTTATTTCTTCTTGGGTATAGATATACCTCTTGGGGCTAAAGAGATCAAGGGATATGGGGGAAGGCGGGATCAGGGTATTGAACTTGATGATCAGCCATGATCATAATGAATGACGGAACAGGCTTGAAGTGCTGAATGGACTCGTCCTGCTTCTATTTTCTATGTCTATGTTTCTTAAAAGTTACTGGTCTCTATTGAGGTCATAACATTCTATGCCTCTATTAAGAAAGCCTAGGTTGCTGTATGATTTATTAACTACTCTCCCAACCTGTCCTGCCATCTCCAATGAATAATGCACATATACACCCTGATTCCTCAGCCCCTGTATCCACTTTAGAATTAGAATTGTACCTTTTATTTTGTACTTCCCTCTGTGTTCTTCCCACTAAAATGAATCAATTCACATTTCTCTGCATTAATTTTCTGCCACTTGTTAGCCCATTCCACCTACCTTCCTTTTGAAGTTCTACAGTATCCTCCTTGTGGCTCACAATATTTTCAAACTCTATCATTCACAAAATCTGAAATTGTGCCCTATACACCAAGGTTTGGGTCATCAGGATGAGTAAAGGTTCTAACACCAACCCCTGGTGAACTCCACAGCAAGCCTTCCTCCCCCAAAAATACATAATTAACCATCATTCTGTTTCCTGTTGCTCAGCTAATTTTGTATTCACGTCGCCACTTTTCTTATTATTCTGTGAGTTATAACTTTCTTTATCAAAAACCTTTTGGACGTCAATGTACATATCAACAGCATTATCCTCATCAACCCTCTCCCTTACTGATCCATAAACAAGGTAAACATGGTTTGATCTGAAACCCATGCTGGCTTTCTGTAATTAACCCACATTTGCCCAAGTGACTATTAATTTAGTCCCACATTATTGGTTCTCAAACTTTCCCACCAATTGGATTAAACTGACTGGCCTGTAGTTGCTGGACTTTACACCATTTTTGGAACAAGAGTGAAAAATTTGCAATCCAGCCCTCAGGTACCACCCCGCGACTAAGCAAGACTGACAAATTATGGCCAGTGCTTCAGCAATTTCACTGTCACTTCCCTCAGTATCCTTGCATTCGTCTTATCCAGTCCTGGTGCCTTACCAACTTTTAAGTACAGACAGCCTATCGAATCCATCTCCTGATCAATTTTAAACTCTTCCAAGTGCCTGAACTACCTCCTCTTTCACCACGACCCGTGTAGCAGCATCTTCCTTGGCAAAATGAATGCAGAGTATTCATTTAATATCTCAGCAATGCTTCCTTGCTCCATACAAATCTCCCTTTTGATATAATTACGATAGCACAGTAGTTAGCACCGTTGTTTCACAGCGGCAGGGTTTGATTCCTGGCTTGGGTCACTTTCTGTGCGGACTCTGCACATTCTCCCTGTGTCTACGTGGGTTTCCTCCAGGTGCTCCAGTTTCTTCCCCCAGTCCAAAGATGTGCAGGCAAGGTGGATTTGCCATGCTAAGTTGCCCTTAGTGTCCAAAAAGGTTAGGTGGGGTTACTAGGCTGCGGGGATAGGGTGGAGTGTGGGCTTAAGTAGGGTGCTCTTTCCAAGGGCTGATTCAATGGTCCGAATGGCCTCCTTCTGCACTGAAAATTCTATGATAATCGGTCCCACTCCTTTTCGCACTCTTCTACTATTTATATGCCCATAGAATACTTTTGGATTCCCTTTTATGTTAGCTGGCATTCTCTTTTTTGCTTTTCTTATTTGCTTTTTCACTTCCCCTCTGAACCTTCTACATTATGCCTGGTTCTTCGTTTTATTATCCACCTGGCACCTGTCGTGAGCACACTTTTCCTTCTTCATATTAATCTCTGACTCATTATCCAAGGAACTCTGGATTTGTTTATTAATGCTATTTTATATGGTGATTCTTGAAAACATTTCACATTTACTTTTAGACTGCTGACGCACCAGCGCCATTGGTACTAAATTGTAATTTTTCAGAACTGTAGGTTTTGTAAGGTATTTTTGTCAACAATACCTGATGTCCTTTTTAAGAAAGACTCCTTTTTGCTACTTTTTGAGGCTACAAAGCTTTTTAATGACAATGCAATCCCATGACATGAGCGGGATTCTTGATACTTGTTGATTCTTGATTCTATGAGGTGATTTGGTCCCAGTATGTTTTTGCCTTTCACCGTTGGTATTTGGCTGCAAACAAAGCATCTCTAAATTTTGTGAACTATTTTTGGAAGAATAGAGTTCAGTTTCAATAAAACGTTGGCTTGAATTTTTTGGATGGTGGGGCCTTGCTTTCCGCCATCCGAAGAGCATCGACTCAGTATCCCGCAGCCACTTAACGTTTGAATGCGCATTAAGTGGCTGCAGGGTGGGACTTCTACCCCTCACTCAGGAAGCAGTAGCACTTTAGAGTTAAGCTAGTAGCTCTCCAGTCCTTGCATTGGCAGCGTAGCAGGAGAAGAAATGCAAGAGAATGCCTGAGTCTAAGTCAGAGCACCAGATTCCAGGAGTGTTCAAGGAGTCCCAGGGCAGGGAGGGTAGGGGAGGTATAGTGAAAGCGAAGGGGACAAAGAGTCTGTTGGGAATAGGCTGGGGAGGTCCTGAGGCCACTGTACCTTATTGGTGTTTGGGGGGGGGAAGGGGGAGAGAGAGAGAGAGAGCGAGAGAGAGAGGGAAATGGCCCTTAAGTGAACAATAGTTGGCCATTTAAGGACCACAATTGGCACAAGGGAGGCATCCCATCCGAGGTCTTGCCTGCCCCAGCATAAAACCACTGGTTGTGGTGGATGGAAACCAAGAGGGAATCCTGTCTCTTCAATTTTACGTTCCACCCCACCCCCTCTTAAAAACCTCTGGTGGGGGAGCGTAAAATTCTGGCTATAATCTCTTTTGCAATTTGATTTTATTCTCTATTTTGTTCAGTCTCCTATTTGTGATGGTACAATCATTCACATTAATCAAGTTTTACTTGACTAGTTAGATTTAAATAATTCCACATAACTTTTGATTTATTGCCTAAACTTGCAGTGCTTTGTGGGTTGGTGTTTTGAACACCCATGCAATTTAAAAGCTTCCTAATTAAGCAAATTAGGTTATCAGCAATAATCCAAATGTATTCTGCCAGTAGTAAATTGGAGATAAGAATAAGGACAAGTTTTAAAACATGGAAATTAGGAGCAGGGTAGTCCATTTGGCCCTTTGAGCCTATTCTACCATTCATTATGATCCTGACTGATCATCCAACTCAATAGCCTGTTCCCGGCTTCTTCCCATATCCTTTGATCCCTTTTGCCCAAGATCTATATCTAACTCCTTGAAAACAGACAATTATTTGGCCTGAAGTACTTTCTGTGGTCACAGGGTCACCAGTCTCTGGGTGAAGAAATTTCTCCTAATTTCAAACCTAAATGGTTTACTATGTATTCTCAGCCTGTGTGCCCTGGTTCTGGACTTCCCCAACATCGGAAGCATCCTTCCTGCATCGATCATGTCTAGTCTTGCAAGAATTTTATAATTTATTTTTAATCCCCCCCCCCCCGCCCACCCAAACACCTCATTCTTTTGAACTCCAGCAAATGTGATCTTAATCGACACAATCTCTCCTCAAAGATCAATCCCGCCATCCCAGGAATCATTCTTGTAAACTTTCACTGCACTCCCTCAAGAGTAAGAATACGCTTCCTCAGATAAAGAGAACAAAATGGCGCACAATATTCCAGGTGTGGTCTTCCCAAGGCCCTATATGATTCCAGCAAGACATTCCTGCTCCTGTACATGAATCCTCTCATTATGAAGGCCAACATGCCACTTGCCTTACAACCGGCTGCGCCTGCCGGCTTACCTTCAGCGACTGATGAACGAGGACACCCCGGTCTCGTTGCACATTCCCCCCCCCCTCAATGTGTAGCCATTCAAATAATCTGTCTTCTTATTTTTGCGACCAAAGTGGATAACCTACATTATACTGCATCTGTCATTCATTAGTCCACTCACTCAACTTATCCAAATCATACAGAAGCATGTTTGCATCCTCAGCTCACCCTCCCACCGAGTTTTGTGTAATCTGCAAATTTGGAAGTATCACATTTAGTTCCCTCATCTACATTATTAATATATATTGTGAATAGCTGGGGTCCCAGCACCTTGTCCATGCGATACCCGATTAGTCACTGCCTGCCATGCAGAAAAGGATCCGTTTATTCCTACTTTGTGTCCTATCTAGTTTTGTATTCATCTCAGTACACTACTCCTAGTTCCATGTGCTTTAATTTTACAGGCTAACCTCTTAAGTGGGACTTTGTTGAAAGCCTTCCGAAAGTCCAAATAAACCACATTCACTGGCCCCCTCATCTACTCTACTAATTACATCCTTCAAAAGATTCGCCGAGTATGATTTCCCTTTCATAAATCCACGCTGACTGTCCAATTCTGCCACTGTATTCAAGTGTTCTGTTATTAAATCTTTTACCATGGACTCTAGAATTTTCTCCACTACTGACGTCAGACTGACTGGTCTATAATTCCCTGTTTTCTCTCTATCTCCCTTACATTACAAATGCACAGCGAGTGACTTTAAAAACAGTTGTGTTTCTGGTACACATGCTCATTTTAATTTTATGGTGAAAGAAAGGGATAAAGGGCTATCACAGTGGAATAGATACGTGGGCTTCGGTTATGCGGTTGGGGAGGGTTTAAACTAATATGGCAGGAGGATGGAACATTCGTAAGGATTCAGCAGGGGGAATCGAGAACAAGAAAAAAAGTCAGGAGAATAACAAAGTGTTAGACAGAGAAATCAAGGGCCTGTATCAATTAATGACACTGTAATAGTAGGGTTGGGACAAGGAACGTTAAAAGATTTTGTACCTGAATGCACAGAGCATTCAAAGTAAAATGGATGATTTAGTTGGGCAGATAAATGTAAACAGGTTTGATATAGTTGGGATTACGGAGACATGGCTTGGCTCCAAGGTGACCAAGGTGGGAACTAAACATTGAGGGCTATTCAGTTTTTAGAAAGGCCAGTCAGAAAGGAAAAGGTGGTGGATTTGCATTATTGGTTAAAGAAGATATTGATACAATATTGAGGAAAGATATTAGCACAGATTATGTGGGTTAAGAAACATCAAGTGGTAAAACATATTTGTGGTGTGGTTTGCAGACCACCAAACTGCAGTGGTAGTGTTGGGAATAGCATTAGAGAGGAAATGAGAGATTCATGTGATAAGGGAACATTGTGATTATGGGTGACTTTACTCTGCATATAAATTGCGTGACTCAAATTAGTCACAGTACAATAGAGGAGGACTTTCTGGAGTGTATACAGGATGGTTTTCTAGACCAATATTTTGAGGAACCATCAAGGGAACAGGCCATCTTGGACTGGGTGTTGTGCAATGAGATAGGATTAGTTGTCAATCTAGTTGTGAGAGAACCCTTGGGAATGAGTGACCATAATACAGTAGAATTTTTTATCGAGGTGAATAGTGAGATAGGTGATTCTGAGACTAGGGTCCAGAATCTCAATAAAGTTAACTGTGATGGTATGAGGTTTGAGCTGGCTATAACGGACTTGGAAACATTACTGAAAGGAAGGACAGTGGACAGGCAATGGCAGGCATTCAATGAACGAATAGGTGAACTCCAAAAGTTATTTATTCCTATTTGACGCAAGAGTAGAAAGGGAACTGTGGCCAAACCATGGCTTACAAGAGAAATTAGAGATAGTATTAGATTCAAAGAAGAAGCATACAAATTAGCTGGAAAAAACCCTAGACCTGAGGATTGAGAACAGTTTAAAATTCAGCAAAGACAGACCAAGGGATTCTAAGAAGGGGAAAGTAAACTAGCAGGGAACATTAAAAACTGTAAAAGTTTCTATAGCTATGTAAAGAGAAACGGATTGATGAAAATTAATGTAGGCCCTTTGCAGTCAGAAATGGAGGAATTCATTGAATTTAATTGAATTTGATTTAGTGTCACGTGTACTGAGGTACAGTGAAAAGTATTGTTCTGCGTACAGTCAAAACAGATCGTTCCATACATGAAAAAACATAGGACATGCATAAGTACAAAATTTAAAGACATAGGCAAAGACATCATGTGAGCATACGGGGTGTAGTACTGCTCAGTAAAGAAGATGTGTGAAGAGATTAGTTCAGTCCGTAAGAGGGCAATTCAGGAGTCTGGTAACAGCTGGGAAGAAGTTGTTTTTCAACGTGTTGGTGCGTGTTCTCAGATTTTTGTTTCTCCTGTCCAATGGAAAAGGTTGGAAGAGAGAACAATCCGGTGGGAGAAGTTTTTGATTAAGCTGCCAGCTTTCCCAAAACAGTGGGACGTGTAGACCGAGTTAATGATTGGGAGGTGGGTTTGCGTGATGGACTGGGCTATGTTCACGACTCTGTAGTTTCTTACGGTCTTGGGTCGAGCAGTTGCCATACCAGGCTGTGATGCAGCCAGGTAAGATGCTTTCTATAGTGCATCTGTAAAGGTTGGTAAGATATTGTGGGTATACCTGAGGAAGTATAGGTGCTGTTGTGCTTTCTTGGTCATAGGGTCGACGTGGGTGGACCAGGACAGATTATTGATGATATGAACACCTCGGAATTTGAAGCTGTCAACCATCTCCACCTTGGCACCATTGATGCAGGCAGGGGTGTGTACGATACTTTGTTTCCTGAAGTCAATGACTAGCTCTTTAGTTTTGCTGATGTCGAGGGAGAGATTGTTGTCGTTACACCACTGACTCTCTAACTCCCTCCTGTACTCTGACATCGGTGTTCGAGACCCGATCCACTACGGTCATGTCATCAGCAAACTTGTAGATGGTGTTGGAGCTAAATTTTCCCCACATTTGTATGTAGGGGATTGTATGTGTAGGGCGTATAGTAGGGGGCTAAGTACGCAGCCTTGCAGGGCTCTGGTATTGAGGACTATTGAGGAAGAGGTGTTGTTTATCCTTACTGGTTGTGGTCTATGTTGTATTATGTATTTTCTCTATTATGTATTTTCTTTTATTCCCTTTTCTTCCCATGTACTTAATGATCTGTTGAGCTGCTCGCAGAAAAATACTTTTCACTGTACCTCGGTACACGTGACAATACGAAAATCCAATCCAATCCAATCTCTGGGTCAGGAAGTCGAGGATCCAGTTGAAAGGGAGGAGTCAAATCCTAGGTTTTGGAATTTTGGTATGAGCTTGGCTGGGATTATGCTGCTGAAGGTGGAGCGGTAGTCAATTAATAGGAGTCTAAGGTAGGAGTCCTTGTTGTTGAGGTGCTCCAGGGATGAGTGTAGGGCCAGGGAGGTGACATCTACTGTGGACCGATTATGGCGGTATGCGAATTTCAGTGAATCGAGGTATTCTAGGAGTATGGAATTGATGTAACAAGTCATAACAGGGAACAGAGAAATGACTGAGGAACAAAATTCTTACTTTGCTTCTGCCTTCACAAAGGAGGACATGAATAATGTACCGAAGTTCTAAGAAGCACAAGTTTTAGTGAGAAGTGAAGGAAATTAGTATTAGTCAAGAAATGGTTTTAAGAAATTAATGTGATTGAATGCGGACTAGTCTCCAGGGCCTGATAATCTTCATCCCAGAGTACATAAGGAAGTGGAGATCCATTTTTGGTCATTTCCCAAAATTCTTTGGACTCTGGAATGATTCTACAGATTGGAGGGACGATAATGTAACCCCACTATTCAAAAAGGGAGGTAGAGAGAAAACCGGGAACTATAGACCAGTGAGCCTAACATTGGCATAGGGAAGTTGCTGGAGTCTGTAATCAAGGATTTCGTAGCACAGCATTTGGAAAGCAGTGGTGTAATCAGACAAAGTTAGCATGGATTTATGAAAGGAAAATCATGCTTGACAAATCTACTGGAAACCTTTGAAGATGTAACGAGGGAGTTGACCAGGGACGTGCTTCATTTAGACTTTCAGAAGGCTTTCGACAAGCAGATTAATATGTAAAGTTAAAGCACATGCGATTACGGGTAGTGTCTTTTTAGAAAAATCTTTATTGTCACAAGTAGGCTTACATTAACACTGCAATGACGTTACTGTGAAAATGTCCTCGTCACCACATTCCGGTGCCTGTTCGGGTACACGGAGAATTCAGAATGTCCAAATTACCGAACAGCACTTCTTTCGGGACTAGTGGGACGAAACTGGAGCACCCGGAGGAAAACCACGCAGACACGGGGAGAAAGTGCAGACTCCGCACAGACAGTGACCCAAGCTGGGAATCGAACCTTGGACCCTGGAGCTGTGAAGCAACATTGCTACCCACTGTGCTACCGTGCTGGTCTGTCTTTAGATGGATAGAAAGCTGGTTAGCAGACAGGGAGCAAAAGGTTGGAATGAATTAGTCTTTTTCTGATTGGCAGGCAGTGACTAGTGGGGTACTGCAGGATCTGTGCTAGGATCCCAACTGTACACATTATAGATCAATGATTTGGACGACGGAACTAAATGCCAGGGGCTTAGACGGGGCGGAGTTTGTAAGGAGCATCCAGGAGGGCTTCTTAAAACAATATGTAGACAGTCCAACTAGGGAAGGGGCGGTAATGGACCTGGTATTGGGGAATGAGCCCGGCCAGGTGGTAGATGTTTCAGTAGGGGAGCATTTTGGTAACAGTGACCACAATTCAGTAAGTTTTAAAGTACTGGTGGACAAGGATAAGAGTGGTCCGAGGATGAATGTGCTAAATTGGGGGAAGGCTAATTATAACAATATTAGGCGGGAACTGAAGAACATAGATTGGGGGCGGATGTTTGAGGGCAAATCAACATCTGACATGTGGGAGGCTTTCAAGTGGCAGTTGAAAGGAATACAGGACCGGCATGTTCCTGTGAGGAAGAAAGATAAATACGGCAATTTTCGGGAACCTTGGATGACGAGTGATATTGTAGGCCTCGTCAAAAAGAAAAAGGAGGCATTTGTCAGGGCTAAAAGGCTGGGAACAGACGAAGCCTGCGTGGAATATAAGGAAAGTAGGAAGGAACTTAAGCAAGGAGTCAGGGCTAGAAGGGGTCACGAAAAGTCATTGGCAAATAGGGTTAAGGAAAATCCCAAGGCTTTTTACACGTACATAAAAAGCAAGAGGGTAGCCAGGGAAAGGGTTGGCCCACTGAAGGATAGGCGAGGGAATCTATGTGTGGAGCCAGAGGAAATGGGCGAGGTACTAAATGAATACTTTGCATCAGTATTCACCAAAGAGAAGGAATTGGTAGATGTTGAGTCTGGAGAAGGGGGTGTAGATAGCCTGGGTCACATTGTGATCCAAAAAGACGAGGTGTTGGGTGTCTTAAAAAATATTAAGGTAGATAAGTCCCCAGGGCCTGATGGGATCTACCCCAGAATACTGAAGGAGGCTGGAGAGGAAATTGCTGAGGCCTTGACAGAAATCTTTGGATCCTCGCTGTCTTCAGGGTATGTCCCGGAGGACTGGAGAATAGCCAATGTTGTTCCTCTGTTTAAGAAGGGTAGCAAGGATAATCCCGGGAACTACAGGCCGGTGAGCCTTACTTCAGTGGTAGGGAAATTACTGGATAGAATTCTTCGAGACAGGATCTACTCCCATTTGGAAGCAAATGGACGTATTAGTGAGAGGCAGCACGGTTTTGTGAAGGGGAGGTCGTGTCTCACTAACTTGATAGAGTTTTTCGAGGAGGTCACTAAGATGATTGATGCAGGTCGGGCAGTAGATATTGTCTATATGGACTTCGGTAAGGCCTTTGACAAGGTCCCTCATGGTAGACTAGTACAAAAGGTGAAGTCACACGGGATCAGGGGTGAGCTGGCAAGGTGGATACAGAACTGGCTAGGCCATAGAAGGCAGAGAGTAGCAATGGAGGGATGCTTTTCTAATTGGAGGGCTGTGGCCAGTGGTGTTCCACAGGGATCAGTGCTGGGACCTTTGCTCTTTGTAGTATATATAAATGATTTGGAGGAAAATGTAACTGGTCTGATTAGTAAGTTTGCAGACGACACAAAGGTTGGTGGAATTGCGGATAGCGATGAGGACTGTCGGAGGATACAGCAGGATTTAGATTGTCTGGAGACTTGGGCGGAGAGATGGCAGATGGAGTTTAATCCGGACAAATGTGAGGTAATGCATTTTGGAAGGTCTAATGCAGGTAGGGAATATACAGTGAATGGTAGAACCCTCAAGAGTATTGAAAGTCAAAGAGATCTAGGAGTACAGGTCCACAGGTCATTGAAAGGGGCAACACAGGTGGAGAAGGTAGTCAAGAAGGCATACGGCATGCTTGCCTTCATTGGCCGGGGCATTGAGTATAAGAATTGGCAAGTCATGTTGCAGCTGTATAGAACCTTAGTTAGGCCACACTTGGAGTATAGTGTTCAATTCTGGTCGCCACACTACCAGAAGGATGTGGAGGCTTTAGAGAGGGTGCAGAAGAGATTTACCAGAATGTTGCCTGGTATGGAGGGCATTAGCTATGAGGAGCGATTGAATAAACTCGGTTTGTTCTCACTGGAACGAAGGAGGTTGAGGGGCGACCTGATAGAGGTCTACAAAATTATGAGGGGCATAGACAGAGTGGATAGTCAGAGGCTTTTCCCCAGGGTAGAGGGGTCAATTACTAGGGGGCATAGGTTTAAGGTGAGAGGGGCAAGGTTTAGAGTAGATGTACGAGGCAAGTTTTTTACGCAGAGGGTAGTGGGTTCCTGGAACACGCTACCGGAGGAGGTAGTGGAAGCAGGGACGATAGGGACATTTAAGGGGCATCTTGACAAATATATGAATAGGATGGGAATAGAAGGATACGGACCCAGGAAGTGTAGAAGACTGTAGTTTAGTCGGGCAGCATGGTCGGCACGGGCTTGGGGGGCCGAAGGGCCTGTTCCTGTGCTGTACATTTCTTTGTTCTTTGTTTGTAAATGTATTATCTCCAAATTTGCAGATGATACTAAGTTGGGCGGGAGGGTGAGCTGTGAGGAAGATGCAAAGATGCTTCAGCAGGATTTGGATGGGCACATGCATGGCAGATGCAGTATAATGTGGATAAATGTGAAGTTATCCACTTCTGTAGCAAAAATAGGAAGGCAGATTATTATTTGAGTGGGTGCAAATTGAGAGAGATGGATACTCAGCAAGACCTTTGTATCCTTGTGGATCAGTCACTGAAAGTAAGCGCACAGGTACAGCAGGCAGTAAAGAAGGCAAAGGGTATGTTGGCCTTCATAGGGCGAGGATTTGAGTAAAGGAATAGAGATGTTTTACTGCAATTGTATAGGGCATTGGTGAGACCACACCTCGGGTATTGTGTGCAGTTTTGGTGTCCTTATCTTGAGAAGGATGTTCTTGCTATGGAGGTGATGCAGCGAAGGTTTACCAGGCTGATTCCTGGGATGGTGGGACTGTCGTATGAGGCGAGACTAAGTTGGCTAGGATTATATTGATTGGAGTTTAGAAAAGTGAGAGGGAATTCTCTCCTAGGGGAACCAAAATCCTAGGGGAACTAATGTTCTAGGGGGAGTGTTTGCTAGTGCTGTTGGGAAAGGTTTAAATTAATGTGGCAGTGGGATGGGGACCGATGCAGGAAGTCGGAGGGAAGTAAAGTGGTGACAAAAACAAAAGGCAGTAAGGGGAAAAGTGAAAGGCAGAGAAACCAAAGTCAAAAATCAAAAAGGGCGACAGTACAGAGTACAGAAATTGTGGAGAATTCAGTGAATGGGTCCAGTAAGACTAAGTGAAATGAAACATGATGGGACAGTTGGTCTGAGAAAGCAGAGAGCAAGGAAGTCTAGATTAAACTGCATTTATTTCAATGCAAGAGATAAGTCCTTATTGAATTGTCCAAAATAGTAACTTGGCTTAATGCATTTTAAGCAGTTGGTTTGTAATTGACTCCTGTGGTAATTGGACAAATGACATTAATCATTTCCTATGTTGACAGTTGCCCCATGTGTGGACCGTGTAAATGGTGGGGATATTGTCCAGGGAAGCAGCTACTGCGTGCGAAAAAACCTGCAGTTTTCAGAATGCAATTTGCAACATTAATATGCTGCTACAATGCAGTACTACATGTTGATGCTTATAAAAATAAGCAGACGGCTGGCGGCAGACACGGAGGAATTCATCAGGCGAATGAGGCTCCGGGAATTCTTCCACAGACCCCAAGAGGCCAACAGCGAACCCAAGCAGACTACCAATGAACCGGAACAGCAGACCGAGAGATCTGCGGTACGGCAACCGAAGAGGAAAGAGTCGAATTGGACCCCTCCGGAAGGCCGCTGCCTTAGACTCGACATGTATGCTCAAGCCGTCAGGAGTCGCGTCAATGCCAGATTCATCAGTCGCATTCACAAGACAGCCCCGAACGTCACCCAAGCACAACGCAACGCCATCCGCGCTCTCAAGGCCAACCGCAGCATCGTCATCAAACCAGCAGACAAAGGAGGGGCCACTGTCGTACTGAACAGAACGGACTACTGCAAAGAAGTATACCGACAACTGAACAACCAAGAACGCTACAGACAGTTACCCGCAGATCCGACCAAGGAACACATCCGCCAACTTAACAGACTGATCAAGACCTTGGATCCAGATCTTCAGAGCACCCTACGTGCTCTCATCCCACGTACGCCCCGCATTGGAGATCTCTACTGCCTCCCGAAAATACATAAGGCCAACACACCAGGCCGCCCTATTTGTTTCAGGCAATGGGACCCTGTGTGAGAACCTCTCTGGCTACATCGAGGGCATCTTGAAACCCATCGTACAAGGTACACCCAGCTTCTGTCGCGACACGACGGACTTCCTACAGAAACTCAGCACCCATGGACCAGTTGAACCAGGAACATTCCTCGTCACAATGGACGTCTCGGCACTCTACACCAGCATCCCCCATGACGACGGCATTGCTGCAACAGCCTCAGTACTCAACACCGACAACTGCCAATCTCCAGACGCAATTCTGCAACTCATCCGCTTCATTCTGGATCACAACGTCTTCACCTTCGACAACAAGTTCTTCATCCAGACGCACGGAACAGCCATGGGGACCAAATTCGCACCCCAATACGCCAACATCTTCCAAGCACAAGTTTGAACAGGACCTACTCACCGCACAGGACCTTCAACCGATGTTATACACCAGATACATCGATGACATTTTTTTCCTTTGGACCCACGGCGAAGAATCACTGAAACGACTACACGATGACATTAATAAGTTCCATCCAACCATCAGACTCACCATGGACTACTCTCCAAAATCAGTTGCATTCTTGGACACACTCGTCTCCATCAAGGACGGTCACCTCAGCACTTTGCTTTACCGCAAACCTACGGATAACCTCATGATGCTCCACTTCTCCAGCTTCCACCCTAAACACATTAAAGAAGCCATCCCCTATGGACAAGCGCTCCGTATACACAGGATCTGCTCAGACGAGGAGGAGCGTAACAGATATCTACAGACGTTGAAAGATGCCCTTGTACGAACGGGATATGGCACTCGACTCATCGATCGACAGTTCCAACGCGCCACAGCGAAAAACCGGACAGACCTCCTCAGAAGACAAACATGGGACACAACCGACAGAATACCCTTCGTCGTCCAGTACTTCCCCGGAGCGGAGAAACTACGTCATCTTCTTCACAGCCTTCAACACGTCATTGATGACGATGAACATCTTGCCAAGGTCATCCCCACACCCCCACTACTTGCCTTCAAACAACCGCGCAACCTCAAACGAACTATTGTTTGCAGCAAACTACCCAGTCTTCAGAACAGTGACAACGACACCACACAACCCTGTCATGGCAATCTCTGCAAGACGTGCCAGATCATCGACATGGATACCACTATTACACGTGAGAACACCACCCACCAGGTACGCGGTACGTACTCGTGCGACTCGGCCAACGTTGTCTACCTCATACGCTGCAGGAAAGGATGTCCCGAAGCGTGGTACATTGGCGAGACCATGCAGACGCTGCGACATTCATCCCCCACCATCTGGCCTGCGAAATCCTACCAACTGTCCTGGCTTGGTACAATTCACACCTCTTTAACCTGGGGTTACCCCATCTCTGGATCTGTAAAGATTTAATCACCTGCTAATGCTCGCATTCCTAGCATTGTTTGGCATCTTTGAATTTGTCTATATATGTGTTTCTGGAACAGACCTCTTCATTCACCTGAGGAAGGAGCAGCGCTCCGAAAGCTAGTGACATCGAAACAAACCTGTTGGACTTTAACCTGGTGTTGTAAGACTTCGTACTATAAAAATAAGTTAATTGTAATTTAGTAACTATTAAATTGTCGAGAAAAACTTGTGGGTTCTATGTATATGGTGGGTCTACATCTTTTTAGGAACTGAAATTCTTTTTGAGGAACTAATTAAACAGGTGTAGTGATCAAACAGAAACCCTCTTGAGTTTTATGTGGTTTGTCCACTCCAGCCTTAGCTCCCACCATTATGTAAGGTCTGTAATTCTGTTACATAGAGAGCAGGTGTCTAAGTACAGAGTTGAGTAGCTTGTGAAGGATTCAGCAAGTTTCTTGATTTCTCCAATGGCTATTTTCACCCTAAGATCTCCACTGGTTGCATTGTTTTGCATAAATATATACTAAATTTTCTGTCAAACTTTTGACACTTGCTTTAAGTATAGAATGGATACATAAGAACATAAGAACTAGGAACAGGAGTAGGCCATCTGGCCCCTCGAGCCTGCTCCGCCATTTTATGAGATCATGGCTGATCTTTGTGGACTCAGCTCCACTCTCCGGCCCTTACACCATATCCCCGAATCCCTTTATTCTTTAGAAAGGCATCTATCTTTTTCTTAAAAACGTTTAAAGAAGGAGCCTCAACTGCTTCACTGGGCAAGGAATTCCAGAGATTCACAACCCTTTGGATGAAGAAGTTCCTCCTAC
The DNA here is from genome assembly GCF_047496885.1 of Scyliorhinus torazame. Classification (NCBI taxonomy): domain Eukaryota; kingdom Metazoa; phylum Chordata; class Chondrichthyes; order Carcharhiniformes; family Scyliorhinidae; genus Scyliorhinus; species Scyliorhinus torazame. The sequence continues at coordinate 262,400,059 of NC_092710.1, forward strand.
ACTCCGTCCTAAATCTACCTCCCCTTATTTTGAGGCTATGCCCCCTAGTTCTGCTTTCCCCGACCAGTGGAAACAACCTGCCCCCATCTATCCTATCTATTCCCTTCATAATTTTATATGTCTCAATAAGATCCCCCCCCGCATCCTTCTAAACTCCAATGAGTACAGTCCCAGTCTACTCAACCTCTCATCATAATCTAATCCCCTCAACTCTGGGATCAACCTAGTGAATCTCCTCTGCATTCCCTCCAGTGCCAATATGTCCTTTCTCAGGTAAGGAATCTACCTGATTAAAGTGCCAGGCTTGGATCAATGGTAGAACTGCTGTCTCTGAGTCATCGATTTAAGTCCAATTCCAGATACTTAACCTCATAATCATTGAACGTTTACAACACTGGAGGCATTTAGCCCATCATGCCTACATTGGCTCTGCAAGAGCAACTTGGCTAATCCCACCTCTGCCCTTTCCCCGTCACCCTGCAATTTTCTTCTATTCAGGTAATTTTCCAGGTCTCTTAAGGTAGTCAAATTCAAATCTGCCTCCGCCACACAATCGAGCAGTGCTGGATTCTAGGCACTCAGTGTAAAAAGATTTTCCCTTATGTCGCCTTTGTTTCTTTCACCATTCACCATAAATTAATGGTGACGTCTGGGACCTTGAGTCTTCAACCAATGGAATTGGTTTCCCAACTGCTCTGTTCAGCTCCCTCATGCTATTCTTGGCTGACGTTTCAGTGCTGTATTGAGGGAGTACCGTACTGTGGTGTTGAAGGTGCAAATTTTTGGATGGGGCATTAAATTAAGGATTTGTCCTGCCTTTACCCGTGGGCACAGAACATTCCATGACATTCTTTAAAACCAAAATGTTTCCATCAGCAAGCACCACTAAAACACCTGTGGTAATTTATAATATTGTAGGAGCTGGATGGGGTTAAATTGGCTGCTTCATTTGCCTCTGTTGCAACAGTGACTGCACTTCAAAATTTACATAAATCTATTTAACTGGCCATGGAGCGCTTTGGCGTCATTTGAGAATGTGGAAGGCATTATATAAGTGCAAGTTCCTCTTTGAAAAGAGACACCTTGCACCTTTTGCTGTTGGGGTGGTAAATAAGTGGGGATTTTCTCTGATATGGATATCAGCTGCTCTCTTGCATAATTGATTGAGTGGCTCATGTTGAAGGGTTAGAAGGCGAATATTAAATTTTCTCCTTTGCTGTATTTTCTTGCTCTTTACCTGTCTGAGAACAGGTTAAACATATGCAACAGTGACTTTCAGGTTTAGTAAAAAGTAATCTTGGGAGTGAAACACGCAACCATGTCCTGTGTCAGTTTAATCTTGCATTAGAGTGTGGTTACATCAGTCGTTAGACTAAATTTGCATCCTCCATCAAGCATACTCAAAAGCTCTATTATCTGATTGGAAAATTTGTATTGAAACATTATTCTCACGTTGCAGGTTATTTTGTTAACAAACTGCAGAGTTCTAGCTATGCAACACCAAAAGGACATGAGGGAAGTGCCTTCCCTTTTAACAAAGTATTAAGTTCTGTTTAGAAGGTGAGCTGTTTCTGAAACATTTTGAGAAATATTATTTCTCATAACAAAAATCAAAGGGTAGAATTGGACCTCGTTGCACCCATGACATCCCTGAAAAAAAATTAAAAATAACTCGCCTTGGGAAAAATAATAATTTTTTTTAAAAAATTCGGACTGATTTTGCGGTTCAATGTCCTGCTTCCCAAGGCCAGTTGAAAGACCTCGGACCACAAAGTGGTTTGGACCATTTTCCAACACCTGCAACTATCTAAAGCCGGTAACATTCCTCACATATGTAGATAAGGGGCCTGATGCCTGTTTTGGACCCTCTTCACAAAGGTTAGTCTGTGGTGACTGAGGAAAGCTTCAGGTTTGTGTCACTCATGATTCTTCAATGGCTTCAAAAGCCACCAATTACCACCAGCAAAATTTTTTTTTTTTAAGGCAAAAACTTTTCAAAAATGTTGTAGTGCAGGTATACTCGCGGATCGACTTTTTTGTGGTGGGGAAGGCTTTGCTGGCTGGGGTTAAGGGGTTGGAATACTCGGCAATTGCAGTGTCAGATCATGCTCCGCATTGGGTGGATATGTTTCAACTGTACGGGTGAGGTGTCGAAGGCAGTTGTTTGGGAGGCTCTAAAGGCGGTGGTGAGGGGTGAGGTGATTTTGTTTAAGGCCAGGATGGACAAAGAGGAGAGGTTGGAGTGGCAGAGAGTAATAGATGAGATGTTGGAGGTAGATAGGAGTTATGCAGAAGATGGGGACCCAGGGAAGCTGGAAAAGAGGAAGGAACTACAGGCGAGCTTTGACCTACTATCTACCAGGAAGGCGGTGCGCCAACTGAGACGAGCAAGGGGTGCAGTTTACGAACATGGAGATAAGGTATGTTAACAGGTCAGCTCCGGAGGGAGGCAGCGGTAAGGGAAATTGTTCAGGTGAGGGATAGGCCAGGGAAGTTGGTGGTGGCTCCGGATCTGATTTACAAGGTTTTTGAGGAATTTTATGAGAGGTTGTACAGGTCAGGGCCACCTAGGGGAGACCTTGAGATGCAGGAATTTCTAGATGGGTTGGAGTACCCAAGGTTAGGGGAGGGGGACAGGACTACATTAGAAGGAGCGATAGTGGAGCAGGAGATAAAGGATGCGATTGGGAGGATGCAGTCGGGGAAGGTGGCAGGGCCAGATAAGTTTCCGGTGGAATATTATAAAAAATTCAAGGATAAGCTGACACCCCTGATGCTGGGGATGTTTGAAGAGGCGATAGGGAAGGGGGTGTTGCCACAAACCTTTGGGCAGGCATCGATTTCCCTGTTGCGGAAAAAAGATACGGATACGACGGATTGTGGGTCTATAGTTCCATATCACTTCTGAATGTGGACGCAAAAGTATTGGTGAAAGTACTGGTGGGTAGGCTGGAGGAGTGCCTCCCGAAGGTGATAGGTGAAAATCAGACGTGGTTCGGGAGAGGGAGGCTGCTCTTTTCAAATGTTAGACTGGTATTGAACGTCGTTATGGCACCGGCAGAGGGGAAGGAAACAGGTGGTTGTGGCATTCAATGCTGAGAAGGCATTTGACCGGGTAGAATGGGGTACGTGATGGCAGTTCTGGAGCGGTTTGGGATTGGACCAAGATTCGTGAACTGGGTAAAGCTATTATATAAGGAGCCGAGGGCGTGTGTCCGTACAAACATCAGCTCGAGATACCTTTCTCTCCACCGAGAGATTAGGCAGGGAAGTCCCCGTTGCTGTTTGCACTCGCGATTGAGCCGTTGGCCTTCGCATTAAGAAGTTCGGGGTTATAGAAAGGAATAGTGCGGGGGGGGAGACATAGAGCATAGGGTGTCCTTATATGCCGATGACTTGCTGTTATATGTGTCAGAACCGAGTGTGTCCATCGGCGGAGTATCGGAGCTGCTTCGAGTGTTTGGGTCTTTCTCGGGGTACAAACTAAATCTAGACAAGAGTGAGTATTTTGTGGTGTCTCGGGCAGGTGTGGGGGGGCTGCCATTCCGTAGGGCAGAGATTCACTTTAGGTACCTAGGGTGCAGGTTGCCCGGGAGTGGAGGGGGCTCCGCAGGTACAACATTTCTAGTTTGGTGGGGAGAGTGAAAGCTGATCTGGCAAGGTGGGATGGCCTTCCTCTGTCACTGGCGGGTGGGATACAGGCGATTAAAATGAACGTGTTGCCGCGATTTCTGTTTATTTTTCAATGCCTGCCGATTTTCCCCTGCCAAAGGCTTTTTTCAGAGAGATTGAGGGAAGGATTACTTCGTTCATATGGGGAGGGAAGGTGGCCAATGAGTTAGAAAGGTGAAACTACAGAAGGGAAGACAGGCAGGGGGTTTGGGTCTTCCGAACTTGATGTATTACTACAGGGCGGCGAATGTGGAGAAGGTGCGGAGCTGGGTCAGAGGGTTTGATTCCCAGTGGGTCAGAATGGAGGAGAGTTTGTGCAGGGGGTTGGGATTGAAAGCACTGGCAACAGTGCCGCTCCCAATAGCCCTGGGGAAATACTCAGGGAGTCTGGTAATAATAGCTTCATTGAGAATTTGGAGGCAGTTTCGCCAACACTTCGGGTTGGGAGCAGGGTCAAGGGAAATGCCAATTCGGGGGAACCACAGATTTGAGCCAGGGAGGTGGGATGGAAATTTTCGGAAATGGCCAGAGAAGGGGATTAAGACACTGAAAGATTTGTTTTTTAGGGGTCGGTTTGCAGGATTCAAGGAGCAGGAAGGGAAGTATGGGCTGGAGCAGGGGGAAATGTTTAGATACTTGCAGGTTCGAGATTTTGCCAGAAAGGAGATACAGAGCTTCCCGGTGGAGCCGGCCTCCACATTGCTGGAAGAGGTGTTGAAGACGGGGGGACTGGAGAAGAAGACGGGGGACTGGAGAAGGGGGTAGTGCCAGTGGTTTATGGAGCTATTTTGGAAGAGGAGAAGGCACCACTGGAAGGGATCAAAGCAAAGTGGGAGGAAGAGTTGGGAGAGGATATGGAGGAGGGGTTCTGGTATGAGGTGCTCCGGAGAGTGAATGCCTCCACCTCGTACGTGAGGTTGGGGCTGATACAGCTGTAGGTGCTATACAGAGCACACCTCACGAGGGCGAGGATGAGCCGATTTTTTGAAGGAGTAGAAGATGTGTGTGAACGTTGCCGGGTGGGGGGCGCTAATCACGTTCATATGATTTGGTCCTGTCCAAAGCTAGACGATTACTGGAAGGAGGTTTTTAGGGTAATTTCTAACGTGGTGCACGCAAAACTGGACCCGGGCCCCCGGGAGGCCATATTCGGGGTGTCGGACCAGCCAGCGTTGGAAACGGGTGTGGAGGCAGATGTTGTAGATTTCGTCTCGTTGATCGCCCGAAGGCGGATCCTGATAGGTTGGAGAGCAACCACTCCACCCTGTGCCCTGGCGTGACTCTTGAGAAGGTTAAATTAGAACTGAGGGGATTGATGGAGGGGTTCTACAATTCATGGGCATTATTCATTATGCACTTTCAAGAACTGGATAACATCGAACATTAGTTGGGGCGTGTGGGTGGGAGGGTTGGGGGAAGAGGGGCTGTGTGTTAATGGCGACAATTGGTGATCCCTAATTCCTTTTTGTCATTTGTTTGTGTGAACATGCGGGCTAATGTTTGGGGTTTGGTGGGAGGATGGGATCGATGTTATTGATATGGGGATTGACACATTGTTTATTGTTGGTGGGTGAAAATCTGGGCGAAAATGGGGAAAAGGAGGAGAATAAAAATATTTTTAAAAAAATGTAGTGTAACCAAGAGGAACAGATGTCCTTCAGTTTCATGGTATTAGCCATTAGCCGCCCTGTAGCTGTAGATGCAACCTGCTGTCTCTGTTCCAGGACTTGCCTTTAGGCCAAAGCTAGTGTCCCAATATTTTGCAGGCAGCTTCAGTGAGCTGCATATTAATGTGTGCCAGTGGCTGGCTGCTTGCCCAAATTAAGCAAATATGGTTTGTATCCTCAGATCTCTTGTTGGGCGTGGCATTCTGAGCATTCCATTGATTATGCACTCAAATGGGCTATAACCAGTTTTTGCCTACTAGTATCTGAGGATACTATATACTTTTTTCCTGCTCCATAATTAACAACCCTAAATTGTAAAGCCTTTGTTCAATATAACTTTTATTAAATGAGCTTTTAATTAAATTCTTGTACTTAATATTGGAACTGCTAACCCTATCTTTGACTCAAAGGTGTTGAAGTAGGCAGCATTGTCACGATTGTCACATAAATGTTGTCACATAAATATAGTTAAAATTGCAGATTGATTTCTTGGCGGTCATTGTGTCTTTTTTTTTGCTTAAGACAGCTTTTGTTTAATTTTAAATTTACAAAACGTTTGACTGATATGTGCTCCAATCTGTAATGTTGACAGTAAACAGTTCCCCTGTTTTGTTCATTGAGTGGGCCAGCAGTTTTGTACTCTTGGTGGAATTGGTTGTGTTTTTTTTTGTTGAAAAAACGAGATGAAGGGTCATATTGCAGGACACCACAGATCTCTCAGATTGAGAATGAAAGATAATGGGCGCGATTCTCCACTCCGACGCCGAAGTGCCCACGCCGCCGTGAACGCCGTCAAGTGAACGTCCCGACCAATTCAGGGCCCGATAATGGGCTAGGAGCGGGGCCGCGTCATTTACACGCGCCAGGCCTTGTCGCCACGTAAAGGCGGCGCCGCATACATGACGCGGCCGGCGCCGCATAACTGGTGTCACCCGCACATGCGTGGTTGCTGTCCACTCCGGGTCCGCCCCGCAAGAAGATGTCAGACGGATCTTGCGGGGCTGCGGAAGAAAGGAGGTCCTCCTTCAGAGAGGACGGCCCGACGATCGCGGGTCAGACCCCATTTGAGGCCTCCCCGGTGCAGGATCCCTCCCCCCCCTCTTTGCAGGCCGCCCCCCCCAGCGTTCCCGCGCTGTTCCCGCCGGCAGCGACCAGGTGTGGACGGCGCCGGGGGGATCCCGCCGTTTTGGCCTGGCCGCTCGGCCCATCTGGGCCTGAGAATAGCAGGGGTGCCGGAGAATCGCCATTTTGGGTGTCTCGGGCGATTCTCCGGCCTGCGCCGCGCGGAACTCGACGTGGCCGTTCTCGCCGCTTGGGAGAATCGCGGGAGGGCGTCGGACCGGCGTCGCGGGAAAATACATTCTCCCAACCGGCGCGGAAGCGGAGAATCCCGCCCAATGAGTTAAAGTAGAAAGCAGGGCTTGGTAATGCCAAGTTTGGGTTTCAAAAGCCAGGTCTTTGCAAGAATGATCGGCAGTGGGAGGTATAGAACTTGTAGATTTGATGATGTTTATTTGTTTCAGTGTGATGAGTATTTACAGATTTTTAAAGACATGTTGAATTGTGTACGCAGAAGGAAGAAGAGAGAAAAGTTCAAACGTGCACAACCATAACAATAAAGTAGAGAAATGCAACACAAATTGCAAAAGACCTGGAGACGTTGCAGTTGAAGTGGGAGGGGAACCAGCTATCCAACCTTTCTGGGGAGTTGAGTTGTTGAAGAAGTGTTTTAGCCTGACAAGTAAAGAACAACTATGTTTATTGGAAATAACTTTACAACAGCTATTTACCTTTATGTAGTGAATTTGCAATGGAGGAGACGTTAAAACATTGACCATTTGAGGTCAAAAGACATGGTGAACAGATGAAGGACTAGGAATGGAACCATCCAAAATTAAGATGGCAGCTATTGATTAAACTTGACAGACATGAAGAAACTGTCTTTAGATAAATACACAAAAAATATTTCTATTGCTTTATTTCGGAGCAAGGAGATTTTGAAGAACTTTCCTGTAAGAATAGTGGTGGTGATACCATCACTCACCGTTATTAAAGAGTGAATCGAAAAGCAACTTCTGGGATCTCTATATGTGTAGTTAAATGCAGTAACCAGGAAGTTGCTGTTCGAAATGCCCTGCTGCTCCTGAGTTTTCCTGTAACAATTTCTTGCTGAGGGATGTGAATTTGTTGTACTTTTGTGATAGATATTCAACATGCCAAAAGTTAGCTTGTCCATTCACGTGTTAGTGAATTTTTTAATAATGTAGCAATTCTTAATTACTGTGAACAAAATTTACTTCTAAGCATGAGGCATTTCTTCAGATTTTAATTATTGTTGGAGATTTTTTTTTTTTTAAATTAAAATACATTGTCAGTAGGACGGTGGTTAGCACTGTTGCTTCACAGCACCACATTCTCCCTGTGTTTGCGTGGGTTTCCTCTGGGTGCTTGGTTTCCTCCCACAAATCCCAAAAGGCGTGCTTGTTAGATGAATTGGATATTCTGAAGTCTCCCTCAGTGTACCTGAATATACGCTGGCATGTGGCGACCAGGGGATTTTCATAGCAACTTCATTGCTGCGGTTCATCTAGTACAGGTACACCCACAGTGCTGCTGGGAATGGAGTCCCAATGTTTTAATCCCGTGACAGTGAAAGAATGCTGATATGAATTTCAAGTCAGGATGGTGTGTAACTTTGTTAGGAGGAGCAGTCCCATATGTTTGCTGTTCTTGTCCTTCTAGTGATAGAGACCAGAGGTTTGGAAGGTGCTGTTGGAGGAGGCTTGGCGAGTTGCTGCAGTGCATCTTGTAGATCGTACACATTATTGCGGTCATGCATGGGTGGTGGAGGGTGTGAATGTTTAAGTTGGTGGACGGGATACCGATCAAGTGACTGTTTTGTCATGGATGGTATTGAGCTGCTTGTGTTTGTTGGACCAGCACTCATCCAGGAATGTGGTAATTATTCCATCACACTCCTGACTCCACACACCTACCTTCCACAAGGTCAGACTTCTCCCATCAGATCCCAGGATCATCCAACCGCAGCCGCCGACTGAGGAAGCGAGGGAAACGTGGCGGTCTGCAGGTTAGACTGAAGCAATACGGTTTCAAGACCCCTCTCCCCAGCATACTCCTGGCAGACGTCCGAGCGATCGAAAACCAGCTGGACGAACTTAACGCCACACTACCCTCTCAGAGGGAAGTAAGAGACTGCAGTGTGCTCTGTTTCACAGAGACATGGCTCACCCCCGCCTCACCGGACTGTGCCATACAACCTGAAGGCTTCGCAATTCACCGGGCGGACCGCACCGCGTCATCAGGCAAAGCGAAGGGTGGAGGGGTGTGCCTCCTCATCAACTCCTCCTGGTGCTTGGATCTGGCAACCGACTGCTCCCCGGACCTGGAATACCAGACCGTGAAGTGCCGCCCATACTATCTTCCACGTGAGTTCACTTCAGCCATTATCACAGCGGTCTACATCCCACCCCAGGCAGAAGTGAGGAAGGCGCTGGACGAACTGTACACAGTTATAAACAAATACGAAACCGAACACCAGGAGGCCTTGTTCATCGTGGCCGGAGACTTCAACAAGGCCAACCTCAAGTGTACAGCCAAAATTCCACCAGCACATCTCCTGTCCCACCAGGGGCGACAACACTCTTGACCACTGCTACTCAAAAATCAAGGGCGCCTACCGTTCCATCTCACGACCGGACTTTGGGAAATTGGACCATAAGACGGTGCTCCTTCTCCCGGCATACAAGCAGAAACTCAAGCGGGAGAATCCAGCTAAGAAGGTTGTGCAGTGCTGGTCCGAGGAAACAAGAGCTCTTACGTGACTGCTTAGAGACAGTGGACTGGTCCATATTTAAGAACTCAGCGACCATCTTAAATGAGTATGCCACCACCGTCACAGACTTCATCAGCAAATGTGTGGACGGCCGGAAACCATGGCTCAATCGCAAGATTGACTCCCTATGGAAGGACAGATCTGAGGCGTTCAAGTCAGACGACCCTGGCCTATACAAGAAATCCACAAAGCCATCCGAGGTGCCAAGGGAGAACATCAAACCAAGCTAGAGTCACAGACAGACTCTCTGCAGTTGTGGCAATCACGAAACAACATAACGGGCTACAAAGTGAAGCCGAGCATCCTTCCCCGATGAACTCAATGCATTCTATGCTCGGTTCGAGCAGGTAACTAACAATCCGCTGTCGAGTGCCCCAGCAGCCCATAACTCACCCATACCCACCATCATAGCTTCTGAAGTCTGATCGGCCTTCCTGAAAGTGAACCCTCGGAAGGTGACGGGCCCGGACGGGATCTCTGGTCGTGCACTCAGAGCCTGCGCGGACCAGCTGGCAGAGGTGTTCGCAGACATCTTTAACCTCTCCCTACTCCACTCCGAGGTCCCCATCTGCTTCAAGAAGACCACCATCATACCGGTGCCAACGAAGAACCAGGCAACGTGCTTCAATGACTACCGTCCGGTGGCCCTGACTTCAGTGGTAATGAAGTGCGTCGAGAGGCTGATCATGAAGCGCATCATCTCCATACTCCCAGAACGCCTTGATCCACTGCAAATCGCATACCGCCGCCACCTGTCCACAGCAGACACCATCTCCCTGGCCCTACACATCCCTAGAGCATCTCGACAGGAAGGACACTTACATCAGACTCCTGTTTATTGACTACAGCTCCGCCTTCAACACCATAATCCCAGCCAAGTTCATACAAAGCTGCAAAACCTAGGACTTGGCTCCTCACACTGCAACAGGATCCTCGATTTTCTGACCCACAGACCACAATCAGTAAGAATAAACAACAACATCTCCTCCACAATAGTACTTAATACCTGGGCCCGCAAGGCTGTGTACTTAGCCCTCTACTATACTCCCAGTACACACACGACTGCGTGGCAAAATTTGGTTACAACTCCATCTACAAGTTTGCTGACGATATGACCATAGTGGGCCAGATCTCAAATAACGACGGGTCAGAAAACAGGAGGGAGATAGAGAACCCAGTGGAGTAGTGCAGCAACAACAATCTCTCCCTCAATGCCAGCAAAACTAAAGAGTTGGTCATTGACTTCAAGAAGCAAAGTACTGTGCACACCCCTGTCAACATCAACGGGGCCGAGGTGGCGATGGTTAGCAGTTTCAAATTCCTAGGGCTGCACATCTCCAAAAACTATCCTGGTCCACCCACGTCGACGCTACCACCAAGAAAGCACAACAGCGCCTATATTTCCTCAGGAAACAAAGGAAATTCGGCATGTCCACATTAACCCTTACCAACTTTTACAGATGCACCATAGAAAGAATCCTATCGGGCTGCATCACAGCCTGGTATGGCAACTGCTCGGCCCAGGACCACAAGAAACTTCAGAGAGTCGTGAACACCGCCCAGTCCATCTCACAAACCTGCCTCCCATCCATTGACTCCATCTGCACCTCCTGCTGCCTGGGGAAAGCAGGCAACATAATCAAAGACCCCTCCCACCCGGCTTACTCACTCTACCAACTTCTTCCATCGGGCAGGAGATACAGAAGTCTGAGAACACGCACTAACAGACTCAAAAACAGCTTCTTCCCCACTCTCACCAGACTCCTAAATGACCCTCTTATGACTGACCTCATTCACACTACACCCTGTATGCTTCATCCGATGCCGGTGCTTATGTAGTTACATTGTATATGTTGTGTAGCCCTATTATGTATTTTCTTTTATTCCCTTTTCTTCCCATGTGCTTAATGATCTGTTGAGCTGCTCGCAGAAAAATACTTTTCACTGTACCTCGGTACACGTGACAATAAACAAATCCAATCCAATCCAATCCAACTTACGCTTTGCAGATGGTGGACAGGCTTCGGCCAACCTGTGACCTGTTGTGTAGCTATGTATTTATATGGTTGGCCCAGTCTCTGGCCAATGGTGTTTTGTCATGGATGGCATTGAGCTGCTTGTGTTTGTTGGACCAGTACTCATCCAGGAATCTGGTAATTATTCCATCACACTCCTGACTTATGCTTAGTAGATGGTGGACAGGCTTCGGGCAACCTCTGACCTGCTGTGAAGCTATGTATTTATATGGTTGGCCCAGTCTCTGGCCAATGGTAACACCCAAAATGTTGATGGTGGGGGAATTTAGTGATGGTAATGCCATTGAATGTAGTGGGGAGGTGGTTAGATTTTCTCTTGTTGGAGATGGTCATTGCCTGACACTTGAGTAATGTGAATGTTACTTGCCACTCATCAGCCAAAGTACATTTGCGACCACGCTAACTTGGAGCATATATTTGCGTGTTTGTCAATATTTTAATTAAAGAACCAAACACGGTTAATATTGTATGATGTTCTGTGGCACATCAGTGGTCTAGATGATGTACCCAAGCATAATAACTCTGTAGAAATTCCCACCCAGTCATGCATGCATCAGCAAGTTAGCTCTCCTAGGATTTTCACCAGCTAAAGGAGCAGCTTCCTAAAGTGCTAACAATCATCTCTGACACTGGATGTTCAATTTTATGCACTGCAAATCTAAGCTTAATCACATTCCTCTTCAAAAGGAGCCTATTTCCTATCACCGCAGGCAGTAATGGAACTTAGGAGGAGCAAGAGCAGAGTGAAAACTGGCCTGAGAACTGAGAGGGTGGGGGAGCAGATTCGTACCAACTGGCTTGGTACTAAAAAAGGGGCAGAGAATACTCATAAGAATCTGGCAACTACCCAGCTCATTAGAAAACCCTAAGATGACTTGGGTCATGTATATACAGATGTGGTATCACTTCATAAGAGTATCTTTCTGTTTGCTGTTGTCAAGGCTACTGAGTAAAAGCATTGTCCAAACCCAATTTGTATGACTCAATTTGAATTCATGACTTTTTACTTTTGTTTCGTTAATTGCAAATATGAAATTTTGAGGGAATTTTATTTAATTTCAAAGTGGTAATGAAATTTTCTTCTTTTGTACCAAAATGTAAAAATGTGTTTGTGAATTTTGCACAGCGATGATGATTGTATAATGTTTTGTTTTATGCCACCTGTTGTCACCAAAACAGTCTCTCTTCACCTCTGCTGGCTTTGCAAAATATGCTCTGGATTTTTTGTTTTGTTTTATGCCACCTGTTGTCACCAAAACAACCTCCACCAAATTGTACTATTTTTTCACCATATAACCCCTGTGGTAATGATTCATGCAGTATCTTCTCAGATGAAGTGACAAAGTGAGAGCAAATAGACAAAGGAAAACTCATTTCCCCCCCACTGACATCAATTAATAAGAAAAAACACTTGTCGACTGATCTTAAACCAGTTCAATGATCTGCTTTTCGGTGAACTAAATGTGATTTGATATTGGTATGTTTCACAGTTCAGCACTGCGTTATTCACTTTCAGTGGCTTTGTGAGATATAATAGGCTAAGATGGAACTTGTTGGAAATCCCCTTGGTTATATTTTTATCTGCAAGAAATAACCTTGTTTGTGAACAACTAATGTTCCCAGTATTTTCTTTGGGCACGAGAAGGGTGGGAGGGGCATAGGGGCTAGTTTAAAGACAAGGTTAAACTATTGTATCTAGCCTAACCTGAAGAATGGAACAATGCATTTTGTAATGTAGTTTTATGAAGTGTTGTTTCATGGAAAGAATTGTGTTTTTATGAACCAAATTAATGTAAACTGCATATATCAAAGCATGCAAACCTTTTTCTTTCACTGGCCTTCTTTTCATCTTCTTGGATAATAACTATTAACAGCACTTAATCAGCCCTTCTCTGGAGATGACCTCTGTTACAGCAGCATCAAATCACTTTTTCTGGAGATCATTGTCAATTGATTGAGATTCATTTTTCACATTGCAACTCATTTCTACTTTTCATTTTCAAATACTTTAAGTTAATTTCAGAGACTTATCTAGCTAAAATGTAACTTTGAGGTCAGTCACTTGTAATGTTGTTAATTTGATAAATTTTTCTGATTTATATTTAATATAAAAGAGATAGAACATCCAGGTTAGCAACATACTTAAAGATGCCCAAACTATGTTAATGGTAAGCGATGCAGGATTGCTTTTAGAAATAATCTTGATTAAGAGCAGGTGATTCAGTCTTCAAAATATTATTGAGAAGTAATTGTTGTAAGTCTGTAAAGATTTTTGTGATATGTTTTGTTTTATTTTAATAATGTTGAACTAAGTATCTAGATTGCCGACTATGTAGAAAGTAACATGGATGTGTTATGGATTTGTGCAGTTTTAATGAAATAGCACCTCCATGTGAGCACTAGCAGAATTGCATTGATTTTAGACTCGAGTGTTCTGAGACACTCGGGTTGGCTTTTAAATTTGACAACAATTAGCACATTTCTCCAAAATGAAGTAGGTGGTTTTACAAATGTTTGAAGACAATTTGAACTTTGCGTTCAATTCTGTTTTAAATAGGTTAGTAAAGAGCTTGAATGTTATTGTATAGGTTTAAAATAGATGATAGACTGATAACACAATGAAAATAAATCGCCATTTGTGCACAAAGTATCTTCAGCATGCTACTTTGTGGTTTACAGTGCTGAGCTTCATTTGTGTGAAGTATGATAAATGGACAGACAAACAAAGATTCCACCAGCAACCCTTCACAAATGCTTTGGTTAAACCTGACTGCTGAGTTCAAGACCATAACGGTACACGCTCGTTACCTTTGCCCTGAATAGAGACCGAGTCTTGGATTTTGCACAGGCAGTAAGTTTTCAGTGTTGCAAGGGACTCTGTGGTATTTAATTTCCCCCACCTGAAGCATATCTTTAACAACTTTGACCACAACCCGAACCTGTGCAGAGGTTGCCCTTGTGGTTTGCAAGGTGTATGGAACCTCATCACCATTTGAGTTTAGTTCAGACAGCAGATCCTTCCTGACAAGGTGCATTTAAGAGACCTGAGTAATTTTGCTTTAATTGAAATGAAAGTTAAATTCTGTATTTTAAAGCTGATATCGTTTACACACACGCAGACAAAAACACATAAGCTCACCTATTTGTTAGAATATAATTAGATTCTAGGTTACCAATATTCTGAAGTGAACACTTGAGTTCAAAGGCGTTGGAGTGAATGAAAATTCATGATACTTTGTGTTAAAAGTAGAAGCTACATCAGAACTGAGAGCCAGTGGCAGACTTGACACTTGCCCCACTAATTTGTCGATGTTTTGGTTTCCTCAGTGAAAATTTCCCAAAGTATTTGACATTTCTTTCGATTAAAATTGTGCATTTTTTGGTTTTGCAGTCCTATGGCTGTAGCTTACGTGTGGCAAATAGACTGGCTATTTATAATTGCAATTCCGACTGATAATGGTAATGAAACTCAACTTTCTTCGATCACATCACTTCTAGCGTTTTGTTCATCGTGAGAAAAAAAAATGCGGCTATCTAAACTTTATCCCTCGTGTCATCATAGCTCCATGTCTCCTTATATGCCTGGGATAAAGCATTGATTTTAAGTTTGTCAGCATCTTCTCAGAACAACTAGGGGCAGGCAATAAATGAGGTCTTGTGTTGCACAGATCCCAAGAACAAATACAATTATCACAGTAAATGGGCTAATTAGATTCTGTTCTCGTATCATCCAGATCCGCGAAGCATTGATATATGTTGACTGGAGAACAATAATCATTCTCAGATGACAACTTATAAATGAGAACCATTCCACATTACTGTACTGAATAATTGGTTATTTTTTGCTCATCAAGGTGGGGGTTGCTTATTGATGGGAGATGGAACACTTCCCCATTTTAGGGAACCAGCTGCAGCATTCCAAGGTCAGCGAGACACACATCTGATCCTTGCAGCCACAGAATAGTAATGCACCTGAGGCCCTCTGTCAAGGCAGTGCCTGCTGCAAAATAGCATTTTACCTGTTACAGTCTGTTGCCACCCTGAAATGAGATACCAGATTGTTTTTTTTTGTACTGTGGATCTATTCCTACTTAGCATTGAATCAAGATCGCCAAATTTATTTCAGATAAGTTCCTGACAACCGGCATACACAGGAGCTTTGCATCTCATCAGTCTGGGAAAATCTTATTGAGAATTAGCAATTTAGACTATTGATATTCTAAACATTTAGTCTGTTGGAAAAAGTTCTGAGTGAATTACTGATTTTTTAAAACTAATGTCTGAATGGTGCTTGGAAGTTCTCAACACCCTCAGAGGCCATTAGTAGATAAAAAGCGATCAAAAATATATGCTCGGATAGTGCAACAGTTCCTAAATTAAATATAAGAAGAATGCTGACCAGAGGGTTGCAGGTTTGTGCCTAAATAGAAACTTGCATTTCTGTTCCCAGCTGGATCAGTTGATGGGGAAGTGTTATGTGAAAGTGAGATGTTCTTTGTTTCTGTTGGAGGAGAAATCTGCCATCATCCATCATGTCTTATTTGAAATGCACTTCCAACTAGCCTTACAAAATAGTATAGGTGGTGGTTACAACAACAGTTACTATTTATATAGCCGTTTAAACGTAACAAAATATTCCAGCGTGCTTCACAGGAGCGTTGCAAAATAGTGTATTACATAGGGCAGATGACCAAAAGCTCAGTCAGAGGTAGGTTTTAAGTAATGTCAGAGAGACGAAAATCAAAGTAGAGAGCTAGAGAGGTGTAGGGAGCATATTCCAGACTATCGGGCCTAGGCAACTAAATGCACAACCACCAGTGGTGGAGTGATTAAAATCAGAGGTGCACACGAGGAGCACATACATCTCAGAGGATTGTGGGGCTGGAGGAAATTACAGAGATAAGAAGGAAAGAGGCCATGGGAAGAAAAGGTGTGAGAATTTTAAAATCAAGATGTTGCTTGACCAGGAGACAGAATAGGCCAGTGAGCAAAGAGGTGATAGGGATATGGTGCAAATCAGAACATGGAGAGCAGAGTTTTGGATGACATCCATTTTAGAGGGTAGAATTTGCGAGTTAAAATAGCAAGAAACTGCAGTACGAAAAATTGCCCAGGTATGTCCCGTACACACGAAACAGAACAGATCCAATTACCTTCCCATCAGTCTACGCTCGATCGTCAGTAAAGTAATGTAAGGAGTCATCAACAGCGCTATCGAATGGCACTTTTTGAATTTGATTTCGTGTCACATGTACCAAGGTACAGTGGGAAAGTATTGTTCTGTGTACAGTCCAGACAGATTGTTCCATACATGAAAAAACACGGACGTGCATAAATACACAATATAAACACATAGGCACTGGCATCCGGTGAGCATACCAAGTGTAGTACTACTCAGTAGAGAACATGTGTGAAGAGATCAGTTCAGTCCACAAGAGGGTCATTCATGAGTCTGGTAACAGTGGGGAAGAAGCTGTTTTTGCAAGTGTTAGTGCGTGTTCTCAGACTTTTATATCTCCTGCCCGATGGAAGAAGATGGAAGAGGGAATAACCCAGGTGGAAGGGGTCTTTGATTACACTGCCCGCTTTCCCAAGACAGCGGGAGGTGTAGACAAAGTCAATGGATGAGGTTGGTTTGCGTGATGGACTGGGTTGTGTTCACGACTCTAATTTCTTTCAGTCTTGGGCCGAGCAGTTGCTATACCATGCTGTGATGCAGCCAGATAGGATGTTTTCATTTTCACAGTAACTTCATTGCAGTGTTAATGTAAGCCTATTTGTGGCATAATAAAAATTATTATAATATTATGGTGCATCTGTAAATATTGGTAAGAGTCAATGTGACTGCCGAATTTCCTTAGTTTCCTGAGGATGTACAGGCGCTGTTGTGCTTTCTTGGTCATAACGTCAACGTGGGAGGACCAGGACAGATTGTTGGTGATGTGTACACCTAGGAATTTGAAGCTGTTAACCATCTCCACCTCAGCACCATTGATGCAGACAGGTGTGTGTACGATACTTTGCTTCCTGAAGTCAATGAACAGCTCTTTAGTTTTGCTGACGTTGAGGGAGAGATTGTTGTTATAATACTCTGCTCACTGCCAGTTTAGGTTTCGCCAGGGTTACTCAGTCCCTAATCTTGTTGCAGCCTTGGCTCAAGCATGAACAAAAGAGCTGAACTCCAACGGTGAGGTGAGATTGACTGCCCTTGATATGAAGGCAGCAATTGAATGAGTATGGCATCAAGCAGCACTAGCAAAACTGGTGTCACTGGAAATCAGGGACAAAACCCCTGCTGGTCAGAATTATACCTGCCGCAAAGGAAGATGGTTATGGTAGTTGGAGGTCAATCATCTCAGCTTCAGGACATCACTACAGGAGTTCCACAAGGTAGTGTCCGAGACCCAATCATCTTCAGCTGCTTCACCAATGGCCTTCCTTCCATCATAAGGTTAGAAGTGGTGATGTTTGCTGAAGCACAGTATTCAACACAATTCGCAACTCCTCAGATACTGATTCAGTCCATGTCCAAATGCAGCAAGACCTGGACAATATTCAGGCTTGGGCTGACAAGTGACAAATAACATTCACGCCACACATGTGCCAGATAATGACTGCCTCCAACAAGAGAGGATCTAACCATCGCCCCATGACATTCAATGGCATCACCATTTTTAAAAATTCATTTATGGCATGTGGGTGTCGCTGGCCAGACCAGCACTTATTGGGCATCCCAAGTTGCTATTTAGAAGGTAGTGGTGAACAGCCTTGAACCGCTGCAGTACCTGAAGTATAGGTACACCCACAGTGCTTTTAGAGAGGGAATTCCAGGATTTTGACTCAGCGACAATAAAGGTAATGGTGATATAGAAACATAGAAAATAGGAGCATGAGGAAGCCATTAGGTCCGTCGAGTGTGCTTCGCCATTCATTATGGTCATGCTGAACATCCAACTCAGTAACCTAATTCCGCTTTCCTCCCTCCCATATCCTTTGATCCTCATCTATTGTGCTATATCTAACTGCTTCTTGGAAACATACAATGTTTTGCCCTCAACTAGCTCTTTTGGTAACGAATTCCACAGGCTCACCACTCTCTGGGTGAAGCAATTTCTCCTCATCTCTGTCCTAAATGGTCTATCCCGTATCCTCTGGCTGTGACTCCTGGTTCTGGACACCACCACCATTGGGAACATCCTTCTTGCATCCACCCTGTCTAGACCTGTTAGAATTGTACAGGTTTCTATGAGATTTCCCCCCCCCCCCCCCCCCATTTTTCTGAACTCCAGCAAATATAATCCTAACCGACTCAATTTCTCCTCATTTGTCAGTCCCGGCATCCCAGGAACCAGTCTGGTAAACCTTTGCGGCACTCCCTCTCTAGCCAAAACATCCTTCCTCAGATAAGGAGGCCAAAACTGCACACAGTATTCCAGGTGTGGCCTCACCAAGGCAATGTATAATTGCAGCAAGATTATACTCAAATCCTCTCGTAATGAAGACCAGCATACCATTTGCCTTCCTTACTGTCTGCTGTACCTGCATGCTTACATTCAGTGACCGGTGTACGAGGATACTCCGGTCTCGTTGCACATTCCCCTCTCCTAATTTATGGCTATTCAGATAATAGCCTTCTCGTTTTTGTTACTAAAGTGGATACCTTGCATTCACCCAAATTATACTGCATCTGCCACTCATTTGTCCACTTACTCAACTTGTCCAAATAACACTGAAGGATCTCTGTATCCTCCCCACCCAACTTGGTGTCATCTGCATATATGGAGATATTACATTTTGTTCCCTCAGCTAAATCATATATATTGTGAATATCTCGGTCCGAGCACCGATACCTGCGGTACCCCATTAGTCACTGTCTGCCAGTTTGAAAAAGAGCCGTTTATTCCTACTCTTTGTTTCCTGTCTGCCAACTAGTTTTCTATCCATTTCAATACACTAAAAGAAAATAGGAAAAGTTTTTTTCAATGTATGAAAGGTAAGGGAGAGGCAAAAATAGATATTAGACCACTGGAAAATGAGGCTGGAGAAGTAATAATAGGAATCCAAGAAATGGCAGAGGAACGGAATAGTTACTTTGCATCAGTCTTCACGGTGGAAGACACCAGTGGGATGCCAGAGCTCCAGGAGAATGAGGGGGCAGAGGTGTGTGTAGTTGCCATCACTAAGGGGAAACTGAAAGGTCTGAAGGTGGATAAATCATCTGGACCGGATGGACTGCATCCCAGGGTTCTAAAAAAGATAGCTGAGGAGATTGTGGAGGCATTGGTGGTAATCTTTCAGGAATCACTGGAGGCAGGAAGGGTCCCAGAGGACTGGAAAGTGGCTAATGTAACACCGCTGTAAAAGAAGGGAGGGAGGCAGAAGACTGGAAATTATAGTCCGGTTTGTCTGACTTCAGTCATCGGTAAGATTTTACAGTCCATTATTAAAGATGAGATCGCAGAGTACTTGGAAGTGCATGATAAAATAGTACTGAGTCAACATGGCTTTGTCAAGGGGAGGTCATGTCTGACAAATCTGTTAGAATTCTTTGAGGAAATAACAAGGAAGTTAGACAAGGGAGAACCAGTGGAAGTGATTTATTTAGACTTCCAGAAGGTCTTTGACAAGATGCCGCATAGGAGACTGTTAAATATGTTAAGAGCCCTTGGTGTTAAGGGTAAGATCCTGGCATGGATAGAGGACTGGCAGAAGGCAGAGAGTGGGGATAAAGGTGTCTTTTTCAGGATGGCAGCCGGTGACTAGTGGTATGCCTCAGGAGTCAGTGCTGGGACCACAACCTTTCACAATATACATTAACGATGTGGAAGAAGGAACTGAAGGCACTGTTGTTAAGTTTGCGGATGATACAAAGATGTGTAGAGGGAGAGGTAGTATTGAGGAAGCAGGGGGGCTGCAAAAGGACTTGGACCAGGCTAGGAGAGTGGGCAAAGAAGTGGCAGATGGAATACAATGTGAAAAAGTGAGGTTATGCACGTTGGAAGGCGGAATGGTGGCATAGACTATTTTCTAAATGAGGAAATCAGAAGCACAAAGGGACTTGGAGTCCTTGTTCACAATTCTTTTAAGGTTAACGTGCAGCTTCAGTCAGTAGTTAGGAATGCAAATGCAATGTTAGCATTCATGTCGAGAGGGCTAGAATACAAGAGCGGGGATGTACATCTGAGGCTGAATAAGGCCCTATTCCGACCCCATTTGGAGTATTTTGAGCAGTTTGGGCCCCGCATTTAAGGAAGGATGTGCTGGCCTTGGAAAGTGTCCAGAGGAGGTTCGCAAGAATGATCCCTGGAATGAAGAGCTTTTCGTACGAGGAACAGTTGAGGACTCTGGGTCTGTACTCGTTGGAGTTTAGAAGGATGAGGAGGGATCTTTTGAAATTTACAGGATACTGCGAAGCCTCGATAGTGTGGACGTGGAGAGAATTTTCCACTTGTAGGAAAAATCAGAATCCGAGGACACAATCTCAGACTAAAGGGACAATCCTTTGAAACAGAGATGAGGAATTTCTTCCTGTGAATCTGTGGAACTCTTTGTCATAGAAGGCTGTGGAGGCCAAATCACTGAGTGTCTTTAAGACTGATAGATAGGTTCTTGATTAATAAGGGGATCAGGGGTTATAGGGAGAAGGCAGGAGAATGGGGATGAGAAAAATATCTTCCATGATTGAATGGCTGACTCGATAGACCGAGTGGCCTAATTCTGCTCCTTTGTCTTATGGTCTTACTATCCCTAATCCCATGCACTTTAATTTCATACGCTAACCGGTTTCCGTATCTCAATTTCATACGCTAACCAATTTCATCCGGTTTCCTCCCACAGTCGAAAGAGGTGCAGGTTAGGTGGATTGGCCATTCTAAATTGTTCCTTAATGTCAGGGATGTGCAGGTTAGGTTATGGGGTTACGGGAATAGGGACAAATGGGCAGGGCTAGAGGGCTCATTTGAAGCGTTGGTGCAGACTTAATGGGCCAAATGGCCTCCTGCACTGTAGGGATTCTATGATAAATCCAGGCTGACTATCCGATCCTGCCACTGTTAGAAAACAGTGCTCTGCTGTAAAATCTTTGATAATGGATTCTAGAATTTTCCCCAGTACAGACGTCAGGCTTACTGGTCTATTATTCCCTGTTTTCTCTCTACTTCCCTTTTTAAATAGTGGAGTTACATTAGCTAACCTCCAATCTGCAGAACTGTTCCAGAGTCTATAGAATCCTGGAAGTTGACCACCAATGCATCCACTATTTATAGAGCCACTTCCTTAGACACCCTGGGATGTAAATTATCAGGCCCTGGGGATTTATCAGCCTTCGATCCCATCGATTTCACCAAAACCATTTCTCTACTGATATTACAGTGCAGAAGGAGGCCATTCGGCCCATCGAGTCTGCACCGACCCACTTAAGCCCTCACTTTCACCCTGTCCCCATATCCCAATAACCCCTCCACCTTTTTGGACACTAAGTGCAATTTAGCATGGCCAATCCACCTAACCTGCACGTCTTTAGACTGTGGGAGGAAACCGGAGCACCCGGAGGAAACCCACGCAGACATGGGGAGAACGTGCAGACCGGATCCGCACAGACAGTGACCCAGCGGGGAATCGAACCTGGGACCCTGGCGCTCTGAAGCCTCAGTGCTATCCACTTGTGCTACCGTTCTGCCCGAAGGAGATATTGATCTCCTTCAATTCCTTCCTCTCACGAAACCCTGTGACCCCCAACATTGCTGGTATCTTATTTGTGCCCCCATTTGTGAAGACAGAAATAAACAATTGTCGCAGCTCCTCCATGTGCTCCTTGAATGTTTGCCATTGCCTATCCACAGTCATCCCTTTCAATCTCTCTATGCTCACGAACTGTGGCAACGGTGGGTACTATCTACAAGATGCACTGCAGGACCTCACTGAGGTTCC
Source organism: Scyliorhinus torazame (assembly GCF_047496885.1). NCBI lineage: Eukaryota > Metazoa > Chordata > Chondrichthyes > Carcharhiniformes > Scyliorhinidae > Scyliorhinus > Scyliorhinus torazame. The sequence continues at coordinate 262,422,216 of NC_092710.1, forward strand.
TTAGGCAGCACCTTCCAAACCCACAACCACTCCCATTTTGAAGGACAAGAGCAGCTGATACCTGGGAACAACACCTGGAGGTTCACCTCTAAGTCACTCGCCATCCCGATGTGGAAATATATCACAGTTCCATCACTGTCACTGAATCAAATTCTGGAATTCCCTCTCTGACAGCATTGTGGGTGTACCTACACATCAGGTACTACAGCAGTTCAAGGCCACTCACCACCACCACCTGACGTACAACTAGGGATGGCCAACAAGTGCCGGCTTAGCCAGCGAAGCAAACATTCCATAAATGAATAAAAAATGCAGAGTTTAGTGTAGCGACCAAGAAAAAAATTGCCATCCTATTATTTAATTGGGGGAAATTTCTGCTCATTGTATTCTCGATTGTTTTTCTTTAATTTACTTTTAGCTCTTTTTTCCAATAAGTTTAAATCTATGCCCCCTGGTTATTGATCCTGATGACAATGGGAGCATTTTCTCTCTATCTACTTTGTTTAAACCCATGTATCAAATCTTAAGGACAAGAATCCCAGCTTCTCCAAATATGCATATAACTGTTGGCCCCCATCCCCATTCTCAGTACAATTCTCTTAAATATTTGTTGCACCCTCTCTAAAGCATTAATGCCCTTCCTTCGAGAAGTGCACAGAATTGAATTCAATACTCCAGTTGAGTCCAAACCAGTATTTTACAAAGTTTCTTCATAACTTTCCTGCTTTTATGCTCTTGTGCCTCCTTATTTCTAAAGCCCAGAATCTGTAATGCCTTTTTAACCACTTTCTCAACCTGTTCCACCACTTTCAATCCTTTGTGCATAAATATCCCTAGATCGCTCTGTTCCTGTACCCTTAGAATTGTAACCCTGTCTCCCCATTCCACTAGCTGATATATGTCTCTTAAGTCTCTTCTCCTGTTCACAGTAGTTCCAAGTTTTGTGTCATCTGCAAATTTTGAGATTGTGCTTTGTACGCCAAGGTCAGTGTCATTAATACAGATCGTGAAAAACAGTAGTCCTAGGACCATCCCTTTGAAATACCTTCCTTGGGTCTTTTGCAGATTTCTAGTAATTGGCAAAAGAAGCAATGGTGACAGGAGGAAAAACCATTGCAAGCAGTGAGTGACTAGGATCTGAATCGTAATTGAAAGGTACTTGAGGCTTCAAAGGAATTGGATCATTATCTGATAAGAGAAAATTTGCAAGGTAACCTTTAAAAGGCAGGGAAGTGGCATTTGGTGAATTTCTCCTTGGAGGAGCCAGCACAGACATGACATCCAAATGGATTCCTACGCTGTAACTGCTCTATGATTCTATGAGCCTGAAAAACAACTGCTCACCACTATTCTCCATTTCCTTTCACTCGGCCAATTTCATATCCGTGCTGCTCCTTTGCCTGGTATTCCATGGGCTAAAACGAAAGACCTCATAGTCCCAGATAGCCAGAGCTGCTCTTCCCTTTGAAGGAGAGAACTCACTGGTGGTGATTTAATCTCAGGATCACCACAGCTCAAGCCAAGGACGAGGTTGAGAAGGCAGGGCCTTCATGAATAACCTCAGGCGGTATGGGAATTGAACCCACCCTGTTGGCCTCGCTCTGCATCACCAGCCAGCTATCCAGCCAACTGAGCTAATCCGGCCCCCTCGTGGGCTACAACTTTGCTGACAAATCTGTTATGTGGCATTTTATCAAACCCCTTTTGGAAGGCTAAATACCCCACATCAAAACCATCAACCACATTTTACATTTCCTTGATACTATAAAAATAGTAGCAGACTTCAATAGTGGTGAAGTGAAGCTTGAAAAGAAGGTTTGAGAAAGACCTAAATTTTCACCTGGTTCCATATGATCCTAAAATGTTTTGTAAATCATCTCTGTACGACCTTTTATTTTTCAACCGGACTCCTGAAAGTAAAAATAATAGTTTTCGAGAAATTCCCCTTGAAATAACATTTTTTTTAAACTTTAAATATGGGGAGAGGGGAGGGGTTGAAGAAAAGCATTGTTGAGGCCTCAGTTCTAGTGAAATGAACTGCCAAATGTGGTACTGAGTCATTCAGGCAACAGCGGGCTCTCACTTATGTATGCCTTTTAATGTAAGGACAGGGACATTGTCAGACAATATTTGACACCAAACCACATAAAAACACATGGGATGTGGTGCCAACAACTTGATTAAAAGCTAGATTTCAAGCAATGACTTAAAAAAAGGGAGGGAGGTGCAGGAAGGGAATTCCGAAAGGGCTTGGGCAGCTGAAGACAGTCACCAGTGGTAGACTGAAGAAAATAGAGATGTGCAAGAGGCAAGAATTGCGAGATCGTCACGATCTCGGAGGTTTGAAAGGCTGGAGGAGACCGTAGAGCGGGTACAGTTGAGACTGTGGAGGAATTTGAACACGAGGATGAGACTCAAAATTGAGGCATTGTCAGACTGGGAGCCCACATGCGTTAGTCAGTGAGCACAGCAGTAACGGGGGAGCAGCATTTGGTCTCAATTAGGGTACAGAAAGTAGGGTTTTGGGTGAGCTCAAATTCGTGAAGGGTGACAAGTGGGAGGCTATCCAGGAGAAAATTGGAATAGACCTGTTTGTGGTACCTGATTTAATAGGCCACCTGTGGTGAGTTACCTCATCCAAGTCCAGGAATTAACGTTCACTGCAGTGCCCTATTTGGTTACTGAGTAAGAACAGGATTGGTTTGGCTATCAAGCCACTGTAACTGAATGCCTGCTGATTCTTTCCATTGATGCCCACTGATGAAGAATAGTCATTTTGATGAAATAAAATATTATTTTGAGAGTATTGACAGGGGCATCCACACATTGAAATTATTTTATGGTAGAATTATAAAATGCCTGTGACTGGATATCTGAAAATTGTTAAACCCAGTTTCACAGTGGAGTTACATCATAAATAATATACCAAGGCCAAGCAGTGTGCAGCAGCCTTTCCAAGAGAACGTCACATTGTTTAGCTTTGGTGCATTTAGAAGTGCTATTTTGCCATATTTTGTATCACTTCACCTAAACTGCTGTGGATTGGGGCAAAAACAGTTATAACTGTGATAGTTTATGTTTTACCGCTTTGTATTATGCTACATTTCTGATCTTACTGCAATTGTACCTTAGGTAAAGCAAGGGAACAGTCTGCCAGAGTTGATGCTGATATTGTACCAAAGGTAGCAAAAATGACAGTATCTGGAAAACAAATAACAGGCTTTAATATACCAAGGTAATTCTCTTTCCTTTCTGTTATATTGGATAAATGTTTTTATTGCATTTCTTGCGCGAGTAGTCAAATGTTTTTAATATTTAATGTTTTTTGCCAAAGGTATCGTGGGAAGTACAACACAGTAGAGATAGTTTTCAGAGATAAGCCTTACTTATCTTGATCAGAGTAAGAGACAGTTTTTAAATCTGAACTGTCTTGCTGAAATAGTTCACATTTCACTTTTGTTTTTGCTAGAATGGTGTGGGCTGGGGTATATATGTGCAAAGGGGCTAACAAATGAAAATGTTCAGTGGTATATGACCTTTTCTTTAAAAACAGAGAATATGTGGATAGTAAAATGTCAGAACAAAGCTTATAAAAGGGAGAACTAATTTAACGGACAATGGGGGAAATACGAAATAAACTAAATGTATTAGTTGTATTCAGTTTTATATTGTTAATAAAGTTTATTGTAATTCAAAGATGATACGATTCTCAATGCTCTCTCCTGTCCGCAAAACCTATTTCAGGGATTTTTTGGGTATGGTAACTGATACTATATGTGTTGGCTGCATGGCCAAAAAAGTACCATTTTTACTAATCAGCCAAATGCAATTGAAGCATAATGTAAAGATTCGGAATTGTGAGTAATATTGAGAAACTGTTACCATACTATCTTCCTACTTGAAGTGTATTTGGTTCTAAAATGACCTAATTTTTGTATTGAAATGTGCAGCTTGATGCAACATGGGTATTCATGTTGGAGCATAGATTGTTCTGCTGTCTTTCAGAAGTGGAGAAGAGCAAAAGTCTAAACTATTTAGCCGTTAAATGTTAAACCACTTTATTTAATGATTTTTAAATAGCAAGAAATAAAGGAAAGTTAAAATTTTCAGAAGAAATGAAGTCATTCTTTCATAAAAGTAAACTATCTCTTGCACCAGTGGTTTGGGTATTAACTAAAAAAAGAAAGATACATGTACAATTATGTTTTGCCTTTCATAACCTTAGGGTGCCTCAGAGCTCTTTATAGCCGTTAGGTACTTTAAAAAAAATTTGTTCATGGGACGTGGGTGTTGCATGCCGTGCCTATCCCTAATTGCTCTTGAGGAAGCATTTAAGAGTCAACTACATTGCTGTGGGTCTGGAGTCACATATAGGCCAGACAAGGTAAGGATGGCAGATTCCTTTCCCTAAAGGACATTAGTGAATCAGATGGGTTTTTGTGACAATTGACAGTGGTTTCATGGCCATCATTAAACTTTTAATTCCAGATTTTTAGAAATTGAAATTTCATCATCTGCAGTGGCAGGATTCGAACCTGGTTCCCCAGAGCATTACCCTGGGTCTGTGGTTTACTAGTCCAGTGACAATACCACTACGCCACCGACTCCCCGGAGGTGTTGTCACTGTTGCAATGTCGGAAAAGTGACAGTAAATTTGCGTACTTTAAGGATCCATGGGCAATTTAAATGATAACCAGGGTGGTCTATTTTTATGTATTTGTTAATGGATAAATGATGGCTGGGACATTGGTGGGAACTCCCCCGCTACTCTTCAAAGTAGTGCCATAGGATCTTTTAATGTCCACCAAAAGGGCTTGGTTTATCATCTCAACCGAAATAGAGCACTTCCGAGTTGCGACACGGCGGTGCAGTGGTTAGCACTGCTGCATCACAGCGCCAAGGACCAGGGTCACTGTCCGTGTAGTGTTTGCGCATTCTCTGTGTCTGCGTGGATCTCACTCCCACAATCCAAAGTTGTGCCAGGTAGGTGGATTGGCCATGCTAAATTGCCCCTTAATTTGATTTTTTTTAATAAACTAAATAATTAGGGCACTTCAGGCAGCACTGGAATGTGAGCCCAATGAAAGAAAGACTTGCTATTATATAGCACCTTCCACCAGACATCTGAAATCGCTTCAAAGCCAATTAAGTACTTTGGAATTGTATTCACTATTATATTGTAGTAAATGTGGCAATCCATTTGCATACAGCAAGCTGTCACAAACAGCAATACGATAATGACCTGTTTTGTAATGTTGACTGAGGAATAAATTTTGCCCAGGGTACTGGTGAAAACTCCCTTGCTATCCTTTGAAATAGTGCCATGGGATCTTTTATGTCCAGTTGAGAGGTTTAACATTTCCTCTGAAAGACAGTCACTCTGACAGTGCAGCTCTCCATTAGTACTGCACTGAGTGCCAGCCTTGTTTTTTAAGCTTAAATCCTAAAATAGGGCTTAAACCCAAAACGTTCTGACTCAGAGCCACAGCTGACATTGATTTTGTTTTAATTATGATTATTGCGAACAAGGCCAGCATTTCTTACTCATTCATAATTGTGCTTGAGAAGGTGGTGATGATAGCCTTCTTGACTACTATTTAGTGGCTTGCTAAGCCATTTCAAAATCTTTATTTTGTCACAAGTAGGCTTACATTAACACTGCAATGACGTTACTGTGAAAATCCCCTAGTCGCCACACAACGGTGCCTCTTCGGGTACACGGAGGGAGAATTCAGAATGCCCAATTCACCTAACAAGCACGTCTTTCGGGAGGAAGCCGGAGTGCCTGGTGGAAACCCATGCAGACACGGGGCGAACATGCAGACTCCGCTTAGATAGTGACCCAAGCCGGGAATCGAAACTGGGACCCTGCTGCTGTGAAGCAACAGTGCTACTACTGTGCTACAGTGCCATCTTCAGAGGGGAGTGAAGAGTTAACCATATTGCTATGAGACTGCAGTGACATATAGGCCAAACCAGGTGAGGATAGCAGGTTGCTTTCTCTAAAGGGAATTAGCGAATCATGGATTTTAATAACAATCTATTAGTTTCATGGTCACCATTATTGATACTCTAATTGTATTCCAAATTTTAGTTAATTAACTGAATTTTAGTTCCCCAGCTACTATCATATCTCTGAATCATTAGTTCAGGACTCAGGTTACGTCACAGGATTAGTAATCCAATGTTACTGTACCCCTATATTTTGTGCTTTTGCTAAAACTAGCCACGCGCTGAAAATGTTATATTTATTCTGAAGGAATGGGATGTTTGCAATTTTACCTCTGAGTTTCTCCCTTTGTGTCCCTTTGATGATGGTGGCTGCACATGATAACTGGTTTCACATGCCTGTAGATAGGACTAAATAATGACGATCGGTATATGGTGAAGAATCACAGCCATGTCTATTTTAAAGTTTTCTGAAGAATGTTCAGGCCAAGTAATGAATGTTCAGGACTAGTAATCCAGAGATCATGTAATACTATGGGGACTCGGGTTCAAATTCCACGACAACAGATGGTGGAATTCAAATTCGATAAAACATCTGGAATTAAAAGTCTAATGATGACCATGAAACCACTGTCGATTGTCGTAAAAACCCATCTGGTTCACTAATACGCTTTAGGGAAGGAAATCTACCATCCTTACCTGATCTGGCCAACGTGTGACTCCAGACCCACAGCAATGTGGTTAACTCTTAATTGCCCTCTGAAATGACCTACCAAGCCACTCAGTTGTATTTAAACATGACAATCAAAACAAAAGGGAAAGAAACTAAACAGACCACCCGGAATCTGCCTTGGCGCCAGAAACGACGAGTCAAGCAACAGCCATGGAATCATACCTTGCAGATAATGGGTGGGATTCCCTCATCCCGTGGCAGAGTGTCCACATCGTCGTAATCGGCTTCGCACTTTACGACGGCATGAATGGGCTGCTCCCAGGACTAATTCTGGCCCCTGTAGGGGTCGGGCCGGAGAATCCCTGCGACCGGGCCGCACCGACACGCGATTCTCCGCAGAGCGTGTTGGCACGTCGCGGGCCGCTCCACGCGGCCGGCCTGCCGATTCTTGGCCCCGGATGGGCCGAGCGGCCGTCGTGGAAACGCTGAGTCCCACCAGCGCCGTCCACACCTGCTCTCAGCCAGCGGGTACCGGCACAAAAATCATGTTGGAACAGTACATTCTGCCCCAGCGCAAAGGGCGTAGTTACAAAAGAACGTTGCCCTGCCCTGCTTAAAACAATACAGGTTGGCACTGGAAACAGATAAAGGGAGTGATCAATGCACTATTACAGCAAGGGCATATCCAACCTGGCCAATTGCCTCCCCATCAGTCTTCTCTCAATCATCAGTAAAATGATGGAAGGGTTTATCAATCGCTCCATCAAGCAGCGCTTACTCAGCAATAACCTGCTCATGGACACTGAGTTTGGGTTTCACCAGGGTTACTGAGCTCCTGACCTCATTACAACTTTGGTTCAAACATGGACAAAAGAGCAGAACGCCAGAGGTGAGGTGAGAGTGACTGCCCTTGACATCAAGGCAGTATTTGACTAAGTATGGCATCAAGGAGCCCCAGCAAAATTGGAGTTAATGGGAATCGGGGGGGCGGGGGGGGGGGGGGTCATACCTGGCATAAAGGAAGGTGATTTTGGTGGTTGGCGGTCAATCATCACAGCCCCAAGCCATCACTGCAGGAGTTCCTTTGGATAGTGCCCTAGACCCAACCATCTTCAGCTGCTTCATCAGTAGGTCAGAAGTGGGGATGTTCACAGATGATTGCACAATGTTCAGCACCATTCGTGACTGAGTCCCTGTCCAAAGGCAGCAAGACCTGGACCATATCCAGGTTTGGAATGGCAAGAGGCAAGGAAAAGTCACACAACATAAAAGAGGATCTAACCATTGCCCTTTGACATTCAATATCATTACCATCACTGAATCCCCCACTATCAACATCCTGGGGTTACCTTTGACCAGAAACAGAACAGGACTAGCCATATTGTTCGGAAAATGAAGGTTGTTTTAAGGGATATTGGAAAATATTTGAAATAAGATATAGCTTTAAAAGGTGGATAATTTAACGTTTCTGTGCCTGGAAGGGTAAAACTTATTGTTAGATTCATGCTGGACAAAGGTGTTTGTACATGTGGGGGTTGGTTAAGTTCCAACTGTGCTTCTATTGTGCTTCGAGAGGGTTACAGTGTGAAGAGTAAATAGAAGAAGTTAGCAGCAGGAGGCCACTTTCCAGAGGAAAGGGCTTTCCTTTGTTAGCTTTAACAGGAAGCCAGAGGTGTTGGAGATAAGTAGTGAGAGTGAAGGCAGCTCTCACAGCTCTGCTAGAAGTGGTTGGTATTTGAAGGCTAAAGAAGGAACATCGCTCTCAGCCTTGCTAGAAGGAAAGCCATACTATGGAACAATAGTTAAGAAAACAGGTGCCAGAAACCAAATATACAGCTAGTTAAGGAAATTAGAGAAATAAAGTGAAGTTTCTAAGAAGTCTGAAGTTAACAGAACAGAGGAAGCTGAGAACCAGAACAGATTACTGTTCAGTAAAGTTACTGAGAGGCCAGAAAGATATCTGCAGTAGTGCTATGGTTTGTGTGAATTTACTGCAGTTTGGGCAACATTTTAAAAAATAAGTTTGGAAATCAATGGCTGGACCTCGAAGTCTGTGTAAACGCCTTTAAGATAGGAAATCTGAAGGGAGGTGTTAAATCTGAAAAAAAAACCTTGATGGAAGCAGTGGAGTGAAAGCATAACTAAAAGAAGATTTGAAAGTGTGACTTTTGAAAGTGGAATTTGCAGTCACTCATGTGGAAGCCGGAGGTCAGTGAGACAAGGTGGCCTCAGTATAAGAATCACCTGGGGTGAATTTGAGGAGAAGACTACATTCACTTGGGTTCAGAGAGGGGTGTTCCTTACTACAGTCATCATGTGTACTTGAAAGGGACTTTGTGTGTTGATGAAACCATTGTAGTTTAAGATGTACTTTATAATCCGAGTTAATCTATTTTTTCAGATTTAATAAATTTGATTTGATTTATTATTGTCACATATATTAGTATATAGTGAAAAGTATTGTTTCTTGCATGCTATACAGACAATGCATACCGTACATAGGGAAGGAAGGAGAGACTGCAGAATATAATGTTACAGTCATAGCAAGGTGTAGAGAAAAGATCAACTTAATATGAGGTAGGTCCATTCAAAAGTATGATGGCAGTAGGGAAGAAGCTGTTCTTGAGTCGGTTGGTATGTGACCTCAAACTTTGGTATCTTTTTCCTAACGGAAGAAGGTGGAAGAGAGTATGTCCTGGGTGCGTGGGGTCCTTAATTATGCTGGCTGCCTTTCCGAGACAGCGGGAATTGTAGACGGAGTCAATGGATGGGAGGATTGATTGCGTGATGGATTGGGCTACATTCACAACCTTTTGTAGTTTCCTGCGGTCTTGGGCAGAGGATCCATACCAAGCTGTAATACAACCAGAAAGAATGCTTTCTATGGTGCATCTGTAAAAGTTGGTGAGAGTCATAGCTGGCATGCCAAATTTCCTTAGTCTTCTCAGAAAATAGAGTCGTTGGTGGGCTTTCTTAACTATAGTGTCGGCATGGAGGGACCAGGACAGGTTGTTGGTGATCTGTACACCTAAAAACTTGAAGCTCTCGACCCTTTCTACTTTGTTCCCATTGATGTAGATAGGGGCATGTTCACCTACGCTTCCTGAAGTCGATGACAATCTCCTTTGTTTTGTTGACAATGAGGGAGAGATTATTGTCTGCGCACCAGTTCACCAGATTCTCTATCTCATTCCTGTACTCTGTCTCGTCATTGCTTGAGATCCGACCCACTATGGTGGTGTCATCAGCAAATTTGAAAATCGAATTGGAGGGGAATTTGGCCACAGGTGTATAAGGAGTACAGTAGGGGGCTGAGGACACAGCCTTGTGGGGCACCGGTGTTGAGGATGATCATGGAGGAGGTGTTGTTGCCTATCCTTACTGATTGTGGCCTGTGGGTTAGGAAGTTCAGGATCCAGCCGCAGAGGGAGGAGCCCAGGCCACAGAGTTTGGAGATGAGTTTCGTAGGAACAATGGTGTTGAAGGCTGAGCTGTAGTCAATAGATAGGAGTCTGACATAGGTGTCTTTGTTATCTAGGTGTTCCAGGGTTGAGTGCAGGGCCATGGACATAGCGTCTGCTGTGGACCTGTTGCAGCGGTAGGCGAACTGTCGTGGATCAAGGCAATCCGGGAGGCTGGAGTTGATTCGTGCCATGACTAACCTTTCGAAGCATTTCATAATGATGGATGTCAGAGCCACTAGACGATAGTCATTAAGGCACGCTGCTTGGCTTTTCTTCGGTACAGGGATGATGGTCGCCTTTTTGAAGCAGATAGGGACCTCCGACTGTTGTAAAGATAGGTTGAATTAAATCAAATAAAATCAAATGTATTTTTCTTGTTGTTAAAACCTGTTGCTCAAACTAATCCATGGTCTCGGGACTCTATCCCTCCACATTTTATTTTTAAAAGTAAAAGTTATAAGGCAGGATTTTCTGTCCAGCGACGCCTAAATCGCGATTGGGCAGAGAATCGAGCGTCAGCCGAAAATCGAAGTCGGCACCGTGTGCCCAGCGGAACGCCATGCATCGGTGCCTCAATTGTGGCATGAACGAGTTCCAAGCACTGTACCGGCATGGGCATGCAAATTGTACAGTAACGGCCGTTAGCCTATCATTAATGGGTCAGACATGGAAGTTTCCAGCCTGCCGCAATGCTCTGCCTCCCCTAGGCGGAAGTGACGTTGGCATATTTCACTTGCGGTATTTAAAAACCGGAACCGGGCGCCGTGGCTGCTGAGGGTGTCAGAGGAGGTAAACCAAGTTTCCAAAGGTGCACCCGTGGACTGCCAGTTGTGCCACTGGCTGGGGACCGATTGCCAGGGCTGAGGCACATAGTGGGAGGGCAACCAGGAGATGGGCCCTGGTGTTACTTGGCCTGCATGGCAGCCATCTGACTGTGCACTCCGCCTACTGCCCACTGTGTCCCGTAAATATGCAGAATGCCACTGGCCGTGTGGGTGCCCCCCCCCCCCCACAAAGGCCACTTCCCTTGAACCCATGGATGCCAGTCGACCGATCAATGGGATGAGCGTGGTCACCAGATGTTGGCACCCCTCAGTGCACCCATCCAAGGCGCTGCCCCACTGCAGAGGGAGCAGGAGAAGTGCAGAACGTAGCCCGAGCAGCGGATGCATGCACTGTGGCCTTTGGCCCCCACCCTGGCATGCTGTCCCTCTCAGGGCTGATGCCCCACCAGTAGCACTATCAGCTAGCCCACCCGGCAGGACCACTGGCTGTCACCAAGCCCCACCTGCCCACTGCACCCCTACCCCCATCCATCTTGCCCCCGGACAGGTAGGCACAACCCACGCGATGCCCAGAGGATTTATGTACAACAACTGTGCCCTATCCCCTAACACTATCTTATGTGCTGCTCCCATGCCAACTTAACTGGTGTCTAACTTTCCAACCTTAAGTGCCCTTTCACTCCTTGGTGGTCCCACAAACTGTACATCAGCCTGGAGTCAGCCCTGTGACCTGGGTCCCCTTTGGCAGCCGTCCTCTGTAATGATCGGACCAAAATGGGCCTGGCCATCGCCTGAGTGTCACATGTGGTGTGGTACCACCCTGTTCTGCCCGCAGCACATCAGATAGGCCGGGTGGGGGGGGTGGCATTCCGAGGTACTCCTCCCTGAAAGAGAGGAGGCACGTGCCCCATCTCTTCCTCCTCCCCTGGTGTGCTTGACGGCGCACAGACTACTCCTTGGACGGCAGGGGGGTGGGGGATGGCCTGAGCGAGCTCTGTGGGCATTACCTGGTGCTGCCAGTTGTGGAGGCCCGCTCTTGCTTCGACCAAGGTCTCCATGCCCGCAGACATAGAGAACCGGGACTATGTCACGTTCCTCCGGGGACTGGGTCACGTGGGACTGGCTCAGGTCACCCTGTGGCAGGTCAATGCACTTGTTGCTCTGGCCCATTGTAACTGAGCCCAGCTCTGGAGCATGGCTGCCCTGTTCTGTGCCTCAGGCACTGCCCGTACACAGTGCCAGACCTTGGACATCCTGACCCATGCCCGATATCTTTGCACCCAAGGCATCCATTGGGTGATGGCCCAGGTAGCATGTATGGTAGGCATCGCCTGCTCCTGCAAGAGCTGAATGTTTGATGACACCTCCTCATGTAGTGCCCAGCTCTGTGTCTGCATGTCGACATTGATGGGACTGCCCTTTCCAGAGGCCCGAGACCTGTCTGCACCGTAGAGTTCCTGCGGCCGGACTGGGCCGCCCTCTGACCGTTTTCCCCCTCGGGGGTCCTACCTCCTCCTGATGTACCGTTGCATGTGTGGTACGCACCAGATAGTGCCCCATGAGCCTCTTCACTAAAGTGCCCAGACGAGATAAGTATCTCTGGGATGGTGGAGGGTGCTGGTGATAACACTGACGAGAAATTGGTGTTGTCCCCGGACATTTGCTCTGGGGGGTTGCGGCTGGGGGTGTTGGACCCTTGACGGTTCCTCATTGTCTGGGCAAGACAAAAGACAAGATGCATGGTTCGATCGCGGGTGATGTGGAAGTAGGGGTGACGCACGTGCTATAGGGAGAGGAGGCTCACTTCGTTGTGCAATGCCAACCTCCGCCTCTGCAACTGCCCGCTCTCCCGATCCCGGTGGTTGTGGGCTGGCTTCTCCGGGGGGGTGGGGGGGTTGTAATGCACAATGTGAGACATGGGCAACGCATAGGGTCCGCAGCTGGTGCCCTGTGCATGCGTGGCAACTGGCCTTTACGGGTATTGCCGTGAGGTGCGAGGGGGCTGCCGGCATGGAGGAAGGTAGTGACCCACCATGTCTGACCTGGGTAGTTGCCCATCCTAATCCAGCACTGCTTACCGATGGTGGGTGCTGCATGTGGGTGGATGGGGGGAGGGAAGGTGGTGGTCTGTGGGGCACATGGCGCTGCCAGGGGTATGGAGATGGGCACTTCACCCGGGCCGACCTGAGGAGATCGTGCAGAACTGCTGCCTTGTCCTTGTGGTGGGGCCCATGGCGCTAACAGCCTCTGCCACCTGTGCCTTGGCCGGTTTAATGTCGGCAGGTGGCAGCCGCCTTGCCACCCTGAGGAACAGGCTGTCCTGCCTCTCCACCACGACATTCACCAGCAGTAATCTCCAGCTTTACATCTGCGAACCTTGGGGGCGCTCTCATGCATGTCATCTGCTTGGCTAGAATGTGTGTGTATGGGGAATGGAGTGCTTATATGCGGCTCCAGCATGTCAGGCTCTTGAGTGTCAATCTCAGCGAATCCAACGCCGGCGTGAGTTGGAATTGCACTAGTGCCACGTGGCACGAATGTTGCCCATTTGCATGTCCTGAATTGCTCCGGGACTAGTGCCGCCATTGGTACCGTGGAACACCTACCATTCAGTCCTGGCGTCAGCACTTAGTCTCTCAATGGAGAATTCCACCAATGGTTTTTTGAGCCAGAGTTCCGCTTTGCTATTTTCCTGTCTAATTATAACATTTTTTAAAAATTTAAATTTTAAAAAAAATTTAGAGTACCCAATCATTTTTTCTAATTAGGGGGCAATTTAGCGTGGCCAATCCACCTATCCTGCACATCTTTTGGCCTGTGGGGGCGAAACCCACGCAGACACGGGGAGAATACGCAAACTCCGCATGGACAGTGACCCAGGGCCGGGATTCGAACCCGGGTCCTCAGCGTCATGGGCAGCAATGCTAACCACTGTGCCACGGTGCTGCCCCTCTAATTATAACGTAACTGGGATTATAATAATATAAATACTGTAGCTGCAAGAGCAGGTAAAAGGCCAGGAATCCTGCGGCGAGTAACTCACCTCGTGACTCCCAAAGCTTGACTACAAAGCACAAGTCAGTGGTGAAATGGAATATCTCCACTTGCCTGGATATGTGCAGCTCCAACAACACTCAAGAAGCTCAACACCATCCAGGACAAAGCTGCCTGGTTGATTGCTATCTCCACAATCATTCAATCACTCCATCACCGATTGACAGTGGCAGCCACGTGTAACATCTACACGATGCACTGCCGTAACTCCGGGCCTTCCAAACCCTTGACCACTACCATCTAGAAGGACAAGAGCAGCAGGTACCTGGGAACCCCACCAACTGGAGGTTCCCCTCCAAGTCATTTGCCAACCTGATGTGGAAATATATCGCCGTTCCTTCACTGTCACTAGGTCAAAATCCTGGAATTCCCTCCCTAACAGCACTTTGGGGGACTGCAGTGGTTTGCAGCAGCTCACCACCACCTTCTGATTGGCAACTAGATATGGGCAATAAATGCAGCTTAACCAGCAGCGCCCATCCACATGCCGGAAATTGATTTAAAAAATGTTTCTCCCCGATCTGCACATCCAATTCCATCATTTCCCACCTGAAATCAATTAACTGAAAAATGGATGGAAAATTGTCAACAGCACTACCTATATGCATCCAAAATATGGATAGCTATGCCCCCGGAAGTTAGGGAGGTGGAGGTAGTGATCGCAATGGATGCAGAAAGGCTTTTGATCGGGTAGAATGGGATTATATGTGGGAGATACTGGGATGGTTCGGATTTGGGCGGGGCTTTATTGACTGGGTCAGGTTGCTGTATCAGGCTCCTGTGGCAAGTGTACGGACGAATAGGACAACATCGGACTATTTTAGACTGCGCCAGGGGATGAGACAGGGATGCCCCCTCTCCCCACTGTTGTTTGCGCTGGCTATAGAGCCGTTGGCAATTGCTCTGAGAGCCTTGAGGGGCTGGAGAAGACTGGTCCGGGGGGAGGGGGGAGAGCACAAGGTTTCGCTCAACGCGGATGACCTGCTTCTGTACGTTTTGGACCCAATGGAGGGGATGGAAGAAATCATGAGGACTCTAGGGGGATTTGGCCGGTTTTTGGGGTATAAGCTTAATATGGGAAAGAGTGAGATGTTTGCGGTCCAGGCGAGGGGACAGGAGAGGCGATTGGGAGAGCTGCCGTTTAGGTTGTAAAGGGAAGCTTTAGGTACCTAAGCATCCAAGTGGCGCGGGAATGGGACCGGCGGCATAAATTGAATCTGGCCCGGCTGGTGGACCAAATGTAGGACGGTTTTCGGAGATTGGACGTGCTTCCGTTGTCTCTGGCTGGGAGGGTGCAAATGGTTAAGGTGACAGTCCTCCCGAGGTTCCTTTTTTAAGCGGGTCAACAGTGATCACGGGCTTCGTCTGGGCGGGCAAGACCCCGCGAGTAAGGAAGGTAATGCTTGAGCAGAATCGGGGAGAGGGCGGGCTGGCGCTGCCAAATTTTAGCAACTTTACTGGGCGGCTAATATAGCCATGATCAGGAAGTGGCTGGTGGGGGAGGGGTCTGCATGGGTGCGTATGGAGGCGGCTGCGGCTCTGCCGTTCCCGCCGGCACGGTACTCCACCAGTATAGACCATAAGACATAGGAGCGGAAGTAAGGCCATTCGGCCCATCGAGTCCACTCCACTATTCAATCATGGCTGATTTCAACTCCATTTACCCGCTCTCTCTCCATAGCCCTTAATTCCTCGAGAAATCAAGAATTTATCAACTTCTGTCTTAAAGACACTCAACGTCCCGGCCTCCACCGCCCTCTGTGGCAATGAATTCCACAGACCCACCACTCTCTGGCTGAAGAAATTTCTCCTCATCTCTGTTCTAAAGTGACTCCCTTTTATTCTAAGGCTGTGCCCCCGGGTCCTAGTCTCCCCTGCTAATGGAAACAACTTCCCTACATCCACCCTATCTAAGCCATTCATTATCTTGTAAGTTTCTATTAGATCTCCCCTCAACCTCCTAAACTCCAATGAATATAATCCCAGGATCCTCAGATGTTCATCGTATGTTAGGCCTACCATTCCTGGGATCATCCGTGTGAATCTCCGCTGGACCCACTCCAGTGCCAGTATGTCCTTCCTGAGGTGTGGGGCCCAAAATTGCTCACAGTATTCTAAATGGGGCCTAACTAATGCTTTATAAAGCTTCAGAAGTATATCCCTGCTTTTATATTCCAAGCCTCTTGAGATGAATGACAACATTGCATTTGCTTTCTTAATTACGGACTCAACCTGCAAGTTTACCTTTAGAGAATCCTGGACTAGGACTCCCATGTCCCTTTGCACTTCAGCATTATGAATTTTGTCACCGTTTAGAAAATAGTTCATGCCTCTATTCTTTTTTCCAAAGTGCAAGACGTCGCACTTGCCCACGTTGAATTTCATCAGCCATTTCTTGGACCACTCTCCTAAACTGTCTAAATCTTTCTGCAGCCTCCCCACCTCCTCCATACTACCTGCCCCTCCACCCATCTTTGTATCTTCGGCAAACTTAGCCAGAATGCCCCCAGTCCCGTCATCTAGATCGTTAATATATAAAGAGAACAGCTGTGGCCCCAACACTGAACCCTGCGGGACACCACTCGTCACAGGTTGCCATTCCGAAAAATAACCTTTTATCCCAACTCTCTGCCTTCTGCCTGACAGCCAATCGTCAATCCATATTAGTACCTTGCCTCGAATACCATGGGCCCTTATTTTACTCAGCAGTCTCCCGTGAGGCACCTTATCAAAGGCCTTTTGGAAGTCAAGATAGATAACATCCATTGGCTCTCCTTGATCTAACCTATTTGTTATCTCTTCAAAGAACTCTAACAGGTTTGTCAGGCACGACCTCCCCTTACTAAATCCATGCTGACTTGTCCTAATCTGACCCTGCACTTCCAAGAATTTAGAAATCTCATCCTTAACAATGGATTCTAGAATCTTGCCAACAACCGAGGTTGGGCTAATTGGCCTATAATTTTCCATCTTTTTCCTTATTCCCTTCTTGAACAGAGGGGTTACAACAGCGATTTTCCAATCCTCTGTGACTTTCCCTGACTCCAGTGACTTTTGAAAGATCATAACTAACGCCTCCACTATTTCTTCAGCTATCTCCTTTAGAACTCTAGGATGTAGCCCATCTGGGCCCGGAGATTTATCAATTTTTAGACCTCTTAGTTTCTCTAGCACTTTCTCCTTTGTGATGGCTACCATATTCAACTCTGCCCCCTGACTCTCCGGAATTGTTGGGATATTACTCATGTCTTCTACTGTGAAGACTGACGCAAAGTCCTTATTTAGTTCCTCAGCTATTTCCTTGTCTCCCATCACAAAATTACCAGTGTCATTTTGGAGCGGCCCAATGTCAACTTTTGCCTCCCGTTTGTTTTTAATGTATTTAGAGAAACTTTTACTATCATTCCTAATGTTACTGGCTAGCCTACCTTCATATTTGATCCTCTCTTTCCTTATTTCTCTCTTTGTTATCCTCTGTTTGTTTTTGTAGCCTTCCCAATCTTCTGACTTCCCACTACTCTTTGCCACATTATAGGCTTTCTCTTTTGCTTTGATGCATTCCCTAACTTCCTTTGTCAGCCATGGCTGCCTAATCCCCCCTCTGATAACCTTTCTTTTCTTTGGGATGAACCTCTGTACTGTGTCCTCAATTACTCTCAGAAACTCCTGTCATTGCTGTTCTACTGTCTTTCCCAATAGGCTCTGCTCCTAGTCGATTTTCGTCAGTTCCTCCCTCATGCCCCTGTAGTTACCTTTATTTAACTGTAAAACCTTTACATCTGATTCTACCTTCTGTCTTTCAAATTGGAGATTGAATTCGACCATACTATGATCACTGCCTCCTAAGTGCTCCCTTACTTTAAGATCTCTAATCAAGTCTGGCTCATTACATAACACAAGTCCAGAATGGCCTGTTCCCTCGTGGGCTCCATCACAAGCTGTTCCAAAAAGCCCTCCTGTAAACATTCAATGAATTCCCTTTCCTTGGGTCCACTGGCAGCATTATTTACCCAGTCCACCTGCATATTGAAGTCCCCCATGATCACTGTGACCTTGCCTTTCTGACATGCACTTTCTATTTTGTGGTGCATTTTGTGCCCCCGGTCCTGACCACTGTTAGGAGGCCTGTACATAACTCTCATTATGGTTTTTTGCCTTTGTGGTTCCTCAACTCTACCCACACAGACTCCACATCATCTGACCCTATGTCGTTTAGTGCTATTGATTTAATTTCATTCCTAATTAACGAGGCAACCCCGCGCCCTCTGCCCACCTCTCTGTCTTTTTGATAGGTTGTGAATCCCTGGATGTTTAAATGCCAGTTCTGAACCTCCTGCAACCATGTCTCTGTGATGCCTACCACATCATACCTGCCAATTACAATCTGGGCCACAAGCTCATCTACCTTGTTCCGTACACTGCGCGCATTTAAATATAGCACCTTTAATTCTCTATTGACCGTCCCTTTTTTTTTTCTTCGTGTGGTGGACCTTGGTTTACTAAGCCTTTCCATACACTGTGCCATATTTTGTGGGATGGGGACAATCGTAACCACTCTTGAGTTTTGTCTGTTCGTGTTTTCTTGTATTCCTAAGCAGCTACGCTCCCCACTGATTACTTCATCTCTTGGTTCCCTGACTTTCCCTTCCCCCCCCCCAATCTTTAGTTTAGTGGTGGTGGCGGCCCTGAGAGTTTGGGGCCAGTGGAAGCGGCATGTGGGAACAGTGGAAGCATCGGTGTAGGCCCCAATCTGTAATAATCACCAGTTTGCCCCGGGGAGTATGGATGGGGGGGTTCTGGTTATGGCGGAGAGCGGGGATTGAGAGGATGGGGGATATGTTCGTAGAGGGGAGTTTTCCGAGTATGAGGGCGCTGGAGGAGAAGTTTGGGTTGTCGAGGGGAAACAAATTCAGGTATCTGCAGGTGCGGGACTTCCTTCGTAAACAGGTGTCAACCTTCCCACTCCTGCCGCTAAGGGGGATTCAGGACAGGGTAGTTTCCAGAGGATGGATCGGAGAAGGGAGCGTCTCGGACATTTATAAGGAGCTGATGGGATCGGACGTGACGCAGACCGAGGAGCTGAAGCGTAAGTGGGAGGAGGAGCTGGGAGGTGAGATAGAGGATGGTCTATGGGCGGACGCGTTGAGTAGAGTCAACACGTCCGCAACATGTACCAGGCTAAGCCTGATACAATTTAAGGTTGTTCACCAGGCTCACATGACAGTGGCCCAGATGAGCAGATTCTTTGGGGTGGAGGACAGGTGCACAAAATGTGCAGAAGGGCCAGCGAACCATGTCCACATGTTTTGGACATGTCCAAAGCTTAGGGGATTTTGGCAGTGGTTTGC
The DNA here is from genome assembly GCF_047496885.1 of Scyliorhinus torazame. Taxonomy (NCBI): domain Eukaryota; kingdom Metazoa; phylum Chordata; class Chondrichthyes; order Carcharhiniformes; family Scyliorhinidae; genus Scyliorhinus; species Scyliorhinus torazame. The sequence continues at coordinate 262,441,489 of NC_092710.1, forward strand.
GAACGTCATGTCCACAGTGTTAAAAACAAGGGTGGCACTGAGTCCAGAGGTGGTGATTTCTGGGGTGTCAGAGGACCCAGGAATCCAGGAGGAGAAAGAGGCAGACGTTCTGGCCTTTGTTTTCCTGGTAGCCCGGAGACGGATACTATTAGCATGGAGGGACTCAAAGCCCCCGAAGTCGGAGACCTGGCTATCGGACATGGCTAGCTGTCTCTGTTTGGAGAAAATCAAGTTCGCCTTGAGAGGGTCACTGTTAGGGTTCGCCCGGAGATGGCAACCGTTCGTCGACTTCTTTGCGGAAAATTAATCGTCAGCAGACGGTTGGGGGGTGGGGGTGGGGTAGTTTAGATTCGAGTAGGGGGATCAATAAGGGTGGGACCTGTACAAAAGGTAAATGGATTTTGCACTATGTTTATGATTCATGTATATTATTTATTTTGTTGTTACTATACCAAAAATACCTTAATAAAATGTTTATTTTAAAAAAATATATGGATAGCCTTTGGGTAAGGTCCAAAGTGCACGTTCATGAGAAAATGAAAATGAAATGAAAATCGCTTATTGTCACAAGTAGGCTTCAAATGAAGTTACTGTGAAAAGTCCCTAGTCGCCACATTCCGGCGCCTGTTCAGGGAAACTGGTACGGGAATTGAACCGTGCTGCTGGCCTGCCTTGGTCTGCTTTCAAAGCCAGCGATTTAGCCCAGTGTGCTAAACCAGCCCCTGGTTCATAGAATCAGTTCTCTCGTTTTTTTTAAACCCAATCAATTATTGACTTATGAGACTTGTAGATTCTGTGGAGTTCAAATTATGCCATCTCCAGTTAATTGAAATTTTGTTCATAACTGTAGGGTAATTCTGACAGTGGTTTCTTTCATGTACAGTAGGCATGCATATGAGTGTGTTTTGAAGCATGTTGCACTAATTATGTTTACTTTATTGACTATAGTGCAAATGTTGATGAGAATGGCCACCTGCGAAAGGGTACAGTCACTGAAGAGACTTCACCGTCTCCATTGCCGGAGGTTTCATCGAAGTCAAATTCTACAGCTCATGTTGCATCTTTAACTGAAGAAGCAGCCGTAGTTCAGACTCTCAGTAAAGGTTCTACCAAAACAAGGCAACAGATTGATGTGAAAGCTGAGCTTGAAAAGAGACAAGGAGGAAAGCAGCTGCTGAATCTTGTTGTGATTGGTAAGGGATAATTGCTCTTGCATATACAGGTATCATTTTCTTATGAAAACTTTCTGCAGGTAGTCTAGAATGACAGCGCAATGGTTTTTCAACCTGGTGCATCACAGGCTAGTGTGAATGCAGTTGTGCCTCTGGTGCGTCTCAAGTGAAGGCACAGAATTTAACAAGGCTGGAAGAGCAACATCAATTGTACAATTTAGTATGTGTCCCAATAATTGTTTTCAGGTCGACACCAGCAGATGGTCAACATATTTTGTTAACCTTTTTTGGCAAGAAGAGCCTTTATCCTGTGACAGCAGCTAAATAGTGAAACAATTAATAATAAAAAAACATTTTCGCAAAATGAACCATGATATTGTTCATTATAAAAACTGTTTTGTTAACGACAGTTTACATTTACACATTTTAAACATAGTAAAACCCGACTTCCAGTCGCGACCATGGAGTGAGTGGCTGCACATTTGGTGGCTCCCTCTTAAGGTGGATTTTGTTAGTCCTTCCCCACCTATATGGGGGGGGGGGGGAGCATTTTGAGTATAAAAGGTTTGAGTGCCCAGGGAAGGCAATACTCCTCGGGTGAGGTCGGTGTATGGATCAGAGGATGAGGAGTAGAGAAAAAGTCGTCCTGGTAAACATTTATGCCCCAAATTGGGATGATGTGGATTTAATGAGGCGGGTGTTGGAGAGGATTCCAGATTTGGAGAAGCACCTTGAAAGGGGGGGCTGACGGATTTTAATACGGTCCTGGATCCGAGTCTGGACCAGTCGAGTCCGAAGTCGTCGAGGGTGTCAGCGGTGGCTAGGGAGCTGAGGGGGTTCATGGAGCTTATGGGTGGTTTGGGAGGCCGAGGGCGAAGGGGTTTTCATACTTCTCCCATTTGCACTATGTGTTTTCCCAGATTGATATTTTCGTAATGGACAAGGATTGTTGGCGGGGGTGGTGGACTCTGGGCATTTGGCGATCGTGGTCTCTGATCACGCGTGCATTGGGTGGATTTGTAGGTGGTTTAGGGGCAGGCCCATTGGCCGCAGTGGAGGTTAGATGTGGGGCTCTTGGCGGATACGGGGGGGGATGTGAGCGGGTGAGGGCTGCCATGAGGGAGCCACTCAAGGCTGTAGAGGGGATTTTATTTTGATTTGGGTGCATAAGGAAAGGATGGAGCGGGAGGAGAGGGAAAGGCAGGTCGTGGACATCTTACGAAGGTACTCGGTGGTGCCGGAGAAGGGGTTGCTGAAGGAGAGACAGGCTCCAGATGGAGTTTGGGTTAGTGTCTATGGGGAAGGCGGTGGGGCAGTTGCGAGGGGCCACGGGGCATTTTAAGAGTACCGGTGGAAGGCGAGTTGGATGCTGGCCCATAGGGGGGTTTGGGGGGGGGGGCGGGTGTAATAGGTAGGTAAGGAGGCAGTTCCTGGATGGGTTGGAATTTCCCAAGGTGGTGAAGAAATGGGTCCAGGGTCTGGAGACCCTAATTGGGCTGGGGTGATGATGGATGGCATGAAGGTGGGAAGGCCCCGGGCCTGGACAGTTTCCCAGTAGAATTTTGTCAGATCTTGGGGCGGAGCTGGGGCCACTGCTGGTGAGGGCGTATAATGAGGCGAGGGAGGGGGGGGAGCTCCCCCCTATGTTATCGAGGCATCCATCTCCCTGGTTCTAAAAAAGGATAAGGACCCGGAGCTATATGGGTCGTGTCGCCCAATATTGATATTGAATGTCGATGCCAGGTTTTGCCGAAGGTGCTTGCGTCGCAGTTTGAGGACGGTGTGCGGGGATTGATTAGAAAGGATCAGGCAGGTTTTGTGAAAGGAAGACAATTGTCGGCGAATGTGCGGAGGTTACTTAATGTGATTATGATACCTTTGGGGCGGGGTGATGTTGGTTGAGTTGGTGGTGGCAATGGATGCGGAGAAAGATTTTGATCAGGTGGAGTGGGCGTATTTGTTTGCGGTCCTGGGGTGGTTTGGACAGGGGTTTGTGTATCCGGTCCGGTTGCTGTTTAAGGTGCCGGTGGCGAGGGTGCAGACGAACCGAGTGAGTTTGGAGTACTTTGGGCTACACTGTGGAATGAGACATGCCCGCTCTCGCTGTTGCTTTTCGCCTTGGTGACAGAGTCATTGGCAATGGTGCTTCACGCTTCGATGGATTGGAGTGGGATTGAGCGGGGGATGGGGTGTCGAGCACGGGGTTTTGTTGTACGCGGATGACCTGTTATATGTTTCGGACCTGTTGGGCTGCATTCGGTAGATTATGGGGATTTTAGGGGAATTTGGCCGTGGAGGAGAGGTCAGTTTGTTGATGGATTTTGGCGACAACGAGCTTGTTGTTTATTTTTGCTGTTCTCGCCGGCCAGATATTCCATTAGCCCAGTGGTGATGTCAGCTTTAAGGGTGTGGGGCAGTGTAGGCAGCACTTGGGGTTAGAGGGTATGTCGTTGTGGCCACCTATTTGTGATAACGATAGGTTTGTGCCAACGAGACTGGATGCGAGGTTCCGGGGTGGCGACAGGTGGGGTTGAGGACTTCAGGGACTTGTTTATAGGGAGAAAATTTGCGGGGCTGGAGGAATTGTATGAGCTGCCCAAGGGGAATTGTCTTGGGTACCTGCAGGTTCGGGGTTTTGTGAGGAGAGAGGTGCCGTCCTTCCCAGGGGTGCTGCCTCTGGTGCTGCAAGCTAAGCTCCTGTTGGAGGTAGAAATAAGGGAGGGGAAGGTGTCAAATATTTACAAGGAATTGATGGAGAAGGAGGGCACCCTGGTGGAGAATGTTAAGCACAAATGGGAGGAGGAGGTGCTGGGAGTGGAGGTGGGGGCTGAGACATGGACTGAGGCCTTCTGGAAAGAACCCACTCATGCGAGCTCTAGTTACATGCGCCCTGTGAAATACTTTGAACCATATCAGGCTCAGCCTGGCACAAGAAGAGGTAGAATTCACCCTGTGCAAGATCTCATTCCCCACCCCCTCCCTCCAGCCCCAACTCCTCCGACTTCCCATTTACTTCCTCTAACAGTGCTCTCCCCGTCTCCAACAACCACCCATATATATATTGGATATCTCCCCTTCCCCTATCTCATCTAGATGTAGCATCCTGTCCATAAGTATAGGTCCTGGTAACTGTTCCTTACGAACAAAGTTTCGCACCTGCATACACCTAAACAAACTCCCCCTCGGAAGTTTAAATTTTTCCACTATCTCCTCCAGCCCAGCAAACCTACCCTCCATAAACAAATCCCTGAACCTCTCAAACCTCTCACTCTTCCAAATCTTATAGATAGCATCCATCCCGGACGGCACAAACCAATGGTTCCTACAAATCAGTGACAGCAGTGAATATCGTTCCCAATTTTAAATGCTGCCTGAATTGGCCCCAAGCTGTTGTGGACGTCACTATCACCGGGTTCATAGAGAACCTGGTCAGAGAGAACTGAAGAGAGGCTGCAACCAACGTCCTTCGACATGAACGTGCATTGGAAACCTCATCCATCCGCCTCCAACCCGACCCTGGCTCCTTCACCTACCCCCCACACTTTCTTGATGTTCTCCACCCAGTAATAGAACATCAGATTCGGTAGCGACAGCCCTCCCGATTGCCTCTCCCCCTGCAGGATAAAGGCCGAGATTAACTTATCAACCCTAATGAGAAAAGACTTGGGAAGAAAGATCGGGAGACACTGGAACACAAATAAGAACCCTGGCAGAAGGTTTATTTTGACCATCAGCACTCTCCCCGTCAAGGACAAAGGGAGGGCATCCTACCTCTTCAAGTCTCCCTTCACTCCCTCTGCGAGCCTGGCCAGGTTCAATTTATTTAGCAAGGCCCAGTCATGAGCCACCCGTATCCCTAAATACCTAAACTTCATCCTGGCCAGCCTAAACAGCAGCCTCCCCAAATCTGCTCCCTTTCTCAGGGGCTTCACCTGGAAGATCTCACTCTTACTCACACTCAATTTGTATCCACAGTGGCGCAGTGTATAGCATTGCTGTATCACGCCGCCGAGGACTTGGGTTCGATCCCGGCCCCAGGTCACTGTCCATGTGGAGTTTGCACATTCTCCCCGGTGTCCCCGCGGGTCTCACCCCCACAACCTAAAGATGTGCAGGCTAGGGGGATTGGCCACGCTAAATTGCCCCTTAATTGGAAACATTTTTTAAAAAATTAAAACAAAAAGTGTATCCTGAGAAGGGACCAAATTTCCTCAACTGCTCCATTATCCTCCCCACTAGAGAGAGGGTCTGAAACATATAGCAACAAGTCATCCGCATAAAGGGACACCCCATGCTCCATACCACTCCCCCCCCCCCCCCCCCCCCCCCCCCCCCCCCCCATATCTATGTCCCTCCACCAGCCTGACAATCAAAGCATGATGGCCAGTGATTCAATCGCCTGCGCAAACCGTAACGGTGTGAGTTGTGTATCCTGTACCCCTGTGCAACTGGAAGTACCCGGAACGCACCGCTTTGGTTTGGACACGAGCTGTGGGGGCACTATACAACAGTCTCACCCAGGAGATAAATGCTAGCCCAAACCCAAATCGATCCAAAATCTCAAAGAGGTACCTCCACTCCACCCGATCAAATGCCTTCTCCTCACCCATGGAGATAATTACCCCTAGAACAGTGCCCAAGGAGGGCGATAGGATCACATTTAAAAGTCTCCTTATATTGGCCAACAACTGTCGGCCCTTGACAAGCCCTGTCTGGTCCTCCGAGATAATCTGCAGCACGCACCCCTCCAGCATCGTCAGCACCTTAGCGAGTCCCCTTTCGTCGGGTATTCAACAGTGAGATAGACTTGTAAGACCCACACTCCCCAAGAAATCTTTGTCCTTCGGGATCAAAAAGATCAACGCCTGCTTCGATGTGGCCAGCAACATCCCCCTCAGACAGAGTGTTTGAACACCCCCAATAAATGTGGCACCAACTGTTTATAGAATTCCACCAGGGAACATCGGCCCTGATGCCTTTCCCGACTACTTGGAACAGATACAGTCCATAATCTGCTTAAACCCTAGCGGTGCCTCCAGCCCCTCCCTCCTCTCTCTATCCACTCCCGGGAAGTCCAACCCATCCAAAAACTGCTCTATTCCCAATTCATCGTCTAGAGGCTCAGATTTGTACAGCCCCGGTAGAAAGCCTTAAATACCCCATTAACCCTATCTGGCGCAGTAACCTCCCCTCGCCTTAACCTGAGCTCTCTCCCGCAGGCTGCTTGCCACCTCAACTGGGGAGCCAATAACCAGCTGGCCTCACCATACTCATAAAATGCCCCTCGCGAACGACAAAGTTAGCTCACTGCATTCCCCCTTGAAACAAGCTTGAATTCCATCTGTAGCTTCTTCCTCTACACTAACAACTTTGTCATCGGGTCTGTGGAGTATTGTCGGTCCACCCCCAGAGTGGAGTCAAGCAGCCTCTGCCTTTCCATCCAATCAACCTTATTCCTGTGGGCCTTATACAAAATTATCTGCCCACCGACAACCACCTTCAGTGCTTCCCAGAAGGTGGAGGGTGAAACCTCCCTGTTCTTGTTGAATCCTACATTATCCCGATGGCCGAAGCCACCCTTTCACAAAACCCCTTATCTGCCAGGAGCGTTGTATCCAACCGCCAAAGGGGGCGCGAGGCTCGTCTGGTCTCCAAACGCACATCCACATAGTGGGGGGCATGTTCCAATATTAAAATCGCCGCGCACCCAGCCTCCACCATGTCTGGGAGTAATGATTTCCACACCATAAAAATATCTATTCGGGAGTAGACTCTGTGTATGTGCGAGAAGAAGAAAAACTCCCACTCCCTCAGGTATCTAAACCTCCGCGGGTCTACCGCCCCATCTGCTCCATGAACACTGCCAGCTCTTTTGCCATCCCCGAAGGACTTGGGGCTCGACCTATCCATGCTTGGGTCTAATACACAATTGAAATCTCCCCCTGTGATCAATTGATGCAAATCTAGCTCGGACATGGCCACAACACCTTCTTGATAAAGTCCGCGTCTTCCCAATTTTGTGCATTTGCGTTCACTATAACCACCAGAGCGCCTGCAAATGTCCCACTCACTATTACATATCTCCCCCCAGGATCCGCCAAAATACTGGCTGCTGTAAAGGCCATCCTCCTGTTAATCAACATCATCACCCCTCTCGTCCTTGCATCAAAATTTGAGTAGAACACTGGCCCCACCCACCCCTTCCTTCGCCTTGCCTGATCCCTAATCCTCAGATGTGTCTCCTGCAAGAAGATTACATCCGCCTTCAAACTCTTCAAATGGGCAAACACCCGGGAATTTTTAACTGGACTGTTTAATCCCTCGCGTTCCATGTAATCATCCTGACTGGGGCCTATGGGGGCTCCCCTACTAGAATCAACCGTACCCCACCAGTGAGGAAGTCCGACAGGGCCCAAACCTACCCTGATTCCAGGTTCATCCAAGATGGCTGCCTTCACCATCGCAACATCAATCCATGAACAAAGAAACCACCTTAATCACCAGCACTCTAACCTCCCTCTACCCAGTTCCTTCTCCAACCCCCAACCCCTCTCGAGCACCTATTCAACAACCTTCCCCAATCTCCCCCATCAAACATCAAATAAACAATCCACTCAATTCCAAAATGCATTCTCTCTCCCCCTCCCCACCCCAAATAAAGAAAACCCAACCAACCTAGTCTTTTTACCGTAATCCACAAACCCCCCCCCCAGGTAGCCAGCTGCAGCTCTCTCTCCCTCTCCATTCCCGGTAACTAGCATACTGCTAGCAGAGTGACCCTCACTTGGGGAAACGAGGGAAAAAACAAACACCCCAATTTCCCAATCCCACTTTTAATATTGTATATCCTGGAAAGAAAGAACCCATCCCCCTTCGAGAAAGCAAGAAACCCCAACTCCATACTACCATGGAAAAGACCAAACACAAAACAGAAAAGGAAGAAACACAGAAAAAGGCAAGTTACACGAAAACGTAAAGTTCAAAACCCCATGTTTTACAACAACCACAGTCAAATCTCTCCCCGTCCATTTTTTCCCCCAAAAAGTCATTGTCTCGTCCAGTGTGTCAAAATAATGGTCTCTGTATTTATATGTGACCCTCAAGCGAGCCAGGTACACCACTCCGAACCACACCTTGCTCTTGTAAAGTGCCACTTTGGCCTTGTGGACCCATCTCAGCATTTTGCTAGTTCCACCTCGACATCTTGATGAATTCGGATGGCATGGCCCTCCCATCCACTCTCTCACGTGGTCTTCGCCCGCTTTAAAATCTGCTCCTTGTCCAGATATCTATGGAGACGGACTATGACCGCCAGCGGTGGAACCCTGGACCTGAGTTTTTGTCGCAGTGACCAGCTTGCCCGGTCCATCTCTTCAGGGCTCGCAAAGACTTCTCCTCCACTAACTTCCTGAGCACCTTCACCACATACTCTGTGGCATTCAAACCTTCAAAACCCTCCGGTCGCCCAGCAATCCTCAGGTTCTGGCGCCTGGACCGGTTCTTCTGGTCATCTACCTTGGCCTTCAATATCTCGTGGACCTCTGCCAGTAACACTACCTCTGCCTCCAAAAGAGGTCACGATGGTCTGTGACCGCCTCTTCCACCTCCGGAATCGTCGAGCCCTACATTTCCAACCGATGTTCCACCCTATCCAGGATCACTTGATTGGCCATCGCCACCTCAATCACCCTGGACAGGTCCTCCAACATCGCCAGTCTTTGCTTCTTGAATTCCCCCATGAGGAATTCCACTACATTCTCCGTTGTCCATTGGGAGGGCAAAGGCGATAAGACGGGCTTTGCCCTTTTCTCCTCTATGCCACAAGGGTGTTCTGAGTCTGATGAGACTTCAGTCTCATATTGTATCCTTCAGACATCCCACACTGGAGGAGGAACCTCCACCAAGCTAGAGTCACAGACTAGCGTTACAGACTCTCGAGGGTTATGGCAAGGCCTAAAAAACATAAAGGGCTACAAACGAAGCCAAGCAGTATCTCCAGCAGCAGCGCACCCCTCCCCGATGAACTCCATGCATTCTATGCTCGGTTTGGGCAGGTAACCAACGATATGCTGTCGAGTGCTGCAACAGCTCATAACACACCCATGCCCATCGTCACAGCTTCTGAAGTCAGATCGGCTTTGCTGAAAGTGAACCCTTGGAAGGCGACGGGTCCGGATGGGATCCCTGGTCGTGCACTAAGAACCTGCGCGGACCAGCTAGCAGATGTGTTCGCGGACATCTTTAACCAGTCCCTACTCCGCTCCGAGGTTCCCACCTGCTTCAAGAAGTCCACCATCATACCGGTGCCAAAGAAAAAACAGGCAATGTGCCTCAATGACTACTGTCCATTGGCCCTGTCTTCAGTCGTAATGAAGTGCTTCGAGAGGTTGGTCATGAAGCGCATCACCTCCATACTCCCAGAACGCCTTGATCCACTGCAATTCGCATACCGCCGTAACCTGTCCACAGCAGACACCATCTCCCTGGCCCTACACATCCCTAGAGCATCTCGACAAGAAGGACTCCTACATCAGACTCCTGTTTATTGACTACAGCTCCGCCTTCAACACCATAATCCCAGCCAAGTTCATATCAAAGCTGCAAAACCTAGGATTTGGCTGCTCACACTGCAACAGGATCCTCGACGTTCTGACCCACAGACCACAATCAATAAGAATAAACAACAACACCTCCTCCATAATTGTACTTAATACCTGGGCCCGCAAGGCTGCGTACTTAGCCCCCTACTATACTCCTAGTACACACACGACTGCGTGGCAAAACTTGGTTACAACTCCATCTACAAGTTTGCTGACGATACGACCATAGTGGGCTGAATCTCGAATAATGACGAGTCAGAATACAGGAGGGTGATTGAGAACCTAGTGGAGTGGTGCAGCGACAACAATCTATCCCTCAATGCCAGCAAAACTAAACAGCTGGTCATTGACTTCAGAAAGCAAAGTACTGTGCACACCCCTGTCAGCATCAACGGGGCCGAGGTGGAGATGGTTAGCAGTTTCAAATTCCGAGGGATACACATCTCCAAACATCTGTCCTAGTCCACCCACGTCGATGCTACCACCAAGAAAGCGCCGATACTTCCTCAAGAAACGAAGGAAATTTGGGATGTCCACATTAACTCTTACCAACTTTTACAGATGTACTATAGAAACCATCCTATCTGGCTGCATCACAACCTGATATGGCAACTGCTCGGCCCAAGACCGCAAGAAACTTCAGAGAGTCGTGAACACCACCCAGTCCATCATACGAACCTGCCTCCCACCCATTGACTCTATCTACACCTCCTGCTGCATGTGGAAAGCGGGCAGCATAATCAAAGACTCCTCCCACCCTGCCTACTCACTCTTCCAACTTCTCCCATCGGGCAGGCGATTCAAAAGTCTGAGAATACGCATGAATAGACTCAAAAACAGCTTCTTCCCAACTGTCACCAGACTCCTAAACGACCCTCTTATGGACTGACCTGATTAACACTACACCCCTGTATGCTTCACCCGTTGTTGTTGTTATCTAGTTACATTGTGTACCTGGTGTTGCCCTAGTATTTTCTTTTATTTCCTTTTCTTTTCATGTACTTAATGATCTGTTGCGCTGCTCACAGAAAATACTTTTTACTGTACCTCGGTACACGTGACAAAAACAAAATCCAAATCTAATCAACAAACATACCCACTTCCAAAAACTGCACCCATTTATCGGGAGCCATCTTGTGTGCCATGCTCACCTTATAGCCGCCACCGGAAGTCTTTTATTGATTGTCTGTCTGATTGACTCTTTTAAAGTTTAAACTAAGTATACATTTTGGTAAAATTACAAATTACACATCAGATGTACAAGTTTCAATGATTATTTAAAGGTTGTAGGGACAGCAGTTTTTTTTCACAAGATGATATGTGAATGGGTGTTTTTGTTTTGTTTCATTACAGAATCACACGTGCCAATTTTATTATTTGGTTATGAAGATGATGCATACTGGGTGGAGGGGCATGAGTTGGCATAGACAGTATGAGGTGCAATGGGGAGAGTGGGCTGGGAGCATGAGTTAATTGCGGGTGCCATGAAGAGTTGCTGCAAGGCATGGGTTAGGATTGAATTGGAAAGAGAACATGGAAGGACCATGGGGAGACATTTTCAGCTTACCTTTCAAAAGGTTCCTACATTCAGACAGTGGTTCACGACTGCTCTCAACGGCCATGGATCACCAATCATAGAGCTTACCCAACTCCTCAAAAATTGCAGGGCGATAGGATTTACCTGCGCAATGGAGCAGGCTAGGCTTGATACCCACACCCTTGACCCATGCCAGAGAACAGTGGGAGCACTGGGAATGGGGGTGGTGGAATCCCAGAATCTGGTCTCAGAGCTCCGGAGTTATCGTGACTGTGGAAATCTAGGCTCAATTCTCTAATCTGTTCCAAAGGCAATATGAATCCAAGTACTGTTCACATAAACAAATACAGCAGTCACACGCAATAGATGTTCAAACATTTAACTAACTTCTGTGAACCAACCAAGGTGTTAAGTTGTCAAATAGCCAGATTGAAAATACTGGAACCTATATAGATGGGTATCAGGAAGTGCGTTGGCTCAGTTCAACATAAATGCAAATAAACATTATTAACAAGTGAAAGCCACCTAGGAGCAGGGCAACCATATATTATTTCATCACCTGCGGACCTCGTTTTCCCATGCTTTGCAGATTCTCGTCACAAGTATAGAATATGGATTCTAACTCAACCATTTCTTCTTTGTTTTATTCATAGTTGTCCTAATAATAAAAGTATTTATATAAAAAGGATGTTGGATTTTTGGAAGTAAACAACTGCAAGGGAAAGGAGTAAAAAATTAAAATCAAATTTTCCAACACTGAAATGCTCTGTATACAAAGTATTGGAAAATGCTTCTGTTGTTCAGTTGATTTTGCAGATATGCGTCTGCAGCAAATTACATTTGCTGATCATTTAAGTAGTAGTTTGCTTTTGCCAGTAATGGAAACTCTGATTCAAATGAAACTTATGGTATCAGGTGCTATTTCTGTTTCCTCTTCCTTTCACATCTTGCATTGTCAAAATAATTCCCGAGTATGTTGCATTACAATGTTTGTAGAAGTGTTTCTAGTAATTGTGTAATGTTCACTGGTTTAATCCATTGTTATTGAAACATAGAACATAACAGCGCAGTACAGGCCCTTCGGCCCTCGATGTTGCGCCAACCTGTGAAACCACTCTAAAGCCCATCTACACTATTCCCTTATCATCCACATGTCTATCCAATGACCATTTAAATGCCCTTAGTGTTGGCGAGTCCACTACTGTTGCAGGCCGAACAGACTCCGGAATGTGGCGACTAGGGACGTAGTAACTTCATTTGAAGCCTACTTGTGACAATAAGCGGTTTTCATTTCATTTCATTTCCACGCCCTTGCTACTCTCTGAGTAAAGAACCTACCTCTGCCACCTGTCCTATATCTATCTTCCCTCAATTTAAAGCTATGTCCCCTCGTGCTAGACATCACCATCCGAGGAAAAAGGCTCTCACTGTCCACCCTATCCAATCCTCTGATCATCTTGTATGCCTCAATTAAGTCACCTCTTAACCTTCTTCTCTCTAACGAAAACAGCCTCAAGACCCTCAGCCTTTCCTCATAAGATCTTCCCTCCATACCAGGCAACATTCTGGTAAATCTCCTCTGCACCCTTTCCAATGCTTCCACATCCTTCCTATAATGCAGCGACCAGAATTGCACGCAATACTCCAAATGCGGCCGCACCAGAGTTTTGTACAGCTGCAACATGACCTCATGGCTCCGGAACTCAATCCCTCTACCAATAAAAGTTAACACACCATACGCCTTCTTAACAACCCTCTCAACCTGGGTGGCAACTTTCAGGGATCTATGTACATGGACACCGAGATCTCTCTGCTCATCCACACTGCCAGGAATCTTACCATTAGCCCAGTACTCTGTCTTCCTGTTATTCCTTCCAAAATGAATCACCTCACACTTTTCTGCATTAAACTCCATTTGCCACCTCTCAGCCCAGCGCTGCAGCTTATCTATGTCCCTCTGTAACTTGTAACATCCGTCCGCACTGTCCACAACTCCACCGACTTTAGTGTCATCTGCAAATTTACTCACCTATCCTTCTACACCCTCCCCCAGGTCATTTATAAAAATGACAAACAGCAGTGGCCCCAAAACAGATCCTTGTGGTGCACCACTAGTAACTGGACTCCAGTCTGAACACTTCCCATCAACCACCACCCTTTGTCTTCTTCCAGCTAGCTAATTTCTGATCCAAACTGCCAAATCACCCTGAATCTCATGCCTCCGTATTTTCTGCAGTAGCCTACTGTGGGGAACCTTATCAAACGCTTTACTGAAATCCATATACACCACATCAACTGCTTTATCCTCATCCACCTGTTTGGTCACCTTCTCAAAGAACTCAATAAGGTTTGTGAGGCACGACCTACCCTTCACAAAACCGTGTTGACTATCTCTAATCAAATTATTCCTTTCCAGATGATTATACATCCTATCTCTTATAAATCTTTCCAAGATTTTGCCCACAACAGAAGTAAGGCTCACTGGTCTATAGTTACCGGGGTTGTCTCTACTTCCCTTCTTGAACAAGGGGACAACATTTGCTATCCTCCAGTCCTCTGGCACTATTCCTGTCGACAAAGATGACTTAAAGATCAAGGCCAAAGGCTCAGCAATCTCCTCCCTAGCTTCCCAGAGAATCCTAGGATAAATCCAATCCGGCCATGGGGACTTATCTATTTTCACACTTTCCAGAACTGTTAACACCTCATCCTTATGAACCTCAAGCCCTTCTATCTAGTAGTCTGAATCTAAGTATTCTCCTCGACAACATTATCTTTTCCCTGTGTGAATACTGACGAAAAATATTCATTTAGCACCTCTCCTATCTCCTCGGACTCCACGCACAACTTCCCGCTACTGTCCTTGACTGGCCCTACTCTTACCCTAGTCATTCTTTTATTCCTGACATATCTATAGAATTCTTTAGGGTTATCCCTGATCCTACCTGCCAAAGACTTCTCATGTCCCCTCCTGGCTCCTCTTAGCTCTCTCTTTAGGTCCTTCCTAGCTAACTTGTAACTCTCGAGCGCCCTAACTGAACCTTCATGTCTCATCTTTACATAAGCCTCCTTCTTCCTCTTGACAAGTGTTTCGACTGCTTTAGTAAACCATGGTTCCCTTGCTGGACCACTTCCTCCCTGCCTGACACGCAGTAGCTGTTCCTTGAACAAGCTCCACATTTCCATTGTGCCCGTCCCCTGCAGATTTCCTCTCCATCCGATGCATCCTACGTCTTGCCTCATCGTATCATAATTGCCTTTCCCCCAGATATAACTCTTGCCCTGCGGTATATACCTAGCCCTTTCCATCACTAAAGTAAATGTAATCGAATTGTGGTCACTATCACCAAATTGCTCGCCTTCCTCCAAATCTTAACACCTGTCCTGGTTCATTACCCAGTACCAAATCCAATATGGCCTTGCCTCTCGTTGACCTACCTACATACTGTGTCAGGAAACCCTCCTGCACACATTGGATAAAAACGGACCCATCGAAAGTACTCGAACTATAGCATTTCCAGTCAATATTTGGAAAGTTAAAGTCCCCCATAACAACTACCCTGTTGCTTTCGCTCCTATCCAGAAGCATCTTTGCAATCCTTTCCTCTACATCTCTGGAACTTTTTGGAGGCCTATAGGAAACCCCTAACAGGGTGACCTCTCCTTTCCTGTTTTTAACCTCAGCCCATACGACCTCAGTAGACGAGTCCTCAACAAACGGCCTTTCTGCCACCGTAATACTGTCCTTGACTAACAATGCCACCCCTTACCCTCTTTTACCACCTTCCCTGAGTTGACTGAAATATCTAAACCCCGGCACCTGCAACAACCATTCCTGTCCCTGCTCTATCCAGCGGCGAAATTCTCCGTTATCGGCGCAAAGAACGGCGCAAATCCGACTTGCGTCATGCCGCAAAAACCGTCGCGAAGTCTCCGGCCCGAAATGGGCTAGCAACGACGTGACGGGATCCGCGCTTGCTCACGTGGTTCACGCCGTGCAGCGTCATGCACGGCGTGACGGCTCATAAGGATGCGCTGCTCCCCCTCACCCGACCGGAACACCCGACCGGATGGCCGGCCGCCGCTCAGCCCCGAGGTTCCAGTCACGGGATGTGGAGGCGTTCCTGGACGCAATGGAGCAGAGGATGGAGGCCCTGTATCCCGGGCACGGCCGCAGAGTTGCCCCACGCCACAGCCGGCGTCTGTGGAGGGAGGTGGCAGAGGCCGTCACCGCTGCGGCCCTGACACCACGGACAGGCACCCAGTGGCACAAGAAGGTGAACGACCTCGTCAGAGCAGACAGGGTGAGCCTCCCCCCCGCCCCCCCCCCCGCCCGATATCCATATCCCCCTCCCCCATATCCCCCCTCCCCCATATCCCCCCTCCCCCATATCCCCCTCCCCCATATCCCCCCTCCCCCATATCCCCCTCCCTCATCCCCCATATCCCCCCTCCCCCATATCCCCCCCTCCCCCATATCCCCCCTCCCCCATATCCCCCCTCCCCCATATCCCCCCTCCCCCATATCCCCCCCCCTCCCCCATATCCCCCCCCCTCCCCCATATCCCCCCCCTCCCCCATATCCCCAAGTGAATCCAGCCCTAACCTTAACCTCTGCAATACACGGGCAACCGATGGCGTGCATTCATATACCTGTCTAACACTGTTGCCTTTTGCCCCTGCCCCCCCTCCCCCACCCCCCCCCCCCCCCACCCCCCACAGGAGAAACGCGCACACAACACCAGGGAGCATGTGAGGACTGGAGGAGGCCCCGCTGATGAGAGGCCACTGACCAAACTCTAGGAAAGGGCCCTGGAACTGGCTGGCGGACCTGAGGACCGGGAGGTTGCTGATGCAGAGGTCGGGGGCGTACTAGCAAGTGAGCCACCGACAGCCCGTCCCCATATCCTCCCTCCCCTATATCCCCCTCCCCCATTTCACCTGATCACTGCCGGCGTGTCTAACCATGCATGCTTCATTGTGCATCGCAGGAGCAAATGTCGAGGCACCCATCCCCGCAGATGCAGACCGCCCGCAGGATGCCCCTCGGAGGCCACGGGAGACGGAGAGACCCGGACCCTCCGGCATGCGACGCCCGCAGGATGCCCCTCGCACACCACGGGAGACGGAGAGACCCGGACCCTCCGGCATGCGACACCCGCAGGATGCCCCTCGCACACCACGGGAGACGGAGAGACCCGGCCCCTCCGGCATGCGACGCCCGCAGGATGCCCCTCGCACACGGGAGGCGGAGAGACCCGGACCCTCCGGAATGCGACGCCCGCAGGATGCCCCTCGCACACCACGGGAGACGAAGGGACCCAGACTCTCCGGCATGCAACGCTTGCAGGATGTCCCTCGGAGACCACGGGGGATGGAGAGACCTGGAGCAACAGGGAGACGACGCCCCCGTCACGTGCGGGTGCGACGACGCAGGCGTGTGCCACCCAGCGACGAGAGGGGCAGCCACAGGCCCCCGTCACAGCCGAGCCAGGACACCACTACCCGGGACACCCCTACCCGGGACAGCACTACCCAGGAAGACGAAATACCGGGCAGTGACTCAGAGTGGATGGGTGGAGACGAACCCCCACCGCAAAGTGCCATGGACTCAGAGTGGGACGAAGAGCACGACACAACGCCACTGCTGTCACCAACGCCCTCCACCATCGCAGAAACACTCACCACGGTTGGGCACTTTCGTGATTAGGCGTCTGGTACACTCACTGGTGCGCACAACACAGCCGTCCCGGTACAGCAGGTGGAGGTAGGAGCATCAGAGGGGCCGGGCGGTTGGAGGGCAGCCCAGCCGAAGCGAACATCTGCCGCCCAGATGGATCCCGGGTTCCTGGAGTTACCACACCCACCCATAGATCCGATGCAACTACCGACCCGGAGACGAGCGAAGAGGGTGACGGCCGGCTTGCGGCGGCTGCAGTCGCAGGTGGAGAAGTCCACCCGCGTCCAGGAGCTGGGAGTGGTGCCGGTCATACGTGCCACCCAGGCCGACACTGCACGGGAGGCGTCCGCGGTGGAGGCAATGGGTGCGACGGTGTCAGACATGGGGACAGGTTTGCGAGGCCTGGGGCTTTCTGTGCAGGCGGCGTCTGTGGCCCAGGACATGGCTGCCCTCTCACAGGAGGCCATGAGCCAGCGGCAGATGGCAGAGGCGCTCAACGCCATAGCCCAGTCTCTGCAGGCCATGCCCCAGTCTCAGCAGGCCATAGCCCAGTCTCTGCAGGCCATGGCCCAGTCTCAGCAGGCCATAGCCCAGTCTCAGCAGGCCATAGCCCAGTCTCAGCAGGCCATGGCCCAGTCTCTGCAGGCCATCGCTGAGGGCATCGGTGCCATTGGCCATGTGCGAGCCGGCGTCGCACAGTCACAGACAGGGTTTGCCAATCCCCTGGGCTCCATGGCTGCAAACCTGCAGACCCCTGTCGATACCAGCACGGGCCTCCAGGACTGGCCGTGCCAGATGTCGGGGGGGGCGTCGGATGGCCAGTCCGTTCGCATCCCCCACCCATGTAGAGGCCTGGGGGCCATCGGGCACCCCGAGGGAGGAGGAGGTGGTGTGGTCCGTCCCGGGTCCCCCTGTAGGGGAGGTCCCGGTACACCGCGACACCTCGGACCCCCCCCCCTTCCGTCCCAGGTGCATCGGGTGGGCAACGGGCAGGACAGGCTGGCAGCTCGCCATCCCAGTCGCCCGGGCCGCAGCCTGGCCCATCTAGGCCAGGACGCCCCAGGAAACGGCCGCCAAAGGGATCCCGTGTCAGAGGGCAGGAATCACAGGAGTCCACCTCCAGTTCTGCTGTACCGTCTGGGGAACCACGTAGACGTAGTCAAAGGGCCCGTAAGGCCAAACAATTAGACACTGATTAAGTTGGCACGGGTGCAGGGCACAGATGAGTTTTAGGGGCTAGGGCACGTGCATGAACTCCTTTGGTTATTAAAGTCAATGTTACACCTACAGAAGCTGCCTTTGTGCTCTGTCCAAAGCGTGTGGGGGTGTCATGTACGTTGAGCGCAAGTGTGTGTGTGTGAGGGGTGGTCTTACCTCAGCCCCAGGTGAGTCTGCCCCTTCCCCCTGGGCCGCCATCAACATCCTCCCGGGCAGAGGACGGGACCGTGCACTGCAGTGTCACAGCCGCATGCAGGGATGGTCCGGGTGGATGGTGGTACTGTGGCCATGGGTCAGACATAGTCCAACGATGTGGAGCCAGGAGCTCATCGCAGGGCGGGTTGTCACCATCCTCCGTGGCCTGCAATAGACACGCGTCCACCCGCAACTGCGTGAGCCCGGCCGTTGTGCTGCAGGTGGATCGGCATTGGGGGGGGTGGTGTGCATGCGGGTGGGGTGGGTGGGGTTGGGGAGGGGGGTGAGGGTGCTGGGTGGGTGGATGGGTGGGGGGTGTGGGTGGTCGGCTGTTGCCATGGTGTGCGGTCTGTGGCCGTACTACCCGATTCCCACGCCCATCTAGTCAGTGAAGCGGGCGGCTATCAGCCTGTCCTGTGCCCGTTGGGCCAGCCGGTAACAGTGGACAGCCACCCGCCTGTGTCTAGCCCGTCTGCCCTGACCATTGCCCCCATCCCCCTCATCTGGGGAGGACTGCGCCTCTTCCTGCTGCTCCTCCACTCCGCCCTCCTCTGCCTGCGGCACATCGCCCCTCTGCTGGGCTATGTTGTGCAGGACGCAGCACACCACAATGATGCGGCCGACCCTATCTGACCGATACTGGAGGGCGCCCCCAGAGAGGTCCAGGCACCTGAAACGCATCTTCAGCACGCCAAAGCACCCCTCTATCACTCCCCTTGTCGCTACATGGGCATCATTGTAGCGGTTCTCCGCCTCATTGCGTGGCCTCCGTATAGGCGTCATCAGCCACGATCGCAATGGGTAGCCCCTGTCGCCCAGCAACCAGCCCCTCAGCTGGGGATGGCATCCCTCGTACATGCCGGTGATGGATGACCGCGACAACACGTATGAGTCGTGTACACTGCCCGGTTAACGGGCGCAGACGTGCAGGATCATCATGCGGTGGTCGCAGACCACCTGTATGTTCATCGAATAAGTCCCCTTCCTATTGGTGAACACGGCCCTGTTATCTGCAGGTGGCCGCACGGCGACGTGCATCTCATCAATCGCGCCCTGGACCATGGGGAACCCGGCCACGGCAGAGAAGCCCACGGCCCGGGCATCTTGGCTGGCCCGGTCCACAGGGAAGCGGATATAGTGGTGCGCCATGGCATATAGGGCGTCTGTCACTGCCCGGATGCACCGGTGCATCCATGTCTGCGATATGTCGGACAGGTCCCCACTCGGTGCCTGGAATGACCCCGTTGCATAAAAGTTCAGGGCCACCGTAACCTTGATGGACACGGGGAGAGGGTGTCCCCCGCCAGTGCCACGCGGTGACAGGTGTGCCAGCAGGTGGCAGATGTGTGCCACGGTTTCCCGCCTCATCCGGAGTCTCCTCCTGCATTCCCGGTCCGTGAGGTCCTGGTATGACTGCCGGGGCCGGTACACACAGGGCGCCCTCAGGTGCCTCCGTTGCCGTGGGGCCGCGACGTCCTCCTCCCCCTTCTCGTCCTGTCGGTCAGGTGTCCCTCCAGCCTGGGAGGCTGCCGCCTACCGCTCTGCGGCAGCCTGCGCCGCCTCTCTGGCACGCTTCTCCTCCTCCTCCTCCTCCTCATCCAGGGCAACATAGACATTAGCGGCTGCCGCCACGGCGGCCAACATCGCTGGATGATCGGAAAACATGACGGCCTGGTGGGGGGGGGCGGGAACAACGATATGGCATCATTGCCCATACCCCCTCCTCCCCCCAGCCAGGTGGCATGGACCGCATGGGTCCAACTGCTGGAGGCTGGCACCTGGCCAGGTGGACCAACTCACTTGCCCTCGCACCCCCCCCTCCCCGGCACGGACCCCCCCAACCCCCCCCTCCCCGGCACGGACACCCCCATCCTCCTCCCCTGCACGGACCCCCCCATCCTCCTCCCCGGCACGGGCCCCCCATCCTCCTCTCCGGCACGGACCCCATCCTCCTCCCCGGCATGGTCCCCCCCATCCTCCTCCCCGGCACAGACCCCCCATCCCCCTCCCTGGCACGGACCCCCCCCATCCTCCTCCCCGGCATGGACCCCCCCCCATCCTCCTCCCCGGCACGGACCCCATCCTCCTCTCCGGCACGGACCCCCCCATCCTCCTCCCCGGCACGGACCCCCCATCCTCCTCCCCGGCACAGACCCCCCCCCCCCCATCCCCCTCCCCGGCACGGTCCCCCCCATCCTCCTCCCCGTCTCGGACCCCATCCCCCTCCCCGGCACGGACCGCCCCCATCCTCCTTCCCGGCACGGACCCCCCCTCCCGGCACTCCCCCGGAGCCCAGCCCACTCTAACCACCCCCCAGGCCGTCACCCACCTCCACGCTGGTCGGCGTGAACCTGGAGCACAGGTTGACGCCGATTAAAAGGAGGTTTGATTTACGTCGACGTGACCGGTCATCACGTCGACGGGACTTCGGCCCATCCGGACGGGAGAATATCGGCAGGCCCAAAATCGGCTGCCTTGCGCCCACCCGTGCCATTCTCCGACGTCAGTGGCGCCATTAACGTCCCGCCGTCTTTTCTCCTTTCGGAGACTTCGGCAACCGGCGGGGGCGGGATTCACGGCGGCCAACAGCCATTCTCCGACCCGCTGGGGGGTCGGAGAATGACGCCCCATGTCTCCGAAATGGCCACAACATCGAAGTCCCAGGTACCAACCCATGCCGCAAGTTCACCTACCTTATTCCGGATGCTCCTGGCATTGAAGAAGACACACTTTAAACCACCTTCCTGCCTGCCAGTACACTCCTGCAACTTTGAAACCTTACTCATGACCTCACTACTCTCAACCTCCTGTATACTGGAGCTACAGTTCAGGTTCCCCAGCCCCTGCTGAACTTGTTTAAACCCTCCCGAAGAGCATTAGCAAATTTCCCCCCCAGGATATTGGTACCCCTCTGGTCCAGGTGTAGACCGTCCCATGTGTAGAGGTCCCACCTACCCCAGAATGAGCCCCAATTAAGCAGCAATCTGAAACCCTCCCTCCTGCACCATCCCTGTAGCCACGTGTTCAACTCCTCTCTCTCCCTATTCCTCGTCTCGCTAGCACGTGGCACAGGTAACAACCCAGAGATAATAACTCTGTCCTAGATCTAAGTTTCCACCCTAGCTCCCTGAATTCCTGCCTTACATCCCTATCCCTTTTCCTACCTATGTCGTTGGTACCTATGTGGACCACGACTTGGGGCTGCTCCCCCTCCCCCTTAAGGATCCCGAAAACACGATCCGAGACATCACGGACCCTAGCACCTGGGAGGCAACACACCAACCGCGAGTCTCTCTCGTTCCCACAGAATCTCCTATCTATCCCCCTAACTATGGAGTCTCCAATGACTAATGCTCTGCTCCTCTCCCCCCTGCCCTTCTGAGCAACAGGGACAGACTCTGTGCCAGAGACCTGTACCCCATGGCATGCACCTGGTAAGTCTCCCCCCCCCCCCAACCGTATCTGAAGCGGTATACTTGTTACTAAGGGGAAGGACCACAGGGGACCCCTGTACTGTCTGCTTCCTCCCAGCCCCTCTCATCGTCACCCATCTATCTTTATTCTTCGGAGTAACTACATCCCTGAAGCTTGTCTATGACCACCTCTGCCTCCCGAATGATCTGAAGTTCATCCAGCTCCAGTTCCAGATTTGTATTTACCAATTTTGAAGGAATTTTCAAGTGTTACCTGCTTTTGAGTAGTCCAATTTTTGATGAAATGATTTATATTATATAATCTTTTCCAATGTACTCTGCAATAGGATGAATTGCATTCCCTGTGTCACCACTTTGTGAGCAAAGGAATCTTACTGAGAAAAATGGACACAAAAATGGTCTCCCTCAAAAATTGGGATTGCGAATTTGCCATCTCGTAACTGAATATAGAGAAATATTATCGAATATTATCAAATATGGCATGCGGTATGGTTTAAGCCGGTGTCTTTCCAAACTTTTTTTCCCCACTTTTGCCAACCGGCTGACCTATGGGACCCAAACTGGTGACACACGTTGGCTGACCTTCGTGACACATGCCACGTTCGCTTACCTTTAATGTGAATGGTAAGCCTGCTTGGTCCTCACAATCTCACTTGAATCAGGCTCAAAGGAGGAGAGGACAATGCACATATCAGGTGCAAACGTCAGCCCATTTGTTTGTGCTGTTTTCATCGTTATAAAAACGGAAAATCCAACCTCGCACATGTAGGGCATCATGAAGGGAAATAGCAATAAAATGTGTGTTTTTCTTAGCACTGGGAGATGCTACTCGAGAATGCTTACAGCCTCATGGGCTTTTAGCGTGTTTTTAATGTGGTATCACAGGTCAGCTAGAGTAGCATAAGTCTTTTCATTTGGAATCAGCTATAAGTTAATAACTGACTCTGGGACGGGTCTCAACATCAAAAGGAATTTTTGACCTACCACTTCTCTTTCAAAATCTGAAACTTCTACTCCATGCTTCTAACACACATGAACTTTGCATCCCTATTTCCATTTGCAGAATTGACAAAACCTTGGGGTGTATTCTACGCTTGCCCAGAAGCGTGTTCATCGGCGCCGCGCCGTCTCTGGCAGCGGGATTCTCTATTCCCACCGCCGGCTATTGGGATTTCCCATTGTGACCGCCCCATGCCAATGAGAAATCTGTGGGTGGCGGTGTGCTGCCGGCAGAAAAGAGAATCCCGCCGCCGGAGAATTTACTCCCATACTTCAAGAAATCATCTTTATACAGCTTTGTTGCCGATTAACTTTCTTCTTTGTAGACCGTTAACCAGAGGCCCTGGAGCTCTGTGCAGAGCTAACAATAGCACTGCTTTGTCCTGTCCTGGACTCTCCAGGGCAGCTCTCTCCAGCAGATTTTGTTGTGAGATCCTGTCCAGTAGGTACAATGCCTATTTGAGTCTCTGACCATCTCTTAGTTTTAAGAAAAGAATCCATCTTCACAGTCCTGGAGAATGGAAGCAACTCTGCTCCGTGATTTGGGTCCAAAAACACATACAAGGCGCTTGACGTCAAGTGTGTTTGCAGGGCGCATGACTTGCACTCAGCTGCCAATTCTGGCTGGAAACCTGCATACAGCCTAATTTATTTTCATTTAAAAGGCGGCAGCGACTGCCATTCTCAGTATAAAAGCCGGAGCGGCCGTTGGGTGCTTCTTCCAAGATCGGGACTACCGTGGGAGCAGCGCAACTGATCGTTCTGCCACCCTTCCAACACACGCGAGTCGTGACCCTCACTTTGAAAAGGCCTGGTTTAAGCTATACCAAGGAAGAATGCAGATTCGATCCTTGATTTATGGTGCATTAGCTGGAGCAGTGATGAATGCATGACAACAGATGTCAGGCTAGATGAGAGAAATATTGCCTTTGGAATAAGCAATGGATGTCCATCTGATTCTCAGCTTCCAAATTTAACACCTACAAAATACACACCCCATTTCATCTTTAGTTACTTAACAAAATGTGGGGAGTGTTGGTCCCCTAGACAAGAACAAAATATTTGATCTGCTTTATTACCAGAATGTGTTTTTTTCCCAATGTACCAATTGTTCTGATGTTTGTGATTTTAGGTCATGTAGATGCTGGTAAAAGTACTTTAATGGGCCATCTACTTTACCTTCTGGGAAAGGTAAACAAACGTATTATGCACAAATATGAACAAGAATCGAAAAAAGCAGGAAAAGCCTCGTTTGCCTTTGCTTGGGTCCTGGATGAGACGGGTGAAGAAAGGGAAAGGTATATGTTTGTAATTGTTTTTCTAATTACTGTCTGATTCCTTACATTTGTTCAGCAGCCATAAGACTTTAGGAACTTTGAAAAAGCATGCCTCTCCCCACCTACATGTCCCCATCAGGTTCTCTCATCTCCCACTGTAAGTTTGGAGAAATGTAGGGAAAAGCTTTCCAGAAATGGTTTAAACACTGATCGCAAAAGTTATGGGGTGAGAGCCGGAGAACTTCCATGAAATTTCCAGGTGTTTTGTGTTTTTGCAATGCAAGGTTCCCCAGGCAATGGTCATCCCCTTGCAACATTCCCTTTAGTTTTCTTTTGTGTGAGCCAGTGATTTATTTAAGTGTGTGGCCCTTTAAACATTTTTGTTCACTGTGCATGCATGGTAACTTAGAGGCCAACATGCAGAGACTCTCGGGTTGCGGCTGCAGAGCTTACAGGGAACATTGTTACGTGGTCCAAGAACCTTGCCCAAGAATCCAATATTCACTTGGGGACGTCATGGATCAGGTTCATCCTTATCTGCTGAGCCTATGAGAGCACTTCCAAAGATTATAATCAGGAAAGGAAACCCTCACCTAACCCAGGGAGCGAAGGCCATTTGTGCCTTCCCTTGACCAAGGATCAATTCAATCAGCACAGACTGGAACTGGACTTTCCTATTTCAATTGGACCAGTGCTCAGTGGATAAATTGAGGTGTTGGTCAGCAACGTTTGAGAAGTTAAATGTATTGGGAGTTTTGTGGGGAGAGCCACTAATTTAGTTTGCTCCAGGCCAACGGAGTGGGGCTGCCCCACAATGGGAAACCCCATTGACCGGCCGGCGTAACGGAGCATCCCGCCAGTGGGGCAAAATAGAAATGTGGCGCGGCGGGACGGAGAATCCAGCCCCAGTTTTTTCCTCTGGAACATGGTTCATATCTAGTTCAGCTTGACAAAATGAAAAGCTTAATTCTCTGCTAAATGTAAAGAGCTAACGCCAACAAGGTTTCAGTAGTCTCAGTCAGTTCCCAGGAGCATGAATGCACAATACAATATTGCTGCTATTTGGTGCTAAATTCATATTCTCCCTTAGAGAAGTTGCAATGTAAATAGTGTGGGTAAATAGAAACAGGTGCAGTAGTGGGTTGTATTCTGAGGTTGGGGTTGAGATCAGACCAGTGACAACTGTGAGTACTTGGTGGGTGAAAACCTTGGGTGCCTTAAGTGGAATTCCATATCTCGCATAAATGGACTAAATATAACTTGTACCGCAATGATGCATAAATGGAGTATTGTGTTCAGATAAAAGATAAAAATGTCCATTCTGATATTTTCAGAGGTGTAACAATGGATGTTGGAATGACAACATTTGAAACAAAGACCAAAGTGATCACACTAATGGATGCACCAGGTCACAAAGACTTCATTCCAAACATGATTACAGGTGCTGCACAGGTAAGGAGAAAAATGTTTCTGACACTGTACCATCCAGCAAATTTATATTAGAATTTAGATAGGTTTGTGAGAATTGAAATCACACTCCAAAATATAAGGTCCAGTGTGTCAACTAATGTATTTTCACTGGTATTTGAAATCATTAACCTCAAAGGTATTTTAAAGTATTTGATCATGACTGTCACTAGAATGGTGGTGATCATAAGAAATAGGAGCAAGAATAGACCATTCAGCCCATCGAGCCTGTTCCACCATTTGGTAAGATCATGGTTGATCTGATTGTGGCCTTAACTCCATTTCCTTGCCTGCTGCCCATAGCCTTTGGCTCCCCTTGTCAACCAAAAATCTGTTTTACTCAGTCTTGAATACGAGTCAGGCTCTGTTGTTCTCTGGAAGAGAACTAAGCACTTATCAGTCTTCTGAGAGAAGGATTTTCTCCTCATCTCTGTCTAAATGGAGATTATTTTTAAACCATGTCCCTCAGTTCGAGATTCCATCACATTGCACTACAGCCTATCCTACTTTTGATCAAATAACTCCTAATGCTCATGTTTTTCTCTCAGTTTGTTTCAATGGGAGCCCTAGATTTCTGTCTGTTTCTGTTGGTGGTGAGCAGTATTTGAACCCTTAAACATAAAGTGCCTCATTTCCCTTTCCAAGTTTAAACCATCTGGGTCAAAACCTGCTCCTTCCTGAGCTCATTCCCGGTCTCCCTGTGGTACAGTATTCGCAATTTCTCCTCTTCACGCCACAATTGTCTTACCACTTAATTTTTGGTGCAGGTTTGTGTTTTTGGCGCACTTAATTACCAGCTCTACTTTCAATTATTTTATTCAGTCAATGTCTAAAATGAAGAATTGACCTGGAGCTAAAATACACTGTTCATGTCAGGTCAGTAAGCCGGTGACCAGAAGTATAAATTTACGGTCAGCACCAAATATTGGTCAGGAGAAAAATAATTATGCAAGCGGCTTTTAGAACGTGGAACACATGAAAGAGTGGTATAAGCCAAACTCCTCATCGTGGCTTTAGCAGGAAAGTGGATGAATAGCTGCACAAAATTTAAAAGGCATGGGTAAAGGTAATGGAAATAGAACTAAGGTCTTTCTGAGAACCAGCATCCGTAGATTCATGACCTCCTTCTGTGTTATGCAGTGCTACGATTCTGTAACTATCTTTCTTCAGTGTGGTACTGCTTTGCTTTTTTTAAACTGAAATAGGTGTAAAATTCAATATGGCTGCTTGTGCGATTCTGTGTAGATTTGGTTGAGCTGTGAGGTCTAGTCTATTCCAATCATAAATTAGCAATTTTATTGACTTGCTGCAGTATTACATAGATTATAAATACATTTAATAGTAATATAGGCCCAATTTAAGCCCTGTGCATCCAGTGAAAACTAGGGGCTAGTTTAGCACACTGGGCTAAATAACTGGCTTGTAATGCAGAACAAGGAAGCAGCACGGTTCAATTCCCGTACCAGCGTCCCCGAACAGGCACCGGAACGTGGCGACTAGGGGCTTTTCACAGTAACTTCATTGAAGCCTACTTGTGACAATAAGTGATTATTATTAGGGAGTTGAGTGCCTATAATAGCAATAGAATTCTTGCCATTATGTTTCCATCTGCTACCATTTCAAACGTGCAGTTTTCAGAGTCACATGGCTTTTTAAAAAGTGGTTTTGACAAAGAGTCATTCAGACTCGGAACTTTACTCCCTTTTCTCTCCACAGATGCTGTCAGACCTGCTGAGATTGTCCAGTATTTTCTGTTTTGTTGGCTTTTTAAAAATTAATTCCTGGGATGTGGACTTCACTGACCAGGGTGCATTTATTGCTCATCCTTAATTGCCCTTGAAAAGGTAGTAGTCCTTGAACCGCTGTAGTCCTGGTGTAGGTATACCCACAGTGCAGTTAGAAAGAGATTTCCAGGATGTTAGCCCAGCGACAGTGAAGGAATGACAATATAGTTCCAAGTCAGGATGGTGGGTGGCTTGGAGAGGAACTTGCAGGTGGTGATGTTCCCATGCACCTGCCATTTGCCCCTAGATGGTAGTGGTTGCGGGTTTGGAAGAGGGTGGCTGAGGAGGCTCGGTGAGTTCCTGCAGTGCATCTTGTAGATGATAAACACTGCTGCCAGTGTTCGTCAGTGGTGGAGAGAGCGAGTTTGTGGATCAAGCAGACTGCTTTGCTTGTGTGGTGTGAAACTCCTTAAGTGTTGTTGGGAGCTGCACCAATCCAGGCAAATGTGGAGAGTACTCTATCACGTGCCTGTCTTGTGCCATGTAGATGGTGGGCAGGCTTTGGGGAGTCAGGAGGTGAGTTACTTGCTGCAGTATTCCTAGCTTCTGATCTGTTCTTGTAGCCACCCTAATCCTGGTCAGTGGTAACTTTCGGATGTTGACAATAAGGGATTCACTGATGGTAATACCGTTGAATGGCATAGGGTGATGGTTAGATTCTCTCTTGTTATGGCCATCAGATCATAAGAAATAGAAACAGCAGTAGGTCTGCTCCAATAGGATCATGGCTAATCCAACATTCCTCATGTCCACTTTCCTACTCTTTCCCTCGTAACACTTCATTTCCTTACTGATCAAGAATCTATCTAAGCCTTAAATACACACAAGGACTCTGCCCCACAGCTCTCTGTGGCAAGGTGTTCCAAAACCTCTCAACCCTCCGAGAGAAAAAAATCCTCCTCATCTCAATCTTAAATTGGTACTCCTTTATTCTGAGATTATGCCCTCTGGTCCGTGACTCTCCCATGAGGGGAGACATCCTCTCCGCATTTGCCCGGGCATGTCCCTGAAGAATCCACCTCTCATTCCTCTAAATTCCAATGAGTAGAGTCCCAACCTGTTTAACCTTTACTCAGAAGACAATCCCTCCATATCCGGGATCATCTTAGTGAACTTTCTTTGAACTGCCTCCAATGAAATAATATCTTTTCTTAAATAAGGGGAGCAAAATTACTCACAGTGCTCCAGATGTGGTCGCACCAGTACCTTGTACAGGTGCAGCAAGATTTCCCTACTCTTATACACCAAAACTCTTGAAATAAGGGCCGACATTGCATTTGCCTTCCTGATTACCTGCTGCACCTGTGTGCTAGATTTCTGTGTTTTGTGCTCAAGTACCCCAAGTCCCTTTGTGTTGCAGCTTTCTGCAGCTTTTCCCCATTCAAATAGTACTCTGTTCTTTTGTTCTCCCTTCCAAAATTAACAACTTCACAATTTCCCACATTATACTCTTTTGCCCATATACCGGGAATAGCAGGAAAATGGCACCAAATCAGAATGCTCACTTGGATAGCTGGTGCAGACATCATGTGCTGAATAACCTCTTTCTGCACTGTAACATTTCTGTGATTCTGGGAGAACCTTTACACAGTGTTGGTCAATGGGACAGAGTCTTACGATCAATCAGTGCATATTTAACTTTTTAAACCGCATCTAATTATGATAGTTCAATATAGCTATGATGAAGTGGGCGATGAGGGGGCTGGAGGGGCGGCGTGGGAGCAGCTGGAGGTGGCGTCATGTAGAGGTACTAGTCTGGGAGCTTTGATAATGGCTCCTTTGCTGTTCTCGCCGACCCGTTACTCCACAAGTCCGGTGGTGGTGGCGACAATGCGGATCTGGGGACAGTGGAGGAGGTACACGAAGGTGGAGGGAGCGTCGGTCTGGACCCCGATATGTAAGAACCACAGGTTTGTCCCGGGTGGGATGGATGGTGGGTTCCAGAGCTGGCAGAGGACAGGCATCAGAAGGATGGGAGATCTGTTCATAGACGGAAGATTTCCCAGTTTGAAGGCGCTAGAGGACAAATTTAATCTGCCACCAGGAAACGCCTTTAAATATCTGCAAGTACGAGCCTTCCTGAAAAAACAGGTAGTGGCCTTTCCGACGCTGCTGCCACTGAGGATACAGGACAGGGTGGTCTCCGGCACCTGTGTGGGGGAGGGGAAGGTGTCGGATATCTACCAGTAACTACAGGAGGCGGAGGAAACCCCGGTGGAGGACCTCAAGGGCAAATGGGAGGAGGAGCTAGGTGAGGAGTTGGAAGCGGGCCTGTGGGCAGAGGTCCTGGGCAGGGTTAATTCCTCCTCATGATGTGCCAGGCTCAGTCTAATTCAATTTAAGGTGGTCCACCGGGGGCACATGACGGCAGTGACAATGAGCAAGTGTTTTGGGGTAGAAGACAGTTGTATGGGGTGCAAGGGCAGCCCTGCAAACCACGTCCACATGTTTTGGGCATGCCCGGAGCTTAGAGAGTTCTGGCAAGGGTTCGTGAGGGCAATGTCCAAGGTAGTTAACACACAGGTGGTGCCGAGTCCAGAGATAGCGATCTTTGGAGTGTCAGAAGACCCGGGAGTTCAGGGGGCGAAAGAGGCCGATGTCTTGGCCTTTGCCTCCCTAGTAGCCTGAAGACGGATTTTATTAATGTGGAGGGACTCGAAGCCCCCGAGTGTAGAGACTTGGGTTAACGACATGGCTGGATTTCTCAGCCTCGAGAAAATAACGTTTGCCTTAAAAGGGTCTACGCTGGGGGGGGGAGGGGTGGGGTGGGGTGAGTGCTTCATTGGCATGGTGTGGGAAGACTGAGTCGCGTGGGGTAATGTCTATTTAATTGTTATTGTATATTCTCTTTTTGCAGTCTATTTAATTGTTATTGTCTATTCTCTTTACACTATGTTAATGTTCACTCTCGTTTGTTTTGTTATTATTGTTACTACTGTTTTATTATGAAAAGTTCTGCAAAACCTTAATAAAAATTCTTTTAAAAAAAATATTGATAGTTGAAGGTGGAAAGAGTTTTCAGACTTGCCTGTCAAAAGATTCAGAATTCCACAGCAGTCTTCCCCCAAAATTCACAAATTGACTTACTTAAAGTGATTCCCACAGTCTTCAAGAACCCACCTGCTTCAATAAAATAGCAACCTTTTTAAAAAATATATTTTTATTCAAGACATTTTCATATAATCAAAATTTAATAAACAGAATACAAATTATAAACAACCAATACCGGCTCCCCCAATATTGCCCCCTTCTCCCATCCTGCCTTCCCCCATTTTAACCCCCTTACCCCCCCCCACACACACACACACATTCTCTTCCCCATTCCTGACATCTCAATCCGCCTTTAAAAAAAAGCGCTTCCACCTCCGTGTGAATCCATTGACTGACCCCCTTAGGACAAAACTTGACCTTCTCCAGCCTCAGATATTCCACCAGGTCACTCACCCACACTCCCGCTTTTGGCGGCTCCAAGCCCCTCCACCCGAGCCAACTCCGTCTCTGGGCTATCAGGGAAGTAAAGACCAAAACATCGGCCTCTCTCACCCTGTGAACTTCCGGGTACTCTGACACCCTGAATATCACCACCTCTGAACTCGGGGCCACCTTCACCCCCAGCACCTTGGACATCACGTCTGCGAACCCCTGTCAGAAACGCCTCAGCTTCGAACATGCCCATAACATGTGGGCATTAATCATTCCCCCCCCCCCCCCCCATGCACAGCCCACATTTATACTCAACCCCCTCAAAAAACCTATTCATCCGTATTACCGTCAGATGTGCCCTATGAATTACCTTAAACTGAATGAGGCTTAACCTCAACACGATGAGGATGGATTCACCCTCCACAGGGCCTCAGCCCACGTCCCGGCCTCCACCTCCCCTTCCAGCTCCTCTCACTTACCCTTTACGTCCCCCACCAGCGCTCCCTCCTAGTCCAACAACTCCTTGTAGACCTTGGGACACCTTCCCCTCCCCTATCTCATCCTTCGAGATATCTTATCCTGCAACCCCATGAGCAGCAGTCCAGGAAAGAACGGCACCTCTCTCTTTACAAAATCGCAGACCTGCAGTTGTCTGAAACCATTCCCCCTGGGCTACCCACACTCTTCCTCCAGGTACTCATCTATGAACAGATCGGCAAATCGCTCAATCCCTGCCTGCCACCATCCCCGAAACCTCGCATCCAAACCCCCACCCCCGGCGCAAACCTATGGATGTCGCAGATCGGTGCTCACACCGAGGCACCGTCCAGTCCCAAATGCTGCCTCCACTGCCCCCACACCCCGAAGTTCGACATCACTACTCGGCTCACCGGTGTGCCTGGTTGGCCAGAACGGCAGAGCCGCTGACAACAAAGCCCTTAAACCTTTTCCCCGACATAAATGTCGCCTCCATCTGACCCCAGCCCGACCCCTCGACCCATTTCCTAGTCATGGCGATGTCCGCTACCTTGGAGGAGTTCATCGTAGTGTTAATGTAAGCCTACTTGTGACAATAAAGATCATTATTAAATTACAGTACATACCTCTTCATTCACCTGAGGAAGGAGCAGTGCTCCGAAAGCTAGTGTTTGAAACAAACCTATTGGACTTTAACCTGGTGTTGTAAGACTTCTTACTGTGCTCACCCCAGTCCAACACCAGCATCTCCACATCATTATTAAATTAGGGAGGAAAACAACATGTATACTGTAAAGTATATTTTATTCACTATTTTTCACACTGTAAAGTCAGATATTAATTGTCAAATATATCTTGGAACTATCAAAACACAGTATAGATGGAATAAGTTACTCAGCAAGTTAACTGATTGCCAATTGACACCTTGGGCGGGATTCTCTCAGCCTGGGGCAGGGCTGGAGAATCCCTGCGACCGGGCCACGCGGTTCTCTGCAGTGGAGAATCGGCGCCATTGGTGGTTGGCGCGGCGCCGGTCGCGGACCGCTCTACGTGGCCGGCATTCCGATTCTCGGCCCGGGATGGGCCAAACGGCTGCAGTTAAAATGCTGAGTCCCGCCGACCACACCTGCTCGCAGCTGGCAAGAACTCTGCGTGCAAGGGTCAGGTGGCGGCCTGTGTGGGGGTGGGGGGGGAGGAAGGCTCCAACCCGGTTGTGGGGTGTGGGCCTCCAATGTGGCCTGGCCTGCGATCGGGGCCCACTGATCGGCGGGCCAGCCTCTCTGTCCCCGGCCTCTTTTTCTACGCGCCGGCAACTGTATTCCTGTGCCATGTTTCATCGGGACTGGTGCGTTGAAGGAGGCCACGCGTTGGTGCCAGCACCACTGCGCATGTGCAGATCCCGCGGCGCACAGTTCACGCCGGGATCAGCAGCTGGAGTGGTCAGAATTACTCCTGGCAGCGGTCCGTTCACACTGTCGCGTTTTACGCCGTTTACGACGGCATGGACACTCTGCCGCGGGATCGGAGAATCCCGCCCTATGTCCCTGATTCCTGCTGTTGTGTCAACTTCATGATCACCTGGTAAGGTCAGTGTTAACAAGAGTAGCTGGTGGATGAGAGAGTCCATTAGATATTAGTGTTGTGCTCACCTTTCAGTCTTCTCAAAAGTAGAACATTGGACAACTACTCAGCCAGATGAAATTGCGGAGTTGAGTGTGCATTAGCTTTCCCATTTGCCACTTTTGGTGCATATATTATTTACAAACATTTTGTGTTCAAGGATTTATATTCAGTCAATGAAGTTCGGATAACAACATTAACTATGCCCTCATATCATTTGATGCCATTGTCACCCTTTGATCTTTATGTATATCCTTTTATCCGTTCTAAAGTCACCGATGTCCTTTGCCTATTTATTTCACAAATTATTCGGAAGCCCCTCAACGTCTTTTGTCCATCCAGTAAGACTTTGAAGGCACCACCTAGCTGCTTCTAATTATTTCTTAAAAGATTCCAGGTTTTTGTTTCTGCTTCTCTTTCTAGCATTCATTAGAATTTAGTAATTTTAAATTTGTAATTTGTTAGTTTGAATTTGTATCCCACTTGTGGTTTAATTTAAGGTAATTAAAGTAATATTGAAGATAAACTTTTTTCATTTATTTTTTAATTATTCTATAAGGTTATCTCTCGCCTTCCTTCTTTCCAGATCACGTATGAAAGTTATTTCAGTGTGAAGATTCTTACTTTCACATATCATAGAATCATAGAATTTACAGTGCAGAAGGAGGCCATTTGGCCCACTGAGTCTATCCCGGCCCTGAAAGAGCACCCTACCTAAGCCCACACCTCCACCCTATCCACATAACCCAGAAACCTACCTAACGTTTGGACACTACGGAACAACTTAGCGTGACCAATTAACCTTATCCGCACATCTGGACTGTGGGAGGAAACCAGAGCACCCGGAGGAAACCCACGCAGACACTGGGAGAACGTGCAGACTCCGCACAGACAGTGACCCAAGCCGGGAATTGAAGCCGGATCGCTGGCGCTGTGAAGCAACAGCGTCCACTTCAAGCTAAGTTGGGCAGTTCATGGAGGTTCTTGCATCCATTCCACAAGGATGCTCTGGCCAGTGAAGAAGAATATCATAGAATTTACAGTGCAGAAGGGTATATATATATGGGAGCCTTTCCCACCCCTCTGCTCACCTTAAGGATCCCTATCCAATATCACACTGACATTCCTTTTGTGTATGTCCATCTCTATCCTTAGCCAGAGCAATATTACCAAATATTTAAATCTTTTCTCTGGCTTGTCAAGGCACTTAGTGCATCCTGTTCTACTCCTTTCAGCCTATCTAATTGGTTTTGCAAAATAAAACAAATTTGAAAATATCATAAAAACAAAAATCACTGAAAAGTTGACATTTAATAAAATCTTCAAAATGTTTTATATGTTTTATAAAATGTTTGAAAAAAAGTGTTTTTCTTAAGCCAGGACATTTAACTAAAGTGAACTTTGTATTTTTAATTTTCTTCCTCAACTCCAGGCTGATGTAGCAATTCTAGTTGTAGATGCAAGCCGAGGAGAATTTGAGGCTGGATTTGAGGCTGGTGGACAGACTAGAGAGCATGCATTGCTAGTTCGTTCGCTTGGCGTAACACAGTTGGCTGTTGCTGTTAATAAAATGGATCAGGTAACTCTAATGAGTCAATGTCTAACACCTTACCTCAATTCAGTTTATACCACAGTTTCCTGTGTCTCACGAGAAAATGGTTTGTTCATCTAACGGTGACAGTTTTTGGTTGGCATTGCAGGTGAATTGGCAACCTGAAAGATTTAAAGAGATATCGAATAAACTTGGACATTTCTTGAAGCAAGCAGGTTTCAAGGTAAGATGTCCATATATAGTGAGGCTGCCATATTCCATTTTTCTCTATCGCAATACAAAGTAATTTGTCAGATAAACATGCATAACTTGTACGTTAGGAAATTAAATGTCTCACATTTTAACGGCACTGCTGACTAGTGCTTTCATTATAAATCCCAATTTAACGTCACATTGTAAGATGCTCCCTTTTTGAGTCATGCGAGAGAACTAAACAGTAAAATTCAGTTTCTGTGGCAGCAGTGAAAACAGAAGACATGAATGATGGTTTAAAAACACACAAAAACAAAGCACATAGAAAGGTTTTGATTTTCTTAATTACAAATATTTAAAGTATATTTCGATGACTTATCCTCTATTGAAGTGTTTTGCTACTGCTGATCTATTTTTAAGATAAATAATACCAAGTGCAAATTGGCATTACATTCCACCCTTGAATGGAATTTAGCCATTAGTCTGTCAGATCTTTTTTCATTGCGCAATGAAAGGATTAGTGTCACAATAGGAATATTTATATTACTTTCTATGTATGTTAATTTTCTTAATTTTAATGTGTTTTTTTAATGAATTGCGATAAAGCAAGTAGTTGAACAGGAGGTGCTCCTCTTCATCACGAAGATTGCAACCAAGAACCCGTGCTCCAAAAATGTAAAATCTGCAGTGTATAATCTCTGGACTTCTGCCTTTATTAGGATTCTGATGTCGCTTACATCCCTACAACGGGACTGAATGGCGAGAATCTAATCACCAGAAGTCAAGTACCTGAACTCAAAGTCTGGTACAATGGACCTTGCCTGTTGGAGCAGATTGGTCAGCATCATGTGATACTTTATTTCCTCTTTCATTCTATTTATAATTGTTTTATAATTTATTAGATTAATGCGATCATTAATTTCAATGGGGAATGCAATTACATTAAGATTATTTGTTAAATATAATCATTCATTTCAAGTGGGTACATTAATGGCTGTATCTACTTCAATATTTCTTTTTCTTTTAGACTTTTTCAAGTCACCACAAAGACCGGTGGAAAAGCCATTTAGATTGTGTGTGGCTGATGTTTTTAAAGGTTTGTGTTTAAAAGTTTAATGCTTTACTTGTCCCATTGATTTTATCCTATGGAACACATCTGTATGCACTATAAGTTTGCTGTTCCGTGACTCAGTTGGTAGCACTCTTGCCCATGAAGAAAATCATGGATTCAACTCCCACTCCAGAGACAATAATCCTGGGTGAAACTCCAGTGCAGTACTGAGAGAGTGCTGCACTGTCGGATGTGCTATATTTCTTTAAACTGAACCCCTTGGACCAAAAGAAATCCTATGGCATAATTTCGAAGAACAGTGGGGAGAGTTATCCCCAGTGACCTGGCCAATATTTATCCCTCAATCAGCATCACTATAACAGAATATCTGGTCAGTATGTTGTTTGGGGAAGCTTTTGTGTGCAAATTGACTGCTATTTTGTCCAATGTTACAACAGTGACTGCATTTCAAAGGCACTTAATTGACTGTAATTCTTAAGGTGGTCTGAGGTTCTGAAACGTGCTGTATCACATCTGTCTTATCTTCCCAATATCTTTTGCATAACATTAGGTTAGTCACTTTACCTTTCAAGTTATTTTCTAAGTTTTCATTATGAATCTTTTACCTCACCTTGCGAAGTTTTCAGCCAATATTAGCAGCTTTTTAAAATGTCCAGAGCAAATTGTAGTCTGGACGCATTGTTTTCTGGGCTGGAATTCTCTTGCTGTTGGGATTCCCTTTTCCAGCTGGAAAACCCCACCTCTGCTTATTTTTAAAAATGTGTATGCACCATTATTTTGAAAATGTTCTCCAAATCCAAGCATGTGTTGTAGCTAATGATTTTGCAGAAACAGGACAGGTTCCGGTCATGTGTAAGAATTAGTGTTCTTTTTAACATATGTTAGTTTTATTCAGCTTAATTAGTGCATAATTTGATATAACATGAGTAAGTAACTTCGAGAGCATTCAGTATTATCTACAACACTGGTGTGAGTAGGAATTTTTATTAGTATTTTTTTAAGAGCCGTCCTTGTTTCTCTCAAAGAGCTGATGAAATTGACTTGCAATCTAAGCAAGAAAACTTCCCCTTCCCCTTAAATCTGTAAGCAACTGCAAAAATGTTGAAGATAGAACAGTAGAGAAAACAGGAACATCCGAAATAGGAGCAGGTGTTGACCATGCAACCCCTCAAACTTGCAATGTTCAATAAGAGCATGGCCATTCTTCTACTTGAACTCCATTTTCCACCTTATTCCCATGTCACTTGATTCCCTTAATTTCCAAAACCTAGCAATCTCAATCTTGTTTGTTCTCTACGGCCGAACATCCACAGAATTCTGGGATAAAGAATTCCAAACGTTTAATTCGCTTTTGAGTGAAGAAATTTCTCCTCATCTCAATCCTAGATGGCTGACCCCTCATTTTGATTCCTAGTTCA
Organism: Scyliorhinus torazame; assembly: GCF_047496885.1. Classification (NCBI taxonomy): domain Eukaryota; kingdom Metazoa; phylum Chordata; class Chondrichthyes; order Carcharhiniformes; family Scyliorhinidae; genus Scyliorhinus; species Scyliorhinus torazame. The sequence continues at coordinate 262,478,606 of NC_092710.1, forward strand.
AGACTCTCCAACCAGGGGAAATAGCCTCTCAGCATCTATCCTATTAAACCCTCCAAGAATTTGGTATGTTTCAATGAAATCACCTCTTAATCTTCTAAACTGCAGAGTAGGGGACAATTCAACCTCTCCTCGGGCAGCACGGTGGCACAGTGGTTAGCACTGCTGTCTCACAGCTCCAGGGGCCTGGATTCAATTCTGACTTTGGGTGACTGTGTGAAGTTTGGCCATGATAAATTCCCCCTCAGTGTCCAAAAGTTTAGGTGGGGATACTGGGTAACGGGGATAGGGTGGAGCCGTGGGCTTAAGCAGGGTGCTCTTTCCAAGGGCCAGAGCAGACTCGATGGACCGAATGGCCTCCTTCTGCACTGTAAATTCTATGATTCTAGGGACAACCCCTTCATCTGAGAAAGCAATCTAGTGAACCTTTGTTGGACTCCCTCGAAGGTAAGGAGGAGCACAGAGCACTACAGATGTGGGCTTATCAAAGCTGTATATAATAGCCACAAAACATCCTTACGCTTATACTCCAACCCCTTGAAATTAAAGCTAATGTTCTCCTAATGAATTCCTTCCTGAACTTGCATGTTAACTTTCTGTGGCTATGGTACAAGGGCTCAAAAATCCCTCGGAATACTAACATTTAAAAATATATATATTATTAAGGAGTATTTAGTGTGGCCAATCTACCTATACTATTAGCCACCTTTTTGCCCACTCACTGAAACTGTTGATATCACTCTTCAGCCTCTTTGTGTCCTCACAGCTTGCTTCCCCACCCAGCTTTGTATTGTCAATAAACTCAGATAAATTTGAACTGTCTCTCCCTCAGCGTCAGCGATAAGTCAGCGATACTCATTATGAATAGTTGAGCAGGGGGAAGATATAAATGAAACATTTTAGTTTCATGTTAGGGTGCCATAGAATTTCTTAAGGACACTGATAATCAGCAAACCTGAAGAATCACATTTGGCAGGGTGCACTTTTAAGGGTCTTAGTTAGTCACCAGATCTAATAACATTACCTAAGTGCATCACCTCAGATATTGACATCATTTCAGGATTTGCTTGTAGATCTTGAATTATTCTTAATTGGGAAGTTGATTATACAATCTGTCACCCACGGGCAGGTTAAGGACTGACCAATACACTAAGCACATTTCTTCTGATGTTGCTATTAAGACAGCCCATATGGAGAATTACTGAACACCATTATGCAAATGGTTCTGTTCCAGACATTTCACTTTTGACATCTCTTATGTAAGACATAAGTTTGATTGTGTTTATGCAAAAACAACTTCAGAGAGCTAGAGCTTGGGAATTGATCCACTTCTCAGGTCATGTTACCAAGAGACCACCACAAAGGCAGGAAGAAACAAAATTGCATCCAGATAGTCATATCTTCCACAATATCAAACTTTTAGTTCACTGCATATATGTCTGAAGTTCAGTTGCCTCTGCATAAATACACTAAATGCGCCATGATCCTAAGCGTCCAAACAAATATTGATTAGAATGTATGTTTACAGTCACAAAAACACAGCTCAGTTCATTTCTATGTTAACTTGCTCATCTTCTATTGCTTTTATATATCAAACCCGTCTGACCCAAGTCAAATTCAGAAATGGCAGTGACGTTGTTTCTGATTTTCCCTCTGTGCTGCAGAGGAATTGACTGCCTGTTTGTATTCATCATTTCTTTTTGCAGGAAGGTTGAATTTGGCAGTGGTTTATCTTCCAACTGAAAACTTGCATCATAAGTTTGGGACATTGAACCTCCATGTTTGGATAGGGAGCACTTTATCTAGATTCACTATGCTAAATGATAGAACATTAAAAGCTCCATTTGCTACAGAGGCTGTTTGTTAGCATGACAGGTGCAAAATTGCTTTCTTTGTTTTGGCAAATCCAGTCTAAATTCTTCATCACTGCAGTTATGTGTTCCACAATAACTTATTGAATCATTCCCATTTTGTAGATCAAGGGTCAGGATTCAGTGTTACTGGTAAAATTGAAGCAGGATATGTTCAAACTGGAGATCGAGTGCTGGTCATGCCTCCAAATGAAACTTGCATTGTTAAGGGTAAGTTCAATTGCAGATGCTTGTTGGGCATTATCCTGAGCAGTGAGCAATGGTGTACAATCAGTATCAAAATTAGATTGAACAAGATTGCAGTTTTTAATTTAATGGGAGAAAGAAATGATGAATTAAATGATGTATGATTTCATGGAAACACTAAATTTTGCAATAGAATATAGGTACACATATTTTGACAAATGTAAGATAACTCCATACTCAAATGATGACCTGAGGGAGTGGCCTGAGTATTTTGTTTGTTCAAATTCAGCAGCTGGTTCCATCCCCAAAATTAAGTAAATTTAAGTTTTATAGTTTAACATTTTAGAGGCTTGATGTGAATAATACATTCCCACATACTAAGTGGGAAAAAATGAAAGCACAGCTGCTTTCCTAGTGCAACAAAATAATCATTGGCAGGTGTGAAGTGCTTAAAATAAATTAAAGGTGAAGGGCAAATTGTTAAAATTGACACAAAGTACCGATTTATCTATTTAATCTGTGGTAACTGATTTAATTTAGAACTTGAATTACGTTGAAGAATAACATGGGCTTTGTAATTAAGCACTATATTTCTTTTAAGCCAAAAACAGAAAAATTCCCAATTCATTATCTCAATTACTGGTACACTGTTTCAGCCAAGTCTCACTCATTATGTAGGCAATTCTCCAAATCGTCTGTTAATGTCTTTTAGCACTATTATTGTCTAATACTTAACTAACTTAAATGTGACAGCCAGTTATGTTCCAGTGCCAGCTTTGTGAATATAAGAGCTGGATATCTCCTTGCATCAAATCCATTTCCTCTGTTGCTTTCTTTCCCTGAAGACAAAGGTGATGAATGCTTGCTTTGGTTTTCCCTTTTGTCAGCTGCATCTTAGAAGCAAGAGGTGTAGGAATGTTGTTCATACTGTTTAACAGATTTAACAGGTTTCTAAGAGTCTTCCACCAAAGTTTCAGCAGACGAGCAGGTGAACCTCCATGGAAATTCATCCCCAGGCTCTCATGGGTGTGGCAGTGCAGGCACTGACCTTCAGGTTGCTAGTTATCCAAATAATTATTCGTGTTCAATAGTTCATGAACCATGACAATCAATGTTAATAGTCTCGACAGTCATGAGGGAGGTTGCACCATGACCAAACCTTGATCCTGTGCTTAATGAGGCACCCACACAGATGGGGCCGGATTCTCCGCACCCTGACACCGAAATCGTGGCCAGCGCCGGGGCGGAGAATCCATTTTGGCGCACAAAATCGGGACCAGCGCTTGTTCCCCGATTCTACGGGCCCCGAAAAGCGGCGTTCTCAGAGAGTACGCTGCGCCGCATATTACCTACCTGCGTCCATTGCTGGAGGCCCGCCCCGCCATTCTCCGCCTCCGATCGGCCGAAGTCCCGACGTTGTGGATCTAACATGGTCCTGCCAGTCGGGAAACTAGCGTGACGGCTGTGGACTCAGTCCGCGGCCGCCCTGGTCGGGGGCGGGCCGATCAGAGGGCAGGGGGAGCCTGATACACGGCCAGGCAATGTTTGGGCGGGCGGTCAGGGTCGGGCACTCGGCCGATCGGGGAGTCTATTTTTAATGTCTAGCTCCGCGGCCTGAGTCTGCCATGGAGCACGGCGAGGCCGCTGCCGTGCGCATGCGCGGTCTCCAACCCGGAAATACGGGGGCCAGTATCTGCAGCAAAAGCTGCTGGATTTACTCTGGTTCCCTGCTAGCCCCCACAGGGCTAGGAATATGTGGCCCTTTCACGCCAGTTTTTCTGAAAGTCCACAGTTATTTTAAAAAAAAAATTTTTTTTTATTCTCCTCCATTTTCACATTTTCTCCCACATTTACATCCATCAACAATAAACAATAATCAGCAAGATATGTCAGTCCCCATAATAACAACAACGATCCCATCTACCCACCAACCCCCAAACCTCAACCCGCATGTTTACATAAACAAATGACAAAAATAAATCAGGGATTACCTGTAGTCACCCTTAATCTTACACAGCTCCCACCCCCCCACCCCAGGCCTCCAGCTCCTCCCATCCACTGCCTCTTGTAAAACTCCTCCCCCTACCCTCGGTTCCTTCCCCCCCAACTTTCCACCCCGGCTAGACCACTCGGACCCTGTTCTGCCAGGCTCCGATGGCCGCAGCCCCTCCCCCACCTCACTCCCGTTCACTGGCCGGCACACACCGGCCAGCGTGGAGGCCGCCGCCCGGGTCCCTTTCCCACTTGCCCGGCCCCAGGAAAGCCCAAAGATCCCCTTTTAGCACACAAACCCCGCCTATCCACCTACACCCCAAAGAACTCTCATTTCGAGTGAAAGTCCCGTCCCTTCCCTCGTCCAAATATATACCACCTTGGCTCCTTTAATCTCTACACCCGCGCGCAGTGATACAAAAAAGAAGAAAAAACAGTCATGAGGTTACATCGGCACATGGCCATTCCTCAGTTTGTCAGTTCTGCCACAGTCCTTCTGCTTTCGCAAACTCCTCCGCTGCTTCCGCCGTTCCAAAATAAAAGTCCCTGAGCTTGTAAGTCACCCTCAGCTTCGCTGGATATACAATGCCGCACTGCACCTTGCTAATGTACAGTGCCCTCTTCACCCGGTTGAAGGCAGCCCGCCTCCTTGCCAGCTCCACCGTAAAGTCTTGGTATACACGTATACCAGCTCCAGCCCACTGCACCACCCGCTTCTGCTTGGCCCAGCTCGGGACCTTTTCCTTCACCCTGTACTTACGGAAGCACAGAGTCACTGCCCTTGGCGGCTCACTCGCCTTTGGTACAGGCCTCCACGACCGATGAGCCCGATCCAGTTCATATCGGGAGGGGTCCTCCCCCAGTAGTTTTGCCAGCATCGCGGCAAAATACTCAGTCGGCTTCGGTCCTTCAACTCCTTCGGGCAGCCCCACAATCCTCAAGTTCTGTCGCCTGGATCTATTTTCCAGGTCTTCCATTTTTCCTCGCAGATCCTTGTTAGTATCCATCACCTTCCGCATCTCTTTCCCCATCGAGGCAAGTTGATCACCGTGCTGCAATAACGTCTCCTTCACTTCCTTCAGCGCCTCCCCTTGCTCTCGCACCTCCGCCACTGCGCTCGCCACCTCCGTCCTCACCGGGGAAACCGCCTCCTCCACCAGCACACTCAAAGCCTCCCTCATCTCCTTCCTCACCGTCTCCATGCATTTCGCAATCTGCGCCAACTGCTTTTCAAATTCCGCAGCCATCACCTTGGTTATTTCTTCAGCCGTAAGCAGTGCGGCCTTCCCTGGTGCTCCAGCCTCCATTTTTCCTGGTGACCCCGCAGTGACCTTTCCACTCCCCGACGGACCTCCAGCTGGTTTTTTTTCGGCCGTTTTTCTGCTCACCCTCGACATTTTTCTTTGTTCTTTTTTTCCTCCTGTGTCTTCTCAGTGCCTCCTCCGTGCTTCTTCTGCCGCCTCCGCGGACCCTGGGACCGGGCTTAAAGCCCCAAAATTGCCGTTCCCGAGCGGGGGCTCTCCATTGTGCGGCCACCTCCCGCCTGCCGTCACCGGAAGTCCGAAAGTCCACAGTTATTACGACGGTGTGGGGACATAGTCCCAAAATCAGAGAATCCAGCCCATGAACTTTGCAGCATGGATCACTGATACATAACAAAAATTCTGGTGGATTCCTGCCATCCCATTACTGGTGTAATATAGTTGACTACACTCTCACACAGTTTACTGACCCCTGAAAACTTGAAGTTTGTGTGTTTTTGATTTTAGGGACTGATGTGGAATGGGCGGCAGTGGTGCAGTGGTTAGCACGGCTGCCTCACGGCCCTGAGGACCAGGATTTGATCTCGGCCCCAGGTCACTGTCAGTGTGGAGTTTGCACATTCTTCCTGTGTTTTCACGCCCACAACCCATTGATGTGCCGGATAGGAGAATTGGCCACGCTAAATTGCTCAATTGGAAAAGAATTGGGTGCTCTAAATTTATATTTTAAAAAAGGTACTTATTTCATGCATGCATTGACTTCTGAAGAACATAAAGATATCTTGGCTCACCCATTTCACTAAATGCCAGAGTACTTTGGAAGTGAAAAATATAGAAGAATGCCAAGAACGTTTTTTTAGCATTAGTGGTAGAATACGTTTGAGGCAATAGTAGGGTTTACCAATTAGCTTTAATATCTTATTAGTGTTGCATAAATACATGTGTATCTAGATCTGTTGCCATATTCCTGAAGTCTTTTTTTGCTAATTCAGTACAACGTCTATTTGATCAGGGGACTGTGAAGATGGATGAACCAAAGTTTGTAACTTTCTTCAATATTGTTGGCGGCAGCATATTCTGTTCTCACTGTTTAAGTATTGCTCACTGATTCAAAGTGATGACTTTGATAATATGACTAGACCTCTGATCTTGCGGACAGCTTTAGAGCTTGAAATTGATTAAAATTTATTATTTCAAGCTCTTTACGCTAATAGCTTTATTATGAAGCAGGTAATCATGTTTTGGAATGTGTGTTCTTTTGTGGTGGGAAGTTAGGTTTTGTTTATCCATTCTGGGAAATGCTGATCAAGGAAACTGCTGAGCCAGTAGGGGTTAAATCACACTCTTGTGCTTTCAGTTTTCATCATTACATTTTTTGATGTATTTGCGTATATCTCACTGTTGATTCCAATCCTATATATAAGATGTGCAATGCGCTGTCTCACAAATTTAGGACTTGTACCGTAGGATTTTTTTAAAAAGTAGCCTGCCAGATGGAATTGTATGAAACTAGGTTTGCCCTTTTGATTTGGATGTACCAACCTCAGTTTATTTTCTCTCAACTTTCTCCACTCCGACTCCACCCCGTGGTCATTTGCCTCTTGTAGTCAACCCGTTCATGGGTTTACAAGCGTGTTGCTTTAGAGCACATGAGACTGTCTGATAATGTTCCTCTCCCCTTCTGCAGAAGTGGCTGGCCTTTGCTTGACTTTCAGACAGCAGCACTGCTGGCATCAATAGCTCAGGGAATTCCGTGGGATCAGAGCTGTATTCTACCATTGTATATACCATTCTCTGCATGCCATTGGTACTTTATTTGCACTGCTCTTACAGAGTATTGTTACAAGGTAACAACAGTGCCGACAATCAATCCACTGCTTCATTGCAGCAGCCAGTTATTGTGGCATTGTAACTGAATGTTTGGAGCTGATCCTCTCTGACTGTTTCAGGACTAAACCTCCATGAAAGGTCCTCCGTATTCTAACAGTATTGCACAAGTGTTTATTGAGCCCTTTGCCAATATTAATTTGACCTGTTTTAGCGCTTTGTGACAAAGAAGCAAAATTGGATGGCAAAGGAAGTAGTGAAGTTCTGGAATATTTTTGCCTGTGCATTTTCACCCAAGTCTACCTCAGAAGAAAGTTTTAGATAAGGAGATATGATTGCACAGCAAGCAACTCAATATTCCCAAGTAATGTTTAATGACCAGAAAACTGAACTGTCTGCATAATGTGAAAATTGATTTATTTTTGAAGAAAAAAGATGTATTTTGTAAAACAAAAGTTGATTACTCAGTGAATATATTCGCAATGATTACAAAATTCAAATGTTTACCTTAATGAGTGCGGTTAAGCATTTCAAAACTATGCAATAACAGAATATTGATGTTAGCTGACCTATTAATTGGAAGGATAAATAGCGAGAACAACTGAAAGAAATCTTAAATTATTCTAACCTGTCATTAGTTTAGCAAGATCCTGCAAAACAGTTACTGCCAATTGATTGATTCAGAAAGATGCTTATATTTCAGTTTTGGTTATGTTTTGTTGATTTTATTTTTATTCTGTACTTGAATTGTTTATGCATTGCTGTGTTTGATGCATTGTGTCGTCATCAGAAAATTCTTCAAGCTCAACTGTTAATCAACAAGAAGTTGCTATGTAATTATGATCAGTTGTCAGTAGAGAAATCATAATTGTTCAAAATCATTTAGGGATCTGAAATGTCTGAAGTAAAATATTATATCGGATTTGACTAGTTTCTTAATTATAGGTTTTCAAATTTTGCATTGGAGAGGTGCTGATTTTTAAAGAGGTTTGATGCTGGTTTAATGATGGTTAGTGATAAACTGCGTGAGGTTTGTGGTATCAGGTGTGGTCATGGTGCACATTCACTTCGTATTAACAGTTTTAAGCTTTCCTTTGGTTTACTCATTTATGCCATAACTCCATAAACAGTCATTAGCTATTAAAACGTTCAGTGGTATTTTTGTGACATGGTAGCAAACAGTTACTTGCTGCCAAAACAGTGTGACCTGATGAAAAACATAACAGAAAATAATTTTAAAATATCACTCAGGAAATGCTGCGTAAGAACTAGTGAAATGTGAAAAACACAGTAACGAACAAAAAGTGGTTTCATGAACAGTTTAAACTTTGTTAATGAATTTGACCACTTTCAAATACAAATTGGAGGCATTATGCAACATTTACAAATCTGATGCACTTTTCTCACAGTCTGGCAGTACAAGCAGGATGCTGTGTAATGGTCGTTACAATGCTGCGTACTCATGTTGAGAAATTATGACTCAGATTAGTGTCAACCAAAGTTAAAAACATTTTAAATGCACATTTCACTGATATTGCATTCTGTGTCATAACCCAGAAAGCTGACTATGGGGTTACAAATTTACTCATTTCCAGGAATTGCCTTACATGATGAGCCACTCGATTGGGCAGCAGCGGGGGATCACGTCACTCTCACTGTGACTGGTGTGGATATTATAAAAATAAAGTAAGTTATTTTTTTTTTGCTATCCTCATTTAGGAATGCCATTTTTGCAGCTCCCTTCATTTGACACAAACATACAAATTTACATATATTTTTCAAAATTGCTTAAGAATGTTTTCCACTAAGGAAAAGGAAGAAACCAACTGACAAGATATTAAAAATGAATAAAGAGATAAAGTTAAAATTGAATCGAAAGAAAGAGGCATACACTAAGTACATTAAAAAAGAGAGAATGACAATCAGGAATGCAAAGGACTTGGGAAAGAAGTTTAGAAATACAGTATGCAATTATGAAAAGAAATAATAAAATATTCTTTAGACACATAAAAGGAAAATTAAGATAAGGATAGGGCCATGAGGAATACAAAAGATCACTACTGACAGCTAAATAGCAAACATATTAAATTTATTTAGTCTCAGTTTTTAGCAGAAATACAAGAAAAAGACATATAAAAGGACATCGAGACATTTAACATAGAATAGCGGAAAATAGTTGATCAAGTAATTTAACTGAGGGAGGATAAAGCCCTTGGTGCAGCTAAATTACATCCATGCATACATAAGGAAACTAGGTAAGCAGACTATGTATGCATATGTGTGTGTGTATATTTATATTTTATACACATTTTTATAGATATAATATATTGTGTATGTATAATAGAGCTTGAATTTTGGTAGAAGGCTAGCAGAAAATAAATGACCCTATATTCAGAAAAAGAGTTTGAACAAATCTAGGGAATTGCAGACCAGTTAACTCGCCGGTAGGAGGAGAAACTTGAGAATCGGAGAAAATACAAAGCAGATGAAGCTCTTCAGCCCATTGAGTCTGCACCGAGACCCATGAAAAACACCTGACCTATTTACTTAATCCCATTAGCCAGCACTTGGCCCATAGCCTTGAATGTTATGACGTACTCAGGTACTTTTTAAAGGATGTGAGGCAACCGGCCTCTACCACCCACCCAGACAGTGTATTCATGTGGAATATTTTCTTAAAGATATTATAAAAAATGTTATTCCAAAAAGGTCAACATGAAAGTACAATATCAAAATTAATGGATGACACCAAATTTTTTTTTTTGGGGGGGAATGCAAAATTTGAGGGGTACCATGCTCCTTCCCTCCCACACCCAAGCTCTTCCCCCATAATACAGTAGGTTGGCAGGTATTGATATTGGCAGCCCACCAAACATTTTCAGCTAAATAATTGACAGTCAAGAGAGCTTTTTACCAAACCAGTTGAACCGGATATTACATTGCCCTCTCCATAATACGGTTTGTGTGGGTAGGTGGGCATGAATTGGCAGGTTATTTTTGAATCACAAGTTGTGGGAAGGAGCAGGAGCTGTCCTTTGGCCTTATGCATATTTTTTTATTTTTTATTATTGTTTTTCAATTAAAGGGCAATTTAGTGTGGCAAATTCACCTACCCTGCACATCTTTTAGGTTGTGGGGGTGAGACCCACGCCGACACAGGGAGAATGTGCAAACTCCACACGGGGCCAGGATCGAACCCAGGACCTTGACTACTGCCCCACCATGCTGCCCCCTAATCATGGCTTATTTGGATGATTCCAGAACTGGGAAGTTAATTATCAGGAAAGGGTGAACAGGCTGAGGCTCTTTGCTGCATGAAAGAGGTGACATGATGGAGTCCTTTAATGTTATGAAAGGGTTTGATAGAACAGACACGGAGGAGCTGTTTCCATTTATGGGGAAACTCAAAATTCGAGGTCATAATTTCAGCAAGCAATTTCGGAGAAATTTTTACTCGGAAACATCTTTTTAAATGGAGGCAAATAGCATTTAAGAGGAAGCTAGTCCAAAGATTTGGATTTGTTTATTGTCATGTGTACCGAGGTACAGTGAAAAGTACTTTTCTGCGAGCAGCTCAAGCAGATCATTTAGTACATGAAAAAAAATGAAAATCGCTTATTGTCACAAGTAGGCTTCAAATGAAGTTACTGTGAAAACCCCTAGTCGCCACATTCCGGCGCCTGTTCAGGGAGGCTGGTGCGGGAATTGAACCGTGCTGCTGGCCTGCCTTGGTCGGCTTTAAAAGCCAACTCTTTAGCCTTGTGCTGAATCAGCCCCTGTTGAAAATAAAAGAAAAGAAAAGGAAAATACAGAATAGGGAAACACAAGGTACACAATGTAAATACATAAACATCGGATGAAGCATACAGGAGTGTAGTATTAATCAGGTCAGTCCACAAGAGGGTCATTTAGGAGTCTGGTAACAGTGGGGAGGAAGCTGTTTTTGAACCTGTTAGTGTGTGTTCTCAGACTTTTGTATCTACTGCCCGATTGAAGAAGTTGGACGAGTCAGTAAGCAAGGTGAGAGGGCTCTTTGATTATGCTTCCTGCTTTTTTGAGGCTGCGGGAGGTGTAGATAGAGTCAATGGATGGGAGGCAGGTTCGTGTGATGGACTGAGCTGTGTTCACGATGTGCAGGTTAAGTGAATTGGCCATGCTAAATTGCCCCCAAGTGTCTAAAGATGTGCAGCTTAGGTGGGTTAACGGGATAGGGCGGGGGTGTGGACCTGGGTGGGGTGCTCTTTCAGAGGGGCAAATGGTTTCCTGCACTGTAGGAATACTATGGTTCTATAGATAATTATGGGCTCGATCTTCCCAAAAGGGAACAAAGTCCCCTAGTGAGCAGTGCCGAGAAACACGTGCACGGCCGAGGCCGCACATAGCCCCGATTTTTACAACGGGAGCTCCGCTCGCTGGATCTCCCTGTTCTAGCGAGAGATCGGGACGCCATTCCCGATCTCCGTGGCCCACAAAAAAAATCCCGGACCTCCCCACACCCCGAATGCAACATGGGAGGGTCCCCCGCACTCCTAACACCCCCCCACCCACCCCCCCCCCCCCCCCGAAAACACCCAAGGTGGGCAATCCCAGCCCAATCGTATGTGCACACAAAATGCCACCTTACACCTGGCAGTGGCACCTTGGCAGTGCCAATCTGGCACACAGGTGGCACTGCCAGGGTACCCAGGTGGCACCAGCAGTGCCAGGGCAGCACCCTGCTCAAACGGCATGCAACTGGGATCTCCGATCCCCTTGGAGAGCCCCACGAGTGCCGTTGAGTCTGGTCCCTGTTTGTGGGGACTAGTACCAAACTGCCTGCCTGAGGTCCCCGAGGCGAAGGGATTGAATCCCAAAGCCACAGGTATCTTGGAAATCTGCACATTAGAGTAAGGCTTTCTGCCTCGCTCTAATATGCAGATTTGCCAAAAACTGATCCTGCCCATTGTAGGCAGGATTCTCCTTGCAGCGTCTCGCGAGATTGCGTTGAATCTCGCGAGGCGTTGCGTGCCGGGTGGATCCCGGGAGTGGGGTATCCTGGCTTTCACCTGACACACTGCGCCACCAAGATGCTTTTCTGGCGGTGTGTGGCTGGCAGATCGCTCCCAATATGCGGAGAAAGAATAGAAGGGTATATTGACAAAATGAGATATGGGTGATCTGAAGAAAGTAGAATGGGAGGAACCTCACATAGAGCATAAATATAGGCTGAATGTCCTTTGACTGAAATAAGTTATCATGTAACCTGGGGGTTATCATTGACCAGAAATTGAACTAGACTAGCCATTATTAATACTTTGGCTACAAGAGGAGTTCAGAGGCTTGGAATTATGCGTGAGTAATTCACCTCCTGATTCCCCAAGGCCTGTCCATCACCTACAAGGTACAAGTCAGGAGTGTGATGGAATACTCTCCTCTTGCCTGGATGAGTGCAGCTGCAGCAACACTCAAGAAGCTCAACACCATTCAGGGCAAAGCAGCCTGCTTGCTTGGCACCCCATCCACAAACATTCACTCCCTTCACCACCGACACACAGTGGCAGCCGTGTGTACCATCTACAAGATGCACTGCACGTACTCACCAAGGCTCCTTAGACAGCACCTTCTGAACCCATGACCATGACCATCTAGAAGGACATGGGCCAGCAGATACATGGGAACCCCACCACTTCGAAGTTCCCCTCCAAGTCACTCACCATCCTGACTTGAAAATATATAGCCGTTGCTTCATTGTCGCTGGGTCAGAATCCTGGAACTCCCTGCCTAATAACACAGCAAGTGTACCCACATCACATGGACTGCAATGGATCAAGAAGGCAACTCACCACCACGGTAGCACAGTGGTTAGCACAGTTGCTTCACAGCTCCAGGGTCCCAGGTTCGATTCCCGGCTTGGGTCACTGTCTGTGCAGAGTCTGCACGTTCTCCCTGTGTCTGTATGGGTTTCCTCCGGATGCTCCGGTTTCCTCTCACAGTCCAAAGATGTGCGGGGTTAGGTAGATTGGCCATGATAAATTGCCCTTCGTGTCCAATAAGGTTAAGTGGGGTTACTGGGTTACAGGAATTGGTTGGAGGCATGGGCTTGAGTAGGGTGCTCTTTCCAAGAGCCGGTGCAGACTCGATGGGCCGAATGGCCTCTTTCTGCACTGTTCTATGATTCTCAAGGGCCATTAGGGATGGGCAACAAAGACTGGCCTAGCCAGCGAAGCCCACATCCCATAAAAATGAATTTTAAAACAAATCTTGGGTATTTATATTCAAATCATTAGTGAACAGAACTTACTGAACATTACTTTGAACTATACAGCATTCACTATTTAAAAAACAAAAAATCCCAATATTTAAAAAATATAACATCGCAATTAGTGCTTAATATATGGTTGAGGAGTAGCGTTGCATCATCTTGCCCAAAGTAGCATTTCCATAAACATTTTTACTATTCAGTTTTGAGTTATGTGGAGAGTGCACAATTTGTTTAAAGGAGGCAGTTTGCACTGTTAATGAGAAGTACCTATTCAAGATTACTCAAAACACATTCAGTCTGTTTATTTAAATAAACTAATTTCTATGCTTATTGAGATGAGGGATGACATTTGTTAATGAAGCATTATTTCTGGTTTTGGTAATCAATACCATAAAATTACACATTGTGTCTATAACACAGAAACAAGCCATTCAAGCAATTGATCTGTGCATTTATATTCCACAAAAGTCTCCTACTCCAAGTGCCTCTTTCTATCCCACTCTGTATCAGAGTTTAAAATTGCATCAGGCACTCTGATACCTTGCAGGCAGATTCCGAGCAGCTATTCAGCCCCAGTAATGTACATTGACCCTATGCTGCATCAATTTATGATTCCCACTTCCCACATTCCCACAACAGTAATCTTTGTGGTCTTTGAGTCAGATAACCCGTTATGGGGTAACTTTATCTTTCGGAGTGCATCCTATTAGGATCATGAGTGCCTCACACTCGTTTTCTTTTTTTAAAAAATATTTTTATTCTCCTTTTTCACATTTTCTCCCAAATTTACACCCACCAACAATAAACAATAATCAGCAACAAATGTCAATCCCCATAACAATAACAACTATCCCATCCTCCCACCAACCCCAAACATTAGCCCGCATGTTTACATAAACAAATGACAAAAAGGAATCACGGATTACCCATAGTCACCCTTAATACACACAGCCCCCCTCCCACCCATCCCCCCCAAGTGATGTTCGATGTTATCCAGTTCTTGAAAGTGCATAACAAATAATGCCCATGAATTCTAGAACCCCTCCATCCTTCCCCTCAGTTCAAACTTAACCTTCTCAAGAGTCAAGAATTTCAACAGGTCCCCCCACCAGGCCAGGGCACAGGGTGGAGAGGCTGCTCTCCATACCAACAGGATCTGCCTAGGGCGATCAACGAGGCGAAGGCTACGATATCTGCTCCGCCTCCGTTTCCAACCCTGGCTGGTCTGACACCCCGAATATTGCCTCCCGGGGACCCGGGTCCAGTTTCACGTGCACCACCTTGGAAATTACCCTAAAAAACTCCTTCCAGTAATCCTCTAGTTTTGGACAGGACCCAAACATATGAACGTGATTAGCCCCCCCCCCCCCGCAACGCTCACACACATCTTCTACTCCTTCAAAGAATCGGCTCATCCTCGCCCTCGTGAGGTGTGCTCTTTATACCACCTTCAGCTGTATCAGCACCAACCTCGCACACGAGGTGGAGACATTTACTCTCCGGAGCACCTCACACCAGAACCCCTCCTCTAACCTCTCCCAACTCTTCCTCCCACTTTGCTTTGATCCCTTCCAGTGATGTCTTATCCTCTTCCAAAATAGCTCCGTAAACCGCTGACACTACCCCCTTCTCCAGTCCCCTTGTCGTCAGCACCTCCTCCAGCAATGTGGAGGCCGGTTCCTCCGGGAAGCTCTGTATCTCCTTTCTGGGAAAATCCCGAACTTGCATGTATCTAAGCATTTCCCCCTGCTTCAGCCCATACTTCCCTTCTAGCTCCTTCAATCCTGAAAACCGACCCCTAAGAAACAAATCTCTTAGCATCTTAATCCCCTTCTCCTCCCATTTCCGAAAATTTTCATCCCACCTCCCTGGCTCAGATCTGTGGTTTCCCCAAATCGGCATTTCCCTTGACCCTGCCTCCAACCCAAAGTGTTGGCGAAACTGTCTCCAAATTCTCAATGAAGCTATTATTACCGGACTGCCTGAGTATTTCCCCGGGGCTATCGGGAGCGGCGCTCTTGCTAGTGCTTTCAATCCCGACCCCGTTCACAAACTCCTCCATTCTGACCCACTGGGAATCAACCCCTCTGACCCAGCTCCGCACCTTCTCCACATTCGCCGCCCAGTAGTAGTACATCAAGTTTGGAAGACCCAAACCCCCTGCCTGCCTTCCTCTCTGTAGCAGCCCCTTTCTCACTCTGGCCACCTTCCCTCCCCATATGAACGAGGTAATCCTTCCCTCAATCCCTCTGAAAAAAGCCTTTGGCAGGAAAATCGCATTGAAAGGCATTGAAAAATAAACAGAAATCGCGGCAACACATTCATTTTAACCGCCTGTACCTGACCCGCCAGTGACAGAGGGAGACCATCCCACCTTGCCAGATCGGCTTTCACTCTCCTCACCAAACTAGAGATGTTGTACCTGCGAAGCTTCCCCCAATCCCAGGCAACCTGCACCTCCAGATACTTAAAGTGAGTCCCTGCCCTACGGAATGACAGCCCCCCACCCCCGGCCGAGACACGACAAAATACTCACTCTTGTCTAGATTCAGTTTGTACCCCGAGAAAGATCCAAACACTCGCAGTAGCTCCAATATTCCCCCTATCGACACACTCGGTTCCGATACGTATAACAGCAAGTCGTCGGCATATAAGGACACACTATGCTCTATCCCTCCTCCCCGCACCATTCCTTTCAATGCTCCCGAACTTCTTAATGCGATGGCCAACGGCTCAATCGCAAGTGCAAACAGCAAGGGGGACATAGGACATCCCTGCCTCGTCCCACGGTGGAGAGAAAAGTATCTCGAGCTGATGTTGTTTGTGCGGACACTCGCCCTCGGCTCCTTATATAGTAGCTTTACCCAGTTCACAAATCTTGGTCCAATCCCAAACCGCTCCAGAACTGCTATCAAGTACCCCCATTCTACCTGGTCAAATGCCTTCTCGGCGTCCAATGCCACAACCACCTGTTTCCTTCCCCTCCGCCGGTGCCATAACGACGTTCAATATCCTCCTAATGTTCGAAAAGAGCTGCCTCTCTCTCACGAATCCCGTCTGATCTTCACCTATCACCTTCGGGAGGCACTCCTCCAGCCTACCCGCCAGTATCTTCGCCAATACTTTTACGTCCACATTCAGAAGTGATGGGCCTATACGACCCACACTCCGTCGGATCCTTTTCTTTTTTTAGCAACAGTGAAATCGATGCCTGTCCCAAGGTTTGTGGCAACACCCCCTTCCCCATCGCCTCTTCAAACATCCCCACCATCAGGGGTGTCAGCTTATCCTTGAATTTTTTAAATAATATTCCACCGGAAACCCATCCGGCCCTGCCACCTTCCCCGACTGCATCCTCCCAATCACATTGTTTATCTCCTGCTCCACTATTGCTCCTTCTAATGTAGTCCTGTCCCCCTCCCCTAGCCTCGGGTACTCCAACCCATCTAGAAATTCCTGCATCCCACGGTCTCCCCAGGTGGCTCTGACCTGTACAACCTCTCATAAAACGCCTCAAAAACCTTGTTAATCAGATCCGGAGCCACCACCAACTTCCCTGCCCTATCCCTCACCTGAACAATTTCCCTTGCCGCTGCTTCCCTCCGGAGCTGACCTGCTAGCATATCTCCATGTTCATAAACTGCACCCCCTGCTCGTCTCAGTTGGCGCACTGCCTTCCTGGTAGATAGTCGGTCGAAGCTCGCCTGTAGTTCCTTCCTCTTTTCCAGCTTGGCTGGGTCCCCATCTTCTGCATAACTCCTATCTACCTCCAACATCTCATCTATTCCCCTCTGCCGCTCCAACCTCTCCTCCTTGTCCACCCTGGCCTTAAACAAAATTACCTCACCCCTCACCACCGCCTTTAGGGCCTCCCAGACAACTGCCTTCGACACCTCACCCGTACAATTGAAACCTCCATATTCCTTAATTACCGTTTCAATTTTCTCACAAAACACTTGGTTCCCAAAAGTCCCACATTCAATTTCCACCCCGGCCTCTGCGCTACCCCCCTTCTCCTGTACCATATCCACCCAATGCGGAGCATGATCTGATACTGCAATTGCCGAGTATTCCGACCCCTTAAACCCAGCCAGCAAAGCCTTCCCACCACAAAAAAGTCGATCCGCGAGTATACCTTAGGACTGCTGAGAAAAACGAATACTCCTGTTCCCTTGGGTGCAGAAACCTCCACGGGTCCACCCCTCCCATTTTCACCATTAGCCCAGCCAGCGCCTTCGTCCCCCCCCCTGATGGGACCAGCGAGCATGGCCGTAATCTGTCCAACCTTGGCTCCTGCACCAAGTTCCAGTCCCCCCGCCATGATCAGTTTGTGTGTGTCCAAGTCAGGGATGGCCCCAAACACCTTCTTCGCGAATCCCACATCGTCCCAATTGGGACCGTATACACTTAACAGCGCCACTAATCTCCCCTCCAGCGCCCCTGTCACAATCACATATCTACCCTCCTGATCTGCCACCACCTTCTCCATCTGGAAGCGTACACTTTTGCTGACCAGTACTGCTACCCCTTGAGCCCTTCCGTCAAATCCAGAGTGAAACACTTGACTAAGCCAGCCCTTTTTAAGTCTCACCTGGTCCTTCACCCTCAAGTGAGTCTCCTGCAGCATTGCCACATCGGCTTTCAAACTTTTAAGATGTACAAGCACCCTTGACCTCTTGACCGGACCTCCTAACCCTCTCACGTTCCACGTGACTATCCTAACTGGGGGTCTCTCACTGCCCCCCACCCCCCCCACCCTTCTTATCCACCATCATCATACCACCGGGCCCTGCCCCATGAGCCTGACCCGCCCCTGTCCATTATTAACATTTCCCCTTGAAAAAACATCTCCCAGCATCAATCCCCCCCCCCCCTCTCGCTCGCCTCGTAGGCCCATTGAAACCTGCTATCCAGGCTTCAATGTCCGCAGTTCTCCTCTCACCTCACCTCCGTTAACTAGCCGACTTTAGTTAGCTAGCGCGGGTGGCTCCCCCCGCCAAGATATATTCCACCCAGTCCCAGAGAAAGAAAAAACAAAAACAACAATCCAACCCATACAATTCACTAAAATAAGATATAACCGTCGCAACACAGAACGCCAATCAACCCAACCATTAACTTGAACTCTGTAACAATGCAAAGATAATTAAATTACAATACACATCAGTAAAAAGAAAGTTGTAGCATTTATACATTTTCCAGCTGCCCAAACACAGTCCACAGTCTCTCTTCCAGCTCCGCTCCTCACGTCTGTCCCAAGCCTTCTGCCCTCACGAACGCCTCAGCTGCCTCCGCTGTCTCAAAATAAAAGTTTTTGGCATTATACGTTGCCCTCAGCTTCGCCGGGTACACCATACCAAATCGCACCCCCTTTTTGTACAGTGCCGCCTTCACTCGCCCGAACGCCGCTCGTCGTTTTGCCGACTCCACCGTCAAGTCCTGGTAGATCCGAACTCCGGCACCATCCCACTGCACCTCGCGCTTCTGCTTCGCCCAGCTTAACACCTTCTCCTTCATGCAGTACTTATGGAAGCAGATAATTACTGCTCTTAGCGGCTTGTTCACTTTGGGCTTCGGCCTTAATGACCGATGAGCTCGGTCTAGCTCGCACCGGGAGGGGTTCTCCCCCTCCCCCATCAGCTCCGCCAACGTCTTAGCGAAGTATTCTGTTGGCCTTAGGCCCTCTGTCCCTTCGGGCAAGCCCACAATTCTCAAATTGTGCCGCCTTGAGCAGTTCTCCAAGTCCTCGAGCTTTGCTCGGAGTCCTCTGTTGACCTCCACTACCCTCCGCAGCTCGTCCCCCATCGAGGTGACCTGGTCACTGTGTTGTGACACGGCCTCCTCCAGTTCCTCCTCCTTCTCGCCCTGCTCTCTGATCTCGGATGATGTCTTTGCCACAGCTACTCTCACCGGGGCGATTGCCTCCTCCATCAATAACTTCAATGTGACCGCCGTCTCCTTCCTCAAGGCCTCCATGTGCCTCGCAAACTGTTTTTCCAGCTCCACCGCCATCACCTCGGTCATCTTCTCCACCGTAAGTAGTGCGGCCCCACCATGCGGTTCGGCTTCCGCCATCTTGTCAGCACTTTTGCTTGTCCTCTCATTCAGCGGCGCGCCCGCGTTTCCTCCTTTCTTCGACGCTGCTCTACGCATCCTTTAGCGGCTTATTGATTTTCCTTTCTTTTTTCCCCTTTTCACCCTTCTGTCCTTCATCAATCTGGGTTTTTTTTGAAAAAAACAAACAATTTTTCTTCCTTCACACAAAAAAAAGGAGAGAAAAAAAGAACTTTCACCAAATTTCTTTAAAACTTCTTTCTCTTCTCTTTTACATTCCCCCAGAGCTCCCCTGGGACCGGACTTCAGCCTTCTTATTTCATTCTAGGTGAGAGCCATCCAATGTGGGACATCCCACTTACATCGCGCCCTGGTCTCGGGCCTGCCGCCCCGGCCTCCGTTTGGCTCCGCCCCCGCTGCTCTGGCCTTCGAGCGCGCTGGGCCCAGCGCCTCAGCCCCGCCGTCCGACACCCGCGCGGGGTTCCTCACCAGTTTTCAAACCAGCCCCGCTAGCTGCCCGTGACGGCCCCAAAGGCCGACAATAGTCGGGGGGGTGATCAATGAATCAGGGAAATCCCCGAAAGCGCCGCAAATCGTGACCACTGGTGGGAGCTCTTCTTGATGCGGCCGCCCCACTCGCATACGCCCCTCACACTCGTTTTCATTGGACTTTTACACTTTTAGCTCATCATTCTGGACTGGTTTTGAACTAGGGTCCCAGAGTTCGAGTGACCATGTGCTGTCACTGTGCCATTAGAGAACCAGATATTAATTTAAACAAAATCCCTGGTATTCAGCGCCACAGAGCTTTGAATGAAGTATTTTGCTCCGGGAGATTGCAGTGTCCTTGTTTTCAGAAAGTTGCCCGATATATCAAGAGATAGAATGCAAAACCTTTCCAACATTATCAATTTAAATTCATCAATAGAAATGTAAACGTATATTACAACTTCATATTGCCACTTTATTGTGAAGAAGTGTCCTAATTGTCACACAAGTAATGTCCAACAAACACATTTCCAGGTGCTCAAAATGAAGGCTCAGTTCCGCTTGACACCATAACCAGTCGCTCATATAAATTAATAGCTTGTACCTTTAGGGGGAAAAAGAACCTCAGCTACAAGTGTAATATAATTTTAAACATAGGCTTGCTATACCAAAGCTGCACAGGTGTCTTCAGGACTGGTTTGTAAAATTTGGTGCAATAAATCTTGTGCTTGTGCAAATGCAGTGCATTGCTCATGTATTGGTTTTGGAATGCAGTTGCGCTGTCATAATTGCTAGTCACTGCTAAAAGCTTTTAAACTGTGAGTGGATAAATAATTGAGAAAGAAGGAATAATAATAACTATGGAGAAAGGGCAGGGGAATGACGAACAACTGTATTTTATAATGCCTTTGACATAGTAAAACATCCCAACGCGCTTCACCAGAGATTACAAATAAAATTGGACAAGCCGCATAAGGAAATATTCTGGCAGAAGGCCAAAAGTTTAGACAGTGTTAGGTTTTAAGGAAAACATTTAAAGAAGGGAAAAGAGAGAGCGTGGCAGAGAGGCTTAGGGAGGGAATTCCAGAGCTTATAGATTCTAGGCAGCTGAAGGCACACCCACCATTGTTCAGTGAACACAAGGGTGATGGGGGAACAAGGTATTTTGCAAGTATATATGGGCAGTAGATGACTTCAAGTTAATGGAGGTTGGATTGTGAGAGGCCAACCAGGTGTGTGTTGGGATAATAAAGTCTAGAGCTAACAATGACATGAATGAGGGTTTCAGCAGTACTTGTACTGACAGGGAAGGAGTTGGGCTTTGTTACACTTGGTGATTAGGTAAATATGGGGCTGGGAGCTCACCTTGGGATCAAATATGATACCAAAATTGAAAAACAGTCTGGTTAATGGCTGTGCACTGCAACCCTTATTTTGCCAGTGGTGGTGGGTGGGGCGTGCCATAAGTGCAGGCTTCCCAGTATACTGTGATAACCTTCCTACAGTCTCGGGTTGAGGGAGAGGTGCTCTCCAAATCGGTCCATCCTGTAATCCATAGAGGAATTTCATTTAGGCAAGGGCTGCCTCTGCTGAAAGAACACTCCCCTTTGTTCCTGACAACAATTTCACCCCTCTCGCTGAGGCCTGTTTGCCTGGCCCTGATGAGTGCAGCTCACTCACTACCTTCTCTGGCCTCGACTATTAACTGCCCCTTCATCTGATTGGCTGGCAGTCCATTTAGACTCAAAAAACGTTAACTTTGTTTCTCTCCCTGCAGATGCTGCCAGATTTGCTGAACTTTTCCAACACTTTCTGTTCTTATTCTTAATTTCTAATTCAATTCCAAGCTTTGTCACCCTATTAAAGACGGTGAGGGGGTTGGGGTCGCTCCTGATACTACTGGCACAACGAGAGGGCCAGCAGCTCCAGAGCCTCAGCAGTTCCACTAGGTGAGGTAGATGCTGCTGAGGAGACCACATATCTGCCTCAAAATGTAGGTGCTCTGAAATGAAAATGTCCGAGGGCCATTGCCATAGGTCCTTCAGGGATAAGGGGAAACATCTCTTATGGAAGTGTTCTGACTGTGGGTGCAGATCTCCATGATGACAGCCCCTTTGTTGAAGCATTTAGACTCTACTCCGGTGACCCCCAGTCTGCCATGTACATTGAGCTTGAGGGTCTTCATATGCAGTGAGCTACCACTCCACCGGTGACAAAATGCCAGCAGTACTGGAATGTCACCCCCAACTGTGGCCTTAAGTATGCAAATTTGCAGCCTGCCTGAGTTCTGTGGGAAATCAATCCGTTTCCCAATCTGTCCCTGGGAAACACATTGGGGAGCAATCCCAAAACCCGATTCCCTGCCTCCAAGCACTCCACCATGGGGCTGGGAGAATTCATTCAAAAGCTTCATTTAGTTGGAAGTCCCCTATTCAATTTTAAAACACTCCAGAGCATTCATTCTGACTGCTTAGTGTAACCATGAAGCTGTGACAGTTGAGCACATTATAATTATTCAGGTTCTGCTATATGCATTCATGTTTCACCAGATAGAGTCTCAGTACAACATAATATATAAAATATGCATTTTTAAAAGCAAAATGCGTTAACATACAGAAATTATTTAACCTCAGTTTGTTTTTGATGAGCTGTGCTGACTTTTGTTCTTTATTTCCCTTTCTATAGCGTGGGGTGTATTTTTTGTGATCCGAAAGCTCCTATAAAAACATGCACAAGGTTTAGAGCTAGAGTTCTTATTTTCAGCATTGATATTCCAATCACACAAGGTTTACCAGTAAGTACATTTTTTTCTTTCTGCGTTTATTTAGAATTCAGTAAATGATGCAAGCTTAAAAGCAAAATTGAACTAGGAAACAACTTTTCTTTTTTTAAATAAATTTAGAGTGCCCAAATAATTTTTTCCAATTAAGGGGCAATTTAGCATGGCCAATCCACGTAGCCTGCACATCTTTGGGTTGTGGGGGCGAAACCCATGCAAACATGTGGAGAATGTGCGAATTCCACAGGGACAGTGACCCAGAGCCGGGATCGAACCTGGGACCTCGGCGCCGTGAGGCAACAGGGTTAACCCACTGCGCCACCATGCTACCCACGGAAACAAATTTTCTGTGGCAGGACTGCATACTCTATCTTGCCTTAATTGAATTTTAGGTTATCTCTTTCATGTTTCATACGTATATTTCTGAGCATATAAAATGTTAATTTTAAGTTTCCAATAGTGAAGCAGCCCTTTTACTCTTTTGTGCAGAACGATTGTGTCGTTATATCGTCATTCATTGAAAACTGACACTATGGGCGGGACTTTCCCAGCAATCGTCAAAGGCTGATGGCGGGTGGGAAAAGTAATAATCTTTATTAGTGTCACAAGTAGGCTTACATTAACACTGTAATGAAGTTACTGTGAAAATCCCCTAGTCACCACACTCCGGCGCCTGTTCGGGTACACTGAGGGAGAATTCAGAATGTCCAATTCACTTAACAAGCACGTCTTTCGGGACTTGTGGGAGGAAACAGGAGCACCCGGAGGAAACCTGCGCAGATATGGAGAGAAAGTGCAAATTCCACACAGTCACCCGAGACCGAAATTGAAAACGGGACTCTGGAGTTGTGAGGGAGCAGTGCTAACCACTGTGCCACCATGCTGCCCATAATGTAAGCCTACTTATGACAATAATAAAGATTATTATTATTATTTAAAACTGCATATTATTTATTTTCAAACTCTGGAGACATGTTGAGTACACTTTGAAGCTGTAAGATTAACTAAAAAGGAACTTGTTCAATAGGAATAGGAAATGCAATTTACTACTGTTTGATTTTAATGTGCCTTGAATACTGCAAAAAGTCATATTTAAAGTTCAAAATATGGATTATACCTTTATTAACAGGTTTTACTACACTACCAAACTTTAAGTGAACCATGCACAATCAGAAGGCTAGTGAGCGTTCTGCACAAGAGCACAGGAGAGGTTCTCAAGAAAAAACCTAAGTAAGCAATGTTTAAAACATCTCTATATTTATTTGACTATTATCGTCATAGTTATCAGCATGGGGAATTCAAAAGTTAATTAGGTCAAGTTGAACCAGGTAAATTGTTAAAATATTAAATTTAAAGTAGTTTCTTTTCCTTTTATTGATAACGCCTGTAACCATTTATCAGACCAATAAGGTAACTTCCTCCCTGGTATCACTTGTGAACTGATACAGGTTCTGAGATTCACCTGGTAATTATTTATCATTTTGTATAAAGTATGGCGCCTCATTGGGTATCTTCCCTGATAGCATGTCTACGATTGGAACCAGTTCACATTAGAACTGAAAACTAGAATAAACCTTCCCTGCTGTGGTGCACTGGTGCACCATCTAAAGTATTAATCTAACTTTCCATGCAGTGAAGTACCAATGTGGTAATTGAAATTTAATGATTGCAATGAAGTTTATATTTCAGATATGTTGCCTTGGTTTTTGAATGTTGGATTGTCACTGTTTTCCATTCCCGTCCCATTAGGGCTCAATGGTAGCACAGTGGAGGGCGGCATGATAGCACAGTGGTTAGCACAGCTGCTTCACAGCTCCAGAGTCTCAAATTCGATTCCGGCTTGGGTCACTGTCTGTGCGGAGTCTGCACGTTCTTCCCGTGTTTGCGTGGGTTTCCTCTGGGTGCTCTGGTTTCCTCCCTCAGTCCAAAGATGTGTGGGCTAGGTGGATTGGCCATTCTAAATTGCCCCATAGTGTCCAAAAAGTTTAGGTGGGGTTACTAGGGTGGAGGTGTGGTCTTAGGTGGGATGTTCTTTCCAAGGGCCGGTGCAAACTCGGTGGGCCGAATGGCCTCCTTCTGCACTGTAAATTCTATGAATCTATTGATGAAAGCAATTCTGTCATCCAAAACTGCAGCACATTTTGAACAGTTTTCCACTTCTAACTGCAAAGAATGTGCATGAACGAACTAATAGGACAGTGTAAAGTTGTGTGGTACCCCCATGCCACACAAGATGGTTCTGTCATTCCCCAAGTAAGAAATTACAGAAATAAAAGCTTTATTTTATTTTTTTAAATCTTATTTGGCTTCCCCATGCACTTTCTAGACCTGTCACCAGCTGAATTAATACAATAAGCAAGTTCAATACTAAGTGATCTTTTGGTTTAGAATTTGAGAATTCCTTGTCAAAATAGTGACAGTATCGGTGATTTGATAACTTAATGTAGTTTGTCACCAAAAGAATTCCATGACCTTCAAATGTTCACATTGATACATCTGGCAAGACAGTCTGTAAATTAATTGTTTTCTTTCGTAGTGTTACGTTGCCAATTTTGTGAAGGATTTAATTACATCACTCATTTAGATCAATGCTGTCCAAATTGTCTAGCTCACAATTGTCTAGCTCACAAAACAATCTAAGATTGTTTTGCTCAAATAAAATTAAAACTAAGTTATGAATCAGAATTATTTCACTCTGTCCATCATCGTTCATAATTAATTTACATCTATTAATGACTAAAATACATTTTGGATGCAAGTTGAGACAACCAGAGTGAAATATCCCTTTAAAAGATTCATGAAAAGTTTGTACAAAATTTAAAAAAAATATATAAAATATGAAAGATGTGAGCAAGCAGTTTTGGAATGCCTGAATTTAGACTTTGATCAAGTGCTTAGGTGGGTTGTCGGCTCAGAAATCAAACCACAATAATATGCTGTTATAGTTGTGGCTAAATATAAAACAGAATGAATACTGTGTGATCAACTCCTGCATTGTCAGGGAGTTTCATTATGCAGCCAACAGAGGAATTCCCTCACTACTTGTGAATACAAATTAGAAATGCTTGGGGCTCAGTTGATCTAAAATCAGCTTCAGATTTCAAGGAGATGCTCCATCTCTAATCCTTCACATTGCATTTCCATCTCCTACTGATTAAAGCCAATGGAGCCTTCTCTTAAATAAATCTGTAAAATGCAAATAAACATAAAGATTGATGTTGGATGGGTACATGGAGTCTAAAGATCGATTGGTTCATCCATTATTTTACTAGTTAGAGGACTATGGTTGGCATGGTTTCATTGAGTGCCTCTGACATTGAGACAAATTTACAGATGATGATTCCGGGAAAATCATCAAAGGAAACAAAATGCAGCTTTGATTTTGGGGAAACTAATGCTGCGTTTTAAGGGATTTACATTTGTATTAGTAAACATACTTTACAGCTTTAAGTGTGCTTAATTTAATGTTTCTGTGCCTGGAAGGGTGAAACCTATTGTTAGATTCATGCTGGACAAAGGTGTTTGTGTGTATGTGTGTGCATGTATGGTTGGGGGGGGGGGGGGGGGGGGGGGGGTTGGTTTCGTTTCAATTCCAACTACGATTCCATTTTGCTGAGAGGGCTCTGATGTGAAGAGTAAATAAACCAGTGGTTGCTTAGCAACTGGGGCCTTGTAAGGCAGAGAAACTTTTACGGTTTAGTTTAACTAATTTGATCGCATTTGGAGATAGGTGAGAGAGAAGGCAACTCTGATAGAAGCAGTTAATTTTAGAAGGTTAAAGGAGGAACATGTCTCAGCCTTTCTCGAAGAAAAGCCATACTAGAGCATAATGGTTAAGAAAACAGATGCTGGAAATCTAAAATCCAGTTAGTTAAGGAAACTAGAGAAATTAAAGAAGTTTCCGAGAAGTCTGAAGTTAACGGAACAGATTACTGTTCAATAAAGTCACAGAGTTGAAAAGGCATTGGATAATGAGAGGCCAGAAATATATCTGCAGTAGTGCTAACGTTTGTGAGAAATTACTACAGTTTGGGAGACATTATTTGAAATAATTATGGAAATCAGTGGCTGGACCTCCGAGTTGATGCAAAAGCCTTTAAGAAAAAGGAAACCTGAAAGGAGAGATGTAAAACCTGAAAGTGAAGCCTTGACTGAAGATGCGGAGGGAAACACAATTTAAAAGAAGATTTGAAAGGGTAACTTTTGAAAGGGGAATTTGAAATCACTCATGCAGAATCCGAAGTTCAGTGAGATAAGGTGGCTCATGGTATAAGAATCATCTTGGGGGATTTTGTGGAGAAATCCACATTCACTTGAGTTCAGAGAGGAGTGTGTCTTACCACAGTCGCCTTGTGTACTTAAAATACTTTGTGTGTTAGGTTGCGATGTACTTTGTAATCCATTTTAATCTTCAAATCTATGTGAATTTGTTCAGCTAAGGGGAGAGTAAAGGGAGTATTGTATTATAATCCAATTTTTTTCATGTTTAATAAATGCATGGTTCTTGTTAAAACTAATTAGTGGTTTTGCGACTCTCTTCCTCAATATATTATTAATAAAAAGTAAAAGTTCTGTTGCACCAGGGTTCCATTGTGGGATCTTCCCGTCCAGTTATAACGTCAACTGTGATCATAACATGAGTTGAATAAAATTAAGTCCAAGAAGCTTTTGGAATGATTATAGTATCTAACTATTGATTCTCAAAACTCCGACTGAAAGGGCAGAGATATTTGAGAAACATGTTGGCTTTTGTGCTGTCTTGACTTATGAGCCAGGAGATCTTGTAACTGATTTCCTACTATTTACATAGTTTGATTATAATCTTCTTCAGATGTTTGACTAAAGGGCAGAATGCCTTGATAGAGCTACAAGCCCAGAGACCTGTCTCTCTGGAACTCTACAAAGACTTCAAAGAGCTTGGTCGTTTTATGTTACGTTACAGTGGATCCAGTATAGCAGCAGGAGTAGTCACAGAGGTAACTACTACTTGAAATTTAAGATCTGTTTGATTTTCCACTCTATGAAACTGTAATGCATGTCAAATTTAGCAAGCGAAACCACATCCTTATGTTATAAGCTTCTTCTTCAACTTTAATTGATTCCACTCTTAATAGCTATGGGACTTCCCCTCTTTATTTTTTTTAAAAAGTGCCTGACTTGTACGTTAGCATACTGTCCTTTCTTCCCCATCGTATCCATGCACTTGAATCTATTCGAAATTGATAGAAGAATGTTTTGCCTCTCTTTGCTGTGAAGTCATACATGGTGTGAGATTGAACAGGCTCAGATCAGTGCCCAGCAGGTGCTAGTCGACATAGTGAAAGTACCTCTGGCTTGGTTATAATTGGCCAGGCTCACTTGAATACTGGTTGACATGGAATGTGATGAGAACTTGACTCTTAAATTTGCACTTAACTTGAGAAGTAATACTGGCATTCATTATTTACGATGTTCATTCTATTATCCTGGCAAACCTCCATCTGGATCAACATTAAACAAAATATTAGGTTTGGAGAGCGGTAAGTCTATACTAATTGACTTATCGGGCGTGATCTACCAGCCACGCTGCACTTGAGAAGCAGCATACCACAGCGTACCGTGGGCGCTAAGTGCCGGGAGGCCACGCTCCCGCGATCTACCCGGCTCGTATGCCTCGTGAGATCGCGTTAGATCTCACGAGATGTCGCGATATGAAGCCTGCCTATTGTGACAAATCTGCATATAAAAGCAAGGCAGCAAGTTTTACTGTAATATGCAGTTCCCTGAGGTAATCAAGGCGTGGGATCTAGCCTTTTCGCCTTGGAGACCTTGGGTGAGCACCGTTCAGTGCTGGTCTCCACAAATGGGGACCAGATGGAACGGCACTTGTGGAGGTCACCCAAGAGATTGGAGGCACCCAGGTGCATACCCTCTGGGGAGGGTAACATTCTGGCACTGCTGGTGCCACCCGGGCACCTTGGCAGGGCCAACCTGGCAGCCATCTGAGTGGCAGCCTGGAACTGTCAAGGTGTCCAGGTGGCACTGCCAGCACACCCAACTGGCAGTGTCAAGGGGTCAAGCTGGCAGCTTTCATGCGGCGGTGAATGGGCCACAGAATGCACTGCATGGATGTGCAGGGGGGCCTGAGGACCCCCTTATAGTGAGTTGAGGCTTGGGGGTGGGGGTTCAGGGGTTGCGCCGTGAGCGCTCTCGCTGCACTGAGAGGTTCCGGCGTGTGGAGTTCCTCAGTGCAACGAGAGTGCGGCCATGGGAGTGCATCCCCCGCTGAGGCTCCACACCTAACTGGATGGGTGTTAGATAGTGGGGCGTTTCTCAGCGCTGCGAGCTAAATGCACTCGCTGTGGGACTTTCTTCCTATTTGATTAGATCGGGCCCATCATGTCTTACCAGAAACGATAGATTTGCTAGTCTTGGCTTAAAATATTTTTACTTCTAAAATGTTATGAATGACTATCAAATGTAAAACAGCTCGATTCCCGACTGGGTCACTCGCTGTGCGGAGTCTGCACGCTATCCCCGTGTCTGCGTGGGTTTCCTCCGGGTGCTCCTGTTTCCTCCCACAAGTCCCGAAAGATGTGCTGTTAGGTGAATTGGACGTTCTGAATTCTCCCTCTGTGTACTCGAACAGGCGACGGAGTGTGGCGACTGGGGGATTTTCCCAGTAACTCCTTCGAAGTGTTGATGTAAGCCTACTTGTGACAGTAATAAAGATTATTATTATGATGATTAATTTAATTTCTCCTCCTGAAGAAGGCACTGTGTCATGCTGGAACACTTTTTTCTGGGCTTTAACAATTGGGTGACACTTTATCTAAAGGGTTTTCTTTGTTTGCCTCCAAGCAACAGGTGCCAGAAGCCAAAGTCTAATTGCATTCTGCACAGATATTTATTTATTGTTTTAAAACTCAAAGTACATATGATAAATAACTTCCTTCAAATTACTTCAAACATTTTTATTTGATTCAGTATTGTCAAATGAAAAGGAGTCAGTGATATTTGTCCTTACGAGTGCATGTAAAAATTGAAGTGAAAATATCTGCTCGAGTTTAGTGTGATTTCACAGAGAGGAACTCTAAAAATATAGTTATTCCACAAAATATGCAGGCTTTTTGTTATATGATTATTTTAAAGTGAAATGCTTTGAATGCACTATTTTTTCAAACTTGGTTAATTAAGTGACCAGCTCTCATTCACTCAGTGCTTCAGCGACCTAATGATGTTACTATTGCCTCTTTTATTACAGATTAAAGAATGATAATGGAGAGGGGCTTCGTAATTTTTGACCTTTCTTCGATCTTAAGGAACACAGGTCAACTTGACAATATCCCACAACTTTGAGCGATGTAGGAACTGTGGTCGGCAAAACAAAGTGCAATTTATAATAACCCAAAATGGAACCTAACCGAATGTGAATTTGTCCTTTGCAATATTGTGTTCAAGAAAGCAACTGACAGAATGGGTTTCTCATCATTGAGTCATACTGCCAGTAATACCTCCATAAGCAAAGTTGCACTGTGTCTGAGGAGAATCTCTTTGCAATATTAGTTCTGGTGATTATTATCAGCACCCTGCAAGACTGATGCGCAACACACATTAAAAAAGAAAAATGTTGGGAGCATGATGGGTGACCCAGCTGAATTACACCTTTAGTGGCCAACAGTTGACAAATACTTCTTTGGTTTGCCTGCCCCCTGTTTGCTCTTCCATTAGTGTGCCATGATTTACTAACGGATTTATGTGTTGATCTGCTAACACATCCAGGTTGATGATAACAAGTAACAAAATTACTTACAACACTCTTTCAAAGAAAATGATTTGAAGTACATCAAATGATCAGATGTAATACTCGTAACTTTCCACTTTCACATCAATGGAAAGTGTTCCAAAAATATTTATCAAGGTGCAGATAATTAAAGTTGGTACTGAATAAAATCTAGTTAAAGTAAAGCATTGTTTCAAATTTTTGTCATTTATTGTTTGAATTATGTTTTAACTGGGTTGTGCAATTGTCTCATTTTTCATCTCTCAAAGTATTAATTCTAGCTGCAAGAGATTTAGGATTTCTTTACATTGTAGCTTAGTTTCATTTTGATGCATATGTCCCCTTTTCGATAACAGTGCTGATTCTAACTAGCGACATAGTCATTCTTGTAGTTTGTTGTTCTAGTCTGGTACTGGAGACCTTTCTATAGCTCTTGAATTGACCAACCAAGAGCTTTCAAACTTCTAAGTAGCCATGTAAGGTGTCACTTTGCATACCATTTAGGCGCTTCTCAATTTTCTATATGATGCATGGTTCGAAACCAAAATGTTTTAAAAATATTTTGGGTCTCCTTTCCCCCATAGATCAAGTTTATAGGTGAATCACATAGAGCAGAAACATCTCAGATCTGACCCCCAGTCTGATGTTGTGATAGATAGGGTGGTACAGTTACATTGGATCCAAGTTGGGGAAGGGAAAAATTGGATAATTTCCATTCCTGATTGCAACCCATTAACCACAGCATATAGTTGAGCACATGTGGATGTTGATTGAAGATAGGACTAGGCTTGGCTGTAATATCCTCCCTACTTTCACTGCCAAAACCCTCATGCGAACCTAGAAGAGTGTCCCAGGAGGGAGGAAAGCATGAGTGATGTGACTGATCTTTGAAAATACTTTAGATCGGCAATGAACCAATTTTGAGAGTAACGGTTTCTGAGAAAGATCTAACTTAATTATTTGAAGTGTAATTGCATTAATACACCTTTATAGAGTGAACAATTAACACACCCCCACCTATCAAAACAATGCCCTCTTTGGGGAGTTTTCACTTGTATTAGTTAATTTTCTTTTTATTTGCTCATGGGATGTGAGTGTTACCTGGCAAGACGAGCATTTATTGCCCATTTGCTCTTCCTGTACTGTCCTGCTGTAGTATTCATGGAATTTATGTGTCTGGTCTACTGATCAATGTTGATAGTGGGGGATTTGGTGACGGTAATGCCGTTGAATGAAATAGGGAGGTGATCTGGATGGTATTTGCCAGGTGTCAGCCCAGGCCTGCATGTAGTTCACGTCTTGCTGCATGCCAACAAGCACTGTTTTGTTGACTGAGGAATTGTAAATGGATCTGAAATTTTCAACCATCAGCAAACAACTCCACTTCTGACTGTATGATGGAGTGATGGTCATTGCTGAAGTTGGGCTTAGGGTGTTGATATGAGGAACTCCTGCAGTGGTGTTCAGGGTCTGAGAATGATAAGCCCTCAACAACCACAATCATTTCTATCTGTGCTACTTATAACTTTCTCCATGAACTTCAATTTTACTATGGTTCCTCAGTTTCGCACTCAGATGAACATTGCCTTTATGTAAAGGTTTGCACCTGGAATTCAACTCTTGTGTCCATAGTTGAATCTAGGCTGTAATGATGCCTGAAGACAAAACCCAAACTGAATATCAGTGAGTAAGTTATTGGTGAGTAACCGTCCATTGAAAGCAATGTTGATGATTCCCTCCATCATTTTGTTGATGACGGAGAGTAGACTCTTGGGGTGGTAATTAGCTCGGTTGAATTTGCCCTGCTTTTTGCGGCCATGACACAATTGCATAGTTTTCCACATAGTTAGTTAGATGCCAGTGTTAAAGCTGTACTGGAACAAATTCTGGTGCTCAGATCTTACCACTACAGCCAATGGTGCTGGCACCAGTGCACTCAGCCATTCCTTAATGTCACATAGAGCCATCAAATGGGTTGAAAACTGGCAGCTGTTATGCTGGGGTCCTCAGGATGAGGTTGAAAGGCACTTCTGGCTATCGGCCTGTTCCTGGAGCCACCTTTTTCCCATTCATTACTTCGGTTCCCCACCACAATTTTTGAATGGATGTACAGGACTGCAAAGCTTCCATCTAACCTGCTGGTTTTGTGATTGTTTAGTTCCATGTATAGTATGTTGCATTTTCAGCTTCACCAGGTTGATAGCACCTTTTTTTTCCTGGTATAACTGGTGCTATTCCCAACATGTTTATTTACACGCTTCATTAAACCAGGATTAATTCTCTGACTTAATAATGGCAAAATGACTTGGTAATGATGAAGTGAGAGATATGCTGGACCATTAGGTTGTAGAAGATCTCAATTCTATTGCTGCCGATGACCCATGGAACTACATGGATGCTCAGTTTTGAACTCCTTCATTTTTTCTTTTTATTAAATAAATGTAAGTACCCAATTCTTTTTTTCCCAATTAAAGAGGCAATTTAACATGACCAACCCACCCACCCTGCACATCTTTAGGTTGTGGGGTGAGACCCACGCAGACACGAGAATGTGCAAACTCCACAAGGACAGTGACCCGGGGCCGGGATCAAACCCGGGTCCTCGGCGGTGTGAGGCAGCAGTGCTAACCACTGCGCCGCCGTGCTGCTGCTCCTACATTTTGTTCTTATGCTACCTCATTTTACTTGGTGGTAGTATGGCACAACATGATGGAGGATATCCTCCGTGTAAAGAGGATCGTGTGATAGTTTAGAATTGAGCACATTGAGTGTCATCCATTAATAGAAGGTTCTCTTGTTTGGAAATGAACTTGACAACATAGGAGGCTTTATTTGTATTTAATATAGTTAAAATTGTGATCCTGAATTAAGTCTATTGCTTATCTTATGTTTCCCAAGTTTTATTAGCGCTAATATTGGTCATTCTAGAGTGACTTAACTGGCCCTTCATTTCTTGTTAGAATAAAACTCAATCTGGAATGGACACAACTTCATTTGGTTTCTGTTAAACACAAGCAATTTAATCTACAGATTGCAGGCTACTAATTTATATAGCAATAAAGGACCAGCTGAATTAATCCTTGAATCACGCTACTGGTGGTGAAAAACAGGATATTTAATACTGATTGCAATTTGATGCTTTTTTCCCCCAAAATGTCTCGTATCCACATCCCTAGCATATAAAAATGTGTCCCTTCACAATATAAGTTTCAAGTGGACATCAGCTCCTCTACCAAAAATGTAAATCTCATTTTAACTTTTCCATTCTAATTATTGAAGAGTTGACTAACCAAGCTCCTGTTAGTTTGACAATCCCACCAGGTTGGTAAAAAAAAATTGAGCACCATTGTTCATTGTTCGACCTACAAGAAGCAATCTCATGTATCTGATATCAGGACATAGTTCCCATGCTGATACAAGTACATTCAATTCTAGAACAGGCAAATTAGGTGTTTTGACTAGCTTCTCTTAAATGTACACTTTCAAACCAAACATATATTTCAGTTCAGCCACAGGAAACAACCCAAGGATGGCAGTCCTTTGCAAAAATGCTGCCAGTTTCAGATCAACACCACAATTCATAAAGCAGAAATTGCAGCACTTCTTTTGGATTAGAGAGTTTGAATCGAAATTTGAACTGACGGTTCACCATAACTGAATTCCTGTGTTCCAGTTAAGAAGGCCTTATACTTATGACATTGCTTGATGCACCTTTATTAATTTTATTTATTAAGGTGTATTGCTGTAAATTGCACTGTAAATCATCACATTGAACATAACTGTGGCAAAAAAATAAGGTGTCGTACTTCTTCCCTCCGAGAAATAAATTTATCAAGCACCTTCGTTGAAAAAAAAGTGTCTGTCAAATTAGTCAGTGAATTCCATAAAGCCAGTTCTTGATGCAGTATGATTTTGTTGGCGCAACAAACTTTGTGAAAGGCTTCAACTTGTACATAGAAGTTGTATGTTGATGCAAATTGGCACTGGCAACATCTCAGAGGCGACTTGTCAAAATTGACAAAAAGTGTTGTTGTGGCTAAAAAAAAACCCCAAGAGATTGTTAAGAGCAATGGGCTTTTAATATAGATGACCGTATAGTCCATGATAGGATATCATGCTGAATGAAAGAGCTCTCCAGAAAGCGCGATATGGAACAATCAGTGAGTTCATTCTGATACTTCAGATACTTCCATAGAATCCCAACAGTGCAGAAAGAGGCCATTCAGCCTGAGTCTGCAACGACCCTCTGAAGGAGCATCCTAAGTAGACCACTTCCATGCCCTACCCCCATACGACTTTTTGGACACTTATGGGGCAATTTTATCATGGCCAATCCATCTAACCTGGACTGTGGGAGAAAATTGGAGCACCCGGAGGAAACCCACGGAGACACGTGGAGAATGTGCTAATTCCACTTACAGTCACCCAAGGCCAGAATCAAACCTTGGTCCCTGGGCAGCAGTGCTAACCACTGTGCTGCCATTTGGATCTAATTGAAACCTAGATTGATGTTGTGACTGTCTGCAACCATGGAAAAAAACATACGTAAAGTTTGCTTGGGCAATACATGTTTGCACCCCAGGTGACCTCACCTTGTACTTATATACTGCCTTCAACATAGCAAGATGTTCGCAAGGTGCTTCGCAGGAGGGTTATGGCCTCCTTACTTCAGAAGGGACATACTTGTACTGGAGAAATTGCAATGGCTGTCGACTAGACTGATTCCTGGGATGAGGCCATATTGTTGGAGAGGACAGCGTGAAACAGACTGGTAAGCTCGAGGAGATACTTGTTAGAAGGAAGATGTGTTGGGAATTTTGAAAAACTTGAGGATAGACATGTCCCCTGAGCCTGACGGGATATATCCAAGGATTCTATGGGAAGCAAGAGATGAAATTGCAGAGCCGTTGGCAATGATCTTTTCGTCCTCACTGTCAACAGGGGTGATACCAGGGGATTGGAGAGTGATGAATGTCATGCCCCTGGTTAAAAAGGGGAATAGGGATAACCCTGGGAATTACAGGCCAGTTAGTTTTACTTCGGTGGTACACAAAGTAATGGAAAGGGAACTGAGGGATAGGATTTCTGAGCATCTGGAAAAACACTGCTTGATTAGGGATAGCACTGATTTGTGAGGGGCAGGTCTTGCCTCACAAGTCTTATTGAATTCTTTGAGGAGGTGACCAAGCACGTGGATGAAGGTAAAGCAGTGGATGTAGTGTACATGGATTTTAGTAAAGCATTTGATAAGGTTCCCCATGGTAGGCTTATGCAGAAAGTAAGGAGGCATGGGATAGTGGGAAATTTGGCCAGTTGGATAATGAACTGGCTAACCGATAGAAGTCAAGAGAGTGGTGGTGGATGGCAAATATTCAGCCTGGAGCCCAGTTACCAGTGGCGTACCACAGGGATCAGTTCTGGGTCCTCTGCTGTTTGTGATTTTCATTAATGACTTGGATGAGGGAATTAAAGGGTGGGTCAGTAAATTTGCAGATGATATGAAGATTGGTGGAGTTGTGGATAGTGAGGAGGGCTGTTGTCGGCTGCAAAGAGACAGATAGGATGCAGAGCTGGGCTGAGAAGTGGCAGATGGAGTTTAACCCTGAAAAGTGTGAGGTTGTCCATTTTGGAAGGACAAATATGAATGTGGAATACAGGGTTAACGGTAGGGTTCTTGGTAATGTGGAGGAGCAGAGAGATCTTGGGGTCTATGTTCATAGATCTTTGAAAGTTGCCACTCAAGTGGATGGAGCTGTGAAGAAGGCCTATGGTGTGCTAGCATTCATTAGCAGAGGGATTGAATTTAAGAGCCGTGAGGTGATGCAGCTGTACAAAACCTTGGTAAGGCCACATTTGGAGTACTGTGTGCAGTTCTGGTCGTCTCATTTTAGGAAGGATGTGGAAGCTTTGGAAAAGGTGCAAAGAAGATTTACCAGGATGTTGCCTGGAATGGAGAGTAGCTCTTACGAGGAAAGGTTGAGAGTGCTAGGCCTTTTTTCATTAGAACGGAGAAGGATGAGGGGTGACTTGATGGAGGTTTATAAGATGATCAGGGGAATAGATAGAGTAGACAGAGACTTTCTCCGCGGGTGGAACAAACCATTACAAGGGGGCATAAATTTAAGGTGAAAGGTGGAAGATATAGGGGGGATGTCAGAGGTAGGTTCTTTACCCAGAGAATAGTGGAGGCATGGAATGCACTGCCTGTGGAAGTAGTTGAGTCGGAAATATTAGGGACCTTCAAGCAGCTATTGGATAGATACATGGATTACGGTAGAATGATGGGGTGTAGATTAATTTGTTCTTAATCTAGGACAAAAGTTCGGCACAACATCGTGGGCCGAAGGGCCTGTTCTGTGCTGTATTTTTCTATGTTCTATGAGGGGATTCTACTGAGGTGAGATTGAGTAGACTAGGCCTATGATCCCATGGGTTTAGAAGAACGAGAGTTGTGCTCATTGAAACATAAAATGCTAACGGAACTTGACAGGATTGACGTTGAGCAGCTGTTTCTGCTGACTGGAGAGTCAGGAGCTATGCAACACAGTCTCAGGATAAGGGGTCCACCATTTAGGACAGATGAGACTTTGTGAGTCTTTGGAATTCCCTATGCCTGAGGGATGTGGATGCTCAGTCACTGAGTAAATACGAAATGAGAGATTTTTGGATACGAAATGAAGGAAGAGAGTTGAGGAAGATCAGCCATGATTTTATTGAATGGTGCAGCAGGTTCAAATAGCCAAGTGGGCTACTTTTGCTCTTGTGTCCTCAGATATAATTTGACACTGAACCACACAAAGAGATATTAGGAAAAAGTATGAAGAGTGTGATCAAAGAGGTGGAGAGGTTTACGGAGGGAATTCCAAAGCTAAGGTTCTAGTCTGCAGAAGGCTTGGCCACAAATGATGGAACAATGGAAATCAAGGATGTAAGGAGGTCAGAATTGAACATGCAGAGATCTCGGAGGGTACAGGGCAACAAAATATATTAGCTGGGGAGGGGCAAGGCTATGGAGGGATTTGTACTGAAGGATGAGAATTTGAAGACAGCCTTTGTTAGACCGGGATGATAAGTGAAAGATGTGAACTTGGATAAGGGCAGCTGAACTTTGGATGAGCTCACGTTTATGAAGGGTGCAAGGTGAGGAGGGTGGGGGAAGGGAGGCGGGGGGTGCTGGTGGAGGTGGTGGTGGGGGGGGGGGGGCATCTTAAGCACTAAAATAATCCAAGTCTAAAGGTAACAAAGGTGGTTTCAGTAACAGGTGGGCTGAGGCAGGAGTGGAGATACGTGGTCTTGGTGAGGAAAAGGTTGTGAAACTGGAAGCTCAGCCCAGTGCTAAATGCAGTGCCAAGATTTCAAACAGTCTAATTTAGCCTACGACAGTGGCCATGGAGGAGGATAGAGTCAGTAGCTGTGCCCCAGAGATTGCGATAGAGCCAAAGTCATTGGGCGTGATTCAGTCACCACATTGGGCACAATGGGTGAATCCCAGCAGAGCCCCAAATCAGGCTTCAGGCCTGGCCGATCGCGGGTCACTCGACCCGCTAAGCCTGGTAGGATCTGGATAATGCCCTCGCTGGCCATGGGATCAAATGTGACACCAAGGCCGTGAGCAGACTGGTTTAGTTTCAGACTGTTGCCTGGGCGAATGATGGGATTGCTAGCTAGAGAACGGTGTTTTGGAACAGGGCCCAAAACGATGGTTTCCATCCTCCCAATGTATTTAATTGAAGGAGATTTTGTCTAATCCTCTACTGGATTTGACAGTAAACCTTGATTTGTGAAACTTTCTGAAAGGATAATGTTTTCTGATAGACTTTGTGAAATGGGTGTTTCCAGATTTCCGCAAATGGATCAGGGTCACCAAACAAAGACATTACAGATCCTGGAGGTGATTATCGGCATTTTCCCAGAGGATTCCCTGCCCGTTGAGAAAAATAGGGTTTAATTACACAAGAGGATAGACTTTTTAAAAAAAAATTAATGACATCTAAAACCACAAATGATAACATGAATTTTAGCTGAGCTTTGAAATTGTTAGCACTTTGGAATATCTCAGCTAATTCCTCACTCTCAGCACATCTTTTAATACTTCCTTTCTCTGGTAAGGCACGTAATTGTTCAATCTGTTTATTCTGTTCCATGCCATGTCTGGTAAATAATCCTACAATTCTACCATCCTTTAGGTCTGACTTCACTTTTTATTCCTATTTGTTAACTTGCATCAGTCGGTTCACATTTTTACTTGTGAACGATTTGTCAGAATCACTATCACCAATCTCTCCCTTAATAATTTTGAAAGTTGCAATTAAACCATCAGCTAAAATCTGTCCTTCATGTGGAAATAACTCTCCTTAGCTGATATTTGGGATTTATAGTTGCTCATTTTCATATTGTTCTTTAGACCAATAATATTAAGTGAATAGAATTGCATATGACTCTACAAAGGATCTGACTATTTCTAAGACATTTATAATATTTTTTTGATTTGCCCTTTCCATTCCTTTGTTATTACAACTCGTGACATTTACTTTATTTTGAACTGTAGCCAAGCACTCCTTCTTTTTGACAGAGATGGGCAATGTTCCCTGTCACTTCACCATTGTTGTCTGCGATCCTGTGACTGGAAATGCATTATAATATCAATGGACATTTTTATTTTTGGTGAATCCCCAGCTGCTGCTCGAAAACAATCATTGGTAACATGAATGTTAATGAAACCAGTAGTAACTAAAAGTAGTACAGCCATGGAGGTCAATTTTTTTTTTTGTTGAAGTTTTACTTCTTTGATTTTAATCTCTTCCCTTTTTCTGGATTAAGGTGACAGTCTGGCACTGACATTAAAGATTCTTGTGATCTACTCGCTGAAGATTTCAAATAAATGTAGATTGAAACAAACTGCTCCTCGCCAAGGTGGACCAGACTAATTCTTGCACTGCGCCCCATCATTCCATCATTAATCACTGCCTTTTGCCCAATGTTGCACTTAATCAATCTAAATGGCATCTTATTTTTCATCTCATACCATAGGTCCCTGCTGACCAGAACCTTCCAATTTACTGCCCACCTAGGCTATCCTACGTAAAACCAGTGTTACCAAGAATCACCAAGCAGTGTGTTATAGACACAGGCACCTTACAAATGTCTCCGAATTTAGTCGTAAGTATTTGTGGCAGAGATTTCAGTTTCCCTTCTTCTGAGAGAAAATCTCGTCGCGGGCTCAAGGATAGGAATATTGCAAGTGCCATTTTATACTGTTGTTAATTTTCTGCTCTCCTTCAATGGGCTTTTGGAAAATAATTTGGACCATCTGAAAAACAGTTACAAGATTTCCAGATGATATGTTCTTCAGCCTTCTTGCACCCCCTACTGGATGACAGGAGTGGTGTTTGACTTCACTGTCTCATAGATATCATAGAATTTACAGTGCAGAAGGAGGCAATTCGGCCCATCGAGTCTGCACTGGCTCTTGGAAAGAGCACCCTACCCAAGGTCAACACCGCCACCCTATCCCCATAACCCCACCCAACACTAAGGGCAATTTTGGATATTAAGGGCAATTTATCATGGCCAATCCACCTAACCCGCACATCTTTGGACTGTGGGAGGAAACCGGAGCACCTGGAGGAAACCCACGCACACACGGGGAGGATGTGCAGACTCTGCACAGACAGTGACCCAAGCTGGAATTGAACCTGGGACCCTGGAGCTGTGAAGCAATTGTGCTATCCACAAGGCTACCGTGCTGCCTCACAGCAGGGTCAGAAAAAAAATCCACTAAAACCCTGGGGCTTGGGATTTGGGGGAGAGGGGTAGGGGGTGAAATTGAGCTCAGTAGCATAGCACTCATCTTTTTTGTGTTGCGAAGCTGCTCGCACCTAATGACTGAAAACAAACAGGTGGATCATGATGTCAAACACACTTCAGAGTGGTTAGCACTGTTGCTTCACAGCGCCAGGATCCCGGGTTCGGTCCGGTTTGGGTCACTGTCTGTGTGGAGTCTGCACGTTCTCCCCGTGTCTGCGTGGGTTTCCTCCGGGTGCTCTGGTTTCCTCCCACAAGCCCCGAAAGACATGTTGTAAGGTGAATTGGACATTCTGAATTCTCACTCAGTGTACCCGAACAGGCGCCGGAGTGTGGCGACTAGGGGCTTTTCACAGTAACTTCATTGTAGTGTCAATGTAAACCTACTTGTGACACGATCAAAAAGTATTATCTCGTTCAGTTGGAATAGTGCAAACACCCATGCCTCCCCACCCCACCAGTGCCATGTAAAGTATTTGCAGGTTAGTTGCTGGATTGATTCTTCCTGTTACTGCAATTCTGCACATTTTGGGTACCATTCCACACTTGTTGGAAGTTTCAGTAGCCATAGCATATGGCCTGACTGCAACTAAAAACATTTTTTTTTCCTAACTATAGATTATACACAAGGCATTTCCCCTGTAACATGGGTACTGCAGCAGGCCTACCCTTGAAAAGGAACATGACTGGTGTCATGAACCAAGCTGATGGTATCTGCGAGGGTATCCCAACCTGGAACATCGGTTTGTTGGGGTGTATAGTTTTGCGTTTTTTTGAAGGACCAGCCCAGTCATTGCGTAACAATTATTAAAGGCTATTTTTTAAATTAAAGAAAAAACAAATACAGACTAACAGGACGACAGTATTCTAGGACAATAAAGTATGTGAATCACTAAACACAGTTTATGTAGAATGTATCACTTGCTCCAAACTATATCTACGATCCCTGAACTCTTTAAGACTTCCACTTTCCCAAACAGCATCCAAATTAAATAAATCTATAAGTCAAATCCATCTTACAGTGCGGATACCCAAGCCTGGGAAAGAAACAAGTCAGCAAAGATATTCAAACTGTCTTTATGATGGTTTCTGCACAACATTGCTCTAAGACATAGATACCGTACTAGTCTCCTGGCTGTTAGATTGAGGACTGGCCTCACAGGCTGGTAGATGTAAACTGGCCTCCCTGCCTGCTGGGTGTAAACTGCCTCTGCTTCTGAGGGTGCTGGCAACTACATATCATTTGTCTAGACACCTGCATCTTGTTACTCTTAAAATTGTATCTCATTATGCCTTTTGAATGCTGCCTATTTCTGTCATTCGGCAGATATCTACAAGTTGGGGGGCAGACCCGTGACATATATTACTGGACAGTCCGCATCCCATCATTCCTTGTTACATTTGTTTTACCGCTTTTTTGAGGCAAATTTTCTACCTATTACTGGGCAGACCTGTTGCTGGGCAGATCAATGATACTAGGAGAATGAGCAGAGGCCAAGCAGAGCAATACAAGTTGCTAGAAGAAGGAGGGAGTAGGGAAGGACACTCGAGAAAGAGACCAAATCCAGAGTGAGTCTTCAGGGAGGAAATCTGTTGGTGAACAGATTGCTGGAAGCTCCTTTGCATAATCGTGCCCAGAACCATGATGTCAACAACCTGAGCTTCCATACCAGCAGACTGGACAAGAATGAGACAACACGATTGTTATAGAATGTGGAGCAGGAGGCCGTTCGGGCCATTGAGCCTGCACCAGCCCTCTCCCCTACCCTATCCCCATAACTCCATCCAACCTGCACATCCTCGGACACTAAGTGACAATTCAACATGGTCAATCCACCTAACCTGCACATCTTTGGACTGTGGGAGGAAACCGGAGGAATCACACGCAGACGTGGGGAGAATGTGCAAACTCCACACAGTCACCCAAAGCTGGAATTGAAACCGGATCCCTGGCACTGCCACCCCACTGATTGAATAAGACAAGTAATGATCTTCAAATCCCATCAGTTAAAGCCCATGTAGGTCTGTAATTGCCAGAGACAATTTCCTTTTATAAATGTAATCTGTCTTTTCCAAGATTCAATGATTTTTGCACCTGTGTTTCTTCCATTCGACCAAAATTCGCTATCTCTGTGCCGGATTTGTAAACAGAGAGAGAGTCTTATCTTGGGAGAGAAGGTGAGAGGGAGAGTAGTACCATGTGGACAGCTTCTTCCAGGTGACTGCTTGAGTATTGCTGGAAAAAGGCATTTTTTTGTCAAAGCTTTTAATCTTGCACTCATCAGGACAATTTGCAAGAATACCAAGTATAGGAAAACAACACATTTATGCTAATTGGTAAAATCCACTTACCAATCAATCAGCACTCTCTTCTCATACAGTATCAATTTGTTGTTTTCCCTTACATGGGTATTCTTGCAAATTTTCCTGATGAGAGTGCAAGACAAAAAAATTCTCTTTTCTCAATAATACCCAAGTTCTGTACTGCTAAATGACCATTTGAACTACTACCTAGCAACTTGCATGCTGAATTAAAAGAGATTTCAGAACTGGTTATTGTTATCACATGACCTCTCGCCTGTAATGATTTCAGAAGGTTTTTACTTGGTTGGTGTCTAATCAGGGTATGACTATTGTGCCTTGGACATGAATGTCCTATCAGCTATTGAATGATTCATTATGCATGTTGATGAAACAGGAAAAATATCTTCCATAGAATCCCTACAGTGCAAAAGGAGGCCATTCGGCTGAACGAGCACCCGACCTAGGTCCACTCCCCCCTGCCCTATCCCCATAACCCCACCTAACCTGCACATCCCTGGACACCAGGGGTAATGTAGCATGGTCAACCACCTAACCTACACTTCTTTGGACTGGGAGGAAACTGGAGCACCTGGAGAAAACCAATTTAGACACAGGGAAGTACAGACTCCACACAGACTGTCACTCAAGGCCGGAATTGAACCCGGGTCTCTGCCGCTGTAAGGCAACAGTGCTAACCACTCTTCCATATAGCTATTGTCCTGGTAGACTTTCTGTCTCCACTTGCGAGGTCGCCTAACAATAATACCTAGTTTCAGTGAATCCTTTTATCATAGAATCCCTGCAGTCTAGAAGGAGGCCAATGAGTCTGCACTGAACCTTCAAAAGAGCACCATACCTAGACCAACACCCCCGCCCTATCTCCGTAACCCCACCTAACATTTGAACATTAAGGGGCAATTTAGAATGACCAATCTATCTAATTACTTTTGAAGTCGTTTTTGACACCAGCAGGTGAGTTTTGGCAGCCATCTTAAGTCATTGTTTGCTTTTTAAAAAGTTTTCAACAGTTCAATATATGTTTGATCAGCCGATGAAATGAAAAATTAAAACCACTCATACACAAGTCACATCATCGTGGCAAAGTTTTTTTAATGTAAATTCAGAGTATCCAATTCTTTTTTCCCAATTAAGGGGCTATTTAACGTGACCAATTCACCTGACCTGCACATCTTTTTGGGTTGTGGCAGTGAGACCCACGCAGATACGGGGATAATGTGCAAACTCCACACTGGACAGTGACCTGGGGCTGGGATCGAACCTGCGCCCGCAGCGCAATGAGGCAGCAGTGCTAACCACTGTGTCGCCCTATCATCGTGACAAAATTAACAAGGCGTATAAAGTGCAAACAGAAAGCGGGTTAATGTCTGGAGAAATAAAATTGAAAAACAGAAAGGTTATGTTAAACTTGTATTAAACCTCGATTTAGACCACACTTGTATAATCAGGGGCGGGATTCTCTGGGAATCGGCGGGGCGGGCAGAAACGGCGCAGTGGAGTGGCGGGTACCCTCTGCACCTTCAGGGGCTAGGCCAGAGCCGGAGTGGTTTGGCCCCGCTGGCCGGCGTGGAAGGCCTTTGGCGCCGC
The DNA here is from genome assembly GCF_047496885.1 of Scyliorhinus torazame. Taxonomy (NCBI): domain Eukaryota; kingdom Metazoa; phylum Chordata; class Chondrichthyes; order Carcharhiniformes; family Scyliorhinidae; genus Scyliorhinus; species Scyliorhinus torazame. The sequence continues at coordinate 262,522,779 of NC_092710.1, forward strand.
GCCAGCCGGGGCCGACGGGACTCCGCCTGCCGCCGCGGGTCTGCGCAAGCGCGGGAGCGTCAGCGGCTGCTGACTTCATCCCCGCGCATGCGCAGGGGGGGGGGTTCACCTTCATGCCGGCCATCGCGGAGGCTTACAAGGCTGCGCGTAGGAATAGAGTGCCCCCACGGCACAGGCCCGCCCGCGGATCGGTGGGCCCGATTGCGGGCCAGGCCACCGTGGGGGCACCACCCGGGGCCAGATCGGGGCTGAATTCTCCGGCGCCGGAGAATTCGGCAGCCGGCGGGGGCGGGATTCACGCCGCCCCCCGGCGATTCTCCGACCCGGCGGGGGGTCGGAGAATCCTGCCCCTGATCTCTATATTGCAAAGTGGATGTATTCTCCTGAGGTTAGGAAAATGAGAGGTGATTACACTGAAAACCCCATTGGGTTGAATGGCCCATTTCTATGCTCCATATTCTAAGTGGTATAATTCTACATGATTTCACTTTTTCCCTGTGAAGACAGTGTGTCCTTCACTCAGTGCTTTTTATAAAGATGTCGCTGAGATTAAAAGCTCAAGTGCATGTTGATCACCAGTTCACACCCACATCTTGCTACATTTGGACAAGGACTGATTCATTATCTGAGTAGTCGCGAATGGTGCTGAACATTGTGCAGTTATCAGCGAACATCCCGACGTCTGACATGACGATGGGAGGAAGGTCATTGATGAAGCAGCGGAAGATGGTTGGGCCTAGGACATGACCCTGAAGATCTCCTGTAGTGATATCCTGAAGCTGAGATGATTGACCTCCGACCATCACAACCATCTTACTTTGTGCCTTGTATGACTCCAACCAATGTGAGTTTTCCCTCGATTCCTGTTGACTCCAGTTTAGCTAGGGCTCCTTGATGCCATACTCGGTCAAATGTGGCCTTGATGTCAAGGGCAGTCACTCTCACCTCACCTCTGGAGTTCTGCTCTTTTATCCATGTTTGAACCAAGGCTGCAATGAAGACGTGAGCTGAGTGACCCTGGTGAAACCCAAACTAAGCATAAGTGAACAGGCTATTGCTGAGTAAGTGCCGCTTGATAGCACTGTTAATGACTCCTTCCATTACTTTACTGAAGATTGAGAGTATACTAATAGGGTGGTAATTGGCCGGGTTGGGTTTGTCCTGCTTTTTCTGTACAGGACACAACCTGGGCAATTTTCCACATTGCCGGGCAGTAGTCAGTATTGTAGCTAGAACAGCTTGGCTAGGGGCATGGTAGGTTTTTGAGCACGTCTCCAGTACTATTGCCGGAATATTGTCAGGGTCCATAGCCTTTTTACGGTAGCGAGGAATAGGTTCAGGTATTTGAAGATTCAGGTAGCGAGGGAATGGATGAGACTCCATAAGTGGAACTTAATGAAGCTGGTGGAGGAGACCATGGGTTATCTTAAGAGGTGGGATACACTGCAGTTGACATTGGCAGGGAAAGGCCAAGTGGTGAAAATGAATATTCTGCCAGTTCTTGTTTATTTTCAGACTCTCCCGCTCTTTATATCAAAGGCTTTTTTTCGGAAATTGGATACAGTTATTTCAGACGTTGTATGGGCGGGGAAGGTGCCAAGGGTGGGGAGGACCCTGCTACAGAGGCAGAGGCAGCAGTGGGGGGGGGGGGGGGGGGGGGGGTTGGTGTTGCCGAACCTGCTTCTTACTGAGCGACAAATGTGGATAAGGTGCGGCGGTGGTGGGAAGGAGAAGGGGTAGAGTGGGTTAGGATGGAGGAGGAATCATGTCAGGGGTCTAGTTTGAGGGCTATGGTGACGGCAGCATTGCCAATGGCTCCGAGTAGGTATTCAGGGAGCCCGGTGATACAGTCCACGATGAAGATCTGGAATCAGTTGAGGAGGCATTTAGGGTGGAAGGGATGTTGGTGTTAACACCGCTGTGCAAGAATCATGAGTTTGAGCCAGGGAGGATGGATAGTGTATTCAGGACGTGGAAGGAAGTGGGGCTGGTCAAAGTGAGAGATTTTTATTTGGAGGAAGGGGTTGCCAATCTAGAGAACCTCAGGGAGAGGGTAGAGATGCAGGTATCTGCAGGTAATGGACCTTGCGCGAAAGGTCTGGAGGAGGTGACCTGTACGAATTCCTACGGTTGGAGAAGATAAAGTATGAGTTAAGGGGCTCTGCAGAGGGGTTTGAGAAAAGGTGAGGGATGTTTGTGACCGTGTTTGAGGAGCTGCTCATCGCAGGGAGGAGGGAGGAGGGTGAAAAAGGGGGAAAAGTTGTACAGACTGTATAGTTGACTGCTGGGAAGTATGTTTCCCGGGGTGTTTAATTACTGTGACCTGTTTTGATACATGGTTGTAATAAAATACATTTTTTTTTAAAAGGGTCCATCGCATTTGCTGTATCCAGTGCCTTTAGCCATTTCTTGATATCACGTGGAATGAATTGAACTGGCTGAAGACTGACACCTTAGTACTTCCAGCTTGTGACATTATCATAAATGTAAAAAACTAAAAGGGTTAATGTTATGTCCAAATCAACCATTAGAGGGAGCTGGATGTAGAACAATATTAGGCATCGATGCTAAGCCTTGTGGGTGAGAGGTTGAGGAAAAAGCTAGAGGACAGATTGAAGGAAAGATAGTGTGAGCGAGAGCAGATCATAGATTAGTAGTAGATGAGTGTAGAGATTAGTAGTAGATGAGTGTAGATTGTATGTTTATTATCAGCTGTTTGTTATATAGGAGTAAGTGTTGAATCCAATTAAGTAGTGTAAATAAATCTATAACTTTGTTCAATATAAAAGCTGTTTGTGGTCAGTGTGACCCCTACGTCAACCATCCTAGAATTAGCAACACAGAACACCACACGGCTGAAGATTGCTGCAAATGCTTCAACCTTGTCATTTTCACAGTTGTGTTGGGCTGCTCCTTCATTGAGGATGGGAATATTTGTGGAGCCTCCTCTTCCAGTGGGTTTGTTAATTCAGTGATTTTCAAACTTTTTTCTCTGGGACCCATTTTTACCAACCAGCCATCTTTCAGGACCCACGACGGCCGAACTTCGCGACCCACCATTTTTGCTTACAGATGACAGGTGAGCCAGCCAGCTTGGTCCTCACGATCTCACTTGCTTTGTGATTCAATATTACATTTCTGCCAAGGACTACAACTGATGGTTGAAGGTCTCACTGCCTCCATTGAAAAAAATTGAGAAGTTTGTCCTCGAACTCACAATGCCTTGAAACGCCTTTGCACTTTTGAAGTTTTTAATCTTTCATTTGCCAGTATTTCTCTGCATACAGTGCACATGAACTTTGCATCCTGATTCGCTTTGTTCCTGTTTTCAGCTTTTTCTTCATGGGTTGTTCACCAGAGGCCCTGGAGCTCACACCAGCACTACTGACAACAACAAAATGGAGGAATCTCTCTCGCGCCCAGAGCACATGACGTCAATGTAAGGGGGGCGTGACCTGCTCTCTGCCGCCGCTCCAGGTTGGACGTCACCATTGATTTTTTTTTAGAAGGACCAGCTCCTGACTCAGCGGCCTGACATCAGGAGGAGGCGGTCTGTCTCGCTGGACTCCGGGCCTGAGCAACGCTGAGGGGGCAGTCCAGCTCGGGACAGCCGACATTCTGAAAGCCCGTTCGCAGTCGGCATTTTAAAAAGCTGGTTGCGGCTGTTGTGCACTTCTTCCCGTGACCGGGACTGCTGCGACTGATAACCCTGCAACCCTCCCGACACCCACCCGCAGGCCGTCACACTGACTTTGAAAATGACTGGTTTAATTGTCTACCACCATTCATGGCTGGATGTGGCAGGACTGCAGACCTTGGATCTGACCCGTTGTTTGTGTTAAGCTGCTTATCTCTGTCTATTACATGCTGCTTACAAGCAGTCCTGTGTTGTAGCTTCACCAGGTTGACAGCTCATTTTTCAGTATGCCTGGTGCTGCTCCTGGCATCCCTCCTGCACTCTTCATTGAACCAGGGTTGATCCCCTGGCTTAGTGGTAATGATAGAGGGGGGGGGGATGCCAGGTCATGACGTTATATATTGTGGCTGAGTATAATTCTATTGCCGCTGATGCCCCCCAGCAACTTATGGGTGCCCAGACTTGAGTTGCGAGATCTGTTCAAAGTCTATCCCATTTAGCACGGGGTAGTATTACACAGCACAATGGACGGTATCCTCATTGTGAAGACTGGACTTTGTCTCCACAAAGACTGTGCGGTGGTCAGTCCGACAACTACTGTCATGGACAGATGCATCTGTGGCAGGTAGGTTGTTGAGGATGAGTTTGGGTTTTCCCTCTTGTTGGTTCCCTCACCACCTGCCGCAGTCCCAGTCTAGCAGTGCTTCGTTCAAGTGGTGTTTAACATGGAGTAGTATGGCTTCCGGTGGCGGCCATGGTGTGAGTGGTCGCACATAGGGCAGCTCCTGCTTGGAGGCACAGGAAAGAGCTCTTTTTACCCAATACTGGGTGGAATTTTGGTGAAAAGGCAGAGGTGAAGGTTGGAGGAGCATTTGGGAAAGCATGTTCCAAGTGTGGCCATACAAATCATTTTGCAAAGCAATGCTTTTCGCGTCCAACCATGGATCAAACAGGATTAGTCAAGGCAGTTGATGAGATATCCCTTGAAGAACTGTTTTTCGTTGATCAGATTTTAATCAAGGACACGATGTGCCCGAATATGAAAAGTGAAGAAGACTTACTGACCTGTTGTGACAATAGTGATGATGAAGCTGATACCATCGAAGACAGATGGACAATTCCAGTGATGTTGAACGACGCATTGATAAAATGCAAGTTCGACATGGGAGCGAAGGCAAACCTCCTCAGTCTGTCCGATTTGAATGGGCTGTGAGTTAAACTGAAAGTCGTCAATCAAATGAGCCTACTTAAAGACTACAGTGGGAATGAGATTGAGACGCTGGGAGCTTGTGAACTCAAAGCATGGGTACACAACACAAGTCACATCATACCATTTTCCATTGTGGACACGGAACGCGAGTCCATCATAGGAGCGGATGCATGTGAGGCCCCGAACCTAGTTGAGAGGCTGTACATTCCAGACAGTGCTGTGTCGGAGGGTCATTGCAACTGGCAGCGAGGTATAATGGCACAGTTATCCGATGAGATACAAGCGAAAGTAAAAGTGAAGGATGACAAACTAGATGAATAGATGAAAAAGTCAAAGGGAATTCCAGACTTCTGCTTAACAATCTTCAGATGTGGATTTTCTCAGTGGTATGATTCAGGAGCATGATGAGTCTATATTAAAGCATCTACAAGATGTGAACGTTAAATATTCAGAGCCTGAACTGCCAATGAGCTTCACTCTGGAGTTCAAGTTCGAGCCGAATGAGTATTTCACAAATGAGGTAGCCACAAAAGCGTACCAGATGGAGTCATGGCCTGACGTGTTAGACTTTTTATTCTTTGATGAACCAGATATCACGGGATGCACAGGGTGCCAGATCGACTGGAAGAAAGGAAAAAATGTCTCACTGAAAAGCATTAAAACGAAGCAGGAGCATAAGGGTCGGAGTATCTTAAAACAGTTACGAAACCTGTACCAAATACCACTTGCTTCAATTTCTTCAGTCCACCTGAAGTTCCACAGCAAGGAGTGTTAAATAAATATTCTGCAGCAAGACTCGCTGCTGACTTTGAAATTGGTCACTTCTTGCATGAACACATAATTCCATGTGCAATGTCGTACTTTACAGGAGAAGCCATTATAGATGATGATGACTCTGATGATGATTACGACGCTGATAATTACGACGCCCGTGATTAGGTTGAGGAAAGTGGAGACTCAGATGATGAGCCAGAAGAGGACAACTATGAAACTCTATTCAGGTGGTTTGGCGGGAGTGACGGGGTGATCAGAAGGGGCGCCCTGTCTACGCAGGATAACGGTGAGTGTAAAAGCTCTAAGATGGCGAGTGCAGAGGCTAAAAGTGAGATTGCAGTAGCAGATACATCAAATGAGAGCACCTCAACTGCGAACAGACTGAGTAACTGAAAAAATAATTCCCATTCTGGAGAAACTGGCTCCAGAGGCGTACAGTGCATCATCTCAGGCCCATGAAATGGTTCCTGAAGCGGACTCCCCAATACTCGCGGCCACTCCACCAAAAGAGGTGCTGGAAGAGCAGATGGATGCATCTGCGTGCAGTTCTACGAAGAAAGACGAAGCATATATCGTCATATCGAATGAGATGAGCCACTAATCGGCTCTCCAGCGAAAGACAAACCAAATATCGTCATATCAAGTGAGGATGGGCCACCAATTGGGGCTCAAACACAAAATGGAGAAGCAACGCCTAACATTGGGGACATTGATCCAGCCAAGACACCGAGTGCAAGGATTTGCAGATTGTTCCTGAAGTTGCAGACTTGACTGCAACTGCACAATCATCCAAACGTATACCGACTCTCGACGTTTCACCAGGTGAGGGGCATTCAACCTTACAACCATGGATCAACCAAAAGTCCTTGATCCAGCTAAGGTTCAAAATCAGCTATGGTGGCAGAAGAGCCAGAGTCAGCCTGCACAGCAGACCATCCAAAAGCAGTTACTATGGCAAAAGCACCACAAACAACTAGTCCCATGGTGGAGTCCAGCAGCAAGAAGGATGCCACTAATGTCAGAAAGAAAAGGAGACGCTGTCAGAGGATCATTCTCATGAGAAGGTAGGGGAAGAAAAGAAGAGCGGAGGGTACAGTGGGTCGACTGGGTCGCAGCTGAAGGAGCAGGCGTCGGCAATGTGGCCGACAGGCAAGCAAGCACACTAGGAAAGAAAAGGAAGCACGGGTTAGAAAATTAAAAACGTTAGTGACGCAGCAACCAGCTAGAAAATCGGTCTTCAGGACGCATCGCATCTAAAAGGCGAAACAAGTTGGTGATACAAAAAAGACCGGCCAGTAAACCGGTCTTCCGAAAGTTAAAGCAACATTGAGTAGCCGATCAAAGTTCAGAAAACCAACGGGACGTGCCATTGTGAATGTCCAATAAGCTGTGCACAAATGACATGTTTAAAATTAACAGGCACATCATGTTGCGTGAAGCACAGTTGCATTTGTACATGTGACATGTTTAAAATTATGATGCAGATCATGTTTTGTAAGACACAGTTATATTTGTATGTAAATGTTAACAGTTCCAGAGGAAACGGAATGTGGTGATATGCCTGTGTGCACAGTTCTGCATATAGTTACTGGTGCAACCTCCGACCAGCTGGTGGCAGTAGAGATCCATCACGTGACTCGAGACAACCGGCAGTTTGTAGTAAGTTGTACAACAGGCTGGTGACACTTAGAGTAGCTCCAGGAGAAGAACTAGATGTTCTGTGTACATCATTACTACGGTCATAACACAGAACACAACAGGCACGTTGAACAATATTCCATCCTCAAAGTAATTTATGAAAATGATTTTAAAATATATAGCGACCCCAACAACAACCCCTATAGAATTCCTCTGGTAACCTGCTTCTATTGTGCTTTCCACTGCAACATTCTTTGTTATCTTCTTTCAGTCCTGCCGCACACAAAATGCAACCCAATTCTTTGTCACATATCCCCTGGACATGCACTTTGTGAATCTGTTCATTTTGTGTGACAATGTCAAATGTCATCCCAGAAATCAGGTCGGTATCATCCATGGCCACATCTGTATCTGTAAACTCAAACAAATCCAGTGTATTAATCTGATTTATTCTGTTATCGGAAGCTTATTGAAAATCTCTCAACTGACTCGCAATGAACAATGCAGTGGACAAGCTGCTAATAAACTGTAATTAATTCAAAGCCACGGAAATTTTATGCCTGGGGTTTTTTGGAGCAATAGGTATCTGATTAATCATTAATGAGAGCGATTGAGTTGTGGATGGGGTGGAAGGTAAGATAAGTAAAATTCTAAAATACAGCTCGAATGTACCTTCAATTTCTGGATTTAATAAACACACATTTGGATGCATATGAGGTGGGCCGATTATTATCGCATGCTGAGATGATTTTCAAATGATTTTAACTGTTTTCTGGGGCTCAGGAAACTCACCAGTGAAATGGAGAGAACATTGAGTGGCACTTCTGGGGTCTTTGAAGCTCACATTATCGGATATCAATAAAGCCTCGGTGCTTGTTCGTTCCTCTGGCAAATGTTTTGCGGTGACCCCCTGTGATCACAATTATTCACAATTAAGAGGCTTTAAACCAGGCAACGTCAGGGCGCCACGGTGGCACAGCGGTTAGCACTGTTGCCTCACAGCTCCAGGGTCCCAGGTTCGATTCCCGGCTTGGGTCACTGTCTGGGCAGAGTCTGCACGTTCTCCCCGTGTCTGCGTGGGTTTCCTCCGGGTGCTCCGGTTTCCTCCCACAGTCCAAAGATGTGCAGGTTAGATGGATTGGCCATGATAAATTGCCCCTTAGTATCCAAAGGTTAGGTGGGGTTACTGGGATAGGGTGGAGGCGTGGTCTAAGTAGGGTGCTCTTTCCAAGGGTCAGTGTAGACTCGATGGGCCGAATGGCCTCCTTCTGCACTGTAAATTCTATGAGTATGAGTCAGGTTGGGGTGACTTGCTCTGGATGTTTTTGAGAAAACATTGGATGAGGAAGCCAATCGCCATCCACAGCAGCAACATTGTGGTTTGATGGGGTTGCACCAGAAAGAAAGAATGATTTGCCTTTATTTAGAGCCTTCCATGGACTCAGGATGAGCCATAGTGCTCTGCAGCCAATGAAGTACTTTGGAAGTGCCATCACTTTGTTATAATGTAGGAAATGCTGCAGCTAATTTGGATGGCAGCAAGCTTCCACAAGGAGCAGGTAGTAAAGGCCAGATAATCTTTTTTTAAAGTGATGTTTAGTCAGGGATAAATATTCGTCAGGCTACAAAGGAGAACCCCCCATCCCCACCCCCACTGCTCTTCAAAATAGTGCCATTGGATCTTTTATATCCACCTAGAAGAACAGATGGGGTCTTGGCAATTCTGACAGTGCAGCACTCCCTCAGCTTGGGTTTCGTGCTCAAGTCTCTGGACTGAGTCTAGAACCCACAATCGCCTGACTCAGACATGAGGCTGCAACCAACTGAGCCACTGCTGAAGGGGAAACTGCAGAGCAGAGAGGCGCAAAGCACACATCTGGAGGGTATCAGACAGGATTGCATGAGGAATCATGCTCGCGAGTCTACTGACAGAGGCTGAGCTTCCTTGACCTTTCAACTTCACATTGTCATGACAGATATTTTCTGCCATCCTCAGCTTCATTGAAGAAGATGCTCCCTCCTGGACCTTGTGACTTTGTGTTTCCCAGTGTTGCCCTCAGTTTTCTTTGCCTCTGGCTCCTTCTCTGCCACCGAGAACGTCTTGAGGATCTCTCAGCTGTTGGGTGTCCGACAACTTGTTTCAACATCCTATGCGGTAACATTAGCCAGAATGACTGCACCTACACACTCACCACTTTGGCTAGCTTCCAAAAGGCACAGTGTTGGATTTGGATGTGCTTACTGTCACGTGTACCGAGGTACAGTGAAAAATATTTTTCTGCGTGCAGCTCAAATAGATCATTTAGTACATGAAAAGAAAATACGCAATAGGGAGTTTTAAAAGATTAGTAGAGTTATAGGAGATGTAAGAAGAGGGTCTGTGTGAGAGAGCTCGCAGACGGTCGCCACACGCTCTGGCACCATCTTGTGCGCATGGCCTATTGTGTAGATATGTTACACCAAGTACACTGGTACCTGAGAACTCTGCTGCTGTGTGCCTCTATCATTTCCCTTTAAAAATGGCCTCAGGCTTTCATGACCTGTGTCCAGCACAGCACAAACTGGGACCCCTCCCCATTCCCTGATGAAGGTTTTCCACAGCTGTACCCGCTGCAAGCGCCTGCTGGCGCTCACTTGTGAATTATAAGAAGTCTTACAACACCAGGTTAAAGTCCAACAGGTTTGTTTGGGATCACTAGCATTCGGAGCACAGCTCCTTCATCTGGTGAGTGAACATATATATAGACAAAGTCAATGATGCAAGATGATACTTTGAATGCAAGTCTTTGCAGGTAATTAAGTCTTTACTGGTCCAGATGATCCGACTGGAAAGAGGGATAATCACCGGTTAAAGAGTGGCAGTCAGCATGGCTTCGGGGCAGTCAGCATGGCTTTGTGCGTGGAAAATCATGTCTCACAAATTTGATTGAGTTTTTTGAGGGAGTGACCAAGAAGGTAGATGAGGGCAGTGCAGTAGACGTTGTCTACATGGACTTTAGCAAAGCCTTTGACAAGGTACCGCATGGTAGGTTGTTGCAGAAGGTTAAAGCTCACGGGATCCAGGGTGAGGTTGCCAATTGGATTCAAAATTGGCTGGACGACAGAAGGCAGAGGGTGGTTGTAGAGGGTTGTTTTTCAAACTGGAGGCCTGTGACCAGTGGTGTGCCTCAGGGATCGGTGCTGGGTCCACTGTTATTTGTGATTTATATTAATGATTTGGATGAGAATTTAGGAGGCATGGTTAGTAAGTTTGCAGATGACACCAAGATTGGTGGCACAGTGGATAGTGAAGAAGGTTATCTAGGATTGCAATGGGATCTTGATCAATTAGGCCAGTGGGCCGACGAATGGCAGATGGAGTTTAATTTAGATAAATGTGAGGTGATGCATTTTGGCAGATCGAATCAGGCCAGGACCTACTCAGTTAATGGTATGGCGTTGGGGAGAGTTATAGAACAAAGAGATCTAGGAGTACAGGTTCATAGCTCCTTGAAGGTGGAGTCGCAGGTGGACAGGGTGGTGAAGAAGGCATTCGGCATGCTTGGTTTCATTGGTCAGAACATTGAATACAGGAGTTGGGACGTCTTGTTGAAGTTGTACAAGACATTGGTACGGCCACACTTGGAATACTGTGTGCAGTTCTGGTCACCCTATTGTCTAACATCAGTGGTAAGGAAACCATTGGAAAAAATTTTGAGGGACAGAATTAATCTCCACTTGGAGAGGCAAGGATTAATCAAGGATAGTCAGCATGGCTTTGTCAAGGGGAGGGCATGTCTAACAGATTTGATTGAATTTTTCGAGGAGGTGACTAGGTTTGTAGATGAGGGCAGTGCAGTTGATGAAGTCTGCATAGACTTCACTAAGGCTTTTGACAAGGCTCCACATGGGAGACTGATCAAGAAGGTAAGATCTCATGGGATCCAGGGCAATTTTGCAAATTTGATCCAAAATTATAAAAGCAAATTTGGGGGGGGGGGGGGGTGGAGGGTGAACGCCAGCTATCGTGGTGCACATAGGCACCAACGATATAGATTAAAAAACGGGATGAGGTCTTACAAGCTGAATTCAGGGAGTTAGGAGTTAAACAAAAAAGTAGGACCTCAAAGGTAGTAATCTCAGGATTGCTATCAGTGCCATGAGCTAGTCGGAGTAGGAATGTCAGGATAGCTAGGATGAATGCGTGGCTCGAGAGATGGTGCAAGAGGGAGGGCTTCAAATTCCTGGGGCATTGGAACCGGTTCTGGGGGAGGTGGGACCAGTAAAAACTGGACGGTCTGCCCCTGGGCAGGATTGGAACCGATGTCCTATGGTGGAGGGGGGGTGGGGCTTGCTAGAGCTGTTGGGGAGGGTTTAAACTAATGTGGCAGGGGAAGGGATCCGATGTAGGAAGTTGGAGGGAAGTAAAACAGGGCCAGAAACAAAAAGCAGTAAGGGGGAAAGTGTAAGGTAGAGAAGCCACAGTCAAAAATCAAAAAGGGCCACAATACAGGGACAGTGACTGAGGAGTATGTGAAAGGAGAGGTGGTCAATGCAGGATTGAGGGTATTGTACATAAATGCGCGCAGTATAAGGAACAAGGTAAATGAGCTTGTTGCGCACATTGAAATTGGCTGGTACGATGTGTGGGCATCACAGAGACGTGGCTGCAAGGAGATCAGGGCTGGGATCTAAATATCCAAGGATATATGTCCGTTCGAAAGGACAGGCAGATGGGCAAAGGGGGCGGGGTTGCATTGTTAGTAAGGGATGAAGTTAAATCGATAGCAATCAGAAGGCATAGAATCTCTGTGGGTAGTGTTGAGGAATCGCAAAGGTAAAAAGACCCTGATGGGTTATGTACAGGCCCCCTAGTAGTAGTCAGGATGTGGGGCAGAAAATAAATCAGGAGATAGAAAAGGCATGTAAAAAGGCAATATTACAATAATCATGGGGGACTTCAGTATGCAGGTGGAATGGGAAATTCAGGTTGGTAGTGGATCCCAAGAAAAGGAATTTGTGGAATGTCTAAAGAGGTGGCTTTTTGGAGCAGCTTGTAACAGAGCTTTCTAGGGGACAGGCAATTCTAGATTTGGTGATGTGTAATGAGACAGACTTGATTAGGGAACTTAAGGTGAAGGGATCTTTAGGGAGCAGTGACCACATGATGCTCTATCAATTACGACGAGATGAGAGTAGAGAGTAATCGAGGCTTTATTAAGCAGAGATGTGGAGCCTCCCGCAGCTGCTGCCGAAATGGCTGCAGCTCGGAGAGCCCACACATTTATACTCCGCCTACTGGGCGGAGCCAGCAGGCAGGGATCTACCCCCGTACCTGTTGTACCCCTCGTATGCGGTATATACAATACAACAGTGGTGACTACAACATTCACCCCCTGTTAAAAAAGAGTCCAGCGGGGGTGCTGGAAAACTAGTAACATTCAGGTGTTTAACATTTTAAAGAAAAGTTTACAAATTCAGACGATTGGGCACCTTGATCCGTCGTTGCGAGCGCCACAATTCTGGTGGCGATTTCGGCCTCGGTTCGGTCGTCGGTGACTCCGGGAGCGTGTCGACCTCATCTTCATCCCCGGGTGGGACCAAGTGGAGGACGGATCGTCCTGGAGCGGGGGCTGTGGTGGGGTGCGCTGGGGGAAGGGAGGGTGGTGCCGGGACAGAGGGGGGGGGTTGTGGGGACCCAGCTGGTGCCAGGTCTCTGAGGGAGACTGTGTCTTAGCGGCCGTCGGGGTACGCTACGTAGGCGTACTGCGGGTTCACGTGAAGTAGCTGTACCCTCTCAACCAACTGGTCCGCCTTGTGTAGCCGTACATGCATGCAGAGGAGAACGGGTCCTAGAGCTGCCAGCCATGTTGGGAGCGAAACCCCGGAGGTGGACCTCCTGGGGAGTTTCGTTAGTGCAAAGGAGCGACCGAATGGAGTGAAGTGCGTCAGACCAGGTGAAGGTCCTGTCCTGGGCGCTGTACCGTCTGCTCCTGGTGGCGACGGGTTTGCAAACCGGGGTGAGGTTTGCAAACAGAGAAGGCGGGTAGACCTTAAGGGTCGTGAGACCGCAGACAGTAAGAGGTGGTAGGGGCCCGCCAAATTTCAAGGATAGGCTCTGTAGGTTGCCCTGGAAGTCCAGACCGAGTAGCAAGGCAGTGCAGAGGTCGGGGAGGACGTAGAGCCGGAAGCCGCTAAACTCTATGCCCTGGATGGTGAGGGCGGTGGTGCAGTACCCCCGGGTTGCCACGGAGTGGGATCTGGAGGCCAGGGAGATTTTCTGGTTAATGGGGTGTACTGTGAGGGAGCAGCGCCTTACCATATCGGGGTGGATGAAGCTCCCAGTTCTCCCGGAGTCCAGAAGGCAGGATATCTTGTGCCCGTCGACCTCCACTGTTGTCGACGCGGTCGCGAGGTTGTGCGGTCGGGACTGGTCGATCGTGATGGAGGCGAGACGCGGCTGGTCGGTGGCGGTTGCAGGCGATGAGCGGCCCGATGAGATGGCTGACGAACAAGGGTCTTGAGGCGGGGAAGATGGCGGCACCCACGGGCCGCACGTGTCCTTAGGCAGGCAAGATGGCGGCGCCCACGGGCCGCACGTGTTGTGAGGTGAGCAAGATGGCGGCGGCCACGGGCCGCACGTGGTCTGAGGCGAGGAAGATGGTGGCGCCCACGGGTCGCACGTGGGGAATGCAGGGACAATAGCTGCGATCGAGCGGGCCTGGCACACAGCAGCAAAATTTCCTTTCTTTCCGCAGGCCTTGCAGAGTGTGCTCCGCGCCGGGCAGCGCTGCCGGGGGTGTTTTTACTGTCTGCAGAAGTAGCACTTGGGTCCCCGGGGTTGGTTGGCTGCCGCACGGTGCAGGCCTGGGGTTGGTTGGGGGCGGTCGCTGATGGGTCCACGATGGCCAGGAGGGGTGGGCCGTGAGGTCGGGGGCATATGCCTGTACATTGCGTGAAGCGACTGTGAGCGAGATTGCTAGTTTCTTGGTCGCCGCGAGGTCGAGGGTAGCCCCTTCTAAGAGGCGCTGGCGGATGTAGGCCGACCCTATGCCCATAACGAACGCGTCTCTAGCTAGCAGGTCAGAATGTTCAACAGCCGAAACGGCCTGGCAATCGCAGTCTCTCATCAGGGCACGCAGGGCACGCCAGAAATCTTCCACAGACTCACCGGGGAGTTGATGCCACGTGGACAGGAGGTGCCTGACGTAGATTTTGTTGGTCTGCTGAGTGTAGTTCTCCTTCAGTAATGCCGTGGCCTCGGCATAGGTCAGCGCGTCCCGGATGAGGGGAAAGATATCGGAGCTCAGCCGCGTGTAAAGGATCTGGAGCTTCTGTGCCTCTGAGGGTGGTTCTGTCGCAGATCCGATGTATGCTTCAAAGCAAGCTAGCCAATGTGTGAAGGCCGACTTGCCGTTGTCTGCTTGAGGGTGCAGCTGCAGGTGATCAGGCTTGATGCGGAGATCCATCGTTGTAAAATCTCTGCGTAATAAATTGATGCACTATCAATTATGACGAGTGTAATTGAGGCTTTATTAAGCAGAGATGTGTAGCCTCCCGCAGCTGCTGCTGAAATGGCTGCAGCTATGAGAGCCCACACATTTATACTCCGCCTACTGGGCGAAGCCAGCAGGCAGGGATCTACCCCCGTACCTGTTGTACAGGGGCCTTACCATGATGCCCCTCTTATGCGGTATATACAATACAACAGCGGTGACTACCACACCACAATATGACAGAATTTACCCTGCAGTTTGAGCGGGATAAGCTGCAATCAGATGTAACGGTATTACAATTAAATAAGGTAACTACAAAGACATGAGGGAGGAGCTGGCCAGAGTTGATTGGAAAAGGAGCCTAGCAGGGAAGACAGTGGCACGGCACTGGCAGGGGTTTTTGGGGGTTATAAGGGAGCACAACAGAAATTCATCCCAAGGAGGAGGAAACATGATAAGGGGAGGACAAGGCATCCATGGCTGACGAAGGATGTCGACAGCATAAAAGCTATAGAAAAAGCATACAAAATGGCAAGAATTAGTGGGAAGCCAGAGGATTGGAAAGCCTTTAAAAGCGAGCAGAGGACAGCTAAAAAAGCAATAAGGGGGAGACGATGAAGTATGAGTGCAAGCTAGCTAGTAATATAAAGGAAGATAGGAAGTGGTTTTTTTTCAATGTATAAAAGGTAGGAGAGAGGCAAAAATAGACATTGGACCACTGGAAAATGTGGCTGGAGAAGTAATAATAGGAAACAGAGGGACAGGTAGTATTGAGGAAGCAAGGGGCTGCAGAAGAATTTGGACAAGCTAGGAGAATGGGCAATGAAGTGGCAAATGAAATACAATGTGGAAAGGTGTGAGGTTATGCACTTTGGAAGGAGGTATTTAGGCATTGACTATTTTCTAAATGGGGAAATGCTTAGGAAATCAGAAGCACAAAGGGACTTGCGAGTCCTTGTTCACGATTCTCTTAAGGTTCACGTGCAGGTTCAGTCAGCAGTTAAGGCGGCAAATGCAATGTTAGCATTCATGTCAAGAGGGCTAGAATACAAGACCAGGGGTGTACTTCTCAGGCCATATAAGGCTCTGGTGAGACCCCATTTGGAGTATTGTGAGCAGTTTTGGGCCCCGTATCTAAGGGAGGATGTGCTGGCCTTGGAAAGGATTCAGAGGAGGTTCACAAGAATGATTATTGGAATGAAGAACTTGTCATATGAGGAACGGTTGAGGACTCTGGGTCTGTACTCGGAGTTTAGCAGGATGAGGGGGGATCTTATTGAAACTTACAGGATACTGCGAGGTCTAGATAGAGTGGACGTTGAGAGGATGTTTCCACTTGTAGGGGAAACTAGAACCAGAGGGCACCATCTCAGACTAAAGGGACGATCCTTTAAAACAGAGATGAGGAGGAATTTCTCCAGCCAGAGGGTGGTGAATCTGTGGAACTCTTTGCCACAGAAGGCTGTGGAGGCCAAATCACTGAGTGTCTTTAAGACAGAGATAGATAGGTTCTTGATTAATAAGGGGATTAAGGGTTATGGGCAGAAGGCAGGAGAATGTGGATGAGAACATATCAGCCATGATTAGATGGCGGAGCAGACTCGATGGGCCGAGTGGCCTAATTCTGCTCCTATGTCTTATGGATTCTGGAATCTGAAACAAAAACAGAAAATATGGACAATCGCAGCAGATCTGACAGTATCTGTGGAGAAGAGCGCTAACATTTTGAGTCTGGATGACTCTTTGTCAAAGCTTTGACAAAGAGTCATTGAAACGTGAAATGTTAGCTCCCTTCTCTCTCCATAAATGCTGGGACTTTATAAAACACTGGTTAGGTCACAGCCAGAGTATTGTGTGCAGTTATGTACGCCACACTATTGGAAAGATGTGATTGCAATAGAGAGGGTGCAGAGGAGCCTGGGCTGGAGGGTTTCATCAAAGCAGTGAGGCTGTTTCGGCTGGGGTTGCTTTCTTTAGAATAGAGAAGGCTGAGGGTGGACCTGATTGAGGTGTACAAAATTATGAGGGTCACAGATAGGTTTGATAGGAAGAAGCTTTTCTTCTTAGTAAAAGGGTCAATAACCAGGAGGCATAGATTAAGGTAAGGGACTTAGAGGGAATTTATGGAAAAACCTTTTCACCCAGAGGGTGGTGGGAATCCGGAACTCACTGTCTGAAAGGGTGGTGGAGGCAGGATCCCTCACGGTACGGTAGTACAATGGTTAGCACTGTTGCTTCACAGCGCCAGGGTCCCAGGTTCGATTCCCGGTTTGGGTCACTGTCTGTGCGGAGTCTGCACATTCTCCCTCTGTCTGCGTGGGTTTCCTCCGGGTGCTCCGGTTTCCTCCCACAAGTCCTGAAAGACGTGCTTGTTAGGTGAATTGGACATTCTGAATTTTCCTTCTGTTTTACCCGAACAGGCGCCGGAGTATGGCGACCAGGGAATTTTCACAGTAACTTCATTGCAGTGTTAATGTAGGTCTACTTGTGACAATAATAACGATTACTATTATTATTTAAGAAGTATTTAGATGAGCACTTGAAACACCATAGCATACAAGGTTACGACCAAGCTGGAAAAAGGGATTAGAATAGAGGTGCTTGATGGCTGGTGTGGACCTGATGGGCCAAAGGGCCTCATCCTGTGCTGTAAAACTCTGTGACTCTCTAACCATGATCAGGTAAAAACCCAGCTAACTCAAACTGGACCTACCAAACTGATCCTCTGAGTGAACCTTCAGAAGGAGTAGAGTCCTTTGAGGAATCCTTGTCATGCATATTCACAGACTCTAGGGATAATTCGAAGCCACAATCAGATCAACCTTCTCCTTGGTCAGTCCCTCAGGGTTGATGGGCTGAATGGTCTACTCCTGCTTCTATTTCTTGTGATCTAAAGCAGCATTTAAATGGCCAGATCCTGCTGAAGGTAACAGTTTGGGGATGCAGCAGGAACAGTGATAGGCTCTTTGTGACTGTTCAAACTAGCTGTCAGGTGTGTCACGGCTGTTTTTCTGCCATTTTACAATAATGTGGAATGAAGAAGCTGGCAGGGTACAAAGAACAAACAAAGAACAAAGAAATGTACAGCACAGGAACAGGCCCTTCGGCCCTCCAAGCCCGTGCCGACCATACTGCCCGACTAAACTACAATCTTCTACACTTCATGGGTCCGTATCCTTCTATTCCCATCCTATTCATATATTTGTCAAGATGCCCCTTAAATGTCCCTATCGTCCCTGCTTCCACTACCTCCTCCGGTAGCGAGTTCCAGGTACCCACTACCCTCTGCGTAAAAAACTTGCCTCGTACATCTACTCTAAACCTTGCCCCTCTCACCTTAAACCTATGCCCCCTAGTAATTGACCCCTCTACCCTGGGGAAAAGCCTCTGACTATCCACTCTGTCTATGCCCCTCATAATTTTGTATACCTCTATCAGGTCGCCCCTCAACCTCCTTCGTTCCAGTGAGAACAAACCGAGTTTATTCAATCGCTCCTCATAGCTTATGCCCTCCATACCAGGCAACATTCTGGTAAATCTCTTCTGCACCCTCTCTAAAGCCTCCACATCCTTCTGGTAGTGTGGCGACCAGAATTGAACACTATACTCCAAGTGTGGCCTAACTAAGGTTCTATACAGCTGCAACATGACTTGCCAATTCTTATACTCAATGCCCCGGCCAATGAAGGCAAGCATGCCGTATGCCTTCTTGACTACCTTCTCCACCTGTGTTGCCCCTTTCAATGACCTGTGGACCTGTACTCCTAGATCTCTTTGACTTTCAATACTCTTGAGGGTTCTACCATTCACTGTATATTCCCTACCTGCATTAGAACTTCCAAAATGCATTACCTCACATTTGTCCGGATTAAACTCCATCTGCCATCTCTCCGCCCAAGTCTCCAGACAATCTAAATCCTGCTGTATCCTCAGACAGTCCTCATTGCTATCCGAAATTCCACCAACCTTTGTGTCGTCTGCAAACTTACTAATCAGACCAGTTACGTTTTCCTCCAAATCATTTATATATACTACAAAGAGCAAAGGTCCCAGCACTGATCCCTGTGGAACACCACTTGTCACAGCCCTCCAATTAGAAAAGCATCCCTCCATTGCTACCCTCTGCCTTCTATGGCCTAGCCAGTTCTGTATCCACCTTGCCAGTTCACCCCTGATCCCGTGTGACTTCACCTTTTGTACTAGTCTACCATGAGGGACCTTGTCAAAGGCCTTACTGAAGTCCATATAGACAACATCTACTGCCCTACCTGCATCAATCATCTTAGTGACCTCCTCGAAAAACTCTATCAAGTTAGTGAGACATGACCTCCCCTTCACAAAACCGTGCTGCCTCTCACTAATACGTCCATTTGCTTCCAAATGGGAGTAGATCCTGTCTCTAAGAATTCTCTCCAGTAATTTCCCTACCACTGACGTAAGGCTCACCGGCCTGTAGTTCCCGGGATTATCCTTGCTACCCTTCTTAAACAGGTACTCAATAAAGACAGCAGGACACTAAACAGAGGTCGGGAAGAAGCTATTCAGTCCAAGCTACAAAAAGATGCCTCTACCTTGATGAAAGCACAGTGTGGACAATTCCAGTAGTAGATAGCAATATGAGAATTAGTTCCCTGGTCCTGACCCCGATGGTGGATTGGGAATGATTACCACTCCACAATGTGTTGTTCTTGATAAAAGGTGCACTGATTTTACACTGAAATAAAACACATGCTGAACAAAAGTCATGGAATTCCAACTCCTGTCAGTCTTTAATCCTGTTAAAAAGCAACTGCGCTGTCTCACTGCTGTCTTTGGCCATGATCCCGACTCCTAACATTTCTGAACCTGTTCAATTTTGGATCCAGTTGCTGACAACAATCCCAGAGCAAATATAAACAAATTTCCTGAAAATAAAAATTCTCCTCAAACAAAAGGACATTTCCTTAGCTGATGTCAGCCGATTCCCGCCCCCCAGAATTAGCTTCCCCCTGGAGTTTTTTGAACTCTTCCTGTGCCCTGTCCTCGCCCCCCTGGAAGAGCCAATGAAAGGATGGAAAATAGGAGAAGCGCAAGTCAAGGTGTGAACCTGACAGGAGGGCGGGGCCTCCCGCCCAGAGCCCGTCCCCTCTGACCGCCGATTGGTGTGCCCAGACCTTGATGGACGACTGCCATTGAGAGCCGCGGCCGCCGATTGGCTGCGGCGGACGTCGCTCAGCAGCTCCTGGGCAAAGGAGGCGGGGTTGCTCGCTCTTGCCGGCTCGCACGATTGTGTCCGAGCGGCTGCTTGTGGACGCTGCAGGGAACCATGCCTAAAATGGCTCACCAGAGAACACATCTAATGCTGGAGAATTACATCGCTGGGAAATTCGTGCCGTGCTCCAGGCACCTCGATTCCTATGACCCTTCCTCAGGAGATGTGTATTGCCGAGTACCAGACAGCGGTAAGGAGGAGGTGAGACTGGTCCAGCAGACACATCATCTGCCAGCTCATTGTAACATTGCAGTACTGTTGTTCAGTAGTTATTCTCTTACGATGGCAAATGGAATAAACCTCGGAAGCTGCTTACGAAATGATTGCAATCTTCCCTTGTGCCAGGGGATACATTCAGCTGGTGGAATTTAAATTGATTAATTGAAAGCCTAGCCTCAGTGATGGTGACATGCAACGATCTTCGATGTGGTTAAAATCCCGCCTGGCTAAATGATGTCCCTTAGGGGAGGAAACCTGCCCTCCTTACTTGATCTGGCCCTGGTGTGACCCCCACCCCCCAACAGCCCCACAGCAATGTGGCCGATTCATAATTGTTGTGGATGGCAGTTAAAGGTGGGCAACAAATGCTGGCCTTGCCAGCGACACTTGACACATCCCGTTAAAATAAACGTACCACATTATAGACATTTAAATCATAGATCATAGAATTTACAGTGCAGAAGGAGGCCATTCGGCCCATCAAGTCTGCACCGGCTCTTGGAAAGAGCACCCTACCCAAGGTCAACACCTCCACCCTATCCCCATAACCCAGTAACCCCACCCAACACTAAGGGCAATTTTGGACACGAAGGGCAATTTATCATGGCCAATCCACCTAACCTGCACATCTTTGGACTGTGGGCGGAAACCGGATCACCCGGAGGAAACCCACGCACTCAAGGGGAGGATGTGCAGACTCCGCACAGACAGTGACCCAAGCCGGAATCGAACCTGGGACCGTGGAGCTGTGAAGCAATTGTGCTGTCCACAATGCTACCGTGCTGCCCCTTTGCAGCATAGTTATGGGGCAAACTGTACATTACAAACTGTCTGGCAATATCATGGGGCGGAATCTTCTGGCCCCGCCAGCAGCGAGAAACATGGCGAGCGGGGGAACTTAATTTAGTTTGAGGCCAAAAATCAGCTTCCCAAAGTCAGGAACAACAGCTGGAATTTTTTCTCGGGACTTTAAATGCAAGTTGAACTTCCTGACGAGTAATCTCAGAAAGGCCTTTTGCATACATTAGCATGTCATGCATTCTCATTAAAAACCCACCTCGGCAAAATTAAGTTCCCTACCAAATTAGAAAGTTCAGTTTTACAACTGTATAAATGGCGTGCACCTGGCGAGCTTCACTTCTTTCATGACTCAGAGATGAGTAGATGCTGCTTTTGCATTCTTGGACCACTCATATCAGATGCCGGTAGCACAAGATGCACCAAGGCTGGATGTTGGGAGGGGTAGGGGCAGGGGGAAGGGTGGAGTGGAATAGTGATGTGGGGTTGGACTGGGCCTGCGTGGCAGGCAAAGTGGGGGGGGCGGTGGTGTTGGGAAGAAAAGGAGGCTGTCTGGTTGTATACCCGAACAGGCACCGGAGTGTGGCGACCAGGGCATTTTCACAGTAACTTCATTGCACTGTTAATGTAAGCCTACTTGTGACAATAATAAAGATTATCCAGAACTTCAATCCCATGCGGTAACATTGGGGAGCGTGACTTACTGCCTGCTTCACCACGAGATTCATCGTGCTCTACAGATGCATAAGTACTGAACTATAAAGTGTAAGATCGCATCTGTTCATTTGTCCTGAACAGCCACAGCTCTCCCCCCCCCCCCCCCCCCCCCCCCCCCGACTCCAGGAGGTACCACTCACTCTTCTGTACCTGCAATCAAACTTAAACTTCAGAGTGGAAGATTCCACCCATGTAGTTTGCTTGTTGCACCATGCATTCCTCTGACCAATGCAATCCATACTAAAGAAATTATTGTAGGTTACCATGAGATATCGTAGCTTTTGGAGGATTATGGTTTGTACAAATGATGATTCTATGGTGCCTAATATAAACATGTGCTATGTTTATAATTAAGTCAAAGCGGGGTGTACAGGATAAAACATTCTGGAAACTCATACCTTGTTTTTGCTGTCAATTTAGGATTTATGTGCAGCTTTTATACAAACTGAGATATGAAAACATCATAGCCACAAGAAAGATAAAATCTAGAAGTGATTGGTATCAAATTCTTGAATCTAAACAATAGCAAATCTATCCTTGTAGGCGGAACAACATCCACATTATCAATATCATTAAAGTTACTTTGTGTTATTATCACTACATAACTGGTAACCTTACAATACACCATCGTGGGCGGCATGGTAGCACAGTGGTTAGCACTGCTGCCTCACAGCACCAAGGACCCAGGTTCGATTCCGACCTTGGGTGACGGTCTGTATAGAGTCTGCACGCTCTCCCTGTGTCTGCGTGGGATTCTTCCGGGTGTTCCTGTTTCTTCCCACAGTCCAAATGTGTGCAGGTTAGGTGCATTGGCCATGATAAATTGCAACTTAATGTCCAATGGTTAGGTGTGACTTCGGGTTAGGGCTTGGGAAGCGTGCTTTTGCAAGGATCGGTGTAGACTCAATAGGCCGGATGGTCTTTTTGATAAAGGACACAGGGAGTCCACACTGAGTAAAATAAAGACCTTTGATTTATTTGCAATAATGGTCTGTACACTATCGGGTCTCTACCTTTTAATTTAAAAAAAATATTCTTAATAGTCACAAGTAGGCTTACATTAACACTGCAATGAAGTTACTGTGAAAACCCCCTGGTCGCCACATTCTGGCGCCTGTATGGGTACACGGAGGGAGAACTCCAAATGTCCAAATGACCAAACAGCACGTCCTGTGGGGGGAAACCGGAGCACCCGGAGGAAACCCACGCAGACACGGAGTACGTGCAGGCTCCACACAGACAGTGACCCAAGCCGGGAATCCAACCTGGGATCCTGGCGCTGTGAAGCAACAGTGCTATCGTGTTTCCCGACCTTTTATACAATGCTAAATGGATTTTCCCTGCCCCTGCAGTCAGCTACCAATACTCATTTTTGAACACTGTTGTAACAAAAGACTTGTGCAAGTTTTTCCCTCCCATTACCGCTTGTTAACCTGTTAAAATAGAGAATGAAACAGACATTGAAAAAAGTTGGGTTGTCAATTCTAAGTTAGTAGTAACTTCAAATGTACATTTTAAACTGGGTGGCACATTAGTACAGTGGTTAGCACTGTTGCTTCACAGCGCCAGGGACCCGGGTTCGATTTCTGGTTTGGGTCACTATCTGTGCAGAGTCTGCACGTTCTCCCAGTGTCTGCGTGGGTTTCCTCTGGGTGCTCCGGTTTCCTCCCACAAGTCCCGAAAGACGTGCTTGTCAGTTGAATTGGACATTCTGAATTCTCCCTCAGTGTACCCGAACAGACGCCGGGGTGTGGCGGCCAGGAACTTCATTGCAGTGTTAATGTAAGCCTACTTGTGACAATAATAAAGATAAACATAATCCACTGTTCAATAAGTTTGCCTGTAAAAGAAAATGTAAATTTCACGATATGTTCAACATTCCTGTCAGAACATAGTTCCCTGAAATTGTTGTAGCATTTTTTTAAAATCACTGTCAGATGTCTTGTGTAATCAAAATATTGCAAGACTGTTTTACTGCATTATCACTAACCTTTAGCACTTCAAACTGACCATGTGTATTTAACTGCGTACCTTGAAGTAATGATTAATTACAAAGTGGTGCAATGGTACAAAGAGCTTCTCACTTGCTGGTTTCTGAAACAGCCATCATTCTGAATAAGTGAAAGAATATTTTTAAAGTGAGTGCAATCATTGAAGTAATGGACAAACCTTATGAAATGAGAGTTGCTGCCAGAGGATGGTTACCTCAATTCTGTGTTGTTGTAGGCTGGCATTTGGAAATACAGTGGTCTTGATTTTGCAATTGTCATGGCAGCAAAATTGTCAATGTTTGCCATTGTTGCTTGACTGATATCTGACAGCAACCATTGGGCTCTGCACATGTGCAGAATGATGCTGACATCTAAAATTTCTGTCAGTGATTCTGTGCTTCTCCAAAGGATGTGTTGTGGAAACTTCCCTCCTCCATTACACAGATTGCAATCAATGGAGATTAGTTGAATTGGTGAGAATTTCTGCTCTTACAGAGTTAGTCTCGCTGTAAAAGAAAATTGCTGGAAAAGTTACAGCTGGTTGAATGAAGTATTGAGTGGCACACCAACTTCTGCCCAACACCCTCACTGGCCCCGAATAGCTAATTTTATATTTGTGGAATGTCAAATTTCTCCATAAAATGTTAGTTTTTAAGCAACTAAATGTTTTCCTTTTCTTAAGACCATAAGAAATAGGAACAGGAGTTCAGCCTTTCGAGCCTGTTCCACCATTTAAGAAGATCATGCTGGATCTACCACTCGCTAAGTCCACTTTCCTGCCTTATTTCTTTAACCCTAAATTCTCCCATTGATTAAAAACCTTAGCACAAGTGATTAGCACTGTGGCTTCACAGCGCCAGGGTCCCAGGTTCGATTCCCCGCTGGGTCACTGTCTGTGCGGAGTTTGCACGTTCTCCCCGTGTCCGCGTGGGTTTCCTCCGGGTGCTCCGGTTTCCTCCCACAGTCCAAAGACGTGCAGGTTAGGTGGATTGGCCATGATAAATTACCCGTAGTGTCCATAAGGGTTGGGAGGGGTTATTGGGTTGCGGGGATAAGGTGGAAGTGAGGGATTAATGTGGGTCGGTGCAGACTCGATGGGCCGAATGGCCTCCTTCTGCACTGTATGTTCTATGTAAAAAATCTCAGCCTTGAAAATGTTCAAGGACTCGGCTTCCGCAGTTTCTTGGGGTAAAGAATTCCAAAGATTCACCACTCTTTGAGAGACGGTATTCTTCGACAAATCTGTCTTAAATGAGCATCCCCTTATTCTGCAACTACGCCCTCTGGCCCTACACTCTCCCACGGGTGGAAACACCCTCCCACCATTAACCCTGCGTAATCTCCCAAAAATCTTATACGCTTCAATCATGTCACCTCCCATTCTTCTGAACGCCAAGGAGTACACACCCAACCTGTTTAATCTTTCCTCGTGTAGCAGGCCGTCCATACCCAGGATCATTCGTTACCACCACTGAATTAATTGGGACGGAGGTGAGGAGGTGGCAAGGTCCCTACCTACTACCCTCCTGCCTGATCCCCATCCCATCTAACTTGCCACTGGGCAGGGTATGCGGTTCCACCCCAAGACATTCCCTCAACATGTCACTAGATATAAACTGCTGTGGGAAAAGAGAAATACCTGTTGTTGGATCTTTGTGAGCAGCTTTCATTAATACCAACAGCGACCTCAAAATCCATGCTGTTGAAGAAGTTTGAAATTGCAACGTGTACCTCAGTCCAAGATCACCAAAATATTTCAGTTTGTAGACAGTTTGACTCTTTATTCACCTTTTACCGACTTGTTTAGGATTTCAGACACTTCCCATCACAAGCAATTTGTATTTGCTTGTCTCCACAGTTACACAAAACCCCCCAGCCAAATTTAAACCGCCTCCATAGAATTCAGTGTGTTCAAAGCTATCCCTCGCCATATTTGTCTGACCAGATGAATGTAATGAGGGAAATTATAACCTGCCAAGAGTGCATATAGAATTTTAAAACATCAAAAAAAGTCGACTTCCATATTTAACAGGGGCACACATTAGTGTGTGGGAAGTCTCTTTGGGACAGGTGGGTCTGCTGTTACCGTGTGCTAAATTGAGTCTCCAGCGCAAGGTATTCCCACTGCCAACAAGCCATCACTCTCACTGATACCCATTGCTTGGTTTCTACTATTGTCATACCATACTCAAGGCTGAAGGAAACTTGGCAGGCATCAGGAAGATGACTGGACAATGGAACTTTGAAATAAAACTTATGGTGCATATGTGACTTATCACCACCTCCTCAAGGCAATTAGGGATGGACTGGATTGGATTTCATTTATTGTCACATGTACCGAGGTACAGTGCAAGGTATTCTGCATACAGTCCAGACAGGTCGTTCCATAAATGAAAAAAATATAGGCTATAATAATAATCTTTATTGTCACAAATAGGCTTACATTAACACTTCAATGAAATTACTGTGAAAATCCCCTAGTCGCCACATTCCGGCGCCTGTTCGAGTACACAGGGAGGATTCAGAATGTTCAATTCACCTAACAGCATGTCTTTGGACTGAGAGTGGAAACCGGAGCACCCGGAGGAAATCCACGCAGACACGGGGAGATTGTGCAAATTCCGCACGGACAATGACCCAAGCCGAATCGAACCTGGGACCCTGGTGCTGTGAAGCAACAGTGCTAATTACTGTGCTACCTTGCTGCCCCATAAATGCTGGCCTAACGTGACCCCACATCCCTTGAACAAATAAAAAATCAATCTAGGATAAAATTGATAATTTAGCAAACTTTGAAACATCCAAGTGGTTTCACTGGTGCAAAAACAATGGCCGGGATTTTCTATCGAGCTGTGGTGGTCTTTCCGGCGGAGGAGGCGGGTTCGCCATTGGCCGACGGGTTCCCCCGCAGCTATGAAGAACACCAGTGCCTTTGGCAGGACTAGTAGATCTTGCCGCCAGCCAACGGTGAGCCACCTCTGACCCCAGAAAAACTTCCGGGGGGGGGGGTCAAATTCCCAGCCAATGTCTTTTCCTTTCCCTCTTTTGCATGGTACTACCCCATCAGCAGAAATAGTGACCAGCTGCTGATTCCCTGCTCTGAATGCTAAGATGCGAGGATCTTGGAGCCTGTGAAGGTCCCACCAAAGACTGCCCAACCAGCAGCTGGGATACGAGTGAGCATCTATCGGGAGTAGCTGGGGATGGGGACTCGGGGTGTTGGAAAATGAAAAATGAAAAAAAATGAAAATCGCTTATTGTCACAAGTAGGCTTCAAATGAAGTTACTGTGAAAAGCCCCTAGTCGCCACATTCCGGCGCCTGTTCGGGGAGGCTGGTGCGGGAATTGAACCGTGCTGCTGGCCTGCCTGGGTCTGCTTTCAAAGCCAGCGATTTAGCCCTGTGCAGGAGTGGGATTGAGCAGAAATCCCATTCCCAAGTGTCCTTTCCCTTCTCATGGCCCACTCGCACCTCCATGCTAGCCAAGAGCTTCTTGACCAACAAATTTAGGAAGCAGCGGAAGGCGGCTGTTGAGGATCTGGAGAAAGCAATGGAGGCGGCTTTGGCCCCAATTCGGGCTGCCATCACAAGATGGATCGGCGGATAGAGGTATAAATGGCGACGATACAGAAGGTGGAGGTGGTACTCTCTGACCATGTCTCCCTGAAGGCAGAGGTAGTGGTGTTGGCTGAGGAGCATAGAGTGCTAAAGGCCAAGGCTGACCATCTGGAGAACCACTCCACGGACTAAATGGCCAAGAGAAAGTTGGTAGTTCTGACCCTCCTGAGTTGGAATCGGGCCAGAAGCTCTGAGTTCAAGTCCAACTTCAGGACCTGATGGCCATAAAAGATACATTCATAATGTGACTAAACAGGCTGATTACCAGCCTGTATGCTTGAAGACAGGTGGTAATTACAGGAGAGTTTTCTGGTCAGCCATGCTGCAGAAGGCAACGGCAAACGATTGCAGTACCTTGCCCAGCGTAATCATGGAGCAATTCAGCAGAAATCCACAGTTGTCAATACCCTCTTTGGGCATTGTACCTAAAGGCGGAACTGGCTCCAAAACAGTTCTCTTCCTCAGTGACCCACAAGCCTCAGCACTGTATTCAGTTGGGCAGAGCTTGGAGATTCCAGCATCCTCCAATGAGGATGCATGGCTCACCATGTGACAACCCTGTGTTGGACACTCTGCTGTGGTGTGCGTATCTGAGCTGCTGGATGTTGTGTGATGTTGTTTCCTCAGAGTGTCTGTGAGGAGTCTTTGTCCACCTTTGGCACCAGCTCCAGAGTGACGTTTGCAGATCTATGAGTCATGAAAGACATGAATTAAAACTGCTCAGGTGAAAGGGTTCAGAGTTGACAGTGTACAGGTCATGATAGTCCAGTGGTTTCGGACATTAAGTCACCATGAGTGAGTGTTGTATGCTTGTGGCTGTGTGATCATCTAATTCGGTCAGCAGCAAGGCGTCAAACTCTCATCTGTCCATCACAATTTGTCATACACAATGATACTCCGCTTTTCACCAGTGCCTTGTTCTCCAGAATGGTCAGGGTGGCTATGACTGGAGGGCCACCTCTGGTTCTTGCCTCTCCATGGTGTTCTTTGCTTTAAGGAGTTTGAGAAATGGAAAGTATTGTACGGTATAAATGCCAACATTGTAGAGAGGGAAAGGTATGAGGTGGCAGTAAGATGAGGGTGAGTCTCAGTGGCTGGTCAGATGTGGATATGAGGCAAAGGGGAACAGGTGGAGTGTAAAGCCCGTCAGTCTTTTGAGTGTAATGCAAGGGAAGGCTGGGGGAATTGAAGTTTGAAACTGGAATGTGGCATACTGCTCATCTTCCCTGGCCTAATGAAGTAATTGAATTTCTTGTGGCACTGTATCTATCATCGACTTCTGCTGCTCACCGCCATTTCCAGCCACGCTTGACTTAAGAGACAGGCTTCTTCCTCCTGTCTGCTTGGAATAAAATGGATCCATATAGCCGTAGTATGATGTGCTGGAATATATCAGAGAACCATTGAGACTTCTGTCTCCACCATTGAGAGTTGCTATTTCTCATTTGCCAGTTGTAGAATGTTTCCATTTTATCGGTCATCTTTAAATACTGAAGCTTCAACAATGATCACACCCGCCCGCTCCAAATGACCAAGAAAATCTGGAAGTGGGATGCTAATGCTGTGGTTCAGCTAAAGAGCCTCTGGAACACCCACTCCATTAGCTTCCGGTTTCTTGACCCACTGCCAGCTTCCCCTACCGTGAGCAGGTCCAAACGCTTTTCAACCGGATATGTCACTTCATTGGCCATTAAGACCTATTTTTTCATATCAGTATAATATGGCACTGAATTTGTTACACCTTGGCCTAGATGGGGGAGGTGGTGGCATAGTGGTATTGTCGCTGGACTACTAATCCAGAGACCCAGGATAATGATCTGGGCACCCGGGTTTGAATCCCACAACGTCATTTAAACTCGATAAAAATCTAATGAAACAATTGTCGATTGTCATAAAGACCCACCTGGTTCACGAATGTCCTTTAGGGAAGGAAATCTGCCATCCTTACCTGGTCTGGCCTACATGTGAGTCTAAACCAGGGCAATTAGGTTTGGGCAATAAATGCTGGCACAGCCTACAACGGCCACATCCCATGAACAAATTTTTAAAAGGTAGATGGCGTTTGTTGTCATTGACCTACTGAATCTGATGGTAACTTCAGGATTCAGCCTGATTGCAGATTAATATGGAAATCCTGAAGCTGTGGATCTGTCATTCACTGCCCCAATCCCTCTCCCCCGGCCGGAAGCCAACAATCAGCAAAGTCCATTTAAGTGACAAGAACTTACCCTTTTCCACTCTCTCATTGCAGTTAGAAACTCCATAAAAAGTTGAGCCTTGTGCGTTGAGGCGTAACTGGGTTTCCCACGGCAATCAGAGTAAAAACCACTGAAAACTGACCTTGCCCTGCAAAATATGTTATGTTGTTAAATGTCTCCATCATACTTAATGTCTAGAATTTTAAAACTAGAAAATAATTAAGAAAAACATTTTTTTCCAAGTTTGTTCAAGATATTTCACCTTCTACCTTCACTCCAAATGTATGGCCGAATCTTTATTTTGATTTCCGTAAAGTCTTTGCAACAATGAATGCTTTTCGGTTCCTGATTGGCTGCAAACATTTCTCACTTTATTGGCTAACTGGACAGTTTGCTAACATCGCTGAGGTTTAACACTGGGAACCCCGTTTAACAATTTTACAATTGGTTGCACGTCAAGAGAGGCAAACGTCTCACTGGATCTGTCTTTGGGATCAGTAGTGAGTGTCCTTTCTTCACCGCTGACTGCAGAATCAGGGCCAGTGTTTGTTCCCATTGCAGGGTAACTTGTGTCATCAGACTGTGTCATAAGTAACTTGTATCATAAGGCAGACCCCATTTGGAGTATTGTAAGATGTTTTGGGCCCCGTATCTAAGGAAGGATGTGCTGGCCTTGGAGAGGGTCCAGAGGTGGTTCACAAGAAAGATCCCTGGAATGAACAGCTTGTCGTATGCGGAACGGTTGAGGACTCTGGGTCTGTACTCGTTGGAGTTTAGAAGGATGAGGGGGGATCTTATTGAAACTTACAGGATACTGCGAGGCCTGGATAGAGTGGACGTGGAGGGGATGTTTCCACTTGTAGGAAAAACTAGAACCAGAGGACACCATCTCAGACTAAAGGGACAATCCTTTAAAACAGAGATGAGGAGGAATTTCTTCTGCCAGAGTGTGGTGAATCTGTGGAACTCGTTGCCGCAGAATGTTATGGAGGCCAAATCAGTGAGTGTCTTTAAGACAGAGATAGATAGGTTCTTGATTAATAAGGGGATCAGGGGTTATAGGGAGAAGGCAGGAGAATGGGGATGAGAAAATATCAGCCATGATTGAATGGCGGAGCAGACTCGATGGGCCGAGTGGCCTAATGCTGCTCCTATGTCTTATGATCTTATGGACTGAGTACACAAGTACCAACCTAGAAAATTTATGAAAGTAGTTTGTAACTTAAGCCCTGGTTTGACCAGGAGGCATAAGTATGGCGTGCTGGGGCTGAAGCCAGCGACAGGCATATGACCAGAATGCCTTGGAGCATTTCAGCTCCCGGACCTCATTTAGAGTTTGGAATTCGTGCCAGAATATGGCATCAGAGACAAGGGGGAAGGGTGGGGATAAGGGGCCATTCCTGGTGGCTAGAGATCACAGCTGGGGACTAAAGCAAATAAGGTGTCATTGGGCTTGGTGGTGGTGGTGGTGTGGGGCCGGGGGGGGGGGGGGGGGGGCGGGGTTGGTCAGTAAAGAATCAGAGTTTGGGTTGGCCTTGTCCTCCTGGCCCACATGAAACACAAGAAAAAAAATAATTTTGAAACTGATATTCTTGGTCGGTGCTGAGGGTTTGGGGAACACCAAAGTTCATTTGGGGGGGCGGTGGTGGTTTGAAGGGAGAAGGGACGATTATGGAGAGCTGGAAATCCCAAGGTGGGGTGACTAATCAGGAAGTGTATTCTAAAGAGTTAGTGATAAATATGTAAATATATAATCTACATCAGTTATGTAGGATCACATGACAACAGAGCATGGAGAGAGTTCTGCCTAGAGCCTCATGTTAATTTTGCATTGTACATAATTAGCCTAATAAAAGATTTATCAACAGCCTTGCCTTCCCTCAACAAACTCATCTTAGGCTCACAAAATGATAACAGAGGAAGGTGTCAGGAATAGCAGTCAGGGGAGTAGAAAAGCTCGGGAGTCAGAGATTGTGGTGTGGGCATGGGAGGGTGGGTGAAGGGACATGTCCGAGGACAGAGAGGTGGGGCAAGGAGGAAATCGCGGGGGCCTCAAAGGTCAGTGGGTTGTTGGAGATCAACGGAGCACGGATGGGCTGTGTTTTAAACAACCTACCCATCCTTTCTTTTCTACTTTGAATCCTATTTGGGTTCAGCATCATTAACCACTCCCATAAATCAGTTTTTTGCTCTGGTGTCCCAGATAGTGCTTCCACTTGCTGAAACATCTCGGTAAGTGCGTCATGTGTACACAGGAATATAACAGAAACCACTCCACTGGAATAGAGGCTTATCATGTGCTCTCATGCAATCCTTGATTCCAGAAGGTGGCAGAGTAACACTACAATAGACTGTGGCTTGGGCTACAACTTACAAAATGAATCAGTAAACAGTAAAGAATAAGTGAATACTAACAAAGACACAACTTTGATTTTGCTGCAGTTAATAAACTTACAATTTTATCAAATAAGTAGAAAATAACAGTCATGGTTGCTGTTGAAAATTATGTGTTCTTACATGGCAGTCCCTTTATTTGCTATCCATGGGAAATACTTAGCCACTCTGAAAGACACTCCCAGGAATTCAGAAACACTGGGTGGAATTCTCCGTTTTTGAGACCCAGTGTGGTTGGTGGCTCTGCTGGCTCCTGTCCCACAGGCCAGAAGAGTGGGATCCCGCCCCAGATTCTGCATTTGGAACCTCATTATTTATGCACAGGCAAGTTCCCCTCCGAATTACTTGGCAGGCTCTCAGCTGATTCGTCTGCCTGCCCTCAGCTGACGGGTTTGAAGGTCCCAGCACCATATTTAAACTCCAGTCCAACACACTCACATCACTCTCTCCAGCCCTCCTGTCTTCACCAAACTGTGCAGGATGCCAGCAACCCAGAGGCAAAAGGCTAGCGGCCTCAAGAGGTCGCCAGCACCGGCTTTCACCACCAGGCCCCTCGAGGCCCTCATTCGGGGAGCCCGCGCCCACCACCGTGTTCTCTACCCAAGGGATGGCTTGAGAAAGCGCAAGAATCTCACCCCTCCGGCTCGGGAGGCACATGCCCAGGAGGTCAGCATGGCTGTCACCCGCCAGCAAAGTGCCACCTAGTGCAGGAAGCAGATGAATGATCTCATCCATCTGACAGGGTACGCTCTCTCTATAAGAAAAGCAAATTACTGCGGATACTGGAATCTGAAACGAAAGAGTAAATGCTGGAAAATCTCAGCACGTCTGGCAGCATCTGTATGGAGAGAAAAGAGCTAACGTTTCGAGTCCGATGACTCTTTGTCAAAGCTAATAGATAGAGAAAGTGGGAAATATTTATACTGTGGCGTGAGAATGAAAGATGAATCAAAGCCACAGAAACCCAGGGAAACCGGGTGCGAATGGTCACAGAAACCAAGGGGAGAGAGTGCTAATGGCAGTCCCCAGAGAGGACAAAAGATGTGAAAGGTCAAACAGCAGGGAAACTAACATCAGAGCTCTCTCTATTATATTCCACACATTCCGCCTTGGAAGACACATGTAGAACTTAGAATCATAGAATTTGCAGTGCAGAAGGAGGGCAATCAGCCCATCAAGTCTGCACCGGCTTTTGGAAAGAATACCCAAGCCCACACCTCCACCTCACCCAACCTTTTTTGGACACTTAAGGGCAAGTTAGCAGACCACAGCCAGCTACTCAACCCAGCAGGTCTCCCGAGCCCTGGAGCGCATCTGAGGATGAGGGGCCTCAGGAAGAATCGGTCACAGAGCTAAATTACATTCTCTACCATGATGTGGAGATGCCGGCGTTGGACTGGGGTGAGCACAGTACGAAGTCTTACAACACCAGGTTAAAGTCCAACAGGTTTGTTTCGATGTCACTAGCTTTCGGAGCACTGCTCCTTCCTCAGGTGAATGAAGAGGTATGTTC
Source organism: Scyliorhinus torazame (assembly GCF_047496885.1). Classification (NCBI taxonomy): domain Eukaryota; kingdom Metazoa; phylum Chordata; class Chondrichthyes; order Carcharhiniformes; family Scyliorhinidae; genus Scyliorhinus; species Scyliorhinus torazame. The sequence goes on from NC_092710.1 coordinate 262,556,211, forward strand.
CAGAAACATAGATATAGACAAATTCAAAGATGCCAGACAATGCTTGGAATGCGAGCATCAGCAGGTGATTAAATCTTTACAGATCCAGAGATGGGGTAACCCCAGGTTAAAGAGGTGTGAATTGTGTCAAGCAAGGGCAGTTGGTAGGATTTCGCAGGCCAGATGGTGGGGATGAATGTAATGCGACATGAATCTCAGGTCCCGGTTGAGGCCGCACTCATGTGTGCGGAACTTGGCTATAAGCTTCTGGTCGTCGATTCTGCGTTGTCGCGCTTCCTGAAGGCCACCTTGGAGAAAGCTTACCCGAAGATCAGAGGCTGAATGCCCTTGACTGCTGAAGTGTTCCCCGACTGGAAGGGAACATTCCTGCCTGGCGATTGTCGCGCGATGTCCGTTCATCCATTGTTGCAGCGTCTGCATGGTCTCGCCAACGTACCACGCTTCGGGATGTCCTTTCCTGCAGTGTATGAGGTAGACCACAGCAAAATATTCTTCAAACATATTAATGGTAAAAGATTAGTGAAGTACAGAGTGGGGCCCATAAGGGACAAGCAGAGTAAACTGCTCACTGAAGCAGAGGGTATGAATGAGTACTTTGCTTCTGTCTTTTCCAAACTAGAAGATGGTGACAATGGCCCAGTTGAAACTGTGGTTGTTGAGCAACTGAGCACTATAGTGATAGATAAAGAAAAGGTGCTAAAAATGCTGGCAGCACTCCAGATAGAGAGATCGCCAGGCCGGGATGGGATGCATCCTAGATTGCTGAGAGAGGTAAGGGAGCATATTGCGGAGCCATTGACAGAAATTTTCCAGGCCTCTCTGAATACGGGATTAGTCCCGATGGACTGGAGGATTCCAAATGTGACGCCGTTGTTTAAGAAAGGGCCAAAGGAAAACCCAGGAAACTGACAGCAATAGTGGGAAAACTGATTGAGGCCGTAATATGGGCTGAGATGAATATACTATTAGAGAAAAGTAAGTTAATACTAGGCAGTCAACATGGCTTTGTCAAGGGCAGATCATGTCTGACAAATTTAATGGAGATCTTTTACGAGGTGACACAAGCAGTAGATGAGGGTAGTGACGTGGATGTTTTATATTTGGACTTTCAGCAAGATTTGATTCAGTGCCACATGATAGGTTGGTTAGCAATTTAGAAATGTTTGGGATTGATGGGTCCTTGGCAGCATGGATTAGAAGTTGGTTAAGAGATAGGAAACAGAGAGTATGTATAGATGGGCATTTCTCAGACTGGCGACGCGTTGAAAGTGGTGTTTCCCAGGGCTCCATGTTGGGACCCTTGCTTTTTCTTTATTTTTTATAAATTTAGAGTAGCCAATTATTTTTTTCCAATTAAGGGGCAATTTAGCATGGCCAATCCACTTAACCAGCACATCTTTGGGTTGTGGGGGTGAAACCCACGCAGACACAGGGAGAATGTGCAAACTCCACACGGACAGTGATCCAGGGCCGGGATTCGAATTTGGGTCCTCAACGCCGTAGTCCCAGTGCTAACCACTGCGCCACATGCCGCCCTCATGACCCTTGCTTTTTCTGATTTATATCAATGATTTAGAAGTTGAGGGCAAAATCTCTAAATTTGCAACTTTGGTACAACTTTGAGGGGAGTACAGGAGTAGAGGGTCCTCGGGGTTCAAGTGCATAAGTCTCTGAAGGTGACCAGGTAAGTTGAAACAGTTGTTAAGAAGGCTTATAGGATCCTTGGGTTTATAAATAGAGGCATTGAGTATAAAAGCAAGGAGGTGATGCTACACATCTACAAATCATTGGTCAGACCATATTTGGATTATCGAGTTCAGTTCTGGGCATCTTATTTAAGGATGGATGTTAAAGCCCTGAAGAGAATGCAGAGGAGATTTACTAGAATGATACCAGCAATGAAGAATTTTAGATACAGGGAAAGATGAGAGCAATTGGGTTTGTTCTCCTTGGAGCAGAGAAGATTAAGAGGTGACCTTATTGAGGTGTTCAAAATTATGAACAATTTTGACAGGGTAAAGAAGGATATTCTGTTTCCACTGGTAGGTATTTCAGTGACTAGGGGTCACAATTTCAAGATAGTCCGCAAGAGAGGTAGGAGTGAGATGAGGATAAATTTCTTTACTCAGAGTTACAAGTGGCATTTTGGCACAGTGGTTAGCACTGTTGCCTTACTGCGTCAGGGACCCGGGTTCGTTTCAGACCTTGGGTGACTGTGGACTTTGTATGTTCTCCCTGTGTCTGCATGGGTTTCCTCCCGGGCGTTCCGGTTTCCTCCCACAGTCCAAAGATGAGCAGGTTAGGTAAATTGACCATGCTAAAAATTACCTTAGTGTCTTAAAGGGTTGGGTGGGGTTGCTGGGTTATAGGGATAGGGTAGGAGAGGGGACCTAGGCAGGGTGTTCTTTCAGAGGGTTATTTCAGACTCTATGGGCCGAATGGCCTCCTTCTGCACTGTAGGGATTATATGATAAAGAATTGTTGGGATTTGGAATGCGCTGCCCGAGAGAGTGATAGAGATGGATTCTGTAGGTTTCAAAAGAGCTGGATATATATTTGAAAGTGATGAATTTAGAGGGTTATGGAAATAGGGCTGGAGAATAGGACTAGCTAGGTATCTCTTTCGGAATACATTGCAGACATGATGGGCCGAATGGCCTCCTTCTGTGCTGTAAGGTTCTATGATTCTATGAAATACATACTGAAGAAGTGGAGAAGGTTTAATTCTCATGACCTGGTTGTTGTTTTAAACATTCTTTCTCGACAGGTGGATGCTGCTGTAAATGCTGCCAAAGATGCCTTCCCTGCATGGTCAGCCAAGAGTCCTTTGCAGCGTTCCCAGGTACTTCATAAGCTGGCAGACCTGATAGAAGCCCATCTGGAGGAATTTGCTCAAGCAGAATCAAAGGATCAAGGTAACAGGAGGGAATGTTTGTTTCTGTGAGCATGTTGAACATTTGAAGGCAGGGGAGATGGGGGCTTGGATTTTACCAGGCAGCATTTACAATCACAGTGAATTGGTGGGAAGCGATAGTGTAGTCACTTATTTGACGACATAATGTATTTGCCTCTTAAAATAGAATACTGCTGGACTCATCTAAGACTTAGCTAAAAACACTGCTTGAAAGCTTCAAATACTGTGCAACCTAAGCACCTGTTTTGTACATATCGTGTTGTGGCGACGAGGGGATTTTCACAGTAACTTCATTGCAGTGTTAATATATCACTCTGGTTTTCAGATAACTGGTCAAACTGGATCATAGGAATCACAGGAAAATATGAACAAGAGTAGACTTTCAGCCCTTAACCTATTCCTGCATTCGGTTAGATCATGGCATAACTCCCATCTACTGCCAGCCTTGGTTTTATAACTCCTAACTCTCGCCTAACTATAATCTCAGTTTTGAAATTTTCAATTGGTTTAGCCTCCACAACATTTCGAGGGAGTGAGTGCAGGTTTCCAGGACCCTTTGTGTGAACAAGTGATTCCTCACTTTGCTGCTGAATTACCTCATTTTAAGTTATGCGCTGTTTTCTGGAATCCCCTTACCAGAGGAAATAGGTGCTCGCAATTTAATTTTAAAATACTCGTCTTAGATCCAATCTTCTCCCTTTCAAATTGAATGTAAAATTCAATCATATCGTGGTCGCAGCTATCTATGGGTGCATTTACTTTGAGGTCATTAATTCATCATGTCACATTGCATAACAGCAAGTCTAATATAACCTGCTTACTGGTTGGTTTCAGAATGTGCTGTTCTAAGAAACTATCTTGAAAGCATTCTAAGAAATCCTCATCCAGGCTACTACTGCCAATCTGATTTTTCCAGTTTATATGTCTCCTGTGGTTATTGTGTCCTTTTATTATCAGCATTTAATATTTATTCTTGTATACTTTGCCCCACATTTTGGTTACTGTTGGGGGTCTGTAGACCACTCTCATTAGTGCCTTATTTCCCCTAATATTCCTCATTCCACCCAAACTGATGCCACATCCTGTATCCTCAACCAAGGTCATCTCTAACTATTGCACCAATACCATTCTTGATTAACAGTGCTACCCCTCCACCTTTACCTAGCTTCCTATTATTCTTGAATGTCATATAACCCTCAATATTCATGACCTAATCGTGTCCTCCTGCAGCCGGGTCTTCAAAATGGCGATCAGATCATATTTATTTACTGAGTGTGTTTACTTAGTTATGAATGCAACATACGGGGCGGCATGGTAGCGCAGTGGTTAGCACTCCTGCCTACAGCGCTGTGGATCCTGGTTCGATCCCAGCCCCGGATCACTGTTTGTGTGGAGCTTGCACATTCTCCCCTTGTCTGCGTGGGTTTCAACCCCACAACCCAAAGATAATCTTTATTATAATCTTTATTATTGTCACAAGTAGGCTTACATTAACACTGCAATAAAGTTACTGTGAAAACACCCCAGTCATCACACTCCAGCACCTGTTCGGTACACTGAGGGAGAATTCAGAATGTCCAATTCACCTGATAAGCACGCCTTTCGGGGCTTGTGGGAAGAAATCAGAACAACCGGAGGAAACCCACGCAGACATGGGGAGAACGTGCACGGACAGTGACCCAAGCTGGTAATCGAACCTGGGTCCCTGGCACTGTGAAGCAACAGTGCTAACCACTGTGCTACCATACAGGTTAGGTGGATTGGCCATGCTAAATTGCCCCTTTATTGGAAGAAAATAATTGGGTACTCTAAATTTATTTTAAAAATTAATGCTACATACATTTAGATACAGGCCCTTTGGGCAGCACGGTAGCATTGTGAAGAGCACAATTGCTTCACAGCTCCAGGGTCCCAGGTTCGATTCCGGCTTGTGTCACTGTCTGTGTGGAGTCTGCACATCCTCCCCGTGTGTGCGTGGGTTTCCTCTGGGTGCTCCGGTTTCCTCCCACAGTCCATGATGCACGATCAATGACCACTAAAGCAAGGTTGTCGTCCAACTGAAGGCTTTAATAAGCTAGATGTTTCCCCCAGCAGCTCAGATACACAAAGAAGGCTGCTGGGGCGGCACTGGCTCTTATACCCCGCCTTGCAGGGCGGAGCTACCATACAGCTTGACCAATAGGAAACATACAATATCTACCAATGGTGTTCCAGAATTACCAGGTACCGTAATACCTTTACACAGACTACCACATTCACCCCCTGTTAAAAAAGAGTCCGGCGGGGGTGGTGGCTTGATATTACAACATGGTAACGTGGTAGAAATTATAGTTATGGAGGTACCATAATACTCCATACAGCGTTTTGTCTTATTGTCATAACTATTTACAGATTCACAATTAACTATATACTTTTTAAAATGAAGCAATCAGTCGATCGGGGGCCCTGGTCGTTCTCTGTGATCGTCGAAGCTCTGGTGGTGACGCCGGTGGAGTCTCGGGCGTCTGTGACTCCGGGAGCGTGGCCTCGATCTCTGTGGCAGCTTCAACACCCCGAGACGGCGCTGGTGGGGAAACCGGTTGACCTGGGAAGGGAGCGTTGACCGTGGAGAAGATGGACCCTCTCGACCAACAGGTCCAACTTGTGCGCCCGCACGTGTTTTCGGAGCAGGATGGGTCCGGGAGCTGCCAGCCAGGTCAGGAGCGAGGTCCCAGAGGAGGACTTCCTGGGGAAGAGAAGGAGACATTTGTGAGGTGTTTGGTTGGTTGTGGTACAAAGCAGTGACCGGATGGAGTGGAGGGCATCCGGGAGGACTTCCTGCCAGCGGTAGACTGGGAGATTCCTGGACCGTAAGGCCAGTAGGACGGTCTTCCAGACCGTTCCGTTCTCTCTCTTTACCTGTCCATTACCCCGGGGGTTGTAACTGGTTGTCCTGCTGAGCAATTGATGCAGTTCGTCGCTCATAAAGGAGGACCTCCTATCACTAAGTATGTAAGCGGGAAACCCGAACAGCGTAAAGATGGTATGGAGGGCCTTGATGACGGTGGTTGCGGTCATGTTGGGGCAGGGGATGGCGAACGGGAACCGGGAGTACTCGTCCATCACGTTCAGGAAGCACGTGTTGCGGTCGGTGGAGGGGAGGGAGCCTTTGAAGTCCATACTGAGGCGTTCAAAGGGACGGTGTGCCCTCTCTGGCCGGTAGAAGTGCGGTTTGCACTCCGCGCAGATTTGGCAGTCCCTGGTGGCTGTCCTGACTTCCTCGGTGGAGTAGGGCAGGTTGCGGGTCTTGACAAAATGGAAAAAGCGAGTGACCCCCGGGTGGCAGAGGTCCTCATGGAGGGCTCGGAGGTGGTCCACTTATGCGTTGGCACATGTGCCGCGGGACAGGGCATCAGGAGGCTCGTTTAGCTTCCCGGGACGATACAAGATCTCATAGTTATAGGTGGAGAGTTTGATCCTCCACCTCAAGATCTTTTTTTAAAAAAAAAATATTTTTATTCTCCTTTTTCACATTTTCTCCCACATTTACACCCATCAACAATAAACAATAATCAGCAAGATATGTCAATCCCCATAATAACAACGATCCCATCCGCCCACCAACCCCCAAACCTCAGCCCACATGTTTACATAAACAAATGACAAAAAGGAATCAGGGATTACCCGTAGTCACCCTTAATCTACACAGCCCCCCACCCCCAACCCCCCCCCCCCCCCCCAAAATAATGTTCGATGTTATCCAGTTCTTGAAAGTGCATAATAAATAGTGCCAATGACTTGTAGAACCCCTCCGAGCTTCCCCTCAGTTCGAACTTAACCTTCTCAAGGGTCAAGTATTCCAACAGGTCCCCCCCGCCACGCCAGGGCACTAGGTGGAGAGGATGCTCTCCATCCCAGCAGAATCCGCCTTCGGGCGATCAACGAGGCGAAGGCTATGATATCTGTCTCCGCTCCCGTTTCCAACCCTGGCTGGTCCAACACCCCGAATATGGCCTCCTGGGGACCTGGGTCCAGTTTCACACGCACCACCTTGGAAATTACCCTAAACACCTCCTTCCAGTACTCCCCTAGCTTTGGATAGGACCAAAACATATGAACGTGATTCACAGGCCCCCCCCCCCGCAACGCTCATACACATCCTCTACTCCTTCAAAAAATCGGCTCATCCTCGCCCTCGTGAGGTGTGCTCTATATACCATCTTCAGCTGTATCAGCCCCAACCTCGCACATGAGGTGGAGGCATTCACTCTCCGGAGCTCCTCACACCAGACCCCCTCCTCTATAACCTCTCCCAGCTCTTCCTCCCACTTTGCTTTGATCCCTTCCAGTGGTGCCTTATCCTCTTCCAGAATAGCTCCGTACACTGCTGACACTGCCCCCTTCTCCAGTCCCCTTGACGTCAACAGCTCCTCCAGCAATGTGGAGGCCGGCTCCACCGGGAAGCTCTGTATCTCCTTCCTGGCAAAATCCCAAACCTGCATGTATCTAAACATTTCCCCCTGCTCCAGCCCATACTTCGCTTCCAGCTCCCTCAATCCTGCAAACCGACCCCGAAGAAACAAATCTTTTAGCGTCTTAATCCCCTTCTCTTCCCATTCCCGAAAACTTCCATCCCACCTCCCTAGCTCAAATCTGTGGTTCCCCCGAATCGGCATTTCGCTTCACTCTAAACCCAACCCAAAGTGTTGGCGAAACTGCCTCCAGATTTTCAATTCAGCTATTATTACCGGACTCCCTGAATATTTCCCCGGAGCTATCGGGAGCGGCGCTGTTGCAAGTGCCTTCAGCCCCGACCCCCTGCACAAACTCTCCTCCATTCTGACCCACTGAGAATCCACCCCTCTGACCCAGCTCCGCACTTTCTCCACATTCGCCGCCCAGTAGTAGTACAACAAGTTCGGGAGACCCAAACCCCCTGCCTGCCTTCCCCTCTGTAGCCAGCACCTTTCTCACTCTGGCCACCTTCCCTCCCCATATGAATGAAGTAATCCTTCCCTCAATCTCCCTGAAAAAAGTCTTTGGCAGGAAAATCGGTAGGCATTGAAAAATAATCAGGAATCGCGGCAACACATTCATTTTAACCGCCTGTACCCTACCTGCCAGTGACAGAGGAAGGCCGTCCCACCTTGCCAGATCGGCTTTCACTCTCCCCACCAAACTAGTGATGTTGTACCTACAAAGCCTCCCCCACTCCCGGGCAACCTACACCCCCAGATACCTAAAATGAGTCCCTGCTCTACGGAATGGCAGCCCCCTTACCCCTGCCCCCACCCCCGGCCGAGACACCACAAAGTACTCACTCTTGTCCAGGTTCAACTTGTACCCCGAGAAAGACCCAAATACCCGCAGTAGCTCCAATATTCCTCCTATCGACGCACTCGGCTCTGACACATACAGCAGCAAGTCGTCGGCATATAAGGACACCCTATGCTCTATCCCCCCCACACTATTCCTTTCCATGCTCCCGAACTTCTCAATGCGATGGCCAACGGCTCAATCGCAAGTGCAAACAGCAGGGGGGACATAGGACATCCCTGTCTCGTCCCACGGTGGAGAGAAATGTATCTCGAACTGATATTATTTGTGCGGACACTCGCCTTCGGTTCCTTATATAATAGCTTTACCCAGTTCACAAACCTTGGTCCAATCCCAAACCGCTCCAGCACTGCCATCAGGTACCCCCATTCTACCCGATCAAATGCCTTCTCGGCGTCCAATGCCACAACTACCTCTGTTTCCTTTCTTTCCGCCGGTGCCATAACAACGTTCAAAACCCTCCTAATCTTCGAAAACAGCTGCCTCCCTTTCACGAACCCCGTCTGATCCTCCCCTATCACCTTCGGAAGGCACTCCTCCAGCCTACCCGCCAGTACCTTCGCCAACACTTTTACGTCCACATTCAGAAGTGATATGGGCCGATACGACCCACACTCCGTCGGATTCTTATCTTTTTTTAGTAACAGGGAAATCGATGCCTGCCCCAAGGTTTGCGGCAACACCCCCATCCCTATCGCCTCTTCAAACATCCCCACCATCAGGGGTGCCAACCTATCCTTAAATTTTTTATAATATTCCACCGGAAACCCATCCGGCCCTGCCACCTTCCCCGACTGCATCCTCCCAATTGCATCCTTTATCTCCTGCTCCACTATTGCTCTTTCTAATGTAGCCCTGTCCCCCTCCCCTAGCCTCGGGTACTCCAACCCATCGAGAAATTCCTGCATCTCACGGTCTCCTCCGAGTGGCTCTGACTTGTACAACCTCTCATAAAACTCCTCAAAAACCTTGTTAATCAGCACTGGGGCCACCACCAACTTCCCTGCCCTATCCTTCACCTGAAGAATTTCCCTTGCCGCTGCCTCCCTCCGGAGCTGACCTGCTAACATACCCCGCCTTATCTCCATGTTCATAAACTGCACCCCTTGCTCGTCTCAGTTGGCGCACCGCCTTCCTGGTGGACAGTCGGTCGAAGCTCGCCTGTAGTTGCTTCCTCTTTTCCAGCTTTGCCGGGTCCCCATCCTCTGCATACCTCCTATCTACCTCCAACATCTCATCTATTACCCTCTGCCGCTCCAACCTCTCCTCCTTATCCACACTGGCCTTAAACAAAATTACCTCACCTCTCACCACCGCCTTTAGAGCCTCCCAGACGACTGCCTTCGACACCTCACCAGTACAATTGAAACCTACAAATTCTTTAATTACCTTTTCAATTTTCTCACAGAATACTTGGTTCCCCAAAAGCCCCACATCCAGTTTCCACCCCGGTCTCTGCGCTGCCCCCTTCTCCAGCACCATATCCACCCAATGTGGAGCGTGATCTGACACTGCAATTGCAGAGTATTCCGACCCCTTGACTCTAGCCAGCAAAGCCTTCCCCACCACAAAAATGTCGATCCGCGAGTATACCTTATGGACCACTGAGAAAAACGAATACTCCCGTTCCCTTGGGTGCAGGAACCTCCAAGGGTCCACCCCTCCTATTTCCACCATTAGCCCAGCCAGCGCATTCGCCCCCCCTGATGGGACCAGCGAGCGTGGCCGTGATCTGTCCAACCTTGGCTCCTGCACCAGGTTCCAGTCCCCCCCCCCCACAATCAGCTCATGCATGTCTAAGTCGGGAATAGCCCCAACCACCTTCCTCGCGAATCCCACATCGTCCCAATTGGGACTGTATACACTTAACAGCGCCACTAATCTCCCCTCCAATGCCCCTGTCACAATCACATATCAACCCCCCTGATCTCACCGCAAGATCTTATCGTTTTTTATCTTGCCCCGCTGTGCATCACCGAACATGAAAGCAACCGACCGTTGGTCAGTGAGGAGAGTGAATCTCCTGCCGGCCAGGTAATGCCTCCAATGTCGCACAGCTTCTACTATGGCCTGGGCCTCCTTTTCGACTTACAAGTGGCGGATTTCGGAAGCATGGAGGGTACGTGAGAAGAAGGCCACGGGCCTGCCCGCTTGGTTGAGGGTGGCCGCCAGAGCTACATCAGACGCGTCGCTCTCGACCTGGAAGGGGAGGGATTCGTCGATGGCGTGCACCATGGCCTTTTCAATGTCTGCTTTGATGCGGCTGAAGGCCTGGCGGGCCTCTATCGACAGGGGAAAAACTGTGGATTGGATCAGGGGACGGGCCTTGCCCGCACAGTTGGGGACCCACTGGGCATAGTAAGAGAAAAACCCAAGGCAGCACTTCAGGGCCTTGGAGCAGTGAGGGAGGGGGAACTCCATAAGGGGGCACATGCGATCACGGTCGGGGCCTATAACTCCATTTCGCACTACGTAACCGAGGATGGCTAGGCGGTCGGTGCTAAACACGCATTTATCCTTGTTATACGTAAGGTTAAGGATCTTTGCGGTCTGGAGGGATTTTTGGACGTTGGTGTCGTGGTCCTGCTGGTCGTGGCCGCAGATGGTGACATTATCGAGATACGGGAATGTTGCCCGTAAACCGTACCGGTCAACCAGTCGCTCCATCTCGCGATGGAAGTCCGAGACGCCATTAGTAACACCGAAGGGAACCCTTAAGAAGTGGTAGAGCCGCCCATCTGCCTCAAAGGAAATGTACTTGCAGTCACTAGTGCGGATGGGGAGCTGGTGGTAGGCGGACTTGAGATCCACCGTGGAGAAGACCTTGTAATGCGCGATCCTGTTTACCAGGTCGGATATGCGGGGGAGAGGGTACGCGTCCAGCTGCGTAAACCTGTTGATGGTCTGACTGTAGTCGATGACCATCCTATGCTTCTCCCCGGTCTTTACCACCACTACTTGAGCTCTCCAGGGACTGTTGCTAGCTTCAATGACTCCTTCCCTCAGTAGCCTTTGTACCTCTGGCCTAATAAAGATCCGATCCTGGGCACTGTACTGTCTGCTCCTGGTGGTGACGGGTTTGCAATCCGGGGTGAGGTTCCCAAACATGGAAGGCGGATCGACCTTGAGGGTCACGAGGCTGCAGACAGTGAGAGGAGGTATAGGGCCGCCAAATTTGAAAGTTAGACTTTGGAGATTGCACTGGAAGTCTAACCCTAAGAGTGTGGCCGCGCAGAGGTGGGGAAGGCCTTAGAGCCAGTAATTTCTAAACTCCCTTCCCTGGACCGTGAGGTTTGCTGCACAAAACCCCTTTATCTCTACTGAGTGGGAACCGGAGGCCAGGGACATTTTTTGATTAACGGGGTGGACGGGGAGAGAACAGCGTCTTACCGTGTTGGGGTGTATGAAGCTCTCCGTGCTCCCATCGTCGATTAAACAGGACGTCTCGTGCCCGTTGATTAGTACTGTTGTTGTAGCAGTTGAGAGTGTTCGAGGCCGGGACTGGTCCAGGGTCACCGAGGCTAATCGCGGCAGCAGTTGAGTGTTCTCTTCGGGCGGTGTGCGGTCAGCCGAGCTGGGGTCCTGGGAGTCCATCCAAGATGGCGGCTCCCATTGGTCGCACATGGCTGGGGGTGCACAAAATGGCAGCGCCCATCCATCGCACGTGGCATCTGCGGGACAAGCCCGGGGGCTGCACGTGGCCCTGGAGGAGGAAGATGGCGCTGCCCGCTGGCCGCACGGGGACCGTGGAGAGGGCTGTGGTGGCGGTCTGCATTCGCCACCAGAGACTGCGGCGCCCGCACGGGCCTGGCATACAACCACAAAGTGGCCCTTCTCCGCATCCCTTGCAGGTGGATGCTGGACACCGGGGGTGCTTGGCCTGCCCGCAAAAGTAGCAGCGGGGCCCCCTGGGGTTGCCAGGCTGCCTTGCAGCACAAGCTTGTGGGGGAATGGGAGATGTCTCGGGGTCGACTGCGGAGGTGTTCCACGCTGCCCGGGGGGCTGCCGCGCGGTCGGGGATGTAAGTGCGGGCGTTTAGGGAGGCCACATCCAGGTAGTCTGCAAGGGCCCGTGCTTCCTTGAGGCCGAGGGTGTCTTTTTCCAGCAATCGCTGGCGGATTTGGGAGGACAGCATACCTGCCACGAAAGCGTCCTGGATCAAGAGTTCTGTGTGGTTGCTCGCCGAAACTTGCGGGCAGCTGCAGTTTCTCACCAAGACCAGGAGTGCACGGTAGAATTCTTCCAGCGATTTCCCCAGGGATTTGTCACCACGTTGCAAGCAGATGTCGGGCGTAGACCTGGTTTACCGGGCGAATATAATGTCCTTTTAGCAGCACCATTGCTGCACAAAGTCGTCCGCATCCTCGATGAGGTTTTAAATTTCCGGGCTCACCCTCGAGTGCAGCACTTGCAATTTCTGTTCTCCCGTGGGTGTGTTTTCGGCCGTTCCGAGATATCCGTTAAACACGCCAGCCAGTGCTTGAAGTTTGTCGCATGGGGGCTGAGTTGCAGATACTCCGGCTTGATTCGGAGCTCCATCCTTTTAAATCTAGCTTATTAAATTGATGTACGATCAATGACCACTAAAGCGAGGTTGTAGTCCAACTGAAGGCTTTAATAAGCTAGATGTTTCCCCCAGCAGCTCAGGTACAGAAAGAATGCTGTTGGGGCGGCACGGGCTCTTATACCCCGCCTTGTAGGGCGGAGCTACCATACAGCTTGACCAATAGGAAACATACAATATCTACCAATGCAGTTCCAGCATTACCAGGTACCGTAATACCTCTACACAGACTATCACAGTCCAAAAATGTGCAGGTTAGGTGGATTGGCCATGATAAATTGCCCTCAGTGTCCAAAATTGCCCTTAGTGTTGGGTGGGGTTACTAGGTTATGGGGATAGGGTGAAGGTGTTGACCTTGGGTAGGGTGCTCTTTCCAAGAACCAGTGCAGACTCGATGGGTCAAATGGCCTCCTTCTGCACTGTAAATTCTATGATATCTATAATTTAGTTTAGTCTTATTTCTATCTTTGTAACATCTAGGGCGTCATTCTCCGACCCCCCACCGGGTTGGAGAATGGCCGTAGGCCGCCGTGAATCCCGCCCCCGCCGAAGTCTCCGGTACCGGAGATTGGGCGGGGGCGGGAATCGGGCCGCGCCGGTTGGCGGGACCCCCCGCTGGATTCTCCGGCCCGGATGGGCCGAAGTCCCGCCCAGAAATTGCCTGTCCCGCCGGCGTAAATCAAACCTGGTATTTACCGGCGGACCAGGCGGCGTGGGCGGGCTCCGGGGTCCTGGGGGGGGGCGCGGGGCGATCTGACCCGGGGGGTGCCCCCACGGTGGCCTGGCCCGCGATCGGGGCCCACCGATCTGTGGGCGGGCCTGTGCCGTAGGGGCACTCTTTCCCTTCTGCCTCCACTACGGCCTCCACCATGGCGGAGGCGGACGAGACTCTCCCCACTGCGCATGCGCGGGAAACTGACAGCGGCCGCTGACGCTCCCGCGCATGCGCCACATTTCCGCGCCAGCTGGCGGGGCAACAAACGCCATTTCCGCCAGCTGGCGGGGCGGAAATCCCTCCGGCGTCGGCCTAGCCCCTCAATGTTGGGGCTAGGCCGCCAAAGATGCGGAGCATTCCGCACCTTTGGGCCGGCGCGATGCCCATCTGATTGGCGCCGTGTTTGGCGCCAGTCGGCTGACATCGCGCCGCTGGGGGAGAACTTCGCCCCTAGTCTTGATTCTTTGAGCATTCTTAGGTTTTTTTCTCTCTGTCCCTTCTGTCATTCTCTGAACCTGATTTCCCATGTTATTATATTCCCCTCTTCCCTCATCTCTGCTTTTGGATATACCATCAGTGGAATTCTCTGTCAGTGGGATCCTCCGGTCCGCCGGCAGTGTACCCGCGCCCGTGGGTTTCCCGACGGTGAAGGTGGCCACAATGGGAAACCTCTTTGGCCGGCTGCAGGAACAGAGAATCCCACTGCTGCCGGGGGCGTGCCGTGCAGGAAAATGTGGCTGGTGGACCGGAGAATCCTGTCCTGTATATCTTTTTGTATTTGATCCCTTGCCTCCACTATTTCGTTTAATACCCTCTCTACTTCCCTTACATGGTAGACAAGAACACTGGTCCCAGCATGATTCAGGTGTATACTGTCCCAATGGTACAGCCCCCACTTCCCCAGGACTGATGTCAGTGCCCTACAAACTACACCAGCCTTTGAGCCACATATTCACTCTAATTTTATTTACCAATTTGCATCTGGTTCAGGTAATAATCCAGAGACTATGACCTTTGCGGGTCTGCTTTTCAATTTGGTGCCTAGCTCCTCATACTCTCCAAGCAAAGTCTCTTTCCTGGTTCTAACTTTTATACCTATATGGACCACAACAACTGGATCCTCCCCCTCCCACTGCAGGTTCCTTCTCAGCCCTGAGCAGATGCAGATGTCTCAAATCTGGCACTGAATGGTGGCAGACAATTAAACAATAACTGGAGGAGAAGTCTCCACAAATTTCCCCATCCTCAATGATGGGGGAAACCCAGCACATTTATGCACAAGATAAGGCTGAAACATTTGAAACAATCTCCAGCCAGAAGTGCCCAGTGGATGATCCTCCCCAGCCTCACAGATGTCCGTCTTCAACCAATTCAATTCACTGTACGTGATATCAAGAAATGGCGGAAGGCACTGGATGCTGCAAAGACTATGGGCGTTGACAACATTCCAACAATAGTACTCAAGACATTTGCTCCAAAAACTAACTGCACACTTAGCCAAGCTGTTCCCGGCACCTGCTGACAATGTCCCCAAAATGTAGGACAAATCTAACCTGGCAAATTGCCGCTCCATCTGTTTACTCTTGATCATCAGCAAAGTGATGGAAGGGGTTGTCAACAGTGCTATCAAGCAGCACTTACTCAGAAAACAATCTGCTCACTGATGCTCAGTTTGGGCTCTGCCAGGGCCATTCAGCTCCTGACCTCATTACAGCCGTATCCAAGCATGGACAGAAAACCTGAACTCTAAGAGGTGAGTTGAGAATGACTGCCCTTGACATCAAGGCAACATTTGACCTAGTATCACATCAAGGAGCCCGAGCAAAACTGAGGTCCATAGGAATGGGTCTATGGGAAATCTCTCCACTGGTTCGAGTTAGAACTAGACAAAGGAACATGGTTGTGGCATTTGGACGTCAGTTATCTCAGCTCCAGGACATCGCTGCAGGAGTTCCTCAGGGTAGTGGCCTCGGCCCAATCATCTTCAGCTGCTTCATTAATGACCTTCGCTTCATCATAGGGTCCGAAATGTAGATGTTCAATGATGACTGCACAATGTTCAGCACCATTTGCGACCCGGATACTGAAGCAGTCCATGTTGCTATGCTGTGAGACCTGGATAATAGTCAGGCTTGGGCTGATAAGTGGCAAGTATAATTCGGGCCATTCAAATGCCAGGCAATGAGCATCTCCAAGGGGAAAGAATTCAACCATCCCCACTTGACATTCAATGGCATTACTATCGCTATTACCCCTACTATCAACATCTTGGGTGGGTGGGGGAATTCCCATTGTAGCCACCCCACGCCACTAAGAAACCCACAGGAGGTGGAATGCTGCTGGCGGGACTAGAGAATCCTGCTGAAGAATTCTGGTCCTGATGTTTGTCCCAGGGCCTGGATGGCAGTGCTCAGGACTGGCAGCCTGAGTGGTTATGTTAAGTATTTCTACTTACATAATGTTTAGAGTTGCCTCTAGTAAAACCAATGTTGCGGTAGGGGCAGGAGCAGAGTTTATTCCCCTTATTTGCAAATGCCTCTTTTTTGACCGTTCCTAGTTTGATGGATGTAATAAAGCAGGTGTTTCCTGAGAGCAAAGAAACATTGAACCATAGAAATCCTACAGTGCAGAAAAAGGCCATTTAGCCTATTGAGTCTGCACCAACCCTCTGAAAAAGCACACTACCTAGACCCACTCCCCTGCCCTATCTCCATAACCCCACATACCCTTGGACACTAAGGGGCAATTTAGCATGGCTAACCTGCACATCTTTGGACTGAGAGGAAATCTGGAGGTAACTCATGCTGACACTGGGAGAACGTGCAAACTCCACACAATCACCAAAGGCCAGAATTGCTGGCTCTGTGAGGCTGCAGTGCTAACCACTGTGCCAGTGTGCCGCCCCTTATAGTTGCTTATGGTTCTGACAAACAATTGATGTGAGAATCGGCAAAGAATTGGGAAATAATAATGACAAGATGTAGGGCTAAATTCTCCGCGCCCTCGCGCCGAAATCGGGTGTGCGGCCGATTGGGGGGTCTCCTTTGTGGGTTTACCTCCGCCGTCCGAGATCGCCATGGAGCGTGCGCATGCACGGCCTCTGACCTGGAAGTGCGGGGGCCCGTATCTGCAACAAAAGCTGCAATATTTACTCCGGATCCCTGCTAGCCCCCTGCAGGGCTATGAATTTGTTTCACTTTTTTCCATGATGGGGACAATAATGGAGAATCCAGCCCATAATGTTTGATTTAAAGATACAAAGGCATAACAGGCAGCTAGAGGTAAAGGTGCATAGCTGGAAAAAAAGGTAAGGGTCATTGAGATAAAAAAGGCTCGGTTGCTGAGATAGGAAAGTTAGCAAACCGGCTGATGGATCAGGAATGGGAATTTTCAAATATGAAATGGATAGAAGAGGAAAATGCAATGTGGACATTTGTTTACAAATGGTAAAATAGTTTGAAAGGATGGGACTGACGGACTGGAAGATCTTTACTGTTACTGTATTTCTAATAATGTTTCTCTTTATGAGTTTCTTGTCTTTGTGCAATATTTTGAATTAACCATCAAGAAGGATTGCAGGACCATGCATTTGGGAAATATTTGACTTGCTTATTGGTGTCATCAATAGGGGCAGCATGGTAGCATTGTGGAGAGCACAATTGCTTCACAGCTCCAGGGTCCCAGGTTCGATTCCGGCTTGGGTCACTGTCTGTGCGGAGTCTGCACATCCTCCCCGTGTGTGCGTGGGTTTCCTCCGGGTGCTCCGGTTTCCTCCCACAGTCCAAAGATATGGAGGTTAGGTGGATTGGCCATGATAAATTGCCCTTAGTGTCCAAAAGTGCCCTTAGTGTTGGGTGGGGTTACTGGGTTATGGGGATAGGGTGGAGGTGTTGACCTTGGGTAGGGTGCTCTTTCCAAGAACCAGTGCAGACTCGATGGGGCAAATGGCCTCCTTCTGCACTGTAAATTCTATGATCAAACAATGAATTTTGTATTTATTATCAGAGTTCAATCTGTGAGACATTTGGCGACAGCAAAGCCTCCAGCTGCACCCTGTCATGCAAATGTACACCTGTGTGTGACACGGAGAATTGGAACTCAGCATTTGCAACCTCATTTAATTTTACTTCCAACAAAGGGAATCGTAGAATCATAGAATGGTTACCGAACAGAGGGAAGGCCACTCAGCCTGTTGTTTCTGTGCTGGCTTTCTGGGCAGAATCTTCCCGATCCCTTGGAGACTGTCCTGAGGCGGCACTGGGATGAATTGCAGAGATAGAAGTGTCACATCAGCGAGCTGAAACATTCCTGCCTCTAGGCAATCTTCCTGAAGCGAGACCTATGGAAGCGACTCTGCCCAGCAGTGGTGGGCAACCAATCTGCATAATTAAATGCCAATTGGTGGGCTGATTGGATTTCCCCCCAATCCCTCCACTGAAAGCCAGGCTCATCAGGGTCCCTGGAGGTGACTTACTGGTAACTGTCCTGACAGGTCCATGAAGCCTCTTTTGGTTCTTCCGTGTAGCTACAGTCAATCCGCGGGCCACAGCTGCTAGGCCTCCGCAAGAGCAGCCGTAGTCTCCGCGCCTCCACCCTTTCCCAGTAGCCGCAAAATTTATTTTTTTCAGGCGCTTATCCAATTCCTTTTTGTAGGAAATTGGGGCACAAAACAAGACCGAGTGGCGGGAACAACCCCGCTAATCCTGCCCAGAACGGCTCTGTTTTATTTTGGTTTGATCGCTCCCATAGAGTCATTCTGGTACAGAAGGAAACCATTCAGTCCACTGAGTGCATGCCGGCTCTCTGCAGAGTAATCCAGCCAATCCCATTCCATTCCTCTATCATCGTAGTGCTGTGATTTTATTTCCTTCAAGTGCCCATCCAATTTTCTTTTAATATCATTCAGCATCTCTGCTTCCACCACCCTCGTAGACTGCGAGTTCCAGTCATCCACCAATCGCTGAGTAAAAATGGTCTTCCTCACATTCTTTCTGCATCACAAGGAAAAAGGTTAGTTGTGTTTCCCTCCTGAAGCCGAAAAGCACTCACACTAATTACAATGCCCCGATTGCTGTCCTGGCTCTTATCAACCAACATAGCATAGACTGAATGTGGGGTTCCTTGGTATGTACCACTCAACTAGAGGCTATGTTTGTCTCCCTCCTGAGCTGGCGAAGACTTGTCTTACTGCCTGTCTTTTCCTGTAAATGCTTTTATTCACTCCATTTGGCTGTCTGTTTCACGGATGAATAAGTGGAAGAATCCAATAGCTTTAACAGTGAAAAACGTAGTCAAGGCCTGCACAGCAGGTTGCTGGAGCTGTCATGCTAAGCCTTTGTATTTCTTTGTAAGCCAAGTGCTGAACATCTGTGTTTAATGAGGTAGAAAACCCATGCAAGGCGGCTTGCAATTTTACCACCTTGATTACCATCTCGATGACCAAGTTTAATGTAAATGTCACCACAGTCCCAGAGGATCATGGGTTGCTCTCTTTTTTGAGAGCTAACTGCTGGGGATTAACCTCCGGATCACCACAACTTCGGCGAGGGGCAAGGTTGAGAAGGCGGGGCCTTCATGAATACCTCAGCTGGTACGGGAATTGAATCCACGCTGTTGGCGTTGCTTTGCATGAAGGACCAGCCGTCCAGCCAACTGAGCTAACCAACTGCCAACCAAGGTCAACTCAGCATAGGAGGTCTATCGCCGCCCATCCATTGACTCTGTCTACACCTCCCGCTGCTTGGGTAAGAGGGCAGCATAATCAAAGACCCTTCCCACGCGGGTTATTCACTCTTCAAACTTCTTCCATCGGGCAGGAGATGCAGAAGTCTGAGAACACGCACTAACAGATTCAAAAACAGTTCTCCATTGTTACCAGACTCCTGACTGACCCTCTTATGGACTGATATGATCTCTCCATGCATCGTCTCTACTTGAGTAATAACACATTCCGTATGCTTCACCCAATGCCGTGTCTATGTATTTACATTGTGTATTTATGTATGTCTTATGGTTTTTCAGGTATGGAACGATCTGTCTGGACTGTACGCCGAACAATACTTTTCACTGTACCTCGGTACACATGACAATAAATCAAATTCAATAAATCAATTAAATTCAATAGATCAATAAATCTATGTTCTATGTCATAGAAACATATGTTCTACATCACAGAAACATATTCTATGTTTCCATGTATGGAGCGATCTGCCTGGATTGTGTGCAGACTAATATTCATTGTACCTCGGTATACATGCCAATAAATCTAAATCTAATCAAATATATCTGTGACCAATTGTTTATCCAGGTGCTCCAGTGAAGGGTTTGGGTAATGGCGAGGCTGAATGCGGCTGATGACAGCTGCTATAGGCTGGACTTCTCCCTCCCTGGAAGTAATAATAATAATCTTCATTATTGTCACAAGTGGGCTTACATTAACACTGCAATGAAGTTACTGAGAAAAGCCCCTAGTCGGCGCCTGTTCAGGTACACAGAGGGAGAATTCAGAATGTCCAATTCACCTAACAAGCACGTTTTTCGGGACTTGTGGGAGGAAGCCGGACCACCCGGAGGAAACCCACGCAGACACGGGGAGAATGTGCAGACTCCATACAGACAGGGACCCAAGCCGTGAATCGGACCTGGGACCCTGGTGCTGGGAAGCAACAGTGCTAACCACTGTTACTGGGATGCCCATTGTGCTACCATGCCGCCCATGTGCTACCGTGCCACCCATAAGTATTGTTTCCTCTTCCAAATCCACCTCAGAACTTAGACCTGAATCTTGCATAGGTGTGTGGAGATCTGTGCACCAATAGCATATTTCCATTAGTGACACAAACCATTCTGCACTGAAACAAATTATTGTATGAGTAGAATACAGAAGCTTTGGACTTTTTAACTGCGTCTTGTTAACAGATTTAAGGAGCAAACATAAGGATTCTCTGAAAGTTTTTCTGTTGGTGTCCACACTATACGAGTATGGTTTTATAAACTGGCCCAATTAAATTGTTTCATAAATACAGATTTTTCCCCTTTTTAATTTCAGGAAAAACAATAACTGCAGCCAGAAGCATGGAAATACCTCGAGCAGTTTATAATTTCCATTTCTTTGCCTCAACTATCCTCCATCACACAACAGAATGTGCAGAGATGGATCATATGGGCTGTACAAACTTCACCACAAGGACTCCAGTGGGAGTAGGTAAGGCAACAAAAAGTTGATACTGAAGGTTTATAACGTTCCATTCCATTATTTATCATTTAAAATTTTGGGGGGAAAATATACTTGAGTATTTTATAGAGGAAGGTGATAAAGATAAGCAGACTTTGCATTAATGTTGTCATTTAGAACATAGAACATAGAACGATACAGCGCAGTACAGGCCCTTCGGCCCACGATGTTGCACCGAAACAAAAGCCATCTAACCTACACTATGCCATTATCATCCATATGTTTATCCAATAAACTTTTAAATGCCCTCAATGTTGGCGAGTTCACTACTGTAGCAGGTAGGGCATTCCACGGCCTCACCACTCTTTGCGTAAAGAACCTACCTCTGACCTCTGTCCTATATCTATTACCCCTCAGTTTAAAGCTATGTCCCCTCGTGCCAGCCATTTCCATCCGCGGGAGAAGGTTCTCACTGTCCACCCTATCTAACCCCCTGATCATTTTGTATGCCTCTATTAAGTCTCCTCTTGACCTTCTTCTCTCCAACGAAAACAACCTCAAGTCCATCAGCCTTTCCTCATAAGATTTTCCCTCCATGCCAGGCAACATCCTGGTAAATCTCCTCTGCACCCACTCCAAAGCCTCCACGTCCTTCCTATAATGCGGTGACCAGAACTGTACGCAATACTCCAAATGCGGCCGTACCAGAGTTTTGTACAGCTGCAACATGACCTCCTGACTCCAGAACTCAATCCCTCTACCAATGAAGGCCAACATTCCATAGGCCTTCTTCACAACCCTATCAACCTGGGTGGCAACTTTCAGGGATCTATGTACATGGACACCTAGATCCGTCTGCTCATCCACACTTCCAAGAACTTTACCATTAGCCAAATATTCCGCATTCCTGTTATTCCTTCCAAAGTGAATCACCTCACACTTCTCTACATTAAACTCCATTTGCCACCTCTCAGCCCAGCTCTGCAGCTTATCTATGTCCCTCTGTAACCTGCTACATCCTTCCACACTGTCGACAACACCACCGACTTTAGTGTCGTCTGCAAATTTACTCACCCACCCTTCTGCGCCTTCCTCCAGGTCATTGATAAAAATGACAAACAGCAACGGCCCCAGAACAGATCCTTGTGGTACGCCACTTGTAACTGAACTCCATTCTGAACATTTCCCATCAACCACCACCCTTTGTCTTCTTTCAGCTAGCCAATTTCTGATCCACATCTCTAAATCACCCTCAATCCCCAGCCTCCGTATTTTCTGCAATAGCCTACCGTGGGGAACCTTATCAAACGCTTTACTGAAATCCATATACACCACATCAACTGCTCTACCCTCGTCTACCTGTTCAGTCACCTTCTCAAAGAACTCAATAAGGTTTGTGAGGCATGACCTACCCTTCACAAAGCCATGCTGACTATCCCTGATCATATTATTCCTATCTAGATGATTATAAATCTTGTCTCTTATAATCCCCTCCAAGACTTTACCCACTACAGACGTGAGGCTCACCGGTCTATAGTTGCCGGGGTTGTCTCTGCTCCCCTTTTTGAACTAAGGGACCACATTTGCTATCCTCCAGTCCTCTGGCACTATTCCTGTAGCCAATGATGACATAAAAATCAAAGCCAAAGGTCCAGCAATCTCTTCCCTGGCCTCCCAGAGAATCCTAGGATAAATCCCATCAGGCCCCGGGGACTTATCTATTTTCAGCCTGTCCAGAATTGCCAACACCTCTTCCCTACGTACCTCAATGCCATCTATTCTAATAGCCTGGGTCTCAGCATTCTCCTCCACAACATTATCTTTTTCCTGAGTGAATACTGACGAAAAATATTCATTTAGCATCTCGCCTATCTCTTCAGACTCCACACACAACTTCCCATCCCTGTCCTTGACTGGTCCTACTCTTACCCTAGTCATTCGCTTATTCCTGACATACCTATAGAAAGCTTTTGGGTTTTCCTTGATCCTACCTGCCAAATACGTCTCATGTCCCCTCCTTGCTCGTCTTAGCTCTCTCTTTAGATCCTTCCTCGCTACCTTGTAACTATCCATCGCCCCAACTGAAACTTCACACCTCATCTTCACATAGACCTCCTTCTTCCTCTTAACAAGAGATTCCACTTCTTTGGTAAACCACGGTTCCCTCGCTCAAAGCCTTCCTTCCTGCCTGACCGGTACGTACTTATCAAGAACACGCAGTAGTTGATCCTTGAACAAGCTCCACTTATCCAGTGTGCCCAACACTTGCAGTCTACTTCTCCAACCTATCCCCCCCAAGTCACGTCTAATGGCATCATAATTGCCCTTCCCCCAGCTATAACTCTTGCCCTGCGGTGTATACTTATCTCTTTCCATCACTAGCGTAAACGTCACCGAATTGTGGTCACTGTCCCCAAAGTGCTCTCCTACCTCCAAATCCAACACCTGGCCAGGTTCATTACCCAAAACCAAATCCAACGTGGCCTCGCCTCTTGTTGGCCTGTCAACTTATTGTGTCAGGAAACCCTCCTGCACACACTGTACAAAAAACGACCCATCTAATGTACTCGAACTATATCTTTTCCAGTCAATATTTGGAAAGTTAAAGTCTCCCATAATAACTACCCTGTTACTTTCGCTCTTATCCAGGATCATCCTCGCCATCCTTTCCTCTACATCCCTCGAACTATTTGGAGGCCTATAGAAAACTCCCAACAGGGTGACCTCTCCTTTCCTGTTTCTACCCTCAGCCCATACTACCTCGGAAGATGAGTCCCCATCTAGCATTCTCTCCGCCACCGTAATACTGCTCTTGACTAGCAGCGCCACACCTCCCCCTCTTTTGCCTCCTTCTCTGAGCTTACTAAAACACCTAAACCCCGGAACCTGCAACATCCATTCCTGTCCCTGCTCTATCCATGTCTCCGAAATGGCCACAACATCGAAGTCCCAGGTACCAACCCATGCTGCCAGTTCCCCTACCTTATTTCGTATCCTCCTGGCATTGAAGTAGACACACTTCAAACCACCTACCTGCACACTGGCCCCCTCCTGCGACGTCAAATCTGTGCTCCTGACCTCTATACTCTCATTCTCCCGTACCCTAAAACTACAATCCAGGTTCCCATGCCCCTGCCGCATTAGTTTAAACCCCCCCAGAGAGCACTAACAAATCTCCCCCCCAGGATATTTGTGCCCCTCAGGTTCAGATGTAGACCATCCTGTCTGTAGAGGTCCCACCTTCCCCAGAAAGAGCCCCAGTTATCCAGAAATCTGAATCCCTCCCGCCTGCACCATCCCTGTAGCCACGTGTTTAATTGCTCTCTCTCCCTATTCCTCATCTCATTATCACGTGGCACGGGCAACAACCCAGAGATAACAACTCTGTTCTAGTTCTGAGCTTCCATCCTAGCTCCCTGAAAGCCTGCCTGACATCCTTGTCCCCTTTCCTACCTATGTCGTTAGTGCCAATGTGGACCACGACTTGGGGCTGCTCCCCCTCCCCCTTAAGGACCCGGAAAACACGATCCGAGACATCACGTACCCTTGCACCTGGGAGGCAACATACCAAACGTGAGTCTCTCACGCTCCCACAAAATCTCCTATCTGTGCCCCTGACTATCGAGTCCCCAATTACTAATGCTCTGCTCCTCTCCCCCTTCCCTTCTGAGCAACAGGGACAGACTCCGTGCCAGAGGTCCGTACCCCATGGCTTACCCCTGGTAAGTCCCCCCCCCCCACAAGTATCCAAAGCAGTATACTTGTTTCTCAGGGGAACGACCGCAGGGGATCCCTGCACTGACTGCTTCTTCCCACAGTTACCCATCTGTCTCCAATCTTTGGTGTAACTAATTCCCTGAAGCTGCTATCTATGACCCCCTCTGCCTCCCGAATGATCCGAAATTCTTCCAACTCCAGCTCCAGTTCCCTAACTCGGTCTTGGAGGAGCTGGAGATGGCAGCACTTCCTGCAGGTAAAATCAGCAGGGACACTAACGGCATCCCTCACCTCAAACATCCTGCAGGAGGAACATTGCACTCCCTTTCCTGCCATCCCTCTAACTTTCAACCAAGATCTGGCTAACAACTAAATTTAAAAAAATAATAATAATAATCATACAATATGGTACTTACCTCACACCAATGGGTTTTATTATTAGGTTAGAGGAGGAGGGCGGGTGGGAGATACTACACGTGTAGTGTCTCGGGTTTCCTCTCCACCAGAATTTATTGGTGAGGGACTTCCCAGAAGTCCACGGGTCGAACTTCCTGTTCCCGCCTTAAAAAATATAAAATTAAAAAACAATACAACAGCAGCAAAGAAGAACAGAAACGGGACCAGGTAAGTGTTTACTTAAATACTCACCCAGCAGCAGCCTCCGCACTCCGCTCCCGCTGAAACTCCCAAGAGATGCTCCTGTAAGGTAAGTTACTTTAAACTTCAATACTCACCCAGCAGCAGCCTCCGCACTCCGCTCCCGCTGAAACTCCAAGACTTGGAAGAATATTTCAATAGAGCCTTAAAGGCTTTGTAAATTGAGAATCATCAAGGAGCTTGGTTCGCAATTTTCTTCATCTCGCTGCACAGATTATTGAAAATATTATAAGGGTAACTATCCTTCGAGAGCAGCAGGAGGAATGAGTTACTCCCTAAAGCACAGTTTTGCATTCCACAAAGAATGGAATTACCCTATGCGGAGAAGCTGAGGAGACTGGGTCTGTATTCTCTAGTGGGAAGAATGAGAGGTGACCTCACTAAAACTTCTAAAATTTAAAAGGGGCTAGATAGGGTAGATGCAGGATCAATATTTTTCTCGATACTCATGACATCAAGGGATTTGAGGATAGCACAGGAAAATGGCTTTGAGGTGGACAATCAGCCATGATCCTAATTGAATGGTAGAGCAGGCGTGAGGGGCTGAATGATTTACTGCTCCTATGTGTGCGTTTGCCTATGGTGACGGGTATAGCTTTGCTTCAGTTTTGCTCATGTTTATAGTTACTTTCCAGGGAATGTAGGTACATACTCCACAAGTAGCCTCCAGCCAATTTAACAATTGAAATTAGCACATACTGAATGATTGCTCCATGGCCGACCTGAACTTTGGGAACAATGGCCAAGTGATGTTGGTGTCCTTGGTAGGTCTTAGTGGTGGGATATCTTTAGCAACTGCTGGGGCTTGCTGCTGCTTTCATTTTGACTAACGTTTCACAACTGAGATTCATATCCGAAGCTAGTACTGACTGAGGTCAAAACATGTAGTAGTGAGCAGGAGCTTATGAAGCAATTGCTGCTCGGTGTCAGGCATAACTGAAAATAACCTGAAAGTCATTGCCATATATAGAGATGGATTCTCAGCAGTGATCATAATGAAATCTCCCCTCTCACTTAAAACAGCCCTACCTCTGCTTTTGCATTACGTCAGGAGTTAAATACAAATGATATTCCGTTTTGTGGTGTATGACTCCAAAGAGGGAATTTGTTTTATTTAAACCATAGAATCAAAAGCAGACCCACATCTGAGGAACAGCCTGCCAATGTTCACTGTCCAGGGTCAAGTCTGAAGTGAGAGTTGTGGCATTATCATAAATGTACAGAACTGTAAGGGCTTATGATAATGATATGTTCGAATCAACCACCAGAGGGAGCTAGATGTAGAACTATATAAGGCTAAGGACTGCTAAGCCTTGTGGGTGAGAGGTTGAGGAGAAATCTAGAAGACAGACTGTAGGAAAGATAGTGTGAGTGAGAGCAGATCATTGTTATTGTATTAGTGTAGAGATTAGTAGTAGATGCGTGTAGATTGTATGTTTATTGCAACTGTTTATTATATAGGAGTAAATGTTGAATCCAATTAAGTAATGTTAATAAATCTATAGCTTTGTTCAATATAAAAGCTATTTGTGGTCAGTGTGAACACCACGCCAACTACCCTAGAATTAGCACCACAAAGAACACCACAAGAGGGACAAGTGATGGTTAGCACAGGATGAGCATATCATTAGACGTGAAGTATGAGAAGAAAATTAAGCTGAGGAAAAGGTGAAAAGGTGGCCCTGTTGGCACAATGTGTCCCATCACCGGAGCCACCTTTTCGTGGCAATCAATATGTATGCAACCATTATCCCCATAGTGATCATAGAATTTACAGTGCAGAAGGAGGCCATTTGGCCCATCGAGTCAAAGAACAAAGAAAACTACGGCACAGGAACAGGCCATTCGGCCCTCCCAGCCAGCGCCGACCCAGATCCTTTATCTAAACTTGTCGCCTATTTTCCAAGGATCGACTTCTCTCTGTTCCCCGCCAATTCATATATCTGTCTAGATGCATCTTAAATTATGCTATCGTGCCTGCCTCTACCACCTCCGCTGGCAAAGCGTTCCAGGCACCCACCACCCTCTGCGTAAAATACTTTTCACGCACATCTCCCTTAAACTTTCCCCCTCTCACCTTGAAATCGTGACCCCTTGTAATTGACACCCCCACTCTTGGAAAAAGCTTGTTGCTATCTCTCCATACCTCTCATAATTTTGTAGACCTCAATCAGATCCCCTCTCAACCTCTGTCTTTCCAACGAAAACAATCCTAATCTACTCAACCTTACTTCATAGCTAGGGAGTGTTTCAAAATGGAGACGGGTGACTAATAGGCAACATCCTAGTGAACCTCCTCTGCACCCTCTCTAAAGCATCCACATCCTTCTGGTAATGTGGCGACCAGAACTGTACGCAGTATTCCAAATGTGGCCTAACCAAAGTCCTATACAACTGTAACATGACCTGCCAACTCTTGTACTCAATACCCCGTCCGATGAAGGCAAGCATGCTGTATGCCTTCTTGACCACTCTATCGACCTGCGTTGCCACCTTCAGGGTATAATGAACTTGAACACCCAGATCTCTCTGTACATCAATTTTCCCCAGGACTCTTCTATTGACCGTATAGTGTGCTCTTGAATTGGATCTTCCAAAATGCATCACCTCGCATTTGCCTGGATTGAACTCCATCTGCCATTTCTCTGCCCAACTCTCCAATCTATCTATATTTTGCTGTATTCTCTGACAGTCCCCCTCACTATCTGCAACTCCAGCAATCTTAGTATCATCTGCAAACTTGCTAATCAGACCACCTATACCTTCGTCCAGATCATTTATGTACATCACAAACAACAGTGGTCCGAGCACGGATCCCTGTGGAACATCACTAGTCACCCTTCTCCATTTTGAGACACTCCCTTCCGCCACTACTCTATGTATCCTGTTGCCCAGCCAGTTCTTTATCCATCTAGCTAGTACACCCTGAACCCCATGCGACTACACTTTTTCCATCAACCTGCCATGGGAAACTTTATCAAAAGCCTTACTGAAGTCCATGTATATGACATCTACAGCCCTTCCCCCATCAATTAACTTTGTCACTTCCTCAAAGAATTCTATTAAGTTTGTAAGACATGACCTTCCCTGCACAAAACCATGCTGCCTATCACTAATAAGTCTATTTTCTTCCAAATGTGAATAGATCCTATGCCTCAGTATCTTCTCCAATAGTTTGCCTACCACTGACGTCAAGCTCACAGGTCTATAATTCCCTGGATTATCCCTGCTACCCTTCTTAAACAAAGGGACAACATTAGCAATTAGTCTGCCCCAGCTCTTGGAAAGTAACCCCACCCAACACAAAGGGCAATTTTGGACACTAAGGGCAATTTATCATGGCCAATCCACTTAACCTGCACATCTTTGGACTGGGAGGAAACCGGAGCACCGGAGGAAACCCACGCATGCACGGGGAGAATGTGCAGACTCCGCACAGGCAGTGACCCAAGCCGGAATCGAACCCTGGGCCTCTGGAGCTGTGAAGCATTGTGCTAACTATTATACGACTGTGCTGTCCCTACAGTGCTGAAGTCCCAATCTCAACTTTGCCACTGTGAAGAAATGCTGAGTGGGAAAGGAGGTTGATATTTCTCACAAAGATGAGGGAAAATTCTTCATTTTATATACTTCCATGTATGCAATTTTGAACAGGTATTTGAATAGATTTAGGATTGGGGCATCTTCCTGATTTTCTCCTTGGGCAAGAATGATATGTAGCACGCAAAGAATCAATTGGAGAAAGGGGAGAAAATAAACCTCTGGAGTACCATCCTGGGACACAATTGTACAAATGCTCAGTGTAATTTTATATAATTCTTTCAATGGCTATTTTACTGCTGTAACTGAGCATTGAACGCTGGGACCACATATCAAAATATTGGGGGTCGAGGATGACAAGCCAGTCACATAATCCTTTTTAAAAATATATTATTCAGGTACTTGCATAAACAAACAACAAACAGAACAAATGAAAGCAGAAGTGAAATTATACAATAACTAACAATCGCTCCCCACCTTACCCCTCCTCCCCACCTTACCCCTCCTCCCACCTTACCCCCTCCACCCATCCTACCTTCCCAATTTTAACCTCCTTAAGGCCCCCTCACCGTCCCCCCTCTCTGCTGACATCTCAATTCTCCTTAAAGAAGTCTATGAACGGCTTCCATCTCTGGGCGAACCCATCGACCGACCGCCTCAGGACGAACTTGATCCTCTCCAATCTCAGGAATTCCGCCAAGTCACTCATCCACACCCCCGCTTTCGGTGGCTCCAAATCCCTCCATCCAAGCAAAATTTGTCTCTGGGCTATCACGGAGGCAAAGCCCAAGACATTGGCCTCTCTCACCCCCCTGGACTCCCGGCTCTTCCGACGATCCAAATAGCGCTATCTCTGGACTCGGGACCACTTTCACCCTCAACACCTCAGACATTACGTCCTCAAACTCCTGCCAGAACCCCTTCAGTTTTGGACATGCCCAAAACATGTGGACATGGTTCGTAGGCCTCCCCGTGCACCGCCCACACCTGTCCTCCACTCCCTCAAAGAACCTACACATCCTTGCCACTGTCATATGCACCCTGTGCACTACATTAAACTGAATAAGACTGAATCTTGTGCACGACAAGGACGTATTCACCCTCTGCAGAGCCTCCTCCCACATCCCGGCCTCTGCCCCCCTCCCCCCACACCCCAGGTTCCTCCTCCCACTTCTGTTTAATTTCCCCCATCGGGGACCCCTCCCAATCCATCAGCTCCTTGCAGACCTCAGTCACCTTCCCCTCCCCTAACTCCTCCCTCGCCAACACCTTATCTTGCAGCCCCAAGGGTGCAAACCTATGATTATCACAGATCAGTGCCCACACCGAGGTCCCCTCCAGTCTCAAATGGCCGACACCACCACTGGGCTGACAGAGTACCTCGCCGACGAGAACAGCAGAGGTGCTGTCAACAATGCTCTTAAGCTCATTCCCTAAAAGAAACCGCCTCCATCTGCCCCCATACCAACTCCTTCCCCATTTCCCATTTCTTGACCTTAACGATATTTGCTGTCCAGTATTAATTCATTATATTCGACAGTGCCAAACACTCCTCGCACCCACTCCAAAAACGCCCTCTTGAACCGCTGGGTTTTCCGCTGCCCATACAAACCTCAAGATCAACACATTAACCTTCTTAAAGAATGGCTTTGGGACAAAGACTGGAATGAACTATGAACATGTACCTTGGCTGCACTTTCATCTTCACTGTCTGCAACCATCCCGCCAACGACAATGGCAGCTCATCCCACCTTTAAAATTCCCCTTCATCTGCTCCACCAGCGAGTCAAATTTAACTGATATAGCTGCACCCAACCCCACATAATCTGTCTGGTGATATCGTGGTTGTGTTGTAATTCACCGACTAACCACTAGGAGTCTCATTGAACGTGAACGTGAAAATCGCTTATTGTCACAAGTAGGCTTCAAATTAAGTTACTGTGAAAAGCCCCTAGTCGCCACATTCCAGCGCCTGTTCGGGGAAGCTGTTACGGGAATTGAACCGTGCTGCTGGCCTGCCTTGGTCTGCTATCAAAGCCAGCGATTTAGCCCTGTGCTAAACATCCCCTCATTAGTATATAAGTGAATGTTAGAGTCAGGTGACCCTCTGACAGGCTGGAGGAAGCTGAAGAGAGAGGTTGCTTGTGCATGATCTTACTGTTATTCATCTGTTTTGTATATATTTGACCCACAGTTAATGTTAATAAATCATTTATAGCTTTAGCTACATGTGTTCTTGTAATATAAATCAGACCATCCGACAAGAACATTACAATCTGGATGCCCAAGTATCCAAAGCTCCCCCCACCAGCTTGAACGGCAGATCGCCAACTTCCTTTCCTGGTCTCTGGTCTCAATCGGGAACACCTCGCTATTTCCCAAGTTCAACTTGTACCCGGAGAACCAACGAAAGACCTCCAAAATTCCCATAATACTGCCAATGCCCCCAATGGGTCCAAAATATATAACAACAGGTTGTCCTCGAACAACGAAACCCTATGCTCGACCACCCTCTGCACAATTCTTCTGAAGTCCCTTGACACTCTAAGCGCCATTGCCAACGGCACTATAGCCAAGGCATAAAGCAACTGGGAGAGGGCACCCCTGCCTTGTCCCATGGTGCAATCCAAAATATCCCGAGCTCACCCGTTCGTCCGCACAATTGTGACCGGTGCTTTGTACAGCAATTGGACCCAATCTACAAACCTTTGCCCGAACCCGAACTGCCCCAGCACATCCCACAGATATTCTCACTCCACCAGGTCGAAAGCCTTCTCCGCGTCCATCGCCACTTGCACTTCCTGCCACTCTGGGGCATCATAATCACGTTAAGCAACCTCCTCACATTTGCCGACAACTGTCTCCCTTTCACAAACCCCGTCCTCACCTATCACCCCCGGGACACAGTCCTCAATACGCGAAGCCAAGACCGTCGGCAACAACTTAGCGTCCACATTCAACAACAATATTAGACGATACGATCCACAACGCTCCGGACCTTTACCTTGTTTCAATATCAGGGAGATGAATGCCTGCGATAGTGGAGGGGGAGTTCCCCCCTCTCCCTAGCCTCATTGTTTGTCCTCACCAGCAAAGGCCCCACATCCCCCCCCAAACCTTTCATACCTGTTGTGGGAAAAATCAACCACTTCAAGAGTCAGACTTGCTGTGATCAGATAAATGCAGTTTTATTGTTACACGAAGCTTCGGGAGAAAGCGTACGTACCCGCGGTACAGTAGCCAGCCTTTCTCCCGGTTTGAATGGCAGTCATTCATTTTATACTTTGGGTTCACAATGAGCCCAGATACAAAACAATTATCACCTTGTTATCTTTAAACAGCCACTTCGGGTTCACAATGAGCCCAGGTACAAAACAATTATCACCTTGTTATCTTTAAACATTTTATCGATTGTACATCGCTATTTGTAAGCATTTTGCCATTTACACATGGTTATAGTTAAAGAGGTTTTACAGGTTACAGGCAGCAGCAGGAAAGCAGTATCGATTGTCCCTTTGTTTTAGGAAATGGCCCAAGACATTCGTATTAGCATATCATTGTGTACACCTTGGCTGAAGTCAGCTTTATTCAAGCGGTGTCCAGCATTTATGTATTTCTTAATCTTCCTTTGTCCTGGATCTGTTCCTATCTGTCCTACTGGCACCCCGCTGGACTCCAGGCATCAGTTATGTCTGCTTTATTCTCTGTGTCTCCAGCTTGTGTGTCAGGCAGCCATCTTCTGTGCCAAGTGCCCTTTTGAACCATTTCCCACTTCAATACCCATCCCGGCCCGGAGCCGTCCCTGCCTGCAATGCCCCCATGCTCCCCATCAGCTCCCTGAACCCAATAGATTCTCCCAAATCTTGCACTAACACTTTGTCCACTCTGGGGAAGCTCAAACCCATCCAGAAACAGTCCTGGCAGCATCCCCCACCCCGCACCCCACCCAATTCCGACTCATACAACCTCCTGTAAAAGTCCTCAAACACCCCATCACTCCATTCACCCCCACCGGGTCCAGCACCACCTTTTCCGTCCATAGTTAATGTCCATTCACTATAATATATACAAGATGCACGGTAGCAACTCGCTAAACCTCCCCTCAACATCATCCCTCAAACTCACAATCGCTACCATCTACCAATGACTCTACCAATCTCCCTGGTCACCTCCTGCTTCCTCAGCTGGTGGGCCAGCATCCTCCTCACCTTCTCCCCATACTCACATATTGCCCCCTGGCCCTCCGTAACTGCCCCACCGTCTTCCCTGTGGCCACCATCCCAAACTCCACCTGGAGCCTCTGCCTCTCCCTCATCAGCTCTGCCTCTGTGGCCCTCGAATGCCTTCTGTCCACCCTCAGAATCTCTTCCACCAACCTTGCCATCTCTGCCCAATTCCGCCTTCTCCCTATGTGCCCGAATCGAGATAAACTCCCCCCAAACCACCGCCTTGAGTGCCACCTACAGAATGGCGGCCATGACCTCCCCCGTGTCGTTCAGCTGCACGTACTCCCGAATGGTGGCCCTCACCCGCTGGCACACCTCCTCATCCGCCAACATCCAGTCCCCCCCCCGTCCACTCGCAAATCCACACAGTGCGGCACGTGGTCTGAGACCACAATCACCGAATACTCCGAGTCAACCATCCCCGCCAGCAACGCCTTGTCCACCACAAAAAAGTCAATCCGGGAGTGCATCCTGCGCACGTGGGAGAAATACGAAAATCCCTTCGCCCTCAGCCTCCCAAACCTCCACGGGTCCCCCCCCCCCACCCCCCTCACCTCCCACCCATAAATTCCTTCAGCTTCTTTGCCACCGCTTACACCTTCACCGAGCTCGGACTCGACCCATCCAAATCTGGCTCAATGACCGTGTTAAAATCCCCCCCACCCCCATGATCAACTGGTGTGAGTCCAGATCAGGAATCTTCCCCAGCACCAGCCTCAAACTCCACATAATCTGAATTTGGGGCATAAACGTTTACCAGGACCAGCGGCATCCTCCCCAGCTTCCCACTAACCATCACGAACCTCCCCCACCCTCCCCGAATCTGCCACATTGTTCCCACCTCGAACGCCACCCGCTTATTCACCAGCACCGCCACCCCTCACATCTTCATGTCCAAATGGAACATCTGCCCCACCTGTCCTTTCCTCAACCTTATCTGATCCCCTATCTCCAAGTGCGTCTCTTGTAGAAAAGCCACATCCATCTTCAGGCTCCTCAGGTGCGCGAACACACGTGACCTTTTGACCGGCCCATTGAGCTCTCTCACATTCCACCTGACCAGTCTGCTTGGGGGGGGGGGGGGGGGGGGGGGGGCTCCCCACCTCCCTCCTCTGCCGAGCAGCCATATCCCATTTTAGGCCGGCCCCCAGGCCGTGTCACGTGACCCTCCAGACGCACCCTCGGATGTCTGCCACCATCACTCCCTTTCCAACTGCGCCACATCAACCAGACCTTTGTCAGCACCCTCTCCTCACCCAAACAAAAAACAGCCCCACCCCCCTCCCCTGTACCAGCCACCCGACCACTCCCCCACTGTGCTCCCGTTAACTAGCCCACCCAGCTAGCACGCTAGCCCCCTTCCCAGGCCTCCAAATCTCCTAGCCCCCTGATTTCCCCCCCCCCCACTCCCAAATCCACACTCCCCCGAGAAACAAAGAAACAGAAAAACGATGCACTCACCCTCGATGGTCCCCAAGCACCCTGCCACCAAACCCAACAAACCATTTCAAAGGAGAAAACGTTTTCCAAGAATAACCAAAAGAAAATACCTCCTCCTTCTCCTGCCAGACCACTGTCCCTCAAAAAACCTCATCGCCTTCTGTGGAGTACCAAAATAGTGTTCACGATTCTGGAAAGTCACCCAGAGGCGGGGCGGGTACAGAACTCTGAACTTCACCCCCTTCTTGAAGAGGGCAGCCTTGATCCGGTTAAACACGGCCCTCCTCTTCGCAAGTTCTACACCCTGGTCTTGGTACATCCGCAGCTTATTCCCCTCCCAGGTGCATCTCCTCGACTGCCTCGCCCATCGAAGAATCTTCTCTTTGTCCAGAAAGCGGTGTAACTGCACCACCAGGCCCTCGGCGGCTCGCCCGCCTGTGGTCTCCACATCAACGCCCTGTGCGCTCGGTCGA
This sequence comes from Scyliorhinus torazame, assembly GCF_047496885.1. NCBI lineage: Eukaryota > Metazoa > Chordata > Chondrichthyes > Carcharhiniformes > Scyliorhinidae > Scyliorhinus > Scyliorhinus torazame. The sequence goes on from NC_092710.1 coordinate 262,590,947, forward strand.
CCTCCACAGACCAGTAACAGGCCCCCTTCCCCATCAGCTTCTCCAGCATTTTGGCCACATACGTGCTGGCCTCCGCTCCTTCGATGCCTTCGGGCATCCGCAAATTCTGCCTTCTGGAGCAGTTCTCCAGATCCTTCACCTTCTCCTTCAGCCTCTTTTGGGTCTCCCGCATCACCCCCACCTCGGGCACCAATGAGGTGAGCTGCTCCTCATGCTCCCACCGCCTCCTCCACTTTCTGAATCACCTGGCCTCGGGACTCCAATCTCTGCTTCACTCGGTCAATCCCTGGTTTGAGCCGCTCTACCACCTTGGCCAGGTTCTCCAGGGCCTCCCTTCTCTGCTGGCTGTACTCATTTAGAAAGTCCACCAGCTGCTCCGTTGACCACTGGGTGGGCAGGACAGGCCTTTTGCCCTCCTCCATCTTAACCTGTGGTGCACCATGAAGACTCTCCTGCTCCAACAGCTCCCTTCTTCTAGACCCACTCCTAGTTCGAGGATCCATCCACCAGTCACACCAGAGGAATTACATCTTCTCCAGGTACTCCTACACCTCTTTCCATCCAAAATTCCACCCCTCAAATGGGGAAAGAAGCATAAAAAATTCCACCTTTAGCAGGAGCTACCAAGTGTGCAACCGCTCACTCCATGGCCGCCACCGGATGTTCCTAGTTTCACAATCCTTCACACTGCCAATCATGCAACCTATTATACATCCTATGATACAACCCATTACACAACCCAACACAGAGCCTATTACACAACAGATTGCACAACCTGTTACACAGCCCATTACATAGCCTATCACACTGCTCATCGCACTATTTATCAGACTTCATCACACACCATTACACACTCCATTACATGACCTATTACACACTTCATGTCACAGCCCAATACAAAGCCCGTTACACTTCCCATTACACAAGCAAAATACACATCACATTACACAACCCATTGCACAAACTTCTATACACCCTAATTACACAATTTATCACACAGTCTATTACAGAGCCCATAACTAATGACAGTCCTTTGAAATGAGATTAACGCTTGCAATGGAGTCTTAGAGTAAAGAGTGGGAGTGAGAGAGATAAAGAAAGACAGAGAGAGAGAGAGAGAGGCTATAAGAGTTAGGGGTGAAGATAGTGTAAGGTAAAAGTAGTGGCAAAGGAAAATGAAAAGGCTGTTGATGCCAATGTCAATCTTGTTCAAGTAGGTTTTCAGGATATCTTTGCCATGTTTCCGCTTGCCATCCTGTGATCTTTGCCCAATCTCAAGCTGGGAATAGAGTGGGTACTTCAGAAGGTGAGTGGCCCGGCCTGTTCAGTGTAGATATTACCTGAGAGTAGCTCCAGCCATTGCCACAGGCAACACTGTGGTTGCCAAACATAATGAACTGATGTCAGTCACTGCTTGGATGATGTGGAAGCTCTTGGATGAAGGAGGTTGAGGGGTGCTAACTATTGGATAAGGAACATCTTTGTTGGAACTCTTGTTGCAATTTATGTGTTTCATGCTCGATGCTTAGGAGGCCTGCTACCTGGAGGGTGCTTGTCCCTCTGACTGTTCTAGACAGCCCATTGCACTCCCAATTACACAGCCCTTCACACAACCCATTACACCTCCATTACGCCCTCATTACACCCCCATCACACAATCTATTATACAGCTCATTGCACAGTCAGTCACACAGCCCATTACACCCCCGTTACAGCCTATAACACTCCTCATTACACAATGGGGGGGGTGTCAGTTGCCATCCCCATGCCCAACACTGCAAGAGTCTTCGACATGGCACATTACAAATATTTGCTGAAATTCCATGCGTTGCTCGCTCAATAATTTCCTCAAATCATTCAGTTAACTTACATAAGCATGTTTCCTTTCGAACATTTATTTTCATTAATGTCTCATCTGCATCCTTTGCACGTACTCCTGCTGTCCCATTTTATTTTCCTCTGTTAAATATTGACAAAGGGTAGAAGACAAATGAGATAAGAAGGAATAAAAGACTAAGAAGAAAACTGTCTTCCCAGCTCTTCACTGAGAAACTAAAAGAGCAGAAAGCAGTAATGTCTGGATTTTAGGAGGAGATGGATCGCAATCATTAAACTGTTTCACATTTTCACATAGTGTGAAGTAACTAATGCTAATTCCTCACTCTGTCTCTTTAGCTGGCCTCATCAGCCCCTGGAATTTACCACTGTACCTCTTGACCTGGAAGATAGCTCCAGCTATTGCCACAGGCAACACTGTGGTTGCCAAACCCAGTGAAATGACGTCAGTCACTGCTTGGATGATGTGCAAGCTCTTGGAGGAAGCAGGTAGAGGAATACTAACTGATAGATAAGGAATGTCTTTGTTTGAACTCTTTTTGAAAATTTTCTATGAAGGACAATTTGTGTGTTTCATGCTAACGTTTAGGTGATTGCTCCTTCCTGGCACATGGCTCGTTTTACCTCTTGCTGTGTTCAGAATCACTGATTTTCAGCCTTCTATGTTTGTCAAAGGCTCATTGAATCATGGCAAACGTGATGATGTTGGGAATTGATACTTCTTCCGTGAAGCCTATCTTGATAACATTGCTTTCACATGACTCGGATTTTGTTTCCTTGTATAAATATCAGGCATCATACCATTGCACTGTTCCAAAGTAAGACATTTCATTCTATACTTGACTGCAGTTCAGAAATGATTCCTTGCCTTTCTCCTAGGCGTTCCACCTGGTGTTGTGAATATAGTGTTTGGGACCGGTCCAAGGGCAGGGGAGGCAATTGTCTCACATCCTGATGTGCCACTGATATCCTTCACTGGGAGCACGCTGACTGCTCAGCGCATCCGAGAGAGGAGTGCTCCATTCTGTAAGAAGCTCTCCCTGGAGCTAGGAGGGAAGAACCCAGCCATTATCTTTGATGATGCAAATCTTGATGAATGTATTCCAACCACAGTGCTATCCAGCTTTGTTAACCAGGTAGGAAATTTATCGATATGTGGGTACCTATTCATGTATACTACGGCAGATTGTAGTGGTCAAGTATTTGTGGAAAATGCCGTCGCCCTGGATCAGTTCAGAGCATCTTGCGATCAGCCTCTATTGAGGAAAGTTTATCTTAATTTTCCATTTCTAACTTTTAAAATTTCAACTGCTCTGAGGATGAGGGCACGCCAGATTAATGACCTATCTGCCCCTATCTAGTTATCCTGGCAACTTGCTTGGCCTGCTAGAGTAGTCCAGGAAGCATTAAAATGTAAACTATAGATTGTGGCACTGAAATCACTTGTAGGCCAGATCATAAGTTCATAAGATATAGGAGCAGAATTAGGCTATTCGGCCCATCGTGTCTGCTCCGCCATTCTGTCATGGCTGATATGTTCCTCATCTGCTACATACAATGTTACAGACCAGGAGCTGGATTGCGAAATCAGCCAGAGCATCTCCTCCCCATAACACAAGGGCTTGGAGTAGGAGTCGGCAATTTAGCCTCCCGAGCTTAAACACCTTCAATGTGTTTATGGCTGATCACATCCTGGCCTTAACTCCACCGTCCTGCCCGTTCTCCATAACCCTTCAACCCATTACCAATTAAAAATCTATCCAACTCCTCTTTAAATTTACTCACTGTCCCTGCATCCACCGCATACTGGGTAGCAAATTCCACAGATTCACAACCCTTTGGGAGAAATAGTTTTTCCTCAAATCTGTTTAAAGTTGCTACCTCAATAAGGGTGTCAGGTGTTGCTTTCATCATGAATGAACCAACTGTGTTTAATAACAGTAGTAATTTGCTGGTGGTAATACGTCGCATATTTAGTAAATCACTTTCATAAGTTGCGATAGTGAAAACTGAATTTATAACTCTAGGTTTCTGGGACAGTTCCATTACCACTGCCCTATCGTATCCAGTGCACACAATACAAAGATAAACCAAATTAGGAGAATAATAAATTAGTGCAATAAAAATAAACGCTGGACAGATAAGGTCCGGTGCCGCCTGGGTGTTACTGCATCTGAAGACAGTGCACTATATGCATTGAGGTTAGGAAAAGAGTCAAGTCTGAAAACAACTTGTAAGGTTCATACAACAGTCCACAGACCATCAAATTACTGCTACAAGTAGATAAGAGGTGAAATTTAACAGCTGCACAGCGCCCGACACAGAACGTGATGTGGCCGGTAAATCTTGCGATCGGTCTCTGGAGCTTGTTAATTAGTTAATTGGATTGGGCCAGTTTTCAGAGGCTAGATTCACAGAATAAAAATGATCCACCTACAGTGCAGACATTGTTTGCACTGAGTGCTGAATTTGGTGCATTTGAGTGCTATAGTGAGAGCTTGGTGACTGAGGGAGTATAAAGGTTTATCTTTATCTAAAGTCTAGTCTTTTATTGAGTTAATTAACTTAAAAGTTGCTGTTTGGTTTAGAAGAAGGTGAATTTTCAATCAGCTTTAAACAAAGGTTCTACTTGTAGGTACTTGCAGCTGGAGCTTGTTAATTAGTTAATTGGATTGGGCCAGTTTTCAGAGGCTAGATTCACAGAATAAAAGTGATCCACCTACAGTGCAGACTTTGTTTGCACTGAGTGCTGAATTTGGTGCATTTGAGTGCTATAGTGAGAGATTGGTGACTGAGGGAGTATAAGGGTTAATTTTTATCTCAAGTTTAGTCTTTTATTTAGTTAATTAACTTAAAAGTTGCTGTTTGGTTTAGAAGAAGGTGAATTTTCAATCAGCTTTAAACAAAGGTTCTACTTGTAGGTACTTGCAGCTGGAGCTTGTTAATTAGTTAATTGGATTGGGCCAGTTTTCAGAGGCTAGATACACAGAATAAAAGTGACCCACCTACAGTGCAGACTTTGTTTGCACTGAGTGCTGAATTTGGTGCATTTGAGTGCTATAGTGAGAGTTTAGTACTGAGGGAGTATAAGGCTTCATTTTTATCTCAAGTCTAGTTTTTCTTTTATTTAGTTAATTAACTTAAAAGTTGCTGTTTGGTTTAGAAGAAGGTGAATTTTCAATCAGCTTTAAACAAAGGTTCTACTTGTAGGTACTTGCAGCTGGAGGATGTTAATTAGTTAATTGGATTAGGCCAGTTTTCAGAGGCTAGATTCACTGTATAAAAATGATCCAAGTCTGCACGGAGTGCTGAATTTGGTGCATTTGAGTGCTATAGTGAGAGTTTGGTGACTGAGGGAGTATAAGGGTTCATTTTTATCTAAAGTCTAGTCTTTCATTTATTTAGTTAATTAACTTAAAAGTTGCTGTTTGGTTTAGAAGAAGGTGAATTTTCAATCAGCTTAAAACAAAGTTTCTACTTGTAGGTACTTGCAGCTGGAGCATAAGGTGAATGGTGGAAGATATAGGAGGGATGTCAGTGGTAGGTTCTTTACCCAGAGAGTAGTGGGGGCATGGAATGCACTGCCTGTGGAAGTAGTTGAGTCGGAAACATTAGGGACCTTCAAGAAGCTATTGGATAGGTACATGGATTACGGTAGAATGATATAGTGTAGATTAATTTGTTCTTAAGGGCAGCACGGTAGCATTGTGAATAGCACAATTGCTTCACAGCTCCAGGATCCCAGGTTCGATTCCGGCTTGGGTCACTGTCTGTGCGGAGTCTGCACATCCTCCCCGTGTGTGCGTGGGTTTCCTCCGGGTGCTCCGGTTTCCTCCCACAGTCCAAAGATGTGCAGGTTAGGTGGATTGGCCATGATAAATTGCCCTTAGTGTCCAAAATTGCCCTTAGTGTTGGGTGGAGGTGTTGACCTTGGGTAGGGTGCTCTTTCCAAGAGCAGGTGCAGACTCAATGGGCCGAATGGCCTCCTTCTGCACTGTAAATTCTATGATAATCTATGATTAATCTAGGACAAAGGTTCGGCACAACATTGTGGGCCGAAGGGCCTGTTCTGTGCTGTATTTTTCTATGTTCTATGTTCTAAGTCATCAGGGAGCAGCAGTTGCTCCAACAGTGTGTACTCCGGAAACTGACGGAACAGAAAAAAAAGCTCTCCTACTCTATCTGACAGGCCCACAGGCATTTGAACTGTTTAACTCATTTGATTTCTCAGAAAATATAGGTAAAAATAAGTATGAGAAAGTAATGGAAAAATGTGACTCTCATTGCAAACAACAGGTCAGTGAGGTGTATGAGTGATACATGTTTAAAAATAGGGTGCAGCTGACTCTTTTCTAACTGACTTGAGACTCCGAGTGCAATCCTGCAATTTTTCCTCAATCACAGAATCAATCATGCGTGACCAAATTGTGTTTGGCATATTTGAAGAGCAATGCGGGAATATTTGTTAAGAAAACCAAACTTAACTTTAGAAGAAGCCATCAACCTCTGTAAAACAAGTGATCAAGTCATCAATAAACATGTTGAATTCAGATCCCGTGAAAAAGGCGTGAACTTCAGCAACGTGGTCGGTGCTATTGCCTCTGTGGCACAGTTTAAAACAAATCGCGCTGCAGCAGGTAGCCGTTTCGCGCAGGCGTGGGTAAGAAAAAAACATGAAACGGACATTCGACATTCTGTGCCAGTGCAGGATCAGTTCGCACATGCGCACTTTGATAAAGGACGCAAACCGGAAGTTGACCGATTTGCGCATGCGCACAAGAAGTCTATGCATGACCTCACCAACGTTATGACGTGTACACGTTGTGGACACTCCCACTTAAAGTAACACTGTCCTGCATTTGGAAAGATAAGTACAACATGTAACAAACTCAATCATTTTGCTACACAATGCCGATTTAACACAACACAGCGGAATCATTTTTAAAAGACATTTCAACAGCATAGAAAAGTTAACAGTATACAAAACATGGAAGATGAAAGAAATTTTTTAAAATCAAAGCTTAATCTCACTACCTACTTCACTGGACAACTTCATAATAGAAGTAATCACTAGAACAAATGGAAATGATACTGCAGATAAACCAATTAGCCAATTATCTGATAGTAATAAAGATTGGATAGAAACATTGATAATTAGTGGATCAGAGGCACAATTTAAATTGAACACTGGCACACACGCCATTCTGATAACAGAATCAGATTTGGGCAAAGTAGAAACCTACCAAAATATAAAAAGGCACATTATAGGTTAACAGACTACAATGGAAATGAAATAGCAACAAAAGGTTCATGCTACCTCATAGTTCAGAGTGATGACACTAAAATTCCACTTGATTTTGAAATTGTGGATGACACAAAATCCACACTTATTGGAGTAGATGCATGTATCCAGCTAAACCTGATTCAGAGAATTCACATTGCCAAATCTTTCCCTGGTTTGAAATAATTAGTACTTGCGGATATGTTATCCAGAGCCACAATGCATGAGGATGACAAAGTTGTTGATGCTATACTCAGTAATGAAGCACAAACCAACATCATCACAGCAATGCTACCTGTCACAGATGCTAAACTACAAATAATCAAGGCAGAAACTGTACAAGATACGACACTTCAGCAAGTGATACAATATTGACGTACTGACTGGCCTCAAGGAAAACTTTTGCAACATCAGAGAAGACCTAACAATTATAGACGACTTTCTATTTAAAGGGGACATTGTAATTCCATCATGTCTTAGACAAGACATTCTCGCACAAATCCACAAAGGACTTCAAGGCATTGAGAAATGTAGAAGAGCATGGCAAACGGTGTATAGGCCGGGAATCAACAAGGATATAGACAACTGCATTCAACAGTGTCAGATATGTCAAATGCACCAACTGGCACAATGTAAGCAAACCTTGGTGGAAAGCGAACTAGTAACTCAACCATGGACAAAAGTCGTCATGGATATTTTTTAGTTTCAAGGCTGTGATTATTTGATAATTATTAACTATTACTCAAATTTTCCAGAGGTTATCAAATTATCTGACTTAAGAACGCATTCAGTTGTCAGGGCAATGAAAATCGTATTTGTCAGACATGTAATACCAGTTACTGTTGTCACAGGCAACGGACCGTGTTTTAGCAGCCTGGAGTGGTTACAATTTGCCAATGACTTTAACTTAACACATGTAACTTCTAGCCCACTATACCCGCAGGCAAATGGGAAAGCTGAAAAAGGGTTGGAATTGTGAAGCAGCATTTCAAGAAAACAATGGAGGACAATAAGGACTTTGATTTAGCACTGTTAGCACACAGGGCTACACCATTGTCACTGGGGCTTTCTCCAGCACAACTCTTTATCGATGGGACGAAAAATACGTACGATGTTACCAACTTTAATTGTTCCAAACAAAGATGAACAAGTCATGCATCAAAAAATGCAGCAACTGGAGAATAAACAACAGAAGTATTACGACAAAAACGCCAAACCACTATCTACACTCAGAGGTGATAGTGTATGCATTCGTAATCCTGAAGTTGGATGGATGGACATTGCAAAAGTACTCAATGAACTCACACCAAGATCATACGCGATCAGAATCTGGAAAGATTTTTCATAGAAACAGAAGAGACCTCTTGAAACTTAAACAACTTGTTACATTCACAGAATCAGTGACAGCGAGTCAACAACTCATATTTCCTACAAATGACTTTCCAAAAGCTATATTGTCAAATGTACCAGGCAATTCAAATAACAATGTTCTAACATTAAGAAGGTCTACAAGACATAGGAGACCTCCAAATAGATTAAATCTGTAAATTAAACATTAGTTCTATCATTGTTGACATGCTGTATAATACTTTAAACAAGAAAATGTATAGCCATTCAGATTTGTGTGGAAAAGAAAAAGAAAAATGGAACATATTTTCTCAAAGAAAGGGGGATGTGACATTGTATAAATGTACAGCATGTGAAGAGTTCATGTTATGTTAAACCGAGCCACTAGAGGGAGCTAAGGGACAGTACCATAAATTGCACTGGTTCTTGGGCTCGGGAGGAGATTAGATTTGGAGCTGAAGAAGACAAGATTCATAGTGTATTGCAGAGCTAGTTAAGATATAATAGTTATAGTTTGTAGATAGAGATAGTGTTAGTGAGTGTAGTTTAATTCTTGCATGGATGTTTGCTATTCAGAATAAGTGTCGAACTCAAATTCAGTAGTGTTAATAAAATCAGTTTAGTTCTTCAAAAGAACTTTGTGTGTCTTTGTGATCACTATGCCTTCCATCCTGGAAACCCCTCACAAAGATCACTACCCCCTCCCTTTCTGTCTCAGCTCTGCAACAGAGCCCTCTTCACCCTTGGTACCCTTCCTGCCCATATAAACTCCGAGATCGGTGCCTCCATCCTCCGGAAAAAGGCCTTAGAGGGAAAGATCGGGAGGGTCTGAAAGAGAAACAGGAACCTTGGCAGCACATTCATCTTTACAACCTTCATCCTACCTGCCAACCTTAAGTGCAAGGTATCCCACCTCTTGAGATCACAATTGACCACCTCCACTAACGCTGACATGTTCCACCAGTGCCTCGTGTCCCTCTCATGCATCATCTGAATCCGCAAATACCTAAACCGCTCTGTTACCGCCTTAAATGGTAGCGCCCACAAATTGCGCCCCCCCCGGGCCACACCACATTCACCGGAGACACCTTGCACTTCCCTATGTTCAACTTATATCCAGCGAAGGCAGGCCCATGATTCTGCCCATACTCTTCAGGGGTCCGCCACAAACACAGCAGGCCGTGTATGTACAACGACACCAGGTGTTACCTAGCCCCTTCATAATCTCTCGCCACTTGGCCGACCCTCGAAGGGCTCAATCGCCAATGCAAATTACAACCGTGGCAGCGGGCACCCCGACTCAAACCCCTGTGTAGCGCAAAGTGCCCTGAACTCATCTCCTTCGTACGCACACTTTCCACCAGGGGAAAAGTACGCACACTTTCCACAAAAGACGAACACACACCTCAAACTTCAGTCTAAACCCAAACCTATTCAGAGTTTCAGAGAGATACTTCCACTTTACCCGGTCAAAGGCCTTCTCCCATCCACGGATACAATAAATAGACTTCAGCTCCCCCCCCCCCCCCCCCCCCCCCCCCCCCCACACACACACACACATTTAACAGCCTCCTAATGTTGCAAGAGAGTTCCCTACCCTTCACAAAGCCTGTTTGGTCCTCAGAGACCACCTCTGACACACACGCCAACACCTTTGCCAATACTTTCACATCCGCGTTCAACAAAGAGATGGACCTGTAGGCAGACTCCAGTGGGTTCTTCTCCTTCAGGATCAACGTAATCGACGCCTGCAACAACGTTACTGGCAACTCCTCCCTCTCTACCGCCTCGCTGAACATCCCCAACAAATGGGGGGCCAACTCTGTCGTGAACTGCTAGAAATTCACCGGAAAACCATCTGGTCCCGGGGCCTTCCATGATGCTATCCATCACCTCCTTCAGCCCCAGCGGCTCCTCGTGCTCTCCTCCAGCTCTGGAAATTCCAAGCCATCCATGCCTCATGAGATCTAACGGGATTTTGCAAGACGTCTCGATCGCCGACAATGGGCCTGACTTGAATTTGCATACTTAAGTGTGTAGTTATGCACACTTGAATATGCACTCGCCGGATCTATCCAACGCCCGGGATCGAATCACCTTTCCGAGAAGACCACAGCTGGGCACCGTTTCTTCATAAATGGGGACCAGGCCAAACTGCACTTTGGGGGAGTGTCCCAGGTGGTTGGCCTCTGGGCAGAGTGACACCCTGGAACTGCTGATGCCACCTGGGCACCCTGGCAGTGCCACCTGTGTGCCAGACTTGTACTTTCAGGGTGCCCAGGTGGCACTGCCAGGCTGGCTGGGGCACTGGCAGGGTACCAAGCTGGCAATGCCTTAGTGCCAAGGTAGCCTTTGCCCGCAACGGGGATTGGACCTGGGAGTACCCTGCCCTTATGAGGTTGGGTGAGGGGGCTCGAGGACCCTCTAATCTAAGTTGGCAGGAGGTGAAATCTCTTCCTGCACTGATGAGTGGAGCTCCTCAGTCGTTCGATAGTGGGGTTATTCCTGGTGCTCGAAGCACCGGGAAACACCTCGCTAAACACGGCCACAGCGGGACTCTTTTTTTTCCTCAAGTCGCGCCACGATCCAAGAATGCAACGTCAGTGACAATAGTTCCTATGTTCTCCAGGATGCTAAAAAAACACGCAACCCTTAGCCTTATACTCACAGGAATTCAATTATCAAACATGTTCTTACTTAAATGAAGATAAAGCATTAAGGTTTAGGCAAGGGCAATTTTCACAAGACTTGTCCTTAGCCAGAACTGAGATTTTGTAATGTTTCTGTTTTTGAAAGGTGTTATAACCTGCCCGAATCCTATTGGATGGGGACGATTGGTTATCTCTTGATTCTCTGGGAACTATGTTCTCCTGCTGGAGCTGAAACTTGTGTTTTGCGCTGGCACTGCGAATGGCACCCAGAGGCAAATTTATGCATGGCGGAGATTTTAAGCTATGATTGGCAGCCCATTACCACAAAAAAAGCAGTTGAACATAGAACATAACAGCGCAGTACAGGCCCTTCGGCCCTCGATGTTGTGCCGACCTGTGAAACCACTCTAAAGCCCATCTACACTATTCCCTTATCATCCATATGTCTATCCAATGACCATTTAAATGCCCTTAGTGTTGGCGAGTCCTCTACTGTTGCAGGCAGGGCATTCCACGCCCTTATTACTCTCTGAGTAATGAACCTACCTCTGACATCTGTCTTATATCTATCTCCCCTCAATTTAAAGCTATGTCCACTCGTGCTAGACATCACCATCCGAGGAAAAAGGCTCTCACTGTCCACCCTATCCAATCCTCTGATCATCTTGTATGCCTCAATTAAGTCACCTCTTAACCTTCTCTCTAACGAAAACAGCCTCAAGTCCCTCAGCCTTTCCTCATAAGATCTTCCCTCCATACCAGGCAACATTCTGGTAAACCTCCTCTGCACCCTTTCCAATGCTTCCACATCCTTCCTATAATGCGGCGACCAGAATTGCACGCAATACTCCAAATGCGACCGCACCAGAGTTTTGTACAGCTGCAACATGACCTCATGGCTCCGAAACTCAATCCCTCTACCAATAAAAGCCAACACACCATACACCTTCTTAACAACCCTCTCAACCTGGGTGGCAACTTTCAGGGATCTATGTACATGGACACCGAGATCTCTCTGCTCATCCATACTGCCAAGAATCTTACCCAGTACTCTGTCTTCCTGTTATTCCTTCCAAAATGAATCACCTCACACTTTTCTGCATTAAACTCCATTTGCCACCTCTCAGCCCAGCGCTGCAGCTTATCTATGTCCCTCTGTAACTTGTAACATTCTTCCACACTGTCCACAACTCCACCGACTTTAGTGTCATCTGCAAATTTACTCACCCATCCTTCTACGCCCTCCTCCAGGTCATTTATAAAAATGACAAATAGCAGTGGCCCCAAAACAGATCCTTGTGGTACACCACTAGTAACTGGACTCCAGTCTGAACATTTCCCATCAACCACCACCCTTTGTCTTCTTCCAGCTAGCCAATTTCTGATCCAAACTGCTAAATCACCCTGAATCCCATGCCTCCGTATTTTCTGCAGTAGCCTACCATGGGGAACCTTATCAAACGCTTTACTGAAATCCATATACACCACATCAATTGCTTTACCCTCATCCAACTGTTTGGTCACCTTCTCAAAGAACTCAATGAGGTTTGTGAGGCATGACCTACCCTTCACAAAACCGTGTTGACTATCTCTAATCAAATTATTCCTTTCCAGATGATTATACATCCTATCTCTTATAAACCTTTCCAAGATTTTGCCCACAACAGAAGTAAGGCTCACTGGTCTATAGTTACTGGGGTTGTCTCTACTTCCCTTCTTGAACAAGGGGACAACATTTGCTATCCTCCAGTCTTCTGGCACTGTTCCTGTAGACCAAGATGACTTAAAGATCAAAGCCAAAGGCTCAGCAATCTCCTCCCTAGCTTCCCAGAGAATCCGAGGATAAATCCCATCCGGCCCAGGGGACTTATCTATTTTCACACTTTCCAGAATTGCTAACACCTCCTCCTTATGAACCTCAAGCCCTTCTAGTCTAGTAGAATCTCAGTATTCTCCTCGGCAACACTACCCTTTTCCTGTGTGAATACTGATGAAAAATATTCATTTAGCACCTCTCCTATCTCCTCGGACTCCACGCACAACTTCCCGCTACTGTCCTTGACTGGCCCTACTCTTACCCTAGTCATTCTTTTATTCCTGACATATCTATAGAAAGCTTTAGGGTTATCCTTGATCCTACCTGCCAAAGACTTCTCATGTCCCCTCCTGGCTCTTCTTAGCTCTCTCTTTAGGTCCTTCCTAGCTAAATTGTAATTCTCGAGCGTCCTAACTGAACCTTCATGTCTCATCTTTACATAAGCCTCCTTCATCCTCTTGACAAGTGTTTCGACTGCTTTAGTAAGCCACGGTTCCCTTGCTCGACCACGTCCTCCCTGCCTGACAGGTACCTACTTATCAAGGACACCCAGTAGCTGTTCCTTGAACAAGCTCCACATTTCCATTGTGCCCATCCCCTGCAGTTTTCCTCTCCATCCGATGCATCCTAAGTCTTGCCTCTTCGCATCATAATTGCCTTTCCCTCAGATATAACTCTTGCCCTGCGGTATATACCTATCCCATTCCATCACTAAAGTAAACGTAATCGAATTGTGGTCACTATCACCAAAGTGCTCACCTACCTCCAAATCTAACACCTGTCCTGGTTCATTACCCAGTACCAAATCCAATATGGCCTCACCTCTCGTTGGCCTATCTACATACTGTGTCAGGAAACCCTCCTGCACACATTGGACAAAAACTGACCCATCTAAAGTACTCGAACTATAGCGTTTCCAGTCAATATTTGGAAAGTTAAAGTCCCCCATAACAACTACCCTGTTGCTTTCGCTCCTATCCAGGATCATCTTTGCAATCCTTTCCTCTACATCTCTGGAACTTTTCGGAGGCCTACAGAAAACCCCTAACAGGGTGACCTCTCCTTTCCTGTTTCTAACCTCAGCCCATTGTACCTCAGTAGACGAGTCCTCATCAAACGTCCTTTCTGCCACTGTAATACTGTCCTTGACCAACAATGCCACCCCTCCCCCTCTTTTACCATCTTCCCTGAGCTTACGGAAATATCTAAACCCCGGCACCTGCAACAACCATTCCTGCCCCTGCTCTATCCATGTCTCCGAAATGGCCAAAACATCGAAGTTCCATGTACCAACCCATGCCGCAAGTTCACCCACCTTATTCCGGATGCTCCTGGCATTGAAGAAGACACACTTTAAACCACCTTCCTGCCTGCCGGTACACTCCTGCAACTTGAAACCTTACTCATGACCTCACTACTCTCAACCTCCTGTATACTGGAGCTACAATTCAGGCTCCCAAGCCCCTGCTGAACTAGTTTAAACCCTCCCGAAGAGCATTAGCAAATTTCCCCCCAGGATATTGGTACCCCTCTGGTCCAGGTGTAGGCCATCCCGTTTGTAGAGGTCCCTCCGACCCCAGAATGAGCCCCAATTACCCAGAAATCTGAAACCCTCCCTCCTGCACCATCCCTGTAGCCACGTGTTCAACTCCTCTTTCTCCCTATTCCTCGTCTCGCTGGCACGTGGCACGGGTAACAACCCAGAGATAATAACTCTGTCCTAGATCTAAGTTTCCACCCTAGCTCCCTGAATTCCTGCCTTACATCCCTATCCCTTTTCCTACTTATGTCGTTGGTACCTATGTGGACCACGACTTGGGGCAGCTCCCCCTCCCCCTTAAGGATCCCGAAAACACGATCCGAGACATCACGGACCCTGGCAACAGGAAGGCAACACACCAACCACGAGTCTCTCTCGTTCCCGCAGAATCTCCTATCTATCCCCCTAACTATGGAGTCTCCAATGCTCTGCTCCTTTCTCCCCTGCCCTTCTGAGCAACAGGGACAGACTCTGTGCCAGAGACCTGTACCCCATGGCTTACCCCTGGTAAGTCCCCCCCCCACAACAGTATCCAAAGCGGTATATGTGTTACTAAGTGGAACGACCACAAGGGATCCCTGTACTGACTGCTTCCTCCCAGCCCCTCTCACCGTCATCCATCTATCTTTATTCTTCGGAGTAACTACATCCCTGAAGCTTCTATCTATGACCACCTCTGCCTCCCGAATGATCCGAAGTTCATCCAGCTCCAACTCCCTAATGCAGTTTCTGAGAAGCTGGAGATGGGTGCACTTCCCACTGATGAAATCAGCAGGGACACTGATGGCGTCCCTCACCTCAAACATTCTGCAGGAGGAACATTGCACTACCTTCCCTACCATCCCCTCTAGATAAAAAAAGAAAAAGAAAGAGTTTACCTGTTATTCACTCCCCTTCTCAGCAAGCACTCACTCAGCAACTTCTGCGCCCCGCACGATAACACCTGAGGGAAAATAAAAGAAAAACTACTTACCAGTCACCAGCCAATCCCTTTCCTGCAGGCTGTGATATCACGGTTCAACTTCTTTCTACTTCTACCTGCCCTCGAGCCTTCCTCTTGATCTTTACAGCGGTTGTTTGTTTTTTTGGTTAGAGGAGGGGGTAGGGAGGGAAACACTGAAAAAGTGTTTTGGCTTTAAGTGTCACTTGACAACAGCTCCTCCACAAACCACCTTCAAGTTAGTGACCACACCGGACGTATGCATATTTTCCCCACAACAGCGAATCAGCAGCTCTGCTCTGCTGCCCTCTGCTGGATGCTTGTCTTCACTTGAACAGCTAGGGTCTCTTCAGCTAGGTACACCTTCAAGTTAGAGTGACCACACCGGACGAATGCAAATTTTCCCCGCAGTTGAGTGCTTTCTGCTGAGAAAAAGAGGAAATGAAAGCACTTAACTCCTAAATTTGTATAAACATTGCATTAGTTTCACAGCAGGCTAGTTGAGATACATTCAAGCGTGAAGGGACATGAAGTTAAACAATTCAGCAGGAATCTGGCTGTCTGGAAGCTGACAATTACAGGCTACTAAAAGCTTTTTCTCTAAAGTGAATAGAAGCCTTGCAGATCAAAGGATCTGAGGAGGCTTAAAGCCTTATGGTGTGGTTTTTGCTTTCTATTAAGTTACAGTTGTTGCTTTCTCGACACCCGTCTGAGGCAGCAGGTGTAAGCCACAGGTAAGTGAAAAAACAGTGTTAGCTACTCTTTAGTTTCCAGGCAATGGTGACCGATGAGGGGCGAAGGCGGAGTGTTCTCTGCTATGTGGGGGGTCCCTGTGGTGGGCAGGTTCCCTGTTATGTGGGTTCTCTATGGGGGGGTTCTCTTCCAAGGGGGGGTTATCTGCTAACTCTTGTGGGGGAATCTGGTGGGAGTCTCTAGTGGGGGGGGAGATATGGTGGGGGGTCTTTTGGGGGGGGAGCTGGAGGTTGGTTGCACAGGATTTGCATTAAGGGGAAAGGGGGGGACCTCAAATGGACTTTGGGGGCACCTACCTTAAATCCTTACCCCCTTGACCCACTGCATCAGGGCCACGCTGCCAAATAATTGTACCAATCCACGTCCGAGCGAATACCAGCCCAGAGGGCCAGAAAATCACAAAGGCATGGAGGATCTGGTGCCCAGCCCATTAATAGGGTGTAAATGGGTGACTTTGACCCATTTACATCCTCCCTCTGGGACGGGGCGCGAACCTTGATGCCGCCGCCAATGGGGAACCGGAGCATCAGAAACAGATCGGCGCCAGTTTCTTCTCCAACGCTGCCGCATTGGAAACTCCGCTATCAGTGGCAGGCAGCGGAGAATCCAGCAATATCTTTTCAGATGATATAAATTGGTCATTCCCTCCCTTTCCTCCCTCACTACATTTTTTTTTGCCTAGAGTAGAGTGTAGCTGAAGAATTATTTTCTCTTTTGACAGGGTGAAGTCTGCTTGTGCACAAGTCGAATATTTGTGCAAAAGAACATTTACAATGAGTTTTTGGAGAGGTTTGTGGAGAATGTCAGAAAATGGAAAGTTGGTGTTCCTTCTGACCCAACTGCCAATATGGGTGCTGTAATTAGCAAAGAGCATCTAGAAAAGGTTTGTACTCACCATTGTATGCTAGGGCTTCAATTAAATGTGATTTTTAAAAAAAGAACAGAATCCTTAAAGAATTTAATTTTCTAATTTTGATCATTGATTAATTCATCAAAATTAAAATTTGCTGTTCAGGAAAAACAAATTTTAACATGCTTTTATTTAAGTTTTCCTTTCAAAGAAGGGGCTCCTGAATTTGCCTGGATGTTTTGGCACACTTGCTTCCCAAATGCTGGACCTGAAGCAGAGGTCCGTAGAAGTGGCCCTGAACCTGGATCCTAGGCTTCGGTAGGAGTTTGCACATTGGTTTGTCAAGAATGGAGCCACTGTCTAGTCCAAAGAAGCTAAGTGCATCAGTGGAGAAGGGAATTGCACTTCTGACAAACATTCCTCCTCCTGAGGTCTCCAGCACCACAGATGCCAGTCTTCGGCCACTACAATTCATCCCACCTCTGATCAAGAGGTGGCTAAGGACACTGGATACTTCAAAGGCAATGGATCCTCACAACATTCCGGCAATAGTACTGAAGATTTACGCTCTAGAATTAGCCCTGTTCTTTGCCAAGCTGAGCCAGAATAGTGAAGGAGGCTGGAGAGGAAATTGCTGAGGCCTTGACAGAAATCTTTGGATCCTCACCGTCTTCAGGTGATGTCCCGGAGGACTGGAGAATAGCCAATGTTGTTCCTCTGTTTAAGAAGGGTAGCAAGGATAATCCAGGGAACTACAGGCCAGTGGACCTTACTTCAGTGGTAGGGAAATTACTGGAGAGAATTCTTCGAGACAGGATCTACTCCCAATTGAAGCAAATGGACGTATTAGTGAGAGGCAGCATGGTTTTGTGAAGGGGAGGTCGTGTCTCACTAACTTGATAGAGTTTTTCGAGGAGGTCACAAAGATGATTGATGCAGGTAGGGCAGTGGATGTTGTCTATATGGACTTCAGTAAGGCCTTTGACAAGGTCCGTCATGGTAGACTAGTACAAAAGGTGAAGATACACGGGATCAGGGGTGAGCTGGCAAGGTGGATACAGAACTGGCTAGGTCATAGAAGGCAGAGAGTAGCAATGGAAGGATGCTTTTCTAATTGGAGGGCTGTGACCAGTGGTGTTCCGCAGGGATCAGTGCTGGGACCTTTGTTGTTTGTATATATAAATGATTTGGAGGAAAATGTACCTGGTCTGATTAGTAAGTTTGCAGACGACACAAAGGTTAGTGGAATTGCGGATAGCGATGAGGACTGTCAGAGGATACAGCAGGATTTAGATTGTTTGCAGACTTGGGCGGAGAGACGGCAGATGGAGTTTAATCCGGACAAATGTGAGGTAATGCATTTTGGAAGGTCTAATGCAGGTAGGGAATATACAGTGAATGGTAGAACCCTCAAGAGTATTGAAAGTCAGAGAGATCTAGATGTACAGGTCCACAGGTCACTGAAAGGGGCAACACAGGTGGAGAAGGCATACGGCATGCTTGCCTTCATTGGCCGGGGCATTGAGTATAAGAATTGGCAAGTCATGTTGCAGCTGTATAGAACCTTAGTTAGGCCACACTTGGAGTATAGTGTTCAATTCTGGTCGCCACACTACCAGAAGGATGTGGAGGCTTTAGAGAGGGTGCAGAAGAGATTTACCAGAATGTTGCCTGGTATGGAGGGCATTAGCTATGAGGAGCGGTTGAATAAACTTGGTTTTTTCTCACTGGAACAACGGAGGTTGAGGGGCGACCTGATAGAGGTCTACAAAATTATGAGGGCATAGACAGAGTGGATAGTCAGAGGCTTTTCCCCAGGGTAGAGGGGTCAATTACTAGGGGGCATAGGTTTAAGGTGAGAGGGGCAAGGTTTAGAGTAGATGTACGAGGCAAGTTTTTTACGCAGAGGGTAGTGGGTGCCTGGAACTCGCTACCGGAGGAGGTGGTCGAAGCAGGGACGATAGTGACATTTAAGGGGCATCTTGACAAATACATGAATAGGATGGAAATAGAGGGATACGGACCCAGGAAGTGTAGAAGATTGTAGTTTAGTCGGGCAGCATGGTCGGCACCGGCTTGGAGGGCTGAAGGGCCTGTTCCTGTGCTGTACATTTCTTTGTTCTTTGTTCAGTACAGCTGCAACACTGGGCATGTGGGAAATTGCCCAGGTATGTCCTGTACACAAAATGCAGGACAAATCCAATCCAGCCAATAACAGCCCTATCATCTACTCTCGATCATCAGTAAAGTGATGGAAGATTTTGTCGACAGTGCTATCAAGCAGTACATGCATAGCAATAACCTGCTCACTGATGCTCAGTTTGGGTTCCACCAGGGCCATTTTTGACAGGGTAAAGTCTGCTCATGTATAAGTCGAATATTTGTGCAAAAGATCATTTCTAATGAGGTTTTTCGGAGAGTGTCAGAAAATGGAAATGTGGTGACATAAACAGAGCTGATATTTTAAAGGCGTCCTTTATTCAGACCAGCTACAAACCAAATTGGGCCTTGATATGTTGTCATAAGCTTCACTATTAGGTTAATCACAATAAGTACAAAAACGTGATACCTAACATAGGCAGTATTATACAAGCAGTTCACTCTGGAACACTAGCTTATGATCCTCTGGTTGACCGTAGTCTATCGTCTTCCTGCTTATCTTTCAGCAGTGCTCAAAAAGGTCCCAAGAGCTCCTTCTTTATACTTTTTAAGACCACGCCATGTGCATAATCATAATGCCTGAGCTCTCATTGGTTCGGGCAATGCTTGATCAGTCTCTGATTAGTTTTTTGAGGGGTGACGGTCACTTCCTTTTTTAATTCTTGTTATCTCCTGACTGATTCGCTGAAGTGCCACATAAAAAGGTTCTGAAAGATTTTCAGACCAGACTTTGCAAGACATCAGCCAGGATTCTCCGTTGCGAGTCTGTCCCACTACCGCTGCTAGCGAGGACGGAGAATTTGGCACTCAGCCAAATCTCCGATTTACTGCAGCAGTACCAGGGAATCTGCTGCTGTGAACGTATGGAGGATTCTGCCCATTGCTTGAATTCCTTCTGTTGAAGGAATGAACTAGTTGAAACTTGGGTTGGATTGGATTTGTTTATTGTCACGTGTACGGAGGTACAGTGAAAAGTATTGTTCTGAGTACAGTTCAGGAAGATCATTCCATACAGGAAATGAAAATACATAGGGAAAACATAAATACGCAATGTAAATACATAGACATAGGCACCGGGTGAAGCATACAGGAGTACAGTACTACTAAGTAGCGAAAATGTGTGAAGAGATCAGTTCATTCCATAAGAGGGTCATTTAGGAGTCTGGTAACAGCGGGGAAGAAGCTGTTTTTGAATCTGTTAGCTCGTGTTCTCAGACGTTTGTATCTTCTGCCCGATGGAAGAAATTGGAAGAGTGAATAAGCCGGGTGGGAGGGGTCTTGATTATGCTGCCCGCTTTCCCAAGACAGCGGGAGGTGTAGACAGAGTCAATGGATGGGAGGCGGGTTCATGTCATGGACTAGGCAGTGTTCACGAGTCTCTGTAGTTTCTTACGGTCTTGGACCGAGGAGTTGCCATACCAGGCTGTGATGCAGCCAGATAGGATGCTTTCTATGGTGTATCTGTAAAAGTTAGTAAGAGTCAATGTGGATTTGACAAATTTCTTTAGTTTCCTGAGAAAGTATAGGCGCTTTTGTGTTTTCTTGGTCATAGCGTCGATATCGACCAGGAGAGATTGTTGGTGATGTGCACACCTAGGAATTTGAAGCTGTTAACCATCTCTACCTCAGCCCCGTTGATGCAGACAGGGATGTATACGATACTTTGCTTCCTGAAGTCAATGACCAGCTCTTTAGTTTTGCTGACATTAAGGAAGAGATTGTTGTTGTTACACCACTGCACTTGGTGTTCAGTTTAGTAGCTGTAATAGCGTTTGAAGTCACAGAGTTGGAGTTTTCCTTTGTAGATGGACTTGATAGGTAGAACACATTATAGGAGAAAATAAAGGTTCTTTTCCTTACTGGAGATTGCAGGTGTTGATGCATGAAGCTTGCCTGGTTTCTTCTCAGTAGATGGGGATGATTTTCTGAATACCTTACTCTATAACTCCCAAAGGCAACGATCCCAACTCTCACATGTACCTCAGACTGGTTCAGCTGAGAGCTGTGTGCTCCTAATGTCTTTCACACTGCCACACAAAACGGTTTCTTGCAGCCTCTTTTGGACAGTTCAAAACACAAAAATGGGGATTTATTAATTTAGATGAGTCATTGTTTCACAAAGCAAAGAAGTTAATTAAGTTGCAGTCTTTTGAAGAAATCCTCCCTGTAGGTATGAAATGGCATTAAAAGAGTCCTGAGTTTTCACACCTTTAGAAAACCCCATGAGTTTGTGACTCATTGAATTTCAAATGTCTTTTATGATCCTCCTTGAGAGAAGCACAATCTGGTTCCACCATCTGAGTGAGCACAGTTCAATCCACAAGAGAAATCATGTGACATTTGGGAGCCATGTTTTTTCAAGTTCCTTCATGTCTATTTTTTAAATGGAGATTACAATTTGTTTTTAAAAATCTATAACATTTGTGACACACCAGGTGTGGTTTACATCTGTGATGTCTCAGCACAGACAGGTCCATTTAATTCAGGGTTAGATGTCATGAAATCTTTAGGGCCACACTGGCCTCAGTCTATTCTGGGGTGAATTTTGATTTGGAAATTCTGTACATCCCCCTTTCTTCCTCTTTCAGCTCAGTTGGCTTCAGCCCTTTCAATACCCAAGCTCTTCAGCTAACTGCCATGTCCCCTTCACTATGTCTTGACCTGCTGTTGACTTTCTAACTCCTCGTTTAATTCTTTGGGCCCTGACCTAGCCATTTCAACTTTCACAGCTTGTATCACACTATGGGGCGTGCAAAACCTTTTCAGCTGTCTGCAACTTTACAGACTCCTGCCGCTGAAATTGTTCAGTTTGCTCAGCCTATCTGGAGACTCGTGGGGTAATCTTACAGCCTACAAGGTAATTTCCTAGCAAAATGCGGCCCCTTTCAATGGCAAGCTTGAGATTCCGCCCACTCTGACCGACCAACCAATGAGTTCATTCTTTAAGTGAATGTTCACTGATGGTACCTCAATGCCTACGCCAGTGGAGTCCTTTGAATATCACTTTAGAATTTGTCCTCCTTCTGCGAGGGAAATCTTCAATTTTCCCTGCCAGCAGTGTGTGTAAACAATCAGTATCCTGCAGAATGTTATTCTCCTTTCCTGCTTCTTTGGAACCACTAGAGGCCATTTTCCCATAACACACAAAATCCTAATAGCTATGTTTCTGTACTTTCCTTTGTACTTGTACAAATGGTTAACTCAGCATCTATTCTTGCCCTTGTGATACACCTGCAGAACATTTTACTGTGGCAAAGGCATGGTATACACCTGCAAGTTTACCAGCAGGTTTAACTGGATGAATTTTATATTAGCAATGAAACGAGCCATTTTGACAATAATAATGAATTTACTGTTTCCCTAAACAGGTAAAAGGCTACATCAATCTAGCCCAGAACGAAGGAGCTAAAATTCTCTGTGGCGAAGGAATTGATTCCTTGGAAATTCCTGATAAAAACAAAATGGGCTATTTTTTATTGCCCACAGTAATCACGGAAGTAAAAGACAGCTCACGCTGTATGCAAGAGGAGATATTTGGCCCAGTCACCTGTATAGTGCCCTTTGAAACTGAAGAAGAGGTTATTCAGCGAGCAAACGATGTGAAGTATGGTTTGGCTGCTACCGTTTGGTCACAGGATGTAGGCCGCGTCCATCGGGTTGCCAAGAAGCTTCATACCGGAATGGTATGGACCAATTGCTGGCTCATTCGAGACTTGAATTTGCCATTTGGTGGCATGAAAGCCTCTGGGATTGGCAGGGAAGGGGGCAAAGACTCATTTGAGTTTTTCACAGAGGTCAAAACTATTACTATAAAACACTGACTCTTCACTAGATGGAGTGAGTGATATACTAACTTCCCCCCAAAATTTAAAATTTGTTTTAAATGCAAACAGAAATTGGAAAATGTTATATAAATTATATCTGTTGTTTGTAATTGTGCAGAATGATGGGCAGAGAAAGAATAGCCATACCTCAGTGCTGAGCACAGATGTATTTATATACATGTATGAACATCAAATGCTCAAGAGCCATAGACCTCCAGGAGGATTAACTGACAATCTTACCCTCTGAGCCACCTCAAGGGATTGATCAGAGGAAGAAATGAAATCAAACAATACTTCATAACTAATGGTACTACTTTATCAGTGACGTGACCGTGATTCCTCAGGAGCAAATAGAGCATTATAATCATGATGTACTACTGAGGTACTGTTCTGCAGTGTTGGCGAAACATTGCGATGAGAGACGAAGCCTTAAGAATATGTCACATTGTTTATCAGTTGAACACATCAGACATCTGATTACATTAAAATATACACTGTAATTTTGAAGAATAAAAGTGAGTTATGAATTGCATTCTGATTTTGTTTACTTTAAAGCCCAGTAAATTGTCTGAATATATATTGCTTCCAGCAATTCATTTCTGACATATATTTTTTATTCGTTCTTGGGATGTGGCCATCGCTGGCTGGGCCAGCATTTGTTGCCCATCCCTAATTGCCCTTGAACTGAGTGGCTTGCTGGGCCATTTCAGTGGGGGACAGTTAAGAGTCAACCGTATCGCTGTGTGGGTCGAGTCACATGTAGGCTATCCCGGGTTAGGACGGCAGATTTCTTTCCCTGAAGGACATTAATGAACAAGGTGGGTTTTTACGACAATTAGAACATAGAACACAGAACATAGAACATACAGTGCAGAAGGAGGCCATTCGGCCCATCGAGCCTGCACCAACCCACTTAAGCCCTCACTTCCACCCTATCCCTGTAACCCAATAACCCCTCCTAACCTTTTTGGACACTAAGGGCAATTTAGCATGGCCAATCCACCTAACCTGCACGTCTGTGGACTGTGGGAGGAAACCGGAGCACCCGGAGGAAACCCACGCAGACATGGGGAGAACGTGCAGACTCCGTACAGACAGTGATCCAGCGGGGAATCGAACCTGGGACCCTAGCGCTGTGAAGCCACAATGCTATCCACTTGTGCTACCATGCTTACCAATTGGCACTGGTTTCATTTTTAATTCCAGATTTATATCGACTTCAAACTTCACCATCTTCCATAGTGGGATTTGAACCTGGGACCCCAGAGCATTACCCTGGGTGTCTGGATTATTAGAACAGTGACAATACCACTAGGCCACTGTCATCCCTATGATAACTGATATGATGAAAGACTTGTCTCGCTGCTGAAGATGGGACCCTGAATGAAATACTTTGGTCCATGCTCATGTCATAAGAAATTAGTCTGCTTCTGCACCTCGGTTTATTCTGGCTGGGCCGTTCATTTACATTAACCATTGCCAAAACTGCCATTTTGCCTTGAAGTTATGTGTTCACCTCATTGTTGAAGGAGGCCTAGGATTTCAAAGTCTGGATCCTCTTATTTACATGTGTTACCATCAATTGTTACGCTACACTGACCAGGAAATTCAGGCTTAAGCCTGGGTCTAATGCTTTTTCTTTCCTCGCGTTATGAAGAGAAGAAAAGGCATAATGGGAATCTAATAGAAGATCGGTTGGGTGTTGGGTCTCAGACCTCATTAAAGTCAAGCTGGAGTGAACAGTTAGCTGGCCCAAGAATAATCAAAGGTTACTGCTGGCAAGGGTAACAGTGACGTTTAGGTAAGTGAGTGCCAAAATCAGGATTTCCGACCCTGGGAATGGGGATTAGAGGTCGGGGGTCAGGAGGCAGGAAGAAGTGAAGGGGAATCTGAAGTTGGGGAGGGAAATCGGTTGCAATCGAGAAGAGAGCAGTGGCCTGCGTTCTTTAAATTACACTGCTGTTTCAGTTCCATATTCAGGTCAGTAAATGTCAGAAACCTAACTTATTGGTCATAATTAAACGCATGATCTGCATTTATTGGGTGCCAAGGATGGATGTCAAAGGATAAATCAATCATGCAATGGAGGTCTCAAACAACCTGCCTCTTATTGCATTTGCAGAGTCTGCTTTACGATTAAGCGCTCAAGCAATTTTCCCCCTTTTCACAATATGACAAGCCATGCAATTTTTGGAGATTAATATCTGCACATTTTCTGCCTACCATGGGCTCCGTCAGCTGGTTCATGTCTGAAAAGTGATTGCTGCATAATCACATTTTTAGGCCTTGACCTGGTTGTAAAGACATTTTATTGAGTTACTCTGGAAAACAATCTAATAATAATAATATTCATTAGTGCCAGAAGTAGGCTTACATTAATACCACAATGAAGTTACTGTGAAAATCTCCGAGTCGCTACACTCCGGCACCTGCTCGGGTACACGGAGGAAGAATTCAGAATGTCCAAATTACCTAACAGCACGTCTTTCGGGACTTGTGGAGGAAAGCAGAGCACACGGTAGAAACCCACACAGACATAGAACATAGAAAATACAGCACAGAACAGGCCCTTCGGCCCACGATGTTGTGCCGAACCTTTGTCCTAGATTAATCATAGATTATCATTGAATTTACAGTGCAGAAGGAGGCCATTCGGCCCTTTGAGTCTGCACCGGCTCTTGGAAAGAGCACCCTACCCAAACTCAACACCTTCACCCAACACCAAGGGCAATTTGGACATTAAGGGCAATTTATCATTGGCCAATTCACCTAACCCGCACATCTTTGGATTGTGGGAGGAAACCGGAGCACCCGGAGGAAACCCACGCAGACACGGGGAGGACGTGCAGACTCCGCACAGTCAGTGACCCAAGCCGGAATCGAACCTGGGACCCTGGAGCTGTGAAGCAATTGTGCTATCCACAATGCTACCGTGCTGCCCTTGAGAACAAATAAATCTACACTATATCATTTAACCGTAATCCATGTACCTATCCAATAGCTGCTTGAAGGTCCCTAATGTTTCCGACTCAACTACTTCCACAGGCAGTGCATTCCATGCCCCCACTACTCTGGGTAAAGAACCTACCTCTGATATCCCTCCTATATCTTCCACCTTTCACCTTAAATTTATGTCCCCTTGTAATGGTTTGTTCCACCCGGGGAAAAAGTCTCTGACTGTCTACTCTATCTATTCCCCTGATCATCTTATAAACCTCTATCAAGTCGCCCCTCATCCTTCTCTGTTCTAATGAGAAAAGGCCTAGCACCCTCAACCTTTCCTCGTAAGACCTACTTTCCATTCCAGGCAACATCCTGGTAAATCTTCTTTGCACCTTTTCCAAAGCTTCCACATCCTTCCTAAAATGAGGCGACCAGAACTGTACACAGTACTCCAAATGTGGCCTTACCAAAGTTTTGTACAGCTGCATCATCACCTCACCGCTCTTAAATTCAATCTGGGACACTGGGAGAACGTGCAGACTCCGCACAGACAGACAGACAGTGACCCGAGCCAGGAATCGAACCTGGGTCCCTGGTGCTGTGAAGCAACAGTGCTGACCACGGATACCGTGCAGAAAATTAGAGAGCAAATGAACTATTTAATAATATCTCAATTTACATCCATTACCCACATTTGATTGAATGCTCGCACGGGCACAGAATGCAGGTAGATGTTGCTGCTATGGGCCCTTTATGTGGAACATCTATAAAATGGAAGCCCTCATATGAGGGCCCTCACATCGAGATTCTTAAAGTTGCATTTTATTGTCAATTTAACATTTTTCTGAGCTCTTTTAAAAGTAAAATATGGGAGAAATCTGAGTTTTGGGGGGGGGGTGAATATCCAAAAACATAAGTAAATTTAGAATTAGTAAAAATGAGTATTGGTCGTTGTAAAAACACGAAGAACAAACTGGGTTGACAAAATGCACAGTTAAGCTAAGTAACAACCTATAATTATTTTTACAGTTCATGGACACTATTTTTATGATACTCAAAAGCAGTTTTAAAATGGCCAGTTTAATTATTACTTTACTCTAAAATCAGATCCAGTGACCACTGGCACCTCAAATTGCCCATGATGCTTTGTCAAATAACTGGGCTTTTCAATAAAACAGTAGTATAAATACGTGGAAGACTCCAAAAACTCTATAGTGGATGGGACACAGTTGGAAAACTGTATGTATGTTTTTTATGGTTCAAATCCCATGCCAGAGGCTTGAGGACATAATTTGGCTGACATTTAAGTTGCAGAGCCGGGGGAAAGAATGGACAGCCTCAACAATCGTGGCACATACCACCCCTCTTCAACCCTACTATACCTGAGCAATCAAAGCCAAGACCCATCAATGAGCATAATACAGGGATGCTGAAGCAAGAGGCTTTAGCGGATCAGGCGCTCACAGCAAATACCTGACATCACCCACATAGTAATGTGTTATACCTAGCACCATGCCTCTGTTGAGAGAGGCCTGCATTTGGAGCAGGCAGAGAAACAGCAGCACAGCTGAATCAAATAAGGAAGACCAGGACAGATGCATGGAAACAGCAGCAGGAGAGCCACCATGATCGCTTTCAGCATGAGATGTCAAGAATTAGTTCATTGCACCGCCTTATTTCCTGTGTCTAAAAGCCTATGCAAAACTCCTCTGCATTAACAGTTCTTATTAGACCCTTCACCATTCCCCACATTGTCTTAAAGGACATTGAAATCATTTGGATAGTCATGAAGACAATACAGACTCAGAGGTTGTTGTAAAACCAAACTTGTGGATCAAAGTGCCACATGTGATAATGGAAAGGAGCTTAAATCCCAGTACAAGAATGACTTTCCATTTATTACTGACCCATGTATTAACCTGAAGTACCTTTCTTATAAAAAGGCTTCCTAACTCTCCCCTCAGGGCCTTAACAAAGTTACCAGCTGTGTGGTTGCTGACACAGATTGCCCCAAGTTCTCAGGGCTGGTAGCTTTTGAGTGTGATCATATGAAGATCTGGCTTCAGATTGTTACACCTTGGCTGTTGGACCTATCTGGCCCGGGTTGGTGTGTGGGGTGGTTGGTTAGCAAAGGAGCAGACAAACTGCTTCAGTATCTGAGGAGTTGCAAACGGTACCAAACATTGTGCAATCATCCCCAATTCTGATCTTACGATGGAAGGAAGGCCATTAATGAAGCGGTTGAGGATGGTCGGGCCTGTGACGCTGCCCTTAGAAATTCCTGCAAAGGTGTCCTGGACAGGTTCAAAGCCCAAAACACACAATTTTGCCACTGTCTCTCCAATGGGGCTGGGACTTGTCACTTCCACTGAGGAAGAAAAGATTGCAAAAAATGGGTTCTGCCTTAATTAGAAGCTCTTATCCATTTGCTCCACCAGTCTCTCTACAGTGTACATCTCCATTTCCAAAACAGAGCACAGGTTTTCACCCAGAGTCTGCATATCAGAAGAAACTTCTGAATTCAAAGAAGTTTATTTGCGGAACTCCCCACTGTAGTGAGTGGTTCAGGCAAATCATACAGATACATTTAAGAGAAAAAAATCCTTGGCCCATTGCGAGCCCCGTCACGTCAGGCTCGCGTTTGATGAGACCTGTTGTAAATCGTGAATGTCTGATCAGAACATCAAATGCCTGCTTCAGAGTCTGTGAAGTATAGAATTCCTACAGTGCAGAAGGAGGCCATTCAGCCCAATGAGTCTGCACCCGCCCTCCGAAAGAGCACCCCTACATAGGCCCACTTGCGCCCCCACCCTATCCCGTCACCCCTTCTAACCTTTGGAAACCAGGGGGAAATGTTATCATGGCCAATCCACCTAACCTAACCTGCACATCTTTGAACTGTGGGAGGAAACCAGAGCACCCGGAGGAAACCCATGCAGACACATGAGATGTACATACTCCACACGACAGTCACCCAAGGCCAGGATCGAACCCTGCACCCTGGCGCTGTGAGGCAGCATTGCTAACCACTGGACCACTGTAAGGCATAGGTTTATATCAGAGTGCCACACAGTTTTCATCAATATTCTGGCGGTCTTTGATCTATTGTTTCACACATTCATCATGAAAACGTTAGAAGTTGCAAGGGTGCAGTGTGCTGAATGGTAGTGCAAACATCCTTCCATGTCCCACATATAAGCTTTTTGTACCCAGTGCAAGATACGGTTTCCACAGATAAAGCCCATGATCCTGTAAACTGAAAGCAACCATCAGCATAAGATAAACTAGGTCGTAATATGTCCATGCTGAGAAATATTTCATTGTTTCCAGGGGCAGGATTTAAATTCCATGGTCAGAACCTAGGTGTCACGATACTTTCTGGGTACCCAATCTCACACTGATGTTGAAATGTGCATGTGCTGCTATTTTGATTATGCAAAGTACATAGCTGGCCAGAATTCACCATTGCCATCCAGTTATCAATGATAGTAAAATAGAGGAAATAAGACCAGGGGCGCGATTCTCCGAGCCCCGTGCCGGGCCGGAGAATCGCCGCAACCGCGCCACGATGCCCCGACGCTGGCATGCGATTCTCCGAGGTGCGGGGAATCAATGCCATTTGCGCCAGCGCGTTTGGCGCGGTCCTGGCTGTGGGCTGCTGGAATTGGCGGGGCCGCCGATTCTCCAGCCCGGATGGGCCAAGCGGCCACTCCGACACGACAGAGTCCCGCCGGCGCTGTTCACCCCAGGTCGCTGCCGGCGGGAACTCTGCGGGAACGCTCAAGGGGCAGCCTGTGAGGAGGGGAGGGGGGCTCCTTCACTCCTTCACCGGGGGGGGGGGGGGGGGGGGGGCCTCCAATGGGGTCTGGCCCGTGATCGGGGCCCACCGATCGGCGGGCCGGCCTCTCCCCCCCCGGGCCTACATTCTGGCGCGGCCGGCCCCTGAACACCGACCGCATGTTGGGTCGGGGCCGGCACGCGTAAGAAGTTCCCTGTGCATGCGCAAGACTGAGCTGCCCCAACTGCGCATGCGTGGGTTGGCGTGGTGCCCATTTGGCGCCACGTAAGGAGGCTGGAGCGGCGTGAACCACTCCAGCGCCGTGCTGGCCCCCTGTGGAGGCCAGCATAGGTCGTACCCGGGCCCTGTTCACGCCGATGGTGCGAACACTTGGCCTCAATATCGGAGAATCGTGCCCCAGAAGTGGGTCTGATTTAAACACTAAGCCAAAGCAAGATAATTTGTTATGGACACCTTGGGCAGCACGGTAGCACAGTGGTTAGCACTGTGGCTTCACAGCACCAGGGTCCCAGGTTCAATTTCCGTCTGGGTAACTGTCTGTGCAGAGTCTGCACGTTCTCCCCGTGTCTGCGTGGCTTTTCTCCGGGTGCTCCGATTTCCTCCCACTAGTCCTGAAAGACGTGCTATTAGGTAATTTGGACATTCTGAATTCTCCCTCTGTGTACTCGACCAGGTTCTGGAATGTGGTGACTAGAACTTTTCACAGTAACATCACTGCAGTGTTAATGTAAGCCTAGTTGCGACAATAAAGATTATTATTATTGTCAGACCTCAACAAAGGTCCTTTACAACCCAGTTCATTCCTCTCCCCCAAATTCTCCGGACCGTACTCCATTTCGGACAAAGTCAGCCCCTCGGGATACAAAATAACCTATCCCAATGGTAAGTCTGCATGGTTTCATATAAACCAACTCAAGACTTACGGCTCACAGAATAACCACACACACCACATCCTGCTCACAGCAGCAGACGCTCCCGCCCCGCCCATAGATGACGTATTCCTACCCTCCCCCAACAACTCCAGCCTGCCCTCAGACACGAGTTCAACTCCGCCCCCAGAGGCACGACTCCGCCTCTTCCTTCCCTCAACCAGCAGCGACAGCGACAGTGATAGCGATCACAATGACGACAGCCACAGCACACCACGTTATGACTACACCGCTGCACCAGGCCCCACTCCCAGCGAATCTGAGCATGATTCTACCGACCCATTTGAGATCACTTATATCAAAGCCCCTGATCCAGACCAACCACCCGACGATTACGGATTGAAGCATAGTAGCTCCAACCTCGACACACGATTCTGGCACCAAGACATTTCATTCAGGCTCATCCGGAATGATGAGATGGACCCCAATTCGCCCCAAGCAGCTTTAGCACGGTTACTACAGTCAAGAATTTGGCAGCCGGGAGAAGATGATGACTTAGAGTTTGACTCCCACCAAACAAATCGCTTTGCGACCCTGTTCGCTATTGAGCAGTGAGGTGTCCAGATGATAGAGAAAAAAGGAACCAATGGAGAGATACGGTGTCCTTTCTGATGGAACCCGCACCATGTTTGTTGAATGTTTGTTCGTTAGTGTTATCGTTAAGTGTTGTGTGTAAACTCGGAAAGTTTTTCACGGCCCCACGTCACCATTCCATTAACGCTGTTAATGGAACAAGTTTGTCCCAGACAATAGTTCAGAGGAACTAGTTTGTCGACAGAACCTTGTTAAAGGTACAAGTTTGTCCCAGACAATAGTTCAGAGGAACTAGTCTGTCGACAGAACCCGACTCATAGTTCCTCTCCTAATTTGAGAGGCAGCCCCCCACGGCGACCACATTCTTACTCGTTCTTGCCGGTTGCTCAGGCAGTGGAGAAACGTCATTGGTCCCCGCCCTGCCTGAGGACCCCCCTCTGGTCAGCTACACTCGAGTAGAGCACATACGGCATTGATCACCGTCCTACCCGGGTATTCCACCCATTTCTTACCCGCCGCAGCCCATACACACCCCATTTTGGCTCGTTACGTTCAAAATTCTTTTGTTTGGTTTTGGCAACCCCTAGGTTGCTTCCCTATGCTATTTACATCCTCAAACACTGGGATGGTAAATCACACAGGCTGCGAGACGGCTCGCAGTAGGCAGTATTTTCTTAGATGTCTTGTCCAAATATTCGGTTTAAAAAAAAGAAATGAGGGAGACACAGATGGTGACCAATTATAAAGGGAAATTGGCAATAAAGGACAGACAGACAGACATACGAGATCTTAAGCAAGATAATAACAGAAATTATGCTTGTGTTCACAGAACTCCGGAACCTCAGGAACCCCAGAGGAAGACAAAGAAGAAGTCCGACAAAGATGAAGACAGCCTTCGTGTTCACATGGATCTCAGCGAGATCCCTTCAGTTGCGCTCGGACGCTACCCCCCTGACCCCTAGCACACAAACCGTAAATTACTCTAACCCCTGTAATACACGGAACCCCGAGATAACTAGCCCAGCGACAGTTAGCAATACCCCGACCTGGTGTGATAAGTTTATCACCTGGTACTCACTCTCATATGTAGTCGAAGCACTCTTACTGCTGGCGATACTTTGCAGTGTCGTGCAAACGTTTAGAGTCAGGAAATGGCGAAACAGAGCATATCGCTCTCGCACCCCAGTATACAGATTTAGGTCCCCCATTTTCGGATTTCACCAGCCCCCCGAACCCATTGGGACGGATTAAAGAGCATCCATTTTGTTTAATGTATTCTATGGAATAAAGAGATGTAAACCTCTGTGTCTGACTGCCAGGCCAGAGAAATTTGTGCGCTGCTATTTTGTACAGTTTAAGATGTATAGATTATTTTTGGATTGTTTGTATTTTTGGATTGTTTAAATGAGGATAGTTTATTGAGAATAGTTAAAGGTTCCAGTTTTTTATTTTTCTGTAATGCATGTATTAATGTCATAGCGCCCCGTAGAATTTTTGATAGTGAATGTATTTAAAATGGTTTAGGTAAAATTGTGTTGCATAGGATAGGACAGTGTAGAGCCTAAGCATGGGTGCCCCGGGGATCAGAGGATGAAGATGCCATGGTAATGTGATCCTTCACGCTTCGCGTTGAGGATCACAAGGAGGAAGTGTAGCCATCTGGGATGGCCACGTCCCGATTACAAAATGGACACTTGCAAAGACTGCAGGGAAAATTGGACAATGCTAAGAAACAAGCAGGTGCAAGCTCTGTCTGTTGATTAGAACCTTAAACGCTCAGACAGGACAGAAACTACCAAACGATTTACATATTGATGAGCCATCTCCAGGGACAAAAGGGAAACATTTTGATACACAATGTTAGGACAGACTCCCCGGCGCCAGAAGAAGCTAAGACAAAGCTGACTGACAGTCACCAGGACACGCCCAGCGATCAGGGAACCACCCCTGTATTGGAGGAAAATCGATACCGATGATTGGGAAAGACCCAATTAGTTGAGGCCAAGTTCAAGGCCTGCCCAAAAGAGCGCGAAGCCCTTTTGGGTATAAAAGGTATCCCCCAAGGGAGAACGCCCTCCTTTGGCTTTGGCTCTCAGCAAAGAGAGAGACCAGCCCAGCAGCTACAGCGGACCAAGTAAGTTCCAAGTCAACGCACGCTACGAGATAGATGCACCTAGTTGCTATCCTGTAAACAGCTCAACCCAGAAGCCTCAGAACCGAGCAACGGCCATTGTTCCTCTGACTGAGTGGGCGCCCAAAGCTAAGTATAGGTCTTAGTAATACTAATAGTCTAGTTTGTAGAGTTTATGCACGAGTAGATTTGACTGTGTGTAAATAAATGAGCATTGCTTTTGAACTTACTAACTGGTGTATCGAGTCATTGATCAGTATTCGGTTCTGAACATTATGGCGGTGTCGAAAGATACCTGGCGACTCTTGAGCAAACGTGATTAAATAGAGCCAAAATAAGAACCAACTAAAAGTTAGCAACATAACATATTCACATAGATGGAAAATTGGCTGGCTGACAGAAAACAGAGAATATGGATAAATGGATTTTTTTCTAATTTTGGCAAGATGTAACAAGTTGAGTCCCACAGGGGTCTGTGCTGGGATCTCAGCATTTTAGAATTTGTATCAAAGATTTAGATGATGGGAACAAGGGCATGGGAGCTAAACTTGCAGATGAGTATGTTGTGAAGAGGACATAAGGAGGTTGAAGATGGACATAGATTGTTTCAGTGAGTGGGCAGAAATGTGGCATATGGAGTATAACGTGAGAAAATGTGAAGTTGTTCACTTTGGCAGGCAGAATAAAAAAGCAGAGTATTACTTAAATTGTCTGCAGAATTCAGAGCAGCAGAGGGATCTAGGTGTGCCATATGAGTCACAAAAAGACAATTAACACTTTAACAGATTCAATTATACAATGACTGGACCGTGTCAGGCTGAAGTATTGAAGGAGTGAGGCCTACAATGGAGGGCTGTGAATGCAAAGGGGACTGAGAGGCTGCGCATGGCTGTATTCTGGACTTATTAGACCCTCAACCATAACTAAAGTTCGATCCCAAAATGTGGTTGGGGTGTCTTATAAATGGAAGGCCATTGTAAACAATTTAAAAAAAAATTAAGAACTATGTTTGGTCTTTCATCTCCCTCCTCACTTCCCCACAATGCCTCCAGGGAAGAGATGGTTGAGTGAGGGAACCATGGTTGACAAGAGAGATTGAATGTCTTGTTAAGAGGAAAAAGGAGACTTATGTAAGGTTAAGGAAACAAGGTTCAGACAGGGCGCTGGAGGGATACAAGATAGCCAGCAGGGAACTGAAGAAAGGGATTAGGAGAGCTAAGAGAGGGCATGAACAATCTTTGGCGGGTAGGATCAAGGAAAACCCCAAGGCCTTTTACACATATGTGAGAAATATGAGAATGACTAGAGCGAGGGTAGGTCCGATCAAGGACAGTAGCGGGAGATTGTGTATTGAGTCTGAAGAGATAGGAGAGGTCTTGAACGAGTACTTTTCTTCTGCATTTCCAAATGAGAGGGGCGATATTGTTGGAGAGGACAGTGTGAAACAGATTGGTTAGCTCGAGGAAATACTTGTTAGGAAGGAAGATGTGTTGGGCATTTTGAAAAACTTGAGGATAGACAAGTCCCCCGGGCCTGTCGGGATATATCCAAGGATTCTATGGGAAGCAAGAGATGAAATTGCAGAACCGTTGGCAATGATCTTTTCGTCCTCACTGTCAACAGGGGTGGTACCAGGGGATTGGAGAGTGGCGAATGTCGTGCCCCTGTTCAAAAAAGGGACTAGGGATAACCCTGGGAATTACAGGCCAGTTAGTCTTACTTCGGTGGTAGGCAAAGTAATGGAAAGGGTACTGAAGGATAGGATTTCTGAGCATCTGGAAAGACACTGCTTGATTAGGGATAGTCAGCACGGATTTGTGAGGGGTAGGTCTTGCCTTACAAGTCTGATTGAATTCTTTGAGGAGGTGACTAAGCATGTGGATGAAGGTAAAGCAGTGGATGTAGTGTACATGGATTTTAGTAAGGCATTTGATAAGGTTTCCCATGGTAGGCTTCTGCAGAAAGTAAGGAGGCATGGGATAGTGGGAAATTTGGCCAGTTGGATAACGAACTGGCTAACCGATAGAAGTCAGAGAGTGGTGATGGATGGCAAATATTCAGCCTGGATCCCAGTTACCAGTGGCGTACCGCAGGGATCAGTTCTGGGTCCTCTGCTGTTTGTGATTTTCATTAATGACTTGGATGGGGGAGTTGAAGGGTGGGTCAGTAAATTTGCAGACGATACGAAGATTGGTGGAGTTGTGGATAGTAAGGAGGGCTGTTGTCGGTTGCAAAGAGACATAGATAGGATGCAGAGCTGGGCTCAGAAGTGGCAGATGGAGTTTAACCCTGAAAAGTGTGAGGTTGTCCATTTTGGAAGGACAAATATGAATGCGGAATACAGGGTTAACGGTAGAGTTCTTGGCAATGTGGAGGAGCAGAGAGATCTTGGGGTCTATGTTCATACATCTTTGAAAGTTGCCACTCAAGTGGATAGAGCTGTGAAGAAGGCCTATGGTGTGCTCGCGTTCATTAACAGAGGGATTGAATTTAAGAGCCGTGAGGTGATGATGCAGCTGTACAAAACTTTGGTAAGGCCACATTTGGAGTACTGTGTACAGTTCTGGTCGCCTCATTTTAGGAAGGATGTGGAAGCTTTGGAAAAGGTGCATAGGAGATTTACCAGGATGTTGCCTGGAATGGAGAGTAGGTCTTACGAGGAAAGGTTGAGGGTGCTAGGCCTTTTCTCATTAGAACGGAGAAGGATGAGGGGCGACTTGATAGAGGTTTATAAGATGATCAGGGGAATAGATAGAGTAAACAGTCAGAGACTTTTTCCCTGGGTGGAACAAACCATTACAAGGGGACATACATTTAAGGTGAAAGGTGGAAGATATAGGAGGGATATCAGAGGTAGGTTCTTTACCCAGAGAGTAGTGGGGGCATGAAATGCACTGCCTGTGGAAGTAGTTGAGTCGGAAACATTAGGGACCTTCAAGCAGCGATTGGATAGGTACATGGATTACGGTAAAATGATATAGTGTAGATATATTTGTTCTTAAGGGCAGCACGGTAGCATTGTGGATAGCACAATTGCTTCACAGCTCCAGGGTCCCAGGTTTGATTCCGGCTTGGATCACTGTCTGTGCGGAGTCTGCACATCCTCCCCGTGTCTGCGTGGGTTTCCTCCGGGTGCTCCGGTTTCCTCCCACAGTCCAAAGATGTGCAGGTTAGGTGGATTGACCATGATAAATTGCCCTTAGTGTCCAAAATTGCCCTTGGTGTTGGGTGGAGGTGTTGAGTTTGGATAGGATGCTCTTTCCAAGAGCCGGTGCAGACTCAAAGGGCCAAATGGCCTCCTTCTGCACTGTAAATTCAATGATAATCTATGATTAATCTAGGACAAAGGTTCGGCACAACATCGTGGGCCGAAGGGCCTGTTCTGTGCTGTATTTTCTATTTTCTATGTTCTGTGTTCCACCTCAACCGACGTCCCTCTTGTCATGGTGGACAATTATCCAATGCATATGGGGCAGCTGGTGTCTTTTTACAAAATGGTGCTGGAATGAGCTCCTCGTGCATCATGGGAAGTTGGAAGTTGGGTGTTGGAAGGATCACAGAATCATGCCAATGAACTGATCCCAGCCGTGTATCAAGTAATTGCAGCATACATGTCACTCACAGTGTTACTCATTAACAGTATTGGGAACGGATATTTATGTAAGAAGAGTATTAACTCAGTTAGTCCTTTGAAGTGACATTAATATGAGGGATAAATAGAGCATATATTAACAGTGGTATCCAGTGGGAGAGCCTGCTTCCAACAGCATTAATAAATTACAATGGTCACGGCCACCTGACAACTCTCAAGCTTCCAGAGACAAAGTTAAAAACAGAGGAAGGGTAGAATTTCCTGCATCATAAAGCTCCGATTTCACATTTCTGCAAAAAAGTTCCTTGCCATGGTGTACTTCACATACATTGCAAGTGGTAAAGTATATTTGAAACACTTACTTCAATGTCTGAGCTGTGGAATGATTACTAAATTCAATCAAGGTCTTTTGGAGTGCTAATGAAAAAGTGCAACAAGTTAGAAATAATTTGCTTGAAAATGAGCCTGAGAAGATGAGGGCGAGGTTCCCAAAAACTTCCTCTTTAATACCCGCCCATGTGATTAACTAACCAACAGCACATGAGCATCAACCCTGTTTGCGGTCTGTAGTTGCACATCCTCACCTCAACCTCTCAGAGGTGATGGTGATAAACCAAGGGAAGGAGGTGGCTACCGTGTGCACTCAAATCTACATAAGAAGCTGCCAATATGGTGAGGTGGCTTCCTGAGTGTTTTTGTAGCAATTTACCTCAGTTAACTGGTCTGACCACAGTATAACTGTCACTGAACGAACATAGAAGGACTATTGCTTTACATGGCAACTGAGCAAAAGGCATGCTCCAGTTTTTCTTTGTCCATTCCTGTCATGGTGGACATTTGCCCATTGCATAAGAGGCAGCAGGCATCATTTCGCAGAAGCTGATGCTGGAAATGAGCTTCCAGTGTGTCATGGGAGCTGTTCAGAGGATCAGGGAATTGTGCAAATTAACTGACCCTGGCCTAAGTATGGAATTGGTGCTGCCAGTGTTGCGATGAAAGAGTTGGTGTGCTTCCATGTACAGCTATGTGTTTCCGTTATGTGCAACTAAGGCCGGAATTTTATGGGTCCCAAGGGGAAGGGGAATGTGGAACTGAAAGCGGTGATTGGATTTGGTATTTGTTTATTGTCGCGTGTATCAAGGTACAGTGAAAAGTATTTTTCTGCGAGCAGCTCAAACAGATCATTTAGTACATGAAAATAAAAGAAAATATATAATAGGGCAACACAAGGTACACAATGTAAATACATAGACACTGGTATCGGGTGAAGCATACAGGAGTGTTGTAATTAGAAGGTGATGGCCCTCTAGCTCCGACTCCCATTTCTGGAGCCTTCTCACATTCGTCAACAGTGTTTATTCAATTTTCTTGATATTTTATTGATTCTGAGGTATTTGATAGTTGCTCTTGGTAGATGTCGTGCTTTTAGAAAGTGC
The DNA here is from genome assembly GCF_047496885.1 of Scyliorhinus torazame. Taxonomy (NCBI): domain Eukaryota; kingdom Metazoa; phylum Chordata; class Chondrichthyes; order Carcharhiniformes; family Scyliorhinidae; genus Scyliorhinus; species Scyliorhinus torazame. Next base: position 262,629,309 of record NC_092710.1, read on the forward strand.
TGTCAAAGGAGCCACAGTGAGTACCAAGGTTGTACTCACTGCTGCTGTCATAATATACACCAGTATATCATGGTGCAGACACACACACTGATGGACACACAGCAAGACCAATCAACACACACAACACCTCAGCCAATCACCAGTTAGAGCACACTCACTAAAAAGACAGAGGGCATCAGTTTTCCCGCTCATTCGGGGTGCAGCCTCTCAGAAGGACAGAGCTTACAGCACAGATCTTCACCATGTGCTGAGTACATAGACTGGTTCGGATAGGCATAGGTCTTTAGTTTAATCAAACATCGTGTTAACCCACAGTGAAAGTATGTTCAACAGTTTCTAGCTTAATAAAATAGTGTTGTTTTATTTTAAGTGTTGGTAGCCTGTATGTGTTGGGTAGAGACTTTGTCCTGGTCGAGGACTACTTTTCGAATTACCTGGAGGTGATACTGTTACATGACCTCACCTCGTCTGCAGTCATTCGTGCCTGTAAAGAACCCTTTGCTCGACACGGCATCCCGCTCACGGTTATGTCGGACAATGGCCCCTGCTTCGCCAGCCAAGAATGGTCGAACTTTGCCAGGCGGTACAATTTTGCCCATGTGATGTCCAGTCCCCTGTACCCCCAATCCAACGGCAAAGCAGAAAAGGGAGTACATATCGTCAAACGACCCCTATGCAAGGCTGCCGATGATGGGTCTGATTTCTACCTTGCCTTGCTGGCCAAATGCTCCGCCCCACTGTCCAATGGCCTGTCGCCAGCCCAATTACTCATGAGTCGCACCCTGAGGACGACGGTGCCGTCCATCCATGTCCCACGTTCCGGTCCTTCACCAGATGCAGCTGTCTCGTGCACAGCACAAGGCGGCTCCTGACTCCTGTGCAGCTGATCTCCCTGCTCTGGCTCCAGATGACAACGTCCGCATCCATCTTCCGGATGGTGGCTGGTCTGCAACCGCTGTTGTCCTTCGGCAGGTGGCCCCCCGCTCGTTCCTGGTTCGTCTACCGGATGGCTCTATTCTGCGCCGCAATCGACGCGCCCTTCGTCTCGTTCGACACTCGCCACGTGATCCTCCAGTGTCGCCTCGCTCTCCTGCTGACCCTGCCACGGACTATGCAGAGCTCCCTTTCACTCTGCATCCCCCTGACTATGACGCAGTCCAGCCCGCTCCTGAACCGGCGGCTCTCGACCTACCCTTGAGGCGGTCAACCAGAATTCGTCGCCCACCTCAGAGACTAAATTTATGAACTTTTCGAATTTATGGTCTCTCTGAATTGTTTTGTTGCTTTGTTTGATCGTTTCCATGGTTTGTATATAGTGTTGATCGCGTTACTCTTGTTGCAGACTGCTTCTCTGCACCAGGCACCTTCCCATGTAAATAGCTTAGTTCTCATGTACATAGTCCTGTAAATATGTCGTCGCACCCCTTCGGAACATTATCACCACACATTATTTATTGCCACACACATACATTTTTTTATAAAAGGGGGATGTTATAATATACACCAGTATATCATGGCGCAGATACACACACACTGATGGACACACAGCAAGACCAATCAACACACACAACATCGCAGCCAATCACCAGTTAGAGCACACTCACTATATCGACAGAAAGCATCAGTTTTCCCGCTCATTCGGGATGCAGCCTCTCAGAAGGACAGAGGCTGCATCCACAGCTTACAGCACAAATCTTCACCATGTGCTGAGTACATAGACTGGTTAGGATAGGCATAGGTCTTTAGTTTAATCTAACATCGTGTTAACCCACAGTGAAAGTATGTTCAACAGTTTCTAGCTTAATAAAATAGTGTTGTTTTATTTTAAGTGTTGGTAGCCTGTATGTGTTCCACGGATCCAAAGCACCCAACACATCAGCTACTACTATGTGTCGGTAGTGGAGGGAGTGAATGTTTGTGCATGGGGTGCCAATCAAGCTTCCATGTTAGAATGAGCTTTTCAGCCACTTTAAAGCTGCCATGACAACTCACTTGGTGATGCCATGGTTGAAAGGACTGTATTATGTGAAGTTGTTTAAGGATATGTGCTAATGGAGGCCTAATCACATTCCACAGCAGCCACATGGTCCTAAGGATACTATGCCTTCCAAGGATGGCCCCTTCGTTAGGGTAAAAGATGATAAATGCTGCTTTTGTGTTCATTGTGAGCTTTCCGACTTTTCCCGAGATGTTCATACTGAGAAGTGTAGAGTTCCCTGCAGAGAAGGTCGCTTGTGAAAATTTGTCATCACCTTACTCCTCCTGGAATCTCGTAGCTATGAGGCTGTCCCAGGCACACCTGTCACATCAGCCTATGCAATGTCACCATCATGTGCTTGTTTGAATCCTCACCCTCTTCACAATCACACTCTTTAATGTCCTCCTTGAGGAGACGTCAAGTAGCTCAATGTCGACCCCTGGCAACACATCCCTCCTTTACATGGCAAGGTTGTGCAGGGCGCAGCAAACAATAATGATGTGGGACATCCTCCCCTGTGAGTATCGGGGAGCCCCACCTGACAGGTCCAAACATTGGAAACACATCTTCCCGAGGCAAATAGTTTGCTTTATTAAGGACCTTTTGACCGAATGTGCTGCATTGTAGCTCTCCTCAGATATTCCCTGTGGCTGACAAATGGCCATCATTAGCCATGTCTTCTGGGGATACCCTTTGTCACTGAGGAGCCAACCCTCTAAATGCTGACCTCCTTTAAAGATCTGTGGCACCAGCAAGTCTCTCAAGGTGTGAGGGTTATGAGAGCTCCTTAGGAACCTTGCATAAACATGCAGAATCTGCTTTCTGTGATCACAAATTAGCTGAACGTTCACAGGGTGAAATCTTTTTCTGTTGGTGAATCTCACAGTCTGCTGCCAGGGAGCTCTCAAAGCCATATGCGGGCACCCTGCATTTGCGGACGGCCTGAGATCGCAGAGAATCTCCCAACTCTGGCAGTCTGCCCTGTATTATCTATGTGGAGCTACACATAGTGGTGAGCTTTATAGAAAAGGATACCTGTCACCTCCCTTATATATTTGTGTGTTGCTGATTGAGATTCTATAAAGGTCACCAGAGAGCCCTGGAAGAATCTGCTGGCAACAAAACTCAGTTATCTTCAAAGCAACTGACATGGGATGCCTTCCAAGAGCTTGCAGCATTGGAGCTTCCACAACCTTAGACAAGCGAAGGCGCCTGCGACACTGTCTTTCGCTCATCTCCATGTGTCTTCTGTAGACCCTTGTTTGCAGCAAACATCTTCATGGTTTTTTGCCCATCCTCACAAGACCTTCTGGGATTTAGTCCAGCCATCTTTCCTCAGTCTAATCATAATCAACAGCAAGGCAGCTTTGCCTGCAGCCTATTTTCTGCACTACTTGTATCTGTGAATTAATACAATTGAGCAATCTATGTTCATTGCCCTCGAATTATCTTCCTCCATCTCCAAGCCAGTTCCAAGCCCAAGACCTTCCCTCAGTTTGTAGAAGGAATCTCCAGGCCACCGTTGCAGGCGAGTAACCTCCTGGCGGTCCGCAAGTGGCTGGAGATTTACCAATGGCCGAGCGTCCCACTCAGATGTGACTGCGCATTCACAACTTGATTCAGCTCGAGAGACCTCAGTCAGGCTATTGTCAGCTTTCCTCCAGTAGCCTGGACAATAATTGTCAACACACAATACCTGTAGCTTTATCATGACTGTAAACATGATATCTTCAAGCCATGACCAATGCACGTGGAAAATTGAGGCTTGTACTGCCCAGTTAGCTTCTGTGGAGCAGCCATGGCCCTTGATTGTTAATCCTATTTCCATTTTCACATGATTCTGTGAAGATCAGGAGGCCATTAAGACCAACTGCACTGCAGCATCAATGGATTCTCGCCTGAATGTGCACCATTAGTAAAAGACAAAGCTCGTTCATAGTGCATTAGTCTCTTGAGCGCAGCACGCAGCTGAGCCATGTTCACCATTGTTTGAGCAGGACAATTAATAGGTGCTGGAAAATGGGATTAGAATAGATAGGTGTTTGATGGCCGGCACAGACATGATAAGCTGAAGTGCCTCTTTCTGTATGTAAAGTTCTATGACTTTATGAGGGAACTCCTTTAATCAGCCCAGAATTATTGTGAGACTACCTCCCATATCGATTGTTTTCAAGCCTGTTTTTCCACTGCGTCATTCATTGGCGATTGCGAATATGATCCTGTTAACATCTGTTAATATTTGGAGCCAGCTTCCAACCTCCCCCTATCACCCAACAAGTTCCTCCCATCCTCTTTCATAGTCAGTGCACCTCCTAATTCCACTTCCTCCTGTCACTAGTCAGCCTTCGCAGTTATCCTCAACCTATTCCTGTTCTCCCCATGCCATTTGTTAACCTGACCCCTCCCATCCCAGTGCCCCCCCCCCCCCCCCACCCTCCCCATCCGGGTCCCCCACCACCACCACCCACCCCATCCAGGTACCCCCCCCCCCCCAAACCACCACCACCACCCTCCCCATCCCGATCCCCCCCCCCAAACCACCACCACCACCACCCTCCCCATCCCGATCCCCCCCCCCCCCAAACCACCACCACCACCACCCTCCCCATCCCGATCCCCCCCCCCCAAACCACCACCACCACCACCCTCCCCATCCCGATCCCACCCCCCCCCAACCACCACCACCCTCCTCCCCATCCCGGTCCGCCCCCCTAACCATCCCCCCCCCCCCCCAAACCACCACCACTACCCTCCCTATCCCGATCCCCCCCCCCCCCAACCACCACCACCACCCTCCTCCCCATCCCGGTCCGCCCCCCTAACCACCACCACCCTCCCCATCCCGGTCCTGTGCCAATGTGATTTGGACATGGAGCAGTAGGTAACCTGACCCACCTCTAACCCACCATCAGCAGGTGAAATTAGGATCCCACTGCAACATGGCGAGAAACCGATAATCACCACTTAAGTCCGATTTCCGTACAATTAAGCGGAGTCACCCCATATCTAACCACCTCCTGTGATCCAGCTGCCTTCCCAGCAAATGGTCACACTGGCGCTGATTAGCACTCATTTTGAAAAACGTGAAGCTGGCGGATGGGCTGCTGCGGGGTCATGAGGTGAATAGTCATCTTCACTCACAGGCAGAGAGCTGGGGAATTGGGCTTGCTGCCCCTGTGCCCGGAGAGGATGGGGGGACAACAGAGGGTAAGGGGTTCCAGCGTCGGTTGGGGTGAGCCGCATGGGGGAGTTGGGAGTATCGGAGCTGTGCGGGGGTCTCTGCTGGGGTGGCAACCGCGCACGGATCCGCCACGCCAACCTCTGGATCGTGTGTACCCATTCCTGGGGCAAGCCTAGCCCCTGCCTGTCAGCCCAACCGACAACCCATGACTCTGACTGACCGTGCGGCCTCTGGCCATGCGGCTGAAGGTTATTGCTGATAGGGAATTTGCAATCATGGCTAAATGAGTACCTCACACATCCCAGGTGGATTCAGGTGGGAAGGCATGCCATGTAGCATGTAGGAATCATTACCTAGCATCCCAATCAGACCGTGATGCCTGGACACTGCGGGAGGCAACACCACACATGCAGCAGCCAACATCCAAACACCCAGGGGATGGGCCCCAGCCCCGGGGACATGTTCACGGCCGGAGGATGGGTGAGTGCAATGGGAAGGAGATCAGTGCCTGGTCCAGGTAACGTTATGTGCAGGTGTCTGATGTAGAGGGCCGGAAAGCATATGCTGCAGACAGCGCAGCACCTATGCCATGTCCTTGCAGACAGCAACACGTGGTAGAGGAGGGCACCCTTCAAGGTCACCGCAGCTCTGAACTTTTACGCCTCAGGATCATTCCAGAGCTTGAGCTGGGAACCTGTGTGGCATCTCACAGCCTCCAGGTGTATCCGACAGGTCACAGATGCCCTGTTTGCACAGGCAGAAAATTATATAAACTCTGAAATGGACCAAGCCCAACAAGGTGCTGGGCATCAGGATTCTCTGCCATCATCAGGATGCCCCAGATCTAGGGGCTGATTGACTGCACGCATGTCGCCTTGCACACAGTGGGCCATTTGGGAGCACCCTATGTCAACAGAATGTTCACTCCCTGAACATCGTGTGCGGCCACCACCTGAAGATCATGTACATGTGTGTACGCTTCCCAAGGAGTGTGCACGACAGCTACATCCTGGGCAGTCAGACATTCCCAACCTCTTGAGGACCAGTCCAGGATGGCCAGTTGGCTCTTGCTGAGGACCAGGCCAACGATGCCAGTATGGAGGCCGGTGACCGATGTGGAGACATGGTACAACCAGGCCCATGTGACCATCCGCTCTGTCATTGTGCGGTGCATCGATCTGCTCAAAATGGGGTTCTGATGCCACGAACACTCCAGTGGTGCTCTGCAGTACGCCCCCCAGATTGTCTGCTGTGTCCTCCACAACCTGCACGGTAGTGGGGCGACTTGCTGGAGGCGGAGGGGGAGGAACATGTGGCCACATACGAGGAGGAGGATGAGGAAGACAAGGAGGCCCCGGCGGGGACCGGAGGACCAGCCAGAGGGCAGGGGGCAGGTAGGCCCTTATCGTCACCCACTTCATGCAGGACGTGGCCTAGTTTGTGATTGGTACTGTTCCTCCCCTCCCTCTCCCTGCCCCCATTTCCCACCCTTCCAGGGTCCGTGTTACATCAATCCAGGGTGCTGGATGGGAGGTCGGGGGGGAGGGAGGGGTGGGGTGGGCAAAGATTTGGAGGTCGATATTGCTGAAGAAAGTACCAGAGGTGTCATATTGGTTGTGGTGAATGTTTTTTAATGTATCACACATACGTGTCCACCACTGCCCCAATTTCCCCACAATCCCCTCACCCTCCTCCCAGTCCCTCCCCACACCACGCACACTCCCCCCATTACTCCCTATCTACACCCCAACTCCCCCCCCTCCCCCAGTGCCCTCTCTGTGACATTTGATGGTGGCACATGAACAGCCGTGCCACCCTGTTCCGGGTGCTGACTGTGAGACGTGGCATTGTCAGCAGAGTGGAACCCAGGGGAGCTGGTGGCTCCATAGGACAGGTCTGGGTTGGCAACCAGCACCCCCTCCTTTCGGTCGGTGCCCATTGTGCCCTGGAGTTCACCTCAGGACAGAGTGGCAGCTGGACTGAACCCAGGCTGCCCCTGGGTCAACTGGCTCTGTCAGCCCTCGCGGCTCACCAATGACTGCAGCACAGTGTCGATGCCCTTTGCGATCTCCTCAGTGAGTGGGACGAGCTCTCCAGTGCCTCGGCAATGCCCACCTGCGACTGAGACAAGCTCTGTAGCGCCTCGGCTATTCCTATCTGAGACTGGGACATGAAATGAAATGAAAATCGCTTATTGTCACAAGTAGGCTTCAAATGAAGTTACTGTGAAAAGCCCCTAGCTGCCACATTCCGGCGCCTGTTCGGGGAGGCTGGTACCGCAGCGCCTTATCAAGGTCAGCCTGGTACTGGGTCATGTCCCCCCGTGAGTCAGACAATCTACCGAGGTCCTCAGCCATGGCCATCACATGACTGAAGCACGCCTTGGACACCTCCACTCATGCTGATGACTGCTAGGTTGCCACCCTAGCAGTGTTGGCCACAGTGCCATGTGTTGCCGGAGCAATCTCCTACGCCTGTAGCCTCTGGGAATCCGCAAATCGGCTATGGATCTGCTGGAGTACTGCTGACATTCCCCATGAATATCACGGTGCACCCTAACACCTGCATCAGCTCCAGGTAAACCTGGTGGGGGTGGAGAATGTTTCAGGGAGGTGGGTTGGTGAAGGGGCGGTGTGGGCGGCATAGGTGGCCCAGGGCACGGCACGTTGCTGGGTGTGGGTGTGCCAGGAGCATTCCCGTGGGGTGGGGGAGTTCCAATGCTAACTCAGCACAGTGTAGGGCGTTGACTTTCTTGTGGCACTGGATGCCGTTCCTCCTGGTAACGCTGCCCGAGCTGAGCTCCCAGGCGGCACTGTGGTTATCCTCCGGAACCCTCGGGGGAACAGGACATCCGTCCTGGCCTCGAACGCCTCAAGGAGTCTCCCCAGGTCTGCATCCCCGAATCGTGGGGCCGGTCGTCTCAGCGTTGTGGTGTTGGGTGCTCTGAGGTACAGACGAACCAACACGGTTGCGATTGGTACAACGCAGTTTTATTCCAACTAGTTATTTACACATCTGACTTAGTACTCAGCACGTGGTGACCGTGTGAGTGTCTTGTTAATGAGGTCCTTGTCCTGTCTCCAGATGGACTGACTAGGAGGTGTCGTGTTTCTTGTCTTATACTGTGTCTGCTCTTGTCTGTGATTGGCTGTCGTGTTATGTGTGCTAATTGGTCTGTTGGTCTGTCTATCATGATGTGTGTGTTGTGATGTGTGTTTGAATATCATGACAAGCGTCAATGGTCCTGTGCTGTGCGGGGTTGGCAGTGCAAGGACAGTTTAAGTGCTGTAGCTCTACCTTGTTAGCGGGGGTGGGGGATGAACTCGGTCCCAGTGAATCCACTGGCGAGCCTTGATTTGCGGTGTGAGCCCGTGGGGCCTCCTTCAATGGACCAATTAACATTGGATTGCGGTGGTGGCATCGCAGAGCGGAGCGCCGGGAAGCTGGAGGCAGATCCGGTCGCTACCACACTTAGAACTTTTTCCAATGAATGGCGCCCTATAATTCAAAGCTATTTAATATTAAGCACGGCGGATGTCCTGAATTTATAAAACGCTGCTGTACAAATGTGGTATTTCTTCCTTTGCTCTTGAATGTGGAGCAGTGTCAATTCCTGTCCTGCGGCATGAGTTTTGCACTCTGCGACCACTGACTCGCTCTCAATGCACTCTCCCTGCACCAGATGGTGGAGAGCACAAGAGCTGAGAGACAGAGTGAAACCTGCTGTATCGAATCTCAAAGTTCAGCTCGGAAATGGCAATCTGTAAAGTCCTGGACCCCAGGAAACAGATGGCTGGGACATGGGAGGTGCTATTTGGGATGCTCAGGTATCTTCTATTATCTTCTTAAATGTGTTTATTTACAGACAGAGGATGTGCACAACCACAGGGAGAAAGAAGCAAGGCTGGCAGGGGACCACCATCTGTTATCAGCTCAACTAATATTGGGAGGTGGCTCTTGTCCTTTTCAGGCAAGAATTTATGGAAGGGATTAAAGAGGGCACGTTTGGTACTGTGGCACTACCAGCATGGCTCTGTGCTGCTGGCAGATATTTGCAGAATTTACCCTTCATTTCAAGAAGCAGTTCACGATATTTCAGCCCAGGTTTTTGAAGTAATAAGGACAGTGAAATCCTCGGCGCTCACTGTCGTTCCTCCACTGAAACTGACTGCAACTTCAGGAGTCTGCACAGGCGCGGAATAACCTGGAAACCCAGGCGTTGCTGGGAGTGATTTTACACTCTTCCAGAAGGGCAGCTTTTTGAGGTCCACTCAGATTGCAATTCCGAAGTAAATCATTCAGTAAATTCATTGGAATGCTATTTGGAATGCAAGTGTCCCATATGCCTTTTTCACCACCCTATTAACCTGCCCTTCTGCCTTCAGAGATCTATGGACAAACACTCCAAGGTCCCTTTGTTCCTTGGAACTTCCCAGTGTCAGGCCATTCATTGAATACTACCAAGTCAAATTACTCCTTCCAAAGTGTATCATCTCACACTTTTCAGGGTTAAATTCCATCTGTCACTTTTCTGCTCATTTGACCATCCCGTCTTTATCTTCCTGTAACCCAAGACACTCAACCTCACTGTTTGCGGTAAACCACTGTGTTCCTATAGGTTCACCTGTGGCCCCTGCATGCTAGCTCCGCCCATGAGCCGGGTTATAAATATGCGTGGCCTTCAGCTCTCAGCCATTTCGACAGCTGCTGTGGGAGGCCACACATCAGATACTAATAAAGCCTCAGTTTGAATTCAACTTCGTCTCCAGCCAAATTGATCGTGCCTCAATTTATTAGTATCTGATTCAGAAGATGGACCTCCGGATTAAACCAGATCGACTGCAGCTGGATCCACACACAAGGGACGCCAGAAAGGACTTTCAGCACTAGCTGGCTTGTTTTGAAGCGTATATCAACGCGGCGCCGACCCCTGTTCCAGAGGCTCAGAAGATTCAAATCATGTTCTCCAGACTCAGCTCTAAAATCTTCCCGCTGATCCAGGATGCGCCCAATTACACCGATGACATGACTCGACTCAAGGAGAATTATGAGCAGAAGACGAACACGCTCTTCGCCAGACACGCGCTCGCAACGTGTACTCAACTACCTGGTGAGTCAATCGAGGACTTCTGGAGGGCCCTGATCTCACTAGTTCGGGACTGTGACTGCCAGGACGTTACAGCTAATGAGCACTCAGATCTCCTTATGCGGGACGCTTTTGTAACTGGGATTGGGTCTGATATCAGGCAGCGGCTCCTAGAAGGGGTCACGCGCGACCTCGCAGAGACTAAAACACGAGCGCTTTCCATGACGGTCACCCTGCCCAATGTACAATCCTACGCCCCCAACCATGCAGTCCACTCCTCCTACGCTTCATGGGCCCCACAGGCAGCCGCCCCAGCGGGGGCGCTACCCACCCAATACGCCTGCGCTACGCGCCAGCCAGTGATCTCCGAGGGGCCACGATGCTATTTTTGCGGCCAACAAAGACACCCCCGCCAACGCTGCCCGGCCCGCGCTGCCCTTTGTAAGGCCTGCGGGAAGAAGGGCCACTACGCAGCGGTGTGCCAGGCCCGCTCAACGGCAGCGGTCGCCCCAACCCCCGCCCCGGTCACGGACAATGGGCGCCGCTATCCTCCCCTCCTCCCCAGGCCTTGTGCGAGCAAAGGGCGCCGCCATCTTCTCCCCCGCACAACACGTGCGTTTCATGGGCACCGCCATCTTGCTCCACCCCTGCAACGTGCGTTCCATGGGCGCCGCCATTTTGTGACCTCCAGGACCTCCGGGTGCCGCCATCTTGTCCACCTCGCAGCACATGGAGACCAACGGCGTTTCAGGACACCGACGCAGCGGCCGCCTCACTACCCGACGATCAACCACGACTCGCATCCATGGTAATCGACCAGTCCAGACCATACACTCTGACCAACGTATCCACCAGCGTGAAAGTCAACGGCCACGTGACCTCCTGCCTACTGGACTCCAGGAGCACCGAGAGCTTTGTACATCCAAATACGGTAAGGCGCTGCTCCCTTAAGATACGCCATACTAATCAAAGTATCTCCCTGACCTCCGGATCCCATCGCGTAGCGATCCGGGGGTACTGCACGGTCACGCTCACAGTCCAAGGCGTAGAGTTCTACAGTTTTCGCCTCTCCGTCCTCCCTAACCTCTGCGCTGCACTTATCCTTGGCCTGGATTTTCAGTGTAACCTCCAGAGCCTGACCCTTAAATTCGGCAGACCCTTACCACCCCTCACTGTGTGCGACCTCGCGACCCTAAAGGTCCCTCTTTGCCAATCTAACTCCAGATTGCAAACCCGTCGCCACCAGGAGCAGACGGTACAGCACCCAGGATAAGGCCTTCATCAGGTCTGAGGTTCAGCGGTTGCTTCAGGAGGGAGTCATCGAGGCCAGCAACAGCCCCTGAAGAGTTCAAGTGGTAGCGGTTAAGTCAGGGGAGAGAAATCGAACGGTCGTGGACTACAGCCAGACCGTCAACAGGTACACTCAGCTCGGACTTCCGGTGACGGCGGGCGGGAGGCGGCCTCACAATGGAGGGCTCCCGTTCGGGAACGGCATTTTCGGGGCTTTATGCCCGGTCCCAGGGCCCACGGAGGCGGCAAAAGCAGGAAGAAACAGTGAAGGCACAGTGAAGAAAAATGTCGAGGGTGAGCAAAAAATCGTCCGTAAAGAAAACAGCTGAAGGTCCGTCGGGAGTGGAAAGGTCACCGCGGGGTCACCAAGAAAAATGGAGGCTGGAGCACCAGGTGACGCCGCATTGCTTACGGCTGAAGAAATCACTAAGGTGATGGCTGCGGAATTCGAAAGGCAGTTTACAAGATACATGGAGACAATGAGGAAGGAGATGAGAGAGGTTTCGAGTGTGCTGGTGGAGGAGGCGGTTTCCCCGGTGAGGACGGAGGTGGCGAGCGCAGTGGCGGAGGTGCGAGAGCAAGGGGAGGCGCTGAAGGAAGTGGAGGAGACGTTATTGCAGCACTGTGATCAACTTACCTCGATGGGGAAGGAGATGCGGAAGGTGATGGACATTAAATTTTTAAAAATAATATATGTTTTTATTAAGAATTTTTCAACAATATTTTCCACCTTACAAACAATGCCCCCCCCCGCTTCTCCCTCCACCGATGGCATCATTATCACATTTAGGAGCCTTCGCACATTAGTATTTAACTACCTACCCTTTACGAATCCCTTCTGGTCCTCGTGAATCACCCCCAAGACACAGTCCTCAATCCTCGTGGCCAACATTTTTGCCAGCAACTTAGCATCTACGTTAAGGAGCGAGATCGGTCTATACGACCCACATTGCAGTGGGTCCTTATCCCGCTTCAAGATCAAAGAGATCGTCGCTTCCGTCATTGTCGGGGGCAGGGTCACCCCCTCCCTTGATTCATTGAAGGTCCTTACCAGCAACGGGGCTAACAGGTCTACAAACTTCCAATAGAACTCTACCGGGAACCCATCCGGCCCCGGAGCCTTCCCTGCCTGCATGCTCCCCAGTCCTTTAACCAGCTCCTCCACCTCAATTGGCGCCCCCAAACCAGCCACCTCCTGCTCCTCCACCCTTGGGAACCTCAATTGGTCCAAGAACCGCCGCATCCCCTCTTTTCCCCCTGGGGCTGGGACCTATACAGTTCCTCGTAAAAGACCTTAAAAGCCTCATTCACTTTCCCCGCACTTCGCACTTCCCCTGCCATCTTTGACTCCGCCTATTTCCCTCGCTGCCATCCTCTTACGGAGCTGATGTGCCAGCATCCGGCTCGCCTTCTCCCCATATTCGTATATCGCCCCCTGTGCCTGTGGTAGTATGTATTAGGGGTCATGTGGGACTGGAAGCCCTAATGTCATTGGCTGACAGATCCCGGGTCCTGGTTGGCCGTTGACCTCTAGCTCCGCCCTGAAGGCGGAGTATAAGAAGCTGGAGTCCTCCCCCGCAGGCCAGTCTACTACCGAGCTGCGGGGGAACAGACACGCTTAATAAAGCCTCATCGACTTCACTCTATTCGTCTCTCGGAGTCTTTGTGCGCTACAATTTATTAAGCGTGCCTAAAAAGGACTATGGAGCTCAGGCTCATCCCGGAATGCCTGAGGATCAGCCCCCATGCAGTGAACGCGGCAGCAGCTTTCAAGCATTGGCAGACTTGTTTCGTGGCCTACCTCAGAACGGCCACCGGCCGGGTCACAGAAGACCAAAATCTACAGGTCCTGCACTCGAGGTTAAGCACGGAGATTTTCTCTTTCATCGAAGACGCAGAGGATTTCCAGACGGCGTTCGCAGCACTGAAAAGTCTCTATGTCCGCCCAGTAAACCAGATCTACGCTCGCTATCAACTCGCAACGAGACGGCAAAGTCCCGGAGAATCGATAGATGAATTCTACGCTGCGCTACTAATTTTGGGACGAGCCTGCAGCTGCCCTTCGGTGAACGCAAATGAACACACGGACATGTTAATGTGCGATGCTTTTGTGGTAGGTATGAACTCCTCCCAAATTCGCCAAAGACTTCTAGAGAAAGAGTCGCTAGGACTCTCAGAGGCACGGGCCCTAGCAGCCTCCCTAGACGTGGCCGCGCGTAATACCCGCGCCTACGGCCCCGACCGCGCGGCAGCCCATTGGGCTCCGTACGTACCAGTCGCGACAAACCCCCCCCCCGGACACCCCACAGGCTTGCGCGGTCCAAACGCCAAGTCGCACCGGGGGCGCCCGCTGCTATTTCTGCGTCCAGGCGAAACACCCCCGGCAGCGCTGCCCGGCCCGCGCAGCAATCTGCAAGAGCTGCGGGAAAAAGGGCCATTTCGCGGTTGTGTGCCGGTCCCGCGAGGTCGCCGCTGCCCCGGGAGAACAGGGAGCCCTGCACGCCGCTTACGCTCCCCAACCCCCCCAGCGCCCCATGTACGACCCGCAGGCGCAGCCGCTCTGGGTCCCGACCACCGCGGTCCCGGGAGAACAGGGAGCCCTGCATGCCGCTTACGCTCCCCAACCCCCCCCCGCGCCCCATGTATGACCCGCCGGCGCTACCACTTTGGGTCCCGACCACCGCTCTCCCCGGAGAAGAGGGAGTTCTGCGCGGCTCTAACGCCCCCCAAACCCCCCCCCCGCGCCCCACGTATGACCCGCCGGCGCTACCAATTTGGGTCCCGACCACCGCTGTCCCCAGAGATGAGGGAGCCCCGCGCGTTCCTAACGCTCCCCAACCCCCCCAGCGCCCCATGTGCGACCCGCAGACGCCGCCATTTTGGGTCCCGGCCACCACGAGGGGTGGAAGGGCGGCGCCATCTTGGACCACCCCAGACCTGTACGACGCATGGGGGCGGCCATTTTGTCCACCCCCGCCGCCATCTTGTGACCTCCCAGCCATGTGCGATGTATGGGGGCAGCCATTTTGTTCATCCCCGACGCCATCTTGGGCGGCAACAACGGACCCCAGTGTCGACAGCTCCACGGGGTTCGAGGAAGACGCTCCACTACTACAACCACGTCTCGCTTCAATAACGTTCGACCAAGCTCGGCCCCAGACACTCCAGACGACGACGACAACGGTGCTAATAAACGGGCACGAGACACCATGCCTAGTCGACTCCGGGAGCACGGAGAGCTTTATCCACCCCGACACGGTAAGACGCTGTTCCTTGACCACCTATCCCAGCGCACAAAAGCTTTCCCTAGCTGCAGGATCCCACTCCGTACAGATCAAAGGTTTCTGCATAGTTACCCTAACGGTGCAGGGGAGGGAGTTCAAAAACTACAAGCTACACGTCCTTCCGCAACTCTGCGCCCCCACATTACTGGGATTAGACTTCCAGTGCAATCTACAGAGCCTTACCTTCAAATTCGGCGGCCCAATACCCCCACTCACTATCTGCGGCCTCGCAACCCTCAAGGTGCAACCCCCGTCCTTGTTTGCGAACCTCACCCCGGATTGCAAACCCGTCGCCACTAGGAGCAGACGGTACAGCGCCCAGGACCGGACCTTCATTCGGTCCGAAGTCCAGCGGCTACTAAAGGAAGGCATAATCCAGGCCAGCAATAGTCCCTGGAGAGCACAGGTGGTAGTAGTGAAGACAGGGGAGAAGCAAAGGATGGTCATAGACTATAGCCAGACCATCAACAGGTACACACAACTAGACGCGTACCCTCTCCCTCGCATATCCGACATGGTCAATCGGATTGCCCAATATAAAGTCTTCTCCACCGTGGACCTCAGGTCCGCCTACCATCAGCTCCCCATCCGCCCAAGTGACCGCAAGTACACAGCCTTCGAGGCAGACGGGCGATTATACCATTTCCTAAGGGTCCCATTTGGCGTCACAAACGGGGTCTCGGTCTTCCAACGAGAGATGGACCGAATGGTTGATCAACACGGGTTGCGGGCCACGTTCCCGTGTCTCGACAATGTAACCATCTGCGGCCACGGCCAGCAGGACCACGACGCCAACCTCCAAAAATTCCTCCAGACCGCTAAAGCCTTGAACCTCACGTACAACGAGGACAAGTGCGTTTTTAGCACCAACCGGCTAGCCATCCTGGGCTACGTAGTGCGCAATGGGATAATAGGCCCCGATCCCGAACGTATGCGCGCTCTCATGGAATTTCCCCTCCCGCACTGCTCAAAAGCCCTGAAACGCTGCCTGGGGTTCTTTTCATACTACGCCCAGTGGGTCCCCCAGTATGCAGACAAGGCCCGCCCCCTAATACAGACCACGACCTTCCCCCTGTCGACAGAGGCTTGCCAGGCCTTCAGCCGCATCAAAGCGGATATCGCAAAGGCCACGATGCGCGCCATCGACGAGTCCCTCCCCTTCCAGGTCGAGAGCGACGCCTCCGACGTAGCTCTAGCGGCCACCCTTAACCAAGCGGGCAGACCCGTGGCCTTTTTCTCCCGAACCCTCCACGCTTCAGACATCCACCACTCCTCAGTGGAAAAGGAAGCCCAAGCCATAGTGGAAGCTGTGCGACATTGGAGGCATTACCTGGCCGGCAGGAGATTCACTCTCCTCACCGACCAACGGTCGGTAGCCTTCATGTTCGATAATGCACTGCGGGGCAAAATCAAAAACGACAAGATCTTAAGGTGGAGGATCGAGCTCTCCACCTTCAACTACGAATTCTTGTATTGTCCCGGAAAGCTGAACGAGCCGTCCGATGCCCTATCCCGCGGCACATGTGCCAACGCACAAATTAACCGCCTCCAAACCCTCCACGAGGACCTCTGCCACCCGGGGGTCACTCGGTTTTTCCACTTTATCAAGTCCCGCAACCTCCCATACTCTTTAGAGGAGGTCCGTACAGTCACAAGGAACTGCCACATCTGCGCAGAATGCAAACCGCATTTTTTCAGGCCGGATGGTGCGCACCTGATTAAGGCTTCCCGCCCCTTTGAACGCCGTAGTCTGGATTTCAAAGGGCCCCTCCCCTCCACCGACCGCAACACATACTTCCTTAATGTGGTGGACGAGTACTCCAGTTTCCCCTTCACCATCCCCTGCCCTGACATGACCGCGGCCACAGTCATTAAAGCCCTGAACACCATCTTCACACTGTTCGGTTGCCCCGCATACATCCACAGCGACAGGGGGTCCTCTTTCATGAGTGACGAGCTGCGCCAGTTCCTGCTCAGCAAAGGCATAGCCTCAAGCAGGACGACCAGCTACAACCCCCGGGGGAATGGGCAAGTAGAGAGGGAGAACGGCACGGTCTGGAAGACCGTCCTACTGGCCCTACGGTCCTGGGACCTCCCAGTTTCACGGTGGCAGGAGGTCCTCCCGGACGCTCTCCACTCCATCCGGTCGCTATTGTGTACGAGCACTAATCAAACGCCTCATGAGCGTCTCCTTGTCTTCCCTAGGAAGTCCTCCTCTGGAACGTCGCTGCCGGCCTGGCTGGCGGCCCCAGGACCCATCTTGCTCCGAAAGCATGTGCGGGCACACAAGGCGGACCCATTGGTCGAAAGGGTTCACCTCCTCCACGCGAACCCGCAGTACGCTTACGTGGAGTACCCCGACGGCCGACAGGACACGGTCTCCCTGCGAGATCTGGCGCCCGCCGGCAACACACCCCCCCCCCCGACACCATTCACCCAACCCCCCCCCTTCCTGCCACCGCCGCACCCCGCGACCGCCCCCTTCCCAGGAGGATCGGTCCCCCTCCCCCCAGGCCCGACCAAGAATAAAGCCCAAGCTGAAACCGTAAGGCTCCCGGAGACGACAACACCGGAACAAACACCACCACCACCACCGGGGCCGAGGCGATCGACACGGACGACCAGACCGCCTGACCGACTCGTGGCGTCGATCTAAATCAATATATGGACTTTTCACAAGAACATTTTGCTTTTTCTCCCGATACCTTCATTAAATAGTTGAAACAGGACAAAATTGTACAGACTGTATTGCCATATGAATGTTTTTCTCCCAGGACCAGCCCTGTAAACCCTTACCACCATGCGAAGCATCACCCCGCCGGGTTCATTTTTGACAAGGGGTGAATGTGGTAGTATGTATTAGGGGTCATGTGGGACTGAAAGCCCTAATGTCATTGGCTGACAGATCCTGCGTCCTGGTTAGCCGTTGACCTCTAGCTCCGCCCTGAAGGCGGAGTATAAGAAGCCGGAGTCCTCCCCCGCAGGCCAGTCTACTACCGAGCTGCGGGGGAACAGACACGCTTAATAAAGCCTCATCGACTTCACTCTATTCGTCTCTCGGAGTCTTTGTGCGCTACCGTGCCTTCCTCCACTGTGCCTCTGCCTTCCCTGTGGTCAACAGGTCGAACTCCGTCTGGAGACTTCGTCTCTCCCTGAGTAGTCCCTCATCAGGAGCCTCTGCATAGCTCCCGTCCACCCTTAAAATCTCCCCCACCAACCTCTCCCTGCCCTCTCTCTTCACCCTATGAGCCCTGATGAAGATTAACTCTCCCCTGACCACTGCCTTCAGCGCCTCCCATACTACTCCCACCTGCACCTCCCCGTTGTCATTGGCCTCCAGATACCTTTCAATGCACCACCTCACCCTCCCACACACTTCCTCGTCTGCCAGCAGTCCCACATCCAACCGCCACAATGGGCGTTGGTCCCTCTCCTCCCCCAGCTCTAACTTCACCCAATGCGGGGCGTGATCTGAAATGGCTATGGCCGAATACTCCGTTCCCTCCACTTTCGGGATCAATGCCCTGCCCAGAACAAAAAAATCTATCCGGGAGTAGGCCTGATGTACGTGGGAGAAAAATGAAAATTCTCTGGCCAAAGGCCTGGCAAATCTCCATGGGTCTACTCCCCCCATCTGGTCCATAAACCCCCTAAGCACCTTGGCCGCAGCCGGCCTCTTCCCCGTCCTAGATCTGGAGCGATCTAATGCTGGGTTCAGCACCGTGTTGAAATCCCCACCCATTATCAAGCTCCCTACCTCCAGGTCTGGAATACGCCCCAACATCCGTTTCATGAATCCGGCATCGTCCCAGTTCGGGGCATATACATTCACCAGTACCAGCTCCGTCCCCTGCAACCTACCACTCACCATCACGTATCGGCCTCCCTTATCGGCTACTATGTTCTTGGCCTCAAACGACACCCGCTTTCCGACCAGTATTGCCACCCCTCTATTCTTCGCATCCAGCCCTGAATGGAACACCTGTCCCACCCATCCCTTCCTTAACCTGACCTGGTCTGCCACCTTCAGGTGCGTCTCCTGAAGCATGGCCACGTCTGCCTTCAGTCCCTTTAGGTGCGCGAGCATTCAGGCCCTCTTAACCGGCCCATTCCGGCCTCTCACATTCCACGTGATCAGCCGGATTGGGGGGTTACCCCACCCCACCCCCACACTGGGCCCCCCCCCGCCGACTAGTCATCTCCTATCCTAGGCCAGTCCCGTGCTCGCGCCTCCCGCGCCCTCCAGTCCCCCAGGCGGGGAACCCCCACCCCGACCACCTCTTCCATTTTCAGTTCCCCCTCGGATAGTGCAGCAACAACCCTAGAATCCCCCCCTCTCCTCCCCTTCCCTCTCCCCCACCTGCTAGATCCACATCTAGCTCTTTTGCTCCCCCCATATTACTTCCGAGAGTCAGCTGACTTCTGCTGACCCCGGCTTCCCCCGCCTTCCCGTTGATCTCCCCCATGTGGGAGTCTCTCCTCCTCCTTGCCTTCCTCCATTCCCCCCCCCCTTTTTGGCGTGGGGAAAGACCCGCGCTTTCCTGAACCAGCCCCGCCCCCTGTGGCGCAGCTCCTGTTGCGGCCATTATCCCAGTTCCCTCATCCCCGAGTCTCACCTCCCTCCAGCACCGACGCCCACATCCCCATCATCATCATCTCGTCTACAGAAAAGAAAAAAGAGGGAAATTTTAGGAATTTGAATCAGAACTCTACCCACATCCCCATCCATCATCCAACCCATGAATTATTCTTTACCCGTATTTCCAACCCCATATACAACCAACATCTCCCCCCATAACCACATCCCCTCAGTTCGAGTCCAGTTTTTCCGTCTGAATAAAGGTCCAAGCCTCTTCTGGCGTTTCAAAATAATGGTGTCGGTCCTGATAAGTGACCCACAGTCGCGCAGGCTGCAGCATGCCGAACCGGACTCTTTTTTTGTGCAGCACCGCCTTGGCCCGGTTGAAGCCGGCTCTCCTCCTTGCCACCTCCGCGCTCCAATCCTGGTAAACCCGGATCACAGCGTTCTCCCATCTACTGCTCCGCACCTTCTTGGCCCATCTCAGCACACTTTCTTTGTCCGCAAAGCGATGGAGCCTTGCCACTATCGCCCTTGGCGGCTCATCAGCCTTGGGTCTCCTCGCCAGGACCCGGTGAGCCCCTTCCAGCTCCAGGGGGCTCGGAGAGGCCTCAGCTCCCATCAGCGCTTGGAGCATTGTACTCACATACGTCCCGGCATCAGCTCCCTCCACTCCTTCGGGAAGACCAGAATCCGGAGGTTCTTCCTCCTCGACCTGTTCTCCAGGACCTCAATTCTCTCGGCCCACCTCCTGTGCACCGCCTCGTGTGCCTCCATTTTTACCGCCAGGCCCAGGATCTCGTCCTCGTTCTCATTCGTTTTATCCTTCACCTCATGAAGCTCCACCGCCTGGGCCTTCTGGGTCTCCTTCAGCCCCTCGATCACCAACAGCATTGGCGCCAGCACCTCCTTTTTAAGCTCCTCCACACAGCGCTTAAGGAACTGCTGCTGGTCCGGCCCCCATGCTGCTCGCTCTCCGCCCTCCACCATCTTGCTTTTTCCTCCTCGATATTGCCGCTGCTCCAGAGCCTCTTTTTTCGCCGCACCACCACTGATCTCGGCCATATATCGTAAGGTGGGACCTTACTGCACCTTCCCACATGGGATCAATTCAAAAATGTTCCGTTGGGGCTCCTCTGGAGAGCCCGAAAGTCCGTTGTCGCGGGAGCTGCCGAAACGTGCGGCTTAGCTCCGCATCGCCGCAACCGGAAGTGTGATGGACATTAACAAGGATCTGCGAGGAAAAATGGAAGAGCTGGAAAACAGATCCTGGCGACAGAATTTGAGGATTGTGGGGCTGCCCCAAGGAGTTGAAGGACGGAGGTTGATTGAGTATTTTGCCGCGATGCTGGTGAAACTATTGGGGGAGGGGGAGGATCCCTCCCGATATGAACTGGATCGGGGTCATCGGTCGTGGAGGCCTGTACCAATGGCGACTGAGCCACCAAGGGTAGTGTCTGTGCTTCCGTAGGTACAGTGTGAAGGAGAAGGTCCTGAGCTGGGCCAAGCAGAAGCATGTGATGCTGGACCATATGACCATAAGGCATAGGAGCGGAAGTAAGGCCATTCGGCCCATCGAGTCCACTCCACCATTCAATCATGGCTGATTTCAACTCCATTTACCCGCTCTCTCTCCATAGCCCTTAATTCCTCAAGAAATCAAGAATTTATCAACTTCTGTCTTAAAGACACTCAACGTCCCGGCCTCCACCGCCCTCTGTGGCAATGAATTCCACAGACCCACCACTCTCTGGCTGAAGAAATTTCTCCTCCTCTGTTCTAAAGTGACTCCCTTTTATTCTAAGGCTGTGCCCCCGGGTCCTAGTCTCCCCTGCTAATGGAAACAACTTCCCCACGTCCACCCTATCTAAGCCATTCATTATCTTGTAAGTTTCTATTAGATCTCCCCTCAACCTCCTAAACTCCAATGAATATAATCCCAGGATCCTCAGATGTTCATCGTATGTTAGGCCTACCATTCCTGGGATCATCCGTGTGAATTTCCGCTGGACCCGCTCCAGTGCCAGTATGTTCTCCCTGAGGTGTGGGGCCCAAAATTGCTCACAGTATTCTAAATGGGTCCATTTTTCCTGGTGACCTCGCGGTGACCTTTCCACTCCCCGACGGACCTCCAGCTGTTTCTTTTCCGGCCATTTTCTTGCTCACCCTCGACATTTTTCTTTGTTCCTTTTTTCCTCCTGTGTCTCCACTGTGCCTTCTCCCTTCTGCCGCCTCCACGGACCCTGGGACCGGGCTTAAAGCCCCGAAAATGCCGTTGCCGACCGGGAGCCCTCCATTGTGCGGCCGCCTCCCGCCCGCCGTCACCGGAAGTCTCCCTACTGCGTGTCCTTAATAAGTAAGTACCTGTCAGGCAGGGAGGAAGTGGTCGAGCAAGGGAACCGTGGTTCACCAAAGCAGTCGAAACACTTGTCAAGGGGAAGAAGGAGGCTTATGTAAAAATGAGACATGAAGGTTCAGTTAGGACGCTCGAGAGTTACAAGTTAGCTAGGAAGGACCTAAAGAGAGAGCTAAGAAGAGCCAGGAGGGGACATGAGAAGTCTTTGGCAGATAGGATCAAGGATAACCCTAAAGCTTTCTATAGATATGTCAGGAATAAAAGAATGACTAGGGTAAGAGTAGGGCCAGTCAAGGACAGTAGTGGGAAGTTGTGCGTGGAATCCGAGGAGATAGGAGAAGTGCTAAACGAATATTTTTCGTCAGTTTTCACACAGGAAAAAGACAATGTTGTCGAGGAGAATACTGAGATTCAGGCTACTAGACTAGAAGGGCTTGAGGTTCATAAGGAGGAGGTGTTAGCAATTCTGGAAAGTGTGAAAATAGATAAGTCCCCTGGGCCGGATGGGATTTATTCTAGAATTCTCTGGGAAGCTAGGGAGGAGATTGCTGAGCCTTTGGCTTTGATCTTTAAGTCATCTTTGTCTCCAGGAATAGTGCCAGAAGACTGGAGGATAGCAAATGTTGTCCCCTTGTTCAAGAAGGGAAGTAGAGACAACCCCGGTAACTATAGAACAGTGAGCCTTACTTCTGTTGTGGGCAAAATCTTGGAAAGGTTTAAAAGAGATAGGATGTATAATCATCTGGAAAGGAATAATTTGATTAGAGATAGTCAACAAGGTTTTGTGAAGGGTAGGTCGTGCCTCACAAACCTTATTGAGTTCTTTGAGGATGTGACCAAACAGGTGGATGAGGGTAAAGCAGTTGATGTGGTATATATGGATTTCAGTAAAGCATTTGATAATGTTCCCCACGGTAGGCTACTGCAGAAAATACGGAGGCATGGGATTCAGGGTGATTTAGCAGTTTGGATCAGAAATTGGCTAGCTGGAAGAAGACAAAGGGTGGTGGTTGATGGGAAATGTTCAGACTGGAGTCCAGTTACTAGTGGTGTACCAGAAGGATCTATTTTGGGGCCACTGCTGTTTGTCATTTTTATAAATGACCTGGAGGAGGGAGTAGAAGGATGGGTGAGTAAATTTGCAGATGACACTAAAGTCGGTGGAGTTGTGGACAGTGTGGAAGGATGTTACAAGTTACAGAGGGACATAGATAAGCTGCAGCGCTGGGCTGAGAGGTGGCAAATTGAGTGTAATGCAGGAAAGTGTGAGATGATTCATTTTGGAAGGAATAACAGGAAGACAGAGTACTGGGCTAATGGTAAGATTCTTGGTAGTGTGGATGAGCAGAGAGATCTCGGTGTCCATGTACATAGATCCCTGAAAGTTGCCACCCAGGTTGAGAGGGTTGTTAAGAAGGCGTACGGTGTGTTAGCTTTTATTGGTAGAGGGATTGAGTTTCGGAGCCATGAGGTCATGTTGCAGTTGTACAAAACTCTGGTGCGGCCGCATTTGGAGTATTGCGTGCAATTCTGGTCGCCGCATTATAGGAAGGATGTGGAAGCATTGGAAAGGGTGCAGAGGACATTTACCAGAATGTTGCCTGGTATGGAGGGATCTTATGAGGGAAGGCTGAGGGACTTGAGGCTGTTTTCGTTAGAGAGAAGAAGGTTAAGAGGTGACTTAATTGAGGCATACAAGATGATCAGAGGATTGGATAGGGTGGACAGTGAGAGCCTTTTTCCTCGGATGGTGATATCTAGCACGAGGAGACATAGCTTTAAATTGAGGGGAGATAGATATAGGACAGATGTCAGAGGTAGGTTCTTTACTCAGAGAGTATTAAGGGCGTGGAATGCCCTGCCTGCAACAGTAGTGGACTCGCCAACACTAAGGGCATTCAAATGGTTATTGGATAGACATATGGACAATAAGGGAATAGTGTAGATGGGCTTTAGAGTGGTTTCACAGGTCGGCGCAACATCGAGGACCGAAGGGCCTGCACTGCGCTGTAATGTTCTAAATTCTATGTCCACCGGAGATTCCTCCTCCTCCGAAAGCTCCTGGTAAATATCCGATACCTTCCCCTCTCCGACCCAGGTACTGGAGACTACTCTATCCTGTATCCCCTGTGACGGCAGCAGCGGAAAGGCCGGCACCTGCTTTCTCAGGAAGTCTCGCATCTGCAAATACCTAAACCCGTCCCCTGCTGGCAATTTAAATTTATCCTCCAGGGCTTTCAAGCTGGGAAAGCCCCATCTATAAATAGATCCCCCATCCTTCTAATTCCTGCCCTTTGCCATCTCTGGAACCCGCCATCCAGCCTACCCGGTACAAACCGATGATTATTATAAATTGAGGTCCAAACCAATGCTCCCTCCACTCTCTTATATTTCCTCCACTGCCCCCAGATTCTCAGAGCCACCACCACCACTGGACTTGTGGAGTGTCGGGCCGGCGAGAACGGAAGAGGTGTCGTTATCAGTGCTCCCGAACTGGTGTCTTTACATGACGCCGCCTCCATCTGCTCCCACACTGACCCCTCCCCCACTACCCGCCCAGTAGTAATTGCAGACGCTCGGCAGCGCCAACCCATCCTCCCCCCGACTACGCTCCAGCAACACTTTCTTCACTCGCGTGGCTTTACCCGCCCACACAAAGCTCAAAATAACCTTATTCACCTGCTTGAAAAAGACCTTTGGGATGAAGATGGGGAGGCACTGAAAGACAAACAGAAATCTGGGGAGGACCGTCATTTTCACGGTCTGTAGCCTCCCCGCCAGTGATAGCGGGAGCATGTCCCATCTCATAAAGTCCCCTTCCATTTGTTCTACTAACCGGTGTTGTGTTATGCTTCTTCACGTAGCATAAGCTGCTTCCTTGATGTATACTCTGACAAAGGAAGGTTCAGACTTGGAGATAGATTTAACACATTTATTGAACAGTTAACAATTCTCCTACTTGGGTTTGACTCTCCTGCTAATCTTACTATAGTAACTCGATCTAATTAACCAGTCTGCTCTAATCCATGCGGTGGGTGTGATGCTTCCCTGATCTGCCCCTGTCTCTCTCAGTGTCGCCTATGGAAAGAGAAAGAACATGTGTGCCCTGTCCTTTTATATGGGTAGCCCCCTTGTGGTAGTGTCACCTCTGGATGTGTCTTGACTGCCCATTGGTTGTGTCCTATCTTACTGACCTATTGGTTGAATGTCTGTGTGTCATGATGTCTCTGGTTCTCCCTCTAGTGTTTATTTAGTCCTAGTGTATTTACGTTAATCCCTTGTGTATTTACAGTGCCCTAGTATATCTACATTAACCCCCTGTGTATTTACAGTGATGCATATCACCATATCCCCCTTTTCTTAGTGTTACATATTTTCTGTACAGTGTTAAAGAAAATTGAACAAAATAGGTAGATAAGTGATGACATGTACAAGTCATGATGACAGTGATTATCATACAATAAGTCCAAATAATATGTATGAGTCCAAAGTTCAGGAATTAATATGCTCGAGTGGCTTTCTTGTTTTGCTGGTGAGTTGGTGATGTTGATGGTGGCATGTCCTTGTGAATGCCGTCAGTGTCCCTGTGCTGAAGGAACCAAGAAGTGGTCAAATCACTTCATCGTCTGAGTTGGACTCTTTTTTTTTCTTTCGATGCTTGTGGTAGCGATGTATGTAATCTGTGTCATCTTGCCATGGTATGTCATTGTACTGAGCTGAGCAGTAACAGTGTCCCGCATTTGCAGAGTTGTACCATGTTGGACCAGTCGTAGTTCCATTGTTGTTGTTTTTGTTGTGCTTGTTATCAACGTTGTTGCCTCTGGTACGCTTCTGGATGTTGTCTTCGTTGTTGGATTTGTAGTTCTGTTGTCGTGTTTGTTACGCTCAACGGCCACCCTCTGTGGATAATACAAGTCCTTCACACAGTTACTCATGTCAGCGTCCTTTGTGGCACCTGCTTTTTCCTTGAGCGTGCCATCACTGAGTCCGCGGCGCTCCCCGTCTGGAGTCATGTCTAGCTTACTTATATCAGCTTTGGCTTGTCGATGCTCCTCGTCTGGAGCCCTTTCTGGTTCACCTGTGTCAGCTGAGGTTTAGTGATGCTCCCCTTCCGGAGTCATTTCAGGTTCACTTGAGTCAGCTGAAGTTTCTTGATGCTCCCCGTCCGGAGTCATTTCATTCAGGAATACATTTGCTTGTGGAGATGCTCGAGCGGAGGTTTGAATTAACGTGGTGTCACCGGAGTCACCAGTAGTCTCACTGTGATTGTCGAGTGCCTCTGTACACACTAGCTGAGGTCTGTCACGTTGCACATCTGGGGCGAGATTCTCCGACCCCCCGCCGGGTCGGAGAATCGCCGGGGGCTGGCGTGAATCCCGCCCCCGCCGGTTGCCGAAGTCTCCGGCACCGGATATTCAGCGGGGGCAGGAATCGCGGCACGTCGGTTGGCGGGATCCCCCGCACGATTCTCCGTCCCGGATGGGCCGAAGTCCCGCCGCTAAAATGCCTGTCCCACCGGCGTAAATTAAACCACCTACCGTACCGGCGGGACAAGGCGGCACGGGTGGGCTCCGGGGTCCTGGGGTGCCCCCACGGTGGCCTGGCCCGCGATCGGGGCCCAACAATCCGCGGGCGGGCCTGTCCCGTGGGGGCACTCTTTCCCTTCTGCCTTCGCCACGGTCTCCACCATGGCGGAGGCAGAAGAGACTCCCTCCACTGCGCATGCATGGGAAGCTGTCAGCGGCCGCTGACGCTCCCGCGCATGCGCCGCCCGGAGATGTCATTTCCGCGCCAGCTGGCGGGGCACCAAAGGCCTTTTCCGCCAGCTGGCGGGGCGGAAATTCGTCCGGCGCCGACCTAGCCCCTCAAGGTTGGGGCTCGGCCCCCAAAGATGCGGAGGATGCCGCACCTTTGGGGCGGCGCGATGCCCGTCTGATTTGTGCCGTTTTGGGCGCCAGTTGGCAGACATCGCGCCGTTTCCGGAGAATTTCGCCCCTGGTCTGGGAAGTGGGATGCCGTTGTCACTTGTCGCACATACAGTGGGTAGAGCCTCAGTGTCTTCTTGTCGTTCACTTGAGCTGGGTAGACCGTCAGAGTCTTCTTCTGGTGCACTTGAGGATGGTAGACTGTCATAGTCTGCTTGCTGTATACTTGAGGTTGCTAGACCTTCATGGTCTTGTTCATGCAAGGACTGCGCTCTGGAGTCTTGCGTTGCTTCCATCGTGGAGTCTGTCCACGAGCTCGCTGTGGAGGCATGTGTCACTCTCTCTCTGGAGTCTTGCAGCGTTCCCTGTGTGGAATCGTGCATTGGTCCCGTTGTGCAGACTGTCATCGGTTTCTGTGTGGAGGCCACCCTTCGTGGTGCGTGGACCACGCTCTGTGTGGCAGCAGGCCGCTCTCTTTGGGCTTGTACTGCTTTCTATCTCTTGGCATCAGGCTGCAGCATAATCCTGCACTCACGAGTAAGGATGTCATATATGCTGGGCTAAGGATTCCCCAATCTGAAGAACTCATCGTCGGAGTCTTCAATGTACAACACCTCTAGTTGCGGTTCGGATTTGGTACTGAGGTCGCCACGTCCAATGATGAAATCTTCGTCTGAGTCGTCGTCTTCAAGAACCATATCATCTTCTAGGGCGGTGCTAACTGCTTGTTGCAGGGTTCAGTGGAGGTTACTTTCAGCAACTGGTCGAATTTCAGGCATTGTGCTGTCGTTCCAGGTGAACGAATTGTGTTTCCCGGCTATAATTTTTTAAAAACTGTTTTGGGACATTTCCCCTTTAAGTGGGTGTTGTCCGGGGCCGCTGATATTATGACGCTTGGGACGTAGAGTGTAGGATGCGATTGCGCATGTGCAGATCGCTGTTCCTTTACTTGGTGCCTTTTTCGCAACTGCGCATGCACGGCTTCTCGCGCATGCGCAAACAGATCTTTCTGTTCTGCGCGCTCTTTGTGCAACTGCGCATGTGGGCTCCTTGGTAGTTACGGATTTGTTGAGTTGAACTATATAGATATAAGAGGCCACTGCTGGTATCATGTTGTGTTATGCTTCTTCACGCAGCATAAGCTGCTTCCTTGATGTATACTCTGACAAATGAAGGTTCAGACACGGAGATAGATTGAACACATTTATTGAACAGTGAACAATTCTCCTACTTGGGTTTGACTCTCCTGCTAATCTTACTATAGTAACTCAGTCTAACTAACCAGTCTGCTCTAATCCATGTGGTGGGTGTGATGCTTCCCTGATCTGCCCCTGTCTCTCTGAGTGTTGCCTATGGAAAGAGAAAGAGCATGTGTGCCCTGTCCCTTTATATGGGTAGCCCCCTTGTGGTAGTGTCACCTCTGGATGTGTCTTGACTGCCCATTGGTCGTGTCCTATCTTACTGCCTATTGGCTGAATGTCTGTGTGTCATGATATCTCTGGTGCTCCCTTGAGTGTTTATTTAGTCCCAGTGTATTTACATTAACCCCTTGTGTATTTACAGTGCCCTAGTATATCCACATTAACCCCCTGTGTATTTACAGTCGTTACAACTGGGATAGGTTTAACTTGTGCAGTGCCTCCCATTTCCGGGCCACCTGGATTCCCAGATACCGAAAGCTCTTCCCTATCATTCTAAGCGGCAGCTCTCCCAGTCTCTTCTCCTGTCCTCTTGCCTGGATCGCGAACATCTCGCTTTTCCCCATGTTCAATTTATACCCTGAAGAATTGCCAAATTCCCCCAGGATTTGCATTACTTCCCCATCCCCTCCAACGGGCCTGAAATACACAAGAGCAGGTCATTTGCGTAAAGCGAGACCTTGTGCTCCACCGCCGCCCCCCCCCCCCCCGCCCCCCCGAACCAGCCCTTTCCAGCTCCCAGAGGCTCTTAACACCATGGCCAAAGGCTCCATGGCCAGAGCAAACAGTAACGGGGAGAGGGGGCACCCTTGCCTCGTCCCTCGGTGTCGTTGAAAATACCTCGACCTCAGCCGGTTCGTACGCACACTCGCTACTGGTGCCTGATAGAGCAACCGCACCCAGTCAATGAAGCCTTCACCAAACCCAAACCTTCCCAGCGCCTCCCATAGGTAATTCCACTCCACCCGATCAAAAGCCTTCTCCACATCCATTGCTACCACCACCTCCGCCTCCCCTCCTTCTGAGGGCATCATAATAACATTCAAAAGCCTTCGAACATTGGCCTTGAGTTTCCTGTCCTTTACAAATCCCGTCTGGTCTTCCCCTATCACCCCCGGGACACAGTCCTCTACCCTTGTGGCCAGTATCTTAGCCAGCAGTTTGGCAAACACATTCAGTAGAGAAATCGGCCTGTATGACTCGCATTGCTCCGGATCCTTCTCCCGTTTCAGGATCAATGAGATCGAGGCCTGCGACATTGTTGGGGGGAGGACTCCCTTCTCTCTTGCTTCATTAAATGTCCTCACCAGTGGGCTCAATATCTCTGAAAACTTCTTATAGAATTCCACCGGGTAGCCATCCCGGGGCCTTGCCCGACTGCATGCCCTCCAGCCCCTTGATTATTTCCTCAATTTCAATTTGGGCTCCCAGCCCCTCCACCAGATCCTCATCTACTCTCGAAAACCTCAACTGATCCAAAAACTGCCTCATCCCCTCCACCCCAGCCGGGGGTTCCGACTCATATAATTTACTATAGAAGTCCTTAAACACCTCGTTCACCCTCACTGGGTCCAGAACAGTATTCCCGCCTCTACTCTTTACTTTACCTATCTCCCTGGCTGCCTCCCTTTTTCTGAGCTGGTGCGCCAACATTCTGCTTGCCTTTCCCCCATACTCATAAATCTCCCCCCTTGTCTTCCTCAACTGTTCCACCACTTTCCCTGTGGTCAACAGCCCAATTTCGCCTGTAACCTCCGCCGCTCCCTCAGTAGCCCTGCATCCGGGGCCTCCGAGTATCTCCTGTCCACCTGGAGTATCTCCTCCACTAATCTATCCCTCCCAGCCCGTTCCACCTTTTCTCTGTGGGCCCATATTGAGATTAATTCCCCTCTGACCACTGCCTTCACAGCTTCCCAAACCGTCGCTGCAGAGACCTCCCCCGTATCATTTGTTTCCAGGTAGTTCTGGATGGACTTGTTAACCCACCCACAGATCGCTTTGTCCGCTAGCAACCCCACATCCAGTCTCCACAGCGGGCGTTGCTCTCTCTCCACACTAACCCGTAGTTCCACCCAGTGTGGGGCATTATTCAACACTGCAATTAACGAGTACTCAGTATCCGCCACCTCTGGTATTAGTGCCCTGCTCAGAACAAAAAAGTCGACGCGAGAGTATACCCTGTGGACATGTGAGAAAAAGGAAAACTCCTTTGCCCTTGGCCGTGCAAACCTCCATGGGTCTACTCCCCCCATCTGTTCCATAAACCCCTTCAATTCCTTTGCCGCAGCCGGCCTCCTCCCTGTCCTGGATTTTGACCGGTCCAATTCCGGATCAATGACTGTGTTAAAGTCTCCTCCCATGATCAGGTTATGTGACTCTAAGTCTGGGATCTTACCTAACACCCGCCTCATGAATTCCACGTCGTCCCAATTCAGAGCATATATGTTCACAAATACCACCCGCACCCCCTCCAGCTTCCCACTCACCATTATGTACCTATCCCCTTGTCTGACACGATTCTCCCTGCCTTGAATGCCACTCGTTTGTTGATCAAGGTCGCTACCCCCCTGGTCTTTGAGTCCAGCCCCGAGTGGAATACTTGGCTAACCCACCCCTTCCTCAATCTCGTCTGGTCTGTAACCTTTAGGTGTGTCTCTTGTAGCATTGCCACGTCCGCCTTCAGTTTCCTCAAATGCGCAATCATGCAAGCCCTCTTGACCGGCCCATTCAGCCCTCTAACGTTCCATGTAATCAGCCTGGTCGGGGGGCTTCCGCCCACCCTCCCCCTGCCGACTAGCCATCACCCTTTTTAGGCAGGCCTCTAGCTCGTGCCCTCCGCCTCCTTGAGCCCCCCCCCCCCCTCGGGCATTCGCCGTTCCCGACCTCCCATTTGTCTCTGAGTAACAGTTCCTCCCCTGTCAGCAAAGCAGCTCCCCCCTCTCCCCCACCCCCAGCAACAACACTAGAAACCCAACCCCCCAAGTCAAGCTCCAGCTTAACACCTGCTCACCCCCCACACTGCGCTTCCGAGAGTCAGCTGACCCATGCTGACTTGATAGCTCCCGCCCCTGGCACCAAGCAGTCTGTCTCCCCTTTGTACTCTCCCCTCTCCCCCCACTTGGACAAGCATATTAAAAGCATCACATTCCCCAGTAAACAAACATCAGAAAAAACAGTGAAGAAACAGCCACTTTAGAAAAAAAACACCCAAAAAGCAGAACCAACCCCAAACCCATCCCCCTCTAACCAGCTCCCTGCAAGACAAAGTTACCTTTAGCCATCCAAACAGCCCCTTATTACACATAGCACTACTTGTACTTATACAGCCCAGCACAACAAATCACCGCCACAGTACTCTCCAAGGCTTCAGTGTCTTTTAGTTCACCTCCAGCCTCTTTTCTTTAATAAAAGTCCATACTTCGTCTGGTGTTTCAAAGTAGAAGTCCCGTTCCTCATGTGTGACCCACAGACGGGCTGGGTACAGCATCCCAAACATCACCCCCTTCTTAAAGAGGGGCCGTTTTTGCCCAATTGAACCCAGCTCGCCAAATCCGCGCCCAGGTCCTGATAAATGCGCAGCTCACAATTCTCCCACTTTTCTGCTCCGTTCCTTCTTGGCCCACCGCAGAACGTGTTCCTTGTCCAGGAATCGGTGAAAGCGTACCACCATCGCCCTCGGCGGCACGTTTGCTCGGGGCTTTTTCGCGAGGGCTCTGTGCGCTCTAACCACTTCCAGGGGCCGAGGGAACGCCTCAGCCCCCATCAACTTCGTCAACATGTCCATCCCATAAGTCCTTGCATCTGATCAATCACTGCCTTCAGGGATGCCGACAATTCTTTTTTTTAACAAACAATGTTATTGAGGTATTTTTGGCATTGTAAACAGTTACAGATTACAGAAACATGCAAACATCAACGAAAAACCAACACTTCAACCAAACCATAATGCACATATCCGCTCCTCTCCCATAGAAACTACCCGCCTATTTATCCCTCCTACTCTACTCTAACTCCCCCCCCACCGCTGAAGTTCACTCTCCCGCGAAGAAGTCGATGAATGGTTGCCACCTTCGGGCGAACCCCAGTACAAATCCCCTCAAGGCGAACTTGATTTTTTCCATACCCAGAAAACCTGACATGTCCGAAAGCCATAGTTCGGTCTTCGGGGGTTTTGAGTCCCTCCATGCCAGCAGTATTCGCTGCCGGGCTATTAGGGAAGCAAAGGCCAGAACATCTGCCTCTTTCTCCCGCTGGACTCCCGGGTCTTCCGAAACCCTGAAAATTGCCACCCCTGGACTGATCACCACCCTTGTTTTCAGCACCCGGGACATGACCCCCGCAAATCCCTCCCAGTATCCCCTAAGCTTAGGACATGCCCAAAACATGTGAACGTGGTTCGCTGGTCCTCCCGCACATCTAGCGCACTTGTCCTCTACCCCAAAGAATTTGCTCATCCGAGCCACCGTCATGTGGGCCCGGTGAACGACCTTAAATTGAATCAGGCCGAGCCTGGCACATGTTGCGGTTGAGTTTACCCTACTTAGGGCTTCCGCCCACAGCCCGTCCTCCATCTCCCCGCCAAACTCCTCCTCCCATTTGAGTTTCAGTTCCTCCGTCTGGGACTCTTTCCCCTTCATGAGCACCTTGTAAATATCCGAGACTCTACCCTCTCCTCCTTCTCCTCGAGAGACTATTCTGTCCTGGATCCCTATTAGCGGGAGGCATGGGAAGTCCCACATCTGTAAGTACCTAAAGTAATTTCCCCTTTCCAGCCCAGCTTTCTCCTCCAACTCTCTCAAAGTCGCAAAGTTCCCCTCCAGAAACATATCGTCCACCCTCCCCACCCCCGTCCGCTGCCATGTTTGAAACCCTCCACCCATGTTCCCGGGGGCGAATCGATGGTTATCACAAATTGGAGCCCAGACCGACGCACCCACCTCCCCTGCATGCTTTCTCCACTGGCCCCAAATCCGCAGGGCCGCCCCCACTACCAGGCTGGTGGAGTACCTGGCCGGCGACAGCGGCAGGGGAGCCGTGACCAGGGCTGCCAAACTGGTGTCCCGACACAAAGCCATCTCCACCCGCTCCCAGATAGACCCCGTACCCACCATCCACTTCCTTATCATGGCTATGTTAGCCGCCCAGTAGTAGTTTATCAGATTCAGCAATGCCAGTCCCCCCTCGCTGCAGCTCCTTTCAAGCATCGCCTTCCTCACCCGCGGGGATTTTCCTGCCCAGACAAAGCTCATGATGATTTTGCCGGCCCTTTTGAAGAAGGACCGTGGGATAAAGATCGGGAGGCACTGGAAGATGAACAGGAATCTAGGGAAGATTGTCATCTTCACCGTCTGCACCCTCCCCGCAAGTGACAGCGAGAGTGCATCCCATCTCCGAAACTCCCTCTTCATTTGTTCCACCACTCTAGTCAAATTTAACTTATGTAACCTGCCCCAGTCTCGTGCCTCCTGTATCCCCAAGTACCGGAAACTTTCCCCAACCAGCCTAAATGGCAGCTCCTTCAGCCTATTCTCCTGGCCCCTTGCCTGCACTACAAACATCTCACTCTTGGCCATATTTAATTTGTACCCTGAGAACCGGCCAAACTTCCTCAATGTTTCCAGTATATTTTCCATCCCGACCAGTGGGTCCGACACGTACAGGAGCAGGTCATTCGCATAGAGAGAGACCCTCTGCTCCACCACCGCCCCTAGTTATTCCCTTCCACCCCTGTATGACCCACAGGATTCCGGGTCCTTGTCCCGCTTTAATATCAGCGAGATGGTGGCTTGCGACATCGTCGGAGGCAGGGTCCATCTGTCCCTCGCCTCATTAAAAACCCTAGTCAGGACGGTCCCACTATCTCCGAGAAAGTTTTGTAAAACTCTATTTGGTGTCCATCCGGTCCTGGGGCTTTCCCTGACTGCATGGCCTTTAGGGAGGCCCACAATTCTAAGATTCTGCCTCCTGGACCTGTTCTCCAGGTCCTTCAGCTTCTCCTTCATTCTTTTCTGGCGGTCGTTCATCATCCCCACCTTGCTTCCCAGCACGGTTATATACTCCTCGTGCTCGGACATTTTTTTCTCCACCTCCTGGATCGCTCTCCCGTGGATTTCCCGATTCTGAACCACTTGATCAATCGAAGCCTTAATTGGGTCCAGCGTGTCCTTCTTCAGCTTGGTGAAGCAATCCTCGAAAAACTTCACCAGCTGCTCCGTAGACCACTGTGCCGTCTCCCCGCGGCCCTTGCTCTCTGCCATGCTTTCCCGTGTTACCAGCTCTGCTCGCGTCTTCCTTATAGGACTTTGTCTTCTCACATGGCCACTTCTGGTCCAATTCTCCATACACCGGAGGGGGATTTCTCCTCACTGTCTCACTCTTCACCGATTTATCCCATAAAATCCGGGAAGAAACGGGGGAAAAAGGTCCAAAAGTCCGTCACAGGCGGGAGCTATCAAATGTGCGACCTACTCCTCCATGGCCGCCACCGGAAGTCCCAGATTTCCTTCCCGGGAAGGAAATCTGTCGTCCTCGGGAATCTGCACATTAGAGAGTGAGGCACATTAGAATGTCTCGTTCTGATATGCAGTTTTCCAAAATGTGATCCCACCCACAATGGGAGGGATTTATATCGCACGCCTCATGAGATGTTGAGATCCTGGGAGTGAGGTCTCCGGCTTGTAGCGGCCACGCTGCTCCGCAACAAACTGCTTTTCCGGCGAAGTCTGGCCGTTAGATCGAGCCTCTGAAGTTGCATTGGGCTAGTTTAATGACCAAGGACGCCTGGGGCAGGAATGATAAAGGTTTATTTTACTTTAACATAACGGTTGCTCATGGTAGTAACAATATAGATATCACAGTCCCCTTTGGGACAACCAGCATCCCCGGTCCCTGATCAGGCCTGCTTTTATGCTTGGTTTTACGAGCCCCAGATGGGTGGGGCTCTGCCCAGAAATGGGGAAGTCCGTACTCCACGGGCCGCATGGGGAGATCGATAACGGTCTCCCCGTGGGCCTCGGGGCAGTTATTACAGCTAGCAATTTGGCTTTCCACATCTTGACCTGGTTTGAACCTTGCCTGAGCTAAAATGTCTTGTCTCTCGCTCTCTCTCTTTTTTCTCTTACTCACTCTTTCATTCCGTCTCTGGAAGCTGTGTGGTATCCAAGGGAAGATCAGTGTGGTGTTGGGTGTTCTGACACACAGATGAGCCAACACAGTTGCATATGGTACAACACTTCTTTATTTAAACTCACTATTTACAACTTGGTCTTTGCACTCTGCACGTGGGGGGCTCCCTGCTTGTGGTGTTTCATCAGCTCTTTCTGTTCCCTTCTCCCCAGACCTACCGACCTCCAGGTGTCGTGCTCGTGCTTTTTATGTGGTTGGTGTTCTTGTCTGTGATTGGTTGTGGTGTTGTGTACTCTGATTTGCCTGTTAGTGTGTCCATCATGATGTGTGTGTTTGAATATCATGACATCCCCCCTTTTTACAAAGATATGTGCCTACGTGGTAATAAATATGATTGTGACGTGAGTGCATCTAAGAGTGTGTGTGTGTCGTGTGCAGCATGTGTCTATGACGGAACTATGTACATGGGGCGATGTCGAGTGCGTCACATGAATCCAGTTGTACCATAACATAACAGAAATGCGAACGAGAGAAGAAGAAAAAAAAATTTGATCAGTTGTCCAGTCAGACGACATCTGGAACGATAAACAACAACAGGTTATCATGTAAAATTGTCCAACTTATTAAGCATATGAACTGTATTATAAGTCCATTCTAATGGGTTTGCGACGAATTCGGGTTGACCGCCTTAAGGGTGGATCAAGAACCACCGGCTGCTGTGCAGGCATGGCCATGGGTGGCGATGGAAAGGGCGTGATGTGCGGCAGCTCCACAAAGTCATCCTCGGAAGCCTGTTGAGGATCTGGCGTGTTGTGTGGCTGTGAGCGTGGAAGTCGGCGAAGGGCGCGCCGATTGCGGCGACGCACGGAACCATCCGGCATGCGAACCAGGAACGAGCGGGGAGCCACTTGTCGGAGGACTTCGGCCGGTGCTGACCAGCCACCATACGGTTGATGGACGCGTACTTTGTCTCCGGAGGACAGGGGGGGCAGGTCCGTCGCTCGTGTGTCGTACCGACCTTTCTGGCGATCACGCTGCAGTTGCATGTTCCGAAGAACCGCCTCATGGTCTGTTGTCGGTGCCAGGACGGAAGGTACCGTCGTCCTGAGGGAGCGACCCATTAGTAGCTGCGCTGGCGAGAGGCCCGTGGATAACGGGGCCGATCGATAGGCCAGCAAGGCAAGGTTAAAGTCCGATCCGGCATCAGCCGCCTTGCACAGGAGCCGCTTTGCGATGTGGACACCCTTTTCAGCCTTCCCGTTCGATTGTGGATGCAGAGGGCTGGATGTCACATGAGTGAAACCATATGCTGCGGCAAAGGACGACCATTCACGGCTGGCAAAACAAGGTCCATTGTCTGACATGACAGTCCTTGGAATGCCATGGCGAGCAAACGTTTCCTTGCAGGCCCCAATGACTGCGGACGACGTCAGATCATGGAGAGGCATGACTTCCGGGTAGTTTGAGAAGTAGTCTATAATAACAATGTAATCTCTGCCGAGCGCGTGAAATAGGTCAACACCCACCTTCGCCCAGGGGGACGTCACCATCTCGTGTGGTAGAAGTGTTTCCGGAGGTTGCGCTGGCTGAAACCTCTGACAGGTTGTGCAGTTGAGCACCATGTTGGCTATGTCTTCATTAATACCCGGCCAATATACCGCCTCCCGGGCCCTTCGTCTGCATTTTTCGACGCCCAAGTGGCCTTCGTGTAGTTGACGAAGAATCATCTGGCGCACACTGTGTGGAATGACGATCCTATGCGATTTCATAAGGACCCCGTCTATATTGGTGAGATCATCTCGCACATTATAAAACTGGGGGCACTGCCCTTTTAGCCACCCTTCCGTCATGTGGCGCATCACTCGCTGCAGCAGAGGGTCAGTCGCCGTCTCTGCGCGTATGTGGGCCAGACTAGGATCATCAGCTGGCATATTTGCTGCTGTCAGAGTCACGTGTGCCTCAATTTGACGCACGAACCCCTCTGCATCTGGTGGTGTGCTCACTGCTCGGGAAAGAGTGTCCGCCACGATGAGTTCCTTCCCCGGAGTGTAGATCAGTTCAAAATCGTACCTCCTGAGTTTGAGTAAGATGCGCTGGAGGCGAGGAGTCATGTCGTTCAGGTCTTTGTTAATGATGTTGACCAGGGGGCGGTGGTCAGTTTCGACCGTGA
Source organism: Scyliorhinus torazame (assembly GCF_047496885.1). NCBI lineage: Eukaryota > Metazoa > Chordata > Chondrichthyes > Carcharhiniformes > Scyliorhinidae > Scyliorhinus > Scyliorhinus torazame. Next base: position 262,666,482 of record NC_092710.1, read on the forward strand.
ATCGTGGCAGGCCATACACATAGTCGTGGAACTTGTCCAGTCCAGTTAACAAGCCCAGGCATTCTTTTTCGATTTGCGCGTAGCGCTGTTCGGTAGGGGTCATGGCTCGTGAGGCATACGCAACCGGGGCCCATGATGACGTGCTGTCTTTTTGGAGGAGTACCGCTCCAATACCAGATTGGCTGGCGTCTGTTGAGATCTTTGTAGGGCGAGTCGTGTCAAAGAAGGCCAGCACTGGTGCCGTGACCAGTTTGTGCTTGAGCTCCTCCCATTCCCGCTGATGCGACTGGTGCCAGTTGAATTCCGTCGATTTTTTTACGAGATGGCGCATGTTTGTTGTATGAGAAGCCAGGTTGGGAATGAACTTCCCAAGGAAGTTGACCATGCCGAGGAATCTTAAGACAGCCTTCTTGTCAGCCGGTCGTGGCATGGCTGTGATGGCGCTAACCTTGTCTGCATCGGGACGGACCCCGGACCTTGAGATGTGGTCCCCGAGGAATTTCAGCTCCGTCTGGCCGAAAGCACACTTCGCACGGTTGAGACGCAGGCCATTTTGCCGTATGCGGGTGAAGACACGTCGAAGACGATGCATGTGTTCCTGCGGAGTGGTGGACCAAATGATGATATCGTCCACATATACACGTACCCCTTCGATGCCTTCCATCATCTGTTCCATAATGCGGTGGAATACTTCAGATGCCGAAATGATGCCGAATGGCATCCGGTTGTAGCAGAATCTGCCAAAAGGGGTGTTGAATGTGCATAGTCTTCGGCTGGCCGGGTCCAGTTTGATCTGCCAGAATCCTTTGGACGCATCCAATTTAGTGAATATGTTGGCTCGCGCCATCTCGCTGGTGAGGTCTTCTCGTTTCGGGATGGGATAGTGTTCCCGCATGATGTTGTTGTTCAGATCTTTTGGATCTATACATATACGGAGCTCGCCAGAGGGCTTCTTTACACAGACCATGGAGCTGACCCATGGCGTGGGCTCCGTGACCTTGGATAGGACCCCTTGGTCCTGAAGAATCTGCAGTTGTGCCTTGAGGCGGTCTTTGAGAGGCGCAGGAACCCTGCGAGGTGCGTGAACGACAGGGATGGCGTCCGGTCTGAGTCGAATCTTGTACGTGTGTGGCAATGTCCCCATGCCTTCAAAAACCTCCTGGTTGTGAGCGAGGAGGGAATGGAGATTCGCGTGGAACTCAGCATCCGGGAAGTCGGATATCTCATCTGGAGAGAGAGACATGATGCGCTGTACCAGGTGAAGGACCTTACACGCTTGTGCGCCCAGTAACGAGTCCTTTGATGAGCCCACAACTTCGAAGGGGAGTGTGGCCGTGTACCTCTTGTGAGTCACCTGTAGCTGGCAAGATCCTATGGACGGGATAACGTTCCCGTTATAGTCAACCATCTTAAGCCGGGATGGTGTGATGGGTGGTTTGACCTTCATGGCCTGGACTGCAGAGTAAGCAATCAGGTTGGCGGATGCGCCGGTGTCCAGACGGAAGGCGACGCGCGATCGGTTGACCGTCAGGGTGGCACACCACTCATCGTCTGGATTGATGGCATTGACCTTGTTGACATCAATGACGGCAACTCGGAAGTCATCCTGGTCATCTGCATCACTTAATTGGAAGTCTTGATGCGTGGGCTGGACGGTCCTGACTCGTGTGCGAGGTTGTCGAGGATGCGCCGGATCCATGGGTTGAGCCGCACGACAGCGGGCTGCGTAGTGGCCTATCATGGCACATCTGTTGCACTGTCGGTATTTTGCAGGACATTGCCCTTTTAAGTGTAGACCTCCACAATTTCTGCACGTCATGACGTCACGGCGTTCGTTGCGCCACTGCGCATGCGCAGTGCGATCTTGCGGTGGGCGCGCCTGCGCAGTGCGTCCCTCGTTGTGGCCGTTATTTTTGGCGCGCACCTGCGCGGGAGACCGCGAAAAGCGCGGGAAGCGGCCGCTGTCGTCCGGGCCGTGGGGCGGGAAGAAATCGACGGCCTGGATGCGTTCAACGTCGTGGGCGGCCTGGCTTGCCGATTCGACGGCTGGGGACCCCCTCCGTGCCAACTCGGACGCCTGAAATCGGGCAAAACGGCAGGTAGCATTTTCATGGAGGACACAGGCTTCCACAGCAGACGCTAAGGTGAGGCTCTTTATTTTAAGAAGCTGCTGGCGTAGGCCACTAGAGGCAACGCCAAAAACAATCTGGTCCCTGATCATGGACTCTGTAGTGGTGCCGTAACCGCAGGACTGCGCTAGAATCCGGAGGTGCGTCAAAAAGGGTTGAAAAAGCTCCTCCTTACCTTGCAGGCGTTGCTGAAAGATGTATCTTTCAAAAGTTTCGTTTACTTCAGTTTGAAAGTGCTGGTCCAGTTTGAGGATGACCGTGTCATATTTGGCCTGGTTTTCGCCTTCTTCGAACACCAGTGAATTAAAGACATCGTTCGGGTGGGGGCCTGCGTAGAAGAGGAGCATTGCAATCTTCGAATCATCCGAGACATTCTGTTTTTCGGTGGCACGGATGTACAGGTCAAATCGCTGCCTGTAGAGCTTCCAGTTGGTGCCTAGGTTCCCCGTGACTTGCATCGGCTGCGGTTTGCCGGTGTGGTCCATGTCCAGAATGGCAGGTTAGTAGGCAGGTATCGATCCACTCCTGTACCATGTGGTGTTGGGTGTTCTGACACACAGATGAGCCAACACAGTTGCATATGGTACAACACTTCTTTATTTAAACTCACTATTTACAACTTGGTCTTTGCACTCTGCACGTGGGGGGCTCCCTGCTTGTGGTGTTTCATCAGCTCTTTCTGTTCCCTTCTCCCCAGACCTACCGACCTCCAGGTGTCGTGCTCGTGCTTTTTATGTGGTTGGTGTTCTTGTCTGTGATTGGTTGTGGTGTTGTGTACTCTGATTTGCCTGTTAGTGTGTCCATCATGATGTGTGTGTTTGAATATCATGACAATCAGATTAACCCAATTTATTGTAAAATCAAATGACAACCTAACTTTTTAACCTGTGATTGAAACAAATTGGATAGTCTCACTCTGAAGCCTAAATGGCCGAGAGAGAGACATGGAGCTTTATCCTGGACTAGGGGAGGGGCGAGGTAGGGGTAGAGGTGAGGCTCTGTTGGTCCTGCTTTGAGGTTAGGGGTAAGGCACATTGTTGGTTCTGCATCCCAGTGTGACACTCAAGGCCAGAGGACACTTGAGAGCTTTGGAACCATAGAATTCCTAGGGGCAGAAGGAGGCCATTTGGCCCATCAGGTTTGCACCGACCCTCTGAAAGAGCAACCTACTTAGACACATACCACCACCCTATCCCCATAACCCCACCTAACCTGCACATCTTTGGACACCAAGGGGAAATTTAGCATGGCCAATCTACCTAACCTGCATTTCTTTGGACTGTGGGAGGAAACCGGAGCACCCGGAGGAAACCCACGCAGACACGGGGAGAAAGTGAAAACTCCACACAGTCAGTCACTCAAGGCTGGAACTGAACCGGGGTCCCAGTGAGGCAGCAGTGCTAACAATTGTGCCACCGTTCCACCCGGGCATACAAAGTCACCATCGCAGTGTATTGTAACAAGGTAAAAAATAGAATTATTTCCTCCTTTGTTGGTTATTCTCTAACATGCCACACGAGGTGGCAAATCTGCAGCGACACAGGCAGACTGCGACGACGTTAATCATTGTTAAAAGCACACTTGGCTATGACTTGTTCTTACTTAAGTATAAAAATTAAAGAACTGACTTGAGATTAATTGATGGGACACCCCTTCTTCCAGGGACTGTTTTTCGGTTGATTGTCTGACTGTAAAACAGTACTGCTGATTATTTCTGAAACTGAGAGAGAACAACATGGTTCTTTACAAACTGACGAAGTGGGATGCTGAGCTGACGGGAGTGACGGTTCTCTTTGAGGCACGTTTGCTGGTCATTCTGGTCTCCAGCTGCTGTTTGTATCTCTAGCGGCAACAGGATTTGTTCCTACAATTACACCATTTCCCGACTACGTCTTTTTATAATGAATAGAACACAAAGGCCCTGTCACTGTACTATAGCTCAGCGCCATTTTAATGAATTGAGTATACTTGGCTTCATCAACTAGCCAGTTATAATGGGCGGGATTCTCCGACCCCCCCGCCGGGTGGGAGAATCGCTGGGGGTCGGCATGAATCCCGCCCCTGCCGTCCTCCCAATTCTCCCACCACCCCAAAAACCGGCGTGGCGTGAGTCGCGCGCCCGCCTCGGAGAATGGCGGGGTCCGGCGCGACTCAATGGACGCCGGGGTTGGCCGAATTCTCCGGCCCGCGATGGCCCGAAGTCCCGCCCACGTAAATCCTTACCGGCGGGATCTGGAGGCGTGGGCGGGCTCCAGGGTTCCTGGGGGGTCGCAGGGGGATCTTGCCTCGGGAGGTGCCCCCACGGTAGCCTGACCCGCGGCCGGGGCCCACCGATCCGCGGGAAGGCCTATGCCGTGGGGGCACTCTACTCCTTCCGCAATGGCCGATGCGGAAGTGAATCCCTGTGCGCATGTGCGGGGATGACGCCAGCACGCGCTGGCGCTCCTGCGCATACGCTGCCTCTCGCCGGCCTGCGGAGGCCCTTCGGCGCCGGTTGGTGTGGCGCCAGGCCCCTATCCCGCCGGCTGTCGGGGTGCCAACCACTCCGGGGCGGGCCTATCCCCTCAAGGTGCGGAGGCCCGACGCCGGAGTGGTTCACGCCATCCCACCCCGCCGGGTACGGGAGAATCCCGCCCAATATATCTCTGAGAAAAACACTTTCATTGTTGAATTAAAACTAAGGGCAGAAATAGCTCAAATGGGGCAGCGCGGTAGCATAGTGGTTAGCACAGTTCCTTCACAGCTCCAGGGTCCCAGGTTCGATTCCCGGCTTGGGTCACAGTCTGTGCGGAGTCTGCACTTTCTCCACGTCTCTGTGTGGATTTCCTCTGGGTGCTCCGGTTTCCTCCCACAGTCCAAATTGTCATGTTGGGTGTTCCGATACACAAACGAACCAACACGGTTGTAGATGGTACAACTCTGTTTTATTACTCTTGATAATAACATTTGTTAACTCATGGCTGTGGTTCGTACTTTACCCGTTAACCTGTGGACCCAGCCCTAGCGCTATCTTTGTGAGGCACTCAGCACATGGTCTATGTCTGAGTGGCACGCTGTGAGCTCTGAGCTGTGAGCTCTGAGCTATCTCCTGCTGGAATGAGCGGGAACTGTGGTGTTCCCTGTTTTATAGTGCGTGTGCTCTCACTGGTGATTGGCTGTGATGTTGTGTGTGTGTTGATTGGTCCGTTGATCTGTCCATCAGTGTGTGTGTGATTGCACCATGATATGTTTATATGAATATCATGACACAAAGATGTGCAGGTTAGGTGGATTGGCCATGATAAATTGCCCTTAGTGTCCAAAAGAGTTAGGTGGGGGTTTTGGGTTACGGGGTTAGGGTAGAGGTGTGGGCTTAGATAGGGTGCTCTTTCCAAGGGCCGCAGACACGATGGGCTGAATGGCCTCCTTCTGCACTATAAATTTTATGATTTTATTTTACGTAACCATTTCCGGTGGGAATGCCTTTGTATGTGGGCTATATTATATTCCAGATAATCATAGATTTTTGGAGGCATGGCCAGAATTTCACACTCACCCACCGGTGAGAGGGAGGCTGAAGTTAGAATCCCTACAATACAGAAGCAGGCTGTTCGGCCGATCGAGCCTGCACCAACCCTCCGAAAGAGCACTGTACCCAGGCCCACTCCACCGTCCTAGCCCTGTAACCCCACCTAACCTGCACATCTTTGGAGTGTGGGAGGAAACTGGAGCACCCGGAGGAAACCCACGCAGACATGGGGAGAAAGTGCAAACTCCGCACAGCCAGTCACCCAAGGCCGGAATTGAACCGGGGTCCCTGCACTGTGAGGCAGCAGTGCTAACCACTGTGCTACCATGCACAGTGAAGGACTGGGTTTCCATTCGGTTGCCTGTCCGCCCTGACCACACACCGATTTTACAATAGGGCAGGTAAGGCCTCTCAGGCATCCTCTTCAGCCCACTGCAGCTCTTATTGCTGCAGGGAATGATGACCTGCCAGAAATCAGATTGGCCAGCAGCTGTCTCAGGCGCTACTTTCTCCCGAGTGAGGAATCTAGACTCTCTGAATTCTCTGTTCTCCAACGACGGCAGTGAGAAATGCGATTGGGCGGAGAATAGTACACAAGTGAATAATTGCAATTTGCGCCCGGAGCTGACTCTGACGCCATGCGTCCCTCGCTGGCAGCATTAGTGAAGTTTCGATTTTGCGTCAGTGGGCCCATGCAAAACTGTCATTTGCATTGTTTAAATCTCATTAATGGGTTGGACACTGCGCGCTCCACCCCTCCACCATGCTCCACCCCTCTCAGGTGGAGGCCACGCAGGCGCAAATTGGTGCAAGTATTTACAAGCGGGGACTGGGCGCCATGGCTGCTGAGGGGGAGTGAGAGGGTTAAAAAAAACTTTCAAAACTTCTCAAACATTGTTGGGCTTGCTGGACGTGGCTTCTTGGGCCAGGGGGAGTAGCGGGGGATGACTTGATGCCAAGTCTGTGGACTCGGAGTAGCCTGCTTCAGACCGCCATTGCTGCAGTATGCGTTTTAAACGCACTCATGCTACTTACAGGCTCCTGCCTGTTCACACAGCTGGCTACTCACTGTGTTGTGTAAATGCTCAGAGAGCCTCTGGTGATGTGGAACCCACCCAAGCCAACCACCCCTCTGGAAACCCTCATAGCCCAGCGTTATCATCCAGGGGATGGGCATTGCCATGGTTAATCACTGACCCACCAAGTGTTGGCACTCCTCAAAAGCACTGCCCCACTGCAGTGGAAGCAGGGGATTAGCTAAGCTCACTCCAGCCAAAGGAAAACTGCACCATGGCCTTTAGAACCCTCCCTGGCATACTGCCCCTCTCAAAGTAGAGGCCTCACCAGTGAGCCCAGACGTCAGGATCATGAGCTGTCTCCTCATGAGTGGCTGTCAGCACTGACTGCCTCTTCCACCTCTTTCAGGCGCTGTTCAGGAGGGCAGGCTTGAGCCTGGGGCCTCCTTGGAGAAGAGGGTGTCTTACCTCTCCTCACTGGCATCAAGCAGTGGGTCCACTTCAGACCCCTGATATTCGGGGTGGCGGGCACCTTGTGTGTGGTAAATGGAACAGCGCGGTAGCACAATGGTTAGCACAGTTGCTTCACAGCTGCAGGGTCCCAGGTTCGATTCCCGGCTTGGGTAACGGTCTGTGCGGAGTCTGCACGTTCTCCTCGTGTCTGCGTGGGTTTCCTCCGGGTGCTCCGGTTTCCTTCCACAGTCCAAAGATGTGCAGGGTAGATGAATTGGCCATGATAAATTGTCCTTAGTGTCCAAAAAAAGGTTAGGTGGGGTTACTGGGTTACAGGGATGGGGTGGGCTTAACTGGGGTGCTCTTTCCAAGAGCTGCTGCAGACTCAATGGGCCGAATGGCCTCCTTCTGCACTGTAAATTCTATGATTCTATGATTAAATGCAGCTCCAGCTTGTCAGACTCTTTAGTGCTAATTCTGGCCCTAGTGGTTACAAGTCCCACTGGGCTGGGAATTGCTTTCAATTCACCATGCGAAGCGCTGGCCCATTTGCATGTCCTGAGTCATGGAACGAATAGCACCCCCAATGGAAACACGAATTGCACGCTATTCAGTTTCAGCGAGAACAATTAGTTTCCCAAACGGAGAATACAACCCCTGGAATAAAATCTGGAAATGGAAACTATTCTTATGGGGACATTGAAACTATCATTAATCATCATTAAAACCCATCTGATTCACCAATTTCCTTTAGGGAAGGAAATCTGCCGTCCTTACCTGATCGGTGCACATGTGACTCCAGGCCCACACAGCGATGTAGTTGACTCTTAACTGCCCACTGAAATGGCCCAGCAAGCCACTCAGTTCAAGGGCAATTAGGGATGGACAGCAAATGCTGGCCTTGCCAGTTCCTCCACATCCTGTGAAAGAATAAATGTAAAACATATGTCAATGAGACTGAAAACATCATCTTTTAATCTGTTTTAATAGCTGCAGAGAGGTGAAGACAGCCTCGGAGCGAGGGTGTGCCTTCGCAACATTTTTTATGGGCCAGAGGGAGCAGTGGTGTCAACCCACCCTCCCATCGCCAGCTCCCCACCCTCCCACCCCCAGCTCCCCCACCCCTAGCTCCCCCACCCTCAACTCCCCACCCTCCCACCCCCAGCTCCCCCACCCTCCCACCCCCAGCTCCTCCACCATCAGACAGACTCCCACCTCTCCATACAAACCACCAACTATGAGGGGACTGGATCAAGACTTCTAGGATTCCCGCACATTTCCAGACATCCCCAACTTTAGTGCATCAACAAATACATTTTTTTCCTCAAGGAGCCAATGTGTGTCTGATTTTACATCAGCAACACATCCTATCATTACTACCAATGCATCCTTTACACCAGTAAATAGCTCAGTTCCGTCTCTTTGTGGCTAAATTACATCACTGACGATTAGAGGCCCAGAATGAGGCCTTTACAATAATAAGTTTTTTAGATGGCTGAAGCTGAATGTAAACAGCCTGTTGATGACTCCTACCTCTCTTCAGACCAGAACTCTGCCATTGAACAGCAAACCATTATTTTCCAGACATAAACTGATCATATCTCTTCTGGATATGTTGTAATAAGACACAGAATGCTTCAGTTTAGTCTTGTGTCACCAAAGCGATTTCTTCCAGAGGGGCTGAGGGAGGCTGAGGGCTTTCTGTGTATTCCTGCTTACTCTGGCCCACAGGCAATGTAAAATGGAGTTGATTCTCAGTGTTATGTTATGCTGTTTTATTAACATAAGTTGCTACTGACCATAGACGACGTTGAAAGACACTCCAGTCCTTGAAGTAAGTTGAAAGGATTTATTCAGGAACAACTAGATAAATGAGTTCGACACTCTGCTGATCAAACTCAAGTAACTCAGTGATAATGACTAACTGTACAACTGGGATCTAGGCCACATGTGGTGACCCAGCCTGAGATCTAAACTATTCTGGTGCTAATCCTACAGTCCCTGGCAGGAGTGAGAGGGAGGGTCTAGTGTGTGTCTGGTTTTATAATAAGTTGTGTAGTGCCCTCTAGTGGTCGTGCCACAGCCGGGTGTTCTGATTAACCCCTTAGTTACATGTCAGTCTACATATCATTACACTCAGCACTTACCTTGGCACTTTAACATCAGCTATCTTGAATCGCACAATGCAGGTCACCCCCTCATTTACTTAACCTGTGGCGCTGATAATGCAATTGGTCACAACTTTAGAATATTAATTAGGTGACTGTCCACCTTTCGCACAAGTGAAATTTAAAACAAGCAGGAATGGGGTCGGGTTGCTTGTTCTCAATATTATCACCGCTCTCACACCCACCAGTGGGCAGGAGATGGACGGTAGGGTTAAAATTGTGGTCAAGTTGTATTTATCATTCAAATAAAGGGTGTAGTTGTGATGGATTGCAGCCATACCTGATGGGCTGGATTCTCCGACTCTGCAGTTATGTCTGCAGGATCCATCTGGTCTTGCAACCAGTAAGTTGGCACCGTCCCGCCACCGATCATCCGCCCAGTGGGGGGCTAGCAGCCGCGCCGGCTTTACCTGAGGATACGGACGCAGAATGGCTGGGTCCGTGGCTGCACCGTACAGCATGGCGCCGCCCGCCCGCGGACCCTGCCTACCAAAGCCTGCCCCCCTGTAACCCCCCTCGCCACCCCCGAACCGCCCCCCCCACCAGTCCCCCCCAGCCCCCGCCAAAGCTCCCCCCCTGCCAGCGGAACGGCTCTGACACAGTCCGCACTCACCACGCGAGGTCCCCGGAAGTTGTGAGAACACGCGCCCCACGCCGTCGTGAACTCGGCCCATCGGGGGAGGGCCTCAGGTGATGTGCTGAGGCCGTCCTGATGGCGTGCGCCATACTTCTCGAGTATGCCAATTTTGAGGGGGCGGAGCCTCGGAAAATCAGCGCTTCCCCCGATTACACCGTGAAAATGGATTCTCCAGCCGATCGCCGAGCAGGGGGGCTGTTGGTGATGTATTCCAGCCCCATCATTGTTTGGCTGGGAAGGGAGTTGGATTGTCGCTTTTTGGCACCCTGAACACTGAACACATGAGTGGAGGGAGGCTGGTGTGGGCGGTTGGAGACCTGGCCACACTGCTGGTTGTTCTTTTCTTTCTCGGAGCTGGCAGGCCCACTGCGGACACGTTAAAATCTAACATGTTTATTTTCCACTCCTGCCCAGTTGTTTGAGCGGCCAATGGCTGGCCAAAGCTGTTAATGTGTAAATTGATGGAAATATATCATATTCCTACTTAAGATCCCAAAGTGCAGCCACAGATTTGTGACTCATTGCATTACTTTTCCACTGGAATTTCCGATGGGAATTGGACGTAAAGGGCCCAGCACAAACTCTGCCCCTGCCTATTCAGTTAATCATTTTATTTGAGGCCATAACGAAAGAAGGAAGGACTTGCATTTTTGTAGCACCTTTCATTACTTCCAAATCACTTTACAGCCAGGAAAGGATTTTTGATACGTTTGATACTGTTGTATTGTCGGAATTGTATGGAACTTTAACCCTTTCTTTCTAAATGCCCCTCCATCTTACTCTTAAAGTGAACTCTCCTTGGATAAGCCACTCACAGATGAGCTCACACTGAGTAACAGGATGAGCGACTAATGGGATAAATAGACTGTTTAATCACTAGGGTAACCGACAACAAAAAACAACAACTTGAAAGACTAAAATAAATTGATGAGGCAAGAAGCATGTTGAATTTAATTATTGTGGGCTGCTGATGGAAACAGTGCTTTCTCGCTGTGGATTTCGCTGAGGAGATGTGAGATTTCATGGGGAAAGGCAGATGAACCCAATTATGTTCCTGCAACTCATCGGATAATCACTTTAATTTTCACTGGCCAATTAAACCAGACATTTGTGGACCATATCAAATACATATGTTTTTTAGAAAGTCATTCTGGTTTAGGTTTACAGAAATGAAAACTGACAGTAAATAGAGTGGAATGAATTGATGGAGGGAAGTTGACACTGAACAGAGCACTCCGTATTATAATTTATTGAAAGCAAAAACAGAAGTGTCTAGCCAAATAATTAAAGGCCAGCCAAATTTCTGTCAGAAGAAGTAACTTTTCAGGAGACATTTCCACTTCTTTTTTTAAAAAAAATATATTTATTGAAGTTTTTTAACACAATTTTTCTCCCTTACAAACCATAACCACCCCCCTCGTAACAAAAAAAACCCCGAGAAATCACACAGAGCAAGATATATACATGGCAAAATGATATATTTACACAGTTTTGTACACTGTCCCTCACCCGTACGTGCCAGTTTCCCCAACCCTTCATGTTATCTCTTGCTCATCCACCCTCCCAGGCAGTCCCCGCTTCCCCCCCCCCCCCCTCCCAGGATGTCCCCCCCCCCAGGTTGCTGCTGCTGACCAACCTTCCTCTAACGCTCCGCGAGATAGTCTAGGAACGGTTGCCACCGCCTGTAGAACCCCTGCGCAGACCCTCTCAAGGCGAACTTTATCCTCTCCAACTTTATGAACCCTGCCATATCATTTATCCAGGCCTCCACGCTGGGAGGCTTCGCCTCCTTCCACATTAGCAAGATCCTTCGCCGGGCTACTAGGGACGCAAAGGCCAGAATGCCGGCCTCTTTCGCCTCCTGCACTCCCGGCTCGTCCACTACTCCAAATATTGCTAGCCCCCAGCTTGGCTTGACCCGGACTTTCACCACCTGAGATATTGCTCCTGCCACTCCTCTCCAGAACCTCTCCAGTGCCGGGCATGACCAAAACATATGGACATGGTTCGCCGGGCTCCCTGAGCACCTTCCACATCTGTCCTCCACCCCAAAGAACCTACTCAACCTCGCCCCCGTCAAGTGCGCTCTGTGGACCACCTTAAATTGTATCAGGCTGAGCCTGGCACACGACGAGGAGGAATTAACCCTACCTAGGGAGACATTTTCACTTCTGACTGCAGCCAGCATTTGTCTGCACAGGGTTCCTGAAGACTATTTTAAATGAGATGTTGGGCGCGATTTAAAGGAAAATTTCTAAGTGTCATTTTGGGTGCGATTGGCGGGGTGCTTCGTGGCGGCCACGTTGGCGAGATCGCAGCCTATATTTAACGGCACTTAGTTCTGAAAGTGGGCACCCACGAGCGTCTCGCCATTACTGGCTGCCTCGCCGTCTGATTTACCATAGTTGTGCCTCAGCGTCTCACTGCTAACAAGGGGGAGCTACTTTTAAACGCTCCCTCACCACACACTCCCAGTCAACACACAAGCATAGAAGTGACAGACGTGCCCCTCGCATTGGGGATGCTGACCTGGACAGGCTTCTGGACGCCGTCGATGAGAGATGGGACAACCTGTTCCCCGAGTGGGTCGGAGGACCAGCAGCAGGGTCATCAATACAGCCTGGGAGACAGTGACAGTGGCCGTCAGTGAGGTCAGTATGACCAGCAGGACCAGTGTCCAATGTCGGAAGAAGACCAATGACCACCGAGCTGCAAGGCAAGTTACATCCTTTCTCCTGGCATCAGTTCCGCCTGCCACCTCTCAAGTTCCCAGATGCAGGTGGACATTGCCAGGGCACTGCAGAGCATGGCCCAGTCACTGAGGAGCATTGCCAAGGGCGTCGACACCATGTGTGGTGAATATCACAATCACCACGAGATTCGGACTAAAACATAGCCAGTTATATGAATCCAGAATCCGGGCTGACACACAGTAGGCCTAAATACAAGCAGCAGGCTCCTGCTAGAAACCACTAGATATAGCCAAATAGAGAAACACACGGCTCATACTTACACTAGTTAGGTCGCCTTAAACAAATAAGGCACTTGACGTCTGTAGCACAATCAATCACTCACGAGACGAGATGAGAAGGAGACAATCGATGGCTTTATTACGCAGACTTGTTCCCCAGCAGCACAGTTACAGAATGCGGCTGCTGGGAGAACCCGGGCTCTTATACTCCGCCTTACTGGGTGGAGCCAGTAGGCGGCTGATCCAATCGAGACCCGGCGTCTATCCACCAATAGCCTCTCGGCATCACAGGGTACCGTAATACCCCTACTGCATACTACCACATTCACCCCTTGTTAAAAAAGAACCCGGCGGGGGTAGTGGGCCTTATGGTGGTAGGGGTTTACAGAGTTGATACCTGGGATGCCACTAACACAGCAGCTATGCTCCGATATCAAACTACTAGCACTATTTACAATGCCGCTTTTACTGGGCAACTGAATTATTTACAGAGGCATTTCTTGCTTTGTTAAAAAGATTCGATGAGTCAAATGGGTGCCCTGGTCGTCCTCCCCGATCATCTCAGCCCCGGTGGTGATGCAGGCGCTGGCTCGGGCACCGTCGTCTCTGGGAGCGTAGCGATGTCTCTTCCTGCTTCACTACCCCTAGGCGGGGCTGGGGGATCCACCCGGGAAGGGGGCGGCTGTGGGGTGCGCCGGTGGGAGGGAAGGGGTGATTGGTGTTGGGGGGATGTGTGTATTTCGGGCGAGCGCCAGGTCCCGCAGAGAGACTGTGTCCTATCAGTCGTCGGGGTACGCCACGTAGGCATACTGAGGGTTCGCGTGGAGGAGATGAACCCTCTCGACCAACGGGTCCGATTTGTGCGTCCGCACATGCTTTCGGAGCAGTATGGATCCCGGGGCTGCCAGCCAGATCGGGAGTGACGTTCCGGATGAGGACTTCCTAGGGAAGACAAGGAGGCGTTTGTGAGGTGTTTGATTCGTTGTTGTACACAGCAGCGACCGGCTGGAGTGGAGGGCGTCCGCGAGGACTTCCTGCCAGCGGGCGACTGGGAGATATCTGGACCGCAGGGCCAGCAGGACGGTCTTCCAGACCGTTCTGTTCTCCCTCTCTACCTGTCCGTTACCCCGGGGGTTGTAACCGGTCGTCCTGCTTGAGGCAATGCCTTTGCTGAGCAGGAATTGACGCAGTTCGTCGCTCATGAAGGAGGACCCCCTATCGCTATGTATGTAGGCGGGGAAACCGAACAGTGTAAAGATGGTGCAGAGGGCTTTAATGACCATGGCCGCGGTCATGTCGGGGCAGGGGATGGCGAATGGGAAACGGAAGTACTCGTCAACTACGTTCAGGAAGTACGTGTTGCGGTCGGTGGAGGGGAGCGGGCCTTTGAAGTCCAGACTGAGGCGCTCAAAAGGACGGGAAGCCTTTATCAGGCGCGCTTTATCTGGCCTGTAGAAGTGCGGTTTGCACTCTGCGCAGATTTGGCAGTTCCTGGTGGCTGTTCTGACCTCCTCGATGGAATAGGGCAGGTCGCGGGTCTTCACGAAGTGATAGAATCGAGTGACCCCCCGGGTGGCAGAGGTCCTCGTGCAGGGTTCGGACACGGTCCACTTGTGCGTTGGCACATGTGCTGCGGGATAGGGCATCGGAAGGCTCATTCAGCTTTCCGGGACGATACAAGATTCATAGTTATAGGTGGAGAGTTCGATCCTCCACCGCAAGATCTTGTTGTTCTTGATCTTGCCCCGCTGTGCATGATCTAACATGAAGGCAACCGACCGTTGGTCAGTGACGAGAGTGAATCTCCTGCCGGCCAGGCAATGCCTCCAATATCGCACAGCTTCCACTATGGCCAGGGCCTCCTTTTCCACTGAGGAGTGGCGGATTTCTGAAGCGTGGAGGGTGCGTGAGAAAAAGGCCATGGGTCTGCCCGCTTGGTTGAGGGTGGCCGCCAGAGCTACGTCGGATGCATCGCTCTCGACTTGAAAGGGGAGGGGCTCTTCGATCGCATGCATCATGGCCTTTGCGATATCCGCTTTGATGCGGCTGAAGGCCTGGCGGGCCTCTGTCGATAGGGGAAAGACAGTGGACTGAATTAGCGGATGGACCTTGGGGACACACTGGGCTTAATAAGAGAAAAAGCCCAGGCAGCGTTGTTGGGGACACACTGGGCTTAATAAGAGAAAAAGCCCAGGCAGCGTTTCAGGGCCTTGGAGCAGTGGGGGAGGGGGAACTCCATAAGGGGGCGCATGCGTTCCGGGTCTGGGCCTATAACTCCATTTCGCACTACGTAGCCGAGGATGGCTAGACGGTCGGTGCTAAACACGCATTTCTCCCTGTTGTATGTGAGATTCAGGGCGTTTGCGGTCTGGAGGAATTTGCGGAGGTTGGCGCCGTGGTCCTGCTGATCGTGGCCGCAGATGGTGACATTATCGAGGTACGGAAACGTGGCCTGCAAACCGTACCGGTCAACCATTCGGTCAATCTCCTGTTGGAAGACCGAGACTCCATTAGTGATGCCGAATGGAACCCTTAAAAAGTGGTAGAGCCGCACATCTGCTTCAAAAGTAGTGTATTTGCGGTCGCTCGGGCGGATGGGGAGCTGGTGATAGGCGGACTTAAGGTCCACCGTGGAAAAGACCTTGTACTGTGCAATCCGATTGACCATCTCGGATATGCGGGGGAGAGGGTACGCATCCTGCTGCGGTTACCTATTGATGGTTTGACTATAGTCTATGACCATCCTCTGCTTCTCCCCGGTCTTTACAACTACCACCTGAGCTCTCCAGGGAATATTGCTGGCCTGGATTATGCCTTCCCTCAGCAGCCGCTGGATTTCTGACCGGATAAAGATTCGGTCATGGGCACTGTACCGTCTGCTCCTAGTGGCGACTGGTTTGCAATCCTGGGTGAGGTTCGCAAACAGGGAAGGCGGGTCGACCTTGAGGGTCGCGAGGCCGCAGATAGTGAGTGGGGGTATAGGGCCGCCGAATTGAAAAACGTTAAACTCTGGAGGTTGCACTGAAAATCCAACCCCAGGAGTGTGGCAGCGCAGAGCTGGGGGAGGACGTAAAGCCGGTAGTTCTTGAACTCCCTCCCCTGCACTGTGAGGTTCGCGATGCAGAACCCTTTGATCTCTACAGAATGGGACCCTGCCGCCAGAAAAATCTTTTGATTACTCGGGTGAATCGGAAGGGAACAGCGTCTTACCGTATCAGGATGTATAAAACTCTCCATGCTCCCAGAGTCGATCAGGCAGGGCGTCTCGTACCTGTTTATGGATACCGTCGTTGTTGCCGTTTGGAGCGTTCGGGGCCACGACTGGTCCAGGGTCACCGAAGCCAGTCGCTGTTGCTGCATCGGGGCGTTTTCCTCAGGCCCCGTGGGGCCGTCCATCCCGGGGTCCTTAGCCACAGCCAAGATGGCGGCGTCCACGGGTCGCACATGGTCGGGGGTGGACAAGATGGCGCCCATCTTCCCGCATGGAGTCCTGGACCCAAGATGGCGGTGCCCTTTGGCCACACATGGGTCGCTGGGGGGTTGAGTTTGGGGTCCTGGTTCTCCCCCGGAGATTGCGGCGACCCCTCGGGCCTGGCACACTGCTACAAAGTGCCCCTTTTTGCCGCACCCTTTACAGAGGGCTGAGCGGGCCGGGCAGCGCAGTCGGGGGTCTTTCGCTTGTCCACAAAAGTAGCAGCGGGCCCCCCCCCCGGGTGATCTGTCGCTCTGGCAGCACAGGCCTGCGGGGGGGAGGCGGGGAGTGCCGGGGGTTCGGTCGTGGCGGGGGTCCACGGTGCCCAAGGGGCCGCCGCGCGGTCGGGGGCATAGGCACGGGTGTTCTGCGATGCTACATCGAGCGAGGCAGCGAGAGCCCATGCCTCCTTGAGGCCTAGTGCGTCTCTTTCCAGCAATCACTGGCGAATTTGGGTCAAAAGCATACCTGCCACGAAAGCATCCCGAATCAGTAGCTCTGTACGTTCATTAGCCAAAACTGGTGGGCAGTTGCAATTTCTCCCCAGTATTAACAGCGCACTGTAGAATTTGTCCAGCGATTCCCCGGGGATTTGCCGTCTCGTCACAAGCTGGTGGCGTGCGTAGACTGGTTGATGGGCCGAACGTAGATTCCTATCAGCATGGCGAGCGCCGCCTGGAAATCGTCCGCGTCCTCTATGAGAGTGTAGATTTCCGGGCTCACCCTGGAATGCAGGACCTGCATTTTCTGGTCTTCTGTAGGTACGCCGGTGGCCGTTCGGAGGTATCCATCAAAACACGCTAACCAGTGTTTAAAAGTGGCCGCTGAGTTTGCCGCGTGGGGGCTGTTTCGCAGACACTCCGGAGTGATTTGGAGCTCCATGTTCTTTAAAGTTTGAGTAATAAATTGTAGCACAATCAATTACTCACGAGACGAGATGAAAAGGAGTCAATCAATGGCTTTATTACGCAGACTTGTTCCCCAGCAGCGCAGTTACAGAATGCGGCTGCTGGGAGAACCCGGGCTCTTATACTCCGCCTTACTGGGTGGAGCCAGTAGGCGGCTGATACAATCGGGACCCGGCGTCTATCCACCAATAGCCTCTCGGCATCACAGGTACCGTAATACCCCTAATGCATACTACCACAACGTCCATGATTTGACAAGCCACAAATCCTTTTAAATAACATGGCTGCAGCTGCAGCAAACTGTAAAGCAATTAGGTAGCCACCTCTTTGAACACCAAAGATTATCTCGAAACTTCCCGTTATATATCAAAAGACTCTTGACCCCTAAAAGATAACAGAATGAAGTCATCCTTAAGGTTGACGTGTGGACCAACATATGACAAAGTGTTTCTTATACTCGTACTAGTAACAAAGGAAACATCTATCAATTTTAAAAGGCAGACTGTCAATAAGATCAAGTGAAACTGCAAAATTGTAAAGAACGCTCCCTGCAAGAGATAGAAATTTGTAAATTTAAATTTTTAAAATTTATTCACGGGCTGTGGGCGTTGCTGGTCAGGCCAGCATTTATTGCCCATCCCGAGTTGCCCCTCAGAAGGTGGTGGTGCTCTGCCTTCTTGAACCGCTGCAGTCCTTGAGGTGTAGGTACACCTACTGTGCTGTCAGGGAGGGAGTTCCAGGATGTTGCCGCAGCGATAGTGAAGGAACAGAGATTTATTTCCAAGTCAGGATGGTGAGTGATTTGGAGGGGAACCTCCAGGTGGTGGGACTCCCAGGTATCTGTTGCTCTTGTCCTTCTAGATGGAAGTGGTTGTGGATTTGGGAGGTGCTGTCTAAGGAACCTTGGTGAGTTACTGCAGTGCATCTTGTAGATGGTGCACACGGTTTGAATGTTTGTGAAACAAAGAACAAAGAACAATACCGCACAGGAACAGGCCCTTCTGCCCTCCAAGCCTGTACCAAGGAGTAACAATCAAGTGGGCTGCTTTGTCCTGGATGCTGTCGAGCTTCTTGAGTGTTGTTGCAGCTGCACTCATCCAGGCAAGTGGAGAGCTTTGCATCACACTCCTGACTTGTGCCTTGTAGATGGTGGACAGGCTTTGGGGGGTCAGGAGGTGAGTTACTCGCCGTAGGATTCCTAGCCTTTGACCTGCCTTGGTAGCCACAGTATTAATGTGGCGAGCCCAGTTCAGTTTCTGATCAATGGTAGCCCCCAGGATGTTCATTGTGGGGGATTCAGCGATGCTAATGCCATTGGATATCAAAGGACGGTGGTTAAATTCTCTCTTGCTGGAGATGGTCATTGCCTGGCACTCATGTGGTGTGAATGCTACTTGCCATTTGTCTGCCCAAGCCTGGATATTGTCCAGGTCTTGCTGCATTTGGACTGCTTCTCAGTGTCTGAGGAGATAAATCAGGCTATTCACAGAATAGAAAACAAAATGTATAAAAAGAGCCAGATTTGACAGACAGCAATCACTTCTCTCCGAGGATGTAGCCAAAGTTCCGTTCAAATCACCTGTTTCATCAGACAAGTCGTGAATATGAAGGTATTACTCTGTTAAGAAATATATTCAGTAGACGTTTTATAGATACTTGCATATTTCTATGTTTAAATATATCCTTCTCTTAAGGAAGATAATCTGTTAAGCAGATAACAAAGGACTGCTAGCAGATTTATATTTTGATGACTTTTCTCCCAAATATTTTCTCCCAAAACATTTGTGGCGGGTTTTTCAGGGAGTTTCCCGCCGGCTCTGCCAGCGAGTTCCCCACCGTGACTCAATGACACTTGGTCACTTTTTGGGGCCCTGGGGAGTTTCTCACCAGTTTAGTCAACACGTTGAATTTTTTTTCGCACTGGGGAGCTGAACTCAGAGATTGGGCCGCCATTTTGAAAGAGTGCCCTGATCTCCAAGAGAGCCTGTGGGTCTCCCACACCCCCCACCCACAGGCAATGTCACCCCCCCCCCCCCCACATACATGGACATTACCTCACACCCTCAAGTGAGGACACCCGGCTATGGAGTCTCTGGCGGTCCCCCCTCTTCAGGCCCCCCCAAGCCTCCTTACAGCACCCCCTCCCTTCTAGGATTCCCACTCAATTACCCCTCAACCTCCCAGAGGCCCCTACTTACTTGCCCTGTACTCCCCAAGCCTTCAACCCCGCCCCACCCTCATTTCATGGGCATGGCCCCCCTCACCCCCTGACTCTTGGCAGTGCCATGCTGGCACTCGGGCACCCTTGGACTGCCACCCTGGCACCCAGGTAGTGCTCCTGCCTGCTTGGCAGTGTGTCAGCCGGACCCCTTGGCAGTGCCTGGGTGGCAGTGCCAAGGTGCCAGCTGGGCAGTACCAAACTGCCCACGTTCCAGGGGGAGGACCAGGGGGGGGCCACCCTGCACTTACCCTTACCACTTTGTCTCCAATGGCCTGGGAGACCCCCCCCCGGCTGCTGTTACGACTGGTCCACGTGTGCACCTCAAGGGCAGCAGGCAGAACAGGGTGATACGGTGAAGCCAGTGATACCGATAAGTCGTCCAAGGCCCTCTGGCTCTAGGCTCTTTAGACGTCGTCCACCAAGGGCATTACAGGCCACAGGGTGCAAAAGGCAGCAGGCTGCCTCCACCTCTGATGTGCATCCTGAGGACAAACCTGGACATCGCAATAGACCACGGAAGATCGAGTATAGAGAGGATCACTGAGTGGGCATTGGTTGGCGGAGACTATCTGTAGCTAGGGGGAATGGAAATGTTGAATGTGCACAATGAAAACAGGTTACACCTGATATATGTGAAGCCTCTGTCACGGTAATCTTCACAGCGGGCCTGCCTGCACCCATAAAACACCCCTGATACAGACCACGTTTCGAGGATGGGTGTGAGCGCGCTGTCAGCAGAAAGACAGGAGTCAGACTTGGGCATAAACTGAGGGACACCAGAGCTAACAGGAGCTAACCTCACAGTGAGTTATCATCATTCTCCTGCCATGAATATTGACCCGCTGACAAAGGCCCATTAACCTGGGGTGATGTTTTACAGGTCCTGAGAATATGGAAACAGGGTGGTTGGGGTAGGGGGGCTGGGAGGGTCGAGGAATGCGGGGAAGGAAGGAGGGGAATGGACGGTAGGAAGTACAGAAATGGGGGCAAGGAATGGAATGGCGGGGTTGGTGGAAGGAGGGGAATAGGGGGTAAGGAGGGGAATGGGGGAGAGGAGGAAGGAGGGGAATGGGGGGAGGGGGGGAGCTGACGGACACGGTAGCGTCCTATGAGAATTGTGGAGACATTGGTGATGATCTTTCAGGAATCACTGGAGGCAGGAAGGGTCCCCGAGGACTGGAAGGTGGCTAATGTAACACCACTGTTTAAGAAGGGAGGGAGGCAGAAGACGGGCAATTATAGGCTGGTTAGCCTGACTTTGGTCATTGGCAAGATTTTAGAGTCTGTTATTCAAGATGAGATCGCGAAGCACTTGGAAGTGCATGGTAAAATAGGACTGAGTCAGCACGGCTTTGTCAAAGGGAGGTCGTGTCTGACAAATCTGATGGAGTTCTTTGAGGAGGTAACAAGGAAGTTAGACAAAGGAGAACCAGTGGATGTGATTTATTTAGATTTCCAGAACGCCTTTGACAAGGTGCCACATAGGAGACAGTTAAATAAGTTAAGAGCCCATGGTGTTAAGGGCAAGATCCTGGCATGGATAGAGGATTGGCTGACTGGCAGAAAGCAGAGAGTGGGGATAAAGGGGTCTTTTTCAGGATGGCAGCCGGTGACTAGTGGTGTGCCTCAATAGACATAAATAGACATAATTCACAATAGACATAAATGATCTGGAAGAAGGAACTGAAGGCACCATTGCTCAGTTTGCAGATGATACAAAGATCTGTAGAGGGACAGGTAGTATTGAGGAAGCAAGGGGGCTGCAGAAGGATTTTGATAAGCTAGGAGAGTGGGCAAAGAAGTGGCAAATGAAATACAATGTGGAAAAGTGTGAGGTTATGCACTTTGGAAGGAGGAATTTAGGCACTGACTAATTTCTAAATGGGAAAATGCTTAGGAAATCAGAGCACAAAGGGACTTGGGAGTTCTTGTTCACGATTCTCTTAAGGTTAATGTGTAGGTTCAGTCAGCAATTAAGAAGGCAAATGCAATGTTAGCATTCATGTCAAGAGAGCTAGAATACAAGACCAGGGATGTACTTCTGAGGCTGTATAAGGCTCTGGTCAGACCCCATTTGGAATATTGTGAGCAGTTTTGGGCTCTGTATCTAAGGAAGGATGTGCTGGCCTCGGAAAGTGTCTAGAGGAGGTTCACAAGAATGATCCCTGGAATGAATAACTTGTCGTATGAGGAATGGTTGAGGACTCTGGGTCTGTACTCGTTGGAGTTTAGAAGGATGAGGGGGGATCTTATTGAAACTTACAGGATACTGCGAGGCCTGGATAGAGTGGACGTGGGGAGGATGTTTCCACTTGTAGGAAAAACTAGAACCAGAGGACACCATCTCAGACTAAAGGGACGATCCTTTAAAACTGAGATGAGGAGGAATTTCTTCAGCCAGAGGGTGGTGAATCTGTGGAACTCTTTGCCACAGAAGGCTGTGGAGGCCAAATCACTGAGTGTCTTTAAGACAGAGATAGATAGGTTCTTGATTAATAAGGGGATCAGGGTTATGGGGAGAAGGCAGGAGAATGGGGATGAGAAAATATCAGCCATGATTGAATGGCAGAGCAGACTCGATGGGCTGAGTGGCCTAATTCTCCTCCTATGTCTTATGGTCTTATGAAGAATCTAGTCAGGATGAGGGCCTCCCTGGTCCTCTGGGCATGCCGGACCCTCACTGCCACCTGTCCTCCTCATCTGGCTCTTCCTTCCAGTCCTCATCAGGCCTATCCTCCAACTCCTCCAGGTCCTCCTTCTCTTCCTCTTCAGATGAGGCTGCATGTCCCTCCTCCTTCTCCTCCTCCAGTATGTTGCCCCGCTGCTGTTCCAGATTATGGAGCGCACAGCAGACCACCACAAAGTGGGACACCCTCTGGATGGTGTACTGCTGTGCACCACCAGAGCAGCCTAGACATTGAAATCACATTTTGAGCAGCCTGATGCACCGCTCAATGACAGAATGTGTGGCAACATGGGCCTTGTTATATCGGGTCTCTGCCTCGGTCTCCGTACTCCGCACTGGCATCATCAGCCAGGACCTCAGTGGGTACCCCTTATGCCCCAAGATGCTACCCATTATCCTGGGATGGTCTTCGAAGATGCCGGGGATCTCAGAGTGTCCCAGGATGTAGCTGTCATGCACACTCTCTGGGGAGAGCACACACACGTGCATGATCCAGATATGGTGGCCGCACATGAGTTGAACATTCAGGGAGTGGAACCCCTTCCTGTTAATGAAAGTCACTCCCTGATTCCCTGGTGCGCGCACGGCGACATACATGCCATTAATTACCCCCAAACCTGGGGCATCCCGGTGATGGCAGAGAATCCTGCAGACGGGTATCTTGGTGTACCTGGTCCAGCTCAAAGTTGACAAAGTCTAATGCCTGGGCATCCAGGGCTTCTGTGACTTCATTTGTGGGCTGTAGCTTGTGAAATTCCACACAAGTCCCTGCTGGAGCTATGGAGGAAACTGGTGGCATAGAAGATCAGGCCTGGGGATGTCCTCCTTCTCCACGGGGTGCCAAGTCCGCAAGGAAGTGGCACAGGGGCCGCACTATCTCTTTGTTGAGACGCTGCCTCCTGTGGCACATGCTGTCTATCATTTCCTCGAAAGACCAACAACGTCTATACACTTTGGGCTGCCACTGGCGTTCCCCTCTGGGTTCCTCCTCGGACTGATGGGTGGTCAGGTCTTCAGGGTATGCAGCACTTGGGGTGCCGCCTCCAGCCTGGGTCGACTCTGCTGCCTTCTTCGGTGTCTGGCACCTGGGCTGCCACCAGCACTACGAGGGCATCCACCATAGGACCGACACCACCATCCATTTTGGTGTCTGTAAGAAATTGGAGAAGAGAGACCAACAATCAGTTAGGGCTTCCACCCCGGGACCCTCAAATTCCACAAGCCTCCCCCAGCCTTACGTGTCCTGCCTTCTCTCCAAGTGCCATCCAGCGAGCCAGTTGTGCTGGAAAACCTCGCTCTGCACACTCACCACCGGCCACATTGGGAACCCCTAGACGTCAGACCCCTGCAGGAATATTCGGGAGACCGTGCTCAGGTGCCCTTCCCTGATCCATACACTGGCCCTATAGTCGCGAGGACATCCCAGCTCCTGAGTGTTTGATTGTTGGCAGCTGTCTCCATGGTGCTGACGCTTCTAGAGTTCAGGCAAATGTCAGGCTTCAATGTTAGATTGAAATGCGAGGCAATGATCATCGTCTGAGACATGGCACGTGTACCCACGAGAAGCCACTTGAGTAATATTTTATTGGCAAAAACAGTCAACATCAACAATAATTTGAAAATTAAATAGATAATATTCCACATATCTCACAAATCATTAATGGCCAAGGAAAGGTCACCTTTCCATATTGGGACCAATACAAAGCTGTATAAGCTAATTTGCACACAAAAAAACAAACTCACGGTATCACCCCTTGCAGGTTCCTCAACAGAAATGGAAGATAAGCCTGAGAATGTGTTACCCTGTCCAGAACTTGGTCATAGAACTGATCTGCCCATCAATGCATTACTTGTTGTTTGTCCGTCCCTGCCGCAGCTGTACAGGCCCTCCCACACGGCCCAATCTCATCGCAACCAAAGAGCTGGGAAGTGCTCTCACAACTACTCGAGGGGCCAGATGGCCTACTCCTGTTCCTAGTTCTTATGTTCTTATGTACCAAGGTCAATTCCACATTAGCACTAGCCTTCAACCATGAAGCTAGAGGCTGCTCACAGTCAAAGGAAGGTAAAATGGCCATCAGCACGTAACCAAGTGCAGGGCTCTGTAGGACAGACAGGCAGCAGCTGCCTCTGATATGGGTATCCACAACATTTAAAGATGCCTTGAAGGCTTCACAGTCAAAAAGACCCCACCACTCCTCACCCTCAGCCAAGGGGTGACCCCCGACTTGGGAACGTTTCAGCATCCCCCCCCCCCACCGACCAAGCTCAACCACCCCCTCCTCCCCCACACCTTCCGATCACCGGGGCAGCAGCTCCAGTGCTCTTGAGTTGCATACTAGAAAATGGAAATGGCTGCTCACTTCTTCAATTCCCCTCAGCCGGCATTGCACCAGCTTCATGTTTTTAAAAAGGTGTACTAAACGACGCCCACCTGATTTTTCACTGGGGAGACATTACATTCGACTTCAATCTTGCTGATTGATGTGTTGGGTGTTCTGGATCACAAACAGGTCACCAACACTGGAAGTGGTGCAACTCTATTTTATTATAAGGTTAACTATATTAACATACTTGAACTGTGGGTAAATGCAATACCAGCTTTAACTGTTGACCCTTGCCTAGTCCTAACCAGGTGATGCATTCAGCACATGGTGAATGTCTGTGTTGCAGGCTGTGAGCTCTGTGCTCCGAGCTGGCTGCTACGAGAATGAGCGGGAACTCTCCTGTCCCCTGTCTTTATAGTGCGTGTGCTCTCACTGGTGATTGGCTGTGGTGTTGTGTTTGCTGATTGGTCCCACTGCATGTCCATCAGTGTGTGTGTGTGAGTCTGCACCACAATATACTGGTGTATATTATGACATCCCCCCTTTTATATAAAGAACATGTGCCTGCGTGACAATAAATATTGTGTCGTGAATGTACCTGACTATGTGTGTGCGTGTTATTTAGATGACTATGTACATGAGGCTAATCTATTTACACGGGAAGGTGCCTGGTGCAGAGAAATAGGGTGTCACACCAATAAAGAAATGAACATTATATACAAACTACTGGAATGATGAAACAGGATAACAGAACAGATCGAAGAGTCCAACATCGTAAAACTCATAAATCAAGTCTCTGAGGTGGGCGATGAATTCTGGTTGACCGCCTCAAGGGTGGGTCAGGAGCCACCGGCTGAGGAACGGGCTGGGCCACGGCAGAGTGAGGAGGATGCAGAGTATTCGGAATCTCCACATAGTCCAGGTTGGGGACAACAGGAGGGCGTGGCACCGGTGGAGGATTACGTAGCGAGTGTGGAACGAGACGAAGGGCACGCCGATTGCGGCGGCGAATGGAACCATCTGGCAGACGAACCAGGAACGAGCGGGGAGCCACCTGCCGAAGAACCACAGCAGTTGCAGACCAGCCACCCTCCGGAAGATGGATGCGGACGTTGTCATCCGGCGCCAGAGCAGGGAGTTCAGTCGCCCAAGCGTCATGCGGCGCCTTGTGTTGTGCACGAGACTGTTGCATCCGCTGAAGGACCGGAACGTGGTCGAGGTCTAGGACGTGAATGGACGGCACCGTGGTCCTGAGGGTGCGACCCATGAGCAGCTGGGCTGGCGACAGGCCCGTAGAGAGTGGGGCCGAACGATAGGCCAGCAAGGCGAGGTACACGCCGGATCCTGCATCGGCAGCCTTGCAGAGGAGCCGTTTGACGATGTGGATGCCCTTTCCCGCTTTGCCATTGGATTGGGGGTGCAGGGGACTGGATGTCACATGCACAAAGTTGTACCTGCTGGCAAAGTTGGACCATTCCTGGCTCGCGAAGCAGGGGCCATTGTCCGACATCACAGTGAGTGGGATGCCGTGACGAGCAAAAGTCTCCTTGCAGGCACGGATGACCGCCGATGATGTGATGTGGTGCAGGCGTACGACCTCCGGGTAGTTCGAAAAATAGTCTACAATCAGAACATAGTCCCTGCCGAGCGCATGGAACAGGTCAACGCCTACCTTCGACCAAGGGGACGTGACTAATTCATGGGCTGTAGGGTCTCACGTGGTTGGGCCGGCTGGAACCGCTGACAGGTGGGACAGTTGAGCACTGTGTTAGCAATATCCTCATTGATGCCGGGCCAGTACACAGCCTCTCGGGCCCTCCGTCGGCACTTCTCCACTCCAAGATGGCCCTTGTGTAGCTGTTCCAAAATGAGCTGGCGCCCCCCCCCTCATTGGGGAAGCTCATACTCCCACAGGACTGTGGGATTGTCATTAGTTCCCAGCCAATGGTAAGCAGGCAGGTTATAACATCCTTCCCCCCCAAAGTCCACGGAATCCACCGAAGACCCTGGCGAAGGAGGGCGTCGGACTTGTTTTGCCGCAGGCCGGACACCATTTGCACGCGACGCTGGATCAGGCGGCGTGTAACGAGACGGAGACCGGCGTTTCCGTGATGAACGGCGCAACGGTTGTACATCCAAGGCCCGTGGACCCGAGGATTCCCCCTCTGATGCGTCCTGTGTCTCCATCTCGGAGTCAGAGTCTGCTTCCTCCGTCATGTCAGCGTCTCTATCTCCATTTGGTTCTGTAACAACCTGCGCAGGCTTCGAGTGAGGCACCAGTGGAAGATTGTGAGGACTACCTTCCCTTGTCTCTGGTCTCTGCGGCTGTAGAAATGAGCTCCGGGGGCGGGGAATCTTTTGAGGGGATAGTCTTCTGGACCGAACGTGGTCTACATGTTTGCGCTGGAGACGACCCTGGGCTTGCACCTGGTAAGATATAGGGCCCGTTTGGCGAAAGATTACACCAGGAACCCACTGGGCACCACCAGCAAAATTCCAAACGAACACTGGGTCACCGGGCGCAAACTGCTGAATCGGCCGATGCCGAGAAAATCCCTGTCCCTGCCGTTCTTGTGTGCGGCGTACTTTTGCGCCAATGTCCGGGAAAACCTTACTAAGGCGGGTGCGAAGTCTTCGGCCCATTAGGAGTTCTGTGGGAGCTACCCCAGTCACCGCATGGGGGGTGGTCCTATACGTAAACATAAAGCGAGCCAGTCTCGTGTCCATTGATCCGGAAGACTGCTTCTTCAGCCTCTTTTGAATGTTTGCACTGCGCGCTCTGCCAACCCATTTGAAACCGGGTGGTAAGGGGCAGTGCGGATATGGCGTATGCCGTTCATCTTCGTGAACCTCGCAAACTCCTCACTGGTGAATGGAGTTCCGTTATCCGTGATCAGCACCTCGGGGAGGCCATGCGTACTAAAAGACAAAAGCATCTTTTCAATTATTGCGCAGGACGTTTGTCCCCTGCATCTTATGCACCTCTAGCCATTTAGACTGGGCGTCAATTAATAGAAGGAACATGGATCCTTGAAAAGGGCCTGCAAAATCTGCATGCAAGCGTGCCCAAGGCCGCCCTGGCCATTCCCAGTGATGTAGGGGCGCGGCCGGCGGAAGCTTCTGATGCTCCTGGCAAATGGAGCAGTTTTGGGCCACCTTCTCAATGTCGGTGTCGAGGCCTGGCCACCAGACATAACTCCGGGCCAACATTTTCATTTTGGTCACACCTGGATGCCCATTGTGCAAGTCTGTTAGTATCAGCTCCTGGTCTTTTTCCGGGACAATCACATGCGTCCCCCACAAGAGGATGCCGTCTTCCACGCTGAATTCTGACAGCTTGGAGGAAAATGCCCGTAACTCGCCTGGGAGCTGTCTATGCTGCCCACCATACAGGACTATGTGCCGAACCTTTGACAGGACTGGCTCCGTCTGGGTCCACTCACGGATCTGTGATGCCGTGACAGGCAAGGTGTCCATAAAATTTAGGGTTGCAACCACCTCACCGGTCGTGGGGGTCGACATGGGGCCGATCGATAAAGGCAATCGGCTCAGTGCGTCGGCATTTGCTATCTGCGTTCCTGGTTTGTGCTCCAGAGAATACTCGTGTGCAGCAAGCAACAAAGCCCAGCGCTGGATCCGTGCAGAAGCAGCGGGAGGTATTGGCTTATCCTCTCTGAAAAGTCCCAGCAGAGGCTTATGATCAGTCACGATAGTGAAATGGCGGCCATACACGTACTGGTGGAAGCGTTTCACCGTAAAAACCACTGCCAGGCCCTCCTTCTCGGTCTGCGCGTACTTTTTCTCCGCTGCAGTCAATGTGCGGGAGGCGAAAGCTATCGGTCGCTCGGCCCCGTTCTCCATCTTGTGGGACAGGACGGCCCCAATACCATACGGGGATGCATCACATGTGACGAGCAAAGGCTTTCCAGGATCATAGTGGGTTAGTAACCCAGACGACGACAATTGTTGCTGTACCCGCCGGAAAGCGGTTTCTTGCGGCTGACCCCAAACCCAGGTGTGATTTTTCTTTAGCAGAAGTTGCAACGGGGCCAGCGTAGTTGCCAGATTGGGGAGGAACTTCCCATAATAGTTTACGAGACTGAGAAAAGAACGAAGATGCGAAATATCAGTCGGGGCGGGGGCCTATTGAATCGCACGCACCTTCTCTGCGACGGGGTGCAAACCTTCGCGGTCCACCCGATAACCTAGGTAGACTACTTCTTTAGCCTGAAATACGCACTTTGTGTGACGTAAACTGACTCCAGCCTCCGAAAAGCGTCTAAGGACAGCCTCCAGATTTTCCAAATGTTCCTGCTCCGACGTCCCTGTAGTCAAAACGTCATCTAAGTAGACAACAACACGTGGTAAACCTCTCAAAATGCCCTCCATAACACGTTGAAAAATTGCGCAGGCAGAGGATACTCCAAAGGGCAACCGTGTATATTCATACAGGCCCCGGTGTGTATTAATCGTTACATATGGTCGGGAGGCAATGTCCAGCTCCAACTGCAGGTAGGCGTGACTCATATTATTTAATTTTGTGAATGAGAGTCCACCTGCAAGCTTCGCGTAGAGATCCTCTATGCGAGGCATTGGATATCGGTCGAGTCGGGAAGCCGTATTCACTGTAAGTTTATAGTCACCACACAAGCGAACTGTGGCATCTGGCTTCACTACAGGTACAATTGGTGCTGCCCAGTCAGCAAAACAGACGGGCCTGATAATACCCAAACTCTCCAAACGAGTGAGCTCTCCTTCTACCTTCTCGAGCAAGGCGTAAGGCAATGGGTGCGCCCGGAAATAGCACGGTGTGGCTCCTGGTTCAACTTGGATACGGGCTACGGCCCCTTTTATTTTCCCCAAACCAGGCTGGAATACATCTGGGTATCGTCCTAGCACCTCAGTCAACCCTTCAGAAACTGTTTGGAGGATGTGCTGCCATTGCAACCGCAAATGGCGCAACCAGTCCCGACCCAACAGGCTGGGCCCATGGCCGCGAACCACGATAAGTGGGAAACGCCCCTCCTGGCGTCCATAAACAACAGGGGTCATTGTAGTTCCTGCAATGCCCAATGGTTCCCCCGTGTAGGTGGCCAACCTGGCCTGTGAGTCGGTTAATGTAAGGGTCTGTATACCCTGCTTGATGCGGTCGAATGTCCTCTGGGCGATCACGGAGACTGCTGCGCCGGTGTCCAACTCCATCTCAAGCGGGTGACCATTGACCCGTACTGTCACCTTAATGGAGGCCACACGGGGAGCTGCCACACAATGCAGTTTCAGGCAGTCGTCCTCCGTCTCCACGTCCTCAGGATTAGTCGCCGCAGGTTCATCCACATGGAAGGTACGACCCCTGGGCTAGTCCCAGTTTCGGTCGGAACGATGGCGCCTCTGGCGCCCCCAGGACCGGCGTCCGCGATGGGGTCGGCGCCTTCAAGTCTGACACGGAAATGGCTCTTCATCCATTGGTTCTGGAGAAGGCTCCCTTCAGGGAGGAATGTCCGATGGCCACTGGCGTCGGTCCGGACGTCGCCTTGCCCAAGGTACCGCAGGAGTGCGGGGGGACGTTTTCGGACGGAAGGGGTTGCGCCCCAAGGCATGCACTTCCAACTTGTTCAACTTGGATACCCTGTAGCTCCTGCACTTTCGTTCTGCGCTCTCTCGGGACAATACTATTTGAATGGCCTGTTGAAAAGTCAATGTTGGCTCAGCTAACAACTTTCTCTGGGTGGCCGCATTGTTAATACCGCAAACCAAACGGTCGCGTCACATTTCTGACAATGTCTCACCATAGTCACAGTACTCCGCAATCCTGCGTAGCCTGGATAGAAAATAGGCAAGGGATTCTCCAGGGGTCCTCTCAGCGGTATTAAACCGGTAACGCTGGACTATCGTGGATGGGGTTGGGTTAAAATGTTGCCCCACTATATTCACAAGTTCATCAAATGTTTTGGTGTCCGGCGCAGCTGGGTACGTAAGGCTCCTAATCACCCCAAACGTATGCGGGCCACAGGCGGTGAGCAATATGATCACCTGGCGCTCGTTTTCGGTGATATTGTTTGCCCGGAAATAGTAACGCATCCGTTGTGCATACTGGTTCCAGCTTTCCAGCGCAGCATCAAAAACATCCAAACGTCCGTACAGAGGCATGGTATAATAGAAATCAACTTCCAAGCTGTATCCAACAAAAATCCAGGGAGGTGGCTTCAGCAGTGTAGACAGCTATTCACTTTAACCCTCGTCACCAGTTTTGTGAGGGCCACGAAGAATCCAGCACGAGTTTTAAGGATACAAAGTAATAACATTTATTTACAATAACATGTATATATAACAGCAGCAGCAACTTCCCTTGCTGCACACTCCTTCCTGCTGGTTCCAAACTGGCCAGCTTTATTTATACTTGGAGTTTACTAATGGTTTCTCTGCCCCCCTCATTGGGGAAGCTCATACTCCCACAGGATTGTGGGATTGTCATTAGTCCCCAGCCAATGGTAAGCAGGCAGGTTATAACAAAAGTAAAAGCTGCCTCTTACATTCAAAATGGGGGGAGAAAGTAAGAGTTCAGTTGAACCAGTCAAGTGGGCTTTGCCAAACAGTTAAGGATTAGCAAAATAGTCAAACTGGGGCTGAAAAACAGTCAACTTTAAATTTATCCTTTTGCTACCAAGTGGTGTGCAGCAGGAAACAAGCAGTGTAATTATATATTGCATCTCCGTCACCAAAATATTTATTACAGCCCTTAGAAACATGAGTAAGTGCATGAACAAAACACATTTGTCTCATTGAAGCTGAATGTTGTGGTTATTTTTGTTAAAATGTGATAAGAGGTTACATCATCCAGTCTTTTATAATAATCATCTTTATTGTCACAAGTAGGCTTACCTTAACACTGCAATGAAGTTACTGCAAAAAGCCCTCAGTCGCCACATTCCGGCGCCTGTTCCAGTACACAGAGGGGGAATTTAGAATGTCCAAATTACCTAACAGCAAGTCTTTCGGGACTTTTGGGAAGAAACCGGAGCACCCGGAGGAAACCCACGCAGACACGGGGAGAACATGCAGACTCCACACAGACAGTGACCCAGCAGGGAATCGAACCTGGGACCCTGGTGCTGTGAAGCAACATTGCTAACCACTGTGCTACCAAGCTGCCAGGTCTTCGCAACTTGCACCAGCGCTGAAGTCAGCATTGGATCTTACTGCTGACCATAACAGGCTGTCGAAGCAACTAACTCAATTTCTTAATTTTTTTGCAGTTTCTGTTTGTTCAGGCAACTTTTTGTCAGGCATATATTTCTCCCTCAAGTATCTACCTTTTCCCCCTCTTCTGAAAATACTGACTAATGCTCTGGTTGCACACAGGTACAGCCCCCCTCCCCCCACCCCGTGGTCTATTCCTCAAGTTTCAGTCTAGCCATTGAGTAATGGTATTAACCACACTGGAAGTGGGTGTCATAGCCAAGGCTGGAGCTGCTGATCATTTTACTTGCAGTGTACTGAAAGACTGCCATTCAGGTCAGAGTTGGGGGAGAAGCTCTGCTTTCTGTAGCACAGCTTTAGCTAGCTGAAGAAGTCCTGTGCGTTGTTGCTGCTGCTTTCTCTGTACTCACTCAAGCCAAGGATATGGAAGGAACTCAGCCTGCAAATCATTGGCTCACCGCTCACTTCTTAAACCTTATTATAACTGAAACTGTATCGCCAACAAGATGGGCTTCCTTTCACAAAGTTCTCACATTAACAGGGGGCACAGATTTAAGATAATGTGCCAAACAACCAGAGTCACGATGAGAAGCTTTTATTACACAGCAAGTTATAATCTGGAACACATTGCTTGAAAGGGCCAGGGAAGCAGATTCACTAATAACTTGCAAAAGGAACTGGATAAGTGCTTGAAGGGGAGAAATGTGCAGGGCTATGGGGTAAGAGCAACAGAGTGGTGCTTAATTGGATGGCTCTTTCGAAGAACCAGACAACATAGAACATAGAAAATACAGCACAGAACAGGCCCTTCGGCCCACGATGTTGTGCCGAACCATTGTCCTAGATTAATCATTGATTATCATTGAATTTCCAGTGCAGAAGGAGGCCATTCGGCCCTTTGAGTCTGCACCGGCTCTTGGAAAGAGCACCCTACCCAAATTCAACACCTCCACCCAACACCAAGGACAATTTTGGACATTAAGGGCAATTTATCATTGGCCAATTCACCTAACCTGCACATCTTTGGACTGTGGGAGGAAACCGGAGCACCCGGAGGAAACCCACGCAGACACGGGGAGGACGTGCAGACTCCGCACAGACAGTGACCCAAGTCGGAATCGAACCTGGGACCCTGGAGCTGTGAAGCAACATTGTGCAGGGCTATGGGGTAAGAGCAACAGAGTGGTGCTTAATTGGATGGCTCTTTCGAAGAACCA
Organism: Scyliorhinus torazame; assembly: GCF_047496885.1. Taxonomy (NCBI): domain Eukaryota; kingdom Metazoa; phylum Chordata; class Chondrichthyes; order Carcharhiniformes; family Scyliorhinidae; genus Scyliorhinus; species Scyliorhinus torazame. Next base: position 262,699,392 of record NC_092710.1, read on the forward strand.
GACAACATAGAACATAGAATTGTGCTATCCACAATGCTACCGTGCTGCCCTTAAGAACAACTAAATCTACACTATATCATTTTACCGTAATCCATGTACCTATCCAATAGCTGCTTGAAGGTCCCTAATGTTTCCGACTCAACTACTTCCACAGGCAGTGCATTCCATGCCCCCACTACTCTCTGGGTAAAGAACCTACCTCTGATATCCCTCCTATATCTTCCACCTTTCACATTGAATTTATGTCCCCTTGTAATGGTTTGTTCCACCCGGGGAAAAAGTCTCTGACTGTCTACTCTTATCTATTCCCCTGATCATCTTATAAACCTCTATCAAGTCGCCCCTCATCCTTCTCCGTTCTAATGAGAAAAGGCCTAGCACCCTCAACCTTTCCTCGTAAGACCTACTCTCCATTCCAGGCAACATCCTGGTAAATCTTCTTTGCACCTTTTCCAAAGCTTCCACATCCTTCCTAAAATGAGGCGACCAGAACTGTACACAGAACTCCAAATGTGGCCTTACCAAAGTTTTGTACAGCTGCATCATCACCTCACGGCTCCTAAATTCAATCCCTCTGTTAATGAACGCGAGCACACCATAGGCCTTCTTCACAGCTCTATCCACTTGAGTGGCAACTTTCAAAGATGTATGAACATAGACCCCAAGATCTCTCTGCTCCTCCACATTGCCAAGAACTCTACCGTTAACCCTGTATTCCGCATGCATATTTGTCCTTCCAAAATGGACAACCTCATACTTTTCAGGATTAAACTCCATCTGCCACTTCTCAGCCCAGCTCTGCATCCTATCTATGTCTCTTTGCAGCTGACAACAGCCCTCCTTACTATCCACAACTCCACCAATCTTTGTATCGTCTGCAAATTTACTGACCCACCCTTCAACTCCCTCATCCAAGTCATTAATGAAAATCACAAACAGCAGAGAACCCAGGGAGTTGAAGGGTGGGTCAGTAAATTTGCAGATGATACAAAGATTGGTGGAGTTGTGGATCCCTGCGGTACGCCACTGGTAACTGGGATCCAGGCTGAATATTTGCCATCCACCACCACTCTCTGACTTCTATCGGTTAGCCAGTTCGTTATCCAACTGGCCAAATTTCCCACTATCCCATGCCTCCTTACTTTCTGCATAAGCCTACCATGGGGAACCTTATCAAATGCCTTACTAAAATCCATGTACACTACATCCACTGCTTTACCTTCATCCACATGCTTGGTCACCTCCTCAAAGAATTCAATAAGACTTGTAAGGCAAGACCTACCCCTCACAAATCTGTGCTGACTATCCCTAATCAAGCAGTGTCTTTCCAGATGCTCAGAAATCCTATCCTTCAGTACCCTTTCCATTACTTTGCCTACCACCGAAGTAAGACTAACTGGCCTGTAATTCCCAGGGTTATCCCTAGTCCCTTTTTTGAACAGGGGCACGACATTCACCACTCTCCAATCCCCTGGTACCACCCCTGTTGACAGTGAGGACGAAAAGATCATTGCCAACGGCTCTGCAATTTCATCTCTTGCTTCCCATAGAATCCTTGGATATATCCCGTCAGGCCCGGGGGACTTGTCTATCCTCAAGTTTTTCAAAATGCCCAACACATCTTCCTTCCGAACAAGTATTTCCTCGAGCTTACCAATCTGTTTCACACTGTCCTCTCCAACAATATCGCCCCTCTCATTTGTAAATACAGAAGCAAAGTACTCGTTCAAGACCTCTCCTATCTCTTCAGACTCAATACACAATCTCCCGCTACTGTCCTTGATCGGACCTACTCTCGCTCTAGTCATTCTCATATTTCTCACATATGTGTAAAAGGCCTTGGGGTTTTCCTTGATCTTACCCGCCAAAGAATGTTCATGCCCTCTCTTAGCTCTCCTAATCCCTTTCTTCAGTTCCCTCCTGGCTATCTTGTATCCCTCCAATGCCCTGTCTGAACCTTGTTTCCTCAGCCTTACATAAGTCTCCTTTTTCCTCTTAACAAGACATTCAACCTCTCTTGTCAACCATGGTTCCCTCACTCGACCATCTCTTCCCTGCCTGACAGGGACATACATATCAAGGACACGTAGCACCTGTTCCTTGAACAAGTTCCACATTTCACTTGTGTCCTTCCCTGCCAGCCTATGTTCCCAACTTATGCACTTCAATTCTTGTCTGACAACATCGTATTTACCCTTCCCCCAATTGTAAACCTTGCCCTGTTGCACGTACCTATCCCTCTCCATTACTAAAGTGAAAGTCACAGAATTGTGGTCACTATCTCCAAAATGCTCCCCCACTAACAAATCTATCACTTGCCCTGGTTCATTACCAAGTACTAAATCCAATATTGCCCCTCCTCTGGTCGGACAATCTACATACTGTGTTAGAAAAGCTTCCTGGACACACTGCACAAACACCACCCCATCCAAACTATTTGATCTAAAGAGTTTCCACTCAATATTTGGGAAGTTAAAGTCGCCCATAACTACTACCCTATGACTTCTGCACCTTTCCAAAATCTGTTTCCCAATCTGTTCCTCCACATCTCTGCTACTATTGGGGGGCCTATAGAAAACTCCTAACAAGGTGACTGCTCCTTTCCTATTTCTGACTTCAACCCATATTATGTCAATAGGGTGATACTCCTCGAACTGCCTTTCTGCAGCTGTTATACTATCTCTAATTAATAATGCCACCCCCCCCCCCCACCTCTTTTACCACCCTCCCTAATCTTATTGAAACATCTATAACCAGGGACCTCCAACAACCATTTCTGCCCCTCTTCTATCCAGGTTTCCGTCATGGCCACCACATCGTAGTCCCAAGTACCGATCCATGCCTTAAGTTCACCCACCTTATTCCTGATGCTTCTTGCGTTGAAGTATACACACTTCAACCCATCTCCGTGCCTGCAAGTACTCTCCTTTGTCAGTGTTCCCTTCCCCACTGCCTCATTACACGCTTTGGCGCCCTGAATATCGGCTACCTTAGTTGCTGGACTACAAATCCGGTTCCCCTTCCCCTGCCAAATTAGTTTAAACACTCCCGAAGAGTACTAGAAAACCTCCCTCCCAGAATATTGGTGCCCCTCTGGTTCAGATGCAACCCGTCCTGCTTGTACAGGTCCCACCTTCCCCATAATGCGCTCCAATTATCCAAATACCTGAAGCCCTCCCTCCTACACCATTCCTGAAGCCACGTGTTCAACTGCACTCTCTCCCTATTCCTAGCCTCGCTATCACGTGGCACCGGCAACAAACCAGAGATGACAACTCTGTCTGTCCTGGCTTTTAACTTCCAGCCTAACTCCCTAAACTTGTTTATTACCTCCACACCCCTTTTCCTACCTACGTCGTTGGTACCAATGTGCACCACGACTTCTGGCTGCTCACCCTCCCCCTTAAGGATCCTGAAGACACGATCTGAGAATTCCCTGGTCCTGGCACCCGGGAGGCAACATACCTTCCGGGAGTCTCGCTCGCGACCACAGAATCTCCTATCCCCCTAACCATTGAATCTCCTACAACTATTGCTTTTCTATTCTCCCCCTTCCGTTCTGAGCCCCAGAGCCAGACTCAGTGCCAGAGACCTAGCCGTTAGGGCCTTCCCCCCAACAGCATCCAAAACGGTATACTTGTTTTGAAGGGGAACGGCCACGAGGGATCCCTGCACTGTCTGCCTGTTTTTTTTTTTTCCCCCTGACTGTAACCCAGCTATTCTTGTCCTGTACCTTGGGTGTGGTTACCTCCCTGTAACTCTTCTCAATCACCCCCTCTGCCTCCCGGATGATCCAAAGTTCATCCAGCTTCAGCTCCAGTTCCCTAACACGGTCTTTGAGGAGCTGAAGTTGGGTGCACTTCCCGCAGGTATAGTCAGCGGGGACACCAGTGGTATCCCTCACCACCCACATCCTACAGGAGGAGCATGCAACTGGCCTAGCCTCCATCCCCTCTTACCTGACAGAATATAGCTGCCGTGTGGACTAACTAGATCTCCGCCCTCCGACTCTGCTCCCAGTCAACTACACTTGCTGTAAACTCCTGGCTCTCTTCTCACTCTTTGCGGAAATGTCGGAAACAAAATGAAAGGAGCACCTTACTCCCTCCTCACCTAACTCCCTCGGTCACCAAACTCTCACTATAGCACTCAAAAAGCACCAAATTCAGCACTCCCTCGGTCACCAAACTCTCACTATAGCACTCAAAAAGCACCAAATTCAGCACTCAGTGCAAAAACAAGGAATGATGGGCAGGGCAGCACGGTGGTGCAGTGGGTAGCACTGCAGTCTCACGGCGCCGAGGTCCCAGGTTCAATTCCGGCTCCGGGTCACTGTCTGTGTGGAGTTTGCACATTCTCCCCGTATTTGCGTGGGTTTCGCCCCCACAACCCAAAGATGTGCAAGGTAGGTGGATTGAACATGCTAAATTGCCACCTTAAATGGAAAAAAATAATTGGGTACTCTAAATTTATTTAAAAAAAGGAATGATGGGCCAAATGGACTCTTTCAACGCTGTCGAATTCTCTGATTCTAGAATTCTCACTAAATAATTCTCACTAGGTGTTGGAGAAATTGCTGGGATTGAAGGCTGATAAATCCCGAGGGCCTGATAATCTACAACCCAGGGTGCTGAAGGAGGTGGCTCTAAAAATAATGGATGCATTGGTGGTCACCTGCCAGGATTCTATCGACTCTGGAACAGTTCCTGCAGATTGAAGGCTAGCTAATGTAACCCCACTATTTAAAAAGGGAGGTGGAGAGAAAATAGGAAATTATAGACCAGTCAGCCAACATTGGTAGTGGGGGAAGTTCTAGAATCCATTATCAAAAATTTCATAGCAGAGCACTTAGAAAACAGTGTCAGGATCGGGCAGAGTCAGCATGGATTTATGAAGGGGAAATCATGCTTGACAAATCTACTGGAATTCTTCGAGGATGTAACTGAAGTGTTGGGTGCTCTGCCACACAGATGAACCAACACGGTTGTGAATGGTACAACGCAGTTTTATTTCAATCATCTATTCACATTGGTAAACTGTTTACTGAGGTTCGATCATGACCCTTGATTCTGTGGACCTATTCCTAATTCTATCTTGTGGTGGCACTCAGCACATGGCGGATGTCTGAGTGGCCTGCAATGGGCTCTGTGCCCTGAGCTGTCTCCTGCTCGAGTGCCTAGGAAGTGTCGTGTTCGCTGTTTTGTACTGTGTATGCTCTTGCCTGTGATTGGCTGTCGTGTTGTGTGTGTTGATTGGTCTGTTGATCTGTCCATCAGTATGTATGTATGTATGTGTTATGATGTGTACCTGAATATCATGACAGTAACTAGTAGAATTGATGATGGGGAGCCAGTGGATGTGATATATTTGGACTTTCAGAAGGCTTTTGACAAAGTCCTGTAAAAGAGATTAGTGTGTAAAATTAAAGTGCATGGTTTTGGGGGCAGTGTATTGAGATGTATAGAAAACTGGTTGGCAAGAAACAAAGAGTAGGAATTGTCGAGCCTTTTTCAAATTGGCAGGCAGTGATTGTGGGGTACCGGAGGGACCAGTGCTAGGATCAGCTATTCACAATATATATTAATAATTTAGATGAGGGAACAAAATGTAATATCTCCAAATTTGCAGATCACACCAAGTTGGGTGGGAGGGTGAACTGTGAGGAGGATGCAAAGATCCTTCAGTGTGATTTGGACAAGTTGAGTGAGTGAGCGAATGAATGGAAGATGCAGTGTAATGGATAAATGCGAGGTCATCCACTTTGGTAGCAAAAACGTGAAGCCGGACTATTATCTGAATGGCCATGAATTAGAAGAGGGAACGTGCAAGAGGGTTTCTATGGAAGTGTGAGCCATGGCTTAGTGGATAGGACTCTCGTCTCTGAGTCCCAAAGGTTCTGGCTTCAAATTCCACTCAAGGGCTTGAGTACAATACTGAGGGATTGCTGTACTGTCAGAGATATCTCTTTCAGATAAGTGAGACACTGCTTGGGTGGATGTAAGAGATCCCATTTCACAGAAGAGCAGAGGTGATATCTGGTGTCCAAGCCAATATTTTTCCCTTAGTCAACATCCCAAAAAGAGATTAACTCGTCATTCGCACATTTTTGTGTGTGGGAGCTTGCTGTGTATAAATTGGCTGCGCTGTTTCCTACATTTCAACAGTGACTACCCTTCAAAGGTATTTCATTGGCCGCAGCAAATCTTCACGTGAGAAGAACTACTTCATTGGCTGTAAAATACTTTGAGAAATCTGTTGATTGTGAAAAGTGCTACTTTTAAAAAACTTCATTGATATGGGATGTAGGCTTCACTGGCTAGGTCATCCCTAATTGCCCTTCAGAAGTTGGTGGTGAACTGCCTATTTGAACCTCTGCAGTCCATGTGGTGTAGGTACATCCACTGTGCTAATTGGAAGGGAGTTTGATCCAGTGACAGTGAAGGGACAGCGATATATGTCCAAGTCAGAATGATAAGTGACTTGCAGGGAAAGCTCCAGGTGGCGGGGTTCCCATGGTGTATCTGCTGCCTTTGCCCTTTAAGATGGCAATGGTCGTGGGTTTGGAATGTGCTGTCTAAGGAACCTTTGTGAGTTCCTACTGTGCATCTTGTAGATGGTGCACACTGCTGCTACTATGCGTCGTTGGTAGAGGGAGTGAATGTTTGTGGAAGTGGTGCCAGTCAAGTGGGCTGCTTTGTCCTGGATGATGTCGAGCTTCTTGTGTGTTGGAGCTTCATTCACCCAGGCAAGTGGAGAGTATTCCATTACACTCCTGACTTGTGCCTTATAGATGGTGGACAGGCTTTGGGGAGTCAGGAGGTGAGTTGCTCGCTGCAGGATTCCTACCCTCTGACCTGCTCTTGTAGCCACAGTATTTATATGGCTAGTCCAGTTCAGTTTCTGGTCAATGATAACCCCCAGGATGTTGATAGTGGAGAATTCAGTGATGGTAATGCCATTGAATGTCATGGGCCGATAGTTTGATTCTCTCTTGTAAGAGATAGTCATTGCCTGGCACTTGTGTGGCATGAATGTTACTTGCCACTTGTCAATCCAAGCCTGGATATTGTCCAGGTCTTGCTGCATTTGCAAGTGGACTGCTTCAGTGTCTGAGGAATCATAAATAATGCTGAACATTGTGCAAATATCAGCGAACATCCCCACTTCTGACCTTATGATGGAAGGGAGGTCATTGATGAAGCAGCTGAAGATGGTTGGGCCGAGGACACTCCCCTGAGGAACCCCTGCCATGAGATGGTTGACCTTCAACAACCACAACCATCTTCCTTTGTACCAGGTATGACTCCAACCAGCAGAGAGTTTTCCCCGATTCCCATTGAGTCCAGTTTTGCTAGGGCTCCTTGATGCCGTACACGACCAAATGCTGCCTTGATGTCAAGTCAGTCACTCTCACCTCACAAATGCAAATCTTTCGTTTAGCTCCTAAATGATCTCTGCTGGTCCCTTGACACCAAATGGAATGTAAGTTGCTCATTTGTACTGTTGAAATCTTTGGTTCAAAGTGAAAGGAGTTTCTTGCTTCTGATCTGCAGAGATTTTGGATCAGCTCCAAAACAGTTATAAAACTGGGTCAGTAGGGAGGACTTTAAACTGAAAACTAAATAATTGGGGGGGGGGGGGGGGGGGGCGGGGGGGGAGGTTAAAGAGAAAATGCAAGGAAATAGAGGGATTACGCAAGGATAACCAAAGTGTGGCAGGAAGAGACAGAAATGTAACGTTGCTCCAACAGTTAAGGCCAGAGTTTGGAACAATGGTAAAAAGGCAGAATTAAAGGTTTTGTATCGAATGTGTGCAGCATTCATAACAAAATTGATGAACTGTTAGCACAGATAGAAATAAATACCTATGATCTGATAGCCATCACAGAGACATGGTTTAAAGGTAGCCAATGTTAGGATCTGAATATTTAAGAGTATTTAACATCTTGAAAAGACAGGAAACTAGGAAAAGATGGTGGGGTAGCTCTGTTAATTACAGAGTACATTAGTTCAGCACTGCGATACAATCTTAGCTTGAAAGTTCAAGATGTATAATCATCTTGAATAGAGATAGGAATTAGGAAAAGTAAGAGGTCACTTATGGGAGCAGTTTGCAGATTCCCAAACAATAACTACACTTTAGGACAGAGTTTGCAGGAAGAAATAATGGGGGCATGCAAGGAAGGAACTGCAATCATCGTGGGTGATTTTAATCAACATATATATTGGGCAAAGCAGATTGGCAAAGGTAGGCTGGAACATGTATTTAGGATAATTTTTTGAGAGCATTACCTTCTATTGCCTGCCAGAGAACAGGCTATTCAAGACCTGGTAATGTGCAATTAGACAGGATCAATCGATAATCTCATCATAAAGCAGCCTCTAGGCGATGTTAAGTTCAATTCAATTTTAATATACCAATCATAGGACAAGGATTGGTAAGCAATAATGTGATAAGAAGTTAAGACTACATACATACAATGTTAACTGGGAGATTATTATACATGTTTGATCTCGTCCATCGCTGCTGTAGACTGAGTGCAACGTTATGGAACTATTACATTCTCTCTCGGTAGTGAATTTCTGAAGTTTAAGACACTTTCCTTAAAAGGTACATGTACACCATATCACAACCAGTAACAGCGGTCATGACAGGATAGAATTTCACATTCGGCTTGAAGGTGAGATATGTGGATGTAAGACAAGTGTTTAACACAAATAAAAGTAATTATAAGGGTATGAAGGCAGAGTTGACTAAATTGTAAAGGAAAACTAGGATAAATGGTAGGGCAATAAAGGAGCAGTGGCAGACGTTTACAGAGATATTTGATATCTCTCAGCAAAGATATATCCCGGCGAGAAAGAAAGACTCTGGGCGTGATCTGCCCAAATGGGGACAGTCCCACAGCCCGAGGGATTAGCTGCCCGTTTCCTGGTGCTCGGAGTGCTGAGAAGCACTCTGCATTCTAATATCCATACGGGTAAATCGGGGGCCTCCATCCACCCTTCTCAGATGGAAAGGGGGGATGGAGGCCACTAGGGACAGGACCCTGGAACACCAGGGTGGGTGGATCTTCTACAAGAGGATCTTTTAACTTCAGGAATTTCCAGGAGGTGGAACTTCTCCTTGAAAGGTGGGTAAATTGATGTTGGGTGCCTTTTAAAAATCGCTACCAGATATGATTGTGAGGCAGAATCATCCAGCCGTGTGAAACACGGGCAGCGTGATAGCACAGTGGTTAGCACAGTTGCTTCACAGCTCCAGGGTCCCAGGTTCGATTCCGGCTTGGGTCACTGTCTGTGCGGAGTCTGCACATCCTCCCAGTGTGTGCGTGGGTTTCCTCCGGGTTCTCCGGTTTCCTCCCACAGTCCAAAGATGTGCAGGTTAGGTGGATTGGCCATGCTAAATTGCCCTTAGTGTCCAAAAAGGTTAGGAGGGGTTGTTGGGTTACGGGGATAGGGTGGAAGTGAGGCCTTAAGTGGGTTGGTGCAGACTCGATGGGCTGAATGGCCTCCGTCTGCACTGTATGTTCTATGAATTGTCTGACAGTTGGTTGGTGAAGTATGTGGGCCAAACTGACTTTCTAAAGGCTGTCTTCCTATTTCCTTGCTTTCCAACAACTTACACCCATTTTGTTCATGATTTATGACAACCCCGCATTTTGTCTAAGATCAAGTGTAGGATCTGGCCCAAGATCACGTGCAATGCCCGTTCTTGTCAGCTTGGACCTAGTGGCTGGAAACCTCTGGTTCTGCCGGTGGTGCACCCCGGCAGCCTGGGGTGATTTCAATGGGAATTTCCATTGACAGCGGCGGAGGCAGAGAATCCCTACACCAGTGAATGAGGTGCCGCCTCCCACAGGCAGCTGGGAGACCTAAGAGTGCTACCCAGCATGTCTGGGTGGCTCGGTAGCACAGTGGCTAACATTGTTGCTTCACAGCTCCAGGGTCCCAGGTTCAATTCCCGGCTTGGGTCACTGTCTGTGCGGAGTCTGCACGTTCTCCCTGTGTCTGCGTGGGTTTCCTCCGGGTGCTCCGGTTTCCTCCCACAGTCCAAAGATGTGCAGGTTAGGTGGATTAAAGGGCAGCATGGTGGCGCAGTGGGTTATCCCTGCTGCCTCACTGCACGGAGGTCCCAGGTTTGATCCTGGCTCTGGTCACTGTCCGTGTTGAGGTTGCACATTCTTCCTGTGTTTGCGTGGGTTTTGCCCTCACAGCCAAAAGATGTGCAAGGTAGATGGATTGAACATGCTAAATGGCTCCTTAATTGGAAAAAAATTAATTGGGTGCACTAAATTTATTAAAGAAAATGGTTAGGTGTATTAGTCATGATAAATTGCCCTTTGTGTCCAAAATGGTTAGGTGGGGTTAATGGGTTACGGGGATAGGGTGGAAGTGAGGCCTTAAGTGGGTTGGTGCAGACTCGATGGGCTGAATGGCCTCCTTCTGCACTGTATGTTCTATGAATTGTCTGACAGTTGGTTGGTGAAGTATGTGGGCCAAACTGACTTTCTAAAGGCTGTCTTCCTATTTCCTTGCTTTCCAACAACTTACACCCATTTTGTTCATGATTTATGACAACCCCGCATTTTGTCTAAGGTCAAGTGTAGGATCTGGCCCAAGATCACGTGCAATGCCCGTTCTTGTCAGCTTGGACCTAGTGGCTGGAAACCTCTGGTTCTGCCGGTGGTGCACCCCGGCAGCCTGGGGTGATTTCAATGGGAATTTCCATTGACAGCGGCGGAGGCAGAGAATCCCTACACCAGTGAATGAGGTGCCGCCTCCCACAGGCAGCTGGGAGACCTAAGAGTGCTACCCAGCATGTCTGGGTGGCTCGGTAGCACAGTGGTTAACATTGTTGCTTCACAGCTCCAGGGTCCCAGGTTCGATTCCCGGCTTGGGTCACTGTCTGTGCGGAGTCTGCACGTTCTCCCTGTGTCTGCATGGGTTTCCTCCGGGTGCTCCGGTTTCCTCCCACAGTCCAAAGATGTGCAGGTTAGGTGGATTAAAGGGCAGCATGGTGGCGCAGTGGGTTATCCCTGCTGCCTCACTGCACGGAGGTCCCAGGTTTGATCCTGGCTCTGGTCACTGTCCGTGTTGAGGTTGCACATTCTCCCTGTGTTTGCGTGGGTTTTGCCCTCACAGCCAAAAGATGTGCAAGGTAGGTGGATTGAACATGCTAAATTGCTCCTTAATTGGAAAAAAATTAATTGGGTGCACTAAATTTATTAAAGAAAATGGTTAGGTGTATTAGTCATGATAAATTGCCCTTTGTGTCCAAAATGGTTAGGTGGGGTTAATGGGATATGGGGATAGGGTGGAGGCGTGAGCTTAAGTGGGGTGCTCTTTCTAAGGGCCGGTGCAGACTCAATGGGCCGAATGGCCTCCTTCTGCACTGTAAATTCTACGATTCTCTTGTGGGGACCGTGAATTGGATTCAATTTGATTTGGATTTGGTTTTTGGAGCAAGCAAGGAGATGGATTACTCTGTTCACTCTGCACAGTAGCTTTGTGACTCTGAGAAAAGAATAACATTTAAAAAAAATTATGCCAACTGCTGCTCCAGTGGGTATGATAATATGTTGGCCCAGAAAACCCTCATGTAAATTGTTCTCTAGACCATAGCTTTAATTAGAACAACACACCTTGGCACGCCCTAATTAATCTCCACAGTATTTAGGTAATTTCTCTTATATCTCTTCTCGTTAAAGTTGCATCAGCAAAGATCTGGGAACTGCTATTAGGGACTTCAAAGATTGGGCAAAGGGGAGAATATAGATGCAATATGTTCAGTTTTTTTATTGTTGAAAGGGAACTCTTAATATTTGCATATGTGCAGAAAATTAGCAAACAACTCAATGATTTCTCCTGACAGGCACAATGAAGGTGCAATATGGTAAACAGCCCACAGGAGGTGCTGTGGATCCAGCATGCTGCTGGATTACAGCCTTATTTCCAGTTGGCAGCTCCTGAGCCAAGCTCTGTGACAATCACAGCCAACTGGTAAATAGAACTGTAAAGATCTCACGCCAACAGAGTTTTAGAAGCTGCAGTTACGTGTGATGCAGCATTCAGTTCATTTTCCAAAGATGCTAGGTTTGGCTATTAACTTCTGGGTGGGCAGCAGTTTTTGGAAAGAGTCCTACTTTAGAGCAATGGATAAACCTAACTGCGGTATAGTAATAAATATGTTCGCCCGACATAGTCTCAGTCTGCTGTATACCGAAAAAAGTTGGAGTGAGCTGACCAACCATATATTTAATATATTTTAAAGTTATAAATCATACTTTCTAAAAAACAACCCAACTATGTATTTTTTATAAAGTTAATCTATAAGGATTCTTCAGACCTGCATAACTGGTAATTACCAGTAATTACCATCTTGCATTACTGCACGCTAAGTGTACTAAAAATTCAAGGTGCCCTCTTTCTCATGAACGTGAATGCTATCAGAATGTGATTTCAAAATCCATCCTAACCCATCACTGTCGGCCATGCTGAGGGAATATTATATTTTATATAGTTGTAGACATTTTCCAAACCAGAGGTGTCATTACTTTGGCTTAAACCAAGCTTAGTTTCTCCATGTACTTTCTCCGATAATTTACAGTAATGACTAAGAACTGTGATATACAAAATTGAAGTTCCCACGAAAATAAAAGTTCATACATGAAAAGATGTATGAAACATGCTGGGATTTTGTGCCTGTGTTTGTCATGGGGTCAAATGGTGACATGGGGTCAAATGGTGACATGGGGGCAAAATGAGGTCAAAGGTCTCGCGACGGTGACCGTCTTGGCCTCAGCATTGATGTAATGAGGTTCCTGCACAGGAAGGTCGGGAAACTCATTTAAAAACATTTACATCCAATTAGCGCTTCCCCACTTTATTATTCCCCCCCCCACATTAGGGGCGGGATTCTCCACCACCATGCCGAAGTGGCCGAGGCGTCGTGAACGGCGTCGAGGTTCACGACGGCGCGGAACGGCCCCGGTCGTAACCGATTCAGGCCCTGACAATGGGCCAGTATCGGGGCCGCGTCATCCTCCCGCGCGAAGCCTTGTCGCCCGCGTAAAAGCGGGACCAATTAGATGACGCGGCCGGCGCCGCATAACGGACGTCATCCGCGCATGCGCGGGTTGGCCGGCGCCAACCGGCGCATGCGTGGTTGCCGTCCTGTCCAAATCCGCCCCCCTGCAAGAAGATGAGGGACGGATCTTGCAGGGCGGCGGAAGGAAGGAGGTCCTCCTTCAGAGAGGACGGCCCGACGATCGGTGGGCACCGATCGCGGGCCACCCCACATTTAAGGTACCCCCCGGTGCAGGATCCCCCCTCGGCCCCCCACAGGCCATCCCCCCACCGTTCATGCACCGCCCACGACTGTAGCGACCAGGTGTGGACGGCGCTGGGGGGAACCCGTCGTTTTGGCCTGGCCGCTGGGCCCATCCGGGCCTCAGAATCGCGGGGGTGCCGGAGAATCGCCATTTTCGGTGTCTCCGGCGATTCTCCGGCCTACGGCCCGCGAAACTCGACCGGGCCATTCCCGCTGCTTGGGAGAATCGCGAGAGGGCGTCGGACCGGCGTCCCCGGAAATTTCGGCGCCCCAGGCGATTCTCCCAACCGGCGTGGGAGTGGAGAATCGCGCCCTAGGAATTTCCATCACGTCAGCGAGGTTTACAACAGCTCTGGAGCAAGGTGACTCAGGTGGAGGGGCCACGCCGGGGGCGCACAGGTCATCACAGCCCCCAGGGGGAGAGGGGCAGTGCCCAGCCAGTACCCTGGGCACTGTCCCATGGCACTGCACCCGAGGGAGGCATGGTCTGCCTTTACTGTAGGGGGAGGATACTTCCCTTGTGCATAGTGGGGGGAGGTTCCCATGTCTATGGGGGGTTCTGTTTTTTAATTTTGACGATCTCTGGAAGGCCGATATTACTGCCTGCGTGGGCCGCCAGTGTGATGGAACGGGACCCCCCCCAGCGTTTATTTTTTTCTAAGTGCTGGACAATGTGATGTATGTTGCACACCGCTTTTCTATAATAATAATCTTTATTAGTGTCACAAATAGGCTTACATTAACACTGAAATGAAGTTATTGTGAAAAGCCCCTAGTCGCCACATTCTGTTGCCAGTTCGGGTACACAGAGGGAGAATTCAGAATGTCCAATTCACCTAACAAGCACTTCTTTCGGGACTTGTGGGAGGAAACCGGTGCACCCCGAGGAAACTCACGCAGACACGGGGAGAATGTGCAGACCCGCCTGATCCTATGCTGTTAAACAAAAATGGGCGCAGTGGGTTAGCATTGCGCCTCACGGCGCTGAGGTCCCAGGTTCGATCCCGGCTCTGGGTCACTGTCCGTGTGGAGTTCGCACATTCTTCCCGTGTTTGCGTGGATTTTGCCCCCACAACCCAAAGATGTGCAGGACAGGTGGATTGGCCACTCTAAATTGCCCCTTAATTGGAAAAATGAATTGGGTACTCTAAATGTATCAAACAAAAATGGAAAATTCCGCACTTGGTTCACAAAATAATATGGAAAACAGAGCTTAATTTCCTGTAACCCATAATAAGAAATTGTATATTATTGTTAAGTATCGAGAACCTAATAAAACTCATCTCACAGCAGAAATGACTTTATGCCGCTCCAAATGACCACGCATATAAAACTTTTCAATAGAACCAACTGATGGAAAAATGTGTTAATGCAATTCATCTGTTGATTTGTTCCTTCAGTTCTCTTTTGTTCTGTTGACTGGTTTTATAGTCTTGGCCATGTTGATGGGCATAACATCATTTCCATTGTGGTTTTAATACTTTATTATGAGTCATTGCTATTTCTGACAGATTTGATGGCCAGAAGTTTATTTTGTTTGAACGTGAGTGCACCCGACCCGAAAGTGCGTGAGAAGACATCTGGGCGCACACTCTCGCGATATTTCGGTCGGTGGCCGTGCGTAGGAGTCGGGAGAGCGCCTGCTGACTATTAATCAGCCAGTTAAGGCAACCAAAGAACAATTGACTGGAATTTTACATTGCCCGTCGTGCGACCTTTAGGTCGGCACACAGGCAATATGGACAGGCGGCCATTCCTTCTTTTCACTTTTCCCCTCCAAGAGTGGGGTAAAAGCGGGATGGAGTTTTGGCTGTGTGAAGGCCTTTCCCTTGGTTTTCTTTTCTTTTTATTCATTCACAGGATGTGGGCTTCATTGTCCGTCCCTAATTGCCCTTGAGGTGGTGATGATCAGCAGACTTATTGAACCACTGCAGGTACACCCACGGTGTGGTTAGGGAGGGAGTTCCAGGAACAGCGATATATTTATAAAGGTGAGGTGGTGAGTAACTCGGAGGGGAACCTCCAGACGGTGGGGGTCCCAGGTATCTGCTGCTCTTGTCCTTGTAGATGGTAGTGGTCGTAGGTTTGGAAGATGCTGTCTGAGGAGGCTTGGTGAGTTCCTGCAGTGCATCTTGTAGATGGAACACACGGCTTCCACTGTTCCGTCAGTAGTGGAGGGATTGAATGCTTGTGGAAGGGGTAGCAGTGAAGTGAGCTGGTCGGTGTTGAGCTTCTTGAGTGTTATTGGAGCTGCACTCATCCAGGCAAGTGGAGAGTATTCCATCACACTCCTGACTTGTGTCTTGTAGGTGGGGGACAAGCTTTGGGGGGTCAGGAGGTGAGTTTCTCGCCATAGGATTCCTAACTTCTGACCTGCTCTTGCAGCTACAGTATTAATATGGCTAGTCCAGTTCAGCTTCTTGTAAATGGTGTTTGCTTTGTTCGCCTTGTTCAAGAAGATTCTTTCATTTTTTCAATTCTGTTCGAGCATTTCTGCCCATTGCAGCCTTTAATGCAAAGGTCAATGTCATCTGTATTTCAGCAGATGAGGATTATGTACGAGGTTTGGTATCCTCCTCTGAAGGGCAAGGCTAGGGTTAAAGGGAAAGGAGGCTAGGTGTCCACAGGCACCATCACAAGGAGAGACCTGTGGGAGAAAAGGCACAGGCACTGGGGTACAGAACCAGCAGTGAGAGCAAGGTGAACAGGGCCGCAGCTACTGGCCTGCTGCCAGAGTGTACAGGCAGTGATCGAGCTACCTCAACATGTCTAAGGTCCAGTAGCACAGGAAGCTCCGCCTCTCTCAAGACACCATGACAGCTTGTGTCACATGCTTGGACTGGAGATCTCCTCCAGCTGTAGGGGTGTCCACCCACTGGCAGTGTCACTGAAGGTCACATTAACCCTCAATTTCTATGGATCTGAATCATTCCAGGGGTCTGTGGCGGGATTTAGAACATAGAACATATAGTGCAGAAGGAGGCCATTCAGCCCATCAAGTCTGCACCGACCCACTTAAGCCCTCACTTCCACCCTATCCCTGTAACCCAATAACCCCTCCTAACCTTTTTGGTCACTAAGGGTAATTTATCATGGCCAATCCATCAAATCTGCACGTCTTTGGACTGTGGGAGGAAACCGGAGCACCCGGACGAAACCCACGCAGACATGGGGAGAACGTGCAGACTCCGCACAGACAGTGACCCAGCGGGGAATTGAACCTGGGACCCTGCCGTTGTGAAGCTACAGTGCTAATCACTTGTGCTGCACGAATAGTGGTATTGTTCCTGGATGAGTAATCTAAAGACCCAGAGTCAAGCTCTGGGGACCCGGGTTCGAATCCCACCATGGCAGATGGTCAAATTTGAATTCAATAAAAAAAATAAGGAATTAAAAGTCTAATAATACCATGAAACCATTGTCGATGGTCGTAAAAACCCATCTGGTTCACTAATGTGCTTTAGAGAATGAAATCTGTCATCCTTACTTGGTCTGGCCTACATGTGATTCCAGATCCACAGCAGTGTGGTTGACTCTTAAATGTCCTCGGGGATGGGTAATAAACGCTGGCCCAGCAAGCGATGCCCACATCCCGTGAACAAATTTAAAAAAAAGTTTTTCAAAACTATAAATGGATCTGTAGGCGGGAGGCAGAGGCACAGTGGTATTGTCACTCACCTAATAGTCCAAAGACCCAGAATAATTCTCTGGGGATGCAGTTCGATAGCCCACCACAGTAGATGGTTAAACTGGAATTCGATAAAAATCTGAAATTAAAAGTCTAATTATGATCATCAAACCATTGTTGATTGTCGTAAAAACCCGCCTGGTTCAGTAATGCCCTTTGGGAAGGAAATCTGCTGACCTAATATGGTCTGGCCTACATGTGACTGCCCAAAGCAGCAAAGGGTGTAGTAAACCATTCCAGAGAGCATGATGAGAAATGTGGGGTGCGTGTGGGTCGCTGCGGGAGAAGAATGGGTGGGATCCCCGGGTAGGGCGGTGATCAGTGCTGTTACTCCCTATCTGGGTGACCGGGGTGAACAGGAAGAATTTGTATTCGTATTGTCGTGCATTCAACTGCCATTGGTCAGTAGACCGCGTCTGACGGTTCAATCAGAAGAATAGTTATGACTGTATAACCGAGTGTCAGGCCGACATAGATTAAAACCATGTTTAGGAGAGAAGAGGAGTTTATAAACAAGAAGACGGGCAGGCTCCATCAGAAATTTGGACACGTTAATTCTTAGGTAGAGTCTGTTTCTCATCATCTGGACACGTCAAATATTTGTGTGCGTCAGTTCCGTTAAATCATTTCCCAGAAGGGGCTCATCGCTTAAATCATCACCTTCTCCTGGTTGCCAGTCTCGTGTCTGCAGATCCCGGGTGGTAGCCGCGTAGGCCTGTGGGTGGTCCGATTTGTCATATCTTACCAACCTGTAGAAATTGTCACAGTGCCAAAGAGGAGTATCGGGGTTGTGGTGTGACGGAGGGTAGTCGGGAACTGGTGTACTGGAAGTGGAAGCAATGTTGCTGGGAGTGGGCTTAGGAAGAGTTGTTGGGCGGGTACGGTCGTACAAGGGGTCGGAAAAATCCAAGGCGTCGTTCCGGGGGCTAGGGTAGCTGATGGTGGGGAGGTCACTAGGGATGGTAGTCAAATCCGGGAGGCTCTCATCAGAGTCAAGTTCGAGGTTGAAACCTGCGATTATGGGCGGAGTCGAGGGGAGAGTGTCGTCTGGAGTGGGCGTCGGGCTGAGTCGTCAGTGGGAAGAGGGCCATCCTCTCCCATTACCAAGGCTAAGTGGTGGGCATGGCTACGTTGTGATCCGTAGAGTTTGAGTTGGTTGATGTGGAACCAATCAGTCTCATCGTTGGGGTACGCTATTTTGTACACAGAGGGGCTTACTTTGTCAGAGATGGAGTAGGGGCCTGCGATTTTAGGGGCTAGGAAGGAGCTGGGGTTGTACAATGAGATCGTAACTTGCTGGTCGACTGTATACTCTATGGGGTGAACCATTTTGTCAAAGCTGGCTTTATTCTGCTTTTTCCTAGCGCCTAGTCGGACAGCAGCAGCTAGTTGTGCCGCTTTAATGTTCTCTGTGACCTGTTGGACTGCTTTTTCGTGGGTGAGCGCGGTTGCTGCGGGATTTGCCAAATTGAGCCCCAATAAATATTCAATGCCTTTCATGGGTCTCCCTGTCATAAGGTGTGGGGGGTGAAACCTGTGGAACTGGAAAATGTGTTCCTGATAGTCATGAGAGCAAAGGGTAGTACCGTGTCCCTAGTGGAATTGTTCTGCTGTACCGTTTTCCTAATGGTTGTTTTTAAAGTGCGGTCCATGCGCTCTACTATGCCGCTGGACTGGGGGTGGTCGGCTATGTGGAATTTCTGTTTGATACCGAAAATGGTCATAACGTTTTGCATTACTCTGCTGGTGAAGTGGGAACCTTGATCTGACTCAATGCTGCGTGGAAGACCCCAACGCGTAAATATCTGATGGGTCAAAATTTTAGTGGTGGTCTTTGCTGTGTTTTTATGTGTGGGGAATGCTTCAACCCATTTTGTAACTGTATCTATGACGATCTGCATGTACTTGAAACTGTTTCTGCAGGGGGGGAGGGGGCCAATGTAATCAATTTGCAGATTTGTCCAGGGGCCTTCTACAGGTCGGGTGTGTCTTAATTGTCCCTTCTTTGCATAATGTTCTGGATTGTTCTGGGTGCAAATGAGGCAATTGTCGACATAATGCGTGACATCGCTTTTTAATTCGGGCCACCAGCACAAGAGTCTTAAGTGGGCAATGATGATCATAGAATTTACAGTGCAGAAGGAGGCCATTCGGCCCATCGAGTCTGCACCGGCTCCTGGAACGAGCACCCTACCCAAGGTCAACACCTCCACCCTATCCCCATAACCCAGTAATGGTTGTGTCTATTCCCTGATGTCCATGTCCGTCATGAAATTGGTAGATTAACTGATTTCTATCTTGGGTGGGGACCACATAGGTTCCATCCTTTAACACTATTCCGTCCTGTATTGTGAGTGTGTCCTTCCATTTATCATAGGGGCTGGGTAGGTGCTGTTCAGTACCTATTTAAGGGAGTCATCTGCTTTCTGTGCCTGAGATAAATCCTCAATATTGGTTTGGGAGACCTGGATTGAATGTATCAGTTCAGATTCGGGGGGGGGGGGGGGGGTTGCCAGGTGACCAGTGCGTGATCCAGCTTTAGGTAAGGTGTCAGCCTTGCGATTCCCGGGGGAGGAGGTGCGGTGATGGCCCTTTACTTGAATGATGCCGTATGTGCGGCCGGTGGCTTTTTTAAGAATATGTTTCAGGAGAGGGACGGAGGGGAGGGGTTTTCCGTCGGTGGATACAAAACCTCGAGAATCCCATAGGGGAAGGAATTCTGTTAGACTGTTGCAAACATACAAGCTGTCTGGGTGTATGTCCACAGGCGTTGGAAAGGAGTCTGGGTGATCAATTACATAAGCTAAGGCTGCCAGTTCAGCTGCTTGCGAACCCAAGTGGCTGGGTAATTTTAAAGATACCTCTTCTAGTGGGCGTCCATGTGAGTCCTCCATGTAAATCCCGCATCTTGTGATTCTCACTCCATCCTCACCAGTGGAGGAGCCATCTATATAGATCTTTACTGTGTCCCCTGTGTCTTGGGAACTTTGTACCTCACCGTTTACACGTGGTTGTACTGATTTGGGAACAAAGGGTCCTGTGGGGTGTATGGCTGCAATTATCTGGCAGTCGTGTGGGATCACTGCGTATTGTAAATTGTCTGCTAAGAACGTGTGGGTCTTGGTGCGTTTCACAGAAATATCCCTGCCTTGTAATAAGAGTGTCCAGCGAGCTGCTCTGGTCTGGCTAACTGAACCATCCTTTAGTTTGCCGTCTAACAACAGTTGGGTGGGGGTGTGCTCGGTTAATATCGTGATTGGGTTGAGGCCTGTAATGTAGGCAAAGTACTGGACTGCCCAGAAGACTGCAAGCAAGTGTCGTTCACAGGCAGAAAACCCTTGTTCTACGGGAAGAAAACCCTTGTTCTACGGGGTCTAAAACTCTAGAGGCATAGGCTACCGGTCCTAATCGGCTATGGCGTTCCTGCTGAGAGGGTTCGGTCAGTGGTTGCTACTTCTATGGCATAGGGCAAGTCAGGGGCGGGGACTTGTAAAGTGGGAGCTGTACCTAGGGTGCGTTTTAAATCGTCGATGGTGTCTGTGGCTGGGGAAGCCAATTCCATGGGGTGTTCTTTTTCAGAAGCTCTGAGAGTGGGGCGGCCTTGGTGGCAAAACCATCGATATAATTTCTGCAGTATCCCACTAAGCCTAGAAATGAGCCGAGTGCACTTACATTACGGAGCAGGGTCGGTCATTTCGCGTTTGCCGTGGGTAATAATGGTGCCGAAATAAAGTACCTTTTCCATCAATATCTGTGCCTTTTTGGGGTTTACCTTACATCCGATGGACTGGAGCAGGGTTAGTAACTTGGCCAATAGAGCCATGTGCTCTTCCCTGGTATCGGTTTGTAGGAGCAGGTCGTCTACATATTGAATTAGGCATTCGGGGTGGGAGAATTTGGAAAGACCAGCAGCTAGCTGTCTGTGGAAAATGGAGGGGGAATAATGGAAGCCTTGGGGGAGACACGTCCACGTGTACTGTTGTCCTTGAAAAGTGAATGCGAATTTATACTGGCAAGCGCGATCTAGGAGAATGGACCAAAAAACATTGCTGATATCCAGCAGGGTGAAATACTTTGCTTGCACTCCCTGCTTAAGCATGGTTGCGGGACTCATAGCAATGGTGGGGGCTGTTAAAGGGGTACCTTTGTTTAGTTCGCAGTAGTCAATGGTGAGTCGCTATGAACCATCTGGTTTCTTTATGGGCCACATTGGGGCATTATTAGTGGAAGTTACAGGTCGAGTCACTCCTTGTTTTAACACACTGTTAATTACCTTTATAATTTCGCCCTCAGCCTGCTGTGGAAATCCATAGTATTTCTGTGGTTTGGGGTTGGGACCTGAGATCATAATTCCCGTACCAGCCTCCCCGAACAGGCGCCGGAATGTGGCGACTAGGGGCTTTTCACAGTAACTTCATTTGAAGCCTACTTATGACATTAAGCGATTTTCATTTTTTCAATTGTACCTGGAATGTGTCCACAGTCGTGCTTGTGTTGGGCAAATGCACGTTTGTGTGTGGCTAATACCCGTCTAATGGTGTCATCTGTGCTAATTGCCCAATGGTTAAACCAATAGTCCCCTACTGAGCAAATCCTGTTTTCGTAATCTCCTACTGGGTGCGTGGCGGGGGCTCTAGCTGTCTTGGACATCCGCCAGACACACTTGTTTATGGGGTGGAAGGAGAGGCTATGGGAGTTCATAAAGTCTATGCCTAGGATGTGTTCTGCAGTCGGGGGTAGGTCTACTAGAACAACGGGGTGGGTAGTGGCTACGTTTCCTATTTGGACGGATATAGGGCCTGTGATGGATCCCTCTTGCATGTGGCCTGTGAATCCACTGAGTGTGATGGTATATGTGGTGGGCCAGGGTGTTTCTTGGAATAGGTTTGTGGAGTTTAATGTGGTTCGGGATCCTCCTGTGTCCCAAAGTAAATCAACTGCATGTCCCCGGACTGTGCCTGTGACTGCCGGTCTTCCGACGTTATCCTAGCGCGTGTCACAGACCCATGTTGGAGACTCTGGACACCGTCAATCAAGGGAGTAATAAGCGAAGTTATCTGATCGGGCGTTTACATTATGCACGGGGCGAGCGTTGCCTTCTAGCTGTCGTGGCTGGCAATCGTGGTCTGGCCTATTGTTTCTGGGTGGGGGGTTGGGCTGTTGGGGTTGTTGGTGGTTTGGGGGGTTTTGTCTGCAATCGCGGGCGAAATGACCTACTTGTCCGCAATTGTAACGTGAACCTCGTGGTGCGAGGGCTGGGGCTTGTGCTCTGGGATACCGTTCTCGGGGGTAATGTTCCTCTCTTCTGCCCTCATTTATCCATGCGGGTTCCTGGCTAGTTCTGACTGGGTACATTGTGGCTTCTAATCCGTTCTGGCCCTTCTGATCCTGCAGGGACTGTTCCCATGCCCTGGATAGGCATCTAAGTACCCAAATCGCATTATGTGTGGTATCTGTCGGGTCATAATTTGCGCAAGCCCTTTTATCTGCTTCCGTGGCATGGGAAACTAAGGTACGGGACCATTTAGTGGTTTCTTCCTCATCTAGGTGAGCGCGGTTTAAGTTTCCATACACTGCCTTGAAATGTATCCAGAGGAGACCGGCGAAGGCGGTCGGGTGTTCCCTTTTCTTTTGTCTGCATTGGTTTAAACCCTCTACCGGATCCCCTTTGTTGTATCCGTTAGCGTCTAATATTGTGGCCTTCATTTCCTCTAGGGTTCCCCCTCCTACGTTTTGGGGGGCTGGCAAAGCTGACCGTACCGACTGGCTGAGGCTCATTATGATCAATTTTACTTCCTCCCTCTCATCTAATCCGTACATGACCTTTTGTTGCCGCACCTCCTCGAAGAAGCTATGCGGGTCTGCGGTGGGCTGAAATGGAGTAATTTTACCGCAAGCGTCCCTTAACTGGGTTACCAAACGTGGGGTGGTGTAGGTGATATCTAGACCTGCCTGATCCCTTGTCCTTCTCTCTGTGGTTACCGGATTCATGGGTGTCGGGGCAGCTGTGGGGGTTGGTGCGACCTGTGCAGCTGGTGCTGCCGGTGCCTTCCTTTTTGGGATGCGTGGCGGCTGCTTTTGACGTTCCGTTCCTTTAACATACTTTGTGCGCTTTCAGTTAACTCTTCCCAATCTGCCATCTTTTCATCTGTATCGTCTGTCCCGAAGGAACACATAAAACTATTCAGAACCGAAAATAACGGCTGGAGCTTATCTATCTTCCGCTGGCATTTAACGTGGTCACCGGTACTCTGCCTTTGTTCTTTAGTGGACTGGTGGAGCGCTCTTAAAGCTGCCTGTAAATCAGACCATTTCTTTGTTAATTGGGTGACCAGGTGTTCAGTCTCCTCTCTTATCAATACTGCGCGCTGTGTATCTTGATAGGCCTTGTTGTACTGGGTTTGGAAGCTGCTAAGGTGTACTATGCAAGACTGGTGGGCCCGTTTAACATCGGCGATTTTCCTGTCTTTAGCGGCTAACGTCTCCCGGAGTTCAATAATGTTCTCACTTTCTTTACTGTTTCCCCCATTCTCTTCCTCCTTCTCTACTAACTGTCTGTGGAGCGTCTCGATGACCTCCTCGGTGTCTCGCAACTGTGCCAAGCAGCATACTATTGCCATTGGCTTCCTGAACTTAACTGCATTTTTCTTATATACCTTATGTAAATCCTCCACCATGTTTTTCCTATCTTTCCTGGATTTGACTCGGTATTTGCACAAAAATTCGACCAAAGGGGCCATCTTTTCCCCTTTAAATACTTTCTCAACACATCCTCCCATATGGGGCACTGTTCTGATTTGTCGACCACTGCGACCTCGGGCTGCTGCTGTGGATTCATCATTCTCTCTATCATCTGCACTGCTATCTCTTCTCTACTTAAAATTTGGAACAGGGGGGGAATAAGGAGTTGATCGAACAAAGGTATGGCTTACGGCTATATTCCGATTCACAATCCCTCTAGATTTGCATGCAAGTCTGACGAGTTTACCTTACCCTTCCCTGTCAGTTACGCATGCGGTTAGCGCACACTTCTGAAATTCGGTTATTTGGTCGATATGAAACTTACTCTTGTGGTTCGTTCTCTTTCCCCAATTTAATTCAAAGTTGTGGGATCCCTCGGAGTAACAGAGTCACTTCTAATCGAGATCCCACCAGAATCGCCAATAAATGTTGCCTTATTATCCTTTATGTGAATCACAACCTGTTCCTTATATCGACCAAATGACCACACAAGTATGTTAACTCAAAAACACAGATTATTAATAACACAAGACTTGTATCTCTATGCAATAATACACGCGGCTCCATACTAAACTACATTTAACAACTAAGATGACCTTTACTTAATTTTGAGTGACCGGCACTGTGTGAGATAAGGCCTTTATCCGGGTCCACGTGGTTGGTTGGAAGTAGCTGGGTTTGTCTCAACTGGGCTCGTCCTCCAGGAATGGTCGTGGGTCCTTGAACTTGGTTGTTTTGCTACAGTTGGTCACGCACAGGCGAGCCCCAAAAGAGATCATCTCTAGTGCGCAGGGCTTTTTATACTTTGTCTCTTTCATGCCCTTTCGGGCAGTCCTTACTCCAGGTCCAATGGATCGATAGGGTTTCGATCACCCTCATCGATCCCAGCCAATTAGGGGGCGGATACCTTGATGGCTGGGCGGGTCCTAGCTATCATTGTCCCAGGCACATAGACCTTTCCAAATAAGGTGGGGTGGCACCGGTTAGTCTGCTATCGTTGATGGTCCTTAATGTGAATGCTATTGTCTTGGGGAAAATGGTGATTGATTCTTAATGAAGGAAGTTTCAGTCAAGTCTGGTTTCTTTGCACAATACACAGAGGCTGTGCACCTGTCTGTGTCCCAAATTGACCACAATTCCCATGGTCCTTTGCAGGTGGCCATTTTACATGGCTACACCCAATTACATAATATCCATCAATGATTGTCAGTGAAGTTAATTCATCAACCTTATTACAAATGCTCCTTGCCTTGAGACACAAAGTCTTCAGGCTTGTTTTTTGGCATTTTTTGCCCTTTTAAAATTATGATATAATATGGTCCATTTTGATTTTTGTCTTTGGTTTCTCTGCCTTTCACTTTTCCCTTTACTGCCTTTGGTTTCTGTCCCCACCTTACTTCCCTGCGACTTCTGCACCGGTTCCCATCCCCCTGACATTTTGTTTAACCCCTCCCCAACAGCACTAGCAAACAGTCCCCCTAGGTCATTGGTTCCGGTCCTTCCCAAGTGCAGACCGTCCAGTTTGTATTGGTCCCATCTCCCCCAGAACCGGTTCCAATGTCCCAGGAATGAATCCCTCCCCCTTGCACCATCGCTCAAGCCATGCAGGCATCCTGTCCATCCTGCCATTCCTACTCTGTAGGAATGTAGCGCTGGTAGCAATCCTGAGATTACTACCTTTGAGGTCCTACGTTTTAGTTTAAATCCTAACTCAGCTTGTAGGACCTCATCCCGTTTTTTACCTATATCATTGGTGCCGATGTGCACCACAGCAGCTGGCTGTTCACCCTCCCCCTCCAGAATGCCCTGCAGCTGCTCTGAGACACCCTTGACTCTTGCACCAGGGAGGCAACACACCATCCTGGAGTCTTGTTTGCAGCCGCAGAAATACCTATCTATTCCCCTTACAATTGAGTCCCCTATCACTGTAGCTCTGCTACTCTTTTTCCTGCCCTCCTGTGCAGCAGAGCCAGCCACGGTGCAATGAACCTGGCTGCTGCTGCCTTCCGCTGGTGAGCCATCTCCCCCAACAGTACCCAAAACGGTATATCGAGTTTCGGAGAGATGACCGCAGGGGACCCCTGCACTGCCTTCCTACTATTCCTCTGTCTGGTGGTCACCCATTCCCTATCTTCCTCAATAATTATTATCTGCAGTGTGCATCCACCATTTCCTCAGCATCGTGGATGCGCCAAAGTGAATCTACCTGCAACTCCAGACCATCAAGGGACTGACAGGAGCTGCAGTTGGACACACTTCCTGCAGGTGAAGGAGTCAGAGACACCGGAAGGATACCTGAATACCCACATCGCTCAGGAGGAGCATGGCAAGGGTCTGGCAGCTCCTGCCATGACTTAATCCTTTAGTTAACTTTACAACTTCACCAAGAGAGAATAAGAGAATAGAAAATAAAAACTACTTACCAGTCACCAGCCAATCACTTACCTGTTGGCCGTGACATCCTTCTTTATCTTTGCTTGTCCTCCTCACAGTGCCGTTGTTTTGGTTAGAGGAGGAGGGATGGAGGGAAACACTAATTTATTGTTTTAGGCTTAACCACTCCTTGACACCTATTCTCTTCTGCTGCCTCTATTGGATAAACTTCCTCCTCTTTGACACTGGAGTGGTTCTTCGGCTACCCACAATACAGTTGAGCTGACTGAGTTGACTTCTCCCAGAATCCTCTTCTGCCGCCTCTACTGGATGATAGTTTCCCTAGTACTGACATGAGACTCACTGGTCTGTCGTTCCCTGGCTTATCTCTATAACCTTTCTTAAATAGTGGATCCACATTATCTGTTCTCCAGTCCTCTAACATCTCCCCCGTGGCCAGAGAGGAGTTGAAAATTTGGGTCAGAGCCCCTCCTCCTGTGGGCTCGGTCCACATTGAAATGGATGTATTGAGCCGCCTGAGCATGTAGGTCCTCCATGACGCCATGGTTGCACCTGTGCGCGAGGTCTGCAAGATCCCTGAGAGGTCCCACTCGGCGCCTGGAAGGACCCCATAGCATAAAGTTTCAGGGTAACCATTAACTTTGACAGCGACTGGAAGCGGGTGTCCTCCCCATACCCCCGCTGTGCCAGGTGTGCCATCATCTGGCAGATATCTCGCGCTATCTCTCTGCTTAACCGGTGTCTTTGATAGCATGCCCGGTCCGGCAGGTCCTCGAATGACAGGCGGTGCCGGTATATACAAGGCCTCATGCGGCGCCTCCTTGGCACCGCCTCCTCCTCGGCCTGTTGACCTGCTGGCTCTCCAACCTGGGCGGCTGTCACCTGTCCCTCTGCAGCACACTCTGCTGCTGCCCGCTCTGCTGCTGCTGCCCGCTCTGCTGCTGCCTTCTCTGCTGCTGCAGCTTACCCCTCCTCCTCAAGCAGCGCCCTCTCGTACAGCCACAGGGCATCCCCCAGTTCTGGGGTGACTAGCAGGAAGGCCACCATTGCTGGTTGAATGCCACTGTCCATTGTCTGCAGGGGGTGAAAGGCCGACATGTTAGCATGGTGCACACCCTCGTGCCCAACCAGATCCAACGGGCAACACGGTGGCTCCACTTGGCATTGCGGACTTTGCCCCCTCATGTCACTCCCCCCCCCCCCCACCCCCCCCCCCCCACCCCCCCCTCAATTTCCGCACCGCTGGCCCAGTCGGTGGCCGGTTTCTGGCTCTCACACCCGGCCCCGATGCCAGGGGTACCGTTGGCTGGCACGACCCTCGCCGTGGTATGTACCGTGGACCCCGTAGGGGCTACTGTGAGTGTTGCCCTGGGTGGGTCGTTGGTGGGTGGGGTGTGGCAGGGGTGGGGTGCGGGGATGGGGCACCCATACATCTGGTGCCACTCTGCAGAATCAGAAGCCAAGGTGGGTGATCAGTGGGTTTGGAGCAAGATGACCGCGGTAATGGCGGCCCATGCCCATTCACCACCGTAGGTTCTGTGAGGGAAATTGCAGTGCAAGATTGTGCTCTCCGACATTGGCGTCAGTTCACTCCTGGAGTGCAGAGACACCTGCTGTGTGCTTTGACAGTTTGCTCTTTTTTGACATTTTTAATTTCTGTTTGCTTTAATCAGGCATATTACAGAGTTTGCTTCTCTTCCAGTTTCTCGTCTGATGAGTCAGTGAAAAAGTATTTTTGTGAATGGTGAATCATGATGTTGGCTTCGTGCTTTCTGTAATGTGATTTATTTCTCTACTTCTCTGCCCGCTGCCCTCAGTGATTCATACAACCCACTCTTTCTGCCACGCTCCTTGCATGAATGCAGTGAACCTCTTTCTTCAGCAGAATCAGCTCGGTTTATATCATACATATCCTGGTGCTCAGTTTCATGTCATGGTTCAGCACGAAACAAAGAAAACTTCCCTTTCCGACCTAGGACTGGAAGCGCAACCAGCTATTGGATTCCAGTCAATTCCCAACTGCGCTTCACTGAAATATACAAAATTCTGAACGTTGAGGGATTGTTTTCCATTATTCAGGGAATCTGAAATCTGGGGACACAATCTCAGGATAAGACCATAAGACAAAGGAGCCGAATTAGGCCACTCGGCCCATCGTATCTGCTCCGCCATTCAATCATGGCTGATATTTTCTCATCCCCATTCTCCTGCCTTCTCCCCATAACCCTGATCCCCTTATTAAATATCTATCTATCTCTGCCTTAAAGACACTCAGTGATTTGGCCTCCACGGCCTTCTGCGGCAAAGAGTTCCACAGATTCACCACCCTCTGACTGAAGAAATTCCTCCTCATCTCTGTTTTAAAGGATCGTCCTCACACGTTTCCACATTGTATTTCATTTGCCACTTCATCACCCACTCTCCTAGCTTGTCCAAATCCTTCTGCAGCCCCCTTGCTTCCTCAATACAACCTGTCCCTCTACAGATCTTTGTATCATCTGCAAACTTAGCAACAGTGCCTTCAGTTCCTTCTTCCAGATAAGGGCCCGAACATCTAGGACTGAAATTGGGAGTAATTATTTCACTCAAACAGTTGTGACTCTTTGTAATTCGCCCATTGTTGGGGCATTCAGTTAAAGGATGGGTAATAAATGCCGGCCTAGCCAGTGACAGAAACATCCTGGAAATTAAGAAAAAATAGGCTGGGATAGACAGATTTGTGGCCTCCCGTGAAATCAGTGGATATGGGAGCGAGCATGGAAAATAGAGATGAAGATCAAGGATTACCTTTGCTCCTAGTTCTTGGTTTCCTGTGTTCCCATTCATTTCCCCCTCTATAACTGCTGATCTAGATTCTGACTGGTATAGTGCAATGTGTGTTAACCACATTTGTTTTACGAAGGTAGTCATTACAGATTAATTTAACTTGAAAACTCCAGACTCTTAACTTTTCTGCTCGGTATAAAACATAACAAATTCAGCAGTGTCTTACTATTATAGAATAATTTTGCCTTATTAATGAAGTAACTTCAATGATACACAGAGGGTAGTGGGTGCTAAACCTTATCTGTTTTGGTATTGGGGCAAGAGATAGAAGGTTTCAAGCACAAGGCAGACACATGCTCCAAGTGGTGTGCTGGGCATGGAATTTCCTGTTTGGAGATTGGGTTCAAATAATCCTCTGCGTGGAACCAATGGAGAAAAAGTGAGCCCTGAGATCTGCACACCCATTCTCTACTTAAATTAGCAGATCGAAAATTTGGGTAGAAACTGTAATGTTCTTGCGAGATGGCCAGATTTATATTCCCGGAACACTTGTAGCTGAAGCTATAAACGACTTATTAACATTAACTGTGGGTTAAATATGTGCAAACAACAGATGAATAATAGTATGGCCATGTACAAGCAACCTCTCTCTCGGCTCCCTAGTCAGTCTGATGTCACCTGACTCTAATATTCACTTATATACTAATGAGATTCCTCGCGGTCAGTCGATGAATTACAACACAAGCATGTTATCGCTGAGGAAAATTCTTCCCATCTGGTTCACGTTTTGTGCTCGGCCCAGATGATTTTGCATTCCATAAGACCATAAGACATAGGAGCAGAATTAGCCTGTTCAGTTCATCGAGCCTGCTCCGCCATTCAATCATGGCTGATATGTTTCTCATCTCCATTTTCCTGCCTTCTCCCCCTACCCTGATCCCCTTATTAATCAAAAACCTATCTACCTCTGTCTTGAAGTCACTCAGTGATTTGGCCTCCACAGCCTTCTACAGCAGTGAGTTCCACAGATTTACCACCCTCTGGCTGAAGACATTTCTCCTCATCTCTGTTTTAAAGGATCGTCTCTTCAGTCTGAGGCTGTGCCCTCTGGTTCTAGTTTTTTCTACAAGTGGAAACATCCTCTCCACATCCACTCTATCCAGGCCTTTCAGTATTCTGTAAGTTTCAAGATAATCCCCTCTCATCCTCCTAAACTCCAACAGTACAGACCCAGAGTCCTCAACCGCTCCTCATATGACAAGCTGTTCATTCCAGGGATCATTCTTCTGAACCTCCTCTCGATCCTTTCTAAGGCCAGCCCATCCTTCCTTAGATACGGGGCCCAAAACTGCTCACAACACTCCAAATGGGGTCTGACCAGAGCCTTATACAGCTTCAGAAGTACATCCCTGCTCTTGTATTCTAGCCCCCTCGACATGAATGCTGACAATGCATTTGCCTTCCTAACTGCCGACCGATCCTGCATGTTAACCTTAAGAGAATCTTGAACTCAGACTCCTAAGTCCCTTTATGCTTCTGATTTCCTAAGGATTTTCTCATTTAGAAAATATTCTATGCCTCCATTCTTCCTTCCAAAGTGCATAAACTCACACTTTTCCACAATCTATTCCACCTGAAATTTCTTTGCCCACTCTCCTAGTCTGTCCAAGTCCTACTGCAGCCCCCTGGCTTCCTCAATACTACCTGTCCCTCTGCATATCTTGTATCTTGTACAGTAGCACAGTGGTTAGTGCCTGTTGCTTCACAATGGCAGGGACCAGGGTTTGATTCCCGGCTTGGGTCATTGTCTATGCAGAGTCTGCATGTTCGCCCTGTGTCTGCGTGGGTTTCCTGCGGGTGCTCCGGTTTCCTCCCACAAGTCCCGAAAGACGTGCTGTTAGGTAATTTCAACATTCTGAATTCTCCGTCTGTGTACCCAAACAGGTGCCAGCCGGTATGTCGCAACTCGGGGCGTTTCACATAACTTCATTGCAGTGTTAATGTAAGCCTACCTGTGACACTAATAAAGATTATTATTATATCTTGTGACAATGAACAAATCCAATCCAATCCAATCTAATCAACTGCAAACTTAGCAACAGTGCCTTCTGTTCCTTTTTCCAGATCATTAATGTATATTGTGAAAAGTTGTGGTCCCAGCACCGACGACCCCTGAGGCACACCACTAGTCACCGGCTGCCATCCTGAAAAAGCCCGCTTTATCCCCACTCTCTGCCTTCTGCCCATCAGCCAATCCTCTGTCCATCCCAACAGATATCATGCCCTAAGAGGGCAATAGTGGCCATGAATTTCCATTGGAATGATCTATGAATATACTTGGCAAAGTACTGCAGTGGTTTACCATTGCCTTTTATAGTATGGCTGACCAGGAAATTATCCTGCTCTTACTGCCTGCCATCATAGAGTCATACAGTCTTACAGCGCAGAAAAGGCCCTTCAGCCCATCGAGTCTGCACCGACAATAACTCCCCCTAATCTCACGCTGATCCCATTTACCAGCACTTGTCCCATATCCTTGAATGTGATTGTGTTTTAAGTGTTCATCCAAGTGTCTCCACTACCTTCCCAGGCAGCGCATTCCAAATTCTTACCACCCTCTGAATGAATTTTCTTTTTCTCAATTCCCCTTGCAGGCTCCTGCCCTTCACTCGAAAACTATGTCCCCTTGTGATTGACCCCTCAACCAAGGGGATCAGCTGCTTCCTATTTACCCTGTCCAAACCCCCCATAATCTTATACAGCTTAATCATATCCTCCCTCAGCCTTCAATGCTCGAAAGAGAACAATCCAAGTCTATCCAGTTTCTCCTTATTGTGGCAATATCCCGGTAAATTTCCTCTGTACCCCTCTAAGTGCAATCATAGAATCATAGAATTTACACTGCAGAATAATAATCGCTTATTGTCACAAGTAGGCTTCAATGAAGTTACTGTGAAAAGCCCCTAGTCGCCACATTCCGGCACCTGTAGAAGGAGGCCATTCGGCCCATTGTGTCTGCACCGGCGCTTGGAAAGAGCACCCCATCTAAGCCCACACCTCCACCCTCTCCCCGTAACCCCACCTAATCGTTTTTTGGACACAGGGCAATTTAGCATAGCCAATCCACCTAACCTGCATATCTTTGGACTGTGGGAGGAAACCGGAGCACCCGGAGGAAACCCATGCAACAAGGGTGTTATATTACTACTCCTGGTAGTTACTCATTTGCTTCTTGCCAGGATGATCTTTAACTCGATGTTTATTAGCACTCATAGTCTTCCAATTAGAGCAAATTCTCTTTACGGGGCTGGTTTAGCACAGGGCTAAATCGCTGGCTTTGAAAGCAGACCAAGGCAGGCCAGCAGCACGGCTCAATTCCCGTACCAGCCTCCCCAAACAGGTGCCAGAATGTGGCGACTAGGGGCTTTTCACAGAACTTCATTTGAAGCCTACTTGTGACAATAAGCGATTTGCATTTCTTTTTTTTTCTCAAATTCTTTATTGAGTAACGTTAGCAAATAAACTGTGAATTTGTTCTCTCTCCAATACTTATACTAAGTGTTAAATGAACAAGATTGAATAAGAATTAACTATGATTAACTACACTTGCACTGAGCTGTCTCTCTCTGCCTCTGGTCACTAGTCAGTGTCCTTACGAAGAGGCAGGTCTTGGCTTGAGTCTGTCTTCTTATACCCATTTCTAGTGATGCCCTCCAGTGATTACTTAGCTGTTATGTCTATACATTAACCCCTTGTGTACATACAGATATGCAGATCACTACAAAGGGGAGAACGTGCAGACTCCGCACAGACAGGGAATCAAACCTGGGACCCTGGAGCTGTGAAGCAACCGTGCTAACCACTGTGCTAACCACTTCATTCCTATAGTGAGGTGACCAGAACTGCACACACTACTCCAGGTATGGCCTAACCAACATTCTGTACAACAACATAACCTCCTGGCTCTTATATTCTATGCCACGACGGATAAAAGCAAGTGTCCCATATGCTTTCTTAACTACCCTATTCACCTGCTTTGCTGTCTTCAGGGATCTGTGAACAAGTACCCCAAGATCCATCTGTTCCTCTGAGCTTCCTTGTGTCCTGCCATTCAGCATACTTCCTTGTCCTGTTTCTTCTTCCAAAGTGCATCACCTCACACTTATCGGGGATAACTACCATATGCCACTGCTCTGCACATCTGGCCAACCCATCTATATCTTCCTATAACCTATCACCCTCTTCTTCACTGTTAACCACCCAACCAATCTTGGTGTCATCTGCAAACTTACTTATCATTTCCCCCATGTTCTAGTCTATATCATTTATAGATATAACAAACAATAAGGGACCAGCACTGATCCAGGCGTATTAGAAGAATTAGCAGGCTGTTGGGCAATGTCACAAATGCACCTTCCATGGCCATGAAGTCCTGGAGCATGACGTGAACCTGGAGTTTCTGGCCCAGAGGTAGAGATGGCACCCACTGCACTGCAAGGTCTCCCCCAAACACAAAAGAATAAAATCTGCTATAAGCAGGGACATGGGGAGTGGGGTGACACATGAATTCTAACTTCTCTGCTCATTGCAAACCAGTGGAATGTAAATGAGCCCCAGGAGTTAAAATAGCTTAGGGTTTCAAATTGGTCCTGATGGAGGGGAAGTTGAAACTCACACTGACCCCCTCCATCAGCCTCCCTCTGGTTGAATTCACCTTCGGTATGTATCCACATGAATGGGGGAGAGAATGAAGGAAGTGTGTTATCACTGCTGATGCCTTGCCTGACAATTTATTTACTTGAGATAGGCAGACTGTGCTTTCTTGTATTTGTCTTTTGATTGAGATTAGAGTCATTACACGCACAGCCTCAAAGATTCAGAAAATATGGGGCTGCAGACAATTGTAACTTTCCACTGCACACTGGAAAATTCCCAGCAATGAACCTTCCAGTGTCCCGGTAATTAGAGAGGGAGTCAGTTTGTTGCACAACTCACAAGTAACTTATAACGATCTTCATTCAGAAAACCAACTCAGTATATCACTGTGCTCCTGTGGGCTTCACATAAATTACTTTGGGACCTGATCAGTTTGCGTAGACTGTCAAGAAACCTTTGCTTCGCCCCAGCCAAACAAATACAGCACAGATTTAAATCACAGTGCTGAAACTATTATTTTAAAATATCTCTTTCAATGATTTCAAGGAAATAAGAGCACTGCTGGCAGGATGGGAGAGGGGCACATCTTGTTTCGTGGAATTTAGTCCCCTCTCCCTTCACCTCTCCGCCGATGCAGCAAATCTGAGGAGGCAGCAACACATAACAAGGATAATTCAAACCCCGCAGACCTGTAAAACTCAAACAGGGCAACAGGGGTGTCCGGAAGGAGGAAGGAATTTGCAATTATATAGTAGCTTCAAGACCTCAGGACATCTCACTTGACAGGCAGTGAAGTACTTTCGAACAAAAGCCTAATACCGCGGATGCTGGACATTGGGCCATGCCTTCCTCAGAGGGATGACCTGCAGCAGATTGCCACTCTTGATGGAGTCGCCCATGTTGAAGTTGCAAAGTGCCTGTCTCGACTAACTTTCCTCACTCAGACTGGGTGAGAAAGGAACAACAAAGCTCCCTCCCCCCCCTTCCCCCCAGGCTACCTTGGCGTGGATTAACTGGGGTGCAAGGAACAAAGGAATGCTCCCTCTTTATGGCACTGCCTGTCATGATATCCACATCAGCATACCTGCACCCTTTCAGAAATCCGCCATCCTGCTCCATGGAAAACATCAGCCCGCCGCAGCCGCTCCGAATCGCTGGTAACCTCGGCGTAAACTGGAAGCTGTTTAAACAGCGCTTCCAGCTCTTCCTAGAAGCCACAGACAGGGAGAATGCATCGGACACCAGGAAGATTGCCCTCCTCCTCTCCACGGTGGGGCAACACGCCATCCAAATCTACAACTCCCTGGCATTCGCGGAAGGCGAGGACAAAACAAAATATAAGACGGTGCTTCAGAAGTTCGAGGAACACTTCAGAGTGGAAGTCAATGAGAGCTTCGAGAGGTACCTCTTCCAGCAGCGCCTGCAGGGTAAGGATGAGCCTTTCCAATCTTACTTGACACACCTCCGTATCCTTGCGCAGTCCTGCGGCTATGAGGCCACCTCCAACTCCATGATACGGGATAAGATAGTCTTTGGGGTCATCTCGGACACCCTACGCCAGCAGCTCTTTTAACTAAAGCGCCTCACCCTAGCGACTGCCATCGAGACCTGCGTCCTTCATGAGAATGTCACCAGCTGGTACTCCCAAATCCAGGCGGCCGAAACGGCACGGAACGGGTCCTACGAGGTGGAACGGGTCCAGCCGATCGAGTTCCTCCCGGCCCGCGGCCCGGACGAGGGCGGCCATTTCGCGCGCTTTCCGAGGCCTCCCGCACTTGTACACGGCAAAAGAGGGGACGTTGACGCAGAGGGACGTGATGCGCAGGTGCGCTCTACGCAGGACCGCACCGCGCATGCGCGGTGGCAGAACGAACGCCATGACGTCACGACGTGCGGCAACTGTGGCTCCGCCCACTTAAAGCGGCAATGGCTGGCCAAAGCGCGACAATGCCTCCGCTGTGGCAGGATGGGCCACTACGCTGCCTGCTGTCGAGCAGCTCAACCTGCCAACTCCCAACAATTCCGCCAGCCTCGCAGGGACGTGCGGGCGATTCAGCCTCCCTACACTGAGTCATATCCAGATAGTATGCAGACCAGCGATACCGAAGACAGGGAGCCCTTCCGCGTTGCGGTAATCCACAAGAACCGGATGTCCCCAAGTCGGAACCACCAGCCGCTGCCAGTGCACAGCATTGATCCGGGCGATGAGTGGTGTGCCACCCAAACAGTCAACCGATCCCAGATCACATTTCGCCTGGACACTGGTGCCTCCGCCAATCCCCTCGCGTGGTCAGCCTTCCAGACCTTGAAGGTTAAACCACCGATTCTGCCATCGCACTGTCAGCTGGTTGACTACAATGGAAACGTCATCCCGGCCATGGGGTCCTGCCAGCTCGATGTTACACACAACTCACACAAAGCCACATTATCATTTGAAATCGTTGGATCCTCGAAGGACTCTCTGCTAGGCGCACAGGCGTGCAAGATCCTCCACCTCGTCCAGCGGGTACACACTCTGTCTCCAGAAGGCACGTCTGATTTCCCAGATGCAGACTTTAGGGCGCAGCTCCACTCACACCTCGCACACAACCAGGAGGTTTTCGAGGGCATGGG
Source organism: Scyliorhinus torazame (assembly GCF_047496885.1). NCBI lineage: Eukaryota > Metazoa > Chordata > Chondrichthyes > Carcharhiniformes > Scyliorhinidae > Scyliorhinus > Scyliorhinus torazame. The sequence continues at coordinate 262,735,582 of NC_092710.1, forward strand.
CACACTGCCCTACACGTACAAAATACGGCTCAAACTGGACGCCACCTCGGTCATTCACGCACCTCGTAGGGTCCCAGCACCACTCAAGGACCGCCTCAAGCAGCAGCTGCAGGACCTGCAGGACCAAGGAGTGCTTTCCCGGGTCACGGAGCCAACGCCATGCGTCAGCTCGATGGTGTGCGTCAAGAAGCCCTCCGGCGAGCACCAGATGTGTATCGACCCAAAAGATTTGAATCACAACATTATGAGGGAACACTACCCCATACCCAAACGAGAAGAAATCATGAGCGAAATGGCTCGGGCAAAAATATTCACCAAGCTTGATGCATCAAAGGGCTTTTGGCAGATTCAACTGGATCAGTCCAGCAGGAAGCTGTGCACTTTCAACACTCCATTTGGCAGATACTGCTACAACAGGATGCCATTCGGCATCCTCTCGGCCTCCGAGGTGTTCCATCGCATCATGGAACAAATGATGGAGGGCATCGAAGGGGTACGCGTCTACGTAGACAACGTTATCATCTGGTCCACCACACCACAGGAGCACATCAGTCGTCTCCAGCGTGTCTTTGCACGGATACGGGATCAGGGCCTGCGCCTTAACCGAGCCAAGTGCTCTTTTGGCCAGACTGAGCTAAAGTGTTTGGGGGACCACATCTCCGGGTCGGGTGTGCGGCCGGTGCCGACAAAGTGGCAGCCATCACAGCCATGCAGCAGCCATCAGACAAGAAGGCAGTGCTGCGCTTTCTCGGGATGGTCAACTTCCTGGGGAAGTTCATTCCTAACCTTGCTTCGCACACGACTGCTCTTCGCCACCGGGTCAAAAAGACAATGGAATTCCAGTGGCTGCCCGCACACCAGAGTGAATGGGAGGAGCTCAAGATCAAGCTCACCACCACCCCGGTACTGGCGTTTTTCGATACCACACAGGAAACAAAGATCTCAACTGACGCCAGCCAGTCCGACATTGGGGCGGTACTCCTGCAACGGGACGACACCGCATCATGGGCTCCGGTCACCTATGCATCGCGGGCCATGACCCCCACAGAACAGCACTATTCGCAGATTGAGAAGGAGTGCCTAGGCCTGTTGACTGGCAGCGACAAGTTTCACGACTATGTATATGGTCTTCCGCAGTTCACTGTGGAGACCGGCCATCGCCCCCTTCAGAAGGACCTCAATGATATGACCCCTCGCCTCCAGTGCATTCTGCTCAAGCTCCGGAGGTACGACTTCCAACTTGTCTACCCCCGGGGAAGGATCTCATCATCGCAGATGCTCTGTCCAGGGTGGTCCACACAGCGCCCGACTCGCAGGGGTTCGTTTGTCAGGTCGACGCACAAGTAGCCTTCACATTGGCCAATCTGCCGGCCACTGATGCACGTCTGGCCCACATTCGCCGTGAGACTGCGGCTGACCCTCTTCTACAGCGTGTGATGCGCCACATGACGGAAGGGTGGCTCAAGGGGCAGTGCCCACAATTTTACAACGTCCGGGACGACTTGGCCATCATTGATGGTGTCCTCTTGAAGTTGGACCGGATCGTGATCCCACACAGCATGCACCGGCTTGTCCTCGAACAACTGCACGAAGGCCATCTCGGAGTTGAAAAGTGCATGTGGAAGGCCCAAGAGGCTGTGTACTGGCCGGGCATCAGTGACGACATCGTCAACATGGTGCTCAACTGCCCCACCTGCCAAAGGTTTCAGCCGGCGCAACCCCCTGAGACCCTCCAGCCCCATGAGTGGTCACGTCCCCCTGGGCGAAGGTGGGCGTGGACCTCTTTCATGCGCTCGGCAGGGACTACATTATTCTGATTGACTACTTCTCAAGTTATCCGGAGGTCATACGCCTGCATGACATGACATCATTAGCTGTCATCCGGGCATGCAAAGAAACCTTTGCTCGCCATGGAAATCCACTCACCGTCATGTCTGACAACGGGCCTTGCTTTGCGAGCCAAGAATGGTCCTCCTTTGCCACTTCATACAACTTCACACACGTGACGTCCAGTCCCTTGCATCCTCAGTCGAATGGCATGGCGGAAAAGGGCGTCCACATTGTGAAGCGGCTCCTCTGCAAGGCTGCTGATGCCGGATGTGACTTCTGTTTAGCCCTGCTGGCCTATCATTTGGCCCCACTGTCCACGGGCCTCTCGCCAGCCCAGCTGTTGATGGGTCGCACCCTCAGGACCACTGTACTGTACATTCAAGTTCCTGACCTCGACCATGCTCCAGTACTGCGAAGGATGCAACAGCGTGCTCAGCAGAAGGTGGCACATAACGCTTGGGCGACTGATCTTCCTGCCCTGGCGCCTGGAGACAACGTCCGCATACACCTACCGGAGGGTGGCTGGTCGGCAACCACCGAGGTTCTCCGCCACGTGGGTCCCCGCTCATTCCTGGTTCGTATGCCCGATGGCTCCATGTGCCGCCGTAATCGGCGGGCCCTTCGTCTGGTTCCGCGCTCGCTACGAAATCATGCACCGGTGCCACGCCCTCCTGTTGTCCCTGATGTCGACTTTGTTGAGCCTCCTGCCACTCTGCCTCTTCCTCTCTCGCCCGTGGCCAGGCCCATTCCCCAGCCGGTGGATCCTGACCCACCCTTGAGGCGGTCAACCCAAATTCGTCGCCCACCTGAGAGACTTGACTTATGAGCCTGTTAGCACATTGGACTCACTGAATTGTTTTACAGTACTGTTAACGAGTTTCTTTTCTTGTCGTTCATTGTTCCAGAGGTTTTCTCTCGTCGTTTGCTGATTGCATTTGTTCTGTTATTGGCACAACCTCGTTGTTCTGTTGCATCTGACACCTTCCTCTGTTTATAGTTTAGCCTCATGTACATGTTGTAAATATTGCACACACATACTCAGATGCACTCAGTACACATTTCTATTTACTAGCATGTAGGCACATATCCTTGTGAAAGGGGGGGGATGTCATGATATCCACATCAGCATATCATGGTGCAATCACACACACACTGATGGACAGGCAGTTGTACCAACTAGCCCACACATAACATCACAGCCAATCACCAGCGAGAGCACACGCACTATAAAACAGGGAACACCACAGTTCCTGCTCATTTTACCAGGAGATAGCTCAGAGCACAGAGCTCACAGCGTGCAACTCAGACATAGACCATGTGCTGAGTGCCTCACAATGATAGTGATAGGACTGGGTCCACAGGTTAGCTGGTGAAGCACGTACCCAAGCCAGCAGTTAGTTGTTACCGTTGTTTAGACAATAAAACAGAGTTGTACCATCTACAGCCGTGTTGGATCATTTGTGCATCAGAACACCCAAAACAACACTGCCCATTCCCCGCCACCCCTCCCCGGCCTGTCCAGACCAGCCCACCCCTCACACCCATCAGACTGATCACTGAGGCAGGTTGTAACGGTGGCAACAGGTGTTTAATGTGAATGAATATATACAGATTTGTGCCCGAGACCATAACTAAATTGTGCCCGACACCCGTGCCAACTTAACTGGTGTCTAACTTCCTGGCCTTGCGGGCCCTAACCCGACATCTAGGTGGATCTCCAGATGGTACATCAGGACTGGAGGCGGCCTGCGGTGACTGCTGCCCTGCGACCTAGGTCCCCATTAGCTGGCACCTTCTGGGGTGACCGGGCTTGGATGGGCCTGGCTGCTATTCAGGTGTCCCGGCTGGCGTAGTGCCGCACCGTTCTGCCCGCTACCAGATGTGCCAGGGAGGGCGGGGGGAGGTGCGCGGGAGTCCGAAGTGCTGCATTCTGGCATCTCCCCTGCGGGGGTCACCGGCACAGGCCCCATCATCTCCTCCTCCCTTGGGGTGCCCAATGTGCCATGGGCTAATCCATGGGAAGGGGGTGCAAGAAGAGCTATCCCCTAAGACTGTCCCGCCACCTGCCGCTGCCAGTCCTGAAGGCCCACACTGGTCTTGACCAGGGTCTGCACGCTCACGGCCATGGAGCCCAAGGAATGGACCATCTCCATCTGGGATTGAGCCACACCACCCATTGACTGTGCCACCACCTTCTGGGTTTGTGTCACATCAGCCGGTGACTGCGCCATCTCCCTCTGGGACTGAGCCACCTCCCTCTGTGTCTGCGCCACATTGGCCAGCGCCTGGGCAATGCAGCCGACGTTCCCAGCCATGGCCTGCTGTGACTGGACCATGCTTAGGAGCATCACTGCTATTTCCAGGTGGCTCTGGGATGTGGTCGCCTGTGAGGTGGCAACCCTGTCTTGGGACGTTATCAGAGCCATTTTCAGGCTAAAATTGGTGGATTCCCCAGCCCACCTTTGGGTGCCCTCTAAATCTGACACTGGGGAACCAGGAGGTTAGGGGCAAATTGCTGGGAAACACTCAGCAGATCTGACAGCATCTGTGGAGTGAGAAACGAGGGGGAGGGGGAGTTGGGATGGACTTTCCCATCCTGCTGCCTGCTCTGAGACCGCCATGGTCAATGGGCCTTTCAATGGTCTGTCATATTGTGTGTCCCACCCATGATGTTCCCTGTGGTGGGCGGGGCCCACATATTTATCCCAGAGGTAGTATTTCAGGCCTTGCATCAGAAGTATTTTTGAAATTTAGCCATCATTGTATCAATTTGGCTGAGGGATGAACATTGGCCAGGATTCACATTTCTTCTTTAAAATAATGTCACTTTTTGCAGCCGCCTAAGATGGCAGATGGGGTCGAGGTTTAACAATCCTTTCAAAAGGCAGAACCTCTAAGAGTGCCCAGCTCCCTCAATACAGCATTGCTAACAGTCTAGATTTTGTGCTTATTGCTCTTGGAGTACTGCTTGGACCCAGAACCATCAGACTCAGAGGGTCAGCTTCTGTCCCTGAGCCACAGACTGGGCTTTGAGGCACATCTGACCAAGCCGGCAGGTGGTCCAAGGGAGCACAGCTTGTTACCCTGCCCGTAGGAAATCGCTTCTTTCAAAAAGAATGAAGAACTGGGTTGCAGAATCAGATTTTTCCTCCTTTATATATTCATAATTGTTAAAGGGAAGAGCACATCGGTTTTCTGCTGTCCCACACCAATCAGCCTGTTCCATTGCTACAATTGATGACCCATTACATTGAGTATGTTTGGTGAATGCAAAATAATAATAATAATCTTTATTGTCACAGGTAGGCTTACATCAACACTGCAATGAAGTTACTGTGAAAATCCCCTAGTCACCACATTCCGGCACCTGTTCGGGTACACTGAGGGCGAATTCAGAATGTCCAAATTACCTAACAGCACGTCTTTCGGGACTTGGGGGAGGAAACCGGAGCACCCGGAGGTAATTCACGCAGACACAGGGAGAATGTGCAGACTCTGGGACACAGACAGTGACCAAAGCCGGGAATTGAACCTGGGACCCTGGTGCTGTGAAGCAACAGTGCTAACCACTGTGCTACCATGACTCTGTCGATAAGTGCTGTTTTCAACATGAAATGACAGTCCTGAAAGGATATCATGGGATACTAATGCACATTACACATTGAAGTTCTCCTGAAATTTCTCTCCCTATCTATCTCAGTGACTGCCTGGTTGTTTCAAATGAAGGTAACACCTCCACGAAAATAAAGAGCTGCTTTCAGCTGAAAATGGCATACACTGATATCCCAAGGTATAATTTTAAGCTTTTACTGGTCACTAGTTTAATGCAGTTTTTGCAGCATTATAAAACTCCACCCTGTGCATCATTTCCTTCCTTCCCCTCCCTCCAGTTTAACAGCCAAGTTAGCAATTGAACAGGAAAATTGCAAGCTTTTAGTGAGGCAATTAGGATCCGAGTGCATATTGTAGAATCTGTGCTCCTCCTGTTAAATGTTAAATAATCCAGTGGTTAAGAATCACTGTGTTCTGAACTGAAAGTTATGCACCATTATGCACCATGCAGGATATTTGAATCGTGTGACTATAGAATGATTTCTATTTGCGTCAGAAGGTATTAACACACTCAATGAACCTCAGCAATTTATGTAGAAAAGGTCAATGGAAACTAGTTAACAGTCAACTCTATGAGGAAGGCTTGATAAAAATATTAGTCAAAACACAAGCTGCATTAATTCTTTGAGTTAGCATATAGGGTTGAAAAGTAGGTCAGTGACAGCAGCTTTTTCAACGATAGATAATTGGTTGAATGAGAAGTTCATGTTTATAATTATTTAATTCCTATTTAGCTTAATGCGCTTTGCAATTAAGATAACTGCAGATATCTATGTTACAAACTGCACAGCAAGCCCAGCGTAAACAGTCTACAACGATCACTCACAACATCACATAGTTCCAATGAAAGGGGTGGGATTCTCTGGTCTCCGACGGCAAAATTGCGTTCGGCGATCGGCCGGAGAATCCCCATTTGCGGCTCTGCCCCCTCCAAAACGGGGTACTCTGTGAGTACGGTGCACACCGTTGAGACGACCTCAGGACATCACCTGAGTCGGGTGGGAGCCGTTCCGCGGTCAGGGGGGGCTTTGGCGGGGGCTGGGGGCACTGGTGGGGGGTGGTCCAGGGTGGTGAGCCTGGTCAAAGGGGGCAGTTTTTGGCAGGCCGGGTCCACGTGCGGCCGACGCCATGTTGTACGGCACGCCCGCTGCAGGCCGCTGCCATGCTCATGCCCGATCATGGACCTGGCAATTCTCTGGCCGTATCCACAGGTAAAGCCGGGGGGGGCTTTACCCTGCACGCCTGCTAGTCCCCCCGCAGGATCGTTGCAGCTTTTGCTCCTTTTTTTCGGGAGTAAATCTCCACTGTTCCTATGTCGGCGTCAGCACCTAGTCTTCAAATCGGAGAACCCAGTCCCAGGTCTTTCAATGTAAGCCGGGATTCTCCAATCACTGCCGTCAGGATCGGGTGGAGAATTGAGCGTTGCCTGAAAAGCGGGTTCGGCGCCGGGTGCCAGACCCGTCGCCATTCTCCCATCCCGTCGCAGCGCGCTAACAAATTTGTATCTGCTTAACGGGCTGTAAGCCCGATTCGCCACGGCCCCCTTACCACCCCCAGTATGCTCCACCCCTCACAGCCGGGAGTCACGCAGGCGTGATTGGGGGTGCGAGTCTTTGCAAATGGGGCCCAGGCTGCAGCCCCTCTAATTATGCCGCCAACCTCAGAAACCCACCTGCAGCCCTAATTTGAGGCTGCCGTTTAATTGTCCTCCAGGAAAACCTCCCAGGCAGGCATGCTATCTGCCAATGTAGGATCAGGACCTGGAAACGCTCATGGCCCTCAACTCTTTTGCAAAGATCTCAAAATTCTACCCTGTGTCAGCTGCTACTCTTTATAATGACTGTTAACTCTTACTCAACTTTAATAATATATTGCGCTCGAAAGAGACTGGACGATGTAAAATCGTTTCATGCATCATTGACACTTTGCTGGTGGCAAGGGCTTGCAAATGAATCAGATGGAGCCTTTCGCTTTCACTGTCTCCATGTGGAAGGTGCTGGAAGGAGCAGTCCTGGGCAGCCCAGCTTCCTGGTGGCGGTGTTGTCGAGATGACGCCGCTGAGGGACCCGAGTCTTCACTTCATTGCAGATCCGGGAAGCTGACTGACTGGAAGGTTGCAGCTTTCAATTGTCATCCAATCATTGATCTTGGGAAAATCATGGAATCAGGAACTGGACATAACAATAATAATAATCTTTATTAGTGTCACAAGTAGGCTTACCTTAACAGTGCAATGAAGTTACTGTGAAAAGCCCCTAGTCGCCACGCCTGTTTGGATACACTGAGGGAGAATGCAGAATGTCCAATTCACCTAACAAGCACGTCTTTCAGGACTTGTGGGAGGAAACTGGAGCGCCCGGAGGAAATCCATGCAAACCCAGGGAGAACGTGCAGACTCTGCACAGACAGTGACCCAAACTGGAATCGAACCCGGGATCCTGGTGCTGTGAGGCAGCATACTGTGCCACCATGCCACCCACTTCATCGATGATCGACAAGTATTTATTTTCCGCCAATGAATCTCCGACTGCAATGTTCGCTCATCTACATGGAGTGAATAGAGCTTTGAAGAGGTGCTCTGGACAAAGGAACCTCGATGCAAAGGTCTGAATGAATTTCCAACACTACCTTCATCACATTCGCTACAAATTATTGGGATGCCATCTATGGCTTGTGAATGTGCTGCAAGCACATTGTTTGGATGACTTTGTTAAATTCTCATTTAAAATAATGTATTCATACAAAGTTATTTACTATTTAAACATTTGTTTTAATTGAATCTGATAGATATGCTTCTGAACACTGTCCAATAACTTGGCCACAATAGAATGGAAAGTTGGATTTACTGTAATGAATGAATATTGTATTCCCTGGGAGGAAATTGCAAGTTTCATTCACACTGAGGTTAAAATCTGATTGTCAGCTGTGAGAAAAGTTTAAAGAATATGCTGGTTAGAAAATGAAACCTTCACCTTAAATTAATTAACAAAATCGTGCTTTGTTTAGCAAAGGCACAGTCGGGAATTTGGCTGATGGGGATATAAGATCCTCCTGAATTATGGCCACAAGTGTAAATTCCTCTGCCAAGAATAATGCGGTTGGGTCAGTTGTTCTTACAGAGACGCCAGCGAAGCTCCTTTGAGGCATCTTTCTAGATGGCTGGAGCATATTTGTAGTTTAATCTCTCTCTTTCCACAACTCACATTCATTCGTTCATTTATTCATTCAATTATCTCCTGAACAATCATTCGTCAGGATTTCTTGCAATAGTTGAAATCTTTCAGAAGGCAGTGTGAGGATGCTGTTGTCGTCTTTACGTTACATTTGAACCACAACAGTCTGCCCACAGACGCATACATTCCCTAGCTATGGAAAGGAAAGTGATTGGCTTTGGCTTACTTCAGTCAGAAGATTGATGTTAGAGCCAATCTATCCCTCTGACAGCATCCAACTTGCATATTATGATGCAATGATATTTAGCTGGTATCCAGCAGGTTTGATGTAGCCTACGCAGCATCATGACATTTTCAGTGTTTGAGGCCTCTGACCACACCCTAACTTCGGTTGTCTCAAGGTCGAAGAGGGCATGACTTGGAGGAAGCAATTCCGAAGTATCTTTTTGGAAATTTGTGATTATGTTATGCTCGAGATTAGAATAGGAAATTAAACATCGGAATATTTTTCAATTCTCATTTCAACTTCTCTGTGTACTGTTTAAGGGAGATTACCACTTTTTCACTCATGCAAACCCAGGATCTTGGTTGGGCCTGTCCAAGATCATTTCAGCCAATAAATAAAATAAGACTTCATCGAATCAATCTGATTTGGGTTAAATTCAAAGGTCTCAGAGGGAAACATTTAATTCATTGTTTTCTCAACAGTTCCTTTCCAATCTCTGTGTCTGAAATGCCTTACATATTTTGTGAAATATCAAAGGAAGATTTGCGAAGCTGTGGCATAAGGTTACAGTGCAGGAAGAGGATGAATTATCTCCTCCGCTCTGTCAGGGTAAGTCATTCTCTCAACTCACGCACTCACGCACCCATCACACATCCACAAGGATCTGACTCACTGTCAGCTCGAGGGACACCAGCACTCGCTCATTCACACACATCTCCATCTCTCCTGTGAGTTGTGTCCTCGTCATCTCGCTGGTCCCACTCACTGACCATAAATGCCAGGCATCCTTATCATCTCCCCCGCCACACATCTTGCTGTCACTCTCTCCATCTGTTTTTATGCAGGAAAAATTGGCTCACACAATTTCACAAGTGGGTGAGATTACCGACAGGCGGTGGGATGCCAGAGCTGAAGGTCCTCATGGACTTTGAGGAGAAAGCCATCGAGTTGACCGGGGACGATATCTATTGCTCCTGTGCTGATGGTGAAGTCAGCGGATATAAACTTCGACCTTGAGACAACCGAAGTTAGGGTGTGGTCAGAGGCCTCAAACACTGAGAATGTCATGATGCTGTGTAGACTACATCAAACCTGCTGGATACCAGCTAAATATCATTGCGATACCCATCAGACAACAATGCTGCGAGTCGTATCACCTGTTCCTAAATGTCCCTGCCATGCACGAATGACTTCTCCTTTCTGTCACAGGCACAGCTGGAAAACAGATATCAAAGACACCCTCCACCAGCGCAGCGGCACACACCTCATGGGACCTCGTTCTAGAGTAGCCTCGGGGTCACAATATGGTGAGCACGTCACACTTCCAGATACACAGCAGGCGGTGGCAGGGACGTACCAGGGTGCCGGCCCTCTGAAGATTGCTGGAGGCCAGGATTCTGCTGAGTCCCAGTCAGATGATAAGTCTCTGGACTCAGTCATGCTTCAGTTGCTGGAGCTCCAAAGGCGAACTCAGGAAAACTAGGGAGGGATGGCAGCTACACTCCTTGCATTGAAAGGCTACATGGAGGATTCCATCCGCCTTATGGCTGAGGTGATTGTGCCGACACTCCAACACAATGAAGTTAACGCAGTGAGTGTGATGGCTCGAGACCTTGGTGTAAGGCTTTTGCAGGCAAAGCCAGGTTGTGCAGGGCATAGCAAGCAAGCACGATGCGGGATACCCACAGCAGGTTATGTTGCAGAGCTCCACCAGACTGGTCCAGGCTCCGGAATCTCATGTTCAGCATCCCAATGGTCTGCTCCACCAAAGTGAGAGTTGCAGCATGAGCCTCATTGTACCCTGTCTCAGCTATTGTGGGTTCTGCGTCATCAGCCACCTCCTCAGTGGGTAGCCCTTGTCCATGAGGAGCTCACCCTGCAGCCACTCTGGACCCTGAAACATGTCAGGGATCTGAGAGCAACTCAGAATGTAAGAGCCATGGACACTCCCTGGGAATGGAGGATGTGTTTGGTGTGGTCGCAGTCCTCCTGAACATTCAGCTAGTCGAAGCCCTTGTGCTTCAAATAGTTCACTGCTTGATGCCCCAGAGATCTGAATGAGTGCAGTCGATGGCACCTGTGGAAAGTCAGAGATCTGTGCAAAGCCCATTGCCCTGGCTTGCCTGATCCCGGTTGAAGCGTGCCCTCGCAAAAATTGCATCCGTCACCCCCTAGATTCACTTGAGTGCGGAGGCTTGTGAAATCCCGCAGAGGTCACCTGTGGAGCCATGGAAGAATTCACTGGCATATAAATTGAGCTCTGATGTAACTTTCAGCGACATTGGCATGACCTATAAGTCCCCATGGCAGCAAATCCTGCAGAAGGTGGCAAATGTGACCACCTAGTATCCTGGACATGCATAGTCTTTGGTGAAACTGGTTCTCGGACATCTGCAGGTATGTTAGGCACCATCTGTAGACACTGGGTCTAGCAAGGTGCCTCTGAACAACAGTTCATCCTTTGTGTGTGCAGCAGGCTCTGTCACCCCTTCCTTTTCATGTTTGTGTTCCTGCTTTTGGCGAGCTAAGCGCGCCATTGATGTCTTCTTCTCTTCTGCCTACGAGCGCGAATGACAGTGAGATCACCAGGCTCCATGTTTCTTACGTTCTCCTCACTGCAGTATCAAAGAGAGAGACTTGACAGTTAGCATTTGTCTCCTCAGGTCCACTCTTTGCCCATTCATCGCCTGAAGTTACCTCTCAAAGTCCACTGACTCATGTCCTAGCCTCCACCTTGAATACCAGTCCTTCATTCACATGCTAATTAGGCAATACCCCACACCACATGACCGAGTGGCCACAGCTTTGGCTACTGTGCATTGGGACCTCTCTTCTCAGATGCAGGCAATTTCCAAATCTTCGCTTCAAGGCCTTGTGCTCAATCTGGTCTTTTTTTTATTCGTTCATGGGATGTAGACATCGCTGCCTTCATTGCCCGTCCCTGAGGGCATTTAAGAGTCAACCACATTTCTGTGGGCCTGGAGTCACATGCAGGCCAGACCACGTAAGGCCAACAGATTTCCTTTCCTAAAGGACATTAGTGAACCAGATGGGATTTTTCAATTGTTTCATGGTCATCATTAGACTTTTATTCCAGAATTTTATTGAATTCAAATTTCATCTTTGTCCCCAGAACATTACCCTGGGTTTCTGGATTACTAGTTCAGTGACAATACCACTACTACGCCGCCGCCTCTCCTAAGGGGGCACTCGCCAAAACGCAAATGAGCACACAGCCAAGTGTTAAGAGCGCTTCCTAGGGTAGTGTGCCATTGCCATATGTGTAAGGGAACGTATTTGCTTTTCTTGTCAGCCAATGGTAAAGGCATACCATGGCAGTCAGCGATTTTGAAAGTCAATGTACCAAGGGTTAACTGCTGAACAGCAATCAGTGGCACTCACACACATTGGTGATGGTTGAGTGGCCATAACTGCATGACTAATTCAACTCCAGGCATGTCAATTGAGCGACAGCTGAATGGTCTCAGCTGTAATGGAGTAATGATCACTGACTTGGCTTTTCGTTAGCCTTGTCCTTGTTAACATCCTGCCTCCTTAAGCTCACCACTCCTCCCTAGATTTGAGTACAACCGTCAGTCCGTGATGAATGTAGACCCACCCACCGCACTGCTCCAGGCTTTCCTCCTCCTTGTGAGGCCCTTCCAAGAAGCCAATGGCCAAGCCACAGAAGACATCCTCAGGAATGGATAGAGTGGATCGGCAGGCACTCTTTCCCAAGGTGGAGGGTCAGTCACCAGGGGGCATAGCTTTACGGTCCGTGGGGCAAAGTTTAGAGGAGATGTGCGAGGCAGGTTTTTAAAGCAGAGGGTGATGAGTGCCTGGAACACGTTGGCAGGGGAGGTTGTGGAAGCAGATACATTAACGGCGTTAAAAAGGCATCTTATCAAACACATGGATAGGATGGGTATCGAGGGATACGACACAAGGAAATGCTGAGGGTTTTGGCAAAGGTTGGGATCATGACTGGTACAGGTTTGGAGGGCCGAAGGGTCAGTTCCTGTATTGTATTGTTCTTTGCTCTTGTTCTTTTCACACCTGAGAGTCTTCCCCCAGCTCTCCCACAAGCCAACCCCCGGTCTCCCCAAATCAACCCCTCCCCCTAACCCCGGCCTCCCCAAGTCAACTTCCTGATCTCCCCTGAGTCAAACCCTTCCCCCACCCCATCTCCCCTGTGTCTTCCTGCCAGTGACCCCCAATTAGGCCCCCGGCACCCTTCCAGTGTAACCCCGAGCCAAAAGCTGGTCGTCCCGCCAGTTAAAGACTGGTTGCTCCGTGTCACAGCCTGGCCACCCCTGAGTCAAACGCTGGTAATCCCCAGTCAGAACTGGTACCCCCGGGTCAGCCCACTTCATACACGGAGCTGCTCTGTGATCACTGTGCTCACTTCCGAGTTCCCCTCGGAGAGGTGCTCGCCAGCTGCAAGCCTTTTGATGTCAGTCATGACTCGCGCCATTCTGATACCATACTGCCGTGGATGGATTACTTGATGAGGGGGTGGGGGTGGGGTGGTATGATTCCAGTGTATGGACCTGATAATGAAATGCAAATGTCTTATAATGAGGTTGAATGGCGGGGCACCCAGCCCACCACTGACGAGGAGAGGGGGCAATCGCAGCAAGCCTTCACGCCAACGTAAAACATGACTTTGGCCATTATCCTAGCCATTATCTGGGGTTCTGCGTGTCACTTTATGGAATTCCAATAAAGGTGGGCGACAATCATATGTATATTGTTATTTTGTGTCTCTATGTCAGGTTTTCTCTCTGAAATAGTTCTTGGTTGTCAATACATCTTTCCTATTTAATTTTTGACAATTCTGAGGGCTTGATTTTCTGGCCCCGCCTGCTGCCAGGATCGGCCTCATCCCGCCGAAAGTCAGCGGATTTTTGTCTCTCCTGCCACGTCCCGTCACAGCGGGATTGGGAAATTCCAGTCGTAATCTTTAACTGAAGCAGTTTTTTTCTGAACGCTTAAATCGGCTCCAATGTTTCTTGATCCTCATTGTCAGCCATTTACCACACGGCATGTTCGTATAGTGTCAGCTGTACTTCAGTTGGTACCGTTTTGGCCTCTGAGTTTCTGGCTTCAAGTTCCACTTCAGAATTTGAACGCAAAAATCAAGTCCAGTGCAGTACTGAGGGAGAGCGGCATGGTTGGAAGTGCCGATGTTAAATCAAGGCCCCTACTGGCTGTTTGGTTGGATGTAAAGGATCCCACGGGATTATTTTCATGACAAGCAAGAAAACTATCATGTGTGTCTTGAGCAATATTTATCTCACAATCAATATCACGAACAACAGATTACCCAGTCATTATCACAGTGCTGTTTGTGGAGGTTTGCATTGTGCGTATCGCCTGCCACATTTCCTACATTACACCAGTTACTACATTTCAAAAAGTACTTCATTGGCTGGTTTTGAAAAGCACTTTACAAATACAAGTCTTCCTTTTTAAAAAAATATTCACAAATTAGCCCCACAGCATCCAGTGTAAACAGCTCACAATTCTGTAGCTGTGCAATTAGGGATTCATACAACACGGTCTCAGTGGCAATTTAGCTGGCTTCACTGAACCAGGCTTCAAATTCATTGTTAAAAAAAATGATACTCCTTGTCCCTGAAAGGTAGCTTGCTACTGTCATTTCTTTAATGCTGTCAGGCACCTTTCCTCCTTTAATGCCAGCAGGACTTATTTATTGATGAACAAATGTCAAGTTCCTCGTTCTCCATTGTCAAAGGTTTGCGCCATTGACCTTTTCTGACCTGGCATTACATTGGGTTCAGTGATACTCCATGGCCTCATGGGTATGGAGACAACTAATTAGCAGAATAGCATCTCCCTCGGCTGTCGGCCTGCTGGCTGTTCACTAGTTTTTATGTTTGTTGCCTCACACTTGTTTTGTTAATGAGCTACCTTTGCTGCGGTGTTGCGTGCCCCACCTGTATCCTGGGCTTTGTTACACAAATCAATGTCCTCCCTTTACTACTAGTAAGCCTTTGGAAACTAAATAAACTTTTAAAAAGGTTTGTCGGTGGTGGAGGGTTTGAATGTTTGTGGAAAGGGTACCAACAAGCGGGATGTTTTATCCTGGATGGTGTCAAATTTCTTGAGTGTTCTTGGAGCTGCACTCATCCAGGCAAGTGGAGAGTAACCCATCACACTCCTGACTTGGGCCTTGTAAATGGTTGTCAGTCTTTGGGTTGTTAGGCGGTGAGTTACTCGCCATATGATTCCTAGCCTTTGACATGCTCTGGTAGCCACAGTATTAATATGGCTAGTCCAGTTCAGTTTATGATCAATGGTAACCCCCAGGATGTTGATTGTGGGGGATTCAGTGATGGTATTGCCATTGAATGTGAAGGGGTGATTGTTAGATCCTCTCTTGCAGGAGATGGTTATTGCTTGGCACTTGTGCGGCCCAAATGTAACTTGCCACTTGTCAGCCCAAGCTTGGATATTGTCCAGATCTTGCTGCATTTGGACATTATGAGGAGTCATGAATGGTGCTGAACACTATGCAGTCACCTGTGAACATCCCCATTTCTGTCCCTGTACTTGCTGCACCCCTAGCCAAGCTGTACTGGGACAGCTATGCTAAGGGTGCAACAAGTTCTGGAGCACACGTCTTCAGTACTATTGCTGGAATATTGTCGGGATTCATAGTCTTTGCAGTATCCAGTGCCTTCAGCGTTTCTTGATATCATGTGGAGTGAATTGTATTGACTGAAGACTGACATCTGTGATGCTGGGGACCGCCAGAGGAGACAGAGATGGATCATCCACTCGGTACTTCCGGCTAAGGATTGTTGCGAATGCTTCAGTCTTGTCTTTTGTGGTGGCCTCCTTCATCATTGAGGATGGAGATATTTGTGGAGCCAACTCCTCCAGTGAGTTGTTTAATTGTCCATCAACATTCATGGCTGGATCTGGCAGGACTACATAGCTTAGATTTGATGTGTTCATTGTGGAGTCACTTATCTCTGTCTATTGTGCTGTTTAGCACACAAGTAGTTCTTTGTTGTAGCTTTACCAGGTTGACACCTTAATTTTAAGTATAAGAACATAAGAACTAGGAGCAGGAGTGGGCCATCTGGCCCCTCAGCCTGCTCCACCATTCAATGAGATCATGGCTGATCTTTTGTGGACTCAGCTCCACTTTCCGGCCTGAACACCATAACCCTTTATTCTTCAAAAAACTATCTATCTTTATCTTAAAAACATTTAATGAAGGAGCCTCTACTGCTTCACTGGGCAAGGAATTCCATAGATTCACAACCCTTTGGGTGAAGAAGTTCCTCCTAATCCTGAATCTACTTCCCCTTATTTTGAGGCTATGCCCCCTAGTTCTGTTTTCACCCACCAGTGGAAACAACCTGTCCGCATATATTCCCTTCAGAATTTTATATGTTTCCATAAGATCCCCCCTCATCCTTCTAAGTTCCAACGAGTACAGTCCCAGTCTACTCAACCTCTCCTCGTAATCCAACCCCTACAGCTCTGGGGTTAACCTAGTGAATCTCCTCTGCACACCCTCCAGCACCAGTACGTCCTTTCTCAGGTAAGGAGACCAAAACTGAACACAATACTCCAGGTGTGGCCTCACTAACACCTTATACAGTTGCAGCATAACCTCCCTAGTCTTAAACTCCATCCCTCTAGCAATGAAGGACAAAACTCCATTTGCCTTCTTAATCACCTGTTGCACCTGCAGACCAACTTTTTGCGACTCATGCACTAGCACACCCAGGTCTCTCTGCACAGCAGCATGTTTTAATATTTTATCATTTAAATAATAATCCCTTTTGCTGTTATTCCTACCAAAATGGATAACCTCACATTTGACAACATTGTATTCCATCTGCCAGACCCTAGCCCATTCACTTCACCCATCCAAATCCCTCTGCAGACTTCCGGTATCCTCTGCACTTTTTGCTTTACCACTCATCTTAGTGTCATCTGCAAACTTGGACACATTGCACTTGGTCCCCAACTCCAAATTATCTATGTAAATTGTGAACAATTGTGGGCCCAACACTGATCCCTGAGGGACACCATTAGCTACTGATTGCCAACCAGAGAAACACCCATTAATCCCCACTCTTTGCTTTCTATTAATTAACCAATCCTCTATCCATGCTACTACTTTACCCTTAATGCCATGCATCTTTAACTTATGCAGCAACCTTTTGTGTGGCACCTTGTTAAAAGCTTTCTGAAAATCCAGATATACCACATCCATTGGCTCCCCGTTATCTACTGCACTGGTAATGTCCTCAAAAATTCCACTAAATGAGTTAGGCACGACCTGCCCTTTATGAACCCATGCTGCGTCTGCCCAATGGGACAATTTCCATCCAGATGCCTCGCTGTTTCTTCCTTGATGATAGATTCCAGCATCTTCCCTACTACCGAAGTTAAGCTCACTGACCTATAATTACCCGCTTTCTGCCTACCTCCTTTTTTAAACAGTGGTGCCACGTTTGCTAATTTCCAATCCGCCGGGACCACCCCAGAGTCTAGTGAATTTTGGTAAATTATCACTAGTGCATTTTTAAATTTCCCAGCCATCTCTTTTAGCACTCTGGGATGCATTCCATTCGGGCCAGGAGACTTGTCTACCTTTAGCCCCATTAGTTTGCCCATCGCTACCTCCTTAGTGATAAAAATCACCTGAAGGTCCTCACCTGTCATAGCCTCATTTCCATCAGTCACTGGTGTGCCTGGTGCTGCTCCTGGCATGCTCTCCTGCAGCCTTCATTGAACCAGGTTGATCCCGAACAGGTGCCAGAATGTGGCGACTAGGGGCTTTTCACAGTAACTTCATACTTGTGACAATAAAAGATTATTATTATTATCCCCTGGCTTGTTGGTAATGGTAGAGTGGGAGAAATGCTGGGCCATGAACGTGCAGATTGTATTTGAGTAGAATTCTACTGCTGCTGATGGCCCACAGCACCCCATGGATGCCCAGTCTTGAGTTGCTAGATCTGTTCGAAGTCTAACCCATTTAACATGGTTAAAGTGCGACACAACACGATGGAGGGTATCTTCAATGTGAAGACGGAACTTTGTCTCCACAAGGACTGTCTTGGACAGGTGCATCTGTAATAGGCAGGTTGGTGAGGATGGCGTTAAGCATGTGTTCCTGCAGCAATAGTGGAGCAGGAGATAAAGGATGCGATTGGGAGGATGCAGTCGGGGAAGGTGGCAGGGCTGGATGGGTTTCCGGTGAAATATTATAAAAAATTCAAGGATAAGCTGGCACCCCTGATGGTGGGGATGTTTGAAGAGGCGATAGGGAAGGGGATGTTGCCACAAACCTTGGGTCAGGCATCGATTTCACTGTTGCAAAAAAAAGATAAGGATCCGAAGGAATGTGGGTCGTATCGGCCCATATCACTTCTGAATGTGGACGTAAAAGTGTTGGCGAAGGTACTGGCGAGTAGGCTGGAGGAGTGCCTCCAGAAGGTAATAGGGGAGGATAAGACGGGGTTCGTGAGAGGGAGGCAGCTTTTTTCGAACATTAGGAGGGTTTTGAACGTCATTATGGCACCGGCGGAGGGGAAGGAAACAGAGGTGGTTGTGGCATTGGACGCCGAGAAGGCATTTGACCGGGTAGAATGGGGGTACTTGATGGCAGTTCTGGAGCGGTTTGGGATTGGATCAAGATTTGTGAATTGGGTAAAGCTACTATATAAGGAGCCGAAGGTGAGTGTCCGCACAAACAACATCAGCTCGAGATACTTTTCTCTCCACCGTGGGACGAGGCAGGAATGTCCTATGACCCCCTGCTGTTTGCACTTGCGATTGAGCCGTTGGCCATCGCATTAAGTTCGGGAGCATGGAAAGGAATAGTGCGGGGGGGATAGAGCATAGGGTGTCCTTATATGCCGACGACTTGCTGCTGTATGTGTCGGAACTGAGTGTGTCGGTTGGGGGGAATATTGGAGCTACTGCGGGTATTTGGGTCGTTCTCGGGGTACAAGCTGAACCTAGACAAGAGTGAGTATTTTGTGGTGTCGCAGCCGGGGGTGAGGGCAGGGGTGGGGGGGCTGCCATTCCGTAGGGCAGGGACTCACTTTAGGTATCTGGGGGTGCAGGTTGCCCGGGTGTGGGGGAGGCTTTGCAGGTACAACATCACTAGTTTGGTGGGGAGAGTGAAAGCCGATCTGGCAAGGTGGGACGGCCTTCCTCTGTCACTGGCGGGTCGGGTACAGGCGGTTAAAATGAATGTGTTGCCGCGATTCCTGTTTATTTTTCAATGCCTACCGATTTTCCTGCCAAAGTCTTTTTTCAGGGAGATTGAGGGAAGGATTACCTCGTTCATATGGGGAGGGAAAGGTGGCCAGAGTGAGAAAGGTGCTGCTACAGAGGGGAAGGCAGGCAGGGGGTTTGGGTCTCCCGAACCTGTTGTACTACTACTGGGCGGCGAATGTGGAGAAGGTGTGGAGCTGGGTCAGAATGGAGGAGAGTTTGTGCAGAGGGTTGAGACTGAAAGCACTAGTAACAGCGCCGCTCCCGATAGCTCCGGGGAAATACTGAGGGAGTCCGGTAATAATAGCTTCATTGAAAATCTGGAGGCAGTTTCGCCAACACTTCGGGTTGGGGGCAGGGTCAAGGGAAATGCCGATTTGGGGGAACCACAGATTTGAGCCAGGGAGGTGGGATGGAAATTTCCAGAAATGGGAAGAGAAGGGGATTAAGATGCTAAAAGACTTGTTTCTTAGGGGTCGGTTTGCAGGATTGAAGGAGCTGGAAGTGAAGAATGGGCTGGAGCAGGGGGAAATGTTTAGACACATGCAGTTTCGAGATTTTGCTAGAAAGGGGATACAGAGCTTCCCGGAGGAACCGGCCTCCACATTGCTGGAGGAGGTGCTGACGACAAGGGGACTGGAGAAGCGGGGAGTGTCAGCGGTGTATGGAGCTATTTTGGAAGAGGATAAGGCACCACTGGAAGGGATCAAGAGTTGGGAGAGGTCATAGTGGAGGGCATCTGGTGTGAGGTGCTCCGGAGAGTAAGTGCCTCCGCCTCGTGTGCGAGGTTGGGGCTGATACAGCTGAAGGTGGTATACAGAGCACACCTCACGAGGGCGAGAATGAGCCGATTCTTTGAAGGAGTAGAAGATGTGTGTGAGCGTTGCGGGGGGGGGGGGGGGCGCGAATCACGTTTATATGTTTTGGTCCTGTCCAAAGCTAGGGGAGTACTGGAAGGAGGTGTTTAGGGTAATTTCCAAGGTGGTGCATGTGAAACTGGACCCGGGTCCCCGGGAGGCCATATTTGGGGTGTCGGACCAGCCAGGGTTGGAAACGGGTGCGGAGGCAGGTATCGTAGCCTTCGCCTCGTTGATTGCCCGAAGGCAGATCCTGTTGGTATGGAGAGCAGCCTCTCCACCCTGTACGCAGGCGTGGCGGGGGGGGGGACCTGTTGGAATTCTTGACTCTTGAGAAGGTTAAGTTTGAACTGAGGGGACGGATGGAGGGGTTCTACAATTCATGGGCATTATTCATTATGCACTTTCAAGAACTGGATAACATCGAACATTAGTTGGGGGGGGGGGTGGAAGGATTGGTGGGGAGGGGGCTGTGTGTATTATGGGTGACTATGGGTAATCCCTGATTCCTTTTTGACATTTGTTTATGTAAACATGAGGGCTAATGTTTGGGGGTTGGTGGGAGGATGGGATCGTTGTTATTGTTATGGGGATTGACATATTTGTTGCTGATTATTGTTTATTGTTGGGTGTAAATTTGGGAGGAAATGTGAAAAAGGAGGAGAATAAATATATTTAAAATAATAAAGTATGTGTTCCTGTCTTGTTCCCTCACCACCTGCTGCAGCACCAGTTTAGCAGCTCTGTCCTTTAGGACCTGATTAACTGGGTCTACCGAGCCACTCTTGTTGATGGACAGTGAAGTCCCCAACCCGAGCATATTCTGCGCCCTTGCTACCCACAGTGCTTCCTCCAAGTGGCGTTCAACATGGAGGAGTACTGATTCATCAGCTAATGGTGGAAGATACATGGTCATCAGCAGAATGCTCCCTTGATCATGCTTAACCTGAAACAATGAGACTTAATGGGGTCCAGACTCGATGTTGAGGAATCCCAGGGCAACTCCCTCCTGACTGTATACCACTGTGCTGCCACTTCTGCTGGGTCTGAGCTGCCGGTGAGACAGGACATAGCCAGGAATGGTGATAGTGGTGTCTGGGGACATTGTCTGTAAGGTATGATTCTGTGAGTATGACCATGTCAGTCTGTTGCTTGACTGTTCTGTGAGACGGCTCTCCCAGCTTTGGCACAAGCCCCCAGATTTTTGCCATTGTCGGTCCTAGCGCCTGTTTTGATGCTGGTGGTCCGTCCAGTTTCATTCCTTTTTCGTGTTTTTGTAGTGGTTGAATACAACTGAGTGGCTTGCTCAGCCATTTCAGAGTTAACCACATTGCTGTGGGTCTGGAGTCACATGTAGGCCAGACCAGATAAGGATGGCAGATTTCCTTCCCTAAAAGACATGACTGAACAAGATGGGTTTTCATGACAATCGTCAATGGATTCATGGCGGATGGGAGCACTGTGGCTTCACAGCGCCAGAGTCCCAGGTTCGATTCCCACATGGGTCACTGTCTGTGTGGAGTCTGCATGTTCTCCCCGTGTCTGCGAGGGTTTCCTCCGGGTGCTCTGGTTTCCTCTCACAAGTCCCGAAAGATGTGCTGTTAGGTAATTTGGACATTCTGAATTTTCCCTCTGTGAACCCGAACAGGTGCCGGAATGTGGTGACTAGGGCCTTTTCACAGTAACTTCATTGCATTGTTAATGTAAGCCTACTTGTGACAATAAGGATTATTATTAATAAACTTTTTATTTCCAGATATTTTATTGAGTTTAAATTCCACCACCTGTCATGGTGGGGTTCGAACCCGGGTCTCTAGATCATTACCCCGGGTCTCTGGATGACCTTTTCCCCCCCGATTTCAGGTGTCAATGCTCAATGTCAATGAGGAGAGGAGAGGAGCGACCACCCTTTGCCCCAGAGTGAGCCTCAGACTCAAGCCCGAACTCCTGAATAGCACCTGGGAGGACATAGCAGAGAAAGTCAGTGCTGCCAGCCTCACCATGAGGAGCCAGCCCGTGATCCAGAGGGTTGGGTGTTAGTGGTGAGGCCTCTGTCCTCAGAGTGGCAGTTTGCCAGGGAGGGTTCGAAAGGCCACGGTGCGGGTGTCCTTGGGTTGGGGTGAGTTATGCTAATCCCCTGCAGTGGGGCAGTGCTTCTGATGATTGCACTGAGGTGTGCCAACACCTGTTGGGCAGGTGATTAAGCATGGCCATGACCATCCCCTTGATGATACTGCTGGGTATGAGGGTTTCCAGAGGGCGGCATGGTGGGTTCTCCGATGACCAGAGGCTCTTGAAAGAGCTGTTTTATGTGGGGGGAAAAAAATAATTTTCAACGTTTCTGAATATTGCAATCCTGATGTCGCCGCTGGGGCTGATGGAATCGCACCGATTTCTCCCTGCCACTTTAAGTGTTTGTTTTGCTGCAGTCACACTTTTGACTTTCAGCAATGTCTCAATTCAAACACATTAACCACTTTGTTGTTGCATGCCTGAATTGCTCCGTGGCTGCCAAGTGAATTACTTGGCTCCGTTCCACAGCCACTTCCAGCTTGGAAGGCAGGGCAATCTCGGATAGTGACTTTTCTGTAACTTCCATCAACCCCATTCATTGTGATTTGTTCAGCAGAATGGCCCCTTGTCCAAGAAAAAAAAATGGACATTCAGACTTCCGGCCAGTTTGATACACAGCAACTGTGCTTCATCAGTGAGTTCACAGGCTGTGGTCGAGAGGACATGAAGGCACTTGATAAATTCTCAGTACTTTCTCTCCTCTTTATTTTCTCCATTCAATTGAGCCGGTATCACACCTATCTGAGACAGGTGAGTTTGAGTTACGGGACGGATTCTCTGTTCCGGCGTGCCCCCACCGTCAGTAGGATCCTCTGTCCCGGCAACCGGGCAATGGGGTTTCCCATTGTGGGCACCCTCATGCCATTGGAAAATCCGCGGGCGTGAGTGCGCTGCTGGCGAAGCGGAGGATCCCGCCAACGGAAAATCAGTTCTGGGAGAAATGAGCGCAGCCAGAAATCGAGGTCAGCACCGGGTGGCTAACGGAATGCCATGCCCCTGCGTCTCGATAGTGGCGTGAATGTATTTCACGCTGAGTGCCAGCGTTGACATGCAAATTGTACAGGAACAGCCATTGGCAGATCATTAAAGGGCCCGACCTGGTACTCTCCAGCCTCACACGATGCTCCGCCTCCACCAGGCGGAAGTGACGATGCGTGGTTCACTTGTGGTATTTAAAATCAGGAAACAAGCGCCATGGCCAGTGAGGGAGAGGGATGAGGTAAGCTAAACTACCAAAGGTGTAATGGTCGGTTGCCAGTTGTGCTGCTGGCCTGGGGGTATCTGCAAGGGCTAGGGGAAGTAGCAGGGGATGACTAGGGGGTGGGCTGTCAGGTCGGGGTGTACCCCCGGGACCGGGGTGTCCATTGCCATGGCCTGCAAGGCAGCCACTCAACTGTGCCCCTCACTGACTGCTCACTGTGTCCCATAGATGTGCAAAGCACCACCGGCCTTATGGGTGCCCCCCCACCCCCATCCTCCCTGGCCCACCCTCTTTGGAGCCCACAGATCCCAGCCGACCCATCAACGGGATGGGTGTGGTCCTGTGCAGCCCATGGCCCACCGGGTGTTGGCTCGCCCCAGTGCACCCATCCAAGGCGCTGCCTCACTGCAGGGTTAGCAGGGGCAGCAGGGGAGATGCGGAGTGGCAGACACATGTACCATGGCCACCGGCACCCTCCCTGGCAAACTGCCCATCGCAGAGCAGACAGGTATTGGCGAGTGACACCCTCAGTGAGCCCACCCCGCAGAACCACTGGCTGTCACCAAGCTCTGCCTACCCACTGCGTGCCTGCCCCCAGACCAGTAGGCACAACCGGTACACAGCACAAAGGACCCACAGCACACCGCAGCTACGGTCCCAACAGGTGCCCACCCATGGGCCCTAGCCACACGCATGCCACCAAGCATGGTGCCAGTCTGTGGTAAACTGCGCCAACTGTCCCCCCCACAACCTGGCAACAACCTGCTGGCGGGGAATCACTCAGCCCATCTCACAAGGATTCCCGACAATAGACCCCACAAAAGGGCACTGGACAGGGGCCTCAGAGCATATCGTTGGCATGGGTAGCGGCAGCCACTGGTACCACTCTCAGAGGGGACGGGGGCAGGTCAGGGCACAGGAGTACTCACCATGCTAACATGTCTGCCTTTTATTCCCTGCAGCAAATAGATTTTAGTAACCAGCCAGGGGTGATTGACACCTGCCGAGCTGGCCCAGCCCTTGTGGATGCACTGAGGCAGCCTGAGCTCGGGGAGGTCTCTGCAGAACAGGAGTTGCCACAGAGGAGCAGGGGCCAGTCGGTGACGATGGAGAACCGGCTGCCCAACAGGCCGAGAGGGAGGTGGGATGGAGGCGTCACATCAGGCTTCTGTACACCGGCAGCACCTGTTGTAACAGGACCAGCAGGATCGAGCGTGCCGCCGACAACTGCGGCTGAGCAGGTAGACCGTGAGGCATGTGTGCTGGATCATGGCGCACCTGGAGCCGCGGGGGTACGAGGGGGGGTCACCCGCTCCCGGTGCCCGTTAAGGTGATGGTCACCCTGAATATTTTTGCAATGGGATCCTTCCAGGCGCCGAGTGGGGGCCTGTCTGGAATCTCACAGACCTCCGTGGACAGGTGTATCCGTGCCATTACGGAGGCCCTGTATGCCCGCGTGGCACACTACATTCACCTGCATATGGACCAAGCCCACCAGGTTACCCGGGCAGCGGGATTCGCCGTCATCGCTAGGATGCTCCACGTCCAGGACCAACGGGATGCATATCCCCCTACGAGCACTGACAGGTGAACAGGACTTCAGAGGTGCTGGGTGCTCCGGTCTTCCAGCACCTCCCCCGTGGGAGACCCCGGCAAGGGCCCCATCACCTCTTCCTCCCCCGGGGTGCCCGATGGGGCCCGGGCTACTCCTTGGGATGGGGGCACAGCCAGAGCGAGCTCTGGGGGCTCCCCTGCCACCTGGTGCTGCCAGTCCTGGAGGCTCGCTCTCATCTCGACCAGGATCTCCATGCTCGCGGCCATGGAGCACAGGGACTGTGCCACCTCCCTCTGGGACTGTGCCACGTCATTCAGGGACCAAGCCAGGTCCATCTGTGACTGGCTCAGCTCAGCCAGTGCCAGGCCAATGCCTTTGATGCCCGCAGCCATGACTGGGCCAAGCTCTGGGGTGCAGCTGCAATGTCCATGTCGCCCTGGTACATGGATGGCTGTGAGATGGCCGCCCTGTCCTGCGCCTTGGCCACTGTGCGCAAAGAATTCCCTTGTCCTTGGACATCTTGATCCATGTCAACACTCAAACAGCCCACCTTCGCACCAATGGCCTCCATCCATGCATTGTTGGCACCGCATCATGCCCCTAAAGGCGGTTGTATCGCCAACTGCACCTGCAGGCGCTGGGTGGTTGCTGACACCCCCCCTTGTAATCCCCTGTTCTGCATCTGGGGCATCGCAATGCATTGGGGGCTCACTTGCATCTCCGATGCCGACCTCCCCCTCAGCGGCTGCCCGCTCTCCAACCCCACCGACCAGATCCAACAGCCTCTGCTCTGTGACGGTGAGGGGCTGCAGGTCTGGCGGGCACCCTCCGCTCTTTTCGGTCTCCCTGTGGTTGTGAGCCGCTTTCTCCGGGGGGACAGATATTGCACAGTGTGAGACACTCAGACGCGGGCAGCACAGGGGGCTCATGGCTAGAGGCCTGTGCCTGCAGGGCTCCCGGCCATGGTGGGCGGATTGAGTGTTGACATGGGGTGTGGGGTGGGCTGCCGGCGGATTGAATTTGATAGCCCTCGAGGAGGGGGAGGGGCATGGTGGTGAAGGTGACTCACCCTGGCTGGCCTGGGTATCGTTGCTGGTTGTCACTGTACGCTAAGTTGCCGGCGATGCAGAGCGGCACCGGCGGGTTGCTGTTCTCCATACATCAGGATGCCGGAATGCTGATTAGTTGCAGGTGGGTCTCAGAAGTGCTAGTATGCAACCACACCTGGTATCATGATGTGTTGGGTGTTCTGGATCGCATACAGGTCACCAACACTTGAAGTGGTGCAACTCTATTTTATTATAAGGTTAACTATATTAACATACTTGAACTGTGGGTAAATGCAATACCAGCTTTAACTGTTGACCCTTGCCTAGTCCTAACCAGGTGATGCACTCAGCACATGGTGAATGTCTGTGTTGCAGGCTGTGAGCTCTGTGCTCCGAGCTGGCTGCTGCTAGAATGAGCGGGAACTCTCCTGTCCCCTGTCTTTGTAGTGCGTGTGCTCTCACTGGTGATTGGCTGCAGTGTTGTGTATGCTGATTGGTCCCACTGCATGTCCATCAGTGCGTGTGTGTGAGTCTGCACCATAATATACTGGTGTATATTAAGACAGCGTCAACACTTAGGGCTGGATTTTCCGATTGCTGACCCCAAAATCGTATTCGCTGGTTGGCTGGAGAATCCGTTTTGACACCGATATCGAGGCCACCGCCTGGTTTCGGATGCTCCGCCCCCTCCAAAACGGCATCATCGGTGAGTACGCCGCATTCCGTTGGGGCGGCCTTAGGACGTCACCGGAAAGCCCTCCGCCGATACTCCGCCCCCGATGGGCCAACTTCTCGACGGCGTGGACCACCTGTGTCCTGGTGTTTCGTGAACCTGCGTGGTGGCTGCGGACTGTGTCCAGCGCCGCCACAGTCGGGCGGGAGCCGTCCCGCTAGTCAGGGGGGCTTCGGCAGGGGCGGGGGGGGATGGTGGGGGGGGTGGTCCGGGGGTGGTGAGGGGGGTTACAGAGGGGCACTATCTGGCAGGCAGGGTCCACGCGCGGCCGCCCCATGTTGTACGGCTCTACAGTTGCAGGTCGCCGCCGTGCGCATGCACGGCCACGGACCCAGCAATTCTCCACCCGTATCTTCAGGGAAAGCTGAGGGTTTTATGTGACGTGCCTGCTAGCCCCCCACCAGGTGGAGCATCGGTGCGGGGGCGCTGCCGATATTTTGGTCATAATACTGGACACATGCTCTGGACATAGCCTCAGAATCGGAGAATCCAGCCCTGAGACTCAGAAATAGATAATCCCGCCCATGATGTATGTGGCAGTAAAATAGGGCCAACTCTGCAACCCCAACAAGGTGCAGCAACCATAGGAAGCAATGTACAGAAAATCCATCCAAAGTAACTATAAAAATGTAGAAAATAGGAGCAGAAGGAGGCCATTTGGCCCTTTGAGCCTGCGCTGCCATTCATTTCAAAAATGTTTCAGAGTTCTTTTTTTCCAATAAAGGGAGAATTTAATGTGGCCAAGCCACCTATCCTGCACATCTTTTTAGATTGTGGGGGTGAGATCCACTCAGACACGGGGAGAATGTGCAAACTCCACACGGACAGTGACCCGGAGCCGGGATCAAACCCGTGTCCTCAGCGTTGTGAGGCAGCAGTGCTAGCCACTGCGCCACCGTGCTGCCCGTGCCACCATTCATTTCATTTCATAGAATTTACAGTGCAGAAGGAGGCCATTCGGCCCATCGAGTCTGCACCGGCTCTTGGAAAGAGCACCCCACCCAAGGTCCACACCTCCACCCTATCCCCATAACCCAGCAACCCCACCCAACACTAAGGGCAATTTTGGACACTAAGGCCAATTTATCATGGCCAATCCACCTAACCTGCACATCTTTGGACTGTGGGAGGAAACCAGAGCATCCGGAGGAAACGCACGCACACACGGGGGGATGTGCAGACTCCGCACAGACAGTGACCCAAGCCGGAATCGAACCTGGGACCCTGGAGCTGTGAAACAATTGTGCTATCCACAATGCTACCGTGCTGCCCTCTCATTATGACTATGGCTGATTATCTAACTCAATAGCTTAATCCCGCCTTCCCCCATATCCTTTGATGCTCTTCGGCCCGAGTGCTATCTAGATGCCTCTTGAAAACATACAAGGCTGGATTCTCCATCGGCGGGATCCTCTGTTTTGCTGGCAGCGCATTCACGGCCGCGTATTTCCCAACGGCATGGAACCCCATTGGCTGGCTGCTGGGATGGATAATCCCACTGCCGGCGGGTTGCGCAGCATTGGAAACCGGGTGCGGCATGACGGAGGGTCCAGCCCAAAGTGATTTGGCCTCAACTACTTCCTGTGGTAACGAATTCCACAGGCTCACTACTCTCTGGGTGAAGAAAGTTCTCCTCATCCACACTGCAAATGGCCTACCCCGCATCCTCAGACTATGACCCCTGGTTCTGGACACCCCACCACCAGGAACATCCTTCTTGACAGGAAACCAGGGCTGCACACTCGCAATTTTCTGCACTATCCTCTGGCAGCCAAATCAGTCTTTCGGATTGACAATTATAAAATATTAATTTACCTGTTATCTTCAGAAGCCTTAAACAGTTTCTGAGGTTTTCCTACTGGCACCGTTAAAGATTATGGTAATGGCCTAACCCACCAATTATTGATGTACTTAGTGTTTTACTTTTTTGCCTGACCTCAATGATGTTGCCAGGAGTGAGGACATTTTCAAATGCTGTGAGACATGAATGCATTGTAAAGCAATTGATGTATGGAAAGTATGGAAAGAGTTACTCAGAATAGGGCCCAGTGAATTACTTGAGCAGCTGTCAAAGAAACATTATTGTTATTTCCTCCTATCAGCTTCTAATTAAGCTATATAGAAAAAAGCGGGGATTGGGGGCCACACTATTAAACGGTATTGTGGCGTTCTGACAACAATAAAGTCCTTTGCTGGTGTTATCAGCCTACTCCTCAAGACAGAACACACTGAAGAGGACAGCTGCCACAAGTGCTTTTTCACAAATCGAAAACTGACAGTGGGGGTGGGGTGGAACTTTCCTCTTTTTGCATTCAAACAGCGTCCAATTTTCCTCTGTGCTTCTTTCGTGGATACTATCTCGAAACCTGCAGAAGGAAATCTACCCTGATTTTTAAAAAATCTCTTCAGAGAAGCTGAACCTTAAGCAATGCCCTTTTTCAGCAGTTTCCTGGCCATCTGGACTGGAGAGGAGGGATTGTTCAATTGATGCATATAATTTTGGCCATTGGCCAACTGAACAGGCACCCATTACCAATCCTGTGTCTGCATGACACAATGAAACCTGTCCTCTCAGATAACCATTCAACAAAGCAGTAATATTGTTAAGATCCTTTCTGGGAGAGGATAATTACAAATATGAATTATCGTATAAGATGTTTAACAGAAGACCTCTTTGAGAAAAATGACACAAACACACTGGCTCAATTGCACACACTTCCTATCATCTGGGTGCCTTCATTGTGCCTCCCTACTGCTGCCATCCCTCAACACCTTGAATACCCTGGTCTTAGCACTTGCTTTGAATGTAATCGTAACCACCGACTACCATCGAAGGGCTGAATGACCTACTCCTGCTCCCAAATCCTATGTTGCTAATATGTAGTTCAGCGTCACGGGGTTGTGAGCTCTGTGGGGTTGCACCAACGGAACTCTTGAGGAGTGAGATGCCAGTCGCTGCAATGATGCCAGGGACTTTGATGGACCTGGTTCTGGTGTCATGTCGCTTGCACACCCAAGCCTTGTAGATCAGAAACTCCACCCTGTGCTGGCTTTGGAGTGGGCGACATTGATGCTGTCCTGGCACATTGTCACCCTGCCATCTCATTGTGGCTGATTGGTGCTGAAAATGGGCTCAATTTGTCGAATGGTCTGTGTGACAGTAGTTTGAATAGTTATGAATATGTGGAGCTAAGCAGGATCTTCAGGTTATCTATAGAAGCAGCGAGGAGTGAGACAGCCCCCTTTGGGACTTCTCCTTGATATTGTGAGCTGCATTAAACTTTTGGACTCCCATGGACACAGGAGTATTTTGCTCATCGCACTAGAATTGAATTTAGTGTCATTACCAGGAAAGACTTCTTCTATTAGGGTGATTGATACTTTAAATGACATTTTGGATAGGGTAGTGCAAGCAAAAACATTCACTGGGAATTCTGGGGAGCTGCTCCTGCACTGCCACATTTGCAGCGAAATAATGATGGCCACGGAACGGGAAAGAGTCCAAGCCATTGGAATCATTCAGGGGCCAATGAGAGGATGGGGATCACAGGCTTTCAATGAAGGGAAAAGTTAGAGAGGCTGAATGTTCCCAGCCCAGTGCATACTGAAGTGCTCACAATGATGCCAACAGCTATGAGTAAAAACTGAGCAGGGACACAACCAGACATTCCCTTTGATAGGTGTGCATATACCACACAAGACCAAAACCAGTCTCCAGTACAGCCAGGCAAGCCAATACTTCACATAAGGTGCTAGCCCCCTCAAACACCCTGTGGGAAGTTTGGAAAGTGAGCCAGAGAGGAAAACATTTGCCAACACGCAAATGCTGCATGAAGGAGCAAGAGCAGCTTGTGCTCGTTGAGCAGAAGGAAAAACCTCCTGTCCAGAGGGCAGGCTTACTCACCTGCTGTCTCGGTCAATTAATTTGGAGATCTGGGGTTCGTGGCACTTGTATTTAAGGAAAGAATGTTTCTTGAGTATCAAACTTGGGAGCTGTGCCAAGTCATGTACTATAGAGGGCAGCTCGGGTGGAGGAGTTCACGAACCACAATTCCTTGCACAGCAGTTTTGCAACAGTTCAGTCCACCGGGAGCATGCAGGAACTCAATGGACATCTGCAGTGAATCACCATGATCCTTTAAGCTTTAGATTGTTTGAACTGTAGGATGCTCCCAGATCTATCCAGTAATATAAATCGTTACTTCACCATATCCTGCCTTCCATGGCAGATCGGGAAATCCGCTGGTGTCCGGTGTGAAAGTGATTTGCATCCCATTAATGGTATGCAGATGAAGGAATCATCGAATCATAGAATTTACAGTGCAGAAGGAGGCCATTCGGCCCATCGAGTCTACACCGGCCTTGAAAGAGCACCTTACCCAAGCCCACACCTCCACCCTATCCCGGTAACCCAGTAACCTTACCTAACCTTTGGACACTAAGGCAATTTAGCGTGGTCAATCCACCTAAACTGCACATTTTTGGACTGTGGGAGGAAACTGGAGCACCCGGAGGAAACCCACACAGGCACGAGGAGAAAGTGAAACCTCCACGCAGACAGTCACCCGAAGGCGGACTTGAACCCGGTCGCAGACGGTTTGAGGCAGCAGTGCTAACCACGGTGCCGCCGTGCTACTGTGCCATGGTGAAAAAGGCTTATGGGACCCTTGCCGTTATCAATCGAGACATCAATTACAAAAGCAGGGAGGTCATGTTGGGGTTGTATAGAAATTTGGTAAGGCCACAGCTGGAGTATTGTGTGCAATTCTGGTCGCCACTTTATAGGCAGTGTGATATGGTACGAATTAAGTAATGACATGATGGGAAAACTGGTCAATGGGAAGACTGGTCAAAAGGTTTGATACAATATAAGAAAGGCTGAAACTACTCATTCCAGCTCCCCAGGCCCAGGAAAAGAATGCTGCCCTAACCATTTTCAGACTAGTATGGCCGTAGGCCAACTCTGCATAACTTGAAGTCTGAAAAGATCAGCGAAGGTCGAGCCGTTCCCAAACACCGGACCTCGGCAACTCCTGATAAAACTAACTCGTCATAACCCAGGGCCGTAGGAATTTAAAACAAGACAAGTTCAGGAAGAAACAAGTCTATTCCGACCTTTCAATGTTCCCTCCAAGGACTAAATAATGGAATGAGTGGTATGGCCAAACATGGTCTGGTCTATGCTTCTGTTTGTATTTCCGATCAAACTCCTGACTATACTGTTGTCACATAATCTTGATAGTGATAATGTATAAATATTGAGCTAATTCTCCGCGAAAGCGTGGAACTTGTGAAAGACTCAGCAGTTTTGTTGACTGCTCTCTGACTTCAAGTTTCAGCCATTACTGCATGCAGTTGTTTTTGAAAATAAAGCTTGTTATTCTGTCTTAACGAGTGTGTTGAATCTTTCTACTACAGAAGCGGGAAAATATTGACTTTGACAGCAGGATGTGATTGCGCTGGAGGGGGTGCCAAGGCGATTCACCAGGATGTTACCTGGGATGAACATTTAAGGTATGAAGAGGCTTGGGTTGTTTTCGCTGGAGCAGAGGAGACTGCAGGTCGACCAGATAGAAGTGTACAAGATTATGAGGGGCATGGACAGGGTGGACAGTGTGTGACCTACCAGCAGCCAGCGATTAAAATTGGCCATTTTAAATTAAAGAATTGGGCGCTGTAAAACAAGCCACAGACACTCCAGCACAGCCTCATGGGAATTTGAACTGGCCAGGTTTGAATACGTTCGAGGTCAGGCTGCTAAGACATGTCCGGACCTGCCCTGTCAATCGGCCATCAAGAGATAATCGATCAGATTACAATGCATCAGCCTATTGTTGCGAACCTAGGCTGGGCCAGACTCTCGGGCTCCTAAAGATCCCGCCGTCACCTTATTTGGTAAAGGTGTACGTGCGAATAAGGCCACGGGAGATGGGCACCTGGGGAGGGCCCAGGTGATCTGCCAATTGGGCACCAATCGGATCTTTAGACACTAAAACCCCCTTTCAATACCTCATTGGCAAAAGGCCACAGGAAGTTGAAAAAGTAGCTAGTGGTGTCCCTCAGGGATCAGTGTTGGGCCCACAATTTACATAGATGATTTGGAGTTGGGGACCAAGTGCAATGTGCCCAAGTTTGCAGACGACACTAAAATGAGTGATAAAGCAAAAAGCGCAGAGGATACCGGAAGTCTGCAGAGGGATTTGGATAGATTAAGTGAATGGGCTAGGCTCTGGCAGATGGAATACAATACTGACAAATGTGAGGTTATCCATTTTGGTAGGAATAACAGCATTAGGGATTATTATTTAAATGATGAAATATTAAAACATGCTGCTGTGCAGAGAGACCTGGGTGTGCTAGTGCATGAGTCGCAAAAAGTTGGTTTACAGGTGCAACAGGTGATTAAGAAGGCAAATGGAGTTTTGTCCTTCAATGCTAGAGGGATGGAGTTTAAGACTAGGGAGGTTATGCTGCAGCTGTATAAGGTGTTAGTGAGGCCACACCTGGAGTATTGTGTTCAGTTTTGGTCTCCTTACTTGAGAAAGGATGGACTGGCACTGGAGGGTGTGCAGAGGAGATTCACTACGTTAATCCCAGAGTTGAGGGGGTTGGATTACGAGGAGAGGTTGAGTAGACTGGGACTGTACTCGTTGGAATTTAGAAGGATGCGGGGGGGATCTTATAGAAACATGTAAAATTATGAAGGGAAGAGATAGGATTGATGCGGGGAGGTTGTTTCCACTGGTGGGTGAAAGCAGAACTAGGGGGCATAGCCTCAAAATAAGGGGAAGGACTGAGTTTAGGAGGAACTTCTTCACCCAAAGAGTTGTGAATCTATGGAATTCCTTGTCCCGTGAAGCAGTTGAGGTTCCTTCATTAAATGTTTTTAAGATAAAGATAGATAGTTTTTTGAAGAATAAAGGGATTAAGGGTTATGGTGTTCAGGCCAGAAAGTGGAGCTGAGTCCACAAAAGATCAGCCATGATCTCATTGAATGGCGGAGCAGGCTCGAGGGGCCAGATGGCCTACTCCTGCTCCTAGTTCTTATGTTCTTATGTTCTAAGGGCGTGAAGCCAAAGGGGGATAAAGGTAGGCTCTCCGGACTCCTTGGCAGCGAAGACTCGGCGTGGGAGGTGACCTTGACCAGACCAGAGAAGAGAAGACCAGGCCAGGCCAGACCAGACGTGTGGTATTATAGGTATTACGCTACCTGATAGGCTAAAGCACCATTGATGGAAACTGTATGCTTTCTATTGGTTAGAATGTATGATAGCTCCGCCCTGCTAGGTGGGGTATAAGAACCCGTGCCGCCCCAGCAGCCTTCATTCTGTACCTGAGCTGCTGGGGGAAACATCTAGCTTATTAAAGCCTTCAGTTGGACTACAACCTCGCTTTAGTGGTCATTGATCGTGCATCGATTTAATAAGCTAGATTTTTAAGAAGAAAGGATGGAGCTCCGAATCAAGCTGGAGTGTCTGCAACTCAGCCCCCACGCGGCGAACTCAGCGGCAATCTTTAAGTACTGGCTGCCGTACTTTAAAGGGTATCTCGGGATGGCCGAAAACGCACCCACGGGAGAACAGAAACTGCAAGTCCTGCACTCAAGGGTGAGCCCGGAGATTTACACCCTCATCGAGGAAGCGAAAGACTTCGATGCAGCAATAGAGCTGCTAAAATGACACTATATTCGCCCGGTAAACCAGGCCTACGCCCGGCAGCTGCTTGCAACAAGGCGACAAACCCCTGGGGAATCGCTGGAGGAATTCTACCGTGCACTCCTGGTGTTGAGAAGAAGCTGCAGCTGCCCGCAAGTTTCGGCGAGCGAACACATGGAACTCTTAGTCCGGGACCATTTCGTGGCAGGTATGTTATCTTCTCAAATCCGCCAGCGTCTGTTAGAAAAGGACACCCTGGGTCTCAGGGAGGCACGGGCCCTTGCAGGCTCCCTGGACGTGGCCTCCAGGAACACCCGCGCTTACGGTCCCGACTGCGCGGCACCCCCCTGGGCAGTGTGGAACCCCTCCGCGGCCGATCCCGAGACTTCCCCCATTCCCCCACAGGCCTGCGCTGCAAAGCGGCCTGGCAACCCCGGGGGGGCCCCGCTGCTACTTTTGCGGGCAGGCCAAGCACCCCGCCAGCGATGCCCGGCTCGCGCATCCACCTGCAAGGGATGTGGCAAAAAAGGCTATTTCGTGGGGGTATGTCAGGCCCGTGCGGTGGCCGCGGTCTCCGGCGGCGAATGCGGACCGCAACCACAAACTTCTCCACGGGCCCCGTGCGGCCAGCGGTAGCTGCCATCTTCATATTCCAGGGCCACGTGTGGACCCCGGGCGCCGCCATCTTGTTCCGTGGACGCCACGTTGGAGGGATGGAGCCCCCATTTTGTGCACCCCCAGCCATGTGCGGCCAATGGGAGACGCCATCTTGGATGAACCCCAAGGACCCCAGCTCGACTGGCCATGCACTGCCCGAAGAGAACTCTCAACTGCTGCGATTAGCCTCGGTGACTCTGGATCAGTCTCGGCCTCGAACACTCTCAACTGCTACGATGACTGTATTCATCAACGGGCACGAGATGTCCTGCCTAATCGACTCTGGGAGCATGAAGAGCTTCATACACCCTGACACGGTAAGGCGCTGATCTCTCATCCACCCCATTAATCAAAAAATCTCCCTGGCTTCCGGTTCACACTCAGTGGAGATAAAGGGATTTTGTGTAGCAAACCTCACAGTCCAGGGAAGGGAGTTCAAAAATTTCCATCTCTACGTCCTTCCCCACCTCTGCGCGGCTACACCCCTGGGGTTAGACTTCCAGTGTAACCTTCAAAGTCTGACCTTCCAATTCGGTGGCCCTATACCCCCCCTTACTGTCTGCGGCCTTGCGACCCTTAAGGTCGACCCGCCTTCCCTGTTTGAGAACCTCACCCCGGATTGCAAATCCGTCGCCACCAGGAGCAGATGCAACAGTGCCCAGGACCAGATCTTTATTAGGTCAGAGGTCCAAAGGCTACTGAGGGAAGGCGTCATTGAAGCCAGTAACAGCCCCTGGAGAGCTCAAGTAGTGGTGGTAAAGACCAGGGAGAAGCATAGGATGGTCATCGACTACAGTCAGACCATCAACAGGTTTACGCAGCTGGACGCGTACCCTCTCCCCCGCATAGCCGACCTGGTAAACAGGATCGCGCATTACAAGGTCTTCTCCACGGTGGATCACAAGTCCGCGTACCACCAGCTCCCCATCCGCACTAGTGACTGCAAATACACTGCCTTCGAGGCAGGTGGGCGGCTCTATCACTTCTTAAGGGTTCCCTTCGGTGTCACCAACGGGGTCTCGGTCTTCCAGCGCGAGATGGACCGAATGGTTGACCGGTACGGTTTACGGGCAACATTCCCGTATCTCGATAATGTCACCATCTGCGGCCATGACCAGCAGGCCCACGACACCAACCTCCGAAAATTTCTCCAGACCGCAAAAATCCTTAACCTCACATACAACAAGTATAAATGCGTGTTTAGCACCGACCGCCTAGCCATCCTCGGTTACATAGTGCGAAGTGGAGTTATAGGCCCCGACCGTGATCGCATGCGCCCCCTTATGGAGTTCCCCCTCCCTCACTGCTCCAAGGCCCTGAAACGTTGCCTAGGGTATTTTGGCTACTACACCCAGTGGGTCCCCAACTACGCGGACAAGGCCCGTCCCCTGATCCAATCCACAGCTTTTCCCCTGTCAATAGAGGCCCGCCAGGCCTTCAGTCGCATCAAAGCAGACATTGCAAAGGCTACGATGCACACCACCGACGAGTCCCTCCCCTTCCAGGTCGAGAGCGATGCGTCCGGCGTAGCTCTAGCGGCCACCCTCAACCAAGCGGGCAGACCCGTGGCCTTCTTCTCTCATACCCTCCATGCTTCCGAAATCCGCCACTCCTCAGTCATAGTAGAAGCTGTGCGACATTGGAGGAATTACCTGGCCGGCAGGAGATTCACTCTCCTCACTGACCAGCGGTCAGTAGCCTTCATGTTCGATAATGCACAGCGGGGCAAAATTAAAAATCACAAGATCTTGCGGTGGAGGATCGAACTCTCCACCTACAACTATGAGATCTTGTATCATCCCGGGAAGCTAAACAAGCCTTCTGACGCCCTGTCCCGCGGCACATGTGCCACCGCACAAGTGGACCGTCTCCGAGCCCTCCACGAGGACCTCTGCCACCCGGGGGTCACTCGTTTTTTCCATTTTGTCAAGAGCCACAACCTGCCCTACTCCATCGAGGAGGTCAGGTCAGTCACCAGGGACAGCCAAATCTGCGCGGAGTGCAAACCGCACTTCTACCGACCAGAGGAAGCGCATCTGATAAAGGCTTCCCATCCCTTTGAACGCCTCTGCATGGACTTGAAAGGCCCCCTCCCCTCCACCGACCGCAACACGTACTTCCTGAACGTGATTGACGAGTACTCCTGGTTCCCATTCGCCATCCCCTGCCCCGACATGACCACAACCACCCTCATCAAGGCCCTCCATAGCATCTTTGCACTGTTCGGGTTCCCCGCTTACATACATAGTGATAGGGGGTCCTCCTTTATGAGCGACGAACTGCGTCAATTCCTGCTCAGCAAAGGCATCGCCTCGAGCAGGACGACCAGCTGCAACCCCCGGGGGTAACGGACAGGTAGAGAGAGCGAACGGAACGGTCTGGAAGTCCGTCTTATGGCCCTACGGTCCAGAAACCTCCCAGTCTCCCGCTGGCAAGCAGTCCTCCCGGATGCCCTCCACTCCATCCGGTCACTGCTTTGTACGACCACCAATCAGACACCACACGAGCGTCTCCTTGTCTTCCCTAGGAAGTCCTCCTCTGGGACCTCGCTCCCGACCTTGGCTGGCAGCACCCGGACCCATCTGCTCCGAAAACAAGTGCGGGCGCACAAGTTGGACCCGTTGGTCGAGAGGGTCCATCTGCTCCATGCTAACCCCCAGTACGCCTACGTGGCGGACCCCGACGTCTGACAAGATGCGGTCTCCCTACGGGACCTGGCACCCGCAGGAACCCCACGCACATCCCAGCCACCAGTCCCACCCTCTCCTCCACCGCAACACCTTACAGGACGATCGCTCCTTCCGCCAGTCCCATCAGGCCCCCCCCCACCCACCGACGCCCCCCGCAGGCGCTCCCTTCCCAGGTCAACCATTTTCCCCACCAGCGCCGTCTAGGGGTGCTGAAGCTGCCATGGAGATCGAAGCCACGCTCCCGGAGTCACAGACGCCCGAGCCTCCACCGGAGTCACTGCCGAAGCTCCGAGGATCACAGAGGACGACCAGGGCCCCCGATCGACTGATTGCTTCATTTTAAATGGTAGACTGTAAACTGTAATCTAATTGCTCCATTTTAATTGTAAACTGTAAATATAAACCATCAAATGTACATAGCTATCAGAATTGTAAATAGTTACTAAACACTACGGAGGTATTATGGTACCTCCGTAACTAATTATACCGTGTTGCCATGTTTTGTAGTTTCAGGCCACCACGCCCGCCAGACTCATTTTTTAACAGGGGGTGAATGTGGTATTATAGGTATTACCGTACCTGATAGGCTAAAGCACCATTGGTGGAAACTGTATGCTTTCTGTTGGTTAGAATGTATGATAGCTCTGCCCTGCTAGGTGGGGTATAAGAGCCCATGCCGCCCCAGCAGCCTTCATTCTGTACCTGAACTGCTGGGGGAAACATCTAGCTTATTAAAGCCTTCAGTTGGACTACAACCTCGTTTTAGTGGTCATTGATCGTGCATCAAGAAGGAAGGAAGGAAGGGACCGCCAGCGAGAACCACCTTCGTGAAGACAGTCCAGAGGAATTCCAGCGATCAGACCCATAGCTCTTCCAAACCACCTTTGCGGGTGGTATACACTGATCTTGGATACCTCTGGTATTTTGCAGGTAATTTAAGGGTTAATTGTGTGAAATAAATGTTGTTGAATTTGAACCTGTGCTTGTGGTTTGCTCTCCTCAGTAATAAAGACACCCTAGGCAAAGTCTTTGAGTAAGTGAACTGGCTGAAAGTATCTGAGGTTTTACAGATACAACCACAGGGAGCAGCTGTTCCCCTTAGTTGAAGGGACAGTTAAGAGGTTGCACACCTCAAGTTCAAGATGGGGGGCAGGAGGTTTAGGGGAGATTTGAGTCAAAAACCATTTTACCCAGAGGGTGGGACAGTCTGGAATGCACTGCCTGGGAGGATGGTAGAGGCAGGTTGGCTCACACCGTTTAAACAGTACCTGGATGAGCACTTGGCATATCATAACATTCAACGCCATGGACCAAGTGCTGGCAAGTGGGATTAGGTAGGCAGATCAGGTGTTTTTCAGGCATTGGTACAGGCTCGATGGGCCGAAGGGCCTCTTCTGCACTGTATTATTCTGTGATACTGTGATTCTGTGAATAAATGGCTCATCCAAGGAATCAGAATACATTCTGTGTCGGCAGTGAAAATTCCTGGGAAGGTCTTTCATTTGTTTTTTAAATCATGGTGTGGGTGATGCTGGCAAAGGTAATTTATTGATCCCTAATTTCCCTGAGAGCGTGGTGCTGGATCTTCCTGAACTGCTGCAGTCCTTGTGCTCATGGTACTCCCAGGGTGTTGTTGGGTTGTGGGTTCACTGACCAGTGCACGACTCGAAAGTGCCATGAATGTATAACCTCATACCCCACCAAGGAGCTGCCGGTTAAACTGAATTTACCAAGCCTCACCAGGAAAGTGGCAATTAAAAGTCTGAACCATCTTATTGTTAAGCAAAGAGAGCTCGTTGTTGAACTCTGTGTCCTTGCAGTTGATCGGAAAAGTTCAGTCATTGGAATTACTTTGTGAGCCATGTTAATAGCAGCTTTGTTGAACTGTACGAGCTCTTCCAACTCAATGACACACACAAATATTCATTCACATCTTGAAGAGGGCACTGGCACTGGATACTTTGCAGGCTCAAAGCCTAAAACCCTGGCTGTTGCAATATAATTCAAACTGCGAAAATACATTTCCTGTCACATGTTTGTTGAATTCTTAGACAAGCTGTTAACAATGATACTATCAATACCATGATTTTGTGCACTGTTTAAGTACACTAGCTTACATGGCTAATAATAATCTTTATTAGTGTCACAAGTAGACTTACATTAACACTGCAACAAAGTTACTGTGAAAAGCCCCTAGTCGCCACACTCCGACACCTGTTCGGGTACACTGAGGGAGAATTCAGAATGCCCAATTCACCTAACAGCACGTCTTTCGGGACTTGTGGGAGGAAACTGGAGCACCCGGAGGAAACCCACGCAAACAGGGGGTGAACGTGCAGACTCCGCACAGACGGGAATCGAACCTGGGTCCCTGGCGCCGTGAAGCCACAGTGCTAACCACTGTACTACCGTGGCGAGCATGACGCTCAGAATTAATGCCCACAGCACAGCTTCAATTCCTGTTCTGCCTGAGGTGGACTTGGGACCTGACTCCTGGCTTTTCCCCATGCTTGATGCTGACTGGCTTCCCTCAAGTTATAAATAAAAACAAATTGGGCAGGATTCTCCATCGGCTGATGTCGAAATTGGGAAAATCGATTGGGTGGAGAATCGGTGGGGAAGCCAAGATCATGGCGGGCTCGACGACAGCGGGGTCAATGTGTTCTACTCTGCACGTACAGTAAACGCTGGATGCATATCATTAGCGGGCCTGACTCGCTATTCTCCGGGGCCTCTGCAACTGTCCGCCTCCGCTGGGCGGAACTACTGACGGTGAGGTTCATTTGTGGTTTAGAAAATCAGGAAACAGGCACCATGGCTGATGAGGGAGATAGAGGAGGTAGGACATGCAGAGGCACGACCGTGGGCTACCGGTACTGCCGCTGTCGGGGCTGGCTTGGGAGGTGTGGGGGTGGGGGGGGCATCTGCCGGACCCAAAGCGACAGCGGGGAGTGACCAGGGGATGTGACGTGGGGTCAGGGTGATCCCTCAAAGAACCAGGGCACCCAGGTATGGACTGCCATTGCCACGGCCTGCAAGGCAGCCATCTTGCTGCGGACCCCACTGACCACCCACGGGGATGGATGGATTTGTTTATTGTCACGTCTACCAAGGTACAGTGAAAAGTATTTTTCTGCGAGCAGCTCAAACACATCATTTAGTACATGAAAAGGAAATACATAATAGGTCAACACATGATGCACAATGTACAATGGGGCCTGTGGCACCAGCTGTATGGGTGCACCCACTCCACCACCCGTGCATTCCATTCCCCCACCCTCCACCCCACCAGCTCACCCACCCCCCCTGATGTACCATCAATTCACTACAAGGTGATGAGAACGAGTGAACATAGGCTTTATTATCCAAGAACTTGCCTGCCTGTGACTGCTGTAACAATGAGCGCCGCCCAGAGGCAGCAGGTCTATATACCGTCCGGGGGGGGGGTTCCAGTACAATACATGGAAGGAGGTCATATTACCATTCCCTGTACAATACAGACAACTTATACTATGGTGAATACATTCACCACACCCCCCAACCGACTGCCATCCACTGGCGGGTGAGCATGCAGCCCATATGGGGGCTGCGGAGCGTACTGCTGGCACCAATGGCACCCCTGGCAGCAGGGATGGGCACCAGGGCCAGATGTGCCCACGGCGCCGGTCACTAATGGGGCCAGGGCTGTGGAGGCCAGAGTGCCAGGGGGAACAGGCGGTTGAGGGAGCGGGTGTGCAGTGCAGGCCGGGGCCACCATGTAGCCCTGCCCCAGCACGGGGTACGCACCAAGCTAACATGTCTGACTTTCACCCCCTACAGACAATGGACTTCGGAATCCAAGCCAGGAATGTCTGGCTTCATCCTAGCCGCTGCAGCCCTGGGGGATTCCCTGAGGCTGTATGAGCTGGTGCTGCTTGAGGAGGACCCTGCAGCAGCGAAGTCTGTCCTAGAAGAACAGGAGTCAGCTGGTGAGGATGGAGAGCTGGCCGCCCAACAGGCCAAGGAGGAGGTGGAAAGGAGGCACTGCAGTGCTTGTCATTCGAGGACCTGCCGGATCGGGCATGCTGTCAAAGACTCCTTTTGAGCAGGGGGACAGTGCGATGGTCACTCTGAATATTTATGCCACGGGATCCTTCCAGAATCTCACAGACCTCGGTGCACAGGTGCCTATCTGCGTCATCACGGAGGCCCTGTATGCTCGGTCGGCACATCAAATTCAATGTGGACCGAGACCACCAGGATGCCCGGGCAGCGGGGTTCATCGTCACCGCCTTTTTTTTTTAGAATTTACAGTGCAGAAGGAGGCCATTCGGCCCATCGAGTCTGCACCAGCTCTTGGAAAGAGCACCCTACCCAAGGTCAACACCTCCACCCTATCCCCATAACCCAGTAACCCCACCCAACACTAAGGGCAATTTTGGACACTAAGGGCAATTTATCATGGCCAATCCACCTAACCTGCACATCTTTGGACTGTGGGAGGAAACCGGAGCACCCGGAGGAAACCCACGCACACACGGGGAGGATGTGCAGACTCCGCACAGACAGTGACTCAAGCCGGAATCGAACCTGGGACCCTGTAGCTGTGAAGCAATTGCGCTATCCACAATGCTACCGTGCTTGATACCCAGGGTCTAGGGGGTGAACGATGGGATGCATGTTCCCCTCCAAGGATTGACCCAAGACAGGCTGGTCTTCACAAACTGAAATGGGTTCCACTTGATGAACGTGTAGCTGGTGCGTGATCATGAGATACACACCATGCGCGTCTGCGCTCGAAAACTGTCAGCGGCACAATGCCTTCGGCCGAGCACACTTGACGGTTCCCAACCTCTTTGAGGCGCACCCCCGGCTGACAGGTTGGCTCTTGGGAGGCAGGGGATATCTGCTGGAATTGTTGCGGATGACGCCTATCCAGAGACCGAGGCAGAAATCTGCTATAACGATGCCCATGCAGCGACCAGGGGCATGATCAAGCAGTGCTTTGGTATGCTGAAGATGCGGTTCAGGTGCCTGAATCTCTCTGGAGGGGCCCTCCAATATAACGCTTGGAGAGTCTCCCACAATGTGGTGGCCTGATACGCTGCAGAGGGGCGATGTGCAGGAGGAGGAGGACGAACGCCAGGCCTCGTCAGACAAGGAGGGTGCAGGGGAAGGACAAGGATGGGTCCTTGAGTGTCAAGGCCGACGCACACGGTACGCTCCAGGTTCACCAACTAGGAGACCTGGCCATTTGGACGGATGTTTCACTTGAAACCCCCTCCGTGATTCCTACTTGCGTCACTACAGTTGCGGGCCCTGGGTTGGCAGCAACACCGGGTCTGGTTCATGGGTTGGAGGGTGATGATGATCAGCTCTGGGATGCGCTCTGGTGCTCCGCTCCGTTTGACAACGTCTGACCCCTGCCCACGGTAACACATTCCACCGTCCAGCTGGGTGATCCCTGCATGCCAGCTGGTCCCATCGAACCCGTGGGCTGGCAGAGGTGGGGACTTGGGGTGGGGAGGGAGGCGGGGATGGTGGGAATGAGGTGGAGAGGGATGGGATTGGGGCGCCTGAGCGGTGAGCACTGGCTGGACTGGGGTCCCTGGCCCCAGTTCACCCCAAACGCCCTCCCATCTCCCCTCTGCCCCAGCGTCCTTCTACAGCCAGCCCAGCCCAGCCATCCCTCACACCCTTCTGACAGAGCACCGAGGCAGGTTGGAACGTTGTAAACATGTGTTTATTGTGCACCTGTGAATATATATATGCAGGTTTGTGCCCTAGCCCCTCGCGCTATCCTTTGTGCTGCACCCATGCTAACTTAACTGGTGTCAACCTTTCTGGCCTTAAGGGCTCTAATACTCTAGGTGGTCTTGAGACGGTAGATCAGGATTGGAGGCGATTTCCTGCGATTCACGCCCTATGACCTGGGTCCCCTTTGGCGGCTATCTACTGGGGCGACCGGGCCTGGGTGGGCCCAGCCGATGCTCAGTTGTCCCGGGTAGCATGGTAATACCCTGTTCCACCAGCTGCCCATCAGATGTGTCAGGCACAGTGGGGAAGTCTGAGGGGCTGTGGTGTTCCGGCACCTCTCCTGTGGGAGTCACTGACATGTGTCCCATCACCTCCTCCTCCCTTGGGGTGCCCAATGGCCCCTGGGTTATTCCATGGGTTGAGGTTGTGAGCTGAGCTATCCTCTGAGTCTCCCCCGCCACTTGGCGCTGCCAGTCCTGGAGCCCACTCCCATCTCGACTAGGGTTTTGATAGTCGCGACCATGGAGCATAGAGAGTGGACCACCTCCCTCTGGGACTGCGCCGCATCACGCTGCCACTGTGCCACCAACTTCTTGGGCTGTGCCAAATCAGACAGTGACTGCGCCACCTCCCTCTGGGCCTGTGCCATGTCAACCAGTGCCCACGCAATGCCACCGATGCCCTCAGCCATGGCCCGCTGTGACTGGACCACACTCTGGAGCGCCACTGAAATGTCCAGGTGGCGCTGGTATATGGCTGCCTGTGACAGGGCAGCCCTATCCTGGCCTCAGCCACCGCCCGTACAGAGCGAGCCCAGCCCTTGGACATTTTGATCCAGGGCCGAAACCTTCGCCCCCCAGGTCCTCCATCGCGGACGCCACCCGTGCGATGTTGGTCTGGGTGATTGGCACCACCTCCTGTCCCTGCAGGCGGTTGGGTTCCTCCAACTGCACCTGCACCTTGGTGGTTGCTGACAGCTCCTCATGTTGCCCCTGGCTCTGCAACAGCATCTCCACTATTGACGAGACCGGCCTTTCCAGAA
Organism: Scyliorhinus torazame; assembly: GCF_047496885.1. Classification (NCBI taxonomy): domain Eukaryota; kingdom Metazoa; phylum Chordata; class Chondrichthyes; order Carcharhiniformes; family Scyliorhinidae; genus Scyliorhinus; species Scyliorhinus torazame. The sequence goes on from NC_092710.1 coordinate 262,779,946, forward strand.
GCCTGATACCAGTCTGGATGGCAGCTAGTCCCTGGGGTCGGGACCACTCCAACCATTCGCACCCTTGGGGGTTCCTATCTCCACCTGATGTACTGCAGAACGTATGTGGTGCGCACCATTTAGTGCCCCAGGAGCCTCTTCACTAACATGCCCAACCAAGATTCAGGATGTTGGAGACAGCAGTGTCGGCAAGTCAGCGTCGTCCCCGGACTGGTGCTGCGGGGTGTCTCGGGCTACTGGCCATGGGCTCCCGTCGCTGTCCGTGACCTCTTCCTCGCTACTATCCACTTGTGGTTGGAGTCAGGGGCGGGAGACACCAGAGGGGCCCGCTCATCGCCAGGAGATTCTGCAAGACACAAGATAGGACGCATGATTGGATCGTGGGCTGGGGTGACGGAAGATAGTGGTGGAGGGGACGTGTGCGAGGTGTTGGGGTGGTAGTGGAGGGGGGGGGGTGGGATAGTGGTGGTAGAGAGGGAGCGTGGGGGTGGTGATGGGATTGTGGTGGTGAAGGGGGGGGTCTGAGGGTGGTGGTGGGGGTGGCGACACGGGTGCCATGGAGAACCGAAATCAGCGGGGTCTCACTTGCTCATCCGATGCCAACCTCTGCCTCGCTGACTGCCCTCTCTCCGGGCCCACCGACCAGGTTCAGTGCCTGCTGCTCTGCTGCTCTCCTGGAAGTTGTGGGCCGCCTTCCTCTTGGGGTGGAAGCTGGGGGGAGACAGAAAATGGACAGTGATGGGCATGCATCACAGAGTGGGTAGCTGGTGGCCTTCGTGGCCAGGGCACACGGCCATGGTGGCCGGTATGGGTTCTGGCAGGTGGGGGTTCGGTTGCCCTCTGTGTGGGGGTGGGAGGGTGGGTGTGGGACTGGGGTTGGTGCCAGGGACACAGTGCTGCATACTCACCCTGGACGCCCTGAGGAGGCCATGCAGCTTCTTCCTGCATTGCTGGCTGGTCCTGGCAGTTTTGCCCACGGCACTCACGACCTCTGCCATCTGCACCCAGGCTCGGTGAATGGCACCCTTGCTGCCATCTTGTTGGCTGGGCTGGGTGTGTGTGGAGAGTGAAGTGCTGATATGCAGCTGCAGCTTGTCAGCATCTCGAGTGTCAATCCCGTCCCTGGCAAATCCGACACCGCTTTTCATTGGAATCGATCGTGTTCCACGTGGAGGCAGTTCTAGTTCCAGCCCAGTAATGGCATTGAATTGCTGTGGGAACGGCGCCAATATTGCTGTTGAATATGTCCACCACTTCTGTCCCAGCGTCAACATAGTCTCTGAAATCCCGCCCATTTGCTCTCCATATTAGCGAGATGTGCCTACGGCTCCTTGTGGACAATGGCTACACCTTAAGTACACGGTATCATGCGGGTTTTTACTGGCAGTTCAGGGCTACTTCCTCTAACTTTGGTATTTGAGGTAATCATACTCCTCGATGAGGGCATAATTATTGCCCAACATCATGACGCCAACAGTACCTTCAATTTTTAAAGCCAGAGTTTACGCACCAAAAAGGAACAAGTGAAAAACGGGGAACAAAATAATTTTAAGGAGCAAAAGAAGAAAGAAATAGTGCAATAATAAACTATGATGTGGAGATGCCGGCGTTGGACTGGGGTGAGCACAGTAAGAAGTCTTACAACACCAGGTCTAACAGGTTTGTTTCAAATCACTAGCTTTCGGAGCGCTGCTCCTTCCTCAGGTGAATGAAGAAGTGTGTTCCAGAAACATATATATAGACAAAGTCAAAGATGCAAGACAATGCTTTGAATGTGAGCATTTGCATGTAATTAAGTCTGTACAGATCCAGAGATAGGGGTAACCTCAGGTTAAAGTGAATTGTTTAAAGCCGGGACAGTTGGTAGGATTTCGCAAGCCCAGTCCAGATGGTGGGGGATGAATGTAATGCGACACAAATCCAAGTCCCCTCCCATAACCAGCTTATGCGAATCCAGGTCCTGTACCATCTCCAGCATATTCTTTATAAACTCCACATCGTCCCAATTTGGCGCATTCACATTTACTAGTACCACCTGCACCCTCTCCAATTTCCCACTGACCATAATGTACCGGCCTCCCACATCCGAAACTGTTTTTCCCGCCTCAAACACCACTCGCCTGTTGATCAGGATCGCGACCCCTCTAGCCTTCGAGTCCAGTCCCGAGTGAAAAACCTGTCCGACCTGTTAATCTAATCTGGTCAGCTACTCCAAGGTGCGTCTCCTGCAGCATTACCACGTCTGCCTTCAGTCCTCTCAAATGCGCGAACACGTGTGCCCTCTTGACCGACCCATTGAGCCCTCTTACATTCCGGTGATCAGTCTAGTTGGGGGGGGGGGATCATCGCCCCCCGCCTTCACCGATCAGCCATCCCCTCTCTTGGGCCAGTCACCAGCCCGCGCCCCACGCCTCTACCGGCCCGCCCCCAGGCAGTCTCTGCCCCTAACCTCCTCTCTGTCCCTCAGCGAAGGTCCCAACCTCATCAGCAGAACATTTTCCCCCCTCCCCCCGTAGTAACAGCACAAAATATATCAACCCCATTGAAAAGCCTAACATCTGCTTACCCCCCACTACGCTTCCGTGAGCTAGCCCATCCTGCTAGCTTGGTGGCCCTCGCCCCTGGCGCCAGACATTCTCCCACCTATTGTACCCTCCCCCCGCTCATACATATTCAAATGAAAAACAATCCCAACACAATTGCCCGACAGAGAAAAAAAAACCCAAGTTGAACAAAGAAAAGAGCAAGCAAAAGATCCAGCATCTGAACAAACACACCTCCATCCCCCAACAGTGCAAATACAAACTTTAACTCACTCAGCTCTGCAACTGGCCCCAGGTCAATACAGAAGGCATTACAAATAACGTCCGCAAAACGAAAAACAAGAAACTTTTTTTCAAACATAAACGTTGCAGTAAAGTTCAAAGTTCTCAGTCCGACACTAGTCCATTCCTTTTCGCGAAGTCCAGCGCTTCCTTGGGCGACTCGAAATAGAAATGTTGCTCCTCATATGTGACCCAGAGGCGGGCCGGATACAACAGCCCGAACTTCATCTTTTTCTTAAAAAGGGTCGACCTGATCTGGTTAAACCCCGCTCTTCTCCTGGCCACCTCCGAAATCAGGTCCTGATCGATCCGCAGGATACTGTTGTCCCATTTACAGCTCCGTGTCTGCTTGGCCCACTGTAAAATATGGCCCTTCTCCAAATAGCTGTGGAATCTCACCACCATTGCCCTCGGGGAGTCTCCCGTTCGTGGCTTCCTCATGAGCACTCAATGAGTCCTGTCCACCTCCAAGGGTCGGGAGAATGCCCCATTCCCCAGCAGCTTCTCGAACATGGCCGCCAGCGTCCGCTCCTTCGGACCCCTCCAGGAGTCCAATGATTCTCAAGCTCTGCCAGCGGGACCTGTTCTCTGGGTCCTCCACCTTCTCCAGGTGTCTTTTCTGCTGGTCTCTCAGCATCCCCACCTCCAACTCAACCGCAGTTTGATGTTCCTCCTGGTCAGCCTGCGCCTTCTCTACCTTCTGGATCGCCCGATCTTGGGCATCCAATCTAAGCTCCAACCGCATAATTGCCTCTTTAGTCGGGTCCAAGCAGTCCTGCTTCTGCTTGGCAAAGCCCTCCTGGATAACTTGCATCAGCTGCTCCGTTGACTGCTGGGTCGACAAGCCAGAGGTCTGCTCCTCCGCCATGCTTCCTCTCGGTGCAGCTTTAGCCCAAGCCTTCTCTGTTCTTCTGCTTCTGCCTTTACGAGCAATTCTACTCCTCCTCTCCATGCACCAATGTGGGAATCCAGTACACAATTGCCTCTGTCATCGATTTTTCAAATCAAGTCCGGTAAGAAATCGGGGGAAAAGATCCAAAAGACCGACCCGAGCGGGAGCCACCAAATGTGCGACTTACTCCTTCATAGCCACCACCGGAAGTTCAAGATGTTCATCTTCATCGATGATGTGTTGAAGGCTGCGAAGAAGATGTTGTAGTTTCTCCGCTCCGGGGAAGTACTGGACGACGAAGGGTATTCTGTCGGTTGTGTCCCGTGTTTGTCTTCTGAGGAGGTCGATGCGGTTTTTTGCTGTGGCACATTGGAACTGTCGATCGATGAGTCGAGCACCATATCCCGTGTGTACGAGGGCATCTTTCAACGCCTGTAGATGTCTGTTACTCTCCTCCTCGTCTGAGCAGATCCTGTGTATATGGAGGGCTTGTCCATAGGGGATGGCTTCTTTAATGTGTTTCAGATGGAAGCTGGAGAAGTGGAGCATCATGAGGTTATCCGTGGGCTTGCGGTAAAGCGAAGTGCTGAGGTGACCACCCTTGATGGAGATGAGTGTGTCCAAGAATGCAACCGATTTTGGAGAGTAGTCCATGGTGAGTCTGATGGTGGGATGGAACTTATTGATGTCATCGTGTAGTCGTTTCAGTGATTCTTCGCCGTGTGTCGAAAGGAAAAAAATGTCATAGATGTATCTGGTGTATATCGTCAGTTGAAGGTCCTGTGCGGAGAGGAGGTCTTGTTCAAACTTGTGCATGAAGATGTTGGCATATTGAGGTGCGAATCAGCTCCCCATGGCTGTTCCGTGCATCTGGACGAAGAACTTGTTGTCGAAGGTGAAGACGTTGTGATCCAGAATGAAGCGGATGAGTTGCAGAATTGCGTCTGGAGATTGGTAGTTGTCGGTGTTGAGTACTGAGGCTGATGCAGCAATGCCGTTGTCATAGGGGATGCTGGTGTAGAGTGCCGAGACGTCCATTGTGACGAGGGATGTTCCTGGTTTGACTGGTCCATGGGTGCTGAGTTTCTGTAGGAAGTCCGTTGTGTCGTGACAGAAGCTGTGCGTTCCTTGTACGATGGGTTTCAAGATGTCCTCGATGTAGCCAGAGAAGTTCTCACACAGGGTCCCATTGCCTGAGACAATAGGACGGCCTGGTGTGTTGGCCTTGTGTATTTTCGGGAGGCAGTAGAGATCTCCAAAGCGGGGAGTACGTGGGATGAGAGCACGTAGGGTGCTCTGAAGGTCTGGATCCAAGGTCTTGATCAGTCTGTTGAGTTGGCGGGTGTGTTCATCTCTTGTGGCCTGTGGAAGAACTCCCGGAGCCTCATCTGCCTGATGAATTCCTCCATGTCTGACGCGAGACTGATGGGGTCCATTTTGGTGGTGGTGCAGAAATTGAGCCCTCTGCTGAGGACTTCGATTTCGGCTGGTGTAGTCCGACAAGTTGACAATGGATTTCCCTATATTGTTTTCTACTGTGGTACCGAGGGAGGCTTGGTTGCTGCTGGTGGTGATGCTGAGTTTCTCAAGCTTCCTGTTCTTCGTGTGCATACAGGTGGTGTAGTATTGTTGCCTCATCTGTTTGGCGGTGCTCCGCAGCTGGTCTGCTACGTCCTGGCGCAAGTTGAGAATATGAACTCTATCTTGGTTTCCAGGTTGCGGCGTCCGCTGTAGAGCTGGCGGACGAGGTGGTTGAGGAGTGTGAGAGTGGTGCGACGGCAGAGTCTCTCAGCGTAGTCTGTGTTGTAGGTCAACATGAGTGGGTTTGTGATCTGTAGCCCTTTCGGGATCTTGTCTGTTTTCTTGCATCTTTGTAGAAACTTAATGTCAGTGTCTATATGCGCGATCTTCCTGGAGATCCTCTCCACTTTGAGCCGGCAGTTTGCGGTGTCGATGGTAGCCATAGTGTGGAGATGTCGGCGTTGGACTGGGGTGAGCACAGTACGAGGTCTTACAACACCAGGTTAAAGTCCAACAGGTTTGTTTCAAATCACATGGATACCACCATTACACGTGAGAACACCACCCACCAGGTACGCAGTACATACTCGTGCGACTCGGCCAACGTTTGTCTACCTCATACGCTGCAGGAAAGGATGTCCCGAAGCGTGGTACATTGGCGAGACCACGCAGACTCTGCGACAACGGATGAACGGATATTGCGCGACAATCGCCAGGCAGGAGTGTTCCCTTCCAGTTGGGGAACACTTCAGCAGTCAAGGGCATTCAGCCTCTGATCTCCGGGTAAGCGTTCTCCAAGGCGGCCTTCAGGACGCGCGACAACGCAGAATCGCCGAGCAGAAGCATATAGCCAAGTTCCGCACACACGAGTGCGGCCTCAACCGGGACCTTGGATTCATGTCGCATTACATTCATCCCCCACCATCTGGCCTGGGCTTGCGAAATCCTACAAACTGTCCTGGCTTGAGACAATTCACACCTCTTTAACCTGGGGTGACCCCGATCTCTGGATCTGTAAAGACTTAATTACCTGCAAATGCTCGCATTCAAAACATTGTCTGGCATCTTTGACTTTGTCTATATATATGTTTCTGGGGCCTACCTCTTCATTCACCTGAGGAAGGAGCAGCGCTCCGAAAGCTAGTGATTTGAAACAAACCTGTTGGACTTTAACCTGGTGTTGTAAGACTTCTTACAATAATAAACTACTTTAATAAATCCTCTGAATAGACTTTTTTTAACTTCCATATTGTTGCGGGTTCATTGAACCACATTTTGGTTGAAAACTCTCTGAGCAACAGCTTCCACCTACAACATCATAACGTTCTTCAACATTTTCCAAAACTTCAGCTTGGGATCCTTGAAAATACACCTGCGCTGGGATCTGAAACCCTAGGCTGAATAATCCCGGCTCCGAGATAGTGAACTTAGATGTGGGCAGCTGGAAAAATAGTAGAAGGTATGTCAGAATGTTGTCCTGTACATTCCAGCTAAACTGAGCTTTCCCATTGGCAGGCTTGGAATCCTGGGCGGGATTCTCCAATATCTCCCCACGCCGGTGTGAGAATCGGCGCCAACCACTCCGGTGTCAACAGCCCCTGAAAATGAGGAATTCTCCACTTTCTCGGGGGCTAGGTTTGCGCCGTAGTGGTCCCTGCAGCTCCAGCTGGCGCAGAAGGGCCGGCGCGGGTTCGCGCATGCGCGGACCTACTGGTGTATTTCTGCGCATGCGCAGAACGGCCAGCATATTTCCGCGCATGCGCGGGGCTTCCCTTCTTTGTGCCGGTCCCCGAACAATACGGCGGAGCCCTACAGGGGCCCGGCGCGGAGGATAGAAAGCCGCCATGGAACCAGCCCGCCCACAGTTCGACATGCCCCGATCGCGGGCCAGGCCACGTTGGGGGCCACCCCAAGGTCGGATCCCCCCCACAGGACGCCCCCGCATATTTACCTGCCAGGTCCCGCCATGTGTGAGGTGAGTAATTCATGCCGGTGGGACTGGGCAAAACCTACCAGCCACTCGGCCCATCGGGGCCCGGAGAATCACCGGAGGGGCCTGCTAAGTAATGGGTTAAGAGACATTCCAATTAGTTGTCTCATTTATGTTAAGTATCCAATAATTGACACTGATACGTAAAGGGGCTTCAGGTGGCCTTTGTGTCAGTTGATGTGATGTTAGAGTTTTGTGCAGAGTCTGTTGAAGAAAATTAAAGGTGTTTGTGTAAAAGGAGCAGACCCTTTGACTCTTTACACAACAGCAGCTAAACATCTAACAAATGGTAGCAGAGGATGGTTGCTGTGCAACTGTGAAGGCTTGAAAGATACAACTTTTCCAGACCAAACCAAGGACTGAGTGAGAAGAAAAAACCCCAAAGATATATGGCTGAACCTAGGATAAAGATGGCAAGATATGACTACCACCCCTTATTTTCTGAAAGGGGATCATACGACCAATGGAGAAGCGCAGTAGTTATGTGGACTAAGGTAACTGCCTTGGGAAAGAGAAAACAAGGTATGGCACTATGGGGCTGGTTTAGCAGAGGGCTAAAGAGCTGGCTTTTAAAGCAGGCCAAGGCAGGCCAGCAGCACGGTTCAATTCCCGTACCAGCCTCCCGAACAGGCGCTGGAATGTGGCGACTAGGGGCTTTTCACAGTAACTTCATTTGAAGCCTACTTGTGACAATAAAAGATTTTCATTTCATTTTCATTTCATTGGTTCTTTCTCTACCTTATGACAATAAAATCCAGAGCAAAGTGTTTTCTGAGCTAGAATTGGGAGAGTTAGACTCAGAAGAAGGTCTGCAAACTCTATTATGTTATCTGGATAAGATTTATAAGAAGGATGACTTGTTAAGTGCCTATGAAGCATGGTTGGATTTTGATAGGTTCGGGAAAATAGAGGATTCCTCCATTGAAGACTATATAATTAAATTTAGCAGACTATATAAAAGGCTGCAGAAACACAACCTGGAATTTCCACAGTCTGTGTTGGCCTTTAAATTATTTGACTGTGCTAGAGTGAGCAACATGGATAGGATCCTGGTTTTGACAGGAGTTCAGTTTGCGGATAAGGATACCTTATTCGATCAGATGACAGAAACTTTAAAAAAGTTTCTGGGGAAACATTCGATTCCGATGGCTCTGATGACCAAAATAGGTCAGCCTGCAATAAAACAGAATATGGAAGATACACTACTAACAGGATGGCAAATTCGTACGACTGCAAACAGGTTCCAAGACTATAGAAGGAGATCGGGACCCGGAAATTATGAAGACAGAAACCCAGTTAGAACCTACAATAGGAAGATGAACTCCAGAAATGCACGGGGCATGATAAATCGATGTTTTCGATGTGACTCAATACCACTTTGCTTTCAACTGTCCAACTCGTTATGATAGAGTGTTTGAAGCGACACATGACATGGAAGTCAGAAGAGGAACAAGATAGTGACCAGAAAGAAGGCATTGTCCTATTAACAAGCAGTTTTATGCCGGTAATGAGGGTGTTGGTTGCAGAATCCTTCAATTGTGCTGTATTGGACAGTGGCTGCACATCTACTGTATGTGGAATTGACTGGTCAAAATGTTACCCGGACTCCTTGAATGCTAAAAATCGAAACAAGGTTCAGGAATTTGAAAGTTCCACAAGTTTCAGGTTTGGGGATGATAATACTCTGAAGTCGCTGAAAAGAGTGGTAATCGGGCAATATTGCCCGAGTGAATCACTTCATTAGCACGGATGTTGTATCACGGGAGATACCTTTGCTTCTGAGCAGACCGTCGATGAAGAAAGCACACATGAAACTGGACATGGAACAGGAGAAGGCAACAGTTTTTGGAAAGACGGTGGACTTAGAATTTACACAGTCGGGACACTATTGTATTCCATTACTGACAAATAATATTTCAAGTAGAGTTGTCAAGGATGTGTTAATGGCAGTTGAAATTGGGACTTTAGCTGATAAAAAGCTTGTTGTATTAAAACTGCATAGGTGATTTGCACATCCGTCTCTTCGGAGGCTGAAAAATGTATTAAAGGATGCAGGGGTAAGGGATGAAGACTATACTAAGCTAATAGAACAGGTTAGTGATCGCTGTGAAGTTTGTAGGAAGTACAGAAGAACACCAGCACGACCGATAGTAACCCTACCTTTGGCCAGGGATTTTAACGACATTGTGGCCATGGATCTTAAGATCTGGGATAAAGCCAATAATATATTTATTTTGCATTTTGTAGATTTAGCAACCAGATTTAGTCAATCAACGATTGTACGAAGTAAAGAAAAGAGAGTAATTCTGGATCAAATCGTGGAAAAATGGATAGGGACTGCAATGGGCCTACCGGCAAAATTCCTTACAGACAATGGGGGAGAATTTGCTAATGATGAGTTTAGGAATATGTGTGAAAATGTGAATATCACAGTTCTGAATGCGGCTGCAGACATCCCATTTAGTAATGGTGTGTGTGAAAGAACCATGCGGTAATAGATGACATGCTCTGGAAAATTTTGGCAGATAGACCAAACTGTAAGCTAAATTCCACTTTAGCATGGGCGGTACATGCAAAGAATTCATTGCAGATGGTTGGGAGTTACAGTCCCTATCAATTAGTGTTTGGTAGAAATCGTACAATTCCGTCCATTTTGGATGACCAGCCTCCAGCTTGGGAAGGGACTACAATTAGCTCTGCCTTAGCTGAGCATTTAAATGCATTACATTGCAGTAGAAAAGCTTTTTTGGAAGCAGAACATAAGAACATAAGAACTAGAAGCAGGAGTAGGCCACCTTGCCCCTCGAGCCTGCTCCACCATTCAATGAGATCATGGCTGATCTTTTGTGGACTCAGCTCCACTTTCCGGCCTGAACACCATAACCCTTAATCCCTTTATTCTTCAAAAAACTATCTATCTTTATCTTAAAAACATTTAATGAAGGAGCCTCTACTGCTTCACTGGGCAAGGAATTCCATAGATTCACAACCCTTTGGGTGAAGAAGTTCCTCCTAACCTCAGTCCTAAATCTACTTCCCCTTATTTTGAGGCTATGCCCCCTAGTTCTGCTTTCACCCTCCAGTGCCACTACGTCCTTTCTCAAGTAAGGAGACCAAAACTGAACACAATACTCCAGGTGTGGCCTCACTAACACCTTATACTATTGCAGCATAACCTCCCTAGTCTTAAACTCCATCCCTCTAGCAATGAAAGACAAAATTCCATTTGCCTTCTTAATCATCTGTTGCACCTGTAAACCAACTTTTTGCGACTCATGCACTAGCACACCCAGGTCTCTCTGCACAGCAGCATGTTTTGATATTTTATCATTTGAATAATAATCCCTTTTGCTGTTATTCCTACCAAAATGGATAACCTCACATTTGTCAATATTGTATTCCATCTGCCAGACCCTAGCCCATTCACTTAGCCTATCCAAATCCCTCTGCAGACTTCCAGTATCCTCTGCACTTTTTGCTTTACCACTTATCTTAGTGTCGTCTGCAAACTTGGACACATTGCCCTTGGTCTCCAACTCCAAATCATCTATGTAAATTGTGAACAGTTGTGGGCCCAACACTGATCCCTGAGGGACACCACTAGCTACTGATTGCCAACCAGAGAAACACCCATCAAGTCTCTGAAAGAATTCGTGGAGCTTTGAGGCATAATGTATGGCCATCAAATACCATTTTTCGGCAAGGAGACATAGTATACTATAAGAGAGACAATTTTAATGAATGGAAAGGCCCATGGAAGATCATAGGCATAGATGACAAAACAATTATTTTGCAACATGGCAATCAAACTGTTAGGATACATTCATCAAGGATAATGGGTACAGATTACAAATTTTCAAATTTAGACAGAGCAGACAGACATGACGAGGAACCAGGGTCATCTGGTACACAAATGTTACAGAACTATGAAGACCAGTTAATTGATATAGACAGGGTTTCTGTAGAGGAACACAGCACTTCTCCAACACATCAGCTCCAGAGAGATATTTTTCTCCGTCTTCCTAAAGAGGCAGCTAACACAGAAGGGGTACACAGAAGGAAGTTGTCCAAATGTGTTTATGGATTAAATGATGCGTCTAGAGTCTGGTATTTTTCGGTAAGGTCAGTTTTGTTAAAGTTAGACTGTTGCCAGTTGAAAGCAGATCCGGCAATGTGTTACTGGCACTATAAAGGAAATCGCTCTGGCATCTTTATGATGCATGTCGATGATTTTTTGTGGGGTGTGACTAGTAATTTCGAAGCTATTGTAATCTCTGGTTTGAGGAAAGAATTCAGGGTTGGACGTCAGGCTTCCGGTGCATTTAAATATATTGGACTGGAAATCGGACAGACTAAGTTAGGGGCAATTTTTCGTCAGCAATCTTATTTGGAAAGCATCAGCCCAATAGCAATTAGTCGTGGCCGAGTTTCACAAAAATACGCAATGGTTTCAAAGATGGAAAAAGAGCAACTGCGAAGTTTAATTGGGCAACGGAATTTGTTAGGTAGACAGACTCGACCGGACGTGAGTTTTGATGTCTTAGAGTTGAGTACAAAAATGAATGATCCCAAAGTGGAAGACATAATAAGAGCAAAATAAAGCGTTGGTCAAACTAAAAATGCAGGAGTGTGTTTTGAGGTTCCCAGTTTTAGGTGACCTTAGGCACTTGAAACTCATAGTTTATAGTGATACGTCCTATGCAAATTTATGTGATGGGGTTTCAAGCGCAGGAGGTTTTATAATTTTCCTTTTGGGGAACAATGATAAATGTTGCCCTCTTGGGTGAGAAACAAAGAAAATAAGGAAAGTGGTCTGCTCTCACTTTGGCTGCAAAGACGTTAAGCCTTGTAGAGGCGGTGGATATAGCCTTTTATATATCACAGATATTGACAGTAATTTTGGGATTAGGGGATTTGGGTAATATAACTATTGAATGTCACATTGACAATAAATCACTGTGGGAAAATGTGCACTCTACAAAAGTGTGAATGAAAAGAGGTTACGGATAGACATCGCAAGTTTGAAGCAGATGTTGGACAGAGGGGAAATAGCAAAAATTAAACGGGTTGATAGTAGCTATCAATTGTCAGACTGTTTTACAAAAAGAGGGGTTAGCTCACAGAAACTTTTAGATATAGTTAATGAAGGGCGCCTGTTTCTGTGACTGTTTTTTTTCTTCAAAAAAATGTTTTTCAAAAAGGGGGGGAAATTGCGTGTGTGTTTTTGAGTTTCTTTCCATTTTGTTTTCACCTAATTATTTTTTTCTCCAAGGAAGGGGAGATTGTTAAGTGATGGGTTAAGAGACATTCCAATTATTTGTCACATTTATGTGATGGGGTTTCAAGCGCAGGAGGTTTTATAATTTTCCTTTTGGGGAACAATGATAAATGTTGCCCTCTTGGGTGAGAAACAAAGAAAATAAGGAAAGTGGTCTGCTCTCACTTTGGCTGCAAAGACGTTAAGCCTTGTAGAGGCACTGATATGTAAAGGGGCTTCAGGTGGTCTTTGTGTCAGGTGATGTGATGTTAGAGTTTTGTGCAGAGTCTGTTGAAGTAAATTAAAGGTGTTTGTGGAAAAGGAGCAGAACTCTTTATACAACAGCAGCTAAACGTCTAAAAGGGCCGCTGTCAACGGCCCCTGACTGGCAATGCGAGCATCCCGCCAGCCCCCGAAAAACGGCGAGAATAGGGAAGCCAGCGTCGGGGTGGCGGGCCGGGATTCGCGTCTCCCCCGGGGATTCACCGACCCGGCGGGGGGTCGGAGAATCCCGGCCCCGATTTTTAAAAATTAAATCACGGGATGTGGGCATCGTATGTTAGACCAGTATTTATTGCCCATCCATAGCTGCTCTTCAGAGGGTGGCTGTGAGTTACATTTTTGAACCGCTGCAGTCCCTGCGGTGTAGGTACACTCATTGTGCTGTTAGTGACGGAGTTCCAGGATTTTGCCCCAGCGAAGGAACGGCGATATATTTCCAAGGCAGGGTGGTGAGTGACTTGGAGGGGAACCTTCAGGGGAACCTTGGTGGGGGCTCCCAGGCATCTGCTGCTCTTGTCTTTCGAGATGGTAGTGGTCGTGGGTTTGCAAGGTGCTGCCTAAGGAACATTGGTGAGTTCCTGCAGTAGATGGTATGCATGGCTGTCACTGTTCATCGGTGCTGGAGGAATTGAATATTTACAGAAGGGGTAGCCTTCAAGTGGGCTGCTTTGTCCTGGATGTTGTTGAGTATTCCATTGTACTCCTAATTTATGCTTTGTAGACAGGCTTTGGGGGGTCAGGAGGTGAGTTATGCACCACAGAATTGCTAGCCTTTGACCTGCTCTCGTAGCCATAGAATTCATATGGCTAGTCCAGTTCAGTTTCTGATCAATGGTAAACCCCAGGATATTGATGGTAGGGGATTCAGTGATGGTGAAGCCATTGAATGTCAAGGGGCGATCATTGATGAAGCGGCTGGAGATGATTGAGCCTAGGACACTACCCTGAAGATCTCCTGCAGTGATGTCCTGGAGCTGAGATGAATGACCTCCAACCACCACAACCATCTTCCTTCGTGCCACGTATGACTCCAACCAGTGGAGAGTTTTCCCCCTGATTCCCATTGACTCCAGTTTTGCTAGGTCTCCTTGATACCATACTTGGTCAAATGCTGTCTTGATGTCAAGGACAGTCACTCTCCCCTCATCTTTGGCATTCAGCTCTTTTGTCCATGGTTGAACCAAGGCTGTACTGAGGTCATGATCTGAGTGACACTGGCAGAACCCAAACTGAGCTTTCATGCGCAGGTTATTGCTGAGTAAGTGGCTCTTGATAGCACTTTTGATGACTTCTTCCATCACTTTGCTGATGATGGAGAGTAGACTGATAGGGCAGTAATTGGCATGGTTGGATTTTGCCTATTTCTTGTGCACAGGAGATACCTGGGCAATTTTCCACATTGCCAGGTAGATGCCAGTGTTGTGGCTGTACTGGAACAGCTTGGCTAGAGGCATGGCAAGTTCTGGAGCATAAGCTTTCAGTACTATTGCCGGAATATTATCAGGACCCATATCCTTTGCAGTATCCAGCCATTTCTTGATATCACGTGGAGTCAATTGTATTGGCTGAAGACTGACATCTATGATGCTGGGGACTTCTGGAAGGGACTGAGATGGATCATCCACTTGGTACTTCTGGCTGAAGATGAGTGCGAATGCTTCAGCCTTATCTTTTGCACAAATGTGCTGGGCTCCTCTATTGTTGAGGACCCTCCTCCTCCAGTGAGCTATTTAATTGTCCAGCACCATTCACAGCTGAATGTGGCAGGACTGCAGAGCTTAGATCTGATCCAGTGGTCATGGGATTGCTTAGCTCTATAACTTGCTCCTTATGCTGTTTCACCAGGTTGACACCTCATTTTTCGATATGCCTGGTGTTGCTCCTGGTATGCTTGCCTGCACTCTTCATTGAACCAAGGTTGATCCCCTGGCTTGTTGGTACTGGTAGAGTGAGGGATAGCCATGTGGTTGTGGTTGAGTACAATTCTGCTGCTGATTACCCATAGCGCCTCATGAATGACCAGTTTTGAGTTGTCAGATCTGTTCAAAGTCCATCCCATTTATTCCAATGAATTCCAAGATGGAGCTGGAGCGTGGCGACTCTCTGCGAGCTCACCCAAACTGATCCTCTTTTTAAATCTCTTATAGCCGGACTAATTCTAACACGAACATTATCACTAACCTTTCTCTTTTATCTTCCAATGCAGCTTTAAAGATCCTCCGAAGCCCGTGGAGTGGACCTTTTGACCCGACTCGACCTGACGTGACTGCACTCCTGATGACCCGACACGACCTGGAAGCTGATGAGGCCCAAACCATAAGTGCAGTCCCGACCACGATTTGGACCGCACCCAGACCTCGGAACGCCCGACCCAGCCTAGCCCCAGCCTAGCGCCAGCCCCCGGACCGCCTGATCCAGTCGCAGGAGCACCTGACTCAGCCCCTGATGAGACCCGGCCTGGCTCGACCCAGAGAGGCTCAAACAGCGTCCGGACCTGCAGAGGCCCACCCAGCTACCTGACTTACCTGAAGATGGAGGAAAGAAGAATCCACGTGGAGGCCCGATCGGGCCTACTCCAAGGCCTGACCCCAGGAGCCACCAAGGAGGGAGCAGAACATGGGACCCAGCCCAACCTGCCTCAGGAAGCCCCTGCCTGCGACCCAAGACCCCCGAAACAGCGGAGACCCAGTGTGAGTACCCGAATGCGCCGCAAGGTATTGGCTGAAGGTGGGCTGAACAGAACGGCGTGACCCGATGAATCACAAACATGCCCCCCCGGCATCCCCAATACCGCAACTGCCGCCCGAGACCCTGCCAGACCCGACCCCAGAAAAGTAACCAGTGCCCCGCTCCCCGCCAGACGCAATCACCTACCTTCCACAAAATCAGACCTCTCTTATCAAATCCCAGGACCATCCAGCTGCAGCCACCGACCGAGGAAGCGAGGGAAACAGGGCAGTCTACAGGTGAGACGGAAGCAATGCGGCTTCAAGACTCCTCTCTCCCAGCATACACCTGGCAAATGTCCAAGCGATCGAAAACAAGCTGGACGAACTTAACGTCAGACTTTCTCAGAGGCATGGCTCACCCCTGCCTCACCAGACTGTGCCATACAACCTGAAGGCTTCTCAATTCACCGGGCGGACCGCACGGCATCATCAGGCAAAGCGAAGGGTGGAGGGGTTTGCCTCCTCATCAACTCCCCCTGGTCCTTGGATGTGGCGACCCGGCGACCTACTGCTCCCAGACCTGGAATACCTGACCGTGAAGTGCCGCCCATACTATCTTCACGTGAGTTCACTTCAGCCATCATCACAGCGGTCTATATCCCACCCCAGGCAAAAGTGAGGAAGGCACTGAACGAACTGTACAGTTATAAACAACAACAAAACAAAACACCGGCGGCCTTGTTCATCGTGGCCGGGAACATCAACAAGGCCAACTTCGAGTGTACAGCCAAAATTCCACCAGCACATCTCCTGTCCCACCAGGGGTGCCAACACTCTCGACCAATACTACACAAAAATCAAGGGCGCCTACCATTCCATCCCCCGGCCGCACTTTGGAAAATCAGACCACAAGACGGTGCTCCTTCTCCCGGCATACAAGCAGAAACTTAAACGGGAGAATCTGGTTTAGAACGTTGTACAGTTCTGGCCCGAATCAACAGAAGAGCCCCTACGTGACTGCTTGGAGACAGTGGACTGGTCCATATTTAAGAACTCAGTGACCAACCTAAATGAGTATGCCACCACTGTCACTGACTTCATCAGCAAATGTGTGGACGACTGCGTTCCAAAGAAAGCAGTACGTACGTTCCCAACTGGAAACTATGGCTTAATCAGGGAGATTGACTCCCTACTGAAGGCCAGGTCTGAGGAGTTCAAGTCAGGCGACGCTGACCTATACAAGAAATCCAGGTACGACCTCCGCAAAGCCACCCGGGATTCCAAAACAGAATATCAAACCAAGATAAAGTCACAGACTAGCGTTACACACTCTCATCGGTTGTGGCAAGGCCTAAACAACATAACGGGCTACAAAGCAAAGCCGAGCAGTATCTCTGGCAGCAGCGCACTCCTCCCCGATGAACTCAATGCATTCTATGCTCGGTTTGAGCAGGAAACCATCAATCCGCTGTCGGGTGCCCCAGCAGCCCATAACACACCAATCCCCACCGTCACAGCTTCCAAAGTCAGATCGGCCTTCCTGAAAGTGAACCCTTAGAAGGCGACGGGTCCGGTCCTGATCCCTGGTCGTGCACTTAGAGCCTGCGCGGACCATCTGGCAGATGTGTTCGCGGACATCTTTAACCTGTCCCTACTCCGCTCCGAGATCCCCACCTGCCTCAAGAAGACCACCACCATACCGGTACCAAAGAAAAACCAGGCAACGTGCCTCAATGACTACTATCCGGTGGCCCTGACTTCAGTCGTAATGAAGAGCTTCCAGAAGGCCTAGAACAACTGCAATTCGCATATCACCGCAACCAGTCCGCAGCAGACGCCATGTCCTTGGCCCTACTCATCCCTAGATCATCGCGACAACAAGGACTCCTACATCAAACTCCTATTTATTGACTACAGCTCCGCCTTCAACACCATAATCCCAGCCAAACTCATATCAAAGCTCCAAAACCTAGAACTTGGCTCCCCACTCTGCAACTGGATCCTCAATTTTCTGACCAACAGACCGCAATCAGTAAGAATAAACAACAACACCTCCTCCACGATAGTCCTCAATACCGGGGCCCCGCAAGGCTGTGTACTTAGCCCCCTAATATACTCCCTGTACACACACGACTGTGTTGCAAACTTTTGTTCCAACTCAATCTACAAGTTTGCTGATGACCTGACCATAGTGGGTCGGATCTCGCACAACGACGAGTCAGAATACAGGAGGGAGATAGAGAACCTAGTGGAGTGGTGTAGCGACAACAATCTCTCCCTCAATGTCAGCAAAACTAAAGAGATGGTCATTGACTTCAGGAAGCTAAGTACTGTTCACACCCCTGTCTGCATCAACGGGGCCGAGGTGGAGATGGTTGACAGCTTCAAATTCCTAGGTGTGCACATCACCAAAAATCTGTCCTGGTCCACCCAGGTCTACACTACCACCAAGAAAACACAAAAGCACCTATACTTCCTCAGGAAACTAATGAAATTCGGCATGTCCACACTGACTCTTACCAACTTTTACAGATGCACCTTAGAAAGCATCCTATCTGGCTGCATCAAAGCCTGGTATGGCAACTGCCCAGCCCAAGACCGCAATAAACTTCAGAAAATCGCAAACACAGTCCAGTCCATCACACAAACCTACCTCCCATCCATTGACTCCATCTACACCTCCCGCTGTCTTGGGAAAGCAGGCAGCATAATCAAAGACCCCTCCTACCCAGCTTAATTACTCTTCCAACTTCTCCCATTGGTCGGACGATATAAAAGTTTGAGAACACGCACAAACAGATTCAAAAACAGCTTCTTCCCCGCTGTTACCAGACTCCTAAATGACTCTCTTATGGACTGATTAATACTACACCCTGTATGCTTCACCGATGCCGGTGTCTGTATTTACATTGTGCACCTTGTGTTGTGTTGTGAGCGGTCAATATAGCACTCTGGCTTTTATTAATTCGTGCATGGAGTATAAAAGCAAGGAAGTTATATTAAACTTGTTTCAAACATTGGTTCAACCACAACTGGAGCACTCCATCCAGTTCTGGGTGCCACACTTTAGGAATGATGTGAGGGCATTAAAGAGAGTGCAGATATGGAGCTGGATTCTCCGTCCCGCCGCGCCACATCCCTGTTTCACCCCACTGACGGGATGCCCTGTTACGCCGGTTGGTCAATGGGTTTCCCATTGTGGGGCAGCCCCACGTTGTCGGGAAACCCCCGGGCCGCCGGCAAAAAGGAGCACCCAGCCGGTGGAGAATCCAGCCCATGATTCGTGAGAGTAGTCTAAGGGATGAGGTCTTCAGTTATGTTGATTGATTGGAGATATTGGGAGGGTTTTCCTTGGAGAAGGGAAGGATGGGGAGGGATTTGATTGTGGTATTCAGAATCATGAGGGGTTTGGACAGAGTGGATAGGGAGAAACTTTTCCCATCGATGGAAGGATCAAGAACAAGAGGGCACATATTTAAGTAGTTTGGCAAAGAAAGTGATGCCAACATGTTACGTTCTGGAATGCATTGCCTGACAGTACAGTGGAAGGAGGTTCAGTCCAGGCATTCAAGAGGGAATTAGGTAGATATCTGAAAAGGAAAAATGGGCTATAGGGAGAAGATAACAAGGTAAACTAATCATAAGGAGGGCTGGCGCAGTCATGATGGGCTGAATGGCTTTCAATGCTGTAATAATTCTTTGATCAATTGAGCCGGGCTGCTGGCCCACTTCCTGACTCAGTCTTTCCGGAACAATGGATAATCACAAAGAGCCTCACTCCTACATGAAAAGCAGAATGTGTAAACACTTTAAACTCAAGGCAGTGGGATAAAGTCTTGGAAAGCAAAAATTCACAACAAAAATGTCAAAATCAAATAAAAAGTCACTTCTGTGGAAAACCAAGATATTGTCAGACTCAACTTCAAATTCATTCGATGTCCAAGGAATGACAGAAGGAGGCGTGATGAAAATAATCAGAGATGTCTCCAGTTGGTAATGGAAAAATACATGATGTGAGAAAATACATTAAATGAAGGTATTATGTCCTCTGCCCACCATTAAACGGCTGAGTCATCCACTGGGTGAATTTTTCATGGCAACAAATTATTTCAGTGGGAACACTGGCGGTGTGATTGTATTTATTTCTCAATTAAATTTTAAAAATAATAAATTGGGGGTGTGGTATTGAAGCTGCATTATTTTTATTCTTCCGTGGGGTGTGGGCGTTGCTTGCTGGGCCAGCATTATCCCCCATCTTTAATTGTCCTTGATCTAAATGGCTTACCAGAGTCTACCACATTTCTAGAGTCACATGTAAACCAGACCAGGTAACAGCAGCAGATCTCCTTCCATTAAGGACATTAGCGAAGCAAATGGGTTTTTAAGGCAGTTGGCAATGGTTTCACGATCATCGTTAGACTTTTAATTCCAACAGCGGAATTCTCCATTGGCGGGATCCTCCATTCCGCCGGCGGTTTTCCTGATGGCGTGGGGTGGCCACAATGGGAAACCCCATTGGCCAGCTGCGGGAGTGGAGAATCCATCTACCGGCGGGGGCGCGCCGCACGGGAAAGCGCGGCTGCCGGACCGGAGAATCCCACCCCATATTTTGATTGAGTTCAAATTTCGCCGTCTGCCAAGGCAGGATTTGAACCTGGGTCTCGAGAGCATTACACTGGGTCTCTGGGTTGCTAGTCCACTGAAAACAGAGGTCGCCGCCTCCCGTGCATGTTTGAGCTGCAAGAGTTGAGGGGTACAGGTTACAGGTTCAAATGTGATTTCACCTCTGCCACTGTAATGCCACGGACATCCTCAGAGAGAAGGGAACATCGGAGGAAAGAAGCTGCAGTAATACTGGTACCAGCTGGAACCAGTTCTGAACGAGAAAATAAGACCAGTTCGGAACTGGTGTCCGTTAGAAATTACAGGTTAATATTGGTGATGGTAAGCCAGATGGTGGTGACAGTAATAATGGCAGCCCATTAGGAAATGTCAGTAATGCTGGCGTTGTAGCTACTACTGGTATGAATTGGTTATTTTTCCAGTTCATCCGCTGCTCTTTACATTGCATTTATCTTTATTGGTTATGTGCATGCATTTGTCATATTTATTGCTGGTGCAGTCTTGAGCATCAATTGATGTCACTAACTCCTCCTTCCAATGTATATTTTTGTGGATTAGGAATGCTCAAGATTAGTAAGTATGATTCTGCAGATTTGGAGGTCATAGAAAACACTCAGAATAAAAATATGCGCAAAAACTGCAAATGGTGTTGTGAAAAATGCCAAACACACAAAATTAACATTCCTCAAAAGAAACTCAGAATGAAGGTTTCAGTAAAGGGTCAAGAACATTATTCCTGGAAAAAAAGGGCGGGAAAGAGGCTGCCACCGTACACCGGGCCACGGCGGCCAGCAGCTTCCCACCTCGTGTGCTCTCTGCGTCTGAGTGTCTGTCCCCCCAGGAGAAGGTGGCTCACAGCCACCGTGAGAGAGCGAAGACTGGAGGGCGACCCCTGGACCTGCTGCCCTCACCGCAGCGGACAGGCAGGCACAGGATGGTAGGCCCGGAGAGAGGGCAGTCACCGAAGTGGAGGTTGGCATCGGGCGACCAAATGAGGCCCAGCTGCATTGCGGTTTCCCATGGCTTGCATAGAACGGACTCCACCCCTCCCACGCTACACCCTCAGCACCCCCTCACCACCCCTATCCCTGCACACCACACCCACACCACTTCCTCACCACTCTACCCCTGCACACTACCGCCACCCCACCCCCTCACCACCCCTACCCCTGCACACCACTCCCACACACCCCACACTGCACCCTCAGCATCCGCTCATCACCCCCACACCGCCCCACACTACACCCTCAGCACCCCCTCACCACCCCTAGCCCTGCACCCCACCCCAACCCTCACCACCCTACCCCTGCACATCACCCCCTCACCATCCCTCACCACCCCCTCACCACCCCCACACCATCCCTTCACCAGCCCCAGCCTCACACCACCCACTCACCAGCCCCAGCCCCACATCACCCCTTCACCATCCCCTCACCATCCCTCACCACCCCATCCCACCCCCTCACCACCCTACACCACCCCCACACCACCCATCGCCCCTTCATCATCCCTCACCACCCCCACATCACCCCTATCCCTGCACACCACCCCCACACCACCCCTTCACCACCCCCAGCCCCATACCACCCACTCACCACCCCCAGCCCCACACCACCCCTTCTCCATC
The DNA here is from genome assembly GCF_047496885.1 of Scyliorhinus torazame. NCBI lineage: Eukaryota > Metazoa > Chordata > Chondrichthyes > Carcharhiniformes > Scyliorhinidae > Scyliorhinus > Scyliorhinus torazame. The sequence goes on from NC_092710.1 coordinate 262,801,632, forward strand.
CCCTCACCATCCCTCACCACCCCCACACCATCCCTTCACCATCCCTCACCACCCCCACACCACCCATACTCCTGCACACCAACCCCCACACCACCCCCTCACCAGCCCCACACCACCCACTCAGCCCCCCCAGCCCCACACCACCCCTTCACCGTCCCCTCACCACCCCACACCACCCTCACACCACCCCCTCACCATCCCTCACCACCCCCACTCCACACCCCACACCACCCCTTCACCACCCCACACCAACCTCGTACCATCCCTCACCACCCCCATCCCCCCCTCACCACCTCCACACCACCCCCTCACCATCCCCTCACCACCCTACACCGCCCCCACACCACCCCTCACTAACACCCACCACCTCAACTCGCGATCTAATCATGCATCATGTCTTGTGTCTTGCAGGAACATCTGGTGACGAGGCAAGCCCATCTGGTGTCCTTTGCCCCCGACCCCAACATCAAGCAGATTCCAGCATTGAGGAGGTGACGGATAGCGAAGAAAGACCGGAAACATCAGCTCGAGACACTCCGCAGCACCAGTCTGGGAACGATCCTGACTTCCCATCACAGCTGTCTCCAACACCCTCCACCATCTCAGAGAAAATCATCTTGGTTCGGCATGTCAGTGAAGAAACTCCTGGGGCATTATCTGATGCGCACCACACGTGTGTGTGATGATATGTGAACTACCATCTATGCATACAATATAATATGTAAACAATTAGTGCCTGGATGTATAGATTAGTATTCTAGCATCTGACCACAGGTGGCGTGATGGCAGGAGAACGTTACTGGAAGACGGCCACACGGTGAGACAGGACGCAGTCTAGCATCCGACAACAGGTGGCGTGGTGACAGGAGAATGTCACTGGAAGGCCTCACCATGATGAGACAGGATGTATTCTAGCATACAACCACAGGTGGCGTGGTGACAGGAGAACATCACTGGAAGACACCCACATGTGATACACAACCTGGACAGCAGGCACAGACTGCAGTCACAGATCGAGCAGCTCCTAAGTCAACAATAACTAATAATAGTTAATCATAGTTGTTTGTCTTTAGCCATCATATCTACCTGTAATCTTAGTGGACATCATAAAAAAACCTTTATTGTTTTAGTTCATTAATAAACAGTTTTGTTCATTTATAAAGCCGCATGTTTTCTGATCACTCCAACTACAAAGACATCGCCATCCGTGCATACAAAGAACATTACATGGTACTACGGAGTGAATGTCAAATGGTCCAGTTAGGAAAAACTAGATACGGCAAGAAAAATCAAAAAGGACAATCAGAAGCTCGATAAGAAAGAAATCGGCTGCGAAGCTCGAGACTGATGTGTTAAGTAAGTTGGTTCAACATTGACTGTAACTGGATGCAATGAAACTAGAAACAGGCTTCTGACACAGGAGATGGTCCAACACTGTTTTATTGAACTTGCTGATTGCTGTACATAGTCTGCTGTGAGTTGACACTCTATCAATCTAACTGATAACCTCCTACTGGCTTGACCAGACTAACTCTCTACCTCATGGTGATAGTGCTCACTGGCTTGTGCACTCCTACTATCTCAGTAGCTGTGTCCTGTAGAGAGAGAGGGAGAGTCTTAATGCCCTGTGTGCTTTATAGTGGTGGTGTCTGGTGATTGGTTGTCCTGTGTCGTGTGTGTTCATTGGTTATCCTGTGTGTCAATCACTGCCTGTCTGCATCTCATTATATACATGAGTGGATATTATGACATTTCCCCTTTTTGAAGTAAATTTTGGCACGTGGCGCTATATATACAGGCATGATTATATACAAGTGGTAAGTGAATGAACATATGTACATGGGAAGGTGTCTATCGTGCAGATACAGAGCAAACTGAACAAAATTTACAAGATTTAAGTCTATAGATTCAGTCTTTGAGGCGGGCGACGAATTCTTGTTGATCACCTCAGAGGTAGAGGGGGGGGGAATGCCGGCACTTGGACAGGCGGGATCGCTGCCATGTCGGTGGCCTCTTGTTGCGAGATGTCCGGAGGAGGCATGATGACATGCAGAGAAGTGCGGCCAGGCGGTGGGCAGGGAACCTTTTGTAGCGTCCTCCTGTTGCACCGTAGAATGGAGCCATCAGCCATTTGGACAACAAAGAACCTGGGGGAAGCCTGCCTGACAACAATAGCTGGGACTGACCAACCTCCCTCAGGCAACTGGAAGTGAACAACATCGTCTGGAGCCAGCGCAGGTAGATCCTTGGCATGAGCATCATACGTGATCTTCTGCTGGTCCCTGGATCGCTGCACTTTCTGCAGCACCGAGAGGCGGTCAAGGTCTGGAACATGGATGGCTGGAACAGTCATCCTCAGGTTGCGGTTCATGAGCAGCTGCGCCGGAGACAAACCAGTCGACAGAGGGGTTGCCCTGTATGCCAACAGCGCAAGGTTGAAGTCCGAGGCTGAGTCTGCAGCCTTGCACAGCAACCTCTTGAAAATATGGACCCCTTTTTCGGCCTTCCCGTTTGATTGCGGGTAATGGGGACTGGACGTGATGTGACTGAAGTGGTAGGATCGTGCAAAGTCAGACCACTCTTGGCTGTAGAAACATGGGCCGTTGTCACTCATTACTGTGAGTGGTATCCCGTGCCTGGCAAACGTCTCTTTGCAGGCTTTACTTACTGACTTGGACGTGAGGTCTGACAGATTCACCACTTCCGGGTAGCTGGAGAAGTAGTCAACCAAGAGCATGTAATCACGCCCATTCGTGTGAAAGAGGTCTATCCCCACCTTGGACCATGGAGAAGTCACGATCTTGTGCTGTTGCAGTGTCTCCTTGGGCTGAGCTGGTTGAAACTTCAGGCATGTTGTGCAGTTGAGGACCGTGTTGGCAATGTCCTGGCTGATGCCAGGCCAGTAGACTGCCTGCCGAGCTCTGCATCAACATTTTTCATGGATCTCTCTGAGCACCATGGTTTGCATGCTTTGGGGAATGACGATTCTATCTAGTTTAAGAAGGATCCCCTCGACAACCGTTAACTCGTCCTTAAAGTTGAAGAACTGGGGGCACTGCCCCTTTTGCCAGCCATAGACAAGGTGTTGCATCACGCGCTGCAGTAGAGGATCTTTGGCAGTTTCTTCGCGTATCTGGACAACTCGTTCATCAGTGGCTGGGAGGTTGCTGGCACACAACTGCACCTGTGCCTCGATGTGGCGAATGAAGTCTCCCGGTTCACACGGCATGGTGATGGATCGGGAGAGGGCAACCGCAACGATCAGCTCCTTGCCCGGTGTAGAGACGAGTTCAAAGTCATATCAGCGGAGACGAAGAAAAATTTGCTGCAGCCGAGGTGTCATGTCATTTAAATCCTTCTGGATTATGTGGACTGAAGGCCTGTGGTCTGTTTCCACCGTGAACTTCAGCAGACCGAATACGTAGTCAAGAAACTTGACTATTCCTGTCAGGAGACCCAGGCACTCCTTTTCGATCTGGGCATACCGTTGTTCAGTCGGAGTCGTGGCCCTGGAGGCATATGCCACTGGAGCCCAGGACGAGGAATTGCCTCGCTGGAGGAGCCCCGCCCCAATGCCGTCCTGGCTTGCATCTGTGGATATCTTGGTATCCTTGGTTGGGTCAAAGAACGTCAGTACTGGGGCTGTGGTGAGCTTCGCCTTCATCTCAAGCCACTCCGCTTGATGTGAGGGAAGCCACTGGAACACTGTCAACTTTTTAACGAGATGCCGGAGGGCCGTGGTGTGGGATGCCATGTTGGGAATGAATTTTCCGAGAACATTTACCATCCCGAGGAAGTGGAGAATCGCCTTTTTGTCCTCTGGTGTCTTCATGGCATTGATTGCCAGCACCTTGTCGGCGTCAGGTTGCACACCTTGCTGTGAAATGTGGTCACCTAAAAACTTGATAGCGGGCTGCCCAAACGAGCATTTGGCCCTGTTGATCTGGAGGCCATTTTCATGAATCCTCTGGAAAACCTGTTTGAGGCGAGCAATGTGATCCTCGGGCGCCGTGGACCACATCGACCACATAGACCCCCCCGATGCCCTCCATCATTTGCTCCATTATGCGATTAAATACTTCGGAAGCCGATATGATACCAAAAGGCAAGCGGTTGTAGCAGTACCTGCCGAATGGAGTGTTAGAAGTGCACAGCTTCTGACTGGACTCGTCCAGCTTAATTTGCCAGAAGCCACGGGATGCGTCCAGCTTGGTAAAGAATTTGGCATGAGCCATCTCAGGTCAATTCGTCACGCTTCGGGATTGGGTAATGCTCTCGCATGATGTTGCGATTCAGGTCTTTGGGATCAATGCAAATGCGGAGTTCGCCAGAGGGCTTCTTGACGCAGACCATGGAGCTGACCCAGTCTGTGGGTTCCGTGACCTTTGAGATGATGCCCTGGTCTTGGAGCTCTCGTAGCTACATTTTCAGACGATCCTTGAGAGGAGCCGGCATCCGGCGTGGTGCATGGATGACTGGGGTGGCATTCGGCTTGAGCAATATCTTGTAGCGATATGGGAGTGTGCCCATCCCATCAAACATACTGTGGTATTGTGTGAGAATGTAGTCTATCTCAGCCTGGAGATTGGCATTGGGCGAGGCCGTCGCCGGTGTCGAGGACATGGCATGAACTCGCTGTACCAGATTTAGGAGTTTGCATGCGCGAGCACCGAGCAGGGATGCCTTGTCAGGCCGGATGATCTCGAATCTCAACGTCGCCTTGATTGCCTTGTGAGAGACACCTGGCTGACACGACCCACCGGCAGCTATGGCATTACCATTGTAGTCAAGGAGCTGGCAGGCTGGTGGAAGAATGCGAGGTTGGTGTCAGATGCTGTCGAGGTCCGACTGTGATATGAGGTTTGCAGACGCGCCAGTGTCCAATTTAAATCGGATGCGAGACTGGTTGACAGCACACCACTCGTCGTCAGGATCCACACTGAGGATCGAAAGGCGGTTGGCAGGCACGGTAGAGACCAACTCGCGTGTGGTGATGATGCCCACCCGATATGGAGACTCGAGGCAGTCAGCATTGGGGTCCGTTTGGGCGGTCTGGATCAGAATCCTGCATGCCTTGTTATACGCAGCGGACACGTCTGTGCTGCAGCTGGGATCGCTGGCTGTTGTTCGCTGGAGCGAACCTGCAGAAGGCCCCATAGTGGCCAGGCTTTCTACACTGTAGACATCGCCTACCTTTGGCTGGACATTGCCGCTTTAAATGGGCGGAGCCACAATTCGGACATGTCATGACGCTGACGTCAGCACGTTCTGTGCGCCATCGCGCATGCGCTGTGCGGTCGGCCGATGTTCGCACATGCGCCTCAGTGTCTTCGGCCTCATCATCCACCCGGCCGTTGCGCGCATGTGTGGGGACCTGAGAAAAGCGCGCGAAGCGGCCACTCTCCTCGATGCTCAGGCCTTGCATTTCCGCTATGGCCTGCACCCTTTCTGCCTTGTGGGAGGCCAGTTTTGCAGTTTCTGCCGCCCTGATGCGGGAGTAGCGATTTCTGGCATGGTCATGGACAATGCAAGTCTCGATAGCGACGGAGAGAGTCAACTGTATGATTTTGAGGAGCTGCTCCCGCAGGGAGTCGGACTGGACCCCGAAAACGACCTGATCCTGGATCATGGAATCAGCTGTCGAGTCATAATTACAAGACTGCGCTTGGATGCGGAGATGGGTCAAGAAGGACTGAAAAGGTTCATCCTTACCCTGAAGCCACTGTTGGAAGATGTACCGTTCAAAGCTCTCATTTACCTCAGCGTCGCAGTGGCTGTCGAATTTCAGCAGAACTGTCTTGAACTTTGTCTTGTTTTCGACATCGGCAAACATAAGCGAGTTATAGATGTGGATGGCTTGATCCCCCGCAGTCGACAGGAACAGCGCGATCTTTCTGGCATCCGATGCTGCCTCGAGGTAGGAGGCCTCGATGTACAGGAGGAACTTTTGTTTGAAGACTTTCCAGTTGGCGCCGAGGTTGCCGGAGATCCGGAGTTGCGAAGGAGGCTGGATCCTTTCCATGCTGCTGGATGGCTGCTTGCTGGTCATTGCAGATGCACTCGAGGTAGGTTCGTTAGGATTAATAGCACTCTGGTACCATGATGTGTCAAGTAAGTTTTTTTTAAAAAAAAATATGTTTTATTGAAATTTTTTTCCCAAACAACAATTTCCCCCCTCTTACAAAGCAAACGCAACAATAATAATACAGAAATTTTTAACAATACACAAGTAACAAAACCCCTTTATCTTTGACCTAAACTAAACCCCCCCCCTCCCCCCTCCCCCCCTTCCCCCTGGGTTGCTGCTGCTGGCCATCTGTCTTCCCTCTAACGTTCCCCTAGGTAGTCGAGAAATGGCTGCCACCGCCTGGTGAACCCTTGAGCCGATCCTTTCAGGGCAAACTTTATCTGCTCCAGTTTAATGAACCCCGCCATATCATTTACCCAGGCCTCCAGTCCGGGGGGTTTCGTCTCCTTCCACATGAGTAGGATCCTGCGCCGGGCTACTAGGGACGCAAAGGCCACAACGTCGGCCTCTTTCGCCTCCTGCACTCCCGGCTCTTCCGCAACTCCAAATAGAGCTAACCCCAGCCTGATGTGTTAAGTAAGTTGGTTCAACATTGACTGCAACTGGATGCAGTGAAACTAGAAACAGGCTTCTGACACAGGAGATGGTCCAACACTGTTTTATTGAACTTGCTGATTGCTGTAGTCTGCTGTGAGTTGACACTCTATCAATCTAACTGATAACCTCCTACTAGCTTGACCAGACTAACTCTCTACCTCATGGTGATAGTGCTCACTGGCTTGTGCACTCTTACTATCTCCGTAGCTGTGTCCTGTAGAGAGAGAGGGAGAGTCTTAATGCCCTGTGTGCTTTATAGTGGTGGTGTCCTGTCTGGTGATTGGTTGTTATGTGTCGTGTGTGTTCATTGGTTATCCTGTGTGTCAATCACTGCCTGTCTGCATCTCATTATATACATGATTGGATATTATGACAGAGACAACCAGGTGAAGCGAGATGGAAACACTCAAGACTCCCGGCCCACTCCTCATGACTGGTAACATAGACGCCAGCTGGCGTGCTTTTAAACAACAAGTTACTTTTTACGTGGAGGCCTAGGGTCTCCAGGAGGCCTCAGATCAGAGGGAAATAGCCCTACTGATGACTATAGCAGGTCCCCAGGCAATTAACTTATTTCCACATTCCAGTTTGCCTCGGAGGACGACAAGAAAAGCTACGGATTAAATAATTGAACGCTTTGATGTCTACTGCTAGCTGAAGAAAAATGTAACGTTTGAGCGAATTCTCTTTCGTATGCGGTTACAAAAATTGGGCGAAGCATTCAACTCTTTTGTAACAGACTTGCGCCCTGAAACGCAAACCTGCAATTTTGCTGAGCTGCAGGATTCTTTAATCAAGGACCAAATTCTTTATGGACTTAAAAACGACATGTTACGTGAACGATTGCTGCGCGAACAAGATTTGACTTTATTCGATGCAATACGGATATGCAAGGCCAGTTGCTTTGCAACAACTCACAGAAATTCAAACACAGGGAAGTGGCGCGAAACGAGAAAGCAAAACAACCAACATGGTCAGCATGGGAGCGGTCATTTTAGAAGACCATTGGCACACGCCGTTTTGTGTCCGAGGTGTGGCAGAACTCACAGCCCGCCTAAGTGCCCTGCATAGGGGCTGGTTTAGCACACTGGGCTAAATAGCTGGCTTTTAACGCAGATTAAGGCAGGCCAGCAGCGTGGGTTCAATTCCCATACCAGCCTCCCCGAACAGGCGCCGGAATGTGGCGACTAGGGGATTTTCACAGTAACTTCATTTGAAGCCCACTTGTGACAATAAGCGATTTTCATTTTCATATGGCAAAATGTGTGCCAAATGCTCAAAGCGCAATCATTTTGCCCAGCAATGCCAACACAGGTACTGAGGAGCATCACCTATGTGAATGAAACTAGAAACAATGCTCCTGCATTAAAAATTGCCGGCCGGAGTAGGCAAGATGAGGACACCAGTGCAACAGATGGCGACGAAGATTCATTCTTCTTCGATATCATCAAGGAAGACACGGAACAATTCTACGAGATAGAAGAAATGGGAACCGGCCAGGTAGACAATTGAGCAATTCAGCTAATGATAAATCAAACCAGCGCATTCATCAAAATGGACACTGGGCACCAGAGCAAATTTAATAAACGAGGCAGATCTCAAGAAGATGTGCATTCAGCCACACATTCAGCGGAACAATGAGCACAATCTCACAGACTATCACGGCGCACAAAATAAGACGCTTGGGAAATGCACCCTGCAAGTAGAGGTTAACGAACAGTCATATTTGGTAGAATTCGCGGTTGTTGAGGCGGATAAGAGATCACTCTAGGCGCGACAGCACGTGAGGCCCTACAATTAGTCCAGTGACTATCTGACCAAGACGGCGATTTCTTTGAACTCGACGAATTGCTCAGCGACTATGTAATCGCCGACACAGAAATTCAAAACACAGACACCGACTGCATACAGGTTGCGCACACTGCAGTCATAGATGAAAAGGCACAACAGACACTCGAGAACAAATCCAAAGCTCAGACCGCAGCTCTGCACAGAAAAAAGCACTATCAAGCTGCTGCTGAAAGCATGGTACGCCTAGAAGGCACGGTTGCCCGGGCGCTGGCTGACCTGAACCTGTCCCCGAGGGAGGTGGCCCAGTCACTGAGTGATGTGGCACGGATCCAGATGGAGGTGGCCCAGTCCCTGTGCTCAATGGCCATGAGCATAGAGACCCATGTCGAGATGAGAGCGAACCTCTAGGACTGGCAGTACAAGGTGGCGGGTAAGCTCCAGGAGTTTACTCTGGTCGCATTCCTGGGGACCATTGGGCATCCCGAATAGGAGGAGATGATGGTGCCCGTGTCGGTGACACCCGCAGGGGAGGTGCTGGAACCTCGCAGTGCCTCGGACTGCCCTCCTCCTGCCCCTGGTGCATCTGATGGGCAGCGGGCAGATCAGGGTTGCACCCTGCCACTTGGGACACCCGAAAGACAGTCAGACCATCCAGGCCGCTCCACAGGATGGTCGCCAAATGGGACCAATGTCACAGGGCAGGAATCGCAGCAGGCCACCTCCACTCCTGACGTAGTGCTAGGGACCCACCTAGATGTAGTTTTTGGGCCAGAAAGGTAGACACCAGTTAAGGTGGCTTGGGTGCAGCACGTTGCGCTTCTGCTGCGCAATGTTGTGCAGGATGCAGCAGGCCACCATGATATGTGGGACTCTTCTAGAGCTATACCGGAGGGCCGCTGCAGAGCGGTCCAGGCACCTGAACCACATCTTCAGAATGCCAAAGCACCGATTGATCACGGCCCTAGTGCGGTGAGTTTTGGCGACTCTTTTACCTTTTCTTCTTGTATGTTCCTCGCAGAATTCTTGGAATTTGTCCAGGACTGCCTGGAAGTCGTTCTTGTTTTGCCCCTTTGAGTATTCGAAGGTCTGGAAGATTTCAGCTGCTTCTGGACCCGCGATGATAAGTAGGAGCTTTATTTTTTCTGCATCCGCCACGCCATCTAGGTCGGACGCTACCAGGTAGATCTCGAATCTCTGCCTGAACCAACACCAGTTTTCACTGAGATTGCCTTGATACCTGAGCTGCTGTGGAAGCGGAATCTCAAACATCATCTTGCCTGGCTGCATTTGCTGGTAGTCACTGTTTGCTGAGTTTTAACTATATGGATTGAAACAGTCCACTCCGGGAACCATGTTTTGTTATGCTCTTGTTGTAGCATCCTTGATGTGCACTCTGACAAAGGAAGGTTCAGACTTGGAGATAGCTTTAACACTTTTATTAAACTACCAACAATTCTCCTTCTTGGATTCATCTCTACTGTTAATCCTTCTATAGCTACTCAGACTGACGAAGTCTGCTACAATCCACGTGGTGGGAGTGATGTTCAATCAACCCTGTGTCTGTACTCACTGAGAGTCTCCACTGGAAAGAAACTGTGTGATGTGTCCTTTTATATGAGTTGATGTAATGCCCTCCTGTGGTAGTGTCACCTCTGTGTGTATCGTGACTGCCCATTGGTCGTGTCCTATCTTACTGACCTATTGGTTGACTGTCTGTGTGTCATGTCTCTGGTGCTCCCTCTAGTGTCTAGCTAGGTGTAGTGAATGTACATTAACCCTTTGTGTACTTACAGTGATGTATATCACCACACAGGGCTGCCTTCTCTCCCTCTGCTTCTGCTGCATGACTGCCTTCTTTCCCTCAGCTTCTGCTGCAGGGCTGCCTTCCCAACCTCAGCCTCTGCTGCAGGGCTGCCTTCTCTCCCTCAGCCTCTGCTGCATGACTGCCTTCTTTCCCTCAGCTTCTGCTGCAGGGCTGCCTTCTCTCCCTCAGCCTCTGCTGCATGACTGACATCTCTCCCTCAGCCTCTGCTGCAGGGCTGCCTTCTCTCCCTCAGCTTCTGCTGCATGACTGCCTTCTTTCCCTCAGCTTCTGCTGCATGACTGCCATCTCTCCCTCAGCTTCTGCTGCATGACTGCCATCTCTCCCTCAGCTTCTGCTGCAGGGCTGCCTTCCCAACCTCAGCCTCTGCTGCAGGGCTGCCTTCTCTCCCTCAGCTTCTGCTGCATGACTGCTATCTCTCCATCAGCTTCTGCTGCATGACTGCCTTCTTTCCCTCAGCTTCTGTTGCAGGGCTGCCTTCTCTCCTTCAGCATCTGCAGCAAGGTTCCCTTCTCACCCTCAGCTTCTGCTGCAGGGCTGCCTTCTCTCCCTCAGCTTCTGCTGCATGACTGCCTTCTTTCCCTCAGCTTCTGCAGGGCTGCCTTCTCACCCTCAGCTTCTGCTGCAAGGCTGCCTTCCCAACCTCAGCTTCTGCTGCAGGGCTGCTATCTATCTTCAACCACTGAACGGTAGCTCTTCCTGGTTCTTGGAGAGTTCTGCATCACCTCCAGTAGCGTTGCTGCCCTGGGACCTCTTGTTTTATTACTATTGGTCGCTTGATGTTGGGGCATCACAGATCGCAGCTCCTTGCACCGCTGGCATATGTTCAGACAATCTAGTCCTTCAATCAGGAAACGGAAATGAGATGATATCAAAGTTGGTGGCATTTTTGGCATGAGCAGGCATTCAAGTTCCATGCACTATTTTCTGTAAGGCACATAATTGTTCCTGCATGTCTGTGAGAAAGCAATATTAGCTAACACGATGATAATCAATGAGTAGGACATGTACCCTGGTCACAGGAGCATCTTCCAATGCCCCCTTCATTAGAAGGGTAATGATGGGCACATTGTTGGCACTGGTGTCATTCTCTGCAGTAGTGTCTCAAACCTGCCGAATTCAGATGTGTCTTGATTCCTTCTGCTCCTTGGAGACTTTGCGGGAACCTGCAGACAGAGGAAGAAAAGCTCAATGTGTCTCTCACTTAATTTGTGATGGCCGGTAGCAGAAGGTTTCAGCTTTGTCATTGAGATTTACCTCCAAGTAGGAGGATCTGTGCCACCCAAAAGGCAATGTCCTGCATTCAGTTCTCCTTCCTTGGGCGAGGGAGTGGCGAGTTGGAGGGGGATGGGAATAGTGGGGGGGTGTGGGGGTGGGGGTAGGGGGGTGGGTCGAATGGATTGTGGGGAAAAGGGGTGAGAGAGAGGCATTGACTGGTGCTTGGTTTAATAAGACTAAAGGCAGGCGTGCAACACCAGCTCAAGCTGGCTGAGAAGTACTGGTACATCTCCTGGAGGCCACTTGGAGACTGGAATCCCAACTGAATTTTCGAAGAGTCCAGTAGAATTGCCAGTTTATTAGTCGTTTCTTATAAAATCCAGTTGCGACCAGGTAGGCACCAATCAATGCTAGTTCAGGCCAGTTCCGGATTCAGCTGGACCAAACGGTTTTTTCCTTCTGGACTTCTACTTCCCCAAATTCAGTGAAATTGGGACAGTCAGATCCTGGTCCTATTACTTTTTGGTTGCTTAAAAAAAAATAATTCCTGGGATGTGGACATCAGTGGCTAGGCCAGAATGTGTTGCCCATCTCTAATTGCCCTTGAGAAGGTAGTGATTAACTGCCTTCAGGAGGTTCCAGGATTTTGACCCAGCAACAGTGAAGGAACGGCGAATGGCGATAATGGTGAGTGACTGGGAACACCAGCACTGCCAGGTGGTGGTGTTCCCATGTGAATGTTGTCCTTGTCCTGGTAGAAGGTAGTGGTTGTGGGTTTGGAAGATGTTGTCTGAGGAACCTTGGTGAGTTCCTGCTGAGCATCTTGTAGATGGTGCACACTGCTGCTACTGTGTGTCAATGGTGGGGTGAGTGGAAGGGGAGCCAATCAAGTGGGCTGTATTGTCCACAATGGTGTCGAGCTTCTTGACTGTTGTTGGAGCTGCACTCATCCAGGCAAATGGAAAGTATTCCATTACACTCCTGACTTGTGCCTTGCATATGACGGACACATTTTGAGGAGTCAGGAGGTGAGTTACTCGTGAGCAGGATTCCTAGCCTTTGACCTGTTCTTGTAGGCACAGTATTAATGCGGCTAGTCCAGTTAAGCTTATGGTCAATGGTAATCCCCAGGATGTAGATTACGGGGGCCTCAGTGATGGTAATGCCATTGATTGTCAAGAGAGGATGGTTAGATTTTCTCTTGTTTAAGGTTGCATTGCCTGGCACTTGTGTGGAGAAGTTACTGAATGCAAATTGCGTTCATGCCATGAGGCAGCGGGATAACTGACCCACCATCGGGAGAATTACCGGCTGTTTTTATACCGGCGGTTTCCGACATTTTGCCCGCCGCTAGATTTCTGACGCACGTGCCACGAAACCCGCCGCGGGTGGCATTGGAAAATTCCACCCACAGTTTCATATGATTGTTGCACTAGGGTGGTATACACAGGGAGGTATAGTAGAAAGAGTTAACAGATTGGTATGATGTAGATGATGATGTACTGTTGAAAACAGTCAGTCATGTGTTAGTTTCTCAAGGGAGAGAATGGAATTGTAGTATAAGGGTCTGGCACTTAAAGGGTTAATTTGGATCTGTGTACAGTACCGCCACACAGTTATGTAAGGGAACACATGCCCCGCACTCGGGATCAGTGTAGAGTTGGACAGAGCTGTGTGTAGAGGCAAGCATGGAGACATCTCCTAGCTGGAACCTTTAATGCACCTCGGTATAGAGTTCCTAATAGTTAAAAAATACTTATTGTTGAACTACCTAAGACTCAGAGTACATTAATGGGCCATGGCACCTGATTAGCGTCGGAAAGTGATGGCCCACAGGAATGTGAAGAATGTAATCCACTTTACCTGCGCTGAAACTTCCAATAGCTGCTTGATGCCTGCATCGAAAGTGTCCTTGCAGGCCAAAGCGCCGTCCAGCTCTGGTAGATTCAAGGTGGCCACACACCCTTTTTGCTGCACTAACTGCCATAAAGCAGCTATGTTTGAAGGGTCCAGTGAAATTCACAGGTCAGGGATAAGTAAGTGTCCAAGGTAAGTGGATGAGATTTGGGTGGTCGGGGAAGTTGAAGGTTGCGGGGTGGGGTGGGGGGGGGGGGGGGGGGGGGCGCAGTGGATCATGTTGGAGATTGGGGAGTGGGGAGGTCAGAGGTTGATGGGGATGTTGGAGGGGTGTAGTCTAGGGGCCGGAGGTCAGGTCGTGGGGTCAGGTCAGGTTCGCGGGTCAGGGTGATCTTTGGAGGCGATGGGGAAAAGTGTGGTGGGTTTAGTTGAGGTGTGCGGGTATCACCCAGGGCTGTTGGGGATGTGGATGCGGAATCCCATGGGGGTAGCAGTCTGGGTGTTTAAAATAGTTAAGCAGAAGTTAGAAGAGATATTAATTCTTCTAACTTTAACATTTTTGAATGGTTCCAAGTGCAGTTCAATTGCCCAGAGGAAGATTACACTTCCGGGTGTTTGTCATGCAAACCCTTACCTGTAAAGATCTGCGAGGGGCTCCCCATCATATTTTTGGGGTACTCCCCAGTCCCACACTGGGGGGCTCGGAGGTTGCGCCCAATCTGACCGATGGAACTGCCAACACCCTACAACTGGAATCATGCCTAGGAGCAATGTGCCTGCTCTGTAACCTCTTTTGATGCAGTATTAGTAAACAAATATAACGCAGATACCAGAGTATATCTCCAGTCTGCCTGAGAACCAAGTCCCATGCCTAGAGTCCAAGGTAGAAGAACCCAGAGGGTGGTGACTGTTGTAATGGCAAGGCCAGCTGAGGAGGCAGCTGGCGTGTGAGGGCTGTAATTGAGGCAAATGCCCTCTTCCCTGGCTGATGGGCGAGCAGATCTGCTGGGCCTCCTCCACACCCCATCCCCCCAACCTTGAACTCCAAACGAACTAAAAATTGCACTGATAAGTTGCCACTTAAAGGTCTCAATTCTTGTGAGGGTGGCGAACCATCCAAGGCCTTGACTGTCCCCTGCAAAATCCTGTAAAATTGCGCAACCGATTGGGAATGGATGGGAGGTTGGCGGGAAGATCAGGGGAATTTTACACACCCACCCCCTCTTCTGCAAACCCTTTTGGTGGTGGTACAATTCTGCCCAGCACACAAATTGAAGTCAGCCAGTGTATTGATGGAAAAAGCAATTGGAAGCACAGTATGACTAAATGTTGTTGGACCAAGTTCCCAACTCCGACCCCGTCACCGCCATCCCTCCCCTGTGTCACTCTCTACCTCTACAAGTACTGCCCTTGAACATAGAATTCAAGTTCTGTAATACCCCTTTCCCTGGCGGTGAGGAATTGATCTCAGTTATGTTGTGAGTAAGAGTGATGACGAGTGTCCAACAGTGGAGCAAGGTTCCAGGAGCAATTTTCATGGTCACCTCTTAAGCAGTAAATTAATGGACACGATCTCCTGCCTGCATTGGCAGCCAGGGTGAAAATTGGCTCATCCGAACTGTTTACAAATGGTGATTTATTTTTTTCTCTTGCTGGATCGGCCCTAGTGGCTGGCAAAGACTATCTGGGAAACTCTGGACTGAATCACTGGCCTGTGCGGGCGGACATAGGAGAGTTAAGGTATTGCCAGCGGTGAGGCCGCTTCTGATGGTCTTGGTAAGTCTGGAGGCAACAGCAGCACCTTCTCCGAGCACCAGAGCTGCTATTGGTGACATTTGGAGGATTTCTGCATGACCAGGGTGATCTCTGCCAGGGTTAAAGTTTGAAAAGTGCAGTTTCCTCTTCTACTTTGAGAAAAATAATCGTTGGCTGCATTGTATAAAAAAAGAATGTGGAGGATATTCTAATGAAACACTAAGAAAATGATAGTGTTGACAACTCTGTGTCTTTATGTCATGGCATCCTCTAATTTTGCACATATAATTATATATTTGAAAGAGTTAATTAAAGACAGCAGTAAATGAAAGACGATAAGTCGACGTCTTGGGTGTACATCAAAGCTGTGGCTAAAAAGAAAATTCTTACTCATTTGTGTTTTACCATGACAACTAGTTGAATTCAAACACTAAAGCCCCAAATGTGCAATCTGTATGCTAATGGGCACACTTCAAACAAGACACCAGAGTGTCTTATGTAGTGAAATACTCTACTTAGTTTACCATATTGGTGCCAGTATGAAAATTGATGACTAAATATCATAGCAATGTAGATTCATAGATATTTACAACACAGAAAGAGGCCATTCAGCCCATTGTGTCCATGCTAGTCAACAAATATCTGACTCTGCTAATCCCATTTACCAGTGCTTGGCCCATCACCTTGGAGGTTATGGCAGTTCAATTGGATATCTGAATACTTGTTAAATGTTACAAAGGTTTCTGACTTAACCACCCTTTCAGGCAATGATTTCCAGACGCCCACCACCATCTGAGTGAAAACATTTCTCCTCAACTCGCTCCTAAAAGGGGGCCAGGGGTTACGGGGAGAAGGCAGAAGAATGGGGATCAGAAACATATTAGCCATGATCGAATGGCGGGACAGACTCGATGGCTGAATCGGCTAATTCTGCTCCTATATTTTATGGTCTTCTGGTTTTAGCCATCTACTGCTTACCTTACATCTATGCCCCCTGGTTATTGACCACTCTACTAATGGAAAAGATATCTTCCTATCAACCCTATCTATGTCCCTCATAATTTTATCAGGTCCCATCTCTACCTTCGCTACTCCAAGGAAAAAGGGCCCAGCCTATTCTATCTTTTGTCATAGCTCAGACCTTCCAGCCCAGGCAGGATCTTCGTAAATCCCCTCTACACCCTCTCTAGAGCAAAATTGCTGTCTTTTAAAGCAGACCAAGGCAGGCCAGCAGCACGGTTCAATTCCGCGATTTTCATTTCATTTCATCCCTCCTATAATATGGTAACCAGAACTGCACACATTCTCCAGTTTGATCATTTTCTTTTGATTACGCTGTTGGAAGGTGTATGGGAGGCTGATACGGATTTCAGTGATGTTGGAGTCCACGCAGAGAGTGAGGTAGGTCTGGAGTTGGCACATTGACTGTTGATTTCAAAATAATGATGCAGGGACACTAAATATTTGGAGCTTAGGAGAAATCGGAGCACTGACCTTTGTAGAAATGAAAAGGAACATACAGTATTGCAATTGATAGAATGAAACTGGAGATTGGAAGTGAGCAGAATTGCCTCCCAGACTAACAGTTTTTTTCTTGTTGACAAATTATTGTTGAAGTTTGCTTTACAGTTGCAAATCTGAATCTTTGGTGCTTCAACATTAAAGAACCCATCTGACTCACTAATGTCCTCCAGGGGACCATTTCTGCCATCCTTACCTGGTCTGGCCGACATGTGACTCCAGATCCACAATAATGTTGTTGACACTTACCACTGTCCTCTGAACTGGCCTAGCAAGTTAGTTCAAACTGCTAAAGAAACCCCCCCCCCCCATTGTGGGTGGACCTACACCACATAGGCTGCAGCAGTTCAAGAAGGCAGCTCGCCAAGGGCAATAGGGATGTGCCAACTGGGCACCTTGGTACTGCCAACCTGGCATCCCAGTAGTGCCCTGACACCCTGGCAGTACCAACCAGGCACCCTGGCAGTGCCAGGTTTATTAAGGTGTCTGGGTGGTACTGCCAGGTTTCCTGGGTGGCACTTCCAGCGTGACAGGGTACTACCCTGTCCTGCTCCCTCCCACCCAGGGGCTCTAATGGCCTCTGAGACCCCCGAGGTGCCATCACGCAAGTCCACATTTGTGGAAACCTAATGGCCATTTAAATATCATTATGTGGATCACGTCCAGTGAGGGTGACTCACGATCCGCCCAGCACCTGGCTCAAAGCCCAATTTCGGGCTCTCCTGGGATTCACTCATTGCGCCCGGATCCGCACCAGGTGCAACGCGGTGGCTGAATCGTGTCCAACATGTTACTAAGGTACCAGATACTGTAAATGAAAAAGCAGTTTGTTCAAGATTTAATCGCTCTCTTGTGCCACTTGCACAGAGCCCTATGCCAATTGCAGGTTAACACAATTACAGGTATCCGGCTGGATTCTCCACTGGAGGGATTCTCCATTGCGCCGGCAGCGCACTCACGGCCAGGGATTTCCAGACAGCGTGGCGCTGACACAATGGGAAACCCCATTGGCCGGCTGGCAGGATGGAGAATCCTGATCCCGGCGGGGGTGAATCCCGCCACTGGTGAAAGTTGTATGATTTTACATTCTGGAAACACTTAAGTTATGATGTCAGCCTTGGCTCAATTGTAGCACTCTGAATATGTTTTCATTGAATCCCTACAATGTAGAAGGAGATCATTCTGCCCATCGAGTCTGAACCAACCCTCCAAAAGAGCAACCTACCTAGTGGGATCAGGGGTTATGGGGTGAAGGCAAGAGAATGGGGATGAGAATCATATCAGCCATCATTGAATGCTGAGCAGGCTTGATGGGCTGAATGGCCTAATTCTGTTCCTATGTCTTATGGTCTTACCTGGGCCCATTCCCCCCGAACCTATCCCTGCAATCCCATAACCTCAACTAACCTTCACATCTTTGGATTGTGGGAGGAAACTGAAGCACCCGGAGAAATCCACGCAGACACGGGGAGAATGTGCAAACTCCACACAGACAGTGACCCGAGGCCAGAATCGAACCCGGGTCCCTGGCATTGCTAACCATTGTGCCACCGTGACACTCTTGTTACAAATCATGTGGAGTCCAAGAACATGAAAGAACCAAACTTCCCTAACTAACAACCCTGATGGAAGTAACCGATGGGCAAGATTTCACTTTTTCAACTTTTACTGTAACGACCAAATTAACATCACAAAAAGTAGCCATGACTTAACGGGTAAATTATATTCAATAGAATCCATAAATCACACTTTAAATAGCTGATACAACACAGGTAAAATATAACTTGCCTGGATGAGTGGCTCCAAAAACACTCAAGAAGCTTGACCTCATCCAGGACAAACCCGTTTGATTGGCACCCCATCCGCCGCCCCTTAAATAGTTGCTCCTTACAGCAATGTACATGATGCAGTGCAGCAACTTTCCAAGGCTCCTTTAACACCACCTTCCAAACTCACGACTCCTACCGCCTAGAAGGCCAAGATGCATGGGAACACCACCACCTGCAAGTTCCCTAACTCACACAGTCTTTCACTGTCAAAACCTCAGAATGCCCGAACAGCACTCTCGGCATACCTATACCCAATGGAATGCAGCGGTTCAATACAGCAGCTCACAATCACCTTCTCAAGGGAATTTAGGGATGGGTCATAAATACTGACCCAGTCGGCAACACCCACATCCCCTGAAGGAAGTTTAACCAATCATTGAGGTGTTCTGGAGGGTAAACGCCTCAACCTCGTGTGCGAGGTTGGGCTGATGCAGTTGAAGGTAGTATATAGGGCGCACCTCACAAGGGCAAGGATGAGCCGACTCTTTGAGGGGGTAGAGGATGTGTGTGAGCGCTGTGGGAGGAGCCCAGCAAACCATGTTCACATGTTTTGGTCCTACCCAAAACTGGACAAGTATTGGAGGGAGGTTTTTAAGGTTATCTCAGGGGAGGTGCATGTGAGGTTTGAACCAGGGCCCCTAAAAGCCATTGTCGGGTTGTCAGACCAGCCCGGACTGCAGGCGGGTGCGGGGCAGATGTCTTTGCCTTCACCTTGCTGATTGCCCGAAGGCAGGTCCTGTTGGGGTGGAGGTCAGTTTCTCCGCCCTGTGCCTTGGCTGGCCGGGTGGTGGGGGGGGGGGGGCCTGCTGGAATTTGTAATGCTCGAGAAGGTGAAGTTTGAGTTGAGGGGGAGGATGGAAGGGTTCTACAATTCATGGGCATTGGTTATCTTTCACTTTCAAGAATTTGATGCCATTGAATATTAAGGCGGGGGGGGTGCTATCAGAGCGAGGGTTGGGCTTAGTGTATTCTTTGTTGTTTAATATGTATGGGATGACCATGGATTCTCTTTTGGTCTTTCTTGTTTTGTATTTGGGATGTAGAGGTGATGTCTGGGTTTGTATGTTGAAGGGGAGGCAGTTTGGGGGGTTATTATTGTATTTGTTATTGTTGGTTATCTTTTGTTGGTTGTATATTTGATAAAAATGTGGAAAATTAGGAGATTAAAATTTTTTTTTTAAAAAAGAAAGATAAACAATCATTGATTTTTCAGACAGCACTGGTAGCGCATACATGGCACCCCTGGTGATCTATCTTCCTCTGGTAGAGTTCAACGACTCTTCATCACACAGGACATGATCCTCAGTTTATATCAAGAACGTACTTACTACATCTGAGATCCATGGACAAGATTATCACTGAAAAAGTGCACTTCTGCAGTTCTAGTTTCCCAGAGGTACCTTAACCCAAATACTCAGTAACTCCCTTGTACATGGTAGGATCAGCTCTGGTAAAAAGCCACCTGGCTCTCTGTACCTGAACAGTTCACACTGTTTTTTTTAGGTTTGAATCTTAATAATTGGTTCCCACTTAAACCAAGGAATCGCATGTCTGTTCTCTTTCGACTGAAAGGAAACGGAACGTTTTAAGTCCTGCTTGTTCTGACCACAGATACAACCCCATCTCCCAATCTGATTATTTTCCCATTAGCTTCGATTTGCATAACAACTGAAGGCTTAGGTTCATTTCTCAGAAACCTGGCGTTACAGCCAGGAAGTCCAATTAACAATTAACAAATTAACAATCAACAAACTCCTCCCTTCCCCCCCCTCCCCACAACAGAACTGGACCTGGCCTCTGTTTTAGTTAGTGGCACTTGCAAAAAAACATTTGAATCAGTTTCATCACAATTTAAGTGTTCAAGTTCCATTCTAGGACTTAGGCACACAGAGAGTGAATTTCCATAGGGGTTGTAGGGTGGTGGTGGGGTGTGGGGGTGTTGGTGGGGGGGGGGGGGGGAGGAGCGGTGGGCAGAGGGGTGGTGTGGGATGGGGTGTGGTCAGACGTTCTTGTGCTCACCTGCCTGTTTTTTCCAGCGTTTCCATGATTTTTTGTTAATGTTACAACAAAAGAGCAGGAGAAACCCCCCAAACAACACCTCCCATTTAGCCGGACCCCTGTCCAACATTCTTGGCTCAGAGAACCTGCTTGTCAATCTTTCCAGAAAGCATTGTTCGCTTATTTGCAGAGTTGCTAAGATTATTGCTACTTTAGCTGCCAGGACTCACGTGCACAAGTGTTAATCAACAGACGACCCAGGCTTCAATTTGGAAATTCTCAAGCGCATAAATCCTTTAATTATATCATATTGCTGGTTTTAGTCACCAGCAAAATATAGAGAGAACAAAAGAAAATCCCCTATTCCTTGTAGACCAAACAGAACCACAGAAAATGAAGAAAGGTTCTGTGGGCACACATTCCCGGACTGTCAGCAGGTTTCTGCTGTAGACTCTTCATTAACCTTCTACACTTTTGTGGTGGTATTACTAAATATTGCCACAGAAGCAAAAATAAAGAGACACAAAGAGGAGTATGGGATCAATGGGATTATTTTAATAGTTCATTGGTTCATCAAGAAGAAACACATTTCTTTGACTCAGGTCAACCCAGAATCTCCCTTCCCCATGAGACTCTGATGATATTATTTCTACTCAGGTGAGGCATGTTTTATACACGCAGTGTTTAAAACACGTGTTTAGAACAGTTCAAATATTGCATGAGAATTATTGTGGCCAAAGGGTGCAAAATGCACTAAATGGATGTTGTGACAAGCTTATAAGACATGCCTGTTTTAAAGTCTGGATTTAGCACAGAATTTTGGTCCTAATTGCTGATTACTATAATTTGAATTTGTCTGGAGGTGCTAAGCCTGTAACTTGCACATTTAGCATTCAAGTGCTGATTAACTGCAATTTTCATGGAGCAGTACATATGGGTTGCGCACAGCCACTCCCATTGAAGATGTGGACTGCATTGGCTGGCATACAGTGCCACATTGCAGGTTGGCTCAGAGACCGAGGGACAGGGCACACAGCTTCTTAGATTCCCACTGGAGATACCTGGTGGAGGATGTCCCGCACCCCATCTTGCCCTCCTGTTCCTCTCTCCTGCAGTAGCTGGTGTGGCTCTGCTGGGGCCCCTCCTATTTCTTGTTCCTCTTCAAGATGTCCATGACCAAACATTCCTTTCTTTCCTGGTGGACTCTATACGGTGCCCAACAAGTTGGAGTAGCACAGCACCTTTGAGGGCCATATCCAATCACCTCTGGAAATGTGTGAGTAAGCCACATCTGTTGTTTGCCAGACAGGCGGCCCACTAATTACTTCTTGCCGCCCGCATATTTCGATGGTTTCAGTATTTAGCCAACACTATCCATGCTGTTGATTGGCTATATAAGCAGGGGTGAATATCGTGAGTGGCGAGCACCATTTAAAGTTAGCCTGCACTGCTTAAAGCCTCCAGCTGACACCTCTTCTGAACAGGTGCATTGTGGTTGGAGCAGCTCCTGAGAAAGGCAGCGGGGTTGATGCAGTGAAACAGCAACAAAGGAATGCACACCGGACAGAGAGAAAGATGTGTAGGAGCTGATGGATGACTGCATGAGTTCACAGAGAGAAGGAAATGCTCTACATGTGGATCAACTTGCAAAACATAGAACCATTGAAATCCTACAGTGCAGAAGGAGGCCATTTGGCCCATCGAGAGTTCACTGACTCTTTTAAAGAGCACTCCAACTAACCTCACTCATCCGGTCTAACTCCATAACCCCGTAACCCCACCTAACCTGCCCATCTTTGGATACTAAGGTTAATTTAGCAATGGCAAAACAGCTAACCTGCACATCTTTGGACACTAAGGGGAAATTTATCATGGCCAATCCACCTAACCTGCACATTTTTGGACTGTGGGAGGAAAACAGAGCACCCGGAGGAAATCCACTCAGATAGGGGGAGAAAGTGCAAAGTGCATACAGACAGTGACCCAAGGCCGGAATTGAACCCAGGTCACTGGCGCTGTGAGGCAGCAGTGCTAACCACTGTGTCGCCTTATGGAGAACCCAATCACTGGGTGAAAAGATGTGCAGAGCAAAGAAAGAAGATGGCAAAAGGGTTACCAGAGACGAGAGCAAAAGGGCAAAAAAGAAAACAAAGCATCCATACCCTGGCAGGTGACTAAGTTTGAGAATACAGTAGGAACCATGCAACTGGATGTGACAGTTCCCAGAGAAAAAATATTCATACAACCATTTAGCTCTTGAAAAGGGTGAGAGATAAGCCAGAGACAATGGGCTGGATTCTCTGTTTGGGGGACGGAGTTCCCACATCGGCGTGAAAATGGTGCCGTTTTATGCCAGGAAAATTGACGTAAAACAGCCATCGATTCACCGTCTTGCTGGGGGCTAGCAGGGAGGCAGCGTAGAGCTCCCAGCTCCAGCTGCCAATATGGCCCGGACGTTTGCCAGGCCCATGGCCGCGCATGCGCTCGGCGGTGGCCTGCAGCGTCCGTGTCGTGCTTCACGGCGGACTCAGCATGTGGACCTGGACCGCAAAAATAGTAGCCCCCTTCGGCCGCTCGCATGTCCCAGACCCCCCCCCCCCAGTGCACCCAGCCCCGAATGAAGTCCCCAGCTGCCCACGGATCAGCCCTCCCGCGACTGTGGTGGCGCTGGACTGAGTCCGCAGCCGCCGCGCTGAGTTCCCGAAGGGTGAGACCACACGTGTCCCACGCCGTCGGGAACTCGGCCGGTCGGGGATGGAGCATCGCGGGGCGGGCCTCAGGCAATGGCCTGTGGCCGTGGATACCGCGTGCGGCGTACTCCTAGCGTACGCTGCTTTTCAGGGGACGGAGAAACGCAAAAGAGGTGCCGCCCCATGATTTTGGCATCATCGGGGATTCTCCGCCCCTCGCCAAACGCGATTTCGGCGCCAGGGATCGGAGAATCCAATGAATCTGAAACTGAGGCTTGTTACTGGAACACCGAGTAACATCAACCCGCTCAGACTATAACAGAAGATCTCCCCTAGAAATTTCAAAGAAAAGGGTTAGCCAAGGAAAGGTATGATGAGATCCAACAATGTCATACTAATCGGGGGGGGGACAGGTGGAGGGGGGTGGGGGGGGTGCGTTGATGAGATTCAACAGCTAGGAACCACCTTAATCTGAGGGATGGTACAGAACGGAGATTTCATCCAGTACTTCAGAAACGGTTCTCTATTGCTGTTTCAGTGCACATTTTTGTTAATAACCTCTGCGTCACTGAATTTCAAATAAATTGTACTCAAATTCTTTCCCTTATTTCCACCCTCACAAACTGTCATCTCTTCAGCGTATGCACAAATTTCCTGTTCATTTGTTACAAAAGCAGCAGGGAACATAATACGTAAGTGAAAGGTTTGTCTTTTTATTCAAACATCTGGTATGAAACAAAGAGGAGGGCTGGCTCTAAGGAGTCGACTTCTTTCAAAAGTTATTGCATCTCTGAATCCGTGACCCATTGTTCGGTGAGACTAGCTGGTGCCGGGTCTGCACTTATTTTCCGGAAAGTTATTTAAAATCCAGAACCACACTCTGCTGGTTTATGGAAGAGGCCCCACTCACTTCCACATTTGAAGTATGATGACATTAGCCTCAGTTAATATTTTTTTTCTGGAACTTTCCTTCAGGCTTTTACATGCAGCGCTCCATTAGGATTACTTACAGAGCATCTCCTAATTAACCCTTTTCAGTCCAGTGATAAGGTGGTGACACTTTAAAGACAAAAGTAATGATGGGTTAGTTTGTATGATTTAGCTCTTATTTCCCCCTCAATAACAAAGCGGAGGGGGAAATAAGAAAACAACTGTTTTCAAAGTTTTGCATCTCTGATTTTGAACTGATTCTGTATATTTCTCACAGTTATTGAAGCAATAGAAAC
The DNA here is from genome assembly GCF_047496885.1 of Scyliorhinus torazame. Taxonomy (NCBI): domain Eukaryota; kingdom Metazoa; phylum Chordata; class Chondrichthyes; order Carcharhiniformes; family Scyliorhinidae; genus Scyliorhinus; species Scyliorhinus torazame. The sequence continues at coordinate 262,825,964 of NC_092710.1, forward strand.
ATAGAAAATAGGTGCAGGAGTAGGCCATTCAGCCCTTCATAGGCCATGCAAATTCAGTATCCCACTCGCGCTTTCTCTCCATTCCATAAGACCATAAGACGTAGGAGCAGAATTAGGCCACTCAGCCCATCGAGTCTGCTCTGCCATTCAATCATGGCTGATATTTTTCTCATTCCCATTCTTTTGTTTTCTCTCCATAACCCCTTGATCCCCTTATTAATCAAGAACCTATCTACCTCTGTCTTAAAGACACTCGGTGATTTGGCCTCCACAGCCTTCTGCGGCAAAGTTCTACAGATTCACCACTCTCTGGCTGAAGAAATTTCTCCTCATCTCTGTTTTCAAGAATCGTCCCTTTGGTCTGAGATGGTGTCCTCTGGTTCTAGTTTTTCCTACAAGTGGAAACATCCTCTCCATGTCGAATCTATCCAGTAAGTTTCAATAAGGTTCCCCCCTCATCTTTCTAAACTCTAACGAGTACAGACCCAGAGTCCTCAACCGTTCCTCATATGACAAGCTCTTCATTCCAGGGATCATTCTTGTGAACCTCCTCTGGACCCTTTCCAAGGCCAGCACATCCTTCTTTAGATACGGGCCCCAAAAACTGCTCACAATACTCCAAATGGGGTCTGACCAGAGCCTTTTACAGCCTCAGAAGTACATCCCTGCTCTTGTATTCTAGCCCCCTCGACATGAATGCTAACATTGCATTTGCCTTCCTAACTGCCAACTGAACCTGCACATTAACCTTAATACCCCTTGATTCCTTTAGCTGCAAGGGCTATGTCCATCTCCCTCTTGAATATATCCAACAAACTGGCTCCAACAGCTTTCTGTGGTAGAGTATTCCACAAGTTAACAACTCTCTGAGAGATGCTCTTCCTCATCTCAGCCATTAGTGGTTTACCCCTTATTTTTAGGCTGTGACCCCTTCGTTCTGGATGTCCCCAACATCAGGAACATTTTCCCGCATCTAGCCTGTCCTATCCCAACAGGATTTTATATGTTTCTATGAGATCCCCTCTCATTCTTCTAAACCCCCGTGAGTACAAGCCCAGTCGACCCAGTCTTTCTTTATATGTCAGTCCTGTCATCCCGGGAATTAGTCTAGTGAACCTTCGCTGGACACCCTCAATAGCAAGAATGTCCTTCCTCAAACTAGGGAGACCAAAACTGCCACAATACTCAAGGTGTGACCTCACCAAAGCCCTGTATAACTGCAGCAAGATACCCCTACTCCTATACTCAAATCCTCTCGCTATGAAGGCCAGCTTGCCATTAGCTTTCCTCAACGCCTGCTGTACCTGCAAGCCAGCCTTCAGCGACTGTTCCACCATGACACCCAGATCTCGCTGCACTTTCCTTTTTCCTAAACTGCCACCATTCAGATAATAATCTGCCTCCCTGTTTTTACCACCAAAGCGGATAACCTCACATTTACCCACATTATATTGCATTTGCCAAGTATTCGCCCACTCAGCCGGCCAGTCCAAGTCACCCTGCAGCCTCTTTGCATCCTCCTCACAGCACACACTGCCACCCAGCTTAGTGTCATCTGCAAACTTGGAAATATTGCATGAAATTCCTTCGTCCAAATGATTAATGTATATTGTGAACAGTTGGGGTACCAGCACAGCACTGAACACTGCTGTACCCCACTGGCTGCTACTCTGAAAAGGATCCAATTATTCCCACTCTCTGCTCCCTGTCCACCAATCAGTTCTCTATCCAAGTCAATAGATTACCCCCAATACCATGAGCTTTAATTTTGCTCACTAATCTCTTGTGTGGAACTTTGTCAAAAGCCTTTTGAAAGTCCAGATACTCAACATCCACTGGTTCACCCTTGTCCACCCTACTGGTCACATCCTCAAAAAACTCCAGAAGATTTGTCAAGCATGATATCCCTTCAGTGAATCTATGCTGACTTGGAGCAATCCTGTCCCCACTTTCCAAATGCTATTATTTCATCCTTAATAATTGACTCCAGCATTTTCTCCACCACCAATGTCAGGCTAACTGATCTATAATTCCACGTTTTCTCTCTCCCTCATTTTTACATCAGCTACCCTCTAATCCATTGGAACTCTTCCAGAATCTATAGAATCCAGGAAAATGATCACCAAGGCATCCACTATTTCTAGGGCCACTTCCTTAAGTACTCTGGGATGCAGAGCAGCAGACCCTGGGGACGTATTGGGGTTTAATCCCATCAATTTCCCGAATACAATTTTGTGACTAATAAGGATTTCCTTTAGTTCCTCCTTCATGCTGGATCCTCTGTCCCCTAGTATTTCAGGAAGGTTATTTGTGTCCTCCTAAGTGAAGACAAATCCAAAGTAATTGTTCAACTGGTCTTTATTGCCCATAATGAATTCACCTGATTCTAACTATAAGGGACCTACATTTATCTTCACCAGTCTTTTTCCTTTCACATATCTGTAGAAGCTTTTGCAGTCTGTTTTTATGTTTTCTGCAAGCTTATCAAACTGAGGTAGGCCAAAGGCAAAAGCAAAACTATAACTGTGACCACTTCTGTTAACACCGTTGTGATGGACTGTTTAAGAATACTAAACCAATGTTAAAACCTGAAACTGCCCAAACATGGTCAAGTTTAGATTCTTTCACTGAGCACCCAATTGTGCAGACACCTTGTACACACATCACTAAAAATTCATACTTGTGCCCTTGAACAGGGAAATGGTGGCCCCTAATCTGGAGGGTGGTGAGGAAGGATTTAAAGTGGAACCCCTTTCTGCCACATTTTCAACATTTCCTGGCTTTCAGAAAGTTTGACAGTAGAGGAACTACTCATGATTCCCACTATACTTTAGGATTCAACACTCAACATGACGAAGCAATGTGGAGGGAGCACGGTGGTGCAATGGTTAGCCCTGCTGCCTCACGGCACTGAGGTCCCAGGTTCAATCCTGGCTCTGGGTCACGTTCCGTGTGGAGTTTGCACATTCTCCCCATGTTTGTGTGGGTTTCGCCCCCACAACCCAAAGATGTGCAGGGTAGGTGGATTGGCCACGCTAAATTGCCCCTTAATTGGAAAAAATGAATTGGGTACTCTAAATTTATTTAAAAAACATGACAACCCAATGTGGAACAGCAATGAATAAAACAAATATGGCGGATGTAATTTAAGCAATGCATTGCACATGGCGCAGATCTGGGCGTGCCGGGTAAATAGCGGGAAAGGCCAAAGTTGCTATCTAACCAGCCAGCCCCCGGTGGTGAATTCCGGGTCATGTCCAAATATGGCGAGTGTATCATTCACCCTCATTTGCACTCATTTTCATCACATTAGTGAGATTTAAGTTGAATGCAATGGCCTCCCAGGAATTAACTGGCCCCCAGTGAGAAATCACGCAGGTGCTGTTTAATACTCCTTTTTTAAAAACATGCAGCTGGCGCAAAGGCTGCTGAGGGGAACTGAGGAAGGGAGTAGCCATTTCCATTTTCCTGCATGCTGCTTCCCAGTGCTCAGGGGGAGTGGGGGGTGTGGGTGACCCCTCAGGGGGGTTGGGCTTGGTTGGGGGGCTGCAGCGTTCCAGGTCAGGGGTTATCTCTGGGCTTTGGGGGAGGGTGGCGGGGTGAGGGGCTTTTCATCTGTGAGGCTATCAAGCCATCTTTAAATATTGTAGGCATCCAGAATAGGGGCAACGACAGCTGCTGACTGTATGACCAACCAAACACTTCCAGGACAGAGCCCTGCTCTTGGTTCTATGCTGAAGGCCACTTTAACTCCCTTTGATTATTAGCAGCCTCTAGCTTCACAGCTGAAAGCTTTTGGTTTCCTCCCACCAGTCCCGAAAGTCCTGTTAGGTAATTTGGACATTCTGAATTCTTCCTCCGTGAACCCGAACAGGCACCAGAGTGTGGCAACAGGGGTTTTTCACAGTAACGTCATTGCAGTGTTAATGTAAGCCTACTTGTGACAATAAAGATTATTATTATTATTGTTGCTAACGAGGTATTGGTCTTGTTCGTTGTAAGAGCTCTTGACAGCTGCAGGTTATGTTTGCTGCTGGTGGCTGCAAATGCCTGGGGGTTGCTGTTGATGTTTCCTTCCTTTTCTGTAGCTGGAAAGAAGGACAATTTTTTCTAAGATCACTGGGACCTGGAACATCGGGCTCAGGAGGGATGTATGAGTCCAGAAGGGAATCCAGTTTGAAGCAAGAAGACACTATGGAAGCTGGTGTGCGACATTATTCTAAATGAGAAACCTGCTAACGCTGTTGAAGAAATGCTATCGCAGATTGCTGATGCTTTTGGTGCTGGTGTGGTGAGTGCCACATGTAACTGGCACATCACCACTGGTTAAATATGCTGGAAGTCAAGGATGTTCAACCTCACCTGGAGAGCCGGTGGAATATGTGGCTGTAGGATTTGGTTCCGGTGAGATTGGGGCGTGTTAGAGGACTTGCACAGTTGCGGCTCCTGGACGGAGAATAGCACAGATATGTGGAACAATTAACACATTGATGGACAGATCATTTCTACTACAAAGTTCTGGCCACAATAACACATTCTCAGGTTTATCCTACATTTCTGTTGAGGAACCTGTGAGGGGTGATACCGGGGGCTGGATTCTCCGTTCCTGCGCCTACGTGCTGACGCAACGGAGGATCCGTGCTGTTTGGCGATGGAAAAATCATCGCCACACCCGCACCGCTTCTGCTACCGGTGAGGGACTAGCACTGACGCCAGTGAAACACCTGTGGACTGTGCGGTAAATGGTGGGAGAATCCGCAGATCCGTGCTGGACATGCGCAGGGCTGACAAGCTGCAGCCATGCATATGCATACACCCCCCACACACGCACCGATCGCCTGGAAAAGATTGCGCGGGTTGTGCTGGACCGCGTACCCGTCCATCCCGATCCAACAGCCGACTTCCTGGCCACCCCCCACTACTCCCTGCAGCCCTGTCAGAAGCCCCCCCACGCCCCGACCAGCGGAACGGCTCTCTGCAGAGTATGGCGGTGCTGAAGACTGTCCGTACGCCCTCCCTCTCTCCGCAGCCGCCATGCCAGGCTCACGACCGCTGAGACCACACTGGCCTGCGCCATCGGGATCCCGGCTCATTGGAGGCGGAGTGTCGCGGGTGGGCCTGCTAATGATATTCAAACGGGGCTGCGACTGCGTGCGGCGCGCGCCTCGATGACGGCGATTTGGAGGGGGCGGAGCATCGGGACGCCCGTCAAACCACCACTTGCCCCGATTTTGGTGTCATGAGCATTTTTCAGCCAGATTGCCGTTCCTGATTTCGATGTCGGGCAACGGAGAATCCCACCCCGGGTGTTTGTTATTTTTGTAAAAATTAGCTGATATAGCTTTGTATTGGTAACAAAATGGAACCGTGACGTTTCCTTGTTGTATAATAGTTAGTGTGATATGTGGAATGTTATGTAGTTAATTTTCAAATATTTCATTTCGTAAACAAATATTCTCAAGTGGCTTCTCGTGAATACATGTGCCATGTCTCAGACGTTGATTATTGCCTCGCATTTCAATCAAACTTTGAAGACTGAAGACCTTGCCTGAACTCTAGAAATGGCAGCACCACAGAGGCAGCAGCCAACAATCAAACACTCCAGAGCTGAGCTTCAACACTGGGGATATCCTTGTGACTAAAGGGCCAGTGTATGGATCGGGGAGAGTACCTGAACACAGTCTCCCTACTGTTCCAGCAAGGCTCTGGGGTTTAGAGGTTCCTGCTGTGGCCAACTGGTGAGTGTGCAGAGCGTGGTTTTCCAACACACCTGGCTTGGTGGATGGCACTCTGAGAGAAGGCGGGACCTGTAGGGGAGGGGGAAGTGTGGGGGGTTTGAGGGTTCCGGGGTGGAATCCTTCACCGATTGTCGGTCTCTCTCCTCCAATTCTTTATAGATATAACAATATGGCTGGTGCTGTTGATCCTGCAGAGGCTGCCTTCGTGATGCTGGTGGCCGCCAAGGCAGGCAGATGCTGGAGAAGGCAGTCGCGTCGACACAGGCTGGAGGCGGCACCCCACGTGCAGGGGGCTGCTGTACACCCTGAAGACCTGGCTGCCCATCAGGCCAAGGGGGGACTCGGAGGGGGACTCCAGTGATACCCAAGGCGTACAGGCATTGTTGGTTTTTCGAGGAGATGATGGACAGCGTGTGCCACAGGAGACTCTGTCTCAAGAAAGATACAGATACATGTTCTCGTGGACTTGGCACCCAGTAGAGGAGGAGAACACCCGCTCCCACTGATCGTGAAGGTCGCCAAAGCCCTGAACATCCATGCAACCGGATCATTCCAGGGCTCGAGCGGGAAATGTGCAGCATTTCCCAATCTACTGCCCCTAAGTACATTGTATGTCCGGGCATCAGACTGAATCAACTTTGAGCTTGACGAGGCCCACCAAGATGCCCGGGCTGCAGGATTCTCCACAATCGCCGAGATGGCCCAGGATCAGGGGGTAATTGATGGCACGCATGCCACCTTCTGTGCACTGGGGCATCAGAGAGTGGCCTGCATTAACAGGAAGGGACTCCAATCCCTGAATGTTCAACTCGTGTGTGACTACTACCTCCGGATCATGCACGTGTGTGCACACTTCCCAGAGAGCGTGCATGACAGTTACATCCTGGGACACTCTGAGGTCCCTGGCATCTTCGAGGACCACCCAAGATGATTGGTTGTCTCTTGGGGGACCTACTGAGGTCCTGGCTGATGATGCCGGTGCAAGACCAGAGACCGAGGCGGAGACCCGATATAACGAGGCCCATGCGTAAGAGGTGATTCGGGCTGCTCAAAATGTGGTTCCGAAGCCTGAATCGCTCTATTGGTGCACTGCAATACACCCCCCGAGATCGTCTCCCACTTAGTGGTGGTCTGTTGTGCCCTCCACAGCCTTGTATAGCAGCGGGGCAGCGTGCTGGAGGAGGAGGTGGGACATGCGGCCGCGTCTGAGGAGGAGGAGGCACACCAGGAGGGGATGAAGGACGAGCCCAAGGAGGATCCACAGGACGAGGCGGAGGATGGAGGACAGGCAGTGCCAAGGGACGGTGTGCCCAGAGGACCAGACAGGCTCTCATCCTCACTCAATTCTCATAGGACGAGGCTTTGTCTGTCAGCTCAACCCCCTCCTCCCTAATCCCTCCTCTCCCCCAATTCCCCCCAACCCACATTCCCCTTCATCCCACCAAATCCCCCATCCCTGCTTACCCCCAATCCCTCTACTCATCTCCAATGTCTCCTTCCCCCAATCCCTCTGCTCCCTTCCTCACTCGTCCTTCCCCCAATCCCCCTGTTCCACCCTCCAAGGGTCTGTGTAACATCACCCCAGGGAGATGAGCCTGTCAACATTGTCAGAGGTCAATATACAAGGCAGGAGAGTGATGATCACTCGCTGTGAACTAAGCTCTGATGCTCCTCCGTTTATACCAAAGTCTGATTCCTGTCTTTCTGCGGACAGCACGGCACACCCATCACCTGAACGGGGTGTGCATCAGTGGGCCTTTGATCTTGGACCACTGTGCCCGGGGGTAGGGAATGGGGCAGTGGAGGGCAACATTGGGTGGGGGTGCAGGCAGTCTCACTGTGAAGATTAACATGACAAATCGTCACGTATATCAGTTGTGACATGTTTTAATTGTGAACATTTGACATTCCTATTCCCCCGAGCTACAGATAGTCCCCGCCATCCAGTGGCCACACAGTGATCCTCTCTCTTCTTGATCTTTCGTGGTCTACTGCTACGCCTAGTTGTGTCCCCAGGATGCACATCAGAGGTGGAGACAGCCTGCTGCTCTGTGCCCTGTGGCGTTTGAAGCCCTTGGCCGTCGTCCTCTGGATGAACTGGAGCCGGGGGAGGCACCGGCCAACTTGCCGGTGTCACTGGCGTTGACGTGGCACCCTGTTCTGACCACTGAACTTGAAATGTGCCCGCGTCAGAAAGGGGGATGCAGAAGATCTGGTGATCACCATCTACTTGGTGGCAGGCCCTGTGTTGGACTCCAGTGTTTCATCCTCCCTGACCGTGTCTACAGAGCCCTGGGGGACTCCATGGGATGGAGGGGCAGCTGGAGTGTGCCCCAGATGCCTCTGCGTCTTTTGGCTCTGCCAGTCCTGGTGGCTCCCCATTGTCTGTACCATGGTGTCGACACCCTCAGCGATGCTCCTCAGTGACTGGGCCGTGCTCTGTAGTGCCTCAGCAGTGCCCACCTGCATCTGGGAAATGCCCCTCAGCGATTGAGACATGATGTTGAGGTCCTCAGGCATGGTCGTCATTGACTGAGCCATGCCTTGGGCACCACCATTCAAAACACGGATGTTGTGCTCCAGGCTTTCAACTGCGGTTGCCACCCAACAGTGTTGGCCTTGGTGCCATGTATTGTTGGCATCATCTATAATCAGCTATGCATTTGTTGGGGCAGCACGGTTGCATAGTGGGTAGCCCTATGCCTTCATAGCGCCAGGGTCCCAGGTTCGATTCCCGCTTGGGTCATTGTCTGTGCGGAGTCTGCACGTTCCACTCATGTGTGCGTGGGTTTCCTCCGGGTGCTCCGGTTTCCTCCCACAGTCCAAAGATGTGCAGGTTAGGTGGATTGGCCGTGATAAATTGCCCTTAGGTTAGGTGGGGTTGCAGGGTTACGGGCATAGGGTGGAGATGTGTGGTCAAGTAGGGTGCTCTTTCCAAGAGCCGGTGCAGACTCGATGGGCCGAATGGCCTCCTTCTGCACTGTAAATTCTATGATTCTATAAATCTATGAAACCCCCCCTGAATGTCACAGCTATGTCCTATCATCTCCATCAACTCTGGGAGAACCTTGTCCAGAGGCTCGGCATCTGATTGGGACCTAGCTAATTCCTGGGATCCAGGAGGCCTCTGACTGCTGACTTCCTTGTTGACTCCCTTGGATGTTCCTGCATCCACCTGATGTGTATCAGTAACTGTCTGGTGCTCACCAGACTGTGCCCCAGAAGCCTGTCCACTAATGTCGCCCACCGAAGTGTGTGTCTCTGCGCTGGTGGAAGATGGGGGTGATGTCTCTGATGTCTCGCCAGTGGGCGCTTCCAAGCTCTCCTTCGAGGTGGTCTCTTGGGTGGCATGAGTTAACAACTCCAGATGGCTTGGCGCCATGAGATGGAGATCCTGCGAGACAATGAACATGTGGTCAGTGAGAGGGAGGGATAATTTTGTCTGACATGAACTACTCACTTGAGACAGGTCATCTGGGTGAAGGGGCAGTGGATCCTCTGCGATGCAGGCCAACCTCGCTGTCAGTGACTGCTCTCTCCTTGGCCAACCCAACGATTTCCAGGCTCCGTTCCTCATACGCAGTGAGGACTTCAATCTCTGATACTCCGTCCCCTGTCTTGGCCCTTTCCTGCATATTATGGCTACCTTCTCCTGCAGGGACAAAGAGAAGGAATTGTCAGCCGCGCGCTTGATGGGTTGGGGGTCTATAGCAGGTTGACTTGTGTGGGCACCTCCACCTGAACATGAAGGGTTTGTGCTACTGGGTGCCAGTGGGTTCTGAGCAAGCATGAAGATCAGATATGGGGAGAGTGCGAGGTGTCGGCCAGTGGTTTGTGATGTTGGGGGGGGCGGGGGTGGGGGGAAGGTTGGTGTTGGGAATTTATGGGCTGGCAAGCAGAACTGGGGCCAAGTGGGAGGTGGTTATTTACCCTTTCAGCTTGATGGAGGGCATTGGTCTTCTTTCGACATTGTATAACGGTCCTCCTAGTCATGCTGCCCGCACTGACAGCCACTGCCACTGCCTCCCAGGCGGCATTGCTGACCCTGCTGCTGGTCCTCCGACTACCTCGGGGAACAGGGTATCCCGTCTTGCAACGGTGGCGTCGAGAAGCCTGGCCAGGTCAGCATCCCCTGTTTGTCTTTGTGTTGACTTGATAGGGTTGCTGTAAAAATACCACAGGATCTGGACATATCTTGGCTGAAGTAAGGGAAGTGATTTTAACACACTTCATTCGATGGGAATGAGAATAATTAAAATAATAATGAAAATCAACTTACATTCTGTCTCACTAGAAATCTGTCAACTGTCATTTTAGTGAGATTAATAAATGAAAATCAGGGTCTTATCAGGCTTTTCGGAGTCGATAGTCCGACGTCCCAATGTCAACCCACTCAGTAAAGTCTCACAGCATTGTCTCATCAACTGGCGGGAGAGCTGTTTAAAGACACTTCAGCTGCAATCATAGGCACCTGTCAGTTATTGGGCTTCCCATTGATTTCTCAGCTTGGAGCTTGCTTCTTTATGAGTTTTATTTGCTTTACTTCAGCCTCACTGCAATTTTCACGGACGCCATTTTTGCTGCTTTTGTTTGGATGGAAAGCAGCAGCAGCGACAGGGTGTACAGCCTGTGAGAACCCGGCAGGCCAGGAAGGGTGGGAGCGGGTGGTGAGGGCCTGTGGAAACCCTTACCCAATCCACCAGGTCAATTCTTTATCAGGCAAGATATCACCTCATGGCTTTTCATGATTAGGATTTATTGACTCTCCCATGTAGGTTAGCTTCATCAGAGCTGGGGGAAGGCTGCATTTTTTCAAGAAGGGGCTCTTGGGATACTCATGGTGAAGGGTCCCCAGTTTAAGAGGGGCTGGTAGCAGATTGCAGCAGTGCTAACTCACTCGCTCTCAAACTCAGCCAGGGCACCAATCACTGAGCCAGTATTTTTGCTCTGCAACAGGTGACTGTGCTTTTCCTGAATAATCGATTCCCTGCAAGGGAAAGTTTAATTTGAAAACTGTGTTGTTTGAGAGAGTACGAGAGGAAAGAGGAAAGGAACAAACTCTGGACCAGCTGCACACATGACCTGCATGGCAATGTGGTTTTGATGTGGTCTTCTCCCCGCGTCTGGGTGCTCCGGTTTCCTCCCTGAGGCACGATCAATTGAACAAAGACTAGAGTTGGATACAACTGAGGCTTTATTGCTCTAAGATGTGTGGCCTCCCACCGCAGCTGGCCCACCGCGGCGAAGTGCCCCTTTTTGCCGCAAGCCTTGCAAAGGGCAGCGCGGGCCGGGCAGCGTTGGCGAGGGTGTTTCTGGTGGCCGCAGAAGTAAGATCGGGGACCCCCGGGGTGCGCGGGGCTGGCGTGTGGCGCAGGCGTACTTGCTGGGTAAGGCCGTCTGTGGGGTCCACGAGGGGTAGGCCGCGCGGCTGGTGGGGTAGGCCTGAATGTTACGTGAGGCAACCTTCATGGAGAGCGCTAGCTTCTTTGTCTCCGCTAGGTCGAGCGTGGCCCCTTCTAACAGTCTTTGGCGTATGAGGTCCGACCCAATCCTCGTGACGAACGCGTCCTATATAAGGTTGGAATGTTCGGTGGCCGTAACGGCCTGACAGTCACAGTCCCGGAGGAGTGGGATTAGGGCCCGCCAGAAGTCTTCTCTGGACTCATCAGGGAGTTGAGAGCAAGTGGCGAGTACGTGCCTGGCGAAGAGCGTGTTCGTCTTCTGTGCGTAGTTTTCTTTGAGGAGCGCCATGGCGTCGGCGTAGTTCGGGGCGTCCTGGATCAGCGGAAACACGCTGGAGCTCAACCTTGAGTACAGGATCCGTATCGTCTGAGCCTCTGGAACAGGGCTGGGCACTGAGTTGACATACTCCTCGAAGCAAACTAGCCAGTGATTAAAGTCCTTTTTTGGAGTCGCTTGATTGCGGATTCAGCTGCAGGAGATCTGGTTTGATTCGGAGGTCCATCTTTTAGAAAATCTTAGAGCAATAAATTGAGGCACGATCAATTGAACAAAGACTAGAGTTGGATACAACTGAGGCTTTATTGCTCTAAGATGTGTGGCCTACCACAGCAGCTGGCAAAATGGCTGCTGAATGGAGGACACGCATATTTATACTCTGCCTACTGGGCGGAGGCAGCAGGCAGGGACTACCGACGAACCTGTAGTACAGGTCCTATCTTACATCACCTAACACAGGTGCAACAGTGGTTTATCACACTCCCACAGTCCAAAGATGTGCTTGTTAGGTGAATTGGACATTCTGAATTCTCCCTCAGTGTACCCGAACTGGCGCCATAGTGTGGCGACTGGGGGATTTTCACAGTAACTTCATTGCAGTGTTAATGTAAGCCTGCTTGTGACACTAATAAAGATTATTAGGAGACACTCACAATACTCATAGAGACCTGGTTCAGGTCCGCTACAACGATTTGGATGTGCACAGCTCTTGCAGGGTCAAATTATATCAAGATCCTGCTGCTCCAGCTTAGATGTGGCCAATAGGTTGGTTCCTCCTTGCCCTCGTCCTACTGCTGTTGATCATGCTGTTTGTTGTTTTCTTCTAAGAGAGTTGGCGGCTGTCTCCTACAAAAAGAAAGTTCCGAGTGGGGCTTCTGTTTGCAAAGTACACACTGAGATGGGAAAAAAATCAAAGTAGAACGGGGAGGTATTGAATAGGTGAAAAATACAGAAGGGACTCTGAGAGAACGTGAGCAGCATCCTTGAGAGTGACGGAGAAACAAAGAACTTTACTCGATTTTGTTGTTCTTGGGAGCTTATTAAATATTTCCCATCTGAATTCAGGCCTTGGGCGTTACATTTCCAGAGCTCACAATCCCTGCTGCATCTCCATAATTGGTGCACATTGGTAAGCCACTACCGACTCCACCCAGCCTCACCAGCACCGCCACTCCATACCCTCAACTATTTCAAAAAACATTCACAGGGAGGCTTAGAAGTAAATAGGAACCTTGTCTGCAAATTCTTTTGTGACTCATTGTTCCAGCCAGAATCAGGCAGAATGTGGATCACGCCCTCCCTTTCATAGAACCATAGATCACAGAATCATAAAATGTACAGTGCAGAAGGAAGCCATTTGGCCCATCGAGTCTGTACCGGCCTTTGGAAAGAGCACCCTACTTAAGCCCATGCCTCCACCCTATCCCCGTAACTCACTAACCCTGACTAACCTTTAGGACACTAAGAGTCAATTAGGCTAATCCACCTAACCTGCACAGCTTTGGACTGTGGAAGGAAGCCGGTGCACCCGGAGGAAACCCATGCAGGGAAAAAGTGCAAACACCACATAGTCACCCGAGACTGGAATTGAACCCGGGACCCAAGAGCTGTGAGGCAGCAGTGTTAACCACTGTGCCACCGTGCCAATCATAAGATGTCTTATCATTTTTAGGCGGGTTGATGGATATTTGACTGATGGTCATGCTATTAGATTTATGTCATGCTGTATGATTTAAATAATTACCCCAGACTCCACACAGGAACTATCCCCATTCAGAGTTCAAATCAAACCCAAGGTATACGATCATTCTAGAAAGGTCACTGCTTCTCCACTGCTCAATGGGTTAGTGTACATATAACGTCACAGTTAACAGAAAGGAAACAACTATGATGCTTACTATTTTGATTTGAATTTGGTTTGATTTATTGCCATATGTACCGAAGTACAGTGAAAAGCATTTTTCTCCGGCCGAGGGAACGTACACAGTACGTACATAGCAGACAAAAAGAATAATCAACAGAGAGCATTCACAAATGGTACATCGACAAACAGTGATTGGTTACAGTGCGGAACCAGGGGCCAAACAAAGCAAATATATGAGCAAGAGCAGCATAGGGCATCGTGAATAGTGTTCTTACAGGGAACAGATCAGTCCGAGAGGTAGTTGTTGAGGAGTTTTGTAGCTGTGTTCCTATGTCTGGATGTGCGGGTCTTCAGGCTTCTGTACCTTCTGCCTGATGGAAGGGTCTGGAAGAAGACAAAGCCTGGGTGGAAGGGTCTCTGACAATGCTGTCTGCCTTCCTGAGGCAGCGGGAGGTGTAGACAGAATCAATGTGGGAGTGGCAAGCTTGTGTGATGCGTTGGGCTGAGTTCACCACCCTTTGCAGTTTCTTGCGATCTTGGCCCGAGCAGTTGCCATACCAGGCTGTGATGCAGCCAGATAGGATGCTCTCTATGGCACATCTGTCGAAGTTTGTGAGAGTCGATGCAGACATGCTGAATTTCTTTAGCTTCCGTGGGAAGTAGAGACGTTGTTGGGCTTTCTTGACTGTTGCATCAATGTGAGTGGACCAGGACAGACTGTTGGTGATGGTGACCCCCAGGAACTTAAAGCTATCGATCATCTCCACTTCGGAGCCATTGATGCAGGCGGGAGTGTGTGTCGTGCTACGCTTCCTGAAGTTGATGAATAGTTCCTTGGTCTTTCCGACATTTAACATAGCATAGACATAGAACATACAGTGCTTAGCATAGACATAGAACATACAGTGCAGAAGGCCATTTGGCCCATCGAGTCTGCACCGACCCACTTAAGCCCTCACTTCCACCCGATCCCCATAACCCAATAACCCCTCCTAACCTTTTTGGACAATTTAGCATGGCCAATCCACCTAACCTGCACATCTTTGGACTGTGGGAGGAAACCGGAGCACCCGGAGGAAACCCACGCAGACACGGGGAGGACATGCAGACTCCACACAGACAGTGACCCAGCGGGGAATCGAACCTGGGACCCTGGCGCAGTGAAGTCACAGTGCTATCCACTTGTGCTACCATGCTGCCCTGGAGAGAGGTTGTTTTCGGTACACCATGCAAAAAATGATTTATCCCCCTCCTGTAGTCTGATTTGTCGTTGTTTGAGATACGACCCACCACAGTCATATCATCCGCAAACTTATAGATTGAGTTGGAGTTAAATCTTGCCACACAGTCATGTGTGTACAGGGACTACAGTAGAGGACTGAGCACACATCCTTGCGGGGCCCTGGTGTTGAGGGCTATTGTGGAAGAGCTGCTGTTGCCTATCCTGACAGATTGTGGTCAGTTGGTGAGGAAGTCAAGGATCCAGCTGCACAGGGAGGGGTCAAGTCCCAGGTTCCAGAGTTTGGTTATTATTCTTGTCGGGATAATGGTGTTGAAGGCGGAGCTGTAGTCGATGAACAGCAATCTTACATAGGTGCCCTTGTTGTCGAGGTGTTCGAGTGTTGATTGTAGAGCCAGAGAGATAGCGTCTGCTGTGGACCGGTTGCGGTGATAGGCGAACTGCAGTGGATCGAGACCGTCTGGGAGGCTGGCAGTGATTCGTCTCATGACTAGCCGCTCGAAGCATTTCATGATAACAGACGTCAGGGCCATCAGTCGGTAGTCGTTGAGACAGGCTAACCTGTTCTTCGTTGGTACTGGTATTATGGTGGTCTTCTTGAAGGAGGTGGGGACCTCGGAGCGGAGGAGTGAGGTGTTGAAGATATCTGCGAATACACTACACCTTAATCAAACTTACCTGTTAATTCAAGTATATTTAAATTATAAAATTAAAATTGTAATACTGAGGGCAGCACGGTGGCGCAGTGGTTAGCCCTGCAGCCTCACGGCGCCGAGGTCCCAACTTCGATCCCGGCTCTGGGTCACTGTTCGTGTGGAGTTTGCACATTCTCCCCGTGTTTGCGTGGGTTTCGCTCCCACATCCCAAAGATGTGCAAGGTAGGGGGATTGAACACGCTAAATTGCCCTTTCATTGGAAAAAAATGAATTGGGTACACTAAGTTTAAAAAAAATAATAAAAAATAAAAATAAATTGTAATACTGATTGTGACAGGGGTTTTAAAGTGAAATTTCCCGTTTGACACAATGGATTAACAATGCTTCAAGTTATCTAACCCAGCACATATCGAAATGAAAAATTATTTTCACCGGTTAAGACCAACTGAGGACTGATTTCAGCAAGGGGGATTGCATCATGACAAAAATGCCACTTATTCAGGTTATGAAGGGTAATCACTCAGGACCTTTTCCGTAAACCTGTGTGACTGGTTTGTCTGAGCGAAAGCAACTTGTTTTATTCACTTGCAATTTAAGGTGGGCTTTCCAAGAACCTTACATTTATTAAAATACTCTCTGATTTATATCATTATGCATTCTGTTGCGTCTCAGAGAAGTGTGGATCTCTCCTTGTAAAACAGATGACTGAATCCATGCAATAGCAATATCATAGAATCATACAATCATAGAATTTACAGTGCAGAAGGAGGCCATTTGGCCCATTGAGTCTGCACCGGCCCTTGGAAAGAGAACCCTACCTAAGCGCACACCTCCACTCTATCCCCGGAACCCAGTAACCACACCGAACCATTTTGGACACTAAGGGGCAATTTAGCATGGCCAATCCACCTAACCTGCACATCTTTGGACTGTGGGAGGAAACCGGAGCACCGGAGAAAACCCACGCAGGCACAGGGAGAAAGTGCAGACTCCGCACAGACGGTGATCCAAGCCGGGTGCCGAACCTGGGACTCTGGAGCTGTGAAGCAATTGTGCTATCCACAATGCTACTGTGCTGCCCCATTGGTTGGTAGAAAGCAGAAGGAAACCTTGCCATCTGAGAACACGCATGGACAGACTGAAAAACAGCTTCTTCCCCACTGTCACCAGACTCCTAAACGACCCTCTTATGGACTGACCTCATCAACACTACACCCCTGTATGCTTCACCCAATGCCAGTGTTATGTAGTTACATTGTGTACCTTGTGCTGCCCTATTATGTATTTTCTTTTATTTCCTTTTCTTTTCATTTACTTAATGATCTGCTGAGCTGCTTGCAGAAAAATACTTTTCACTGTACCTTGGTACGCGTGACAACAAACATAATCAAAGCACCATGATCATTACATTGATCCATTTTCCCATTGTGAAGGGGCGGAAGTAAAATAACAGAAATAGTTGGTTGCCTAAACTTTGGCTCAGTGGGTCAGAAGGTTGCGGTCTCAAGAAACAATCCACTGAGCTGGACACAAAATGGAAGAGTACTGCGCAGTTAGAGGTAGCGGGCGAGGTTTACCGAGCAACCCACCGTGTGTTTTTCAGCAACGGAGGCGGCCCGCCAGCGGGATTTTCTGGTCCCACCATTGTTAACAGGATTTCCCGTTGAAACCCGTGCGGCGTCGGTGTGACCGGAATATCCCGCCAGCGTGAACAGCTGGTAAATTCCGCCCATCATCTTTCAACTGAAACATCAAACAAGGCCCCGCCTGCCTTCTCAGGGAACAAAAAAATAGTTTGCCACTTTTGGAAGCAGACCAGAGGAGTTATCCCTGCAGACCTGGTCAGCATCCTTAATTAACATAATTGAAAATAGATTATCTAGTCATGATCTAATTTCTGTTGGTGTGAGCTTGCTGTGTGCAAATTGTTTGCTGTGTTTCCCACATTACAACAGTGACAATAATTACTTCATTAACTGTAAAGAACTTGAGGACAAACTGAGAGCACAAGAATACAAGAATTAGAATCAGGAGTTAGGCCACCAGGCTATTCAAGCCTGCTGCGCCATTCGATATGATCATGGCTGATCTATGCTGGCCTCTATTCCTTTTCTGTGCCATTTCCCCATAGCTCTCTATTTCTCGATCTATCAAATATGTGTCCACCTCTTTTAAATACTTCTAATGATGCAACCTCCACCAACCTCCGGGGCAGAGAGTTCCAGAGATGCACCACCCACTGTGAGAAGGAATGTCTGTGCATCTCAGTTTTAAATAACCGGCCCTTTATCTTGTAGCTATGTCCCCTTGTTCGAGACTCTCCCCGAGTGAAAACATCTCCCCATCTACCCTGCCAAGTCCCATCGGGATCTTGTTTGAATCAGGTCACCCCTTACTCTTCTAAACTCCAAGGAATACAGACCCAGACTATTTAGCCTCTCATGACATCATGGAAGATGCTATAGAAAAGAAAGTTATTACATTCTTTTCTTTATTCAGAGAAAATCATGGAAAATTCAACTGACTGGGGGTGGTTGTAAGTGCAAAATGAGTGCTGAAGTCATACTCAGAGCAGGAATTGGTTACAGGGAGGAAGGTCAAGATTGCACAGTATCAGCCCAACTCATCCTCAATATTTTAAAATATTCTTAATAGATAACTGTCCGATTAAAATACTGTCCTTGGCTAAAATTGCGGGCATTGCTGGTGCTAAGGAAAGGGTTGTTTCTGTGCTTGGCATTGAGTCGAGGAACTCAGGTGGCAGGTAAAGGTATGTGTAAAAGGTTAAAAGATTTGGGCAGAGGAGTGATGAAAATCACAGTGTAGACAGTTTGTCAACACTTGGGGTGGTGGCACCGTGATATACTTGGGGTGGGAGAAGGCTACTGGAGTGGGGCAGGGATGAAAAACGTGGGTTGGCAGGAGGGGACTGGTGATAGTCTCAGACCGTTGTTGAAGCACTGGGAGCAGGCAGTGAATGAAGCATGGGTGAGTTTGAATGGGAGGCTCATGAAGTAGTGAAGGCAGGTTGGGTGACGCAGCACTGGGAAGCAGTCAGGCTGAGAGTGGTGAAAGATTGATGGCAGGCAGCTGAAAACATTCAGGACCTGGGCTGCATCTAATCCTTCAGGATGGGAAGTGACGAAGCATTTGAGTATTTGGAAGGATGGCTGCTGAATGAGTCAGGTGTGTGGGCCTTGAATGAGTCGGGCAGCTGCCGAGAGTTGTAGGTGGTCAGTGAGTCGGGCGGTGGACATTCTGCCAAAGACAGTAGCAGGTGGTAAAAGATATGGGTGGGTGATGGAGATATTTGTGGCCAATCAGCTGGCGCTAATCACACTGGGCTGATTTTCTTCGCTGGGCTCCTGCTGGGCACGCAACAGGTGCAGTATACGGGGCTATTTGTTAGGCCCCAGTACCCTCCTAGTGTAGGGCCTGTCCCTGCATGGTCTTGCATGGGGATTGTGAAAGGTGCAAACAGTAGGATTAGTCTAGGCCTGAAATCATTGGTGCATATGTCACTCAATAACTCCGACCCTGCCCCTCTCTCTGACGGGTCAGAATATGAACCGGCTCTTTCAGAGAATGTGAGCAGGTAATAGTTCCAAGCAGGCAGCTCCTCCTTAAATATACAGACTGACTATTTCAGTCCGATACTAGAGCAGAGGGACAGTGATGGCTTCCCCGCCAGGGTAAACCTGCTGGGGATGGCTTTTGTGGAGCAGAAGCGGCCCAGACAGGAATGCACATTAAGGTAATATGTTTTAACTTCGGCAAAAACAGGAATATTCTTGTTCAAGGAATGTGTTTGCGGCAGATGTCTCCTCATCTCTTGAGTCTGTGATCCGAGTCAGACAGAAGGGGGAGGTGTTGGAGGGTGCTCATGCAGAAACCCATGCACGTTCATTGGCCAGGCTGCTCTTTTCCCACACACAGCACCTGACTAATGTGCAAGAGGACAAACCACACAACATATGGTGGAGCAGTCATCCCCTTCGGCTTATGAAAGAACAGCACAAAGGCAGAGTTTTACACACATCAGGTCACTGCAAGTAAGAGCAAAACTAAATAGAAATTAAAGTTCCACTCGGATCTCAACAAGAAAATGTATCACATGGTGTGACAGTGATTCATAAAGATCAGAATGGTTCCAGTTTCAGCTCCTGGTCACACTAAGTTAACTTAGTCGTCGAGTTTTAAAATTAAGTATATCTACAGCGGAAGCTTTCATGAGCAGCATCGCGTAAGGATTCATTCTCCCCTTTGTAGCCAACTGGGATGGGCACCTGCAAAGGACCATGGGAATTATGGCCAACCCAGGACTCAGACAGATACAGAGCTTCTGTGTATTTGAAACGCAGGTAGCTAGGCCTGATCGAAACCCCCGCTCGTTTGCATTTTAATGGCCCGTTCCCCAGAACAATAGGACTCCAATCAAGAAACCGGTACAGCCACAGACTGATGGGCGCCACTCCCTTTACTCAGAGAGCCCAACTGCCAAGGTCAATGACTGCTAAGGACCCGCCCAGCCACCAAGACACCTGCCCCTTTATTAGCCGAAATCGAAGGCAGTGATCAGAGCCCTGTCGAACTATTGGGTCCAAGATCAAGGACCGCCCCAAAGAGCGCGGATTCCCAGAGGGATAAGAGGGGACACAGCCATGTGATCTGCCTCTTTTGGATCCGGCCTGTGCCAGCCCAACTGGAGCGTAATGACCAGACAGCCAAGTTCAGGACCAACAATCGCTACCTGACGGATGAGCCCAGCAGAGACAGAGCCACTTTCTTCAAAACAGCCACATGAGATCAAGATAAAGGCCTTATCCATCTGCACAGCGCCGGTCGCCTTGAAGCTAAGTATAAGTTATTGTAGCTGATAGGTGTAGTTTAACTTGTAGTATATTGTGCTTGCATGTCGAAGTAACCCTTGTGTGTAAATAAACCATCTTTAAACTTGAACTGACTAACTGGTTGTGTGGTCATTTGACCGATATACGGGAAAGCCTTGTGGTTCACTAAGAGAAATAGAAACACCCACAGTATTGGCGACGCTGTTGGGACATAACATCATATTGGCGACTTTAAAGAGCAACACCTCAATTCTCTAAATTAAAATAGACATGATCGACTAATGAAGACTTATGTGAAGTGTTGATGTCTCCAACGGCTAGTTTCAAAATCAAGGGCGTGCTTTAATGGAGAAAAAGGCAGAGCCCTATTTTGGTAGCGTTTAGAAGGGTGTGAGTCTGCACCCTCCCGCCCCATTAATGACCCCACTATTAAATGGGGCTCTGCTTCTTTTTCGGGTCTTGAGGAGGAACACCCCGTTGAGGCCATACTTAGACCCATTTCCTGCACCAAAGAGCTCAGCTCTCATGAGGTTTACCGGCCTTGTCGTGTCCCGGGCTGGGCGCGACAAGCCCGATAGATTGAGCCCCAAATCTAACTTATTTTCTATCTTTCCTCAAACTTGGAAAAAAACAGAATTACAGAGTGCTGAATTTTACAGGGTGGGGGAGAGGGTTTGCAAGTCAGAGGGAGTCAAAAAGGAGAGGTAACATCTTGAGGTCAAAGGAGCTTCCCCCCCCACCCCCCCCTGCCTTTTCGAATGTAGTGGCTGGCCTTCTTAATTCTTCCTCTACATGTATTACTGTGATGAAGATGGAAACAAGCTCTTAACTGGGCATTAATTGGTCTCTTAAGGGCCTCAAAAGGCCTAAGGATGAGCTGCCTTACCCACCCATTATATTATGACGGGCAGCTCAGGGATTGATGGGGAGATGGTGGGCTAGCCACCCCAATACTTTATGTGCCCTCCTGCCTGTAAATACACCGACTTGGGGCCTGTAAAAGTACCCCAGAGTGTGCAGTACAGAAATAGATCATTCAACCCAACAGGTTTCTGCTCCACACTTTTCTCCTCCCAAACCTCTTTCTCAAACCTTGTCACCATTACCAGTTGGCGGCACAGTGGCGCAGTGGTTAGCACTGCTGCCTCATGGCATTGAGGACCCGGGTTTGATCCCAATATGTACACAGTACTCAGATGTGGTCTCACCAATGCCCTGTAAAGCTGAAGCATAACCTCCCTACTTTTGTATTCAATTTCACTCGCAATAATCAATAGCATTCTATTAGTTTTCCGAAGTATTTGCAGTATCTGTATAGTAAGGTTTTATGACTTATAAACCAGGATACCCGGATCAAAAGGACATAGACAAGTTGGTGGAGTGGGTAGATAGGTGGCAGATGAAGTTCAGTGGGGAGAAGTGTGAGGTGATACATTTTAGTAGGAAGAGCATAGAGAGACAATATAAAATAAGGGGTAAAATTCTAAAAGGTGGGCGTATATGTGCATAGATCATTGAAGGTGGCAGGACAGGAGGAGAGAGCAGTTAATAAAGCATCTAGCATCTGGCCTTTATTAATGGGTGCGTAGAGTACAAGAACAAGGAGGTTATGCTGAACTTAAACAAGATGCGCGTTACCTCAGCTGGAGTATTGTGTACAGTTCAGGCACCACACTATAGGAAGGATGTGAATGCATTGGAGAGAGTGCGGAAGAGGTTTGTCAAAGTGGTCAGGGATGAGAACCGTCAGTTATGAGGATAGATTGGAGAGGTCAGGACTATTCTCCTTGGAGAGAAGAAGGCTGAGAGGGGATTTGGTAGAGATGCTCAAAATCATGAGGGAGCTGGACAGAATGGACAAGGAGAAATTGTTCCCCCTCCTAAAAGGATCAAAAACGAGAGAAGGCAGATTTAAGGTGATCTGCAAACAAGCAAACGTGATTTTTCTCCCAGTGTGTTGCTCGAGTCTGGAATGCACTGCCTGGACGTGTAATGGGGGTAGATTCAATCGAGGCATTCATCAGGGCGTTAGATGATTACTTCAATTGAAACAATGTGCAGAGAAGGGCAGGGGAATGGCACGAAGTTGTGATGCTCATTTGGAGAGTTGGTGCAGACAATGGGCCAAATGGTTTCCTTCTGCGCTGTAACAATTCTGTGATTCAGTGATCCCTCTGCATCCCAAAGCTCTCAAACTCTCACCATTTAGATAATATACTTTTAGAACATAGAACATAGAACATACAGTGCAGAAGGAGGCCATTCGGCCCATCGAGTCTGCACCGACCCACTTAAGCCCTCACTTCCACCCTATCCCCGTAACCCAATAACTCCTCCTAACCTTTTTGGGCACTAAGGGCAATTTATCATGGCCAATCCACCTAACCTGCACGTCTTTGGACTGTGGGAGGAAACCGGAGCACCCGGAGGGAACCCAGCAGACACGGGGAGAACATGCAGACTCCGCACAGACAGTGACCCAGCGGGGAATCGAACCTGTGACCCTGGCACTGTGAAGCCACCGTGCTATCCACATGTGCTACCATGCTGCCCATAATCTTTTATTCTTCCTGCCAAAATAGACATTTTCACATTTCCCCACATTATATTACATTTACCAGATCTTGTCCATTCACTTAACCTATCTATATTTCTTAATAGCCTCCTTATGTCCTCTTCACAACTTACTTTCCTATCTATCTATGTGTCATCGGAAAATTTAGCAATCATACCTCAATAAGGATGCAGTAATCCATCCCGAGTAAAAGTAAGAACATATTTCTATTTACAGACAGTATATTTACATTCCCCAGTCGACCCCTGCCAGGTACTTCTCTGGTTCGTATCTTACTGGCTGGCCTTATATACATTGGAGATACCCCAGACTAGCGGGGGAGCTCGTACTCCGCAAGGAGAATGGGGAAGACAAAATATTCCCACCCCATAGGCCCCATATTACACATACCGGTCCCTTTGTCCAAATCATTTATCTAAATTGTAAAAGGTGAGGCCCCAGCATTGAACCCTGTGGCACACCACTCGTTACATCTTGCCAACCAGATAACAATCCATTTACGCCTACTCTCTGTTTCCTGTTAGCCAACCAATCTTCTGTCCTTGCCAGCATTTTACCCCCTACACCATTTTATACAATAACCTTTGATCTGGTATCTTATCAAATGCCTTCTGTAAGTCTACGTACAGTACATCCACCAGTTCCCTTTTATCCACAGCACATGTTACTTCTTCAAAGAACTCCAATAAATGTGATAAACATGATTTACCTTTCACTAAACCATGTTGACTCTGCCTGATTACCTTGTATTTATCTAAGTGACCTGCCATAGCATCTTTAATAATAGCCTCCAAGATGTTCTCTATGACATTTGTTAAGTCTGTAGTTCCCTGCTTTATGTCTCCTTCCCTTTTTAAATAAAGGAGGTACATTTGCTATTTTCAAATCTAATGGAACATTCCCCAAATCTAGAGTGGGCCCTTCTCCACACCAACCAAGCTGATAGGCTCTTGGTGCTTATTGAAAGTTCTGATAAGGCATTTTGCCAAATGACTTTGACATTCTGCTCCGGAACCACCCGACAGGATCCACCATTTCCTTTTCATGCACCAGGGCCTCAAGGGCGTTACGTTCAGATGACTCCCTGATGGACATTGGTCGAAGATGTTTTTCTGCATGCACGTTTTCATGAGGGACTGGTGATAGGGCACAGTCCAAATGAACGGAACACTCTGCGGCATCATGGCCAGACCCATCCCGAGGACAGAACATTGACATGGAGTGATTCTCGGTGTTTGCATATTGAGGAGCCATGTAACTGCACAGAAAGATGGCCATCAGGAACTCATGGTCTGTTATATAATTTCTTTTGACAACTGTTATGAATAAAGTATACTTTTTGAAGTATAACTGCCAAAGGTACACTTAAGGATACACATAATACTGATCCGGTTTCTGCAATATTTTTTTAAAAGTTCCAAAATATAAGGACATGATTATCTCTCATCAGGTCCAGCGAAAACACAAGGGACGGGATTCTCCGGCCCCTCAGCCGCGTGTTTCTTGGTGGCGCACCGTTCACTGGCGGTGGGATTCTCTCTATCGCCGCTTGTCAGTGGGATTTCCAATGCAGCCACCCCACATGGCCGGGAACCCACGGGCGGGGGTGATGCGCTGGCGGCCAGAGAATTCCGGCCCAATGATATCATGTAGAATCATAGAATCATACAGCACAGAAAAGGCCCTTCGGCCCATCAAATCTGCGCCAGTCAAAAACAACCACCTCACTATTCTAATCACATTTTCCAGTACTTGGCCCATAGCCTTGTATGCCCTGGGATCACAAGTGCACATCTAAATACTTCTTAAATGTTATGAGGGTCTCTTCCTCCACCACCCTCTGGGTAAATAGGTTTTTCCTCACAGTAGTTGTGGTTGTAGTTGTGGCTGCTTGGTTAGAACTATTCTACTATCCTAGAATCACAGCTGCTTGATACAAATGATCACATTTAAAGAAAAGATGAGTTGCAAACGCAATTGAAGGTCCAGGCTTACTTGATTTAGTCCTGTTGGTGAGCAATCTGTGAATAAAATACCGTGGTCGAGATTCTCCTTTCTGGAGTTGAAATGCTTCCACCAGTGGAAAATCGGGACTGATCTCCGCTGGCATTGGGAATGGGGCCCAGGTGTGAGCCTCACTCCTTAACCATGCAAATGTATGCATGGAGAAGAGCTCGCCAGATACGATTTGATTTGATTTATTGTCACATGTACCAAAGTACAGTGAAAAGTATTTTTCTGCGGCCGAGGGAATGTACACAGTACGTACATAGTAGACAAAGAGAATAATCAACAGAGAACATTGACAAATGGTACATCGACAAACAGTGATCGGTTACAGTGTGGAACAAGGGGCCAAACAAAGTAAATACATGAGCAAGAGCAGCACAGGGCATCGTGAATACTGTTGTTACAGGGTGTCATGATACGCAAACATGCAACCAATGAACACTCAGAATAGGACACAACCAATGGGCAGTCAGGACACTCAGAGGTGGCATCACCACAAGGGGGCATGACATAAACACTATAAAAGGGATGAGGCACTCACACCCTGCCTCTTTCCACAGACAGCCATCTAGAGAGTTAGACAGGGATGATCAGCAGCATCACAGCCCAGCACGTGGCTTAGAGCAAGCTGGTGCAGTTAGACTGAGTTACTACAGTTAGATTAGCAGAGAGTTGAACTCATTTGAGAACTGTGTTAATAGTTCAATAAACACGTTGAACTCAGTTCAGAATCTGGAGCATCCTTTAGTTAAGACTGCATCAAGTAGCAGCCTTTGTTATCCCAAGCAGCATAACACAACACAGGGAACAGATTAGTCTGAGCGGGAGTCATTGAGGAGTGTTGTAGCTGTGGGGAAGAAGCTGTTCCTATGTCTGGATGTGCGGGTCTTCCGACTTCTGTATCTTCTGCCTGATGGAAGGGTCTGGAAGCAATGCCTTGGTGGGAGGGTTCCGAAGGCAGCGGGAGGAGGTGTATACAGAATCAATGTGAGGGTCCAATTCCCAGGATTGGTCCACCATTTTGAATGGGCGACTCAATCCCGAGTTCCGGCAGCAAGTCCCCTCCTCCCAACAACAATAATCCTTCCTCCCCCCTTACTACAAGGAGGGACATCCGCACCCCCACCATGGAATAATGGGTCACCCCCCTCAGCACGCATGCTGAGAGTGACCCGACTCCGCCCCCAACCCACAACCCACCATGGCCTCCCAGCACCCCGATCAAATCCCCCCCATCAGACCCCCCCTCAGACCCCATGAGTCACCCCTAAAAGCTGAAGAGCAGTCTATGCAGTCGAGTGAAAGATCACTGCACTTTCAATTACCCTTTGCTAAAACCTGCTTCCTCAGTCAAAATTCTTTAAAGTAGCAACTGTTACAAGCTTCAGAGATTTCCTCGAAAGTCCAGAACGCTCGCATCAAAGCCCACCCGGTGGATTTTCCGATGAGGGTGTGGGAGCATCATGGTTGGGGGTGGAGGACTTGAGCTTCAAGCCCATTAATTGCATGCATATGCATGCTCAGAATCATATAATTTACAGTGCAGAAGGAGGCCATTCAGCCCAACGGGTCTGAACTGGCCCTTGGAAAGAGTGTGGTGAACGTATTGTACTAACCATTCACCACTGTATTACACTGTATCATGCTGTTGCCCATGTGGGCTCCACCTATGGACCATTGTACGATATTACACAGAATGTATCATGTTGGTGCCCTTGTGGGCTCCGCCCCTGGCTCCGCAGCATGACGTTGACGCCTGTCACCATTTGCTATGGCTGGGAAGATGGAGAGGTTTGACGTTGGTCGTGAACAATGGACCCTTGTGTAATCTACAACTAACCCTGGAATCGCCAAGTATTTGTATAAAATCAAATAAACCTAAAAAATGTTTATAAATGTTCTGACGCTTATCTAGGATAGTCCTGAAGTATGAAATCTCCGAGTCTATCAAAATGTTCAAAGCGTAACACAATGAACACGCTGCATTTAACAGCTAATTCATACCAGCTCGGGATTGATCATGTGCCATTTGCTGAATCTAATGAACCAACATTTCTTGCTTATAGAGGGACACGGTTTAACATGTTTGAACTTTCAAAGGCATCCGTACATTGCATTTTCTCATGCTGAGTAAGGGGCCAACAGACTGCAAAGATCCCAGATTAGATGGGAAATGTAATTCTTGTATCTGCAAGTTGAACCTAGTTGGGACCTGACTGCTCTTCCTGTATTTTCTCCTCTTGAACCAATAATTCATGCAGTGTGTGTGTGTGTTTGGAGAAAATGTTTCACGGAAAGTTGATACATCAGCAAAAATGCAGAATGAAAAGATATTTGCGAGTAACTTTAATTGCCTTTTTTTGTTCTGGTAAATGCTACAAGGTTTTCTCTAACTCGACAGAAAACAAAGTTATTGGTGCTGTGTAACTCGAGGAAGAGTTGGAAATGGCGTACCCTGGGAGTCAATGCTGGGCCCACTTCTGTTGTTACTTACGCAGAGGTGATTTGGACTTGTACGGAGGGAACATTGTCTGAACATTTCTTGACAACACAATGCAAGCATTTGGGATTGGCAAACAATGAGAACTGTGCATAACATCCTCAGGAAAACAAAGGCGGCTCTGTGTGGTGCGCAGACAATGTGGATAAATGTCAGATTTGGAGAAGATAAAGGAGAAATAGCAGTAACGGAGGAGTGCAGGTGGGATTCAAATACAATATTCATTGAAATGCAAAAATAGGTGAATTAAGCCATATAAAGGTCAATAGCATTTTGTATTTTTATAATTAGGGTAATAGAGAATAATGATAAATATGTACAAAGCAAAGTAGTTAGATTATTGGGTGCTATTGAGTTCTTTATCATGGGGAGGACATTAAAGCCATAGGAAATGGACAATACAGAGAGGAATGAGTGGCGAATTGAGATACTGGACTATCTATATTCAAGCAGAGATTTTATTGGGGGGCAAGACAATTCTAAGCCAATGGGTTTCTGGCATGAAACGGCTGGTTTCAGTTCAAAGGGTGGCACAGTAGCACAGTGGTTAGCACAGTTGCGTCACAGCTCCAGGGTCCCAGGTCCAATTCCCGGCTTGGGTCACTGTGCGGAGTCTGCATGTTCTCCCTGTGTCTGCGTGGGTTTCCTCCGGGTGCTCCAGTTTCCTCTCACAGTCCAAAGATGCGCAGGTCAGATCGATTGGCCATGCTAAATTGCCCCTTAGTGTCCAAAAAGGTTAGGTGGGGTTATTGGGTTGCGGGGATAGGGTAGAGGTGTAGGGTGCTCTTTCCAAGGGTCAGTGCAGACCCAACGGGCCGAACGGTCTCCTTCTGCACTATAAATTCACTGGGTGGGTTTCTCTGTCCCGCCGTGCCAGATTTCTGGTTCGGCACACCGTCGGGATGCTCCGTTTCGCCGGCTGGCCAATGGAGTTTCCCATTGTGGGGCAGCCTCAGGCCGTCAGGAAGCCCCCGGGCTGCCGGCAAAATGGAGCATTCCAACGACAGAAAATTCAGCCCGATGTCTATGTCCATGTCTATGAGCATAGTAAGAAGTCTCACAATACCAGGTTAAAGTCCACAGGTTTGTTTCAAATCACTAGCTTTCGGAACTCCGATTTGAAACAAACCTGTTGGGCTTTAATCTGGTGTTGTAAGCCTTCTTACTATGTCCATGTCTAGTTCACTGTAGCAGGGATGGTCGTGGTTTTGACTGTCAGGCCTCATTCTGCTGACCAATTTGTCACCCCAATCTTGGTGATGTGGTTAGCCTGAATCAGTTAGCAGCCTGTGGAAATTTAGATGGCTCCTAGCAGCTCGTGGTGTTTAGTTAAGTATGGGGGATGGCTGGGTTCTCTGAGATGGATGGGATGGAGAGGGAGTCTGGCCAGGGAAAGCCTAAACCTATCTTGTAGTACTTCTGGTTGAAACGCCAGTAGTGAGTTGTCATCAAATTGAAATGATCACTGAAAGTGAAGAACATGATGAGGAAAATTCTTGGGATGTGAGCATTTATGGTAAGTTTGGCGTTTGTTGATCATCCCAAATCGCCCTTGTGAAGGGAGTGCACGCAATGCTTAGCCACAGGCAACGCTTCAGAAAGGGACCAGTGCACTTTTTAAGGGAAAATTCGATAATATTTGAATCAGAGGAAGATGCACAGCTAAATTGTGAAAGGAAGATAATAGAACAAAGAACAAAGAAAAGTACAGCACAGGAACAGGCCCTTCGGCCCTCCAAGCCCGTGCCGACCATGCTGCCCGACTAAACTACAATCTTCTACACTTCCTGGGTCCGTATCCCTCTATTCCCATCCTATTCATGTATTTGTCAAGATGCCCCTTAAATGTCACTATCGTCCCTGCTTCTACCACCTCCTCTGGTAGCGAGTTCCAGGCACCCACTACCCTCTGTGTAAAAAACTTACCTCGTAGATCTACTCTAAACCTTGCCCCTCGCACCTTAAACCTATGCCCCCTAGTAATTGACCCCTCTACCCTGGGGAAAAGCCTCTGACTATCCACTCTGTCTATGCCCCTCATAATTTTGTAGACCTCTATCAGGTCGCCCCTCAACCTCCGTTGTTCCAGTGAGAACAAACCGAGTTTATTCAACCGCTCCTCATAGCTAATGCCCTCCATACCAGGTAACATTCTGATAAATCTCTTCTGCACCCTCTCTAAAGCCTCCACATCCTTCTAGTAGTGTGGCGACCAGAATTGAACACTATACTCCAAGTGTGGTCTAACTAAGGTTCTATACAGCTGCAACATGACTTGCCAATTCTTATACTCAATGCCCTGGCCAATGAAGGCAAGCATGCTGTATGCCTTCTTGACTACCTTCTCCACCTGTGTTGCCCCTTTCAGTGACCTGTGGACCTGTGCACCTAGATCTCTCTGACTTTCAATACTCTTGAGGGTTCTACCATTCAGTGTATATTCCCTACCTGCATTAGACCTTCCAAAATGCATTACCTCATATTTGTCCGGATTAAACTCCATCTGCCATCTCTCCGCCCAAGTCTCCAAACAATCTAAATCCTGCTGTATCCTCTGACAGTCCTCATCGCTATCCCTAATTCCACCAACCTTTGTGTCGTCTGCAAACTTACTAATCAGACCAGTTACATTTTTCTCCAAATCATTTATATATACTACAAACAGCAAAGGACCCAGCACTGATCCCTGTGGAACACCAATAGTCACAGCCCTCCAATTAGAAAAGCACCCTTCCATTGCTACTCTCTGCCTTCTATGACCTAGCCAGTTCTGTATCCACCTTGCCAGCTCACCCCTGATCCCGTGTGACTTCACCTTTTGTACTAGTCTACCATGAGGGACCTTGTCAAAGGCCTTACTGAAGTCCATATAGACAACATCCACTGCCCTACCTGCATCAATTATCTTTGTGACCTCTTCGAAAAACTCTATCAAGTTAGTGAGACACGACCTCCCCTTCACAAAACCATGCTACCTCTCACTAATACATCCATTTGCTTCCAAATAGAGTAGACCCTGTCTCGAAAAATTCTCTCCAGTAATTTCCCTCCCACTGATGTAAGGCTCACCGGCCTGTAGTTCCCTGGATTATCCTTGCTACCCTTCTTAAACAGAGGAACAACATTGGCTATTCTCCAGTCCTCCGGGACATCACCTGAAGATAGTGAGGATCCAAAGATTTCTGTCAAGGCCTCAGCAATTTCCTCTCTAGCCTCCTTCAGTATTCTGGGGTAGATCCCATCAGGCCCTGGGGACTTATCTCCCTTAATATTTTTCAAGACGCCCAACACCTCGTCTTTTTGGATCTCAATGTGACCCAGGCGATCTGCACACCCTTCTCCAGACTCAACATCTACCAATTCCTTCTCTTTGGTGAATACTGATGCAAAGTATTCATTTAGTACCTCGCTCATTTCCTCTGGCTCCACACATAGATTCCCTTGCCTATCCTTCAGTGGGCCAACCCTTTCCCTGGCTACCCTCTTGCTTTTTATGTACGTGTAAAAAGCCTTGGGATTTTCCTTAAACCTATTTGCTAATGACTTTTCGTGACCCCTTCTAGCCCTCCTGACTCCTTGCTTAAGTTCCTTCCTACTTTCCTTATATTCCACACAGGCTTCGTCAGTTCCCAGCCTTTTAGCCCTGACAAATGCCTCCTTTTTCTTTTTGACGAGGCCTACAATATCTCTTGTTATCCAAGGTTCCCGAAAATTGCCGTATTTATCCTTCTTCCTCACAGGAACATGCCGGTCCTGAATTCCTTTCAACTGACACTTGAAAGCCTCCCACATGTCAGATGTTGATTTGCCCTCAAACATCTGTCCCCAATCTAGGTTCTTCAGTTTCCGCCTAATATTGTTATAATTAGCCTTCCCCCAATTTAGCACATTCACCCTAGGACCACTCTTACCCTTGTCCACTAGCACTTTAAAACTTACTGAATTGTGGTCACTGTTCCCGAAATGCTCCCCTACTGAAACTTCTACCACCTGGCCGGGCTCATTCCCCAATACCAGGTCCAGTACAGCCCCTTCCCTAGTTGGACTGTCTACATATTGTTTTAAGAAGCCCTCCTGGATTCTCCTTACAAACTCTGCCCCGTCTAAGCCCCTGGCACTAAGTGAGTCCCAGTCAATATTGGGGAAGTTGAAGTCTCCCATCACAACAACCCGGTTGTTTTTACTCGTTTCCAAAATCTGTCTACCTATCTGCTCCTCTATCTCCCGCTGGCTGTTGGGAGGCCTGTAGTAAACCCCCAACATTGTGACTGCACCCTTCTTATTCTGGATCTCTACCCATATAGCCTCACTGCCCTCTGAGGTGTCCTCCCGCGGTACAGCTGTGATATTCTCCCTAACCAGTAGCACAACTCCGCCACCCCTTTTACATTCCCCTCTATCCCACCTGAAACATCAAAATCCTGGAACGTTTAGCTGCCAATCCTGCCCTTCCCTCAACCAGGTCTCTGTAATGGCAACAACATCATAGTTCCAAGTACTAATCCAAGCTCTAAGTTCATCTGCCTTACCCGTAATACTACTTGCATTAAAACATATGCACTTCAGGCCACCAGACCCGCTGTGTTCAGCAACTTCACCCTGTCTGCTCTGCCTCAGAGCCATACAGGCCCTATTCCCTAGTTCTCCCTCAATTCTCTCACCTTCTGACCTACCCCCCTGCCATACTAGTTTAAACCCTCCCGTGTGACACTAGCAAACCTCACGGCCAGGATATTTATGCCTCTCCAGTTTAGATGCAACCTGTCCTTATATAGGTCACACCTGCCCCGGAAGAGCTCCCAGTGGTCCAGATAACGGAACCCCTCCCTCCAACACCAGCTGTTTAGCCACGTGTTTAGCTGCTCTATCTTCCTATTTCTAGCCTCACTGGCACGTGGCACAGGGAGTAATCCCGAGATTACAACCCTAGAGGTCCTGTCTTTTAACTTTCTTCCTAGCTCCCTGAACTCTTGCTGCAGGACCTCATGCCCCTTCCTGCCTATCTCGTTAGTACCAATATGTACAACGACCTCTGCCTGTTTGCCCTCCCCCTTCAGGATGCCCTCTACCCGTTCGGAGACATCCTGGACCCTGGCACCAGGGAGGCAACATATCATCCTGGAGTCTCTTTCACATCCACAGAAGCACCTATATGTGCCCCTGACTATAGAGTCCCATATGGCTATTGCTCTTCTGCGCTTTGACCCTCCCTTCTGAACATCAGAGCCAGCTGTGGTGCCACTGCTCTGGCTGCTGCTGTTTTCCCCTGATAGGCTATCCCCCCCGACAGGATCCAAAGTGGTATACCTGTTCGAGAGGGGGACAACCACAGGGGATTCCTGCACTGACTGCCTGCCATTTCTGGTGGTCACCCATTTCTCTGCCTGCACCTTGGGTGTGACCACATTTATATAACTGCTATCTATGATGCTTTCCGCCACCTGCATGCTCCGAAGTGCATCCAGTTGCTGCTCCAACCGAACCATGCGGTCTGTGAGGAGCTCCAGTTGGGTGCACTTTCTTCCAGCCTCCCGGACCTGCCACATCTCAAAGTCAGAGCACTGCACCCTCTTTTTCATTAAAGGTTTTCATAAAATATCAATAACAAAATGAAAAAAAGAACCCAACAGGGTTAAGTACAAAACACAATCTAGAAAAGCAACCGCCCATACCGCCCCCCCTGTACATAAATAATAAATGAACATTAACACCCCGACTTAACACAACAGGTAGATACACCCCCTCAGACCCTTCAGTGTAAATAACAAAAGCAATAATAAAGTAAACCCCCCCCCCCCGAGTTGCTGCTGCCATTGACCAATGTCTATTGTTCTGCCAGAAAGTCTAAGAACGGTTGCCACCGCCTAAAGAACCCTTGTACCGACCATCTCAAGGCGATTTTCACCCTCTCCAACTTAATAAACCCTACCATATCGTTGAGCCAGGATTCCACGCTTGGGGGCCTCGCATCTTTCCACTGAAGAAGAATCCTTCGCCAGGCTACCAGGGATGCAAAGGTCAGAATTCCGGCCTCTTTCGCCTCCTGCACTCCCGGCTCCTCTGCCACCCCAAATATTGCAAGCCCCCAGCCCGGTTTGACCCTGGATCCTATCACCCTCGACACCGTCCTCACTACACCCTTCCAAAATTCCTCCAGCGCTGGGCATGTCCAGAACAAATGTGTGTGGTTTGCTGGGCTCCCTGAGCACCTAACACACCTGTCCTCACCTCCAAAAAACCGGCTCATCCTTGTCCCGGTCATGTGTGCCCTGTGCAGCACCTTAAACTGTATGAGGCTGAGCCTCACGCACAATGAGGTAAAGTTTACCCTCCCCAGGGCATCTGCCCACATCCCTTCCTCAATTTCCTCTCCCAACTCCTCCTCCCACTTACCTTTTACCTCAATCACTGAGGCCTCCTCCTCCTCCTGCATCACCTGGTAAGTTTCCGAAATCTTCCCCACTCCCACCCACCCCCCCCCGAGAGCAACCTGTCCTGTACTGTGTGTGGCAGTCGCTGCGGGAATTCCACCACCTGCCATCTGGCAAACGCCCTTCCCTGTAAGTACCTGAAGGTGTTCCCCGGGGGGAGCCCATAATTCTCCTCCAGCTCACCCAGGCTCGCGAACTTCCCGTCCACAAACAGGTCCCCCAACTTTCGTATTCCTGCCCTGTGCCACCCTGCAAACCCTCCACCTGTTCTTCCTGGGGCGAACCGGTGGTTCCCCTGTAATGGGATCCACGCCAAGGCCCCAAGTTCCCCCCTGTGCCGCCTCCACTGCCCCCAAATTTTGAGGGCAGCCACCACCACCGGACTCATGGTATACCTCCTTGGAGGGAGTGGCAGCGGCGCCATTGCCAGCGCCCCCAGACTCACACCCACACAAGACGCCGTCTCAGCCTCTTCCATGTAGCCCCCTCCCCCTCCATCACCCACTTGCGCATCATCGTCACATTGGCAGCCCAGTAGTACCCACAGAGGTTGGGCAGCGCCAGTCCCCCCCTTTCTCTACACAGCTCCAGGAACACCCTTCTCACCCTCGGAGTCCCTCGCGCCCACACAAACCCCATTATACTCCTGTTAACCCGCCTGAAAAAAGCCTTCGGGATAAACACGGGGAGGCACTGGAACAGGAACAAAAACCTTGGGAGCACCGTCATTTTGATTGACTGCACCCTACCCGCCAAGGACAGCGGCAACGCGTCCCACCTCTTGAACTCCTCTTCCATTTGCTCCACCAGCCTTGTAAAATTAAGCCTATGCAGGGCCCCCCAGCTCCTGGCCACCTGGACCCCCAAATAACAGAAGCTCCTCTCCGCCCTTTCTAGTGGGAGCCCGCCAATCCCCCTCTCCTGGTCCCCCGGATGAACTACGAACAGCTCACTCTTCCCCATGTTGAGCTTGTACCCCGAAAAGTCCCCAAATTCCCTAAGAATCTTCATTACCTCCGGCATTCCTCCCACCGGGTCCGCCACATACAGCAGCAGGTCATCCGCATAAAGTGATACCCTATGCTCCTCCTCACCCCGTACCAACCCCCTCCAGTTCCTTGACTCCCTCAGTGCCATAGCCAGGGGTTCAATCGCCAGTGCGAAGAGCAGGGGGGACAAGGGAAACCCCTGTCTCGTCCCTCGGTGCAACCGAAAATACTCGGACCTCCTCCTGTTTGTGGTCACACTCGCCATCAGGACCTCATACAACAGCCTCACCCACCTGACAAACCCCTCCCCAAACCCGAACCTCTTCAGCACCTCCCACAGGTACCCCCACTCTACCCTATCGAAGGCTTTCTCAGCGTCCATCGCCTCCACTATCTCCGCCTCCCCCTCCCTTGCCGGCATCATAACGTTCAAAAGCCTCCGCACATTCGCTTTCAACTGTCTCCCCTTCACGAACCCCGTCTGGTCTTCATGGATGATCTGCGGCACACAATCCTCAATCCTCGTGGCTAAGACCTTCGCCAGCACCTTGGCATCTATATTTAGCAAGGAAATCGGTCTGTAAGACCCACATTGCAAGGGATCCTTGTCCCGCTTTCGGATCAAGGAGATCAGTGCCCGGGACATCGTCAAGGGCAAAGACCCCCCCTCCCTTGCCTCATTAAAGGTCCTGACTAACAGCGGGCCCAACAGGTCCATATATTTTTTATAGAATTCGATCAGGAAACCGTCTGGCCCCGGTGCCTTCCCTGCCTGCATGCTTCCTATCCCTTTGATCAGCTCCTCCAGCCCAATCGGGGCCCCCAATCCCGCCACCAGTCCCTCTTCCACCTTTGGAAACCTCAATTGGTCCAGGAAGCGGCCCATCCCTCCCTCTTCCCGTGGGGGCTCGGATCGGTACAATTCCTCGTAAAAGTCCCCGAATACCCCATTGATGCCAACCCCACTCCGCACCACACTCCCTCCCCTGTCCTTAACTCCCCCGATCTCCCTAGCTGCG
Organism: Scyliorhinus torazame; assembly: GCF_047496885.1. Lineage (NCBI taxonomy): Eukaryota > Metazoa > Chordata > Chondrichthyes > Carcharhiniformes > Scyliorhinidae > Scyliorhinus > Scyliorhinus torazame. Next base: position 262,861,575 of record NC_092710.1, read on the forward strand.
TCCCGCTTCCGAAGCTGATGCGCCAACATCCGGCTTGCCTTTTCCCCATACTCGTAAATCGCCCACTGGGCTTTCCTCCACTGCACCTCCGCCTTCCTGGTGGACACCAGGTCGAATTCGGCCCCATTGCACTTCCGCAAGTCAGCTGACTCCTGCTGACACCGGCCACTCCCGCCGCTCCTTCGACTCCTCCCATTGTGTGGCACACCCTCCTCTCCCGTTCCCCATCCATAGGCTCGCCCTCCTCCCCCTTCTGTTCTAAGCGCGGGAAACAACCCTCGCTTCCCTGCCCTGGCCCCGCCCCCTCCAGTCTTCAGCGCGGGAAAAAGCCCGCCCTTTCCACCTACCCGGCCCCGCCACCTTTGACGCAGCTCCTTTTACAGGCCCCGTCCCCTCACCTCCGACTCGGGCCTCCCCCTCCCCCGCGAGGTCCCACCTCACCGCCGGCCACCACCCCTGTTCCGTTTACCTACCCCCTCCAAGAGCCCCCCCGACCAACCCAACCAAAACAGTGCCCAACCCGCCCCAGCCACCCTCACTGAAAGAGAAAAACACAGAGAAAAAGAAACCCGGAGCAATACAAAGGCCCCCCCCCTCGAGAAAAAAAACATAACATATCAACCGCAGTCCCCAATCGCCCATCCCAACCCTCAATCTGGGTCCAACTTCTCGGCCTGAACAAAGGCCCACGCCTCCTCTGGAGACTCAAAATAATGGTGCCGGTCCTTGTAGGTAACCCACAGTCGCGCCGGCTGCAACATGCCAAACATCACCCCCTTCCTGTGCAGCGCCACCTTCGCTCGATTGTACCCGGCCCTCCTCTTTGCCACCTCCGCACTCCAGTTCTGGTATATTCGAACCTCCACGTTCTCCCACCTGCTGCTCCTCTCCTTCTTGGCCCACCTGAGCACACTCCCGATCGACGAACCGATGAAACCGCACCAGCACCGCCCGCGGAGGCTCGTTAGCCTTGGGCCTCCTCGCCAGCACTCTTATGGGCCCCTTCCAGCTCCAGGGGCTCCTGGAAGGACCCCGCTCCCATCAGCGAGTTCAACATGGTGACCACATAGGCCCCCACGTCCGGCCCCTCCAGCCCCTCCGGGAGGCCCAGAATCCACAGATTCTTCCTCCTCGACCAATTCTCCATCTTCTCGAACCGCTCCTGCCATTTCTTGTGGAGCGCCTCGTGCGCCTCCACCTTTACCGTCAGGCCTAAGATCTCGTCTTCATTGTCAGAGATCTTTTGCCGAGCCTCGTGGATCGCCACCCTCTGGGCCGTCTGTGTCTCCAGCAGCTTATCAATAGAAGCCTTCATCGGCTCTAACAAGTCCGTTTTAATCTCTCTAAAGCAGCGCTGGATACCCTCCTGCTGTTCCTCCGCCCACTGCATCCACGCTGCCTGGTCTCCGCCCGCCGCCATTTTGTCCTTCTTCCCTCGCACCTTCTTCGGGTCCACCACCACCTTTTTTGTGGCCCCGCTCCTAGTTGACACCATATACTGACGGGGAGCTGTTGTAGACTCCTGCCCACACCAGGAAATGTCAAAAAAGTGCCGTTGGGGGCCCTGAAAAGAGCCCAAAAGTCTGTTTTTGCAGGAGCCGCCGAATGTGCGACTTAGCTCCGCATAGCCGCAACCGGAAGTCCGCACTGCACCCCTCTAATTGACATTGCGTCAATTAATTAGTAAATTAAATTTGAAAGTTAAAAAAAAGTTACTGTTAACTATATGTTTCCTATCACTAGATTATTACTATTAACGTGAAAGCGAAATACAGTACTCTCCGATCTCTGGCGTAGATACCCCACTAAATTATAATTAAGTAATTATGTTTAATTAATTTACCAATGCTTAATTTTTTTAATTTAGTGTAGATTCTCAACCAGCCAATCAGGTCACAGCTTTTCTGTTATGTCACTTCAGTCCCCCCCTCCCCCCCCCCCCCCCCACCCCCACACACACAATTTGAAAAGGTAATAAAAGTAAAAATGAGTAAAAATCACTTACTTACCTTCCGAGGGTCTCAGATGCTCTCTGGTTCTCTCCCTGCTGATTAAAAGTTACAGGCCAGAGGAAAGAGAACAAAACAGTAGGGAAAAAGCACCTTCTCCCACTCTGCACCAAATTACCTCACTGCACCAAATTACCAAGTTCCAAATTCCCACTCTGGATGTGTCTCACTCCGGCTATGTCTCTTTGACCTGCGCAACGCTTACTGAGTGCGCTTTCTGCCTGTCTTTTATACAGACTTCAGCTGACCAGGATGACTCACACTACTTAAACTTCAAAGAGAAGAATACAATGTGTACCTTTGTGCCCCTAAACAGGGCTCAGGTGATTGCCAGATAACTGCCTCTCAGCAATTAGGGTGGGGCAGCTTCAGTCAATCAGACACTAATCTACACTGCACTTTTGACTGAAAAACAGCAGAATTAGACTTACCACTCACCTTTCCTGATTACCTCACTGCACCAAATTACCAAGTTCCAAATTCCCACTCTGGATGTGTCTCACTCAGGCTGTGTCTCTTTGACCTGCGCAACGCAGGTCAATGGGGATTGTTTTAGATTTCTCGAGCAAAAGGCCAGCACAATGGACTGAATAATCTCCTTTTTTGCTGGAAAACATTTATTGCTCTCTGGCTCTGTAAGTAAATGCACTGTTTAATGTGTTTTTGATATCAAAATAATCGTTGCTCTATGTTCAGTTAGATTAAAATCAGAACTTTTCCAAAGTTCCTGCAATTGGCTTTAATTCCCAAAGGTAGATAGGGGAAAAATCATTCAGTGTTCTTGCTCCTGATCATTATTCAGTCAGCTACACTGGATAGGGTCTGTAGGGACCCCCTGGCGAGAGGATGGGCCCATTTGGTTTTGATATTCTCTTCCTTTGGACAGCATTGCATTCTCAGCAGACAAGTGAAATATGTGCACCTGGATGAGATACTGGAGCATTGCCATGAGAGTGGAAAAATAGGACAGTCTGGAGTCAACATCTTCAGGACGTGAAAGTTTTTTACCCTCTATGTCTTGTTATGGCTGAGAAGGCAAATGGCAACCACAATCATCACCGACTGCCACCAATATCAGACTGGAAGCTGAACGTTCATGGCCCAGATTGAGCTCTGGTGCTCATCTCTGACTTGAAGAATTCCATTTCCACCTTCCGTATGATCCTGACTAACATTGGGAAGATATTGGGTGGGATTTTCCGTTGGCTAACAGCGAAATCGGGAAAGACGATTGGGTGGAGAATTGGTTTTCACGCTGAAATTGTGGCGAGCGCCGGGCCCATGCTGTGGTGGTATGTATTAGGGGTAGTACGGTACCTGTGAAGCCGAGAGGCTATTGGCAGACAGGCACCGGGTCCTGGTTGGATCTGCCGCCTGCTGGCTCCGCCCAGCAAGGCGGAGTATAAGAGCCCGGGTTCTCCCAGCAGCCGCATTCTGTAACTGAGCTGCTGGGGAACAAGTCTTGCTTAATAAAGCCTCGATTGACTTCATCACTTCTCGACTTGAGTGAGTAATTGTTGCGCTACAATTTATTAAGCAAGCTTAAAAAGACTATGGAGCTCCGGATCGCCCCGGAGTGTCTGCAAATCAGCCCCCATGCAGCAAACTCGGCGGCCGTGTTTAAACACTGGCTAGCATGCTTCGACGGTTACCGGACCATGGAAGATCAGAAAATGCAGGTTCTGCATTCCAGGGTGAACCCGGAGATCTACACGCTCATCGAAGACGCGGAGGACTTCCCGACAGCACTCGCCATGCTGAAAGGAGTCTACATTCGGCCCAAATACCAGGTCTGCGCACGCCACCAACTCGCGACGAGACGGCAAACCCCGGAGAATCGCTGGACGAGTTCTACACTGCGCTGCTGATACTGGGAAGGAACTGCAACTGCCCGTTGGTGAGCGCAAACGAGCACACGGAGCTCCTAATCAGGGATGCTTTTGTGGCAGGTATGACTTCTTCTCAAATTCGCCAGAGACTGTTAGAGAGAGACTCGTTAGGACTCACAGAGGCACGGGCCCTTGCGGCCTCCCTCGATGTGGCCTCACAAAATGCCCGCGCCTACGCCCCGACCGCGCGGCAGCCCCTTGGGCTCCGTGTACCCCCATTGCGACTGACTCCCCAGCACCCCCCATCCCCCCGCGAGCCTGCGCGGCTGGAGCACCAGACCATCCCGGTGGGCCCCGCTGCTATTTTTGCGGGCAGGCGAAACACCCCCGGCAGCGCTGCCCGGCCCACTCAGCTATTTTTAAGAGCTGCGGCAAAAAGGGGCATTACTCAGCGGTGTGCCAGTCCCGGGGGGTCGCCGCTATCTCCGGGGGAGAACGGGGACAGCAGACTCAACCCCCCCAATGATCCATGTGCGGCCCGCGTGCCGCCATTTTGGGTCCCGGACACCACACGGGGAGGATGGGCGCCGCCATCTTGTGACCCCCTTCGGCCACGTGCGATTCACGGGGGCGGCCATTTTGTCTGCCCCTGACCACGTGCGATCCATGGACGCCGCCATCTTGGCTGATAGCCAAGGACCCCAGCATAGACGGCACCACGGGGTCTGAAGAAAACGCCGCGATGCAACAACCACGACTGGCTTCGGTGACCCTGGACCAAATGCGACCCCGGACGCTCCAAACGGCAACAACAACGGTGCTGGTCAACGGGTACGAGACGCCATGCCTGATCGACTCTGGGAGCACGGAAAGTTTTATCCACCCGGATACGGTAAGACGCTGTTTTCTTTCCATTCTTCCATGCGCCCAAAAGATTATCCTGGCAGCGGAATCCCATTCCGTAGAGATCAAAGGGTTCTGCATCGCGAACCTAACAGTGCAAGGGAGGGAGTTTAAGAATTACAGGCTTCATGTCCTTCCCCAACTCTGCGCTCCCACTCTCTTAGGGTTAGATTTCCAATGTAACCTCCAGAGCCTAACGTTCCAATTCGGCGGCCCAATACCCCCACTCACTATCTGCAGCCTCGCGACCCTCAAGGTTGAACCGCCTTCCTTGTTTGCGAACCTCACCCCGGATTGCAAACCCGTCTCCACAAGGAGCAGACGATACAGCACCCAGGATTGGACGTTTATCCGGCCTGAAGTCCAGCGGCTGCTGAAGGAAGGCATAATCCAGGCCGGCAATAGTCCCTGGAGAGCCCAGGTGGTAGTTGTGAAGACCGGGGAGAAGCAGAGGATGGTTGTAGACTATAGTCAGACCATCAATAGTTACACGCAGCTAGATGCGTACCCTCTCCCCCGCATATCCAACATGGTCAATCGGATTGCACAGTACAAAGTCTTTTCCACAGTGGACCTCAAGTCCGCATACCACCAGCTCCCCATCCGCCTGAGTGACCGCAGGTACACGGCCTTCGAGGCAGACGGGCGGCTCTACCATTTTTTAAGGGTCCCATTTGGCGTCACGAACGGAGTCTCGGTCTTCCAACGGGAGATGGACCGAATGGTTGACCAGCACGGTTTGCGGGCCACGTTCCCATACCTCGACAATGTAACCATCTGCGGCCATGACCAGCAAGACCACGATGCCAACCTCCGCAAATTTCTCCAGACCGCTAACGCCCGGAACCTCAGCTATAACGAGGAAAAATTAATTTTTAGCACCAACCATCTGGCCATCCTGGGATACGTAGTGCGCAATTGAGTGATAGGCCCCGACCCCGAACGCATGCGCCCCCTTATGGAATTTCCCCTCCCCCACTACTCCAAAGCCCTGAAACGCTGCCTGGGCTTCTTCTCGTACTACGCCCAGTGGGTTCCCCAGTACGCAGACAAGGCCCGCCCGTTAATCCAGTCCACTACGTTCTCCCTGTCGACAGAGGCCCGCCAGGCCTTCAGCCGCATCAAAGCGGATATCGCAAAGGCCACGATGCACGCAATCGACGAGTCCCTCTCCCCTTCCAAGTCGAGAGCGAGGCATCCGATGTAGCTCTGGCGGCCACTCTCAACCAAGCGGGCAGACCCGTGGCCTTTTTCTCCCGGACCCTCCACGCCTCAGAAATCCGCCACTCCTTAGTAGAAAAGGAAGCCCAAGCCATAGTGGAAGCTGTGCGACATTGGAGGCACTACCTGGCCGGCAGGAGATTCACTCTCCTCACTGACCAACGGTCGGTAGCCTTCATGTTCGATAATGCTCAGCGGGGCAAAATCAAGAATGACAAGATCTTGAGGTGGAGGATTGAGCTCTCCACCTATAACTATGAGATCTTGTATCGTCCCGGAAAGCTGAACGAGCTGTCCGATGCCCTATCCCGCACATGTGCCAACGCACAAGTAGACCGCCTCCAAGCCCTCCACGAGCACCCCTGCCACCCGGGGGTCACTCGATTCTACTATTTTGTGAAATCCCGCAACCTCCCCTACTCTGTTGAGGAGGTCCGTACAGCCACCAGGAACTGCCAAATCTGCGCAGAGTGCAAACCGCACTTTTTCAGGCCAGATAGAGCGCACCTGATAAAGGCTTCCCGTCCCTTTGAACGCCTCAGTTTGGATTTCAAAGGCCCCCTCCCCTCCACCGACCGCAATGCATACTTCCTAAACGTGGTGGACGAGTACTCCTGTTTCCCCTTCGCCATCCCCTGCCCCGACATGACAGCGGCCACAGTCATTAAAGCCCTCGGCGCCACCTTTACACTGTTCGGTTTCCCCGCGTACATCCATAGCGACAGGGGGTCCTCCTTCATGAGTGACGAACTGCGTCAGTTCCTGCTCAGCAAGGGCATTGCCTCGAGCAGGACCACCAGTTACAACCCCCGGGGGAACGGTCAGGTAGAGAGGGAGAACGGTACGGTCTGGAAGACTGTCCTACTGGCCCTACGGTCCAGAAATCTCCCAGTTTCCCGTTGGCAGGAAGTCCTCCCGGAATCCCTCCACTCCATCCGGTCGCTGCTGTGTATCACCGCTAACCAAACGCCTCACGAGCACCTCCTTGTCTTCCCTAGGAAGTCCTTCTCCGGAACGTCGCTGCCGACCTGGCTGGCTGCCCCAGGACCCATCTTGCTCCGAAAACATGTGCGGGCGCACCAATCGGACCCGTTGGTCGAGAGGGTTCACCTTCTCCACGCAAACCCTCAGTACGCCTACGTGGTGTACCCCGACGACCGACAGGACACGGTCTCCCTGCGGAACCTGGCGCCTGGAACCTGGAAACACACACACACCCCCAACACCAATCACCCCCTCTCTCCCACCGGTGCAACCCACGGCCGCTCCCTTCCCGGGTGGATCGGTCCTCCTCCCGTGCCCGCCCAGGAGTAAAGAAACAGGGACGAACAGCGCAACGCTCCCAGAGACGACAGTGCCCGAGCCAGCACCTGCACCACCACCGGGGCTGAGGCGATCGACAAGGACGACCAGGGCACCCGCTCGACTCGTGGAATCCGCGTGACAAAAATCTGTAAATAATTCTGACAAAACCTGTACATAGTTAACTGTTGGGCTAAATGCATAGCCACTGTACGAAATTAGTTCCAAGACCAGCCTTGTAAACCCCTACCACCATGCGATCCACTACCCCGCCGGGTTCTTTTTAAACAAGGGGTGAATGTGGTGGTATGTATTAGGGGTAGTACGGTACCTGTGAAGCCGAGAGGCTATTGGCAGACAGGCACCGGGTCCTGGTTGGATCTGCTGCCTGCTGGCTCCACCCAGCAAGGCGGAGTATAAGAGCCCTGGTTCTCCCAGCAGCCGCATTCTGTAACTGAGCTGCTGGGGAACAAGTCTTGCTTAATAAAGCCTCGATTGACTTCATCACTTCTCGACTTGAGTGAGTAATTGTTGTGCTACACATGCCAAATCGCAATTCTCCAATGCCTCGACAGCGGCGTCAATGCGTTCCACTCCGCATGTACAGTAAACTCCTTTTGCATATCATCAGAGGGCCTGACACTGTTATTCTCCGGGGCCTCCGTGATGTTCTATCACCACCAGAGGGGTGCAATTTCCAACGGCAAGGTTCACTTATGATTTCAAAATTAGGAAACAGGCACCGTGACTGATGAGGGAGAGGGAGCGGGGGGGGGGGGGGGGGGGGGGGGGGGGTAGGACACAAGGAGGCACGACCATGGGCCGCCGGTCCTGTCACTGTCTGGTGGTGGGGGTGGGCACTGCTGGGGCCAAGGGCGGGGGAGAGGTGACGGGTGGTGACGGGCCATGGGGCCAGGTTGACGTCCCACGGGACTGGGGTGGTGCCAAGGAAGGGAACCGCCATTGCCGCGGCCTGCAAGGCAGCCACCTTGCTGCGCATGCCACTGACCACCCACCTTGGCCCCTGGTGCTGCAGAGTGCCACCGGCCGTATGGATACCCCACCCCACCACTCCTGCAACCGAACCCCACCACCACACCCCACCCTCCGCCATACCACCACCTCCAACTGGGCGCCAACCGCCGGCGGGGCGTCACAAGGCCCGTCCAAGGGCACTGCCCACAGTAACCCCCACAGGGGGGCACCGGAAGGAGGCCACAGAGCGTACAGCTGGCATGGGCAATGCCAGCTGACCTTATCCCTGGCAGCAGGGACGGGCGTCAGTGCAGGGATGGCGTGGGGGAGGGGGGAACATGCAGGGGCAGGATCTGCAGTGCCAACCGGGGCCACTGTGTAGTCCGTAATGTCGCACTATCCCCCTGCTCAGCCAGAGTATTCAACATCATGCCCAGTCCAAAGACACCCGTTCCCAGTGGCCGTCAAGGTAACGGTTGATTTATGAACATTTATGCCACGGGGTCCCTCCAGGCGGTGAGTGGACCTGTCCGAGATCTCACCGAGCTTGGTGCACAGGTCCCATCATTGATGCCCTATATGCCGAGTCGGCAGAGTTACGTCCATTTCAATGTGGACCGAGCCCACCAGAATGCCTGGGCACACCATCACCGAGATGTCCCAGGTCCAGGGGGTGATCGACGGGATACATGTTGCCCTACCAGCACCTGCAGATGACAGGCCGATCTTCACAAACCAAAAGAGGTTCCACCCGATGAATGTGCAGCTGGTGTGTGAACAGGGCACATCTGCGCCGGTACCCTGGCAGCGTGCATGATGCCTACATCCTGGCACACTCGACAGTCCCTGGCCTCTTTGAGACGCACCCCCAGCTGGGGAGTTGGCTCCTGGGAGACAGGGTTTATCCACCGCGGTCGTGGGTGATGATGCAAGCCGGAGGCCACGGACCGACGCGGAGACCCGCTACAAAGACGCCCATGCAGCGACCAGGAACATGATCGAGCGGAGCTTCGGCATCCTGGACTGCTTTTGAGGGGCCCTCCAGTGTGGCACTGGGAGGGTCGCCCACATCAAGCTGTCCTGCTACGTCCTCCACAACATCGCGCAGCAGAGGGGCGATGTGCTGGAGGATGAAGTCACTCCTCTTCCGATGAGAGGGAGGGCGAGCATGGGCAGGACATGGGGCCCGGGCAGGCATGGGAGGCCGCACAACATATGCACCAGGGCTGAGTGCACGGGACGCTTTGATCGCCTCCGGGTTCACCGACTAGGTGGAGGGAGGATTGGCCAAGGGCACGGACATTGCTTCCCACCTCCGCACCCCCCTCCTCGCCTGCAACATCCTTCATGATATCTCCCTGCCACACCATGTTGTGCGTGCCCAGTGCTGGCAGGAGCAGTGGGTAATTCCCATGGGGTGGCGGATGACGACAACCCGCTCTGGGATGAGCTCTGGTGCTCCACAATGTTCGACAATGTCGGACTCCTGCCCACGATAGCACATCCCACCGTCTTCCTGGATGATCCCTGCATGATGGCTGGCTATTCCATCACACCGTCCCAGTTAATCCCTGGGGTGGCAGAGGTGGGGACAGTGGGGGGGGGGGGGGGGGGGGGGGGGGAGGACACAGGAGCGGTGAGCACTGGCTAAACCATTGTCCCTGGGTCAAACCCACACCCCAACATCTGCCCATTTATCCCCCTCCCCCCACCCACCACGACCCCTCTGCTGCCAGTCCAGACCAACTCACCCCTCACACCCTTCTGACAGAGCACCGAGGCAGGTTGTAACACTGTGGACAAGTATTTAATGTGAACAAATATATACATATACGGGTCATCGCCCTTATCGCTAAACTGCGCGCTGTACCCATGACAACCTAACTGATGTCTACTTTACTGGCTTTACTGGCCTTAAAGCTACACCTAGGACGTTCCCCAGGTGGTACAGCTGGAGTGGTGGCTGCCTGCTGTGATTCCTGCCCTGTGACCTGGGTCCCCTTTGGCGGGCGTCTTCCGGGGCGACCGGGCCTGCTGCTCGGGTATCCCAGGTGGCGTAGTGCCACCCTGTTCTGCCAACTGCCCACATGATCCGCCAGGGACAGGAGGGGGATCCCCAGTCACTGTGGTGTTCCGGCAGCTCCCCTGCGGGAGTCACTGACACGGGCCCCATCACCTCCTACTCCCTTGGGGTACCTGGTGGCCCCATGGTTATTCCACGGGATTGGAGTGTGGGTGGAGCTAACCCCTGAGGCTCCCCCGCCACTTGGCGCTGCCAGTCCTGGAGGCCCGCTGCCATCTCGACCAGGGTTTGCATGCTCACGGAGAGTGGACCACCTCCGTCTGGGACTGCACCACATCATGCTACGACTGTGCCACCACCCTCTGGGTGTGTGCCATGTTGGGCAGTACCTGGGTAATACCGTTGATGCTCTCAGCCATGACCTGCTGTGACTGGGCCACGCTCAGGAACGCTGCAGCAATGACCAGATATCTCTGGGACATAGTTGCCTGTGAGAGGGGAGCCCTGTCCTGGGCCTCAGCCCCCGCCAGCACAGAGTGCCCCAGTCCTTGGCCAAAACCTTTGCCCCCAAGGCCTCCACCGCGGACGCCACCCGTGAGGTGTTGGCCTGGGTGGCACGCATGGTCAGCAACACCTCTTGCTCCTGCACGCGGTTGGACTCCTCCACTTGCGCCTGCAGGTGCTGGATGCTCGCCGACAGCCCCTCATGTAGTCCCTGGCTCTGTGACTACATCTCCACAATCAATGGGACTGTCTGTTCCAGAAGCCTGAAACCTGTCTGGACAGCAGCTAGTCCCTGGGGTCGGCCCGTCCTCGGACCGTCCGCCCCCTCGGGAGTCCCTAACTCCATAGGCTGTACCGGAGCATGTGTGTGGTGCACATCAGATAGTGTCCCAGGAACCTCTTCACTAAAGACCCCAGCCGAGCTGAGTTTCTCTGGGATAATGGAGGGTGTTGAACACAGCTGAGGTGAGAAGCCAGTGTCATCCCCGGACTCGAGCTCCTGGATGTTCTCGGAGGCGGGTCGATGGCATCCGTACATGTCAGTGTCCTCTTCGCTGCTTGCCACCTGGGGGTTCTGGCTGCAATCAGGAGTGAGGGACAGCAGAAGGGTTCACCCCATTACCAGCAACTACTGCAAGACAAGATGCATGATTGCATCGTGGGTCGGGGGGAGTGGGGTGGTCAGGAGGGGGGAGGGGGCTATAGGGGTGGTGGTGGAGGTGAAGCAGGAGTATGGGGGTGGTGTGGGTGTGAGGGTGGTGTGGGTGGAGGGCTGGTGGTAGGGGTGGTGGGGGTGTGAGGGTGGTGTGGGTGTGAGGGTGGTGGTGGGGGTGGTGTGGGTGTGGGGGTGGTGTGGATGGTGTGGTGGTGGTGGGTGTGAGGGTGGTGGGGGTGTGAGGGTGGTGGTGGGTGTGAGGGTGGGGGTGGTGGGGTAGTGAGGGCGGTGTGGGTGGAGGGCTGCTGGTGGGTGTGAGGGTGGTGGGGGTGGCGTGGGGGTGAGGGTGGTGGGGGTGTTAGGGTGGTGTGGATGTGAGGGAGGTGTGGGTGTGAGGGAGGTGGTGGGGGTAGTGTGGGTGTGGGGGTGGTGTGGATGGAGTGGTGGTGGTGGGTGTGAGGGTGGTGGTGGGTGTGAGGGTGTGAGGGTGGTGGTGGGGGCGGTGTGGGTGTGAGGTCTGGTGGTGGGTGTGAGGGTGGGGGTGGGGGTGGTGGGGTAGTGAGGGCGGTGTGGGTATGAGTGCGGTGGGGGTGGTGTGGGGGTGGTGTGGGGGTGGTGTGTGTGTGAGGGTGGTGGTGGGGGCGGTGTGGGTGTGAGGGCTGGTGGTGGGTGTGAGGGTGGTGGGGGTGGTGGGGTTGTGAGGGTGGTGGGGGTGGTGTGGGTGTGGGAGTGGTGTGGGTGTGAGGGTGGTGGTGGGGGTGGTGTGGGTGTGGGGGTGATGGTGGGGGTGGTGTGGGTGTGAGGGTGGTGGGGGTGTTAGGGTGGTGGGGGTGGTGTGGGGGTGGGGGTGGTGTGGGGGTGAGGGTGGTAGTGTGGGTGTGAGGGTGGTGTGGGTGGAGGGTGGTGGTGGGGGTAGTGTGGGTGTGAGGGGGTGGTGTGGGGGTGAGGGTGGTAGTGTGGGTGTGAGGGTGGTGTGGGTGGAGGGTGGTGGTGGGGGTAGTGTGGGTGTGAGGGGGTGGTGTGGGGGTGAGGGTGGTAGTGTGGGTGTGAGGGTGGTCTGGGTGGAGGGGGTGGTGTGGGTGTGGGGGTGGTGTGGGTGTGGGGGTGGTGGTGGGGGTGGTGTGGGTGTGAGGGTGGTGGTGGTGGTGGTGTGGGGGTGAGGGTGGTAGTGTGGGTATGAGGGTGGTGTGGGTGTGAGGGTGGTGGTGGGGGTGGTGTGGGTGTGGGGGTGGTGTGGGTGTGAGAGTGGTGTGGGTGGAGGGGGTGGTGTGGGTGTGGGGGTGGTGGTGGGGGTGGTGTGGGTGTAAGGGTGGTGGTGGGGGTGGCGTGGGGGTGGGGCTGGTGGTGGGGGTGGGGCTGGTGGTGGGGGTGGTGTGGGTGTGGGGGACGGGGGGTGGTGTGGTGGTGGGGGTGGGGCTGGTGGTGGGGGTGGTGTGGGGGTGTGAGTGTGGTGGTGGGGGTGGTGTGGGGGTGGGGGTGGTGGTGGGGGTGGTGTGGGTGTGAGGGTGGTGGTGGGGGTGGTGTGCGTGTGGGGGACGTGGGGTGGTGTGGTGGTGGGGGTGTGAGGGTGGTGGTGGGGGTGGTGGTGGGGGTGGTGTGGGTGTGAGGGTGGTGGGGGTGGTGTGGGTGTGAGGGTGGTGGTGGGGGTGGTGTGGGTGTGAGGGTGGTGGTGGTGGTGTGGGTGTGAGGGTGGTGTGGGGGTGGTGTGGGTGTGAGGGTGGTGGTGGGGGTGGTGTGCGTGTGGGGGACGTGGGGTGGTGTGGTGGTGGGGGTGTGAGGGTGGTGGTGGGGGTGGTGGTGGGGGTGGTGTGGGTGTGAGGGTGGTGGGGGTGGTGTGGGTGTGAGGGTGGTGGTGGGGTGGTGTGGGGTTGGTTTGGTGTGAGGGTGGTGGGGGTGGTGTGGGTGTGAGGGTGGTGGGGGTGGTGTGGGTGTGAGGGTGGTGTGGGGGTGGTGGGGGTGTGAGGGTGGTGGTGGGGGTGGTGTAGGTGTGAGGGTTGTGGGGGTGGTGTGGGTGTGAGGGTGGTGGTGTGGGTGGTGTGGGGGTGGTATGGGTGTGAGGGTGGTGGTGGGGATGGTGGTGGGTGTGGTGTGGGTGTGAGGGTGGTGGTGGGGGTGGTGTGCGGGTGGTATGGGTGTGAGGGTGGTGGTGGGGGTGGTGGTGGGGCTGGTGTGGGTGTGAGGGTGGTGGTGGGGGTGGTGGTGGGGGTGGTGTTGGTGTGAGGGTGGTGGTGGGGGTGGTGTGCGGGTGGTATGGGTGTGAGGGTGGTGGTGGGGGTGGTGGTGGGGGTGGTGTGTGTGTGAGGGTGGTGGGGGTGGTGTGGGTGTGAGGGTGGTGGTGGGGGTGGTGTGGGTGTGAGGGTGGTGGTGGGGGTGGGGGTGTGAGGGTGGTGGTGGGGGTGGGGGTGTGAGGGTGGTGGTGGGGGTGGTGGTGGGGTGGTGTGGGGGTGGTGTGGGTGTGAGGGTGGTGGTGGGGGTGGGGGTGTGAGGGTGGTGGGGTTGGTGTGGGTGTGAGTGTGGTGGTGTGGGTGTGAGGGTGGTAGTGGGGGTGGTGGGGGTGTGAGGGTGGTGGTGGGGGTGGTGGTGGGGGTGGGGGTGTGAGGGTGGTGGTGGGGGTGGTGGTGGGGGTGGGGGTGTGAGGGTGGTGGTGGGGTGGTGTGGGTGTGAGGGTGGTGGTGGGGGTGCTGTGGGTGTGAGGGTGGTGGGGTTGGTGTGAGGGTGGTGGGGTTGGTGTGGGTGTGAGGGTGGTGGTGGGGGTGGTGTGGGTGTGAGGGTGGTGGTGGGGGTGGTGTGGGTGTGAGGGTGGTGGTGGGGGTGGTGTGGGTGTGAGGGTGGTGGTGGGGTTGGTGTGGGTGTGAGGGTGGTGGTGGGGGTGGTGTGGGTGTGGGGGACCGGGTGGTGAAACACGTGCCAAGGGGAACCACAGCTCAGCGGGATCTTACTTCCTCGCCCGAGGTGCTCTCCTCCCTGGCGACTGCCCTTTCCTTGGGCCCACTGACCACAGCTACTGCCCTCTGCTCTGCTGCCGTGAGGGGCCACAGGTCCGGCAGTACTCCTCCAGTCCGCTGCCAGTGGTTGTGTGCGGCCTTCTCCTTGGGGAGGGCACAGAAAATGCACAGTATTAGACAGTGACACATGCAGCCCAGGGAGTGGGTAGCTGGTGGCTTCAGTGGCCAGGGCACCCGGCTACGGCTGCCGGTATGGGTGCTGGCATGTGGTGCACCCACATGAACCGTTGTGGGATTCGCCGGGTCCAGGATTGGCACTCAGGAGGCTGACAGGCTGCAGCTTCACATATACAAACTTCAATCCCCACACACCATCCCACACAACAAGATGGCAGCAAAGCGCATGGCCCCAAGGTTCAGCGACATGGAACTGGAGACCCTGCTCCCAGAGGTGGCAAGGGGGAGTTTGGCCACCGCCAGGGCGGGGCGATGGTAGGGCTATAGGTGTGTGGGACAGGGGCTGGTGCCGGGGCCACAGTGCTGCCTACTAACCCTGGGCGCCCTGAGGAGTTCCAGAAATGCTGGCCAGTCTAGACAGTGTTGCCCACGGTGCTGACCACCTCTGCCACTTATGTCCAGGCCTGGCGATCGGCGGCGGCTGGCAGCCACCTTCTCACCCCGGAGTACAGAGTAACACGCCTGTCCCCCACGGCGTTCAGCAGGGTCTCCAGTTCCATGTCGCTGAACCTTGGGGCCATGCGCCTTGCTGCCATCTTGTTGTGTGGGATGGTGTGTGGGGATTGAAGTTTGTATATGTGAAGCTGCAGCCTGTCAGCCTCCTGAGTGCCAATCCTGGACCCGGCGAATCCCACAACGGTTCTAATTGGGATCGATTATGTTCCATGTTGCGCTGGTGTTAACCCTTAATTGTCGTTGAATAGGTGCCAGTTCTGCTGTGGTAGAACTCCACAAATCCTGCCCCAGCATCAACACTTAGGGAAGGATTCTCCGATTTGAGGCTATGTCCGGAGCATTTGTCTAGTCTTATGATCAAAACGTCAGCGCCGTCCCCACACCGATGCTTCTCCTGGTGGGGAGCTGGCAGCTGCCAGCAGGTAAAGCGCTTTACCCGCAGATACAGAATTGCCGAGTCCATGGCCGCGCTTGCGCACGGCGGCAACCTGCAGCGGTCGTGCCATACAACATGGCGCCGGCCATGCGCAGAACCGACCTGCCAGATAGTGCCCCCCTGTAACTCCCCTTGCCACCCCTGGACCACCCCCCACCAATCCATCCAGCCCCCACCGCAGCCCCCCCTACCAGTTGAACGGGGTCAGCCGCAGGGGACGTCACCAACTCATGGGGCTGAAGCGTCTCAGGGGGTTGCGCCGGCTGAAACCTTTGGCAGGTGGGGCTGTTGAGCACCATGTTGGCGATGTCATCGCTGATGCCCGGCCAGTATACAGCTTCTTGGGCCCTCCGTCTGCACTTCTCGACCTCCAGATGGCCTTTGTGTAGTTGGTCGAGGATCAGCTTGTGCATGCTGTGTGGAATCACAATCCGGTCCAGCTTTAGGAGGACACCATCAATGACGGCCAAGTCGGCCCGGACATTGTAGAATTGTGGGCACTGTCCTTTGAGCCACCCTCATGTGGCGCATCACACATTGGAGAAGGGGGTCAGCCGCAGTCTCCCGGCGAATACGGGCCAGACTTGAATCGTCAGCTGGCAGATTGGCCGATGTGAAGGCCACCTGCGCTTCGACCTGACAGACAAACCCCTCTGAGTCGGGCGGTGTGCTCACTGCTCTGGACAGGGCATCCGCAATGATGAGGTCCTTTCCCGGGGTGTAGACCAGTTGGAAGTCGTACCTACGGAGCTTGAGTAGGATGCGCTGGAGGCGAGGGTTCATCTCGTTCAGGTCCTTATGTATAATGCTGACCAGGGGGCGATGGTCGGTTTCCACGGTGAACTGGGGGAGACCATACACGTAGTCGTGGAACTTGTCTATGCCGGTTAACAAACCCAGGCTCTCCTTCTCAATCTGCGCATAGCGCTGTTCTGTGGGGGTCATGGCCCGCGAAGCATAGGCGACCGGGGCCCATGATGCAGTGTCATCCCGTTGCAGGAGTACCGCCCCAATGCCGGACTGGCTGGCATCAGTCGAGATCTTCGTATCACGAGAGGTGTCGAAGAACGCCTATACCGGGGCTGTGGTGAGCTTAATTTTGAGCTCCTCCCATTCCTTCTGGTGTGCGGGCAGCCACTGGAACTCCGTGGACTTCTTTACTAGATGACGAAGAGCCGTTGTGTGGGAGGCAAGGTTGGGAATGAACTTCCCCAGGAAGTTGACCATGCCTAGAAAGCGTAGCACTGCTTTCTTGTCTGCCGGCTGCGGCATGGCTGTAATGGCGCTCACCTTGTCTGCATCCGAACACACTCCTGACCGGGATATGTGGCCCCCCAGAAAATTTAGCTCAGTTTGGCCGAAAGAACACTTGGCTCGGTTGAGGCGCAGGCCGTGTTCCCGTATCCGTGTAAAGACACGCTGGAGATGACTGATGTGCTCCTGTGGTGTGGTGGACCAGATGATGACGTCGCCAACATAGACGCGCTTTGATGCCATCCATCATCTGTTCCATGATTCTGTGAAATACCTCGGATGCCGAGATGATGCCAAACGGCATTCTGTTATAGCAGAATCTGTCGAAAGGAGTGTTGAAGGTGCACAGCTTCCTGCTGGACTGATCCAGTTGGATCTGCCAAAAACCCTTCGAGGCATCAAGCTTTGTGAAAATTTTAGCCTGGGCCATTTCGCTCGTGATCACTTCCTGTTTGGGTATGGGGTAGTGTTCCCTCATGATGTTGTTGTTCAGGTCTTTCGGGTCGATGCAGATCCGGAGTTCGCCAGAGGGCTTCTGAACACACATCATGGAGCTGACCCATGGCGTGGGCTCCGTGACACGGGATAGGACCCCTTGGTCCTGGAGATCCTGCAGCTGCTGCTTGAGGCAGTCTTTGAGTGGTGCTGGGACCCTGAGAGGTGAGTGAATGACCGGGGTGGCATCCGGTTTAAGCCGTATTCTGTAGGTATAGGGCAGTGTGCCCCTGCCCTCGAATGCCTCCTGGTTGTGGGCGAGGAGCGAGAGGAGCTGTGCCCTAAATTCAGCATCCGGGAAGACTGATGTGCCTTCTGGAGACAGAGCGTGTACCCGCTGAACGAGGTGGTGAACCTTGCATGCCTGTGCGCCTAACTGGGAGTCCTTTGATGATCCAACTATCTCGAAGGAGAGTGTGGCCGTGTATGTATTGTGTGTCACCTGGAGCTGGCAGGATCCCATGGCCGGGGTAACGTTTCCATTGTAGTCGACCATCTTACAACGGGATGGCCGAATTGGTGGTCTGACCTTCAAGGCGTAGAAGGCTGACCATGCTATTGGGTTGGCGGAGGCACCAGTGTCCAAATGGAATACCACTATTACACGTGAGAACACCACCCACCAGGTACGCGGTACATACTCGTGCGACTCGGCCAACGTTGTCTACCTCATACGCTGCAGGAAAGGATGTCCCGAAGCGTGGTACATTGGCGAGACCATGCAGACGCTGCGACAGCGAATGAACGGACATCGCGCAACAATCACCAGGCAGGAATGTTCCCTTCCAGTCAGGGAACACTTCAGCAGTCAAGGGCATTCAGCCTCTGATCTCCGGGTAAGCGTTCTCCAAGGCGGCCTTCAGGACGCGCGACAACGCAGAATCGCCGAGCAGAAACTTATAGCCAAGTTCCGCACACATGAGTGCGGCATCAACCGGGACCTGGGATTTATGTTGCATTACATTCATCCCCCACCATCTGGCCTGCGAAATCCTACCAACTGTCCTGGCTTGATACAATTCACACCTCTTTAACCTGGGGTTACCCCATCTCTGGATCTGTAAAGATTTAATCACCTGCTAATGCTCGCATTCCAAGCATTGTCTTGCATCTTTGAATCTGTCTATATATGTGTTTCTGGAACAGACCTCTTCAGTCACCTGAGGAAGGAGCAGCGCTCCGAAAGCTAGTGACATCGAAACAAACCTGTTGGACTTTAACCTGGTGTTGTAAGACTTCATACTGTGCTCACCCCAGTCCAACGCCGGCATCTCCACATCATAAATTTAGTGATGAGAAGTCTTAATTTGTGTACAATATTGGGATTATTTGTGAATTTTGGGGGTATTTGGTTAAAAAAGTCTTAAAGTTAGCATCGCTTTAAGTGGCAAATATTGTGATGTTTGATTAAAAAACATGACGGGCAGCACGGTGGCACAGTGGTTAGCACTATTGCTTCACAGCGCCAGTGTCCAGGTTCGATTCCTGGCTTGGGTCACTGTCTGTGCGGACTGACTGTGAAAATCCCCTCGTCGTCACACTCCAGTACCTGAGGGAGAATTCAGAATGTCCAATTCACCTAACAATCACGTTTTTCAGGACTTTTGGGAGGAAACCGGTGCACCCGGAGGAAACCCACTCAGACATGGGGAGAACATGCAGACTCCGCACAGTGTCCCAAGCAGGGAATCGAACTTGGTACCTTGGTGCTGTGAAGCAACAGTGCTAACCACTGTGCTACCGTGCCGCTCTACAATTGTAGCACTCACCTGAAAGCACCACTTGTCCATTCCTGGAAAGAAAACAGCTGTGACCTATGTTTAAACCTCTCACAGCCGTTAACTGCAAGCCATTCAGTAATTTCTCGTAGTGGACTATGATTGACAGCTTCCAAACCAGTTGTGAGCCTTGCTCCATATAGCTTCATCATGGATGAGTAACTCTAAGTATCGTAACCACAACGTTTACAAACATCAACAACATCGACGCTAGTTAAGTGCATTCCAACCATGCACCTTCACGCTTGAGTGATTTTGAAGAGCTGGGCTGGAAATTGACAGCACGGAGGTGGGGGGGGGGGGTTCTGGTAGGGGAGGGGTGGGCAGTTAATGCACTGTGGGTGGGTGAGGGTGGCCCTCGGATAGACTTTGGGGCAACTCCCTTAAGGAGTTACCCCCTTGGCCCACCGTTAGGTCCACCACGTCAAGTTCACGTTTGGTGTTACCTGTAGTAATCCCACCCATGTGATTCCCGGCCCAGAGGACCAGGAAATCACGAGGGCCTGGAAAGTCCACCTGCCACGTGGATGCAAATGGGTCATTAGGATCCATTAGTATTCTCCCACTGACATGCGGGCACGAACCCCAATTCCGCCGCCAGGGGTAGGCCAGAGCATGGCGATCGGTTCGGCGCGATCCTCGATTTCGACTGGACGCCCGAATCTCCGCCCGATCACAATTCGCCGATCCCGGCATCAAGGGGCGGAGAATACCAGCCAAAATCTCAAAGGATGTGGTGAGCCAAGAAACCAGGTTCAAGGAACCAAGAAGAGAAGAACCCGAAGACATCCATGGTAAAGTCAGACTGACATGCATTGAGCTTGTGTATCGTGCTATGCCTCAATGAATGAAAAGTCAAGTATCAATCTTTATTATCTAATACACCCTTTCAATAGTTTAAATGAGTGATTTTTGGCAGCAATGCTGTTCTGTTAAGGGTTTGGTCCAGGTTCCAAAACGCACCATGGCAGGTGGTAAAATTTGAATTCAATAAAGATCTGGAATTAAAAGTCTCATGATGACCATGAAACCATTACCGATTGTCGCAAAGACCCATCTGGTTCACTACTGTTCTTCAGGGAAGTAAATCTGCCGTCCTTACTCAATCTGGCCTACATGTGACTCCAGATCCATAGCAGGGTGGTTAACTCTTAAATGGCCTAGCAGCCACTCAGTTCAAGGGCAAGGGCAATCAGGAATGGGCAATAAATTCTGGCCAAGCCGAGACACCAATATCCCATGAATGGATAAAAAACAACTCTGGGGTTTAGTATGAAGACCGTCTCTACACTATGCTGCAAAGCAATGCCTCACTCAATAGTCAACGGTACTGCCGATTTTAACAATAGCCAGGATTTTCCAGCCCCATCGTGGTGGGGTCGGCTGCGGAGGTTCGGCTGCCCAGCCAAACTCAATTGACCTTCGGCAGGACTGGATGACCTTGGTGGCAGGTGAGGCTGGAAAATCCCATCCAATGATTCGGCAGTGTTGTAAGGATTGGAAAAGTGCTGTTGGCATTATGAATAGCAGCAAATGTCAGCAAATGGTTTGCACTGAGTGCTAAATTTGGTGCTTTTTGAGTGCTATAGTAAGAGTTTGGTGACCGAGGGAGTTAGGTGAGGAGGGAGTAAGGTGCTCCTTTCATTTTGTTTCCGACATTTCCGTAAAGAGTGCGAAGAGAGCCAGGAGTTTACAGAAAGTGTAGCTGACTGGGAGCAGAGTCGGAGGGCGGAGATCTAGTTAGTCCACACGGCAGCTATATTCTGTAAGGTAAGAGGGGATGGAGGCTAGGCCAGTTACATGCTCCTCCTGTAGGATGTGGGTGGTGAGGGATACCACTGGTGTCCCCGCTGACTATACCTGCGGGAAGTGCACCCAACTTCAGCTCCTCAAAGACCGTGTTAGGGAACTGGAGCTGAAGCTGGATGAACTTCGGATCATCCGGGAGGCAGAGGGGGTGATTGAGAAGAGTTACAGGGAGGTAACCACACCCAAGGTACAGGACAAGAATAGCTGGGTTACAGTCAGGGGGGAAAAAACAAACAGGCAGACAGTGCAGGGATCCCTCGTGGCCGTTCCCCTTCAAAACAAGTATACCGTTTTGGATGCTGTTGGGGGGATGACCTACCGGGGGAAGGCCTTAGCGGCCAGGTCACTGGCACTGAGTCTGGCTCTGGGGCTCAGAAGGGAAGGGGGGAGAATAGAAAAGCAATAGTTGTAGGAGATTCAATGGTTAGGGGAATAGATAGGAGATTCTGTGGTCGCAAGCGAGACTCCCGGAAGGTATGTTGCCTCCCGGGTGCCAGGGCCAGGGATGTCTCGGATCGTGTCTTCAGGATCCTTAAGGGGGAGGGGGAGCAGCCAGAAGTCGTGGTGCACATTGGTACCAACGACATAGGTAGGAAAAGGGGTGTGGAGGTAATAAACAAGTTTAGGGAGTTAGGCTGGAAGTTAAAAGTCAGGACATCTCTGGTTTGTTGCCGGTGCTACATGATAGCGAGGCTAGGAATAGGGAGAGAGTGCAGCTGAACACGTGGCTGCAGGAATGGTGTAGGAGGGAGGGCTTCAGGTATTTGGATAATTGGAGCGCATTCTGGGGAAGGTGGGACCTGTACAAGCAGGAAGGGTTGCATCTGAACCAGAGGGGCACCAATATCCTGGGAGGGAGGTTTTCTAGTACTCTTCGGGAGGGTTTAAACTAATTTGGCAGGGGAATGGGAACCGGATTTGTAGTCCAGCAACTAAGGTAGCCGATATTCAGGACGCCAAAGCGTGTAATGAGGCAGTGGGGAAGGGGACACTGACAAAGGAGAGTACTTGCAGGCTCGGAGATGGTTTGAAGTGTGTATACTTCAACGCAAGAAGCATCAGGAATAAGGTGGGTGAACTTAAGGCATGGATCGGTACTTGGGACTACGATGTGGTGGCCATCACGGAAACCTGGATAGAAGAGGGGCAGAAATGGTTGTTGGAGGTCCCTGGTTATAGATGTTTCAATAAGGTTAGGGAGGGTGGTAAAAGAGGTGGGGGGGGGGGGGTGGCATTATTAATTAGAGATAGTATAACAGCTGCAGAAAGGCAGTTCGAGGAGTATCACCCTAATGAGGTAGTATGGGTTGAAGTCAGAAATAGGAAAGGAGCAGTCATCTTGTTAGGAGTTTTCTATAGGCCCCCCAATAGTAGCAGAGATGTGGAGGAACAGATTGGGAAACAGATTTTGGAAAGGTGCAGAAGTCATAGTGTAGTAGTCATGGGCGACTTTAACTTCCCAAATATTGAGTGGAAACTCTTTAGATCAAATAGTTTGGATTGTGTGGTGTTTGTGCAGTGTGTCCAGGAAGCTTTTCTAACACAGTATGTAGATTGTCCGACCAGAGGAGGGGCAATATTGGATTTAGTACTTGGTAATGAACCAGGGCAAGTGATAGATTTGTTAGTGGGGGAGCATTTTGGAGATAGTGACCACAATTCTGTGACTTTCACTTTAGTAATGGAGAGGGATAGGTACGTGCAACAGGGCAAGGTTTACAAGTGGGGGAAGGGTAAATACGATGTTGTCAGACAAGAATTGAAGTGCATAAGTTGGGAACATAGGCTGGCAGGGAAGGACAACAAGTGAAATGTGGAACTTGTTCAAGGAACAGATGCTACGTGTCCTTGATATGTATGTCCCTGTCAGGCAGGGAAGAGATGGTCGAGTGAGGGAACCATAGTTGACAAGAGAGGTCGAATGTCTTGTTAAGAGGAAAAAGGAGACTTATGTAAGGCTGAGGAAACAAGGTTCAGACAGGGCATTGGAGGGATACAAGATAGCCAGGAGGGAACTGAAGAAAGGGATTAGGAGAGCTAAGAGAGGGCATGAACAATCTTTGGCGGGTAGGATCAAGGAAAACCCCAAGGCCTTTTACACATATGTGAGAAATATGAGAATGACTAGAGCGAGGGTAGGTCCGATCAAGGACAGTAGCGGGAGATTGTGTATTGAGTCTGAAGAGATAGGAGAGGTCTTGAACGAGTACTTTTCTTCTGCATTTATAAATGAGAGGGGCGATATTGTTGGAGAGGACAGTGTGAAACAGATTGGTAAGCTCGAGGAAATACTTGTTAGGAAGGAAGATGTGTTGGGCATTTTGAAAAACTTGAGGATATACAAGTCCCCCGGGCCTGACGGGATATATCCAAGGATTCTATGGGAAGCAAGAGATGAAATTGCAGAGCCGTTGGCAATGATCTTTTCGTCCTCACTGTCAACAGGGATGGTACCAGGGGATTGGAGAGTGGCGAATGTCGTGCCCCTGTTCAAAAAAGGGACTAGGGATTACCCTGGGAATTACAGGCCAGTTAGTCTTACTTCGGTGGTAGGCAAAGTAATGGAAAGGGTACTGAAGGATAGGATTTCTGAGCATCTGGAAAGACACTGCTTGATTAGGGATAGTCAGCACGGATTTGTGAGGGGTAGGTCTTGCCTTACAAGTCTGATTGAATTCTTTGAGGAGGTGACCAAGCATGTGGATGAAGGTAAAGCAGTGGATGTAGTGTACATGGATTTTAGTAAGGCATTTGATAAGGTTCCCCATGGTAGGCTTATGCAGAAAGTAAGGAGGAATGGGATAGTGGGAAATTTGGCCAGTTGGATAACGAACTGGCTAACCGACAGAAGTCAGAGAGTGGTGGTGGATGGCAAATATTCAGCCTGGATCCCAGCTACCAGTGGCGTACCGCAGGGATCAGTTCTGGGTCCTCTGCTGTTTGTGATTTTCATTAATGACTTGGATGAGGGAGTTGAAGGGTGGGTCAGTAAATTTGCAGACGATACGAAGATTGGTGGAGTTGTGGATAGTAAGGAGGGCTGTTGTCGGTTGCAAAGAGACATAGATAGGATGCAGAGCTGGGCTGAGAAGTGGCAGATGGAGTTTAACCCTGAAAAGTGTGAGGTTGTCCATTTTGGAAGGACAAATATGAATGCGGAATACAGGGTTAACGGTAGAGTTCTTGGCAATGTGGAGGAGCAGAGAGATCTTGGGGTCTATGTTCATACATCTTTGAAAGTTGCCACTCAAGTGGATAGAGCTGTGAAGAAGGCCTATGGTGCGCTCGCGTTCATTAACAGAGGGATTGAATTTAAGAGCCGTGAGGTGATGATGCAGCTGTACAAAACTTTGGTAAGGCCACATTTGGAGTACTGTGTACAGTTCTGGTCGCCTCATTTTAGGAAGGATGTGGAAGCTTTGGAAAAGGTGCAAAGAAGATTTACCAGGATGTTGCCTGGAATGGAGAGTAGGTCTTACGAGGAAAGGTTGAGGGTGCTAGGCCTTTTCTCATTAGAACGGAGAAGGATGAGGGGCGACTTGATAGAGGTTTATAAGATGATCAGGGGAATAGATAGAGTAGACAGTCAGAGACTTTTTCCCCGGGTGGAACAAACCATTACAAGGGGACATAAATTTAAGGTGAAAGGTGGAAGATATAGGAGGGATATCAGAGGTAGGTTCTTTACCCAGAGAGTAGTGGGGGCATGGAATGCACTGCCTGTGGAAGTAGTTGAGTCGGAAACATTAGGGAGCTTCAAGCAGCTATTGGATAGGTACATGGATTACGATAAAATGATATAGTGTAGATTTATTTGTTCTTAAGGGCAGCACGGTAGCATTGTGGATAGCACAATTACTTCACAGCTCCAGGGTCCCAGGTTCGATTCTGGCTTGGGTCACTGTCTGTGCGGAGTCTGCACGTCCTCCCCGTGTCTGCGTGGGTTTCCTCCGGGTGCTCCGGTTTCCTCCCACAGTCCAAAGATGTGCGGGTTAGGTGAATTGGCCAATGATAAATTGCCCTTAATGTCCAAAATTGCCCTTGGTGTTGGGTGGAGGTGTTGAGTTTGGGTAGGGTGCTCTTTCCAAGAGCCGGTGCAGACTCAAAGGGCCGAATGGCCTCCTTCTGCACTGTAAATTCAATGATAATCTATGATTAATCCCAGACAAAGGTTCGGCATAACATCGTGGGCCGAAGGGCCTGTTCTGTGCTGTATTTTCTATGTTCTATGTTCAGGAGCTTAAATTGTGCATGGAATTTGCAAGACTGGTTCATAAACAAGAAACGTAATACATTACGAAAAAGTATTTGATAAATCTTTCCTTATTGCCAACGCGATGAAATAACTGATTCTAGATTTTCCTCCTTCTCAACAAAACAAAAGTTTGCAAAAATACAGGGCTAGATTCTCCGATTCTGAGACTAAGAGCTGACCCCAGCGTGGGAACGGTGGCCTTTTACGACCGAAAAAGTGGCACAAAACGGCCACCGATCCTCTGTCTGGTGGGGGGCTAGCAGGCACGCAGCATAAAGCACGTGGCTCTAGCTGCCGATGCGGCCGGAGAATTGCCGGGTCCATGGCCGCACATGTGCACGGTGGCGGCCTGCAGCGGGCGCGCCGTGCAACATGGTGCTGGCCGCGTGCGGACCCGGCCTGCCAAATAGTGCCCCCCTTTGGCCAGGCTCGTGACCCCCGGACCACCCACCCCCCCCATCATTGCCCCCAGCCCCTGCCAAAGCCCTCCCTGCCTGGGGATCAGCCCTCTCCCGACTGTGGCGACGCTGGACTCAGTCCGCAGCCGCCACGCCGAGTTCCCGACAAATAATGGGATGAAAGACCCACTGCGTCGGGAACTCAGCCTGTCGGGAGCGGAGCATCGGGGGGAGGGCTTCAGGTAATGTCCACACGGCGTACGCCGTTTTAGAGGGACGGAGCATCGCAAAAACGGCACCGCCCCCGATTTCGCACCAACGTGTATTCTCCGGCTGATTGCCGAACGTGATTTCGGCGTCAGAGACCGGAGAATCCCACCCACAATTTTTTAAACGGAGGCAGTGGCCCCTTTACCGTCAAAGGTTTCAAAGCTGACAGAAACGGAACGAGGTCCTACAAGCTGAATTTAGGGAGCTAGGAGTTAAACTAAAAAGTAGGACCTCAAAGGTAATAATCTCAGGATTGCTACCAGTGCCACGAGCTAGTCAGAGTAGGAATGTCAGGGTAGAGAGGTGGCTCGAGAGATGGTGCAAGAGGGAGGGATTCAAATTCCTGGGACATTGGAACCGATTCTGGGGGAGGTGGGACCAGTACAAACCGGACGGTCTGCACCTGGGCAGGACTGGAACCGATGTCCTAGGGGGGGTGTTTGCTAGACCTGTTGGGGAGAGTTTAAACTAATGTGGCAGGGGGATGGGAACCGATGCAGGAAGTTGGAAGGTAGTAAAACAGGGACAGAAATAAAAGGCAGTAAGGGGGAAAGTGTAAGGCAGAGAAGCCATAGTCAAAAATCAAAAAGGGTGACAGTACAAGGTACAGTGACTGAGGGGAGCTCAGTGAATAGGACCAGGAATACTAAAAGAAATAAAACGGGACGTGAAAACATTAATGGTAAGCGACGCGGCAGGTTGTTACAGGAAGATATGGGTTCGACGGCAAGGAAAATTAGGAGAAAGGTTAAGAGGAAATATAACTTAGGAGAGGTTACTGATCGAGGTGTTAAAATTAAGAACAGAGGTAAAAAAATAAACATAAGTGTACTTTACCTGAATGCTCGTAGTATTCGGAATAAGGTAAATGAGTTGATGGCGCAAATCATCGTGAATGACTATGATTTAGTGGCCATTACTGAAACATGGTTAAAGGATGGTCACGACTGGGAGTTAAATATCCGAGGGTATCAAACTTTTCGGAAGGACAGAGTGGATGGGAAGGGAGGTAGTGTAGCTCTGTTATTTAAGGATGACATCCAGGCAACAGTAAGGGATGACATCGGTGCTATGGAGGATAAGGTTGAATCCATTTGGGTGGAAATCAGGAATAGTAAGGCGAAAAAGTCACTGATAGGAATAATCTATAGGCCACCAAATAGTAACATTATGGTGGGGCAGGCAATAAACAAAGAAATAACAGATGCATGTAGAAATGGTACAGCAGTTATCATGGGGGAATTTAATCTACATGTTGATTGGTTTAACCAGGTCGGTCAAGGCAGCCTTGAGGAGGAGTTTATAGAATGTATCCGCGATAGTTTCCTCGAACAGTATGTAATGGAACCTACAAGGGAACAAGCGGTCCTAGATCTGGTCCTGTGCAATGAGACAGGATTGATTCAGGATCTCATAGTTAGGGATCCTCTCGGAAGGAGTGATCACAATATGGTGGAATTTAAAATACAGATGGAGGGTGAGAAGGTAAAATCAAGCACTAGTGTTTTGTGCTTAAACAAAGGAGATTACAATGGAATGAGAGAAGAACTAGCTAAGGTAGACTGGGAGCAAAGACTTTATGGTGAAACAGTTGAGGAACAGTGGAGAACCTTCCAAGTGATTTTTCACAGTGCCCAGCAAAGGTTTATACCAACAAAAAGGAAGGACGGTAAAAAGAGGGAAAATCGACCGTGGATATCTAAGGAAATAAGGGAGAGTATCAAATTGAAGGAAAAAACATACAAAGTAGCAAAGATCAGTGGGAGACTAGAGGACTGGGAAATCTTTAGGGGGCAACAGAAAGCTACTAAAAAAGCTATAAAGAAGAGTAAGATAGATTATAAGAGTAAACTTGCTCAGAATATAAAAACAGATAGTAAAAGTTTCTACAAATACATAAAACAAAAAAGAGTGGCTAAGGTAAATATTGGTCCTTTAGAGGATGAGAAGGGAGATTTAATAATGGGAGATGAGGAAATGGCTGAGGAACTGCACAGGTTTTTTGGGTCGGTCTTCACAGTGGAAGACACAAATAACATGCCAGTGACTAATGGAAATGAGGCTATGACAGGTGAGGACCTTGAGAGGATTGATATCACCAAGGAGGTAGTGATGGGCAAGCTAATGGGGCTAAAGGTAGACAAGTCTCCTGGCCCTGATGGAATGCATCCCAGAGTGCTAAAAGAGATGGCTAGGGAAATTGCAAATGCACTAGTGATAATTTACCAAAATTCACTAGACTCTGGGGTGGTCCCGGCGGATTGGAAATTAGCAAACATGACACCAGTGTTTAAAAAAGGAGGTAGGCAGAAAGTGGGTAATTATAGGCCAGTGAGCTTAACTTCGGTAGTAGGGAAGATGCTGGAATCTATCACCAAGGAAGAAATAGCGAGGCATCTGGATGGAAATTGTCCCATTGGACAGACGCAGCATGGGTTCATAAAGGGCAGGTCGTGCCTAACTAATTTAGTGGAATTTTTTGAGGACATTAACAGTGCGGTAGATAACGGGGAGCCAATGGATGTGGTATATCTGGATTTCCAGAAAGCCTTTGACAAGGTGCCACACAAAAGGTTGTTGCATAAGATAAAGATGCATGGCATTAAGGGGAAAGTAGTAGCATGGATAGAGGATTGGTTAATTAAAAGAAAGCAAAGAGTGGGGATTAATGGGTGTTTCTCTGGTTGGCAATCAGTAGCTAGTGGTGTCCCTCAGGGATCAATGTTGGGCCCACAACTGTTCACAATTTACATAGATGATTTGGGGTTGGGGACCAAGGGCAATGTGTCCAAGTTTGCAGACGACACTAAGATAAGTGGTAAAGCAAAAAGTGCAGAGGATACTGGAAGTCTGCAGAGGGATTTGGATCGGCTAAGTGAATGGGCTAGGGTCTGGCAGATGGAATACAATGTTGACAAATGTGAGGTTATCCATTTTGGTAGGAATAACAGCAAAAGGGATTATTATTTAAATGATAAAATATTAAAACATGCTGCTGTGCAGAGAGACCTGGGTGTGCTAGTGCATGAGTCGCAGAAAGTTGGTTTTCAGGTGCAACAGGTGATTAAGAAGGCAAATGGAATTTTGTCCTTCACTGCTAGAGGGATGGAGTTTAAGACTAGGGAGGTTATGCTGCAATTGTATAAGGTGTTAGTGAGGCCACACCTGGAGTATTGTGTTCAGTTTTGGTCTCCTTCCTTGAGAAAGGGCGTACTGGCACTGGAGGGTGTGCAGAGGAGATTCACTAGGTTAATCCCAGAGCTGAAGGGGTTGGATTACGAGGAGAGGTTGAGTAGACTGGGACTGTACTCGTTGGAATTTAGAAGGATGAGGGGGGATCTTATAGAAACATATAAGATTATGAAGGGAATAAATAGGATAGATGCGGGCAGGTTGTTTCCACTGGCGGGTGAAAGCAGAACTAGGGGGCATAGCCTCAAAATAAGGGGAAGTAGATTTAGGACTGAGTTTAGGAGGAACTTCTTTACCCAAAGGGTTGTGAATCTATGGAATTCCTTGCCCAGAGAAGCAGTAGAGGCTCCTTCATTCAATGTTTTTAAGGTAAAGATAGATAGTTTTTTGAAGAATAAAGGGATTAAGGGTTATGGTGTTCGGGCCGGAAAGTGGAGCTGAGTCCACAAAAGATCAGCCATGATCTCATTGAATGGTGGAGCCGGCTCGAGGGGCCAGATGGCCTACTCCTGCTCCTAGTTTTTATGTTCTTATGAAACATGATGGGCTGAATGATCTCCTTCTGAATTACAGCATTCTGTGGGCTGGATTTTACACGACCCCACTGGTAAGCCTGAAGGCAGAGGAGCTTGTAAAAATGATGCGGGGACCTTTCCACCGCCTACCTGTCCGTCCCTAACCTGCCTGAAATCTTACAGTGGTTGTAAGGCCCATCCGCCCTGGGGTCCGTTGAGGCCCTTAAGTGGCTAATTTATAAAGTGACCACTTAAGGGAATCATCCTGCCACTGCTGGTATTTTATGTCTGCCGGGAGAGTCCAACGTCATGCGAGCAGTCCAGCAGCTTTAGCCGTGCGGGCCGATGTCAGGCAAGTTGGGGTGTGCAACTTCCCGCTGGGCCCACAACGTCATTCCCCATCCTTAAACCCACCTCCTGTCATCTTGAAACCAGCCCTCATCCCCGCTTGCCCCATTGTCGAGGCCCCTGACCCTGGACGTGAGACTACCTTTAGTTCCAGCAGTGGCCACTGCTACCAGCTGGTGCTGCTGGGTTGACAGGGCTGCCTCCCTTTGGCTGACAGCTGTCCCAGTTAGGAGTCCCTCTTGAGACAGTGGTGGAAGTCTCGCCTTAAAGCAATTAATGCTGCTCCCAGTATTAAATTGCTGTGGGGCAGCCTTCGGGATTGTGGGCGGGGTCCCCCACTGATAGTTTAGCCGGGGAAGGGAGGCAAGGGCTGAGGCACCCTGTAATAATCAGCCCTTTGATTCCACAATTCAAAGTAAATAAAAAGAAGTTTGTGGAAAATGGAACGAGTTTAAAAATGGTTTTCACTCAATTGAAAATCATTGCGTGTGTTAGACTGTGGCA
Source organism: Scyliorhinus torazame (assembly GCF_047496885.1). Lineage (NCBI taxonomy): Eukaryota > Metazoa > Chordata > Chondrichthyes > Carcharhiniformes > Scyliorhinidae > Scyliorhinus > Scyliorhinus torazame. Next base: position 262,891,888 of record NC_092710.1, read on the forward strand.
GAGAATGACAGGAGGATGAAGAACATAGCCAAAATAAACAGGATAGGACAGCGGCAGAGGATAATCACTGGCGCTAGTCTACAGTAACATAAACAAGATCTGAAGATGTAACCTTTTTATTAGTTGAACGAGAACTGAGATAAACTTCCACTTCCTTGCAGCCAAAGGCCTCAGTAAGCGGAGGCAACATTTGATTTCTATCCTTTAATTTAAAGGTGGCACCCACTGTTCTGGAGTCAGGTACCACATCAGGGGAGCTGGAAGTTTTTGAAGTTTGTTTCATCAAAAGACAGCAACTTTCGACATGTATACGAAGCTGACAATTGGAATTTCCTGTTTGAAAATGGTGCTATCTATAGCAATTCACCCAGATAAAGACTCTGGGTGTGATCTAATGACCACATCGCGTCAGGCTCGAATGCGAACGAGCTGGTTAGATCACGGGAGAGGACAAAATTGGGAACTGCATTTCCGAACTAACCAGCCCGCTCCTGTTGGCGAAATCCGGATGTTGCCGTAGCGTGGTGAGAGACCAATAAACACCAGGACACTCTATCTAACGGCCCCCCCATCGTCTAACTGGCTCCCCAGCGAGCGGCCATGTGGGCGCCGATCAGTACTGGTCCACACAAACGTGGACCAGGTGTTATGGGCGAGCTGTTTTCAGAACCCCAAAATGTATCATGGAGTTCAACCAACCTCCCCCTTTAATGCTATTGTTGCTTTTCCGAGCACACGGCTTGTTCTCCAGGAGTGGGATTACAATTATGGACACGTGGGTTTTTAAACACAAAACACTGTTTATTCCATGAACTCAACTTAACCTTTAAAATAAACATTGGATCTCTTAACATCCCTTACTTCAAAGATAACCCCAAAAATAATACAACACTAAATAATCCTACAGTTATTCCTTTCAACATCCCAGAGTCTTAACACCTTTAAACAGAAACCCATCAGGTTAAAGGCTTTACTTTTATGAGTTTAAATCACCCAAATGATCCAGAGATAGTCTTTCATGGCAGAGATCACAGCAGATCCAGCTCACTGCAAACACAGACACACCCCAAGCTCTTTTCAAACTGAAACTAAAAGACTGCAAAATGGCTGAACTAAAACCAAGCTCCACCACACTCTGACATCACTGCATTTCTTAAAGGTACATTGCTTAAACATCCATTTCTTAAAGGTACTGTCACATGACACAGGTGTCACAGCCCCTGGGGGGTCACCATCGGATGCCGCTAGGTGTTCAGGGGCAGGCCCCCCTAGCTCTCCCCCTGGAATGTGAGCACCTTGGCACTATCAAGCTGGCACCTTGGCACTGCTACTTTGGCACTGCCAAAGTGCATGGGTGGCACAACAAAGTCAGTAGGAGCACTCAGAGTGGTGCCAGAGTACCAGCGCCAGGGTGCCTGGGTGCCAGGGTGGCACTGCCAAAGGTCAGGCCTGAGGGGGCTGTGCCCTGAAAGGAGGGTGGAAGGGGCCACAGGGTGGCTTAAACCGATCCCGCAGAGGTAATCCCACACAGCAAGTAGCCATGCCACCAAGGAAACCGGCTCCAAGATTCCGGGGATGCCAACCTTGGCCCACCTGGACACGGTGGAGTTGCAACAGGATACCCTGCTCTCCCGTGGGGCTTTGCGGAGGTGACTCCCAGTCCCTACGGGCTCCGACCGGGAAAAGGGGGCACTGGGGGCCAACCTGGAACCTCCCTGTGGGGTGGCAATGGATGCCACCAGCACCCCCCCCCCCCCGACCCCTCAGTCCACCTCTCATCTGACAACCGAGCCTCTCGGAGTCAGCATCCGGAACATGGTGGCACAGTAGGGCATGTTCTGCCCGTGATTGGGCCGGGACCCTGCGGCCCCAGCGCCCTGAGAGGGCACCCTCTATGGGCATCAAAGGCCACGGGACGCAGAAAGCAGTGGACTGCCTCCAACTCTGAGGTGCATCCTGGGGAAACACATCAACGCAGTGGCAGAGCACGAAAGGCTAAACACATAGAGGATCACTCAGAGCGTAAAGAAGGGGGGTGGGGAAGGTGGGTAGTACATTTGGGGGCTAGGGGCAGTTGGGGTCGCTACTGTAAAACAATAAAACATGTTGCACATGAGACATGTGAAGCGTCTGGCATGTTATTCTGCAATGGTGGGTGGGCAGTGGGCGGGGGCGGTACCGGAATGGTGGGATGACAGTCCGATGCACCGCTCAATAACAACCCGGGTGGCCTCATGGGCCTCACCATATTGGGTCGCTGCATCGGTCACCAGCATCCATACTGGCATCAGTAACCAGGTCCTCAGCGGGTACCCCTTATCCCCTGTGGTAAATCACTGTTGCATCTCTATTAGGTGATGTATGGTAGGACCTGTACTACAGGTACGACGGTAGTCCCTGCCTGCTGGCTCCACCCAGTAGGCGGAGTATAAATATGTGTGTCCTCCGCGCAGCAGCCATTTTGGCAACTGCTGTGGGAGGTCACACATCTTCGAGCAATAAAGCCTCAGTTGTATTCAACTCTTACCTTTGTGCAATTGATCGTGCATCATCCCCCAAGAGCCAAGTAGTCATCCTGAGGTGTCCCTCGTAGATGCAGGGCGATCATAGATTCTACAGTGCAGAAGGAGGCCATTCAGCCCATCGAGTCTGCACTAGCTGTTCGAAAGAGAACCCTGCTTCAGCCCATGCCACCACCCTATTCCCGTAACCCAGTAACCCCAGCTAACCTTTTTGGACACTAAGGGCAGTTTTTCATGACCAATCCCCATAACCTGCACATCTTTGGACTGTGTGAGGAAACCGGAGCACCCGGAGGAAACCCACGCAGACACGGGGAGGATGTGCAGACTCCACATAGACAGTGACCCAAGCCGGAATCGAACCTGGGACCCTGGAGCTGTGGAGCAACTGTGCTAACCACTGTGCTACCATGCTGCCCCTGAGATGTCTGAGAGTTCCAGGATGTAGCTGTTATGCACACTCTCTGGGAAGCGTGCACACATAGGCATGATCTTCACGTGTTGTTGGCACACAAGTTGGATGTTCAGGGAGTGGACACCCTTCCTGTTGATATAGGGCTTCCCTGACGCCCCGGTATGCATGCCATCTATTAGCCCCTGGACCAGGGGCATCCCTGTAATGGCAGAGAATCTTGCTGCCCAGGCACCCCATTGGGCTTGATCCAGATCAAAGTTTATATAGTTGGCTGCCTGGGCAAACTGGATATCTCTGACTTCACAGATGCATTGTGGGCTGTAGCTTGTGAGATGCCACACATTCCCCGCTCGAGCCCTGGAATGATCCTGAGGCGTAAAAGTTTAGGGTTGTGGTGACCTTAAAGGCCACCGAGAGCAGGTATCCTCCTCCACCACGTGGTGCCAAGTCCACAAGGACATAGCACAGGTGCCGCACCGTCTCATTGTTGAGGTGGAGCCTCCTGCATCGCACGCCGTCTGTCATCTATTCGAATGATCAGCGATGCCTGTACCCAGAGGGGGAGGCTGGTAACGGCCTGATGGATGTCCGGGGCCTTAGGGTGTGTGGCGGGTCCCTGCACATGGCCGCCACCTCAAGCCTCTGTCGACGCTGCTGCCGCTGCCTGCTCTGCTATCTGGCCGCCTGGCCTGCCAGCAGCACCCCGAGGGCAATTCCACAGGGCCCAAGATATCATCCATCCCGTGTAATATCTGTATGAAATTGACAAGGGTGAGGGACAGCCAATCAGCGATGGCCACCAGCTCAGTATCCTCCAGTCCATCATGGCTCCCCCTTTTCACATCCCCTGCCATCCCTCAGGGTGCCATCCAACACACCCTGCACACTCAACCCCGGCCGCAGCAGGAGCCTCCGGGCATCAGAGCCTGTATCCCAGACACTCCCTGGTAATGTTACCTGGGCCAGGCCCTGGTTCCCGCTCCGATCCACACACCACCCTCTGGTTCCAGGCCTCTCCCCTGTGTTGAGGCCCAGCTCTTGGGTGTTTGGATGTTGCCTTCTGCCTCTGTGATGATGAAACCTTCGGTGTTCAGGCAGAATGTCCAGGCCTCATGGTCTGGTTGGGATGCGATGCAGTAACTCTCAGCTGCGACATGGCACGTCTACCCACGGGAATCCACTTGGGGGCTGTGGAGTGCTGACATTGCTACGATTGCGAATTCCCTATTAGCAATGGCCTTCAGCTGTGTGCCCGGACGTCACCACAGATAATGGGGGTCAAGGGTGGTTGGGGGGACAGGTAGGCAGTACCTGGAGCTGCCCCCATTATGGATGCAGAAGATCCGGGGTGGCATGGCAGACCCGCAGGCGCTGGGGTTCGCTCTCCCAGCCCAGGGGCAACCCCCCCCCCCCCCACCAATGGCAGTCCACCCCCCAACAGAGGCAGTTCTAACCCCCTCGGACTCTCCCCCCCACGAGCTCTGGCCCACCAGTGTCCACGGGCTGATTGCCCGACTTTCAAGATGGCGATACTCACCTCGTCGGATCCCCACCACAGCTACTTCACCACCTTCACGTTTTTAAGGAGGTTTACTAATCAGAGTCCGCATGACCGTTTGCTGGGCAGGCGGTTTAGATCACGGTCGGCCGTTAGATAGGGGGTTGTTCCCGGTAATGGTGTGGAGATTGGCTTTAATTGGTCACCATGCCATAGCGGGATTCTGATTTTGCCAACTGGAGCGGGCCGGTTAGATCACAAACCGATCGGCGCAAGTTGCTGATTTTGGCCTCTCCCGCGATCTAACCGCCACACGTGCTCAGGTGAGAGTGTGACGAGATTGGTAGATTGCGTCCTAAGTGTGGGCTTGAGCGCTGAGAAAATCCCCAGTGCCCAACTGATGCACAATCAATTACACTCAAGACGAAGTGATTTCATAACTGAAGGCTTTAATCGACTAGAACTTGTTCCCCAGCAGCTTCGGTACAGAAAATGAAGGCTGCTGGGATGGCACCGGTTCTTATACTCCGCCTGTTAGGGCGGAGCTATGTATCAACAGCCAATGGTAAACTCCTAGGTTTAACCAATGGTAATCAGCCTCTTAGGTACCGCAATACCTGATAATACCACAATCACCCCCTGTTAAAAAGGAGTCCAGTGGGGGTGGTGGCCAGTGGTAACAGTCGCCTTTAACATGATTTGATCAGGTACGGAGGTACCGCGCTGTCGAGGATATTTACAAAGTATTCGTTCACAGTTAAAGTCACAGCGAAGCAATCAGTCAATCGGGTGGCCTGGTCGTCCTTCTGGAGCGTCTGGACTTCGGTGGTGATTCTGGTGGGAGTCCCGATGGTTGCGACTCCGGGAGCGTGGTTTCGGGCTCCCTGGCAGCTTTGTCACCCCTAGGCGGCGCTGTTGAGGCAAATGGTTGACACGGGGGGGGGGGGGGGCATAGGCGGGAGTACTGACCCTCCAGTGAGGTGCTGTGGGGCGGGGGAGGGGGGGGTAATAGTTCGGGTGCGCGTGGGGTTCCGGCGGGCGCCAGGTCCCGAAGGGAGACTGTATCTTGCCGGCCGTCAGGAAACGCCACGTAGGTGTACTGGGGGTTAGCATGCAGCAGGTGGACCCTCTCGACCAACGGGTCCGACTTGTGCGCCCGCACATGCTTCTGAAGCAGGATGGGTCCGGGTGTCGCTAGCCAGGTTGGGAGCGAGGTCCCGTAGGAGGACTTCCTGGGGAAAACAAGGAGACGTTCATGAGGTGTCTGATTTGTGGTTGTACAGAGCAGCGACCGGATGGCGTGCAGGGCCATCGGGAGGACCTCTTGCCAGCGGGAGATTGGGAGATTCCTGGACCGTAGGGCCAGTAAAACAGTCTTCCAGACCGTTCCGTTCTCTCTCTCTACCTGCCCGTTTCCTCGGGGGTTGTAACTGGTCGGCCTGCTCGAGGCGATGCACTTGCTGAGCAGGAATTGACGCAGTTCGTCGCTCATAACGGAGGACCCCCTGTCGCTATGGATGTACGCGGGGAAACGGAACAGTGTAAAGATACCCTGGAGGGCCTTGATGATGGTGGTTGTGGTCATGTCTGGGCAGGGGATGGCAAATGGGAACCGGGAGTACTCGTCAATCACGTTCAGGAAATACGTGTTGTGGTCGGTGGAGGGGAGGGGGCCTTTGAAATCCATGCTGAGGCATTCAAAGGGACGGGAAGCCTTTATCAGGTGCGCCCTCGCTGGCCGGTAGAAGTGCGGTTTGCACTCCGCGCAGATTTGGCAGTCCCTGGTGACTGTCCTGACCTCCTCGATGGAGTAGGGCAGGTTGCGGGTCTTGATGAAGTGGAAGAAACGAGTGACCCACGAGTGGCACAAGTGCCGCGGGATAGGGCATCAGGAGGCTCGTTTAGCTTCCCCGGACGGTACAAGATCTCGTAGTTGAAGGTGGAGAGTTCTATCCTCCACCGCAAGATCTTGTTGTTTTTAATCTTGCCCTGCTGTGCATTATCGAACATGAAGGTAACCGACCGTTGGTCCGTGAGGAGAGTGAATCTTCTGCCGGCCAGGTAATGCCTCCAATGTCTCACAACTTCTACTATGGCTTGTGCCTCTTTTTCGACCGAGGAATGGCGAATTTCGGAAGCATGGAGGGTACGGGAGAAGAAGGCCACGGGCCTGCCCGCTTGGTTGAGGATGGCCGCCAGAGCTACGTCGGAAGCATCGCTCTCGACCTGGAAGGGGAGGGACTCGTCGATGGCACGCACCGTGGCCTTTGCAATGTCTGCTTTGATGCGGCTGAAGGCCTGGCGGGCCTCCGTCGACAGGGGGAAGGTTATGGACTGGATTAGGGGTCGGGCTTTGTCTGCGTAGTTGGGGACCCACTGTGCGTAATAGCTGAAAAATCCAAGGCAGCGCTTCAGGGCCTTGGGGCAGTGAGGGAGGGGGAACTCCATTAGGGGGTACACGCGCTCAAGGTCAGGGCCTATAACTCCATTTCGCACTACGTAGCCTAGAATGGCTAGACGGTCGGTGCTAAACATGAATATATCCTTATTGTATGTCAGGTTAAGGATTTTCGCGGTCTGGAGAAATTTACGGAGGTTGGTGTCGTGGTCCTGCTGGTCATGGCCGCAGATGGTGACGTTATCCAGATACGGGAAGGTTGCGCGTAAGCCGTACCGGTCAACTATTCGGTCCATCTCTCGCTGGAAGACCGAGACCCCATTAGTGACACCAAAGGGAACTCTTCAAAATTGATAGAGCCGCCCATCTGTTTCGAAGGCAGTGTACTTGCGGTCACTATTACGGAGGGGTAGCTTGTGGTAGGCGGACTTGAGATCCACCGTGGAGAAGACCTTGTATTGTGCGATCCTGTTTACCAGGTCGGCTCTACGGGGTAGAGGGTACGCGTCCAGCTGTGTATACCTGTTGATGGTCTGGCTGTAGTCAATGACCATCCTATGTTTCTCCCCGGTCTTTACCACCACTACTTGAGCTTTCCAGGGACTGTTGCTCGCTTCGATGACCCCTTCCCCCAGCAGCCTTTGGACTTCTGACCTGATGAAGGTCCGGTCCTGGGCACTGTACCGTCTGCTCCTGGTGGCGACGGGTTTGCAATCCGGGGTGAGGTTCGCAAACAGGGAAGGCGGGTCGACCTTAAGGGTTGCGAGGCCGCAGACAGTAAGGGGGGGGTATAGGGCCGCCAAATTTAAAGGTCAGGCTTTGCAAATTGCATTGGAAGTCCAGCCCCAGGAGGGTAGCCGCACAGAGATGCGGCAGGACATACAGGCGGAAATTGTCGAATTTCCTGCCTTGGACAGTGAGGTTCGCTAGGCAGAACCCCTTTATCTCCACCGAGTGTGACCCGGAGGCCAGGGAGATCCTTTGGTTTACAGGGTGGGTTACAAGTGAACAGCGCCTTACCGTGTCGGGGTGAACAAAGCTTTCCGTGCTCCCAGAGTCAATCAGGCAAGACGTCTCGTGACCGTCGTTGTAGCTGTTGCGAGTGTCCAGGGTCGACTTTGGTCCAGTGTCACCGAGGCCAGATGAAGCAGTTGCGAGTTCTGATCGGGCAGCGTGTAGCCGGCCGTGCTGGGGGCCTGGGGCCCCATCCAAGATGGCGTCACCCATGGGTCGTACATGGTGTCCGGGGATGAACAAGATGGCGGCGGGGATGGACAAAATGGCGGCACCCACCCATCCAGCGTGGTGTCCGGGGGGCAAGATGGCCACGCCCGTGGGTCGCACGTGGCCCTAGGATAGGGGGGTGGCGGTGAGTGCTGGCCGGTCGGGGCCTGAAGGGGGGGTTGCCGCGGCGGTCCGGAATCGCTGGAGACCGTGGCCACGGCGCGGGCCTGGCAGACCCCCACAAAGTGGCCCTTCTTGCCACACCCTTTGCAAGCGGCGGTGCGGGCCGGGCAGCGCGGGCGGGGATGATTCGCCTGCCCGCAGAAGAAACAGCGGTGTCCGGTGGCATTAGCGGGCTGTTTCATGGCGCAGGCCTGCGGGGTCAGGGGGAAGGTCTGTGGGGCTGCCGCTGCGGGGTGCCATGCAGCCCAGGGGGCCGCCGCGCGGTCGGGCGCATAGGACTGCGCATTTTGGGAGGCTACGTCCATGGACCGTGCCAGGGCCCGTGCCTCTCTAAGTCCCAGGGTGTCCTTTTCTAGGAGTCTTCGGCGGATCACTGAGGAGCTCATACCTGCTACGAAAGCATCCCTGATTAAAAGTTCCATGTGCTCGCTCCCCGAAACTTGCGGGCAGCCACAGTTTCGGCCCAGCACAAGTAGGGCCCGGTAGAAATCTTCAAACGATTCCCCGGGGCTTTGCCGTCTAGCTGCAAGCAGGTGACGTGCGTAGACCTGATTTACAGGGCGGATATAATGTCATTTTAGCAGTTCGATCATGGCATCATAGTCCTCTGCCTCCTCGATAAGGGGCTGTTTAGCACAGGGCTAAATCGCTGGCTTTGAAAGCAGACCATGGCAGGCCAGCAGCACGGTTCGATTCCCATACCAGCCTCCCTGAACAGGCACCGGAATGTGGCGACTAGGGGCTTTCCACAGTAACTTCATTTGAAGCCTACTTGTGTCAATAAGCCATTTTCATTTTAATTTCATAAGGGGGTAGACCCCAGGGCTGACCCTTGAGTGCAGGAGATGCATTTTCTGTCCTACTGAGGGGGTGCCTCCGGCCGTCTCGAGGTAGCCCTTAAAGCACGCCAGCCAGTGTTTAAATATTGCAGCCAAGTTCTCCGCGTGGGGTCTGAGTTGAAGGCATTCCAGTTTGATTCGGAGATCTATCCTTCCAGCTTAAGTCTAGTAGATTAAATTGATGCGCTGGTGGGATGGCACCGGTTCTTATACTCCGCCTGTCAGGGCGGAGCTACGTAACAACAGCCAATGGTAAACTCCTGGGTTTAACCAATGGTCATCAGCCTCTTAGGTACCGCAATACCTGGTACTACCACAGCAACAAAGTGACTAAGTGTGGCTATATAGTGGTGAGGAACGCGCCGACAGAGCCAGCAGGAAACTCCCAGCAAATCCTGCCACACATGACACTTCAAAATCTTTCCGTTAGGGTGGCTTTCCGTGTTTGGAGGAATTGGAGGAGGAGCTTCAGCTGCCCAAGTGAGGGACTTTGTGTGGAGGCAGGTTTCGACCTTCCGCACCTGCGGAAAAGGGAGTGGGGGAAGGGAAGGTATCGGAGATTTATAAGGAGCTGATGGAATGGGAGGGAGCCCCGATAAGGGAGGTGAAGCGAAGTTGGGAGGAAAAACTGGGTAGAGACTTAGAGGTGGGGTTATGGGAATACAGTCAATGCGTCTCGTCATGTGCCAATTCAAGGTTGTCCACAGGGCGCATATGACTGTGGCCTGAATGAGCAGGTTCTTTGAAGGGGTGGAGGACAGGTGTGGGCGCTGTGCGGATGGGCCTGCAAACCATGTCCATATGATTTGGGCATGTCCAAGGCTTAGCCGATTTTGGCAGGGATTTGCCGATGCCATGTCAAAGGGTGGTTCTGAGCCAGAGGTGGCGGTTTTTGGTGCGTCGGAAGACCCGGGAGTCCAGGGGGCGAGAGAGGCTGATGTGTTGGCCTTTGCCTCCCTGGTAGCCCAGTGACGGATCTTATTGGCGTGGAGGGACTCACAACCCCCAGAATCGGGGGTATGGGTCAGGAACATGGCCGGGTTTCTCAGGCTCGAGAAGATCAAGTTCGACCTAAGGAGATCGTGCTAAGGTTCGCCCAGAGGTGGCAGCCATTTATTGACTTCTTTGGGGAAAGTTAAGCTGCCCACGCCGCTAACAGCCCACTGTGAACTTAGGGCCACGGGTCATTTAGGTGTCCCCTCCCAGGACATCGCGCTAGGTGCCCTCTGGTCCCAGCTGACCTATCAGCTGTATGGATGCTCTCCAGCACAACCAGTACCATCTTGTTGGCTGGGATGAGTGTGTGTGAGCAATTATAATGTGTAAATGCGGTTGCAGCTTGTCAGCCACTTGTGTGTCAATCACGGACCCGGCGAATCCCACACCGGTTTCCATTGGAATCGATTGTGTTCCACATGGTGCCGGTGCTAGCCCCTCCACAGTTGCTAAATCGATCTAGGTTAGGCACCAGTTTTGCTGGCGTGTCAACACTTAGTCTCAGAAAGGGCACAGTAAGAAATCTTACACCAGGTTAAAGTCCAACTGGTTTGTTTGGAATCACAACATTTCGGAGTGTAGCTCCTTCATCGGGTGAGTGATGCACTGTCACACCGTCTCATACCAACAAGCACCAGCTTCACAACCTCACAATAGTGACTTTAAGGGGCCTGCGGTGAATGTATTCACCTAATGCATGTATGATACAGTAACCTGTGACCTATGACCTGGAAGTGGTGATAGAGCTGCTTCCAGGTACTGTACTGTAACCACCGGGGCCATATGTAGACAGGCCGCCTGTGGTCGGCATTCATCTGTACAACCGACTCTAGCTAGGCAAGTTCATGATTAATAAAGCCTAATGTTCACTCGCTCTCTCTGCCTCTCGGTGAATTGAGGGTATATCAATTTATTAATCATAGACAGCACTATGGAAGCCGCTCTAAAGCCAGACGGGCTCGAACTCGACGCCCGCGCGTTCGAAGCCAAGGAGATATTCAAACATTGGCTTTGATGCTTCGAGGCCTACCTCAACTCCTCCACAACGCCTCCCACGGAGACCCTCAAGCTGCGACTCCTCCACACTCGGGTGAGCCATCGAATCTCAGTAATGATCGAGAAAGCGGCCACGTACGAGACGGCGGTCACAACCCTCAAGGCACACTTCATGAAGCCCGTAAATGAGGTGTTCGCCGGACACCTGACTACTCGCCGTCAACGCGCCGGAGAATCGCTGGACGAGTATCTGGAAACCCTGACTCTACTCGCGAGGAACTGCAGCTATCGAGATGTGACGGCGGAGGAACACATGAACTCACAGATCCGGGACACCGACGTGGCGGGGGTCCGCTCGAACTACATCAGGTAGCGCCTGCTGGAAAACGGGACCTCCGACCTGCGGGACACGATAAAGTTAGCTACCTCGTTAGAGGTGGCCTACCAGAACCTCAGTCCGTTCCCCGCGGGCCTGGCGAACCCCTCGTGGACACCCACGTTGCGGCCCCCGTCAGACCCGACTACGTCGCAGGCCTGTGCTGCGCGTCTGCCAGCCCAGCCCGGGGAACCGCAATGCTACTTCTGCGGCCAGGGCCAACACTCCCGGCAGTGTTGCCCAGCCCGCACAGCGATGTGCAGCGACTGGGGAAAAAGGGGCACTTCGCTAGAGTCTGTCTGGGCCGACCTAAGGCTCAGAAATCGAAAACGCACCAGGCCCGACCCATGGACTCGCAGCCTCACAGACCCTGCAAAGTGGCTGCGTGCCTGCCCGGAACGCCCCCGTCAGATGCGTCATCAGCATCGTGCGACTCGTGGGGGCCGCCATCTTGGCCGCCGGCCCCTACACCGACCGACACGTGCGACTCATCGGGGCCGCCATCTTGGCCGCCGGCTCCGGCACCGATCAACACGTGCGACCGATGGGGGCGGCCATATTTGTCGCCACCTTCGCCCCAGCCCGACACGTGCGACTCATGGGGGCGGACCCTTGCCCCCCCCCTCACGGTGTGCAGCCTCGCGACCCTCAAGGTTTCCCCACCTTCACTCTTTGCGAACCTCACTCCTGACTGTAAGCCCATCGCCACCAGGAGCAGGCGGTACAGTTCGCTAGACATGACGTTTATCAAGTCGGAGGTCCAGCGACTGTTGAGTGAAGGGATCATTGAGGCCAGCAACAGCCCCTGGAGAGTGCAAGTGGTGGTCGTCCGGACCGGGGAAAAGAATTGGATGGTTGTGAACTACAGCCAGACAATTAACCGGTTCACGCAACTGGATGCGTACCCCCTCCCCCGCATTGCGGAGATGGTCAACCAGATCGCATAGTACCGTGTGTTCTCAACGGTCGATCTGAAGTCGGCCTACCACCAGCTCCCAATCCACCCGGAAGAGCGCCATTACACTGCCTTTGAAGCAGCCGGCCAACTCTTCCACTTCCTCAGAGTCCCCTTCGGCGTCACTAACGAGGTCTCGGTCTTTCAGAGAATGATGGACCGAATGGTGGACCAGTACGGTTTGCGGGCTACATACCCGTACTTGGACAATGTGACCATCTGCGGCCATGATCAGCAGGACTATGACGCCAACCTTCAGAGGTTCCTCCAGACCGCCCAATCCCTCAATCTCACATACAACAAAGAAAAGTGCGCCTTTCGTACTACCCGACTAGCCATCCTCGGCTACGTCGTGGAGAATGGAGTCCTAGGGCCCGACCCCGACCGTATGCGCCCCTCACAGAACTCCCCCCTCTCCACAGCCTCAAGGCCCTAAAACGATGCCTGGGGCTGTTCTCATACTACGCCCAGTAGGTCCCCAACTATGCGGACAAAGCCCGCCCACTTATTCAAACCACCAGTTTTCCCCTGACAGATGAGGCCCGCTCGGCCTTCACCCACATCAAGGCCGACATCACCAAGGCCGCAATGCACGCGGTGGACGAGTCTGTCCCCTTTCAGGTAGAAAGCGATGCGTCAGACGTTGCACTGGCCGCCACACTCAATCAGGCGGGCAGGCCAGTAGCATTTTTCTCTAGGACCCTCCACGCTTCCGACATTCGACACCCCTCGGTTGATAAGGAAGCACAAGCCATAGTGGAAGCCGTGCGGCACTGGAGGCACTACCTAGCCGGTAGGAGGTTCACCCTTGTCACCGACCAGCGGTCGGTCGCCTTCATGTTTGACAACGCACAACGGGGCAAAATAAAGAATGACAAAATCTTGAGGTGGAGGATCGAACTCTCCACCTACAATTACGATGTCAAGTATCGTCCTGGGAAGCTCAACAAGCCCCCAGATGCCCTGTCCCGTGGCACATGCGCCAGCGCGCAAGATGACCGACTTCGGGCTATCCACGATGACCTCTGCCATCCGTGGGTCACCCGGCTTACCCACTTCATTGAGGCCCGCAATCTGCTCTTCTCCACCGAGGAGGTCAAGGCCATGACCAGGGACTGCCAGGTCTGCGCAGAGTGCAAATCGCACTTCAACCGGCCAGACAAGGCAAGCCCGGTAAAGGCCTCCCGGCCCTTTGAGCGCCTAAGCATTGACTTCAAAGAGCCCCTCCCCTCCACCAACCGTAATATATACTTCCTCACCGTCATCAATGAATACTCCCGCTTCCCCTTCGCTGTCCCCTGCCCCGACATGACCTCGGCCACTGTAATAAAGGCACTGCACAGCATCTTCACTCTGTTCGGTTTCCCTGCCTACGTCCACAGTGACCGGGGCACATCGTTCATGAGCGATGAGCTACGTCAGTACCTGCTCAGCAAAGGCATCGCCTCGAGCAGGACTACGAGCTATAACCTGCAGGGAAACGGGCAGGTGGAGAGGGAGAACGTGACGGTATGGAAGGCCGTTCTTCTGGCCCTCAGGTCTAGAAGTCTCCTGATCCCCCGCTGGCAGGAACGAGACCCCTCACAATTGTTTGTTTATCTTCCCCAGGAAGTCCATCTCCGGGGTGTCGCTTCCGTCCTGGCTGACAACTCCGGGACCAGTCTTTCTCCGGAGGCACATGAGGAGCCATAAGACCGACCCCCTGGTCGAGAGGGTCCAGTTGCTCCACGCCAATCCCCAGTACACCTACATTGCGCACCAGGACAGACGGCAAGATACGGTCTCCCTACGGGACCTGACGCCAGCTGGTTCCCCTGCCAACGCGCCCCCCCTCCCCGCTGCCCGCCGCCACCCCCAGCGCCCCGTACACTCCCCTGGGTCTTCTATATTGTCCCGCGCCAGCACTGCCGCTACCCATCACCCCCCTGCCTACCCTCACACCCCAACCATCTCCGACACGCCGGACTGAGGCTCAAGCTCCAGACATAACGCCCCTGGAGTCACCACCTGCAACAACCGTGCCCACCGCACCGCCAGAGCTGAGGAGGTCAAAGAGAACGATCTGACCTCCAGATAGACTGAATATGTAATGACCCCATGTCATCCCTGCTGGACTTGATTTTTTTAACAGAGGGTGAATGTGGTGAATGTATTCACCTAATGCATGTATGATACTGTAACCTATGACCTATGACCTGGAAGTGGTGATACGAGCTGCTTCCAGGTACTGTACTGTAACCCCGGTGGGCTCCGCCACTGGCTCCACCCTCACCGGAGCCATATATAGACCGGCCGTCTGTGGGCGGCATTCATCTGTACAATCGACTCTGGCTGGGCAAGTTCATGATTAATAAAGCCTAATGTTCACTCGCTCTCTCTGCCTCTCTGTGAATTGAAGGTATATCAGGGCCAAAGCAAGATGATGCACCATGCATGGGGTGTGGAAGACAACCTCACTGAAGGTGAAATAGATTATTTAGAAACTAGAGGTTGGGTTTTTGAGATGATTGAGATAACAAGCATCACAGACTTTTATTTAAATACAATAGAAGCTTTTTAACACTCTCAGTTATGTGTTCTAAACTACTATTAAGGAGCTGGATCCAATATGATTGGTGGTGCACTTTCAATGCAGAATGAGCAGATGTATGGCACCAGTGCGTCTCTAGGCAACTCACCCTCCTCATTTCCCACAGAAGATTTGTGATTGCCAACCGCAATCCACTGTAGGGTATAGAGCAGTTTTAGTTTTGTAAAGCAAATATCTGCAAAGGGATTTTGAGGAGGGGACAAAATTACGTACACCTCAAGCAAAATTGGCAACTTGATAGTTTACTATCAAAACTTGCTTCAAAACTGTACTGCATTGCAGCAATTGAAGCAATATTGCCATATTTAGGCTGCAGTGGAATGTCCGGATTCCTGATCCTTGCCTAAACGTCAACAATATGTCCCAGGAGAATTTAACACAAAATGCATGCACGTTTTAGGTAATCTCCAGTTTGAATCTGGAATGAAGACACCATTGGTGCAGATTTTCATTGTGACTGCTCAAGTGTTATTCCGGTGGATCGAACAACACACCCTTTATAGAACCACCCCGATCTTCATTTCTTTAAAGCTAATGAATTTTTTAAAAATCATGTGGTTTCTGTGAAGGCCCCACCAGATTCTGTAATCACTGAAGAAGGAAAACGACCTCATGACTCACTCGTGTTGCCATCTCCGCTGCGCTTTTCTGGTCTCTCACGCTCATAAAATAGCTACATTCAAAGCCAAATGACTTCCTGTATCAACATTCTTCCCTTCCAAATGTAGCTTCTTTTTCTACCTACAGAACCTTTGACAATCACTTGTCAACTCTGCTTCTGGAAATTCCATCCCACCCTCCTGAATAGATTTCAGGGCCAGCCCGGTGCAGACATTGCTAAATACAGTTCAATCGTTTCCTGCGCTCAAACTTAACCTAATAATTGAAGCCGAAAAAGCACAATAGATAGACATTTAAGAAGACAGTAAGTTTTTCTCTTTTATCTCTTTTAACAGGATGCAGTGATATCTCGGCCAGATTATCTAAAATTGGGTAAAATTTAAGGACATCCCACATGGAGGCAGGAAGAAAATGACACTTTTAAAATAATTTCTGCTCTGTTTCTCATCATCTGTTAAGCGAGTAGATTTGGCTCCAGGCTTGCTCCGTCTGTACTCAAACCTGGTGTCTCCAAGGCCCATCCGATGCAGTCAGCAGTAGGAAGGCCTGTTTCCTGTACTGCACATTGTAATTAGGCTTCAAGCTATTTCAGATGCTGTGATGGTACAATTTATTTTTTGACTGCACTAGCTCAGGGGATGGGCAGGGAGTGAGTGCAGCTGTACTGCATTCAGCTGGTTAAGGGCAGAGGGCTGAAACCCTTTGTACGTTGAATGTACACCCAGCCAAACTGTCTCAGCACTTCCCAGATGGCATTTCCATTTACACTTGGGATGCAGGAAGATTCGCAGCCAAGACTCTAACTTGGATTGCGGAGAGTTAAAATCCTGGGCTTTAATATGAAAGTTTAACTTTTAATTCCACAGAATGTATCTACCGAGCTGAAAAGGTGGTGCTTTAATTTGTGCTCCCCTTATTCTAACAGAGCTTTTAAAAATCCCAGTGTTCACAATTATAAGACAGATATTAAAATCATCTTTTAAAATTCATTTTTATGGGCTGTGGGCTTCGCTGGCTCGGCCAGCATTTGTTGCCCTGCCTTAATTGCCCTTGAGAAGGTGGCGGTGAGCTGACTTCTTGAACTGCTGCAGTCCATGTGGTGTAGGTACACCCACAGTGCCTTTAGGGAGGGAGTTCCAGGATTTAGACCCAATTTCAGTGAAGGAGAGGCAATATATTTCTGAGTCAGGATGGTGAATGTTCAGGAGGTGGGGCTCCCATGTACCTGCTACTCTTGTCATTCCAGATGGCATGGTCGTGGGTTTGAAAGGTGCTGCTTTCGAAATCTTGGTGAGTTCCTGCAGTACATCTTGTAGATGGTACACACGGCTGCCATTGTGCATCGGTGGTGGGGGGAGTGAATGTTTGTGGAAGGGATAGCAATTAAGTGGGCTGCTTTGTCCTGGATGGTGTTGAGCTTCTTGAGTGTTGTTGAAGCTGCACTCTGTAGCCACCTGGGTTGGCCAACTCCCGATGTAAAATGGAGAACAGCAAATGCTGCAGGGAGATTCAGCCAACACAGGCAGAAACCAGCAGGTGCACGTTTACTGTGTATTAAACTCAGCAAAAGCCCAGACAGCATCGATACAAGCAGCCATCTGCATAATAATGTAGCAGCCATCTACATACTGATGAGCGATCCCCGGGAACAATCGCAACATTTGGGACAAACAAAGCTAAGCCAGACTCCCCGGCGCCAGCAGGAGCCAACACAAAAGAGGTTAGCGGACACCTCAAGACCGCCCATCGATCAGGGAACCGCTCCAGTATTGGAGAAATCGAACCAAGCGATTGGAACGAAGTCCGCCCCGAAAGGCGGGAAGCCCCTGGGGACTATACAGTTAAGCCCCCAAGTTCAAATCGTTCTTCTTGACCGGGTCACTCAGTAATGCAAACCAACCTTGACCGTGACCGGTTCAACTGCAGCCGAGATCCAGTAAGTCTTAAGTCAACGCTTGCTACGAGATAGGTGCTCCTAGCTAACAGTCCGTACCAACTTCGAATCCCACAGACTCAGAACCCTAACGAAAGGCCATTTGTTCCCCTGACCTGGTGGGCCAGTCCGAAGCTAAGTATAGGCCTGTTAGTCGTAGAAGTAGCTTAGACGTAGAATTTATGCACGAGTAGCGATTACTGTGTATAATAAATGTGCTTTGATTTGAATCTTACTAATCGGTGAATTGAGTTATTGATCATTACTTGGACTTGAACCTCGTGGCGGTATCATAAAGATACCTGGCAACTCGAGAGCAAAGGTTACAAAACAGAGCCAATTGAACCAACCAAAAGTTAGCAACATATTACTGGCGACATCCTGATGGGACCCAAACTAGAAGTGGCTTAACCACTCCGGGAGAACCCAAAAATTAGAATTAGAGATCCAATTGGGAACAGAAAACCACAAGTGTTCAAGCAGTTCTGATCAATCCTCATAATTCGGAAGTGTGTGTATGCATGCGTAACTAACAGGGCTATAAGGTAAACTGATAGATTTTTTGTTGCGACAAAACTGTCGGGAGTTTGTATTTCGGAAATTAGCGAACGCCGTACCCGTATTTACAGCGCCGCCTTAGCTCCCCTGTTCCAAATTTAAAAGAAGCATCCAGTTAAGAAAGATGGCAATGCAGCACCTCATGAACCCAGAAGAATTTGCGGTCGCAGCGACCAGCAGCAGTAGAGTAGGACAATGTCCCGTATGGGAGGAAGAAATCAGGAAGTACCTCAAATGGAAAGGATGGCCCATTTGGAGCGAATTATGTAGCAATGAGGAAACAGGTCCCGGGAGTATAGGACATACTTGGTGGGAGAACCTGAGCGAGATTCACAAGAAGAGCTTAGGGAAAGCTCGCAAGCCGATGGCAATCATGTCCTGCTTGGCACAATTGCGAGGCACAGAGGTGGTCGTTAGGACGCTCCGGAAAGAGATAGAGGACATACATCGAATGAGTAAGGTCGATGTTAGTGAGGTAGAAAGAGAGAATGTAGAGTTAAGGAGGAAGTTGGCAGCAAAAGACGGAGAGGTGGATGATGCCAAGTGGGCACACCAGTCTTGTCTGGCGCACTTAAGCAGCTCCCAGTCCCAGTATGAAAAGGCCTATCAGGACACGCAACGTGCAGTCCTGGTACGTGAAGAAATCGAGAAGCAGGTAGAAGCATTACAGAGGCAGTGTTGTGACCTAAAGGCAGCGTTAAGAGCACTCCATGCTGCCACCACGGAGCAAAGACAAAGCTCGTTAGACCAAGCAAAGTGCCAGAAGCAGATTGCAGAACTGCAATCCCTGCTTTCAGTTCAAAAAGGATTCCAGGAAACATTCGGAGCAAACTTAGATGAGGAAGACGGCCCTGATTGGGAAGAGTTAAACGAGACAGTGCAGAGATATGTTCAGGGATCATGTGCGCAGGGAAAGCCCCAAAAGAGGAAAGTGCCCCAACCCCCCACACAGCAGATAGTTCAGGCTCCAATGAACCCAGTCACCACCCACCGCACAGCCACATCGGATGATACGGAATTTCTGTACA
The DNA here is from genome assembly GCF_047496885.1 of Scyliorhinus torazame. Lineage (NCBI taxonomy): Eukaryota > Metazoa > Chordata > Chondrichthyes > Carcharhiniformes > Scyliorhinidae > Scyliorhinus > Scyliorhinus torazame. The sequence continues at coordinate 262,911,020 of NC_092710.1, forward strand.
CCACCCCCTTAACAGTGACCCAATTACGGGACGCGCGCGGGAAAATCACACCGTTCCTCCCCACCTCAGACCCCCACCACTTCTTTGCCAGAGCAGGCGACCATGTATGGCCTGGATGAGTGAGAGCATGTAAAGCTCACAGTTTTAAGTTTAGATCCTTCAGTAGCAGCAGCCCTTCCCGACCCACAGAATGTAGGAGGCACCCTTGCAGAAATGCATACCGCGGTCCTAGACGCGATCGGGTATAACCGGGGTGACCCCGTAGATGGCTTCAATAAATGCAGGCAAAAGAAAACCGAGCACCCCACAGCGTTTGCTGGATGCCTGTGGATCCACTTTGCCGCAGTTTTTGGAGACTTAGACCGTGCCCATTTGTCCCCAGACAACATGGCCAAATGGACCCGCAGAAACAGGACAAAAAGCTCAGTGATCCCTCAGAGGAGGCTCATAATGAGAAATGGGTTGTAAAAAGATTGTCCCGCACCTGGGAGCAGTCTGTACAAAACAAACACGCAGTTAAAAATCCTGAAGAAAAGCAGGCAGAAGCAGACATACAAGCAGTTAAACCACACCAGAACCCCGCATGGGTAAATGAAGGAAAGAACAGCACCCCACCCAAGTCACAGGAGTGTTACAACTGTGGACAGTTGGGACACTTCGCAAGAGAGTGCAATGCCCCGCGAAAGCCACAGAGAGCCCAGCAGACGGGCACTCTGAGTAAGAAAAAGACAGCCCATTCATAGCGTTAGCGCCCGTTCAGATCAGACGGACTTGACCGGAACGGACTGATGGTGTTCGGGCTCCCCCAGTTGGGTCTGCGACACCCTTTGGGATAGGTCCGGACGACCGGTAGTTGCAGTGAAAATACGGGGACAGCCATCGAGTTTCTCTGGGACACAGGAGGGTCCCGCACCACAATAAATTCCTCCACCATGTTTCAAAAGGACACGTGGCCCACTACAGCCTCTATCACCCTCAGCGGCTTTACAGGCCACTCACAACAGGGACACATCACAGCCCCTGTACCCATTCAAATTGGCAACATCACCACCAAGCACCCCATAGTTTTAGTTGACCTGCCCCACACAGCAGAACACATTTTGGGAATAGACTTCATGAATTCCCACAATCTTTCATTCGATCCAGTCAACCAGTGTGTCTGGAAGATGGCAAAGTCTGCAAGAGCCCCCGCAACGCGCAACATAGGTGAATACGCAAACAAAATTAGCGCAGTAGGCGAATTTTGGTTTAACCCGACGACACTTAGCACGGACAAGCAGGTTAGGGCAGTTATACAGAAGAACAGAACAGCATTCGCGACACACAAACACAACTGTGGCCGGATGACTGGTTCAGTACAAATCACAGGACCTGACCCTAGACCCCAAAAACAGTATGGATTTCCCCAAGAGGCAGAGGGAGAAATCTCAAAGGTAATCAACAGCTTATTAGAGTAGGGAGCACTTTGATCAGTAGCCTCCACTAATAATGCCCCGATTTGACCAGTGAGAAAGCCCGATGGATCATGGTGACTGACCATCGATTACCGGGAACTCAACAAAGTCACCCCCGCAGCAGCCCCCACAGTAGCCACAAGTCCCGAGACCATGCTCAGGCAGGGACTCAATTCCCGTACTTTACGGTTTTGGACATCAGTGATGGATTCTGGTCCATTCCATTGGCAAAGGCGTGCCAGTACAAATTTGCCTTCACCTTTAAAAATCAACAGTACACGTGGACATGCCTGCCACAAGGATTCCACAACTCCCCCACCATTTTCCACCGACAGCTGGCAAATGGTTTAGCCAAATTTTCATGCCCCGAATGTCTGGTCCAGTACGTAGGCGACCTACTACTGCAGACAGACACTAGGCAGAGCACATTGAGCTTCTGTCCGAACTCCTGGAACTCCTACAAGCAATTGGATGTAAAGTTAACCCCAAAAAGGCCCAGATTTTGGAAGATAAGGTGATATATTTGGGTACAATTATCACACATGGTAAACGCGAGATCGAGCATAAAAGGATTGACTCGATTGCTAAATTGCCCCTTCCCCAGAACGTTTTAGCCCTCCGGTCATTTTTAGGACTGGTTGGCTACTGCCGAAACCACATTGACGGTTTCGCCAGCAAGGCAGCACCCCACCCCTCTCAGACCTCCTAAAGAAAGGAGCCCCCTGGGAATGGCTTCTGCAGCATACGGATGCTGTGGATGCGTTGAAACAAGCACTCATAGCAGCCCCCGCACTACAAGTTCCAGACCCGCTTTCCCCCTTTGCAATAGAGGTAGCGGCCACAGACCGCACCCTTTCGGCCGTGCTCCTCCAGGAACGGCACGAACAGTTAAGACCCGTGGCTTACGCCTCCAGAGTTTTAGATGCTGTGGAGCAGGGATTTTCAGCCTGTGAAAGGCACCTGCTCGCAGTATTCTGGGCAGTACAGTATTTTTCGTACATTACCGGACTAAACCCCATCACAATCCTCACAGAACACCCCCACCCAACTTTTACTGGACGGACGCCTCAAGGACGGTACAGTTAGTCAGATAAGAGCAGCTAGATGGACCCTTCTCTTGCAGGGACAGGACATCACTGTTAAAAGGACAAAGACCCACACTTTTTTAGCCGACAACTTACAGTACCCCAGAACCCCCCATGAATGTGAAATTATCTCTCCACGCCACAACACAGGCCCCTTTATTGCTAAAACACCCCCCAGAAAGATAGGTAGATCAACCTAGAGCCCGAAGCACAGACACGCGCAAACACATAAGGATATATGTGGATGGATCGTCCACAATACTAGAAGTGAAGCGCATAACAGGATGTGGTATTTATGTCGAGGACGCGCAGTGACGCGCCCTAGAAGAAATGGCAATAAAACTTCCAGGACACTTAGGCGCGCAGGCAGCAGAACTTGCGGCCATCGCATACATAGTGGAACACCCAGATTCCTTCCCCAGCCCAGCAGACATATATTCGGACAGCCTCTATGTCTGCAGCCTTACGGAATTCCTACCCCTGTGGAAGGCAAGAGGATTTGTTTCCGCAGATGGAAAACCCCTCCCCTCAGCCCCATTGCTCCGTCACATTTTAGAGAGAGCACAGAACAGGACTTTGGGATAGTCAAAGTTCGAAGTCACCATCGTTCCTCCCGCCCTCGAAATGTAAAAGCCAACGCACTGGCTAAAGCAGGTTCCAGACATGGATATTTTTGGACACCCCCCGAAAGCGCACCAGTGAGTGCAGTTCAGGTCTCGCAGACTAATATCGAGGATTTAGTGCAGGCCCAGAAGCAGAACAGCAATCTCAGGGAGATTTTAAAAGGAAACTATCCAGCACCCTATGATAGGTTTAAAAATGCTCTGACCACACATGACGGTGTGGTGTTAAAAGACACCCTTTATGTGGCTCCTGAACAGGACAGGAATCAACTGATTTGTTTATTCCATGACAGTCATGGACATCAGGGAATCGATCCCACTACAGCCCACCTCAGGCAGCTCTGTTGGTGGCCGAGTTTAAAGGACGATGTAAATCACTACATTGAGAATTGCCTTATCTGTGCCCAGAACAATCCGGACAGATATGCCAAAAAGGCTCAGCTCAGTCACACCCGACCCGTTAATGACCCCTGGACTAACCTCCAGATTGATTATATAGGACCATTGCCCCCCTCGCAGGAATGGCTATAAATATATACTTGTGGTAATTGACACATTTACGAAATGGGTGGAAGCATTCCCAGCCCGCACAAACACTGCAAAAACCACAGCCAAGATTTTGACCCACCACATCTTTACAAGATGGGGACTTGTATTGCAGCATTGAATCAGACCAAGGTTCCCATTTTACGGGACGTGTCATGAAGAACGTCCTCACGATATTTGGCATTACCCAAAAATTCCACATTGCATACCACCCCCAGTCGAGTGGTATCGTGGAGCGCATGAATCGGACCCTGAAATCAACCCTCAGAAAAATGGTCCAGCAAAACAACACCACTTGGGATTCAGTCCTCCCTTTTGCGCTGACGATTTGCGAAATACAGTTTCCACATCCACAGGTTACACCCCACACACCCTCATGACCGGACGCCCCATGAAAGGCACAGAGTTTTTATTAGGATTAGATTTGACCAGCCCCGAAGTGACGGCCCTCACACACGGGAAAGCAGTAGAACAATTAGTGGAGAAGGTTAAAACGGCTCAGCTAGCAGCCGCAGTGAAATTGGGCACAAGAAAGAAACAGAGCAAGGCCTGTTTCGATAAGACAGTGCATGCGACTGAGTTCAGTATAGGACAGCAAGTCATGCTCTCCGTATACAACCCCAGCACATTCCTGTCACCTAAGTATTCGGGTCCGTACTCCATTGCGGACAAAGTAAGCCCTTCCGTCTACAAAATAAAGTACCCCAATGGAAAGACTGCGTGGTTCCATATCAACCAGATGAAGGCATATGGAACACAGTCTAACCACGCACACCACGTCATGCTCGGCGCAGCACACCACACCCCCCCCACAGCCAACGTAACCCTACCCTCCCCCAACACGTCCAGCCCAGCCACGGACTCAACCCCGACTCCACCCCCAAAATATACACTCCGCCCCAGAACGCCCACAGACCGCAGCAGCAGCGACAGCGACTGTGGCTCAGACAATAGCCACAGCACGCCTCCCTACTATCCCCATGCAACAGGACCCACACCCAGCGAATCTGACCATGATTCGAGTGATCCCTTCACGATCACTTTCCTAAACAAACCCCACCAACGACCACCGACCTACAATGACGACCCCGACTCCGTCCCCACAGAACTAGACACCACCTATTGGCACAGAGATAATTCGTACAGACTCGTCCGGAATGACAAGAGCGATCCAAAATCACACCATGCAGTCCTATCAGCCCTGATACACTCGAGAGATTGGCATCCGGGAGAAGATTTCATAGAACTTACAGTGCAGAAGGAGGCCATTTGGCCCATCGGGTCTGCACTGGCTCTTGGAAAGAGCACCCTATCCCCATAACCAAGAAACCCCACCCAACATTATGGGCAATTTAGCATAGCCAATCCACCTAACCTGCACATCTTTGGACTGTGGGAGAAAACCGGAGCACCCGGAGGAAACCCACGCACACTCTGGGAGGATGTGAAGACTCCGCATAGACAGTGACCCAAGCCGGAATCGAACCTGGGACCCTGGAGCTGTGAAGCAATTGTGCTATCCACAATGCTACCGTGCTGCCCCAACGAGAACCCCTTTGCGACCCTGTTCGCAACCGTTAACTGAGGTGTCCAGATGATGTTTTAAAACATCCTGCCTGGGAACCCCCCCTCTGGTCAGCTACGCTCGGGTAGGAGAGACAGGGCATTGGTAGCCGACCTACCCGGGGACTCCATCCAAATTGTACCCGTCGCGGCCCATACGCACCTCATTTCGGCAAAGTTTTGTTCAAGAAGGTTTCTTTTCTTTTCAGGTAACCCTTAGGTTGCCAATCCTCTGCTATTTACATCCGCAAACATTTGGATGGTAAACCGCACAGTCTGCGGGACAGCTCACACTGGTTCAGTATTTGTAAGTGTGTCTTGTCCTGAAATTCGGTTTTTGAAAAAAAAATGAGGGAGTCACACATAGTGACCAATTATAAAGGGAGTAATTGGCACTAAAGGACAGACAGGCTATCATACGAGATATTAAACCAAGATAGTTACAGACACTCTGCTTGATCACACAGAACTCCAGAAGCTCCAGGACCAGAGAAGAGAAGAGAAGAGAAGAGAAGAAACGAGTGGAGGAAGAAGAACCATGAGAACATCCTCCGCGTGGCTCATAACCCTAATGGACATTTGGTTGCGCGTGAACGTGAACCCCCTGACCTCAATCCCCCAGCCGTTAATGATTTACTTCCCCACAGTGCCCAGAGCCCAGTCACAAGTGACACCACACCATCTTGGTGTGACAGGTTTATAACCTGGTACTCCCTGTCCTACATGATAGAATCCCTATTGGTATTGGCGATACTCTGCTGCATCGTGCAGACTATTCGTCTGAGAAAATGGAGAAGGAGAGCCTACCGCGCTCGCACCCCGGTATATAGAATAAGATCCCCTATTTTCGGATACAACCAGACCCCCGAGCCCCGCGATCTATGATAAAGAGCATTCATTTGTGATTTGTTGTAAATAAAGAAATGTCCATGAGCAATTGTACAATCCTGAGCTTGACTGCCAAGCCAGAAAATGTGTATAAAACTGCTATGATTTTGTTTGTATGGTTTAGGAAGTTAATGTGATGAAATGTTTGAGTGAGTGTAGTATATTAAGGATAGTTAGAGGTTCCCATTTTCTTGTTTTGTAATGCATGTCCCTGTTTGACATAGCGCCCCTCAGAATTGTCAGTTAAAAACTTTTTGCATAGTTATGGTCAGTGTAGAGGCCATAGAAGAGTGCTCGCCGGGTCAGGGAATGAAAACCAACACAGTTATGTGATCCTTCACTCTTCGCGTTAGGATCACAAGGAGGGAGTGTAGCCACCTGGGTTGGCCAACTCCCAATGTAAAATGGAGAACAGCAAAGGCTGCAGGGAGATTCAGCCAACACAGGCAGAAACCAGCAGGTGCAAGTTACTGTGTATTAAACTCGGCAAAAGCCCAGACAGCATCGATACAAGCAGCCATCTACATACTGATGAGCGATCCCCGGGAACAATCGCAACATTTGGGACAAACAAAGCTAAGCCAGACTCCCCGGGGCCAGCAGGAGCCAACACAAAAGAGGTTAGCGGACACCTCAAGACCGCCCATCGATCAGGGAACCGCTCCAGTATTGGAGAAATCGAACCAAGCGATTGGAACGAAGTCCAATCACCTAGAACCAGGTACAGGGTCCGCCCCGAAAGGCGGGAAGCCCCTGGGGACTATAGAGTTAAGCCCCCAAGTTCAAATCGTTCTTCTTGACCGGGTCACTCAGCAACGCAAACCAACCTTGACCGTGACCGGTTCAACTGCCGCCGAGATCCAGTAAGTCTTAAGTCAATGTTTGCTACGAGATAGGCGCTCCTAGCTAACAGTCCGTACCAACTTCGAATCCCATTATTCTGTACATGATTAGGAAAGGATTATTTTATGGTTTTAATCTCACCTAGCTATATTTTGTCATTATTGCAATTACAGATTTTGTAGAATGTTTTTTAAAGAAACATTTCATGTCATCCAACCTGCTGGGAATGTCTTCTTAATTATGCTTTTCATATTGATCATAACTTCCACAGTGTCCACGCAGCAGCTGTAATGTAATAGGCGCTATCATGCTGGGCACTGTCAGCAGCATCAGCTAAAATTATATGTAGGTCCAGAATAGGTAACTGCACATGTTTTAGTATTCATGGGCTGATTTACACTTGGGAAAATAGGTTTTTAATGTGATGGCACAAGCCTAAAATTGGGATCAGTGACCGTACCACACTGCTAACCTCGACTCTCCGCCTGTTGTAACTTTCACAGAGGTCTGCCACTGGGAGGCCAACGTTTCTGCCTGATATAAGCGATAAACCTCTTTCATGTTTGTGTATGTGTGGTTGTGTGTTGTGGAAGTGTCGGGGAAATCCTCCCAGTCTAGTTAGAAACTCAACTGCAACGTTAAAGGACACATGGGCATTGATTGAAGAGGTTTTGAAACAATGATCAGCCTTTTTCTTCATCATCCAACCGGAGTAGCAAAACGGAGCTCTTCCCTTCTCTTCCCTTCCCTTTCCCTTTTCTTCACTCTTTATGCCATCATGCAAAGACTGCCACAGCTTTTTGTTTGAAATTTCTCAGTCAATGAGCAATTCTACTCCATTAACACAGGCTGCCAGAATTAGTTACTGAAGGATTAAATATTTACTAGCTGCCACTTATTTATAATCGGGTGAGGTGAGGGCCGGAGCCCCTAAATTAGGTTCCAGGTTGAGTTTGCAGGTTAGACACACATGAGGTCAAGGACTGGGTGAGCTTCTTTCTCCTGCCTGGCTGAGGTTTCTCGGAGTCTGGGTTGTCTCAGTGTTCTGGACTGGGGCCTAGTGTGGCCTGTGTGTGGCCAGGGGCCAAAGGACACCTGAGGATCTGAGCAACTTCACACAAGTGGACAGCACTAGCATCTCTGGTCTGTGGTGTTCTTTGCGATTCTTATTCTCAGGATGGATGTCGTAGGGTTCACAAAGACCACGAAAGCTAAGTTCAATAACAAAGCTAACAGTTATTACACTACTTATTAAAGTTCAACCCCTTACTCTGATAGCAAGCAATATCTAGTAATCTACAATCTACACTTTGCTAACACTAGTCTCTCTCTCTATAACTGTTCTCTGCAGTCCTCTCCTCTCCACTCTCTCCAGCCCTCTCTCAGAAGCCTGGGAGTCAATTCTGCATCTTGTGGTGAATTATGATACTACATTAATCCTTTATATCCTGGGCTTTCTTCATAATGTCAAATGGTCCAGATTCGCAGGATAGGGCTGTGGAGGACAGCAGGAATGGTGGATGCAACAGTGGGACAACATTTTAACCCAACCCTGTTCACGATAGTCCAGCGTTACCGGTTTAATACCGCTGAGAGGACCCCAGGAGAATCCCTTGTCGATTTTCTATCCAGGCTTCGCAGGATTGCGGAGTACTGTGACTATGGTGAAACCTTGTTGGAAACGTTATGCGACCGTTTGGTTTGCGGTACTAACAATGCGGCCACCCAGAGAAAGTTGTTAGCTGAACCAACATTGACTTTTCAGCAGGCCATTCAAATAGTATTGGCCTGAGAGAGTGCAGAACGGGGAGTGCAGGAGCTACAGGGAATGGAAGTGCATGCCTTGGGAGGTCCCTTGCCTTGGTGCAACCCCTTCCGTCCGAAAGCGTCCCCTCGCACCCCTGCAGTACCTTGGGCGAGGTGACATCCGGTTCGACGCCAGTGGCCATCGGTCATTCCACTCCGAAGGAAGCCTTCTCCAGAACCAGTGGATGAGGAGCCATGTCCGTGTCAGACCTGCGGGCGCCGACCCCGTCGCGGACACCGGTCCTGGGGGCGCCGTCGTTCCAACAGAAACTGGGGCCAGCCCAGGGGCCGTACCTTCCATTTGGATAAACCTGTGGAAACTACTCCTGAGGACGTGGAGACAGAGGACAACTGCCTGCAGCTGCATTGTGTGGCAGCTCCCCGTGTGGCCCCCATTAAGGTGACAGTAAGGGTCAATGGTCATCCGCTTGAGATGGAGTTGGACACTGGCGCAGCGGTCTCCATGATCGCCCAGAGGACATTCGACCGCATCAAGCAGGGTATACAGACCCTTACATTAACCGACTCACAGGCCAGGTTGGCCACCTAAATGGGGGAACCATTAGGCATTGCAGGAACTACGATGACCCCTGTTGTTTATGGACGCCAGGAGGGGCGTTTCCCACTTATCGTGGTGCATGGCCATGGGCCCAGCCTGTTGGGTCGGGATTGGTTGCGGCATTTGCAGCTGCAGTGGCAGCACATCCTCTAAACAGTTTCTGGAGGGTTGACTGAGGTGCTAGGATGGTACCCAGATGTATTCCAGCCCGGTTTGGGGAAAATAAAAGGAGCAGGAGCCCGTATCCAAATCGAACCAGGAGCCACGCCGCGCTATTTCCGGATGCGCCCGGTGTCTTGCTCGAGAAGGTCGAAGGGGAGCTCACTCATTTGGAGACTTTGGGTATTATCAGGCCCGTCCGTTTCGCTGACTGGGCAGCACCAATTGTACCTGTAATGAAGCCAGATGCCACAGTTCGCTTGTGCGGCGACTACAAACCTACAGTGAATATGGCTTCTCAGCTCGACCGATATCCAATGCCTCGCATAGAGGATCTCTACACGAAGCTTGCAGGCGGACTCTCATTCACAAAATTAGATATGAGTCACGCCTACCTACAGTTGGAGCTGGAACCTGCCTCCCGGCCATATAGACATAGTCATAGAACAATACAGCACAGAACAGGCCCTTCGGCCCTCGATGTTGTGCCGAGCATTGTCCGAAACCAAGATCAAGTTATCCCACTCCCTGTCATTCTGGTGTGCTCCATGTGCCTATCCAATAACCGCTTGAAAGTTCCTAAAGTGTCCGACTCCACTATCACAGCACGCAGTCCATTCCACACCCTAACCACTCTGAGTAAAGAAACTACCTCCTATATCTCCCACCCTGAACCTTATAGTTATGCCCCCTGTAACAGCTACATCCACCCGAGGAAATAGTCTCTGAACGTCCACTCTATTTATCCCCCTCATCATCTTATAAACCTCTATTAAGTCGCCTCTCATCCTCCTCTGCGCCAAAGAGAAAAGTCCCAGCTCCCTCAACCTTTCCTCATAAGACCTATCCTGAAAACCAGTCTGCATCCTGGAAAATCTCCTTTGCACCCCCTCCAATGCTTCCACATCCTTCCTATAGTGAGGTGACCAGAACTGCACACAATACTCCGAATGTGGTCTCACCAGGGTCAAGTACAGTTGCAGCATAACCCCGCGGCTCTTAAACTCAAGCCCCCTGTTAAATCATTCATCTTAAAAGCCATTAGTTCAAAATATTTAATAACCTTAATCTATAAAATTAAATTGAATTTCAATTTACACTTAGCCACATGCTGCCCAGTTATTTCGAATTATTTTTGCCATCCTTGTCACAGCACACCAAGTACTGTAGCTTCACAGAATCAAACTAAAACCAACATGATTCATCTCTCCACAAGCTGGAATTCCTGGTTGTTGGGTGATGTGGATGTCATGGTGACTCTCAAGTTTGTACTTTCACAGGGCAGCATGTGGCGCAGTGGCTAGCACTGGGACTGCACAGATGAAGACATGGGTTCGAATCCTGGCCCTAGGTCACTGTCCGTGTGGAGCCTACACATTCTCCCGCATCTGCATGGGTTTCATCCCCACAACCCAAAGATGTGCAGGTTAGCTGGATTGGCCACGCTAAATAGCCCCTAAATTGGAATGTAACGATTAATACACACCGGTGCCTGTATGAATATACACGGTTGCCCTTTGGGTATCCTCTGCCTGCGCTATTTTTCAACGCGTCATGGAGGGCATTTTGAGAGGTTTACCACGTGTCGCTGTCTACTTAGATGACGTTTTGACCACAGGGACGTCGGAGCAGGAGGCTGTCCTTAGACACTTTTCAGAGGCTGGAGTCCGTTTACGTCGCGCAAAGTGCGTCTTTCAGGTGAAGAAAGTAGTCTACCTGGGTTATCGGGTGGACCACGAAGGTTTGCACCCCGTCACAGAGAAGGTGCGAGCAATTGACCAGGCCTCCGCCCCGACAGACTCTTCGCATCTTTGTTCTTTTCTCGGCCTCGTAAACTATTACGGGAAGTTCCTCCCCAGTCTGACAACTACGCTGGCCCCGTTGCACCTTCTGCCAAAGAAGAATCACACCTGGGTTTGGGGTCAGCCGCAAGAAACCGCTTTCCCGCGGTAAAACAACAATTGTCGTTGTCTGGGTTACTAACCCACTATGATCCTGGAAAGCCTTTGCTCATCACATGTGATGCATCCCCGTATGGTATTGGGGCCGTCCTGTCCCACAAGATGGAGAACGGGGCCAAGCGACCGATAGCTTTCGCCTCCCGCACATTGACTGCAGCGGAAAAGAAATACGTGCTGATCGAGAAGGAGAGCCTGGCAGTGGTCTTTGCAGTGAAACGCTTCCACCAGTACGTGTATGGCCGCCACTTCACTATCGTGACTGATCATAAGCCTCTGCTGGGATTTTTCAGAGAGGATAAGCCAATACTGCCCATTGCTTCCGCACGGATCCAGCGCTGGGCTTTGTTGCTTGCTGCATACGAGTATTCTCTGGAGCACAAACCAGGTACGCAGATAGCAAATGCCGACGCACTGAGCCGATTGCCTTTATCGACCGGCCCCATGTCGACCCCCACGACCGGTGAGGTGGTTGCAACCCTAAATTTTATGGACACGTTGCCTGTCACGGCATCACAGATCCGTGAGTGGACCCAGACGGAGCCAGTCCTGTCAAAGGTTTGGCACATAGTCCTGTATGGTGGGCAGCATAGACAGCTCCCAGGCGAGTTGCGGTCATTTTCCTCCAAGCTGTCAGAATTTAGCATGGAAGACGGCATTCTCTTGTGGGGGACGAGTGTGATTGTCCCGGAAAAAGGACAGGAGCTGATACTAAGAGACTTGCACAATGGGCATCCAGGTGTGACCAAAATGAAAATGTTGGCCCGGAGTTATGTCTGGTGGCCAGGCCTCGACACCGACATTGAGAAGGTGGCCCAAAACTGCTCCATTTGCCAGGAGCATCAGAAGCTTCCGCCGGCCGTGCCACTACATCACTGGGAATGGCCAGGGTGGCCTTGGGCGTGCTTGCATGCGGATTTCGCTGGTCCTTTTCAAGGATCCATGTTCCTTCTATTAATCGATGCCCAGTCTAAATGGTTAGAGGTGCATAAGATGGTTGGCACAACGTCCTGCGCAACAATCGAGAAGATGCGTTTGTCTTTCAGTATGCATGGCCTCCCCGAGGTGCTGGTCACGGACAACGGCACTCCGCTCACAAGTGAGGGGTTTGCGAGGTTCATGAAGATGAAGAACGGCATACGCCATATCTTCCCCGCCCCATACCACCCAGAGCGTGCAGTGCAGACATTCAAACGAGGCCTAAAGAAGCAGTCTTCCGGGTCGATGGACATGAGAGTGGCTCGTTTTTTTGTTTTCATATAGGACCACTCCCCATGCGGTGACTGGGGTAGCTCCTGTGGAACTCCTAATGGGCCGGAGACTTCGCACCCGCCTTAGCATGGTTTTCCCGGACATTGGCGCAAAACTACGCCGCACACAAGAACGGCAGGGACATGGTTTTTCTCGGCATCGGCCGATTCGGCAGTTTGCGCCTGGTGACCCAGTGTTCGTTCGGAATTTTGCTGGTGGTGCCCAGTGCGTCCCTGACGTAATCTTTCACAAAACAGGCCCTATCTCTTACCAGGTGCAAGCCCAGGGTCGTCTCCAGCGCAACATGTAGACCACATTCGGTCCAGAAGACCATCCCTTCCAAATATTCCCCGCCTCCGGAGCTCATTTCTACAGCCGCAGAGACCAGACACAGTGGAAAGTATTCTTCACAATCCTCCTCTGGTGCCTCACTCAAAGCCTGCGCAGTTAGTTGCAGAACCGCGTGGAGATAGAGATGCTGAGATGACGGAGGCAGCGGACTCTGACTCCGAGATGGAGACACAGGACGCCTCAGAGGGCGAATCCTCGGGCCCACGGACCGTGGATATACAACCGTTATGCTGTTCATCACGGAAGCGCCTTTCTCCATCTTGTTACATGCCACCCGATCCAGCGCCTCATGCAAATGGTGTCCGGCCTGCGGCAAAACGAGTCCGATGCCCTCCTTTGCCAGGGTCTTCGGTGGATTCCTTGGTCTTTGGGGGGGGAGGGATGTTATAACCTGCCTGCTTACCACTGGCTGGGGACTAATGGCAATCCCACAATCCTTTGGGAGTAGGAGCTTCCCTAATGAGGGGGGCGGAGAAATCATTAGCAGATTCCCTGCATAAATAAAGCTGGCCAGTTTGGGACCGGCTAGAGGAGAGCGAACAGCAAGGAGTTGCTGCTGCTGTTGTATGTATATATTATTGTAAATAAATGTTATTTCTTTCTATCCTTCAACTCGTGCTGGATTCTTCGTGGCCCTCACAAAAGGCAGGATCAATACAGATTGGCAGCAGGTTGAAATATTTACTGATAACAGTTAGTCAGAATCCAGCTCCTCCCAACATCTCAATATAAAACATTAAAGGCAAAAAATAGGATAGTGTCAATAATTAGGTGTGTGTGTTGCGATCTGTCACCTGCCCATGCCATGCTCCAGATGGGGGTTGGCAGCATGAAAATTAGGCGCTGCCACCTCATTTCCATCATTGTAAAGTAGAGATGAGCAGCTCCCATAGCAAACAGCTTAACAGTGTTGTGCTGTCAGCCTTCTGTTCTCAAACTGTTCCTAGTTTGAGAACAGAACTGGTACAAGTTTATGGATGTAGCGCTGGAGTTGGGCAGTGGGGGTTAGGGGGGGGGGGGGGGGTTGGAGAAGCCACAGTTCTGCTGAGGGCCAAGAAGGACTCTAGGACCATCCTTCGTAACGATTGGCAGTAACTGATGAGGTAGGTCAATCCTGGTGCCTGGACCCAAGAACCTGACAGCAATGCAACAAAAGGTCTAATGACCTCGCAGTCAAGGTCAGTAAATGCACCTTCACATGACCTCTACATACTGCCGTATCAACCTCTCACACTGCTCTTTGCACCACAAGCCCCTCATTGGTCCATCAGTACTTCTTGGTACCCAGTACACATGCCTAACATTTAGATGCTTCACCTCATCCTTACATATTTACCAATGATGTCAGCCTCACACTCACCTCTCACTGCCTCAACATACCTCCAGCTACTCAGCTAGGGCGGCACATCCTTACATTTTCCCCTCTCTCCCACAGGACAAGATGACACACAATAGAAGGGAACAGAGAAGAGCGGGCAGAGGACGCCAAACTCACCACTGGGGAGAGTATTAAATCATGCCCCTTTTGTGGACAGATTGCTAAATCCTCTGCCCTTCCTGTGACAGTGAAGTCACTCTTGCTGCCAAATCCAGTAACTCGTCACATCATCTCTCTGGCTACCAGAGCAGGCCAAAGTCTAGGAATCCTGCGGCGAGTAACTCATTTCCTGACTCCCAAAGCCTGTTCACAGTCTGCAAGACACAAGTCAGGAGTGTGATGGAATACTCTCCACTTGCCTGGATGAGTGCAGTTCTACCAACACTCAAGAAGCTCGACACCATCCAGGGCAAAGCAGCCCATTGGATTGCTGTCCCTTCCACAAACATTCAATCCTTCCTCCATCAATGCTCAGCAGCATCCATATGTACCATTTACATGATGCCCTACAGGAACTCGCCGAGGCTCCTTCGGCAGCACCTTCCAAATCCATGAGCACGACCACAAGAGCAGCAGCTATCTGGAAACAACACCACCTGGAAGTTCCCCTCCAAGTCACTCACCATCTTGACTTTGAAGTATATCGCCTTCCCTTCAATGTTACTGGGACAAAATCCTGGAATTCCCTCCCTAACAGTGGGTGTACCTAAATGACATGGATTGCAGCGGCTCAAGAAGTCAGCTCACCACCACCTTCTGAAGGGCAACTATTACAGGCAATAAATGCTGGTCTAGCCGGTGAAGCCCACATCCCTAAAACACTTCAGGACCTTTGGTGAATTGGCCACAAATAGTTCTATTATGACTGCTAATTAGGCAGGTCACTGCCTCGTACAAATGGTGAATGTTCCATCCATTTGATACAGCACTCGATGAGGTCCTGCAATGGTGTAAGATCCTGATTTTCACATTTAAACAGCTTTATGCTTGAACAAGTCCCGAGAACTCATAGATAAGCTTGTCTGAACACTGCAACAGGCAGGCCTTAGCCATTCAGGACTATCCAGTTCCCTGATAAGAATCAGAGAGTAGCAGTTGAAATTCCCTCCTACTGAATCACTTGGAAAAATAATTACCATCTAGAATATAAGAACATTGAGGCATAATTAACAAATTCCCCTCAGGACCTCTTCAAAGGTTTCCAGAATATTCTTCAGCTGAAATAACCTGGCAAGGGGATACAGGATTGAAGCACTCCCAGAGTAGCAGGAGACATTGTTTAGACACTCCTGTGAAAAGTGACCGTTCGGATGTGGTGCTGGAAAGCTGCCAGCGCCTCTGGTGGAGGACCTTAGCAACTTCAGGGTAATGTTACCTTTGCAATTCAGAGCAAACATAGACATTAGAACAAATAATGAAGTTGTTAAACTGCATAAGTAATTTTCAGCTGCTCCCTTCATCATGCAATGGAAAAATAAAAGCACTGGCAAATGTGCAAATCAGCCTTATGGGCCAGGAAGTTATTTGGTTCAATCTGTGTCTCTGCTGAGATAACGGCTTATAAATGGGTTGAGTGGTAGAAAAACTGCATGACTGTGATCCCTGGCGAACCAATACTAATGCGTAGATATTGGACAGGAACTGCCTTATACTGTGCTGCTCTGCCTCCCTTGTCAAACAGCCCACTCACTGGATGAGATACCAGAAAGCACCTTGAACATTAAAACCCATACCTAACCATGTGTCACGGCCTTCGGGATTGAAAACAGGAGAAAAATAAATTGTCTTCTTTTGAGACTATTGATAAATAGAGCCATTGCTGGTCTCTCATTCGTGCGTCTTATCTTAATGGCATAAACCTTCCCACAAAACTGTACCCAGGAGATTTAGTAAATTATTTTCAGATGTAGTGTTCAAGTATTCAAAAGCATTCCCATGTTAATGTTAGTATAATGTGGGATAAACAATTCCAATGAGGTCAGGGACAGGCTAAGACTCTGAAGGATTGCTACACTGTATTTCACATTTAGGAGCATTAGCTCTTTAGTGTTGTAAACTTATATTATCGGAAGAAACACTGAGTATTAAAGAATCTGCAGCTAGATAACGATATTCTCCTCTTACATGGGCCAACGTGACATGAAACCACAGAGGTGCTCTTTTGGATTTCATTTCAGATTGATCAACATCCTGGGGGTTACCATTGATCAGAAACTGAAATGGACTAGCCACATTATAGAATTTCATAGAATTTACAGTACAGAAGGAGGCCATTCGGCCCATCGAGTCTGCACCGGCTCTTGGAAAGCGCACCCTACCCAAGTCCACACCACCCTATCCCCATAACCCAGTAAACCCACTGATCCAACACTAAGGGCAATTTTGGACACTAAGGGCAATTTAGCATGGCCAATCCACCTAACCTGCACATCTTTGGACTGTGGGAGGAAACCGGAGCACCCAGAGGAAACCCACGCACACACGGGGAGAACGTGCAGACTCCGCACAGACAGTGACCCAGCCGGGAATCGAACCTGGGACCCTGGAGCTGTGAAGCAATTGCGCTAACCGCTATGCTACCGTGCTTTAATACTGCACATTAATACTGTGGCTACCAGGGCAGGTCAAACGCTAGGAATCCTATGGTGAGTAACTCACTTCCTGACCCCCCCAAAGCCTGTCCACCATCTACAAAGCACAAGTCAGGATTGTAATGGAATAGTCTCCACTTGCCTGGATGAGTGCAGCTCCAATAACACTCAAGAAGTTCGACACCATCCAAGGCAGAGCAGCCTGCTCAATTGCTCACTTTTCCACATTCAAACCCTCCACCACCGATGAACAGTGGCAGCCGTGTGTACCATCTACAAGATGCACTGCATTAACTCACCCAGGTTCCTTAGACAGCACCTTTCAAACCCATGACCACTACCATCTAGAAGGACAAGAATAGCAGATACCTGGGAACACCACCACCTAGAGGTTCCCCTCCAAGTCACTCATCACCCTGACTTGGAAATATTTTGCTGCTCCTTCACTGGTGCTGGGGCAACATCCTGGAATTCCCTCCCTAACAACACAGTGGGTTCAAAAGGCAACTCACCACCACCTTCCGAAGGGCAACTAGGGATGGGCAACAAATGCTAAGCCTAACCATCAATGCCCACATCCCGTAAAAATTAATTAAAAAAAAGATATTACGAATGTTGAGATTTTACCCATGTTTAATATTATTAATTTATAGTCGCTGTATAATTGATAGCAGCCAAAGGTAATCTACCCAACTCTTACCAAAGCAGCATTTTTTGTTTTGAAAACTAAACTAGGGAAAGCTCATAAATGAGAAACATAATGCTGATTTCAAACTGACCAGCCATGTGTTGCTGAATTCAGATGTACAATGTGATTTCATTCTCAGTGGATCAGATTGACACAGACTGAGGGTTGTGCAGCAAATTCTGAATTGATTCCATTTGTATCGATTCAGATTGGAAACCATGCATTCAAGTATTATCGAGGGCGAGTTAAGATTTAAATAGGAAGTCAGATAGAACCATGGCACCAAAAGGTAAAGAGGAACAGGTGACTACGAAAGGACATGGAAGTAAACATGGTATTCAGTCTGCTCATTCACTTCAGTGACGTGGTAAAATCTAAATGGCCCATGCACCTATTTCTAAATTGCACCTTTGCTTTTAGACTTTATGACAAACTCAAATATGTTGTCAGAGTTCAAACGCCTTAAGAATATTGAATATTTGAATGGTAAGCACCTTCTCTTCTCCAGAGCATTCCCAGGCTCTTCAACTTCTCACAGCTAACATGCCTTTTCCCTCCTCTCACAAGCATTCTATCTCACTCTGGAGTGGCATATTGCAGGCTAATGCCTCAGCAAATGGCAATGTTTCATGTGTCACCTGCCTTCCGTACTCTGGGGAGCTCACAGCCAGCAGCCCTTTCAAGGTAACCAGCATTCCTATACTGGCAGGGAAGATAACCCATTTTGCACTGGGGTTTTCCTGACTGCCCTCATTCTCACTGATCGTACCGACTCTGGACAAAATGGCACAGGCAGCAAGCGACTATGTTTCTATGTTGGCACAGATTCAAAAAGGACCGACAACATGTTTCCAGGCACCTGTTTTGCCCCATAAAAGACACTGGGCAGATTTATGTCATTGCCTTCCCCTCCTCCCCCCCCCTCCCTCACCAACGCCACCCCACCACCACCAACGGGTTCAATGGTAGGTGGGATGGGGAGAAATCACTTTTATGCCGGCGTGAATTTTCGACAGAATCTTCCACCGGTAGCCACCATGGGGAATCAGTAAACTCGCTCGAGGCCGGTGTCAAACTAATTTGCATCCCTTTAATGCGATAGAGTTGAAGGCCCAACCACCCATGCCTGATTCTCCATGGCGCCAGCGGGAGAACACACCAATGCAAAATAGGCCTGGAACAACGTGGCGTACAGATGTTGGGGCTCATCTGAACAATGTCTGGGGCTGTCTCCGGATTACAGGATAGAGGCTGGTGGCAACCCTGGAATTGGAACACCACTGCAGTGGGTCAGGGCAGCATCTGCAAGTGGACCTCCCAGATTGGTTGTCCTGGAGGTTGTCCATATTCCAGCCTCAGAATGTTCCTGGATATTCATCTTTGTTTTCAGGAGGTCCATCTTCCGGTTCAGAGTGCTCACGGAGATCTATCTTCATTTTCAGGCGGTCCACCTTCTTTCTTCAATAGTGGGTCAGTGATGTTGGGTGCCTTTTAAATATGGCTCCCAGACACTGGCAGACTATAGGCCATCCAAGCCTGCCCCGCCACTGCAAACGGCATGAAACACCCGGGTGCATAATAATGAGGTCGGAGCTGAATGTTTGACCAGTTTTCCTGCTGGCCTTCACAATGGGAAACAGTCCATCCCATGTTCCTGCCCCAGCTTGGGACATAGTCCCAGGATGGGAGAATTCTACCCACTGAATTTAGCTGCATCCTTTTTCATCTGGAGCCCATACATGGGTACTTGTCACTGGGTGAATGCTATGATTCAAATCCTTCCCAACTTTGCAGACGACACAAAGGTTGGTGGAATTGCGGATAGCGATGAGGACTGTCAGAGGATACAGCAGGATTTAGATTGTTTGGAGACTTGGGCGGAGAGATGGCAGATGGAGTTTAATCCGGACAAATGTGAGGTAATGCATTTTGGAAGGTCTCACGCAGGTAGGGATTATACAGTGAATGGTAGAACCCTCAAGAGTATTGAAAGTCAGAGAGATCTAGGAGTACAGGTCCACAGGTCACTGAAAGGGGCAACACAGGTGGAGAAGGTAGTCAAGAAGGCATACGGCATGCTTGCCTTCATTGGCCGGGGCATTGAGTATAAGAATTGGTAAGTCATGTTGCAGCTGTATAGAACCTTAGTTAGGCCACACTTGGAGTATAGTGTTCAATTCTGGTCGCCACACAACCAGAAGGATGTGGAGGCTTTAGAGAGGGTGCAGAAGAGATTTACCAGAATGTTGCCTGGTATGGAGGGCATTAGCTATGAGGAGCGGTTGAATAAACTCGGTTTGTTCTCACTGGAACGAAGGAGGTTGAGGGGCGACCTGATAGAGGTCTACAAAATTATGAGGGGCATAGACAGAGTGGATAGTCAGAGGCTTTTCCCCGGGGTAGAGGGGTCAATTACTAGGGGGCATAGGTTTAAGGTGAGAGGGGCAAGGTTTAGAGTAGATGTACGAGGCATGTTTTTTACACAGAGGGTAGTGGGTGCCTGGAACTCGCTACTGGAGGAGGTGGTGGAAGCAGGGACGATAGTGGCATTTAAGGGCATCTTGACAAATACATGAATAGGATGGGAATAGAGGGATACGGACCCAGGAAGTGTTGAAGATTGTAGTTTAGTCGGGCAGCATGGTCGGCACGGGCTTGGAGGGCCGAAGGGCCTGTTCCTGTGCTGTACATTTCTTTGTTCTTTGTTTGTTCTTTACTGCCCTAGCTGAGATCAGTTAACTCAACACAGAGTTATTCAGTACAGGGTCTGCCCTGGTATGTATGACTGAGTGCCACTTTACTATGTTGCAATTAAACAATTCATGAATAAATAGTGAACAGTTAATTATGCAATTTAATGTACGTAAGTAGGAAATTAACATATTGTTTTAAAGTGTGGGATCTCCTGCTTCTGCCAGCAGTGGGAGTGTAATGTGCAGGTCCACTCTATTTGGGAGGAAACAAAAATCTATTTCCCAACTGAGAAATAAACTGTTGGAATTTCTTTGTCCCAACATTCAGACAGGTTAAATGCCGGTCGAACTTCCCGATGAACAATGTCAGGAACCCCATTTGCACACATAGCAAGTCATGAGGCTCATTAAAAGGCCACTTTGCCAGAATTAAGTTCACCCTCCAAATTAAGCTCCCAGCCAGCAAGAATTTACAAAGTTCTGTTTAACGAATGTATATAAGTGGCACACACCTGGCGAGCTTCACCTCTTCCATTACTTTGAGGTCAGTAGATGTTGCTTTCTCCTATGGGGATCTTGCATAACTTCACTTGAGTACCATTAGCGCACACTGCACCAAGGCTGGACAGCGGAGGTAGGTGAAGCTTGGAAGAGGAGATAGGGTGACATGGTGGAGCAAAGGCTGGGCAGGGGGTGCAGATTTACAAGGGAAGGGAAGGGGAGAATGTGTGGGGAATGAGGGGGGTTAAGTGCCTTAGAGAGAGGGGCCAGTGGTGTCGATGGTGAGGTCCTTGGGGGTGACCTAAGGTCACAGGTGATTGGAGGTAATAGTCACAGTCAGAGGGGGTGGGGGATGTGGTAGGGTGGCAGGTCCAGGGTGAGGTTGGGGAGGGTCTTTTTCAGTGGGCGGAGTTCAAGATCACAAGTGGCCGACTAAAGGGACACTTTAATAATTACGAGGCAATTGGATGTCAAGGTGCTCACTTGTGTTCTCCTCTCTATGGTGAAGC
This sequence comes from Scyliorhinus torazame, assembly GCF_047496885.1. Taxonomy (NCBI): domain Eukaryota; kingdom Metazoa; phylum Chordata; class Chondrichthyes; order Carcharhiniformes; family Scyliorhinidae; genus Scyliorhinus; species Scyliorhinus torazame. The sequence continues at coordinate 262,932,466 of NC_092710.1, forward strand.
CCACACGGCAGCTGGTGTGTTCCTGACTCCTAAATCTCATAACATCGAGATCCCAGCAAGGTTGGGAGCTGCCGTTCATAGTGTGCAATTTGCCATTGGGCGCAGTCAGAGTCAGGGATGAAGGGAGGGAATGGAGGTGGATGCCTCCAGAGCTGGTGGGCGGCAGCCAAATCATGACTCTAAACCTCCATCCTCCCAGATGAATGGTCATGGCTGACAAGGAGCTATGCAGTTAGCCTTTCAATGCTGCAAGGCAATGGTCTCTCTTTAGAGTTTTGAGGGTAGTGGAGACAAGCAGACCCCGAGTGAGGTTTCTTGCATATGGCTCGTCACCCTGGTCAAAGAGCAATGTGTCAATGAGCAATCATGTATGAATGTGAAGAACACTTGTCTCTGGTCCTCCAGAGTGTCCTCTATCTAGAAAGGGTGGGGTTAGATGCCATCTCCAGGCAGAGTCTGTGTAATGGGATTAGTACTTGCCTGCTGGCTATGAAATGGAGGGAAACCTATAAGGGCCATGTTCACTTAGTGTATCACTTCAATTCATTCACACATCCACTGAGGTAACGGTGACACAGGCTGTTGGCAACCCTGCCTTGGTATTGGTTCTCATCCAGATGAGGAGAAGGAAGGCCTATCGCTGGTTGGCAGAGGGCCGGGTAGTTGCAGGGCCTGAGCAGCAAAAGATGTCGGGGTCTCAAGAAGGAGGCCTTAAGGTACTGAAAAACATGGAACACAGCAATGGTAAGCATTGGCCCAGTCATGGGTGGATCATTGTCAATGCTCTTATCTAGAGAAAAGTAAAAGGACTCTGGAGGAGGAATGTGGAGGTCCTGTCCTGCAATGGTCCGGGTGCTATTTACATATTACGCCAGGACTTTGGACCCCATGAGGGAACAGCGGGGTGGACAATTCCCTACCTGCCTGCAGATTCCTAATTAATGAGCTGACCAGTAGAGATTGCGAGTGTGCAGCCGTCCCACCGCCCAGCGGGAAGTACGCTGATATTCCTGCCCACCCCTGGACTTAGACTCCTGAACGGAAGATTCCGCCTAAAGCTTTGCCTGTATTGGGATGAGCATTCAGATGTTGCTATCCTTACTTGTGATTTTCAATGAGCTAGCAATGAAATGTCCATAAAGCCCCGAGCTTGACACTGACAACCAAAGGGCATGAACGGCTTTTGGCCTTCAGCTGAGAATGGAAAACCAAGCTGTTAGGTTTCCGATATTACAACACTCACTACACTTCAAAAAGTTTCTTTGGCAATAAAGATTGTGAAAGGCGCTATAGAAATGCAAGTTATATCTTTCTTTTTCACAGAACTTTAACACGGCTCTATCCAAATAACTTATCCTTCGAGATTAGCTTGTTAGAAAGTGAAATGCTGGCCACTCGTGAACCCAAGTCAGTGCCTGAAACCTAGTTTTACCCAGTTCCTTGTGGAATTAATTTAGTGGTTCAATCTGGTTCACATCAGATACACAATTCAACCTGTCAGTCATCTCTATTTGAAGTGATGCTTGTCAGCTTATTGCATCGAAACATATAATGGAAGTAGATTTTACACAAGAAACAGAGGTCACTGCGAGCATCAGCGAACCTTACGACAGGGCACTAAGCGTCACCCTCCCGAAGAAAGTATTTATTGTGACATCTTAAAACCCCTGGAATCACAGAAGAAATCATTTTGATGAGTGGAGATATCTTATGGATGCCTCTGTGTCCAATGCTCTATATGATATTGGTACTAATCAGACGTGAGATGCTGTGGGAATATTTGTCAGGACTGAATGTGAATACAGCTAGATACTCTTGTCAGGCAGAATTCTCAGGCTGTCAGCCTTCCGCTACTGATGCAACTAGAATTTCAAAAACAGCTGTTATCATTTGACCGCCCATGTGCGTCAAACTTTTGAAACAAATGTCCTGAAGGGTCATTTCTCATGTGTCTTTTACCCTGATCCTCTACATGTTAAAAACAAAAAATCCACAATATGAGTCCAATGTTTATGCCCATTGGCTTTGTATGCCTCTTACCCTGAAAGGTACTTTGCCTGAAAGTACCCTTGCCATCAAGGAAAGGGCTTTAATGACTGCAAGAAATAGATTTGCTCATTTTTGGCCTTCCTGTGGTTAGTTGTCCTCAGTTGATTAATTACATGAAATAATGGGCTGAATGTTATGGAGCCGCCACAAATGGGTTAGTAAGTGACGGGGGAGGGGCTGGAATGTCTAGAGGGGACATGCTGGACTGGACCCCGATGTCGGCTCCTGCATTTATTGGCGTGGGAACGCCCTAAGGCAGCATTACTGCTACGAGATGGCAGGAAGGCAATTAAAGCCATTGATCAAGCACGTAATGGTCATTAGCAATTTACAGCAGCTTTAGCAGATTTGTGAATTTGACAAATGGCATATGATGGCACAGTGGTTAGCACTGCGTCATCACAGCAGCAGGGACCCTGGTTCGATTCTGACCTCGGGTGACCGTCTGTGCGGAGTTTGCACATTCTTCCTGTCTCCTCGTGGGTTTCTTCTGGGTGCTCCAGTTTCCACCCACAGTCCAAAGATGTGCAGGTTAGGTGGAATGGCCAAGATAAATTACCCCGTAGTGTCCAAAAAGGTGAGGTGGGATTACTGGGATAGGACGGGGGAGTGGGTCTAGGCAGTGTCCGCTTTCAGAGAGGGTTAGTGCAGACTCAAAGGGCCGAAAGGCCTCCGTCTGCATCGTAGTGATTCTATGATTCTAAATGGTGATCACGGCCTGACAGATACCTGACAGATTAACATTGACAGGACCAAGGTGAGGCCATAGTGTTGTCTCTAGAAATCAGCCATATTTAGGTGGATGCATAATGTGGTGTTGAGTTGAAATGGGAAATAGTGGAGGAGATGTCATTGCCAACTTGTGGTGGTAGGCCCTTAAGAGTGGGACATGGATCTACCAGCAGACTCGCTGATACAGTGAGAGTGTAGTCTGCGGGTGGACTCTCAGTTAGAACTCCTGGAGTTCCTGCAATGAGCAATGGTCAGGCCCAAAAGTTTCAACAATGAGCACCGGTCAGTCTCTGGAGTTCCCATGAATAGAACTGGTCAGTCTCTGCAGTTCCCGTGAATAGTACTGGTCAGTCTCTAGTGTTCCCATGAATAGCACTGGTCAGTCTCTGGAGTTCCCGTGAATAGCACTGGCCAGTGTCTGGAGTTCCTGTCAATAGCACTGGTCAGTGTCTGGGGTTCCTGTGAATAGCATTGGTCAGCAACTGGAGTTCTTGTGAATAGCACTGGTCAGCAACTGGAGTTCCTGTGAATAGCACTGGTCAGTCTCTGGAGATCCTGTGAAAAGCACGGGTCAGTTTCTGGAGATTCTGTGAATAGCACTGGTCAGCACTGGAGTTCCTGTGAATAGCACTGGTCAGTTTTCTGGCGATTCTCTGAATAACACTGGTCAGTGTCTGGAATTCCTGTGAATAGCACTGGTCAGTCTCTGGAGATCCCGTGAATAGCACTGGTCAGTCAACGGAGTTCCCGTGAATAGCACTGGTCAGTTTCTGGAGATCCTGTGAATAGCACTGGTCAGTTCCTGGAGTTCCTGTAAATAGCACTGGTCAGTCTCTGGAGATCCTGTGAATAGCACTGGTCAGTCTCTGGAGTTCCCGTGATTAGCACTGGTCAGTCTCTGGAGTTCCCGTGAATAGCACTGGTCAGTCTCTGGAGATCCTGTGAATAGCCCTGGTCAGTCTCTGGAGTTCCCGTGAATAGCACTGGTCAGTTTCTGGAGATCCTGTGAATAGCACTGGTCAGTTCCTGGAGTTCCTGTGAATAGCACTGGTCAGTCTCTGGAGATCCTGTGAATAGCACTGGTCAGTCTCTGGAGTTCCCGTGATTAGCACTGGTCAGTCTCTGGAGTTCCCGTGAATAGCACTGGTCAGTCTCTGGAGATCCTGTGAATTGCACTGGTCAGTCTCCGGAGTTCCCGTGAATAGCACTGGTCAGTTTCTGGAGATCCTGTGAATAGCCCTGGTCAGTCTCTGGAGTTCCCGTGAATAGCACTGGTCAGTTTCTGGAGATCCTGTGAATAGCACTGGTCAGTCTCTGGAGTTCCCGTGAATAGCACTGGTCAGTTTCTGGAGATCCTGTGAATAGCCCTGGTCAGTCTCCGGAGTTCCCATGAATAGCACTGGTCAGTCTCTGGAGTTCCTGTGAATAGCACTGGTCAGTCTCTGGAGTTCCCGTGAATAGCACTGGCCAGTGTCTGGAGTTCCTGTCAATAGCACTGGTGAGTGTCTGGGGTTCCTGTGAATAGCATTGGTCAGCAACTGGAGTTCTTGTGAATAGCACTGGTCAGCAACTGGAGTTCCTGTGAATAGCACTGGTCAGTCTCTGGAGTGCCTGTGAATAGCACGGGTCAGTTTGTGGAGATCCTGTGAATAGCACTGGTCGGAATCTGGAGTTCCTGTAACTAGCAGTGGTCAGTTTCTGGAAATCCTGTGAATAGCACTGGTCAGAAACTGGAGTTCCTATGAATAGCACTGGTCAGTTTTCTGGCGATCGTCTGAATAACACTGGTCAGTGTCTGGAGTTCCTGTGAATAGCACTGGTCAGTTTCTGGTGATCCTGTGAATAGCACTGGTCAGTTACTGGAGTTCCTGTGAATAGCACTGGTCAGTCTCTGGAGATTCTGTGAATAGCACTGGTCAGTCTCTGCAGTTCCCGTGATTAGCACTGGTCAGTCTCTGGAGTTCCCGTGAATAGCACTGGTCAGTTTCTGGAGATCCTGTGAATAGCGCTGGTCAGTCTCCGGAGTTCCCATGAATAGCATTGGTCAGTGTCTGGAGATCCTGTAAATAGCACTGGTCAGCAACTGGAGTTCCCGTGAATAGCACTGGTCAGTGTCTGGTATTCCTGTGAACAGCCCTGGTCAGTCTCTGGTGTTCCTGTGAATAACACTGGTCAGTGTCTGGAGAACCTGTAAATAGCACTGGTCAGCAACTGGAGTTCCCGTGAATAGCACTGGTCAGTGTCTGGAGTTCCCGTGAATAGCACTGGTCAGTCTCTGGAGTTCCTGTGAATAGCACTGGTCAGTCTCTGGAGTTCCTGTGAATAGCACTGGTCAGTCCCTCGTATTCCTGTGAATAGAACTGTTCAGCAACTGGAGTTCCCGTGAATAGCACGGGTCAGTCTCTGGAGTGCCTGTGAATAGCACTGGTGAGTCTCTGGAGTTCCTGTGAATAGCACTGGTCAGTGTCTGGTGTTCCTGTGAATAGCACTGGTCAGTCTCTGGAGTTCTTGTGAATAACACTGGTCAGTGTCTGGAGTTCCTGTGAATAGCACAGGTCATTCTCTGGAGTTCCTGTGAAGAGCACTGGTCAGCAAATGGAGTTCCCGTGAATAGCACTGGTCAGTGTCAGGTTTTCCTGTGAATAGCACTGGTCAGTCTCTGGAGTTCCTGTGAATAGCACTGGTCAGTCTCTGGAGTTCCTGTGAATAGCGCGGGTCAGTTTCTGGTGTTCCTGTGAATACCACTGGTCAGTGTCTGGTATTCCTGTGAATAGCACTGGTCAGTCTCTGGAGTTCCTGTGAATTGCACTGGTCAGTCTCTGGAGTTCCCGTGAATAGCACTGGTCAGTCTCCGGAATTCCTGTGAATAGCACTGGTGAGTCTCTGGAGTTCCTGTGAATAGCAGTGGTGAGTCTCTGGAGTTCCTGTGAATAGCACTGGTCAGCAACTGGAGTTCCCGTGAATAGCACTGGTGAGTCTCTGGAGTTCATGTGAATAGCACTGGTGAGTCTCTGGAGTTCCCGTGAATAGCACTGGTCAGTTTCTGGAGATCCTGTGAATAGCCCTGGTCAGTCTCCGGAGTTCCCGTGAATAGCACTGGTCAGTCTCTGGAGTTCCTGTGAATAGCACTGGTCAGTCTCTGGAGTTCCCGTGAATAGCACTGGCCAGTGTCTGGAGTTCCTGTCAATAGCACTGGTCAGTGTCTGGGGTTCCTCTGAATAGCATTGGTCAGCAACTGGAGTTCTTGTGAATAGCACTGGTCAGCAACTGGAGTTCCTGTGAATAGCACTGGTCAGTCTCTGGAGTGCCTGTGAATAGCACGGGTCAGTTTGTGGAGATCCTGTGAATAGCACTGGTCGGCATCTGGAGTTCCTGTAACTAGCAGTGGTCAGTTTCTGGAAATCCTGTGAATAGCACTGGTCAGAAACTGGAGTTCCTATGAATAGCACTGGTCAGTTTTCTGGCGATCGTCTGAATAACACTGGTCAGTGTCTGGAGTTCCTGTGAATAGCACTGGTCAGTCAAGGGAGTTCCCGTGAATAGCACTGGTCAGTTTCTGGTGATCCTGTGAATAGCACTGGTCAGTTACTGGAGTTCCTGTGAATAGCACTGGTCAGTCTCTGGAGATTCTGTGAATAGCACTGGTCAGTCTCTGGAGTTCCCGTGATTAGCACTGGTCAGTCTCTGGAGTTCCCGTGAATAGCACTGGTCAGTTTCTGGAGATCCTGTGAATAGCGCTGGTCAGTCTCCGGAGTTCCCATGAATAGCATTGGTCAGCGTCTGGAGATCCTGTAAATAGCACTGGTCAGCAACTGGTGTTCCTGTGAATAGCACTGGTCAGTGTCTGGTATTCCTGTGAACAGCCCTGGTCAGTCTCTGGTGTTCCTGTGAATAACACTGGTCAGTGTCTGGAGAACCTGTAAATAGCACTGGTCAGCAACTGGAGTTTCCATGAATAGCACTGGTCAGTGTCTGGTGTTCCTGTGAACAGCACTGGTCAGTCTCTGGAGTTCCTGTGAATAGCACTGGTCAGTCCCTCGTATTCCTGTGAATAGAACTGTTCAGCAACTGGAGTTCCCGTGAATAGCACGGGTCAGTCTCTGGAGTGCCTGTGAATAGCACTGGTGAGTCTCTGGAGTTCCTGTGAATAGCACTGGTCAGTGTCTGGTGTTCCTGTGAATAGCACTGGTCAGTGTCAGGTTTTCCTGTGAATAGCACTGGTCAGTCTCTGGAGTTCCTGTGAATAGCACTGGTCAGTCTCTGGAGTTCCTGTGAATAGCGCGGGTCAGTTTCTGGTGTTCCTGTGAATACCACTGGTCAGTGTCTGGTATTCCTGTGAATAGCACTGGTCAGTCTCTGGAGTTCCTGTGAATTGCACTGGTCAGTCTCTGGAGTTCCCGTGAATAGCACTGGTCAGTCTCCGGAATTCCTGTGAATAGCACTGGTGAGTCTCTGGAGTTCCTGTGAATAGCAGTGGTGAGTCTCTGGAGTTCCTGTGAATAGCACTGGTCAGCAACTGGAGTTCCCGTGAATAGCACTGGTGAGTCTCTGGAGTTCCTGTGAATAGCACTGGTGAGTCTCTGGAGTTCCTGTGAATAGCACTGGTCAGCAACTGGAGTTCCCGTGAATAGCACTGGTGAGTGTCTGGAGTTCCTATGAATAGCACTGGTCAGTGTCCGGAGTTCCTGTGAATAGCACTGGTCAGTGTATGGTGTTCCAGTGAATAGCACTGGTCAGTCTCTGGAGTTCTTGTGAATAACACTGGTCAGTGTCTGGAGTTCCTGTGAATAGCACTGGTCATTCTCTGGAGTTCCTGTGAAGAGCACTGGTCAGCAAATGGAGTTCCCGTGAATAGCACTGGTCAGTGTCAGGTTTTCCTGTGAATAGCACTGGTCAGTCTCCGGAGTTCCCGTGAATAGCACTGGTCAGTCTCTGGAGTTCCTGTGAATAGCACTGGTCAGTCTCTGGAGTTCCCGTGAATAGCACTGGCCAGTGTCTGGAGTTCCTGTCAATAGCACTGGTCAGTGTCTGGGGTTCCTGTGAATAGCATTGGTCAGCAACTGGAGTTCTTGTGATTAGCACTGGTCAGCAACTGGAGTTCCTGTGAATAGCACTGGTCAGTCTCTGGAGTGCCTGTGAATAGCACGGGTCAGTTTGTGGAGATCCTGTGAATAGCACTGGTCGGCATCTGGAGTTCCTGTAACTAGCAGTGGTCAGTTTCTGGAAATCCTGTGAATAGCACTGGTCAGAAACTGGAGTTCCTATGAATAGCACTGGTCAGTTTTCTGGCGATCGTCTGAATAACACTGGTCAGTGTCTGGAGTTCCTGTGAATAGCACTGGTCAGTTTCTGGTGATCCTGTGAATAGCACTGGTCAGTTACTGGAGTTCCTGTGAATAGCACTGGTGAGTCTCTGGAGATTCTGTGAATAGCACTGGTCAGTATCTGGAGTTCCCGTGATTAGCACTGGTCAGTCTCTGGAGTTCCCGTGAATAGCACTGGTCAGTTTCTGGAGATCCTGTGAATAGCGCTGGTCAGTCTCCGGAGTTCCCATGAATAGCATTGGTCAGCGTCTGGAGATCCTGTAAATAGCACTGGTCAGCAACTGGAGTTCCCGTGAATAGCACTGGTCAGTGTCTGGTATTCCTGTGAACAGCCCTGGTCAGTCTCTGGTGTTCCTGTGAATAACACTGGTCAGTGTCTGGAGAACCTGTAAATAGCACTGGTCAGCAACTGGAGTTCCCGTGAATAGCACTGGTCAGTGTCTGGTGTTCCTGTGAACAGCACTGGTCAGTCTCTGGAGTTCCTGTGAATAGCACTGGTCAGTCCCTCGTATTCCTGTGAATAGAACTGTTCAGCAACTGGAGTTCCCGTGAATAGCACGGGTCAGTCTCTGGAGTGCCTGTGAATAGCACTGGTGAGTCTCTGGAGTTCCTGTGAATAGCACTGGTCAGTGTCTGGTGTTCCTGTGAATAGCACTGGTCAGTGTCTGGAGTTCCTGTGAATAGCACTGGTCAGTCTCTGGAGTTCTTGTGAATAACACTGGTCAGTGTCTGGAGTTCCTGTGAATAGCACAGGTCATTCTCTGGAGTTCCTGTGAAGAGCACTGGTCAGCAAATGGAGTTCCCGTGAATAGCACTGGTCAGTGTCATGTTTTCCTGTGAATAGCACTGGTCAGTCTCTGGAGTTCCTGTGAATAGCAGTGGTGAGTCTCTGGAGTTCCTGTGAATAGCACTGGTCATTCTCTGGAGTTCCTGTGAAGAGCACTGGTCAGCAAATGGAGTTCCCGTGAATAGCACTGGTCAGTCTCTGGAGTTCCTGTGAATAGCACTGGTCAGTCTCTGGAGTTCCTGTGAATAGCGCGGGTCAGTTTCTGGTGTTCCTGTGAATACCACTGGTCAGTGTCTGGTATTCCTGTGAATAGCACTGGTCAGTCTCTGGAGTTCCTGTGAATTGCACTGGTCAGTCTCTGGAGTTCCCGTGAATAGCACTGGTCAGTCTCCGGAATTCCTGTGAATAGCACTGGTGAGTCTCTGGAGTTCCTGTGAATAGCAGTGGTGAGTCTCTGGAGTTCCTGTGAATAGCACTGGTCAGCAACTGGAGTTCCCGTGAATAGCACTGGTGAGTGTCTGGAGTTCCTATGAATAGCACTGGTCAGTGTCCGGAGTTCCTGTGAATAGCACTGGTCAGTGTATGGTGTTCCAGTGAATAGCACTGGTCAGTCTCTGGAGTTCTTGTGAATAACACTGGTCAGTGTCTGGAGTTCCTGTGAATAGCACTGGTCATTCTATGGAGTTCCTGTGAAGAGCACTGGTCAGCAAATGGAGTTCCCGTGAATAGCGCTGGTCAGTGTCAGGTTTTCCTGTGAATAGCACTGGTCAGTCTCTGGAGTTCCTGTGAATAGCACTGGTCAGTCTCTGGAGTTCCCGTGAATAGCACTGGTCAGTTTCTGGAGATCCTGTGAATAGCCCTGGTCAGTCTCCGGAGATCCCGTGAATAGCACTGGTCAGTCTCTGGAGTTCCTGTGAATAGCACTGGTCAGTCTCTGGAGTTCCCGTGAATAGCACTGGCCAGTGTCTGGAGTTCCTGTCAATAGCACTGGTCAGTGTCTGGGGTTCCTGTGAATAGCATTGGTCAGCAACTGGAGTTCTTGTGAATAGCACTGGTCAGCAACTGGAGTTCCTGTGAATAGCACTGGTCAGTCTCTGGAGTGCCTGTGAATAGCACGGGTCAGTTTGTGGAGATCCTGTGAATAGCACTGGTCGGCATCTGGAGTTCCTGTAACTAGCAGTGGTCAGTTTCTGGAAATCCTGTGAATAGCACTGGTCAGAAACTGGAGTTCCTATGAATAGCACTGGTCAGTTTTCTGGCGATCGTCTGAATAACACTGGTCAGTGTCTGGAGTTCCTGTGAATAGCACTGGTCAGTCAAGGGAGTTCCCGTGAATAGCACTGGTCAGTTTCTGGTGATCCTGTGAATAGCACTGGTCAGTTACTGGAGTTCCTGTGAATAGCACTGGTCAGTCTCTGGAGATTCTGTGAATAGCACTGGTCAGTCTCTGGAGTTCCCGTGATTAGCACTGGTCAGTCTCTGGAGTTCCCGTAAATAGCACTGGTCAGTTTCTGGAGATCCTGTGAATAGCGCTGGTCAGTCTCCGGAGTTCCCATGAATAGCATTGGTCAGCGTCTGGAGATCCTGTAAATAGCACTGGTCAGCAACTGGAGTTCCCGTGAATAGCACTGGTCAGTGTCTGGTATTCCTGTGAACAGCCCTGGTCAGTCTCTGGTGTTCCTGTGAATAACACTGGTCAGTGTCTGGAGAACCTGTAAATAGCACTGGTCAGCAACTGGAGTTCCCGTGAATAGCACTGGTCAGTGTCTGGAGTTCCCGTGAATAGCACTGGTCAGTCTCTGGAGTTCCTGTGAATAGCACTGGTCAGTCCCTCGTATTCCTGTGAATAGAACTGTTCAGCAACTGGAGTTCCCGTGAATAGCACGGGTCAGTCTCTGGAGTGCCTGTGAATAGCACTGGTGAGTCTCTGGAGTTCCTGTGAATAGCACTGGTCAGTGTCTGGTGTTCCTGTGAATAGCACTGGTCAGTGTCTGGAGTTCCTGTGAATAGCACTGGTCAGTCTCTGGAGTTCTTGTGAATAACACTGGTCAGTGTCTGGAGTTCCTGTGAATAGCACAGGTCATTCTCTGGAGTTCCTGTGAAGAGCACTGGTCAGCAAATGGAGTTCCCGTGAATAGCACTGGTCAGTGTCAGGTTTTCCTGTGAATAGCACTGGTCAGTCTCTGGAGTTCCTGTGAAATGCACTGGTCAGTCTCTGGAGTTCCTGTTAATAGCGCGGGTCAGTTTCTGGTGTTCCTGTGAATACCACTGGTCAGTGTCTGGTATTCCTGTGAATAGCACTGGTCAGTCTCTGGAGTTCCTGTGAATTGCACTGGTCAGTCTCTGGAGTTCCCGTGAATAGCACTGGTCAGTCTCCGGAATTCCTGTGAATAGCACTGGTGAGTCTCTGGGGTTCCTGTGAATAGCAGTGGTGAGTCTCTGGAGTTCCTGTGAATAGCACTGGTCAGCAACTGGAGTTCCCGTGAATAGCACTGGTGAGTCTCTGGGGTTCCTGTGAATAGCACTGGTGAGTCTCTGGAGTTCCTGTGAATAGCACTGGTCAGCAACTGGAGTTCCCGTGAATAGCACTGGTGAGTGTCTGGAGTTCCTATGAATAGCACTGGTCAGTGTCTGGAGTTCCTGTGAATAGCACTGGTCAGTGTATGGTGTTCCAGTGAATAGCACTGGTCAGTCTCTGGAGTTCTTGTGAATAACACTGGTCAGTGTCTGGAGTTCCTGTGAATAGCACTGGTCATTCTCTGGAGTTCCTGTGAAGAGCACTGGTCAGCAAATGGAGTTCCCGTGAATAGCACTGGTCAGTGTCAGGTTTTCCTGTGAATAGCACTGGTCAGTCTCTGGAGTTCCTGTGAATAGCACTGGTCAGTCTCTGGAGTTCCTGTGAATAGCACGGGTCAGTTTCTGGTGTTCCTGTGAATACAACTGGTCAGTGTCTGGAGTTCCTGTGAATAGCACTGGTCAGTCTCTGGAGATTCTGTGAATAGCACTGGTCAGTCTCTGGAGTTCCCGTGATTAGCACTGGTCAGTCTCTGGAGTTCCCGTAAATAGCACTGGTCAGTTTCTGGAGATCCTGTGAATAGCGCTGGTCAGTCTCCGGAGTTCCCATGAATAGCATTGGTCAGCGTCTGGAGATCCTGTAAATAGCACTGGTCAGCAACTGGAGTTCCCGTGAATAGCACTGGTCAGTGTCTGGTATTCCTGTGAACAGCCCTGGTCAGTCTCTGGTGTTCCTGTGAATAACACTGGTCAGTGTCTGGAGAACCTGTAAATAGCACTGGTCAGCAACTGGAGTTCCCGTGAATAGCACTGGTCAGTGTCTGGAGTTCCCGTGAATAGCACTGGTCAGTCTCTGGAGTTCCTGTGAATAGCACTGGTCAGTCCCTCGTATTCCTGTGAATAGAACTGTTCAGCAACTGGAGTTCCCGTGAATAGCACGGGTCAGTCTCTGGAGTGCCTGTGAATAGCACTGGTGAGTCTCTGGAGTTCCTGTGAATAGCACTGGTCAGTGTCTGGTGTTCCTGTGAATAGCACTGGTCAGTGTCTGGAGTTCCTGTGAATAGCACTGGTCAGTCTCTGGAGTTCTTGTGAATAACACTGGTCAGTGTCTGGAGTTCCTGTGAATAGCACAGGTCATTCTCTGGAGTTCCTGTGAAGAGCACTGGTCAGCAAATGGAGTTCCCGTGAATAGCACTGGTCAGTGTCAGGTTTTCCTGTGAATAGCACTGGTCAGTCTCTGGAGTTCCTGTGAAATGCACTGGTCAGTCTCTGGAGTTCCTGTTAATAGCGCGGGTCAGTTTCTGGTGTTCCTGTGAATACCACTGGTCAGTGTCTGGTATTCCTGTGAATAGCACTGGTCAGTCTCTGGAGTTCCTGTGAATTGCACTGGTCAGTCTCTGGAGTTCCCGTGAATAGCACTGGTCAGTCTCCGGAATTCCTGTGAATAGCACTGGTGAGTCTCTGGGGTTCCTGTGAATAGCAGTGGTGAGTCTCTGGAGTTCCTGTGAATAGCACTGGTCAGCAACTGGAGTTCCCGTGAATAGCACTGGTGAGTCTCTGGGGTTCCTGTGAATAGCACTGGTGAGTCTCTGGAGTTCCTGTGAATAGCACTGGTCAGCAACTGGAGTTCCCGTGAATAGCACTGGTGAGTGTCTGGAGTTCCTATGAATAGCACTGGTCAGTGTCTGGAGTTCCTGTGAATAGCACTGGTCAGTGTATGGTGTTCCAGTGAATAGCACTGGTCAGTCTCTGGAGTTCTTGTGAATAACACTGGTCAGTGTCTGGAGTTCCTGTGAATAGCACTGGTCATTCTCTGGAGTTCCTGTGAAGAGCACTGGTCAGCAAATGGAGTTCCCGTGAATAGCACTGGTCAGTGTCAGGTTTTCCTGTGAATAGCACTGGTCAGTCTCTGGAGTTCCTGTGAATAGCACTGGTCAGTCTCTGGAGTTCCTGTGAATAGCACGGGTCAGTTTCTGGTGTTCCTGTGAATACAACTGGTCAGTGTCTGGAGTTCCTGTGAATAGCACTGGTCAGTCTCTGGATTTCCGGTGAATAGCACTGGTCAGTCTCAGGAGTTCCTGTGAATAGCACTGGTCAGTCTCTGGACTTCCTGTGAATAGCACTGGTCAGTCTCTGGAGTTCCTGTGAACAGCACTGGTCAGCAACTGGAATTTCTGTGAATAGCACTGGTCAGTCTCTGGAGTCCCTGTGAATAGCACTGGTCAGTCTCTGGAGTTTCTATGAATAGCACTGGTCAGCAACTGGAGTTCCTGTGAATAGCACTGGTCAGCAACTGGATTCCCATGAGTAGCACTGGTCAGCAACTGGGGTTCCTGTGAATAGCACTGGTCAGTCTCTGGAGTTCCTGTGAATAGCACTGGTCAGTCTCTGGAGTTCCTGTGAATACCACTGGTCAGTGTCTGGAGTTCCTGTGAATAACACTGGTCAGCAAATGGAGTTTCTGTGAATAGCACTGGTCAGCAACTGGATTCCCATGAGTAGCACTGGTCAGAAACTGGGGTTCCTGTGAATAGCACTGGTCAGCAACAGGAGTTGCTGTGAATAGCACTGGTCAGTCCCTGGAGTGCCCGTGAATAGCACTGGTGAGTCTCTGGAGTTTCTATGAATAGCACTGGTCAGTGTCCGGATTCCTGTGAATAGCACTGGTCAGTGTATGGTGTTCCAATGAATAGCACTGGTCAGTCTCTGGAGTTCTTGTGAATAACACTGGTCAGTGTCTGGAGTTACTGTGAATAGCACTGGTCAGTCCTGGAGTTTCTGTTAAGAGCACTGATCAGCAACTGGAGTTCCCATGAATAGCACTGGTCAGTGTCAGGTTTTCCTGTGAATAGCACTGGTCAGTCTCTGGAGTTCCTGTGAATAGCACTGGTCAGTCTCTGGAGTTCCTGTGAATAACACTGGTCAGCAACTGGAGTTCCTGTGAATAGCACTGGTCAGCAACTGGAGTCACCGTGAATACCACTGGTCAGCAACTGGAGATCCTGTGAATAGCACTGGTCAGCAAATGGATTCCCGTGAATAGCACTGGTCAGCAACTGTCCTTCATGTGAATAGCCCTGATCAGCAACTGGATTCCCGTGAATAGCACTGGTCAGCAACTGGTGTTCCTGTAAATAGCACTGGTCAGCAACTGGAGTTGCTGTGAATAGCACTGGTCAGCATTTGGAGTTCCTGTGAATAGCACAGGTCAGCAACAGGAGTTGCTGTGAATAGCACTCGTCAGTGTCTGGAGTTCCTGTGAATAGCACTGGTCAGCAACTGGAGTTCCCGTGAATACCACTGGTCAGCAACTGGTGTTCCTGTGAATAACACTGGTCAGCAACTGGAGTTCCTGTGAATAGCACTGGTCAGCAACTGGAGTTCCCGTGAATACCACTGGTCAGCAACTGGAGATCCTGTGAATAGCACTGGTCAGCAAATGGATTCCCGTGAATAGCACTGGTCAGCAACTGGACTTCATGTGAATAGCCCTGATCAGCAACTGGATTCCCGTGAATAGCACTGGTCAGCAACTGGTGTTCCTGTGAATAGCACTGGTCAGCAACTGGAGCTCCTGTGAATAGCACTGGTCAGCAACTGCAGTTGCTGTGAATAGCACTGGTCAGCATTTGGAGTTCCTGTGAATAGCACAGGTCAGCAACAGGAGTTGCTGTGAATAGCAGTCGTCAGTCGCGGGAGTTCCCGTGAATAGCACTCGTCAGTCGCCGGAGATCCCGTGAATAGCACTGGTCAGTCCCGGGAGTTCCTGTGAATAGCACCGGTCAGCAACTGGAGTTACTGTGAATAGCACTGTTCAGTGTCTGGAGTTCCAGTGAATAGCACTGGCCAGTCCCGGGAGTTCCTGTGAATAGCAATGGTCAGCAACTGGAGTTGCTGTGAATAGCACTGGTCAGTGTCTGGAGTTCCTGTGAATACCACTGGTCAGTGTCTGGTGTTCCTGTGAACAACTCTGGTCACTGTCTGGAGTTCCGGTGAATAGCACTGGTCAGTCTCTGGATTTCCTGTGAATAGCACTGGGGAGCCTCTGGAGTTCCTGTGAATAGCACTGGTGAGTCTCTGGAGTTCCTGTGAATGGCACTGGTCAGCATTGCAGTTCCAGCGAATAGCACTGGTCAGTCTCTTGTATTCCTGTGAATAGCACTGGTCAGTCTCTGGAGTTCCTGTGAATACCACTGGTCAGTCTCTGGAGTTCCTGTGAATAACACTGGTCAGCAATTGGAGGTTCTGCGAATAGCACTGGTCAGCAACTGGATTCCCATGATTAGCACTGGTCAGAAACTGGGGTTCCTGTGAATAGCACTGGTCAGTCTCTGGAGTTCCTGTGAATAGCACTCGTCAGTGTCTGGAGTTCCTGTGAATAGCACTGGTCAGCAACTGGAAGTCCCGCGAATACCACTGGTCAGCAACTGGTGTTCCTGTGAATAACACTCGTCAGCAACTGGAGTCCCTGTAAATAGCACTGGTCAGCAACTGGAGTTCCCGTGAATACCACTGGTCAGCAACTGGAGATCCTGTGAATAGCACTGGTCAGCAAATGGATTCCCGTGAATAGCACTGGTCAGCAACTGGACTTCATGTGAATAGCCCTGATCAGCAACTGGATTCCCGTGAATAGCACTGGTCAGCAACTGGTGTTCCTGTGAATAGCTCTGGTCAGCAACTGGAGCTCCTGTGAATAGCACTGGTCAGCAACAGGAGTTGCTGTGAATAGCACTGGTCAGCATTTGGAGCTCCTGTGAATAGCACAGGTCAGCAACAGGAGTTGCTGTGAATAGCACTCGTCAGTGGCGGGAGTTCCCGTAAATAGCACTGGTCAGTCTCTGGAGTTCCTGTCAATAGCACTGGTCAGTCTCTGGAGTTCCTGTCAATAGCACTGGTCAGTGTCTGGAGTTCCTGTGAATAGCACTGGTTAGTGTCTGGAGTTCCTGTGGATCGCACTGGTCATCAATTGGTGTTCCTGTGAATAACACTGGTCATTGTCTGAAGTTCCTGTGAATAGCACTGGTCAGTCCCTGCAGTGCCCGTGAATAGCACTGGTGAGTCTCTGGAGTTTCTATGAATAGCACTGGTCAGTGTCCGGAGTTCCTGTGAATAGCACTGGTCAGTGTATGGTGTTCCAGTGAATAGCACTGGTCAGTCTCTGGAGTTCTTGTGAATAACACTGGTCAGTGTCTGGAGTTACTGTGAATAGCACTGGTCAGTCCTGGAGTTTCTGTTAAGAGCACTGATCAGCAACTGGAGTTCCCGTGAATAGCACTGGTCAGTGTCAGGTTTTCCTGTGAATAGCACTGGTCAGTCTCTTGAGTTCCTGTGAATAGCACTGGTCAGTCTCTGGAGTTCCTGTGAATAACGCTGGTCAGCAACTGGAGTTCCTGTGAATAGCACTGGTCAGCAACTGGAGTCCCCGTGAATACCACTGGTCAGCAACTGGAGATCCTGTGAATAGCACTGGTCAGCAAATGGATTCCTGTGAATAGCACTGGTCAGCAACTGTCCTTCATGTGAATAGCCCTGATCAGCAACTGGATTCCCGTGAATAGCACTGGTCAGCAACTGGTGTTCCTGTGAATAGCACTGGTCAGCAACTGGAGTTGCTGTGAATAGCACTGGTCAGCATTTGGAGTTCCTGTGAATAGCACAGGTCAGCAACAGGAGTTGCTGTGAATAGCACTCGTCAGTCGCGGGAGTTCCCGTGAATAGCACTCGTCAGTCGCGGGAGTTCCCGTGAATAGCACTGGTCAGTCCCGGGAGTTCCTGTGAATAGCACTGGTCAGCAACTGGAGTTGCTGTGAATAGCACTGTTCAGTGTCTGGAGTTCCCGTGAAGAGCACTGGTCAGTCGCGGGAGTTCCCATGAATAGCACTGGTCAGTCCCGGGAGTTCCTGTGAATAGCACTGGTCAGCAACTGGAGTTGCTGTTAAAAACCACTGGTCAGTGTCTGGTGTTCCTGTGAATAGCAATGGTCAGTGTCTGGAGTTCCTGTGAATACCACTGGTCAGTGTCTGGTGTTCCTGTGAATAACTCTGGTCAGTGTCTGGAGTTCCGGTGAATAGCACTGGTCAGTCTCTGGATTTCCTGTGAATAGCACTGGTGAGTCTCTGGAGTTCCTGTGAATAGCACTGGTGAGTCTCTGGAGTTCCTGTGAATAGCACTGGTCAGCAACTTGAGTTCCCGTGAATAGCACTGGTCAGTCTCTGGAGTTCCTGTGAATAGCACTGGTGAGTCTCTGGAGTTCCTGTGAATAGCACTAGCCAGCATTGCAGTTCCAGCGAATAGCACTGGTCAGTCTCTTGTATTCCTGTGAATAGCACTGGTCAGCAACTGGAGTTCCCATGAATAGCACTGGTCAGTCTCTGGAGTTCCTGTGAATAGCACTGGTGAGTCTCTGGAGTTCCTATCAATAGCACTGGTCAGCTATGGAGTTCCCGTGAATAGCACTGGTGAGTGTCTGGAGTATCTATGAATAGCACTGGTCAGTGTCCCGGGAGTTCCTGTGAATAGCACTGGTCAGTGTATGGTGTTCCAGTGAATAGCACTGGTCAGTCTCTGGAGTTCTTGTGAATAACACTGGTCAGTGTCTGGAGTTACTGTGAATAGCACTGGTCAGTCCTGGAGTTCCTGTGAAGAGCACTGGTCAGCAACTGGAGTTCCCGTGAATAGCACTGGTCAGTGTCAGGTTTTCCTGTGAATAGCACTGGTCAGTCTCTGGATGTCCTGTGAATAGCACTGGTCAGTCTCTGGAGTTCCTGTGAATAGCACGGGTCAGTTTCTGGTGTTCCTGTGATTACAACTGGTCAGTGTCTGGAGTTTCTGTGAATAGCCCTGGTCAGTCTCTGGATTTCCGGTGAATAGCACTGGTCAGTCTCTGGAGTTCCTGTGAATAGCACTGGTCAGTCTCTGGACTTGCTGTGAATAGCACTGGTCAGTCTCTTGAGTTCCTGTGAACAGCACTGGTCAGCAACTTGAATTTCTGTGAATAGCACTGGTCAGTTTCTGGAGTTCCTGTGAATAGCACTGGTCAGTCTCTGGAGTTTCTGTGAATAGCACTGGTCAGCAACTGGAGTTCCTGTGAATAGCGCTGGTCAGCATCTGGATTCCCATGAGTAGCACTGGTCAGCAAATGGGGTTCATGTGAATAGCACTGGTCAGTCTCTGGAGTTCCTGTGAATAGCACTGGTCAGTCTCTGGAGTTCCTGTGAATACCACTGGTCAGTCTCTGGAGTTCCTGTGAATAACACTGGTCAGCAAATGGAGTTTCTGTGAATAGCACTGGTCAGCAACTAGATTCCCATGAGTAGCACTGGTCAGAAACTGGGGTTCCTGTGAATAGCACTGGTCAGAAACTGGGGTTCCTGTGAATAGCACTGGTCAGTCTCTGGAGTTCCTGTGAATAGCACTCGTCAGTGTCTGGAGTTCCTGTGAATAGCACTGGTCAGCAACAGGAGTTCCCGTGAATACCACTGGTCAGCAACTGGTGTTCCTGTGAATAACACTGTTCAGCAACTGGAGTTCCTGTGAATAGCACTGGTCAGCAACTGGAGATCCCGTGAATACCACTGGTCAGCAACTGGAGGTCCTGTGAATAGCACTGGTCAGCAAATGGATTCCCGTGAATAGCACTGGTCAGCAACCGGACTTCATGTGAATAGCCCTAATCAGCAACTGGATTCCCGTGAATAGCACTGGTCAGCAACTGGTGTTCCTGTGAATAGCACTGGTCAGCAACTGGAGCTCCTGTGAATAGCACTGGTCAGCAACGGAGTTCCTGTGAATAGCACTGGTCAGCAACTGGAGTTGCTGTGAAAAGCACTGGTCAGCATTTGGAGTTCCTGTGAATAGCACAGGTCAGCAACAGGAGTTGCTGTGAATAGCACTCGTCAGTCGCGGGAGTTCCCGTGAATAGCACTGGTCAGTCGCGGGAGTTCCCGTGAATAGCACTGGTCAGTCCCGGGAGTTCCTGTGAATAGCACTGGTCAGCAACTGGAGTTGCTGTGAATAGCACTGGTCAGTGTCTGGAGTTCCCGTGGATAGCACTGGTCAGTCGCGGGAGTTCCCATGAATAGCACTGGTCAGTCCCGGGAGTTCCTGTGAATAGCACTGGTCAGCAACTGGAGTTGCTGTGAATAGCACTGGTCAGTGTCTGGTGTTCCTGTGAATAGCACTGGTCAGTGTCTGGAGTTCCTGTGAATACCACTGGTCAGTGTCTGGTGTTCCTGTGAATAACTCTGGTCAGTGTCTGGAGTTCCGGTGAATAGCACTGGTCAGTCTCTGGAGTTCCTGTGAATAGCACTGGTGAGTCTCTGGTGTTCCTGTGAATAGCACTGGTGAGTCTCTGCAGTTCATGTGAATAGCACTGGTCAGCAACTGGAGTTCCCGTGAATAGCACTGGTCAGTCTCTGGAGTTCCTGTGAATAGCACTGGTGAGTCTCTGGAGTTCCTGTGAATAGCACTGGTCAGCATTGCAGTTCCAGCGAATAGCACTGGTCAGTCTCTTGTATTCCTGTGAATAGCACTGGTCAGCAACTGGAGTTCCCGTGAATAGCACTGGTCAGTCTCTGGAGTTCCTGTGAATAGCACTGGTGAGTCTCTGGAGTTCCTGTGAATAGCACTGGTCAGCAACTGGAGTTCCCGTGAATAGCACTGGTGATTGTCTGGAGTGTCTATGAATAGCACTGATCAGTGTCCCGAGTTCCTGTGAATATCACTGGTCAGTGTATGGTGTTCCAGTGAATAGCACTGGTCAGTCTCTGGAGTTCTTGTGAATAACACTGGTCAGTGTCCGGAGTTCCTGTCAATAGCACTGGTCAGTCCTGGAGTTCCTGTGAAGATCACTGGTCAGCAACTGGAGTTCCCGTGAATAGCACTGGTCAGTGTCAGGTTTTCCTGTGAATAGCACTGGTCAGTCTCTGGAGTTCCGGTGAATAGCACTGGTCAGTCTCTGGAGTTCCTGTGAATAGCACCGGTCAGTTTCTGGTGTTCCTGTGAATAGCACTGGTCAGTCTCTGGAGTTCCTGTGAATAGCATTGGTCAGTCTCTGGAGATCCTGTGAATAATCACTGGTCAGTCTCTGGAGTTCCCATGAATAACACTGGTCAGTCTCTGGAGTTCCTGTGAATAACACTGGTCAGTCTCTGGAGTTCCTGTGAATAGCACTGGTCAGTGTCTGGAGTACCTGTGAATAGCACTGGTCATTCTCTGGAGTTCCTGTGAATAACACTGGTCAGTCTCTGGAGTTCCTGTGAATAACACTGGTCAGTCTCTGGAGTTCCTGTGAATAACACTGGTCAGCACCTGGAGTTCCTGTGAATCGCAATGGTCAGTCTCTGGAGTTCCTGTGAATAGCACTGGTCAGTCTCTGGTGATCTGTGAATAGCACTGGTCAGCAACTGGAGTTCCTGTGAATAGCACTGGTCAGTGTCTGGAGCTCCTGTGAATAACACTGGTCAGTCTCTGGAGTTCCTGTGAATAACACTGGTCAGCACCTGGAGTTCCTGTGAATAGCACTGGTCAGCAACTGGAGTTGCTTTGAATAGCACTGGTCAGCAACTGGAGTTCCTGTGAATAGCACTGGTCAGTCTCTGGTGTTCTGTGAATAGCACTGGTCAGTCTCTGGTGTTCTGTGAATAGCACTGGTCAGCAAATGGAGTTCCCGTGAATAGGACTGGTCAGCAACTGGTGCTCCTGTGAATAGCACTGGTCAGTCTCTGGAGTTCCTGTGATTAGCACTGGTCAATCTCTGGAGTTCCTTTGAATAGCACTGGTCAGTCTCTGGAGTTCCTGTGAATAGCACTGGTCAGTCTCTGGAGTTCCTGTGAATAGCACTGGTCAGTCTCTGGAGTTCCTGTGAATTGCACTGGTCAGTCTCTGGAGTTCCTGTCAATAGCACTGGTCAGTCTCTGGAGTTCCTGTCAATAGCACTGGTCAGTGTCTGGAGTTCCTGTGAATAGCACTGGTTAGTGTCTGGAGTTCCTGTGAATCGCACTGGTCATCAATTGGTGTTCCTGTGAATAACACTGGTCATTGTCTGAAGTTCCTGTGAATAGCACTGGTCAGTCCCTGGAGTTCCCTTGAATACCACTGGTCAGTCCCTGGAGTTCCTGTGAATAGCACTCGTCAGTCCCTGGAGTCCCTGTGAATTTCACTGGTCAGCAACTGGTGTTGCTGTGAATAGCACTGGTCAGCAACTGGAGTTCCCGTGAATAACACTGGTCAGTCTCTGGAGTTCCTGTGAATAGCACTGGTCAGCAACTGGAGTTCCCGTGAATAACACTGGTCAGCAACTGGTGTTGCTGTGAATAGCACTGGTCAGTCTCTGGAGTTCCGGTGAATAGCACTGGTCAGTCTCTGGAGATCCTGTGAATAATCACTGGTCAGTCTCTGGAGTTCCCATGAATAACACTGGTCAGTCCCTGGAGTTCCTGTGAATAACACTGGTCAGTCTCTGGAGTTCCTGTGAATAGCACTGGTCAGTGTCTGGAGTACCTGTGAATAGCACTGGTCATTCTCTGGAGTTCCTGTGAATAACACTGGTCAGTCTCTGGAGTTCCTGTGAATAACACTGGTCAGTCTCTGGAGTTCCTGTGAATAACACTGGTCAGCACCTGGAGTTCCTGTGAATAGCACTGGTCAGTCTCAGGAGTTCCTGTGAATAACACTGGTCAGTCTCTGGAGTTCCTGTGAATAACACTAGTCAGTCTCTGGAGTTCCTGTGAATAACACTGGTCAGCACCTGGAGTTCCTGTGAATAGCAATGGTCAGTCTCTGGAGTTCCTGTGAATAGCACTGGTCAGTCTCTGGTGTTCTGTGAATAGCACTGGTCAGCAACTGGAGTTCCTGTGAATAGCACTGGTCAGTGTCTGGAGTTCCTGTGAATAACACTGGTCAGTCTCTGGAGTTCCTGTGAATAACACTGGTCAGCACCTGGAGTTCCTGTGAATAGCACTGGTCAGCAACTGGAGTTGCTTTGAATAGCACTGGTCAGCAACTGGAGTTCCTGTGAATAGCACTGGTCAGTCTCTGGTGTTCTGTGAATAGCACTGGTCAGCAAATGGAGTTCCCGTGAATAGGACTGGTCAGCAACTGGTGCTCCTGTGAATAGCACTGGTCAGTCTCTGGAGTTCCTGTGATTAGCACTGGTCAGTCTCTGGAGTTCCTTTGAATAGCACTGGTCAGTCTCTGGAGTTCCTGTGAATAGCACTGGTCAGTCTCTGGAGTTCCTGTGAATAGCACTGGTCAGTCTCTGGAGTTCCTGTGAATAGCACTGGTCAGTCTCTGGAGTTCCTGTCAATAGCACTGGTCAGTCTCTGGAGTTCCTGTCAATAGCACTGGTCAGTGTCTGGAGTTCCTGTGAATAGCGCTGGTTAGTGTCTGGAGTTCCTGTGAATCACACTGGTCATCAATTGGTGTTCCTGTGAATAACACTGGTCATTGTCTGAAGTTCCTGTGAATAGCACTGGTCAGTCCCTGGAGTTCCCTTGAATACCACTGGTCAGTCCCTGGAGTTCCTGTGAATAGCACTGGTCAGTCCCTGGAGTCCCTGTGAATTTCACTGGTCAGCAACTGGTGTTGCTGTGAATAGCACTGGTCAGCAACTGGAGTTCCCGTGAATAACACTGGTCAGTCTCTGGAGTTCCTGTGAATAGCACTGGTCAGCAACTGGAGTTCCCGTGAATAACACTGGTCAGCAACTGGTGTTGCTGTGAATAGCACTGGTCAGTCTCTGGAGTTCCTGTGAATAGCACTGGTCAGTCTCTGGAGATCCTGTGAATAATCACTGGTCAGTCTCTGGAGTTCCCATGAATAACACTGGTCAGTCTCTGGAGTTCCTGTGAATAACACTGGTCAGTCTCTGGAGTTCCTGTGAATAGCAGTGGTCAGTGTCTGGAGTTCCTGTGAATAGCACTGGTCATTCTCTGGAGTTCCTGTGAATAACACTGGTCAGTCTCTGGAGTTCCTGTGAATATCACTGGTCAGTCTCTGGAGTTCCTGTGAATAACACTGGTCAGCACCTGGAGTTCCTGTGAATAGCACTGGTCAGTCTCTGGAGTTCCTGTGAATAACCCTGGTCAGTCTCTGGAGTTCCTGTGAATAACACTGGTCAGTCTCTGGAGTTCCTGTGAATAACACTGGTCAGCACCTGGAGTTCCTGTGAATAGCAATGGTCAGTCTCTGGAGTTCCTGTGAATAGCACTGGTCAGTCTCTGGTGTTCTGTGAATAGCACTGGTCAGCAACTGGAGTTCCTGTGAATAGCACTGGTCAGTGTCTGGAGTTCCTGTGAATAACACTAGTCAGTCTCTGGAGTTCCTGTGAATAACACTGGTCAGCACCTGGAGTTCCTGTGAATAGCACTGGTCAGCAACTGGAGTTGCTTTGAATAGCACTGGTCAGCAACTGGAGTTCCTGTGAATAGCACTGGTCAGTCTCTGGTGTTCTGTGAATAGCACTGGTCAGTCTCTGGTGTTCTGTGAATAGCACTGGTCAGCAAATGGAGTTCCCGTGAATAGGACTGGTCAGCAACTGGTGCTCCTGTGAATAGCACTGGTCAGTCTCTGGAGTTCCTGTGATTAGCGCTGGTCAGTCTCTGGAGTTCCTGTGAATAGCACTGGTCAGTCTCTGGAGTTCCTGTGAATAGCACTGGTCAGTCTCTGGAGTTCCTGTGAATAGCACTGGTCAGTCTCTGGAGTTCCTGTGAATAGCACTGGTCAGTCTCTGGAATTCCTGTCAATAGCACTGGTCCGTCTCTGGAGTTCCTGTCAATAGCACTGGTCAGTGTCTGGAGTTCCTGTGAATAGCACTGGTTAGTGTCTGGAGTTCCTGTGAATAGCACTGGTTAGTGTCTGGAGTTCCTGTGAATCGCACTGGTCATCAATTGGTGTTCCAGTGAATAACACTGGTCATTGTCTGAAGTTCCTGTGAATAGCACTGGTCAGTCCCTGTAGTTCCCTTGAATACCACTGGTCAGTCCCTGGAGTTCCTGTGAATAGCACTGGTCAGTCCCTGGAGTTCCTGTGAATTTCACTGGTCAGCAACTGGAGTTCCCGTGAATAACACTGGTCAGTCTCTGGAGTTCCTGTGAATAGCACTGGTCAGCAACTGGAGTTCCCGTGAATAACACCGGTCAGCAACTGGTGTTGCTGTGAATAGCACTGGTCAGTCTCTGGAGTTCCTGTGAATAGCACTGGTCAGTGTCTGGAGTTCCTGTGAATAGAACTGGTCAGTCCCTGGAGTTCCTGTGAATAGCACTGGTCAGCAACTGGAGTTCCTGTGAATAACACTGGTCAGCAAATGGAGTTTCTGTGAATAGCACTGGTCAGCAACTGGATTCCCATGAGTTGTACTGGTCAGCAACTGGTGTTCCTGTGAATAGCACTGGTCAGTCTCCGGAGTTCCTGTGAATAGCACTGGTCAGTGTCTGGAGTTCCTGTGAATAGCACTGGTCAGTGTCTGGTGTTCCGTGAATAGCACTGGTCAGCAATTGGTGTTCCTGTGAATAGCACTGGTCAGTCTCTGGAGTTCCTGTGAATAGCACTGGTCAGTCCCTGGAGTTTCCATGAATCGCACTGGTCAGTGTCTGGAGTTCCCTTGAACACCACTGGTCAGTCCCTGGAGTTCCCGTGAATAACACTGGTCAGCAACTCGTGTTCCTGTGAATTTCACTGGTCAGCAATTGGTGTTCCTGTAAATAGCAATGGTCAGTCTCAGGAGTTCCTGTGAATAGCACTGGTCAGCAACTGGAGTTCCTGTAAATAGCAATGGTCAGTTTCTGGTATTCCTGTGAATAGCACTGGTCAGCAATTGGTGTTCCTGTAAATAGCAATGGTCAGTCTCTGGAGTTCCTGTGAATAGCACTGGTCAGCAACTGGAGTTCCTGTAAATAGCAATGGTCAGTCTCTGGAGTTCCTGTGAATAGCACTGGTCAGCAACTGGAGTTCCTGTAAATAGCAATGGTCAGTCTCTGGAGTTCCTGTGAATAGCACTGGTCAGCAACTGGAGTTCCTGTAAATAGCAATGGTCAGTCTCTGGAGTTCCTGTGAATAACACTGGTCAGCAAATGGAGTTCCCGTGAACAGCAATGGCCAGCAACTGGTGCTCCTGTGAATTGCACTGGTCAGTCTCTGGAGGTCCTGTGAATAGCACTGGTCAGTCTCTGGAGTTCCTGTGAATAGCACTGGTCAGTCTCTGGAGTTCCTGTGAATAGCACTGGCCAGCAACTGGAGTTCCCGTGAATAACACTGGTCAGTGTATGGAGTTCCTGTGAATAGCACTGGTCAGCAACTGGTGTTCCTGTTAATAGCACTGGTCAGTGTCTGGTGTTCCTGTGAATAGCACTGGTCAGTGTCTGGATTTCCTGTGAATCGCATTGGTCAGCAATTGGTGTTCCTGTCAATAACACTGGTCATTGTCTGAAGTTCCTGTGAATAGCACTGGTCAGTCCCTGGAGTTCCCTTGAATACCACTGGTCAGTCCCTGGAGTTCCTGTGAATAGCACTGGTCAGCAACTGAAGTTCCTGTGAATTTCACTGGTCAGCAACTGGTGTTGCTGTGAATAACACTGGTCAGTCTCTGGAGTTCCTGTGAAAAGCACTGGCCAGCAACTGGAGTTCCCGTGAATAACACTGGTCAGCAACTGGTGTTCCTGTGAATAGCACTGGCCAGTGTCTGGAGTTCCTGTGAATAGCACTGGTCAGCAACTGGAGTTCCTGTAAATAGCAATGGTCAGTCTCTGGAGTTCCTGTGAATAACACAGGTCAGCAAATGGAGTTCCCGTGAACAGCAATGGCCAGCAACTGGTGCTCCTGTGAATTGCACTGGTCAGTCTCTGGAGGTCCTGTGAATAGCACTGGTCAGTCTCTGGAGTTCCTGTGAATAGCACTGGTCAGTCTCTGGAGTTCCTGTGAATAGCACTGGCCAGCAACTGGAGTTCCCGTGAATAACACTGGTCAGTGTATGGAGTTCCTGTGAATAGCACTGGTCAGCAACTGGTGTTCCTGTTAATAGCACTGGTCAGTGTCTGGTGTTCCTGTGAATAGCACTGGTCAGTGTCTGGATTTCCTGTGAATCGCATTGGTCAGCAATTGGTGTTCCTGTCAATAACACTGGTCATTGTCTGAAGTTCCTGTGAATAGCACTGGTCAGTCCCTGGAGTTCCCTTGAATACCACTGGTCAGTCCCTGGAGTTCCTGTGAATAGCACTGGTCAGCAACTGAAGTTCCTGTGAATTTCACTGGTCAGCAACTGGTGTTGCTGTGAATAACACTGGTCAGTCTCTGGAGTTCCTGTGAAAAGCACTGGCCAGCAACTGGAGTTCCCGTGAATAACACTGGTCAGCAACTGGTGTTCCTGTGAATAGCACTGGCCAGTGTCTGGAGTTCCTGTGAATAGCACTGGTCAGTCTCTGGAGTTCCTGTGAATAACACTGGTCAGAAACCCGAGTTCCCGTGAATAACACTGGTCATCATCTGGTGTTCCTCTGAATAGCACTGGTCAGTGTCTGGTGTTCCTGTGAATAGCACTGGTCAGTCTCTGGAGTTCCTGTGAATAACACTGGTCAGAAACTCGAGTTCCCGTGAATAACACTGGTCAGCAACTGGTGTTCCTCTGAATAGCACTGGTCAGTGTCTGGAGTTCCTGTGAATAGCACTAGTCAGCAATTGGTGTTCCTGTGGATAACACTGGTCATTGTCTGAAGTTCCTGTGAATAGCACTGGTCAGTCCCTGGAGTTCCCATGAATCTCACTGGTCAGTATCTGGAGTTCCCTTGAATACCACTGGTCAGTCCCTGGAGTTCCCGTGAATAGCACTGGTCAGCAACTAGTGTTCCTGTGAATAGCACTGGTCAGCAATTGGTGTTCCTGTGAATAGCACTGGTCAGTCTCTGGAGTTTCCTGTGAATAGCACTGGTCAGTCCCAGGAGTTCCCGTGAAACGCACTGGTCAGTATCTGGAGTTCCCTTGAATACCACTGGTCAGTCCCTGGAGTTCCCGTGAATAGCACTGGTCAGTGTCTGGTGTTCCTGTGAATAGCACTGGTCAGTGTCTGGAGTTCCCTTGAATACCACTGGTCAGTCCCTGGAGTTCCCGTGAATAGCACTGGTCAGCAACTAGTGTTCCTGTGAATAGCACTGGTCAGCAATTGGTGTTCCTGTGAATAGCACTGGTCAGGCTCTGGAGTTCCTGTGAATAGCACTGGTCAGTCCCGGGAGTTCCCGTGAATAGCACTGGTCAGTGTCTTGAGTTCCCGTGAATAGCACTGGTAAGTCTCTGGAGTTCCTGTGAATAACCCTGGTCAGCAACTGGAGTTCACGTGAACAGCACTGGTCATTCTCTGGAGTTCCAGTAAATAGCAATGGTCAGTCTCTGGTGTTCTGTGAATAGCACTGGTCAGCAACTGGAGTTCCTATGAGTAAAACTGGTCAGCAAATGGATTTGCCATGAATAGCACTGGTCAGCAACTGGTGCTCCTGTGAATTGCACTGGTCAGTCTCTGGAGGTCCTGTCAATAGCACTGGTCAGTGTCTGGAGTTCCCGTGAATAGCACTGGTCAGTGTCTGGTGTTCCTGTGAATCGCACTAGTCAGCAGTTGGTGTTCCTGTCAATAACACTGGTCATTGACTGAAGTTCCTGTGAATAGCACTGGTCAGTCCCTGGAGTTCCTGTGAATAGCACTGGTCAGTCTCTGGAGTACCTGTGAATAGCACTGGTCAGTCTCTGGAGTTCCTGTAAATAGCACTGGTCAGTGTCTGGAGTTCCTGTGAATCGCACTGGTCAGCAGTTGGTGTTCCTGTCAATAACACTGGTCATTGACTGAAGTTCCTGTGAATAGCACTGGTCAGTCCCTGGAGTTCCCTTGAATACCACTGGTCAGTCCCTGGAGTTCCGGTGAATAGCACTGGTCTGCAACTTGTGTTCCTGTGAATAGCAATGGTCAGCAATTGGTGTTCCTGTGAATAGCACTGGTCAGTCTCTGGAGTTCCTGTGAATAGCACTGGTCAGTCCCTGGAGTTCCCGTGAATCGCACTGGTCAGTATCTGGAGTTCCCTTAAATACCACTGGTCCGTCCCGGGAGTTCCCGTGAATAGCACTGGTCAGTCCCTGGAGGTCCTGTGAATAGCACTGGTCCGTTTCTGGAGTTTCTGTGAATAGCACTGGTCAGTATCTGGAGTTCCTGTGAATAGCGCTGGTCAGTGTCTGGAGTTCCTGTGAATCGCACTGTTCAGCAATTGGTGTTCCTGTCATTAACACTGGTCATTGTCTGAAGTTCCTGTGAATAGCAGTGGTCAGTCCCTGGAGTTCCCTTGAATACCACTGATCAGTCCCTGGAGTTCCTGTGAATAGCACTGGTCAGCAACTGGAGTTCCTGTGAATTTCACTGGTCAGCAACTGGTGTTGCTGTGAATAGCACTGGTCAGCAACTGGAGTTCCCGTGAATAACACTGGTCAGTCTCAGGAGTTCCTGTGAATAGCACTGGTCAGCAACTGGAGTTCCTGTGAATAGCACTGGTCAGCAACTGGTGTTCCTGTGAATAGCACTGGTCAGTCTCTGGAGTTCCTGTGAATAGCACTGGTCAGTATTTGGAGTTCCTGTGAATAGCACTGGTCAGTGTCTGGTGTTCCTGTGAATAGCACTGGTCAGAAACCCGAGTTCCCGTGAATAACACTGGTCATCATCTGGTGTTCCTCTGAATAGCACTGGTCAGTGTCTGGTGTTCCTGTGAATAGCACTGGTCAGTCTCTGGAGTTCCTGTGAATAACACTTGTCAGAAACTCGAGTTCCCGTGAATAACACTGGTCAGCAAATAGTGTTCCTCTGAATAGCACTGGTCAGTGTCTGGAGTTCCTGTGAATAGCACTAGTCAGCAATTGGTGTTCCTGTGGATAACACTGGTCATTGTCTGAAGTTCCTGTGAATAGCACTGGTCAGTCCCTGGAGTTCCCATGAATCTCACTGGTCAGTATCTGGAGTTCCCTTGAATACCACTGGTCAGTCCCTGGAGTTCCCGTGAATAGCACTGGTCAGCAACTAGTGTTCCTGTGAATAGCACTGGTCAGCAATTGGTGTTCCTGTGAATAGCACTGGTCAGTCTCTGGAGTTTCCTGTGAATAGCACTGGTCAGTCCCAGGAGTTCCCGTGAAACGCACTGGTCAGTATCTGGAGTTCCCTTGAATACCACTGGTCAGTCCCTGGAGTTCCCGTGAATAGCACTGGTCAGTGTCTGGTGTTCCTGTGAATAGCACTGGTCAGTGTCTGGAGTTCCCTTGAATACCACTGGTCAGTCCCTGGAGTTCCCGTGAATAGCACTGGTCAGCAACTAGTGTTCCTGTGAATAGCACTGGTCAGCAATTGGTGTTCCTGTGAATAGCACTGGTCAGGCTCTGGAGTTCCTGTGAATAGCACTGGTCAGTCCCGGGAGTTCCCGTGAATAGCACTGGTCAGTGTCTGGAGTTCCCGTGAATAGCACTGGTAAGTCTCTGGAGTTCCTGTGAATAACCCTGGTCAGCAACTGGAGTTCCCGTGAACAGCACTGGTCATTCTCTGGAGTTCCAGTAAATAGCAATGGTCAGTCTCTGGTGTTCTGTGAATAGCACTGGTCAGCAACTGGAGTTCCTATGAGTAAAACTGGTCAGCAAATGGATTTGCCATGAATAGCACTGGTCAGCAACTGGTGCTCCTGTGAATTGCACTGGTCAGTCTCTGGAGGTCCTGTCAATAGCACTGGTCAGTGTCTGGAGTTCCCGTGAATAGCACTGGTCAGTGTCTGGTGTTCCTGTGAATCGCACTAGTCAGCAGTTGGTGTTCCTGTCAATAACACTGGTCATTGACTGAAGTTCCTGTGAATAGCACTGGTCAGTCCCTGGAGTTCCTGTGAATAGCACTGGTCAGTCTCTGGAGTACCTGTGAATAGCACTGGTCAGTCTCTGGAGTTCCTGTAAATAGCACTGGTCAGTGTCTGGAGTTCCTATGAATCGCACTGGTCAGCAGTTGGTGTTCCTGTCAATAACACTGGTCATTGACTGAAGTTCCTGTGAATAGCACTGGTCAGTCCCTGGAGTTCCCTTGAATACCACTGGTCAGTCCCTGGAGTTCCGGTGAATAGCACTGGTCTGCAACTTGTGTTCCTGTGAATAGCAATGGTCAGCAATTGGTGTTCCTGTGAATAGAACTGGTCAGTCTCTGGAGTTCCTGTGAATAGCACTGGTCAGTCCCTGGAGTTCCCGTGAATCGCACTGGTCAGTATCTGGAGTTCCCTTAAATACCACTGGTCCGTCCCGGGAGTTCCCGTGAATAGCACTGGTCAGTCCCTGGAGGTCCTGTGAATAGCACTGGTCCGTTTCTGGAGTTTCTGTGAATAGCACTGGTCAGTATCTGGAGTTCCTGTGAATAGCGCTGGTCAGTGTCTGGAGTTCCTGTGAATCGCACTGTTCAGCAATTGGTGTTCCTGTCATTAACACTGGTCATTGTCTGAAGTTCCTGTGAATAGCACTGGTCAGTCCCTGGAGTTCCCTTGAATACCACTGATCAGTCCCTGGAGTTCCTGTGAATAGCACTGGTCAGCAACTGGAGTTCCTGTGAATTTCACTGGTCAGCAACTGGTGTTGCTGTGAATAGCACTGGTCAGCAACTGGGGTTCCCGTGAATAACACTGGTCAGTCTCAGGAGTTCCTGTGAATAGCACTGGTCAGCAACTGGAGTTCCTGTGAATAGCACTGGTCAGCAACTGGTGTTCCTGTGAATAGCACTGGTCAGTCTCTGGAGTTCCTGTGAATAGCACTGGTCAGTATTTGGAGTTCCTGTGAATAGCACTGGTCAGTGTCTGGTGTTCCTGTGAATAGCACTGGTCAGTCTCTGGAGTTCCTGTGAATAGCACTAGTCAGCAATTGGTGTTCCTGTGAATAACTCTGGTCATTGTCTGAAGTTCCTGTGAATAGCACTGGTCAGTATTTGGAGTTCCTGTGAATAGCACTGGTCAGTGTCTGGTGTTCCTGTGAATAGCACTGGTCAGTCTCTGGAGTTCCTGTGAATAGCACTAGTCACCAATTGGTGTTCCTGTGAATAACACTGGTCATTGTTTGAAGTTCCTGTGAATAGCACTGGTCAGTCCCTGGAGTTCCCATGAATCGCACTGGTCAGTGTCTGGAGTTCCCTTGAACACCACTGGTCAGTCCCTGGAGTTCCCGTGAATAACACTGGTCAGCAACTCGTGTTCCTGTGAATTTCACTGGTCAGCAATTGGTGTTCCTGTAAATAGCAATGGTCAGTCTCTAGAGTTCCTGTGAATAGCACTGGTCAGCAACTGGAGTTCCTGTAAATAGCAATGGTCAGTGTCTGGTATTCCTGTGAATAGCACTGGTCAGCAATTGGTGTTCCTGTCAATAGCAATGGTCAGTCTCTGGAGTTCCTGTGAATAGCACTGGTCAGCAACTGGAGTTCCTGTAAATAGCAATGGTCAGTCTCTGGTATTCCTGTGAATAGCACTGGTCAGCAATTGGTGTTCCTGTCAATAGCAATGGTCAGTCTCTGGAGTTCCTGTGAATAACACTGGTCAGCAAATGGAGTTCCCGTGAACAGCAATGGCCAGCAACTGGTGCTCCTGTGAATTGCACTGGTCAGTCTCTGGAGGTCCTGTGAATAGCACTGGTCAGTCTCTGGAGTTCCTGTGAATAGCACTGGTCAGTCTCTGGAGTTCCTGTGAATAGCACTGGCTAGCAACTGGAGTTCCCGTGAATAACACTGGTCAGTGTATGGAGTTCCTGTGAATAGCACTGGTCAGCAACTGGTGTTCCTGTGAATAGCACTGGTCAGTGTCTGGTGTTCCTGTGAATAGCACTGGTCAGTGTCTGGATTTCCTGTGAATCGCACTGGTCAGCAATTGGTGTTCCTGTCAATAACACTGGTCATTGTCTGAAGTTCCTGTGAATAGCACTGGTCAGTCCCTGGAGTTCCCTTGAATACCACTGGTCAGTCCCTGGAGTTCCTGTGAATAGCTCTGGTCAGCAACTGAAGCTCCTGTGAATTTCACTGGTCAGCAACTGGTGTTGCTGTGAATAACACTGGTCAGTCTCTGGAGTTCCTGTGAAAAGCACTGGCCAGCAACTGGAGTTCCCGTGAATAACACTGGTCAGCAACTGGTGTTCCTGTGAATAGCACTGGTCAGTGTCTGGAGTTCCTGTGAATAGCACTGGTCAGTCTCTGGAGTTCCTGTGAATAACACTGGTCAGAAACTCGAGTTCCCGTGAATAACACTGGTCAGCAACTGGTGTTCCTCTGAATAGCACTGGTCAGTGTCTGGTGTTCCTGTGAATAGCACTGGTCAGTGTCTGGAGTTCCTGTGAATAGCACTAGTCAGCAATTGGTGTTCCTGTGGATAACACTGGTCATTGTCTGAAGTTCCTGTGAATAGCACTGGTCAGTCCCTGGAGTTCCCATGAATCTCACTGGTCAGTGTCTGGAGTTCCCTTGAATACCACTGGTCAGTCCCTGGAGTTCCCGTGAATAGCACTGGTCAGCAACTAGTGTTCCTGTGAATAGCACTGGTCAGCAATTGGTGTTCCTGTGAATAGCACTGGTCAGTCTCTGGAGTTTCCTGTGAATAGCACTGGTCAGTCGCAGGAGTTCCCGTGAAACGCACTGGTCAGTATCTGGAGTTCCCTTGAATACCACTGGTCAGTCCCTGGAGTTCCCGTGAATAGCACTGGTCAGTGTCTGGTGTTCCTGTGAATAGCACTGGTCAGTGTCTGGAGTTCCCTTGAATACCACTGGTCAGCAACTAGTGTTCCTGTGAATAGCACTGGTCAGCAATTGGTGTTCCTGTGAATAGCACTGGTCAGGCTCTGGAGTTCCTGTGAATAGCACTGGTCAGTCCCTGGAGTTCCCGTGAATAGCACTGGTCAGCAACTAGTGTTCCTGTGAATAGCACTGGTCAGCAATTGGTGTTCCTGTGAATAGCACTGGTCAGGCTCTGGAGTTCCTGTGAATAGCACTGGTCAGTCCCGGGAGTTCACGTGAATAGCACTGGTCAGTGTCTGGAGTTCCCGTGAATAGCACTGGTAAGTCTCTGGAGTTCCTGTGAATAACCCTGGTCAGCAACTGGAGTTCCCGTGAACAGCACTGGTCATTCTCTGGAGTTCCAGTAAATAGCAATGGTCAGTCTCTGGTGTTCTGTGAATAGCACTGGTCAGCAACTGGAGTTCCTATGAGTAAAACTGGTCAGCAAATGGATTTCCCATGAATAGCACTGGTCAGCAACTGGTGCTCCTGTGAATTGCACTGGTCAGTCTCTGGAGGTCCTGTCAATAGCACTGGTCAGTGTCTGGAGTTCCCGTGAATAGCACTGGTCAGTGTCTGGTGTTCCTGTGAATCGCACTGGTCAGCAGTTGGTGTTCCTGTCAATAACACTGGTCATTGACTGAAGTTCCTGTGAATAGCACTGGTCAGTCTCTGGAGTTACCTTGAATACCACTGGTCAGTCCCTGGAGTTCCTGTGAATAGCACTGGTCAGCAACTGGAGTTCCTGTGACTTTCACTGGTCAGCAACTGGAGTTCCTGTGAATAGCACTGGTCAGTCTCTGGAGTTCCTGTGAATAGCACAGGTCAGTGTCTGGAGTTCCTGTGAATAGCACTGGTCAGCAACTGGAGTTCCTGTGACTTTCACTGGTCAGCAACTGGTGTTCCTGTGAATAGCACTGGTCAGTCTCTGGAGTTCCTGTGAATAGCACTGGTCAGTCTCTGGAGTTCCTGTGAATAGCACTGGTCAGTGTCTGGAGTTCCTGTGAATAGCGCTGGTCAGTGTCTGGCGTTCCTTTGAATAGCACTGGTCAGTGTCTGGAGTTCCTGTGAATAGCACTAGTCATCAATTGGTGTTCCTGTGAATAACACTGGTCATTGTCTGAAGTTCCTGTGAATAGCGCTGGTCAGTCCTGGTGTTCCTATGAATCGCACTGGTCAGTGTCTGGAGTTCCCTTGAATACCACTGGTCAGTCCCTGGAGTTCCGGTGAATAGCACTGGTCTGCAACTTGTGTTCCTGTGAATAGCAATGGTCAGCAATTGGTGTTCCTGTGAATAGCACTGGTCAGTCTCTGGAGTTCCTGTGAATAGCACTGGTCAGTCCCTGGAGTTCCCGTGAATCGCACTGGTCAGTATCTGGAGTTCCCTTAAATACCACTGGTCCGTCCCGGGAGTTCCCGTGAATAGCACTGGTCAGTCCCTGGAGGTCCTGTGAATAGCACTGGTCAGTGTCTGGAGTTCCTGTGAATAGCACTGGTCAGTATCTGGAGTTCCTGTGAATAGCGCTGGTCAGTGTCTGGAGTTCCTGTGAATCGCACTGTTCAGCAATTGGTGTTCCTGTCATTAACACTGGTCATTGTCTGAAGTTCCTGTGAATAGCACTGGTCAGTCCCTGGAGTTCCCTTGAATACCACTGATCAGTCCCTGGAGTTCCTGTGAATAGCACTGGTCAGCAACTGGAGTTCCTGTGAATTTCACTGGTCAGTCTCAGGAGTTCCTGTGAATAGCACTGGTCAGCAACTGGAGTTCCTGTGAATAGCACTGGTCAGCAACTGGTCTTCCTGTGAATAGCACTGGTCAGTCTCTGGAGTTCCTGTGAATAGCACTGGTCAGTATTTGGAGTTCCTGTGAATAGCACTGGTCAGTGCCTGGTGTTCCTGTGAATAGCACTGGTCAGTTTCTGGAGATCCTGTGAATAGCACTTGTCAGTCTCTGGAGTTCCCGTGAATAGCACTGGTCAGTGTCTGGAGTTCCTGTGAATAGCACTGGTCAGTGTCTGGAGTTCCTGTGAATAGCACTGGTCAGTGTCTGGTGTTCCTGTGAATAGCACTGGTCAGTGTCTGGAGTTTCTGTGAATAGCACTAGTCAGCAATTGGTGTTCCTGTGAATAACACTGGTCATTGTCTGAAGTTCCTGTGATTAGCACTGGTCAGTCCCTGGAGTTCCTGTGATTAGCACTGGTCAGTCCCTGGAGTTCCCGTGAATCGCACTGGTCATTATCTGGAGTTCCGTTGAATACCACTGGTCAGTCCCTGGAGTTCCCGTGAATAGCACTGGTCAGTGTCTGGTGTTCCTGTGAATAGCACTGGTCAGTGTCTGGAGTTCCCTTGAATACCACTGGTCAGTCCCTGGAGTTCCTGTGAATAGCACTGGTCAGCAACTAGTGTTCCTGTGAATAGCACTGGTCAGCAATTGGTGTTCCTGTGAATAGTACTGGTCAGTCCCGGGAGTTCCCGTGAATAGCACTGGTCAGTCTCTGGAGTTCCTGTGAATAGCACTGGTCAGTGTCTGGAATTCCCTTGAATAGCACTGGTCAGTGTCTGGAGTTCCCGTGAATAGCACTGGTCAGTCTCTGGAGTTCCTGTGAATAACACTGGTCAGCAACTGGAGTTCCCGTGAACAGCACTGGTCATTCTCTGGAGTTCCGGTAAATAGCAATGGTCAGTCTCTGGTGTTCTGTGAATAGCACTGGTCAGCAACTGGAGTTCCTATGAGTAAAACTGGTCAGCAAATGGATTTCCCGTGAATAGCACTGGTCAGCAACTGGTGCTCCTGTGAATTGCACTGGTCAGTCTCTGGAGGTCCTGTCAATAGCACTGGTCAGTCTCTGGAGTTCCTGTGAATAGCACTGGTCAGTCTCTGGAGTTCCTGTGAACAGCACTGGTCAGTCTCTGGAGTTCCTGTGAATAGCACTGGTCAGTGTCTGGAGTTCCTGTGAATAGCACTGGTCAGTCTCTGGAGTTCCTGTGAATAGCACTCGTCAGTGTCTGGAGTTCCTGAGAATAGCACTGGTCAGTCTCTGGAACTCCTGTGAATAACACTGGTCAGCAACTGGAGTTCCCATGAATAACACTGGTCAGCAACTGGTGTTCCTGTGAATAGCACTGGTCAGTCTGTGGAGTTCCTGTGAATAGCACTGGTCAGTCTCTGGAGTTCCTGTGAATAGCACTAGTCAGCAATTGGTGTTCCTGTGAATAACACTGGTCATTGTCTGAAGTTCCTGTGAATAGCACTGTTCAGTTCCTGGTGTTCCTATGAATCGCACTGGTCAGTGTCTGGAGTTCCCTTGAATACCACTGGTCAGTCCCTGGAGTTCCGGTGAATAGCACTGGTCTGCAACTTGTGTTCCTGTGAATAGCAATGGTCAGCAATTGGTGTTCCTGTGAATAGCACTGGTCAGTCTCTGGAGTTCCTGTGAATAGCACTGGTCAGTCCCTGGAGTTCCCGTGAATCGCACTGGTCAGTATCTGGAGTTCCCTTAAATACCACTGGTCCGTCCCGGGAGTTCCCGTGAATAGCACTGGTCAGTCCCTGGAGGTCCTGTGAATAGCACTGGTCCATTTCTGGAGTTCCTGTGACTTTCACTGGTCAGCAACTGGAGTTCCTGTGAATAGCACTGGTCAGTCTCTGGAGTTCCTGTGAATAGCACAGGTCAGTGTCTGGAGTTCCTGTGAATAGCACTGGTCAGCAACTGGAGTTCCTGTGACTTTCACTGGTCAGCAACTGGTGTTCCTGTGAATAGCACTGGTCAGTCTCTGGAGTTCCTGTGAATAGCACTGGTCAGTCTCTGGAGTTCCTGTGAATAGCACTGGTCAGTGTCTGGAGTTCCTGTGAATAGCGCTGGTCAGTGTCTGGCGTTCCTTTGAATAGCACTGGTCAGTGTCTGGAGTTCCTGTGAATAGCACTAGTCATCAATTGGTGTTCCTGTGAATAACACTGGTCATTGTCTGAAGTTCCTGTGAATAGCGCTGGTCAGTCCTGGTGTTCCTATGAATCGCACTGGTCAGTGTCTGGAGTTCCCTTGAATACCACTGGTCAGTCCCTGGAGTTCCGGTGAATAGCACTGGTCTGCAACTTGTGTTCCTGTGAATAGCAATGGTCAGCAATTGGTGTTCCTGTGAATAGCACTGGTCAGTCTCTGGAGTTCCTGTGAATAGCACTGGTCAGTCCCTGGAGTTCCCGTGAATCGCACTGGTCAGTATCTGGAGTTCCCTTAAATACCACTGGTCCGTCCCGGGAGTTCCCGTGAATAGCACTGGTCAGTCCCTGGAGGTCCTGTGAATAGCACTGGTCAGTGTCTGGAGTTCCTGTGAATAGCACTGGTCAGTATCTGGAGTTCCTGTGAATAGCGCTGGTCAGTGTCTGGAGTTCCTGTGAATCGCACTGTTCAGCAATTGGTGTTCCTGTCATTAACACTGGTCATTGTCTGAAGTTCCTGTGAATAGCACTGGTCAGTCCCTGGAGTTCCCTTGAATACCACTGATCAGTCCCTGGAGTTCCTGTGAATAGCACTGGTCAGCAACTGGAGTTCCTGTGAATTTCACTGGTCAGCAACTGGTGTTGCTGTGAATGGCACTGGTCAGCAACTGGAGTTCCCGTGAATAACACTGGTCAGTCTCAGGAGTTCCTGTGAATAGCACTGGTCAGCAACTGGAGTTCCTGTGAATAGCACTGGTCAGCAACTGGTGTTCC
Source organism: Scyliorhinus torazame (assembly GCF_047496885.1). NCBI lineage: Eukaryota > Metazoa > Chordata > Chondrichthyes > Carcharhiniformes > Scyliorhinidae > Scyliorhinus > Scyliorhinus torazame. The sequence goes on from NC_092710.1 coordinate 262,970,367, forward strand.
TGTGAATAGCACTGGTCAGTCTCTGGAGTTCCTGTGAATAGCACTGGTCAGTATTTGGAGTTCCTGTGAATAGCACTGGTCAGTGCCTGGTGTTCCTGTGAATAGCACTGGTCAGTTTCTGGAGATCCTGTGAATAGCACTTGTCAGTCTCTGGAGTTCCCGTGAATAGCACTGGTCAGTGTCTGGAGTTCCTGTGAATAGCACTGGTCAGTGTCTGGAGTTCCTGTGAATAGCACTGGTCAGTGTCTGGTGTTCCTGTGAATAGCACTGGTCAGTGTCTGGAGTTCCTGTGAATAGCACTAGTCAGCAATTGGTGTTCCTGTGAATAACACTGGTCATTGTCTGAAGTTCCTGTGATTAGCACTGGTCAGTCCCTGGAGTTCCCGTGAATCGCACTGGTCATTATCTGGAGTTCCGTTGAATACCACTGGTCAGTCCCTGGAGTTCCCGTGAATAGCACTGGTCAGTGTCTGGTGTTCCTGTGAATAGCACTGGTCAGTGTCTGGAGTTCCCTTGAATACCACTGGTCAGTCCCTGGAGTTCCTGTGAATAGCACTGGTCAGCAACTAGTGTTCCTGTGAATAGCACTGGTCAGCAATTGGTGTTCCTGTGAATAGTACTGGTCAGTCCCGGGAGTTCCCGTGAATAGCACTGGTCAGTCTCTGGAGTTCCTGTGAATAGCACTGGTCAGTGTCTGGAATTCCCTTGAATAGCACTGGTCAGTGTCTGGAGTTCCCGTGAATAGCACTGGTCAGTCTCTGGAGTTCCTGTGAATAACACTGGTCAGCAACTGGAGTTCCCGTGAACAGCACTGGTCATTCTCTGGAGTTCCGGTAAATAGCAATGGTCAGTCTCTGGTGTTCTGTGAATAGCACTGGTCAGCAACTGGAGTTCCTATGAGTAAAACTGGTCAGCAAATGGATTTCCCGTGAATAGCACTGGTCAGCAACTGGTGCTCCTGTGAATTGCACTGGTCAGTCTCTGGAGGTCCTGTCAATAGCACTGGTCAGTCTCTGGAGTTCCTGTGAATAGCACTGGTCAGTCTCTGGAGTTCCTGTGAACAGCACTGGTCAGTCTCTGGAGTTCCTGTGAATAGCACTGGTCAGTGTCTGGAGTTCCTGTGAATAGCACTGGTCAGTCTCTGGAGTTCCTGTGAATAGCACTCGTCAGTGTCTGGAGTTCCTGAGAATAGCACTGGTCAGTCTCTGGAACTCCTGTGAATAACACTGGTCAGCAACTGGAGTTCCCATGAATAACACTGGTCAGCAACTGGTGTTCCTGTGAATAGCACTGGTCAGTCTGTGGAGTTCCTGTGAATAGCACTGGTCAGTCTCTGGAGTTCCTGTGAATAGCACTAGTCAGCAATTGGTGTTCCTGTGAATAACACTGGTCATTGTCTGAAGTTCCTGTGAATAGCACTGTTCAGTTCCTGGTGTTCCTATGAATCGCACTGGTCAGTGTCTGGAGTTCCCTTGAATACCACTGGTCAGTCCCTGGAGTTCCGGTGAATAGCACTGGTCTGCAACTTGTGTTCCTGTGAATAGCAATGGTCAGCAATTGGTGTTCCTGTGAATAGCACTGGTCAGTCTCTGAAGTTCCTGTGAATAGCACTGGTCAGTCCCTGGAGTTCCCGTGAATCGCACTGGTCAGTATCTGGAGTTCCCTTAAATACCACTGGTCCGTCCCGGGAGTTCCCGTGAATAGCACTGGTCAGTCCCTGGAGGTCCTGTGAATAGCACTGGTCCATTTCTGGAGTTTCTGTGAATAGCACTGGTCAGTATCTGGAGTTCCTGTGAATAGCGCTGGTCAGTGTCTGGAGTTCCTGTGAATCGCACTGTTCAGCAATTGGTGTTCCTGTCATTAACACTGGTCATTGTCTGAAGTTCCTGTGAATAGCACTGGTCAGTCCCTGGAGTTCCCTTGAATACCACTGATCAGTCCCTGGAGTTCCTGTGAATAGCACTGGTCAGCAACTGGAGTTCCTGTGAATTTCACTGGTCAGCAACTGGTGTTGCTGTGAATGGCACTGGTCAGCAACTGGAGTTCCCGTGAATAACACTGGTCAGTCTCAGGAGTTCCTGTGAATAGCACTGGTCAGCAACTGGAGTTCCTGTGAATAGCACTGGTCAGCAACTGGTGTTCCTGTGAATAGCACTGGTCAGTCTCTGGAGTTCCTGTGAATAGCACTGGTCAGTATTTGGAGTTCCTGTGAATAGCACTGGTCAGTGCCTGGTGTTCCTGTGAATAGCACTGGTCAGTTTCTGGAGATCCTGTGAATAGCACTTGTCAGTCTCTGGAGTTCCCGTGAATAGCACTGGTCAGTGTCTGGTGTTCCTGTGAATAGCACTGGTCAGTGTCTGGAGTTCCTGTGAATAGCACTAGTCAGCAATTGGTGTTCCTGTGAATAACACTGGTCATTGTCTGAAGTTCCTGTGATTAGCACTGGTCAGTCCCTGGAGTTCCCGTGAATCACACTGGTCATTATCTGGAGTTCCGTTGAATACCACTGGTCAGTCCCTGGAGTTCCCGTGAATAGCACTGGTCAGTGTCTGGTGTTCCTGTGAATAGCACTGGTCAGTGTCTGGAGTTCCCTTGAATACCACTGGTCAGTCCCTGGAGTTCCTGTGAATAGCACTGGTCAGCAACTAGTGTTCCTGTGAATAGCACTGGTCAGCAATTGGTGTTCCTGTGAATAGTACTGGTCAGTCCCGGGAGTTCCCGTGAATAGCACTGGTCAGCCTCTGGAGTTCCTGTGAATAGCACTGGTCAGTGTCTGGAATTCCCTTGAATAGCACTGGTCAGTGTCTGGAGTTCCCGTGAATAGCACTGGTCAGTCTCTGGAGTTCCTGTGAATAACACTGGTCAGCAACTGGAGTTCCCGTGAACAGCACTGGTCATTCTCTGGAGTTCCGGTAAATAGCAATGGTCAGTCTCTGGTGTTCTGTGAATAGCACTGGTCAGCAACTGGAGTTCCTATGAGTAAAACTGGTCAGCAAATGGATTTCCCGTGAATAGCACTGGTCAGCAACTGGTGCTCCTGTGAATTGCACTGGTCAGTCTCTGGAGGTCCTGTCAATAGCACTGGTCAGTCTCTGGAGTTCCTGTGAATAGCACTGGTCAGTCTCTGGAGTTCCTGTGAACAGCACTGGTCAGTCTCTGGAGTTCCTGTGAATAGCACTGGTCAGTGTCTGGAGTTCCTGTGAATCGCACTGGTCAGCAGTTGGTGTTCCTGTCAATAACATTGGTCATTGTCTGAAGTTCCTGTGAATAGCACTGGTCAGTCCCTGGAGTTCCCTTGAATACCACTGGTCAGTCCCTGGAGTTCCTGTGAATAGCACTGGTCAGCAACTGGAGTTCCTGTGACTTTCACTGGTCAGCAACTGGAGTTCCCGTGAATAACACTGGTCAGCAACTGGTGTTCCTGTGAATAGCACTGGTCAGTCTCTGGAGTTCCTGTGAAAAGCACTGGTCAGTGTCTGGAGTTCCCGTGAATAGCACTGGTCTATGTCTGGAGTTCCTGTGAATAGCACTGGTCAGTGTCTGGAGTTCCTGTGAATTGCACTGGTCAGTGTCTGGAGTTCCTGTGAATAGCACTGGTCAGTGTCTGGAGTTCCCGTGAATAGCACTGGTCAGTGTCTGGTGTTCCTTTGAATAGCACTGGTCAGTCTCTGGAGTTCCTGTGAATAGCACTGGTCAGTCTCTGGAGTTCCCTTCAATAGCACTGGTCAGTCTCTGGAGTTCCTGTGAATTGCACTGGTCAGTCTCTGGAGTTCCCGTGAATAGCACTGGTCAGTCTCTGGAGTTCCTGTGAATAGCACTGGTCAGTCTCTGGAGATCCTGTGAATTGCACTGGTCAGTCTCTGGAGTTCCTGTGAATAGCACTTGTCAGTCCCTGGAGTTCCCGTGAATAGCACTGGTCAGTCTCTGGAGTTCCTGTGAAGAGCACTGGTCAGTTTCTGGAGATCCTGTGAATAGCACTGGTCAGTCTCTGGAGATCCTGTGAATTGCACTGGTCAGTCTCTGGAGTTCCTGTGAATAGCATTTGTCAGTCCCTGGAGTTCCCGTGAATAGCACTGGTCAGTCTCTGGAGTTCCTGTGAAGAGCACTGGTCAGTTTCTGGAGATCCTGTGAATAGCACTTGTCAGTCCCTGGAGTTCCCGTGAATAGCACTGGTCAGTCTCTGGAGTTCCTGTGAAGAGCACTGGTCAGTTTCTGGAGATCCTGTGAATAGCACTTGTCAGTCTCTGGAGTTCCCGTGAATAACACTGGTCAGTCTCTGGAGTTCCTGTGAATAGCACTGGTCAGTGTCTGGAGTTCCCGTGAATAGCACTGGTCAGCGTCTGGAGTTCCCGTGAATAGCACTGGTCAGCGTCTGGAGTTCCCGTGAATAGCACTGGTCAGCGTCTGGAGTTCCCGTGAATAGCACTGGTCAGCGTCTGGAGGTCGTGTGAATACCGCTGGTCAGGCAGCACATTGGTGGGGTCCCCACTGTGGGTTGCTACATTCATTTTTAAAAAAAATTTAGAGTATCCAATTCATCTTTTCCAATTAAGGGGCAATTTAGCATGGCCAATCCACCTAGCTTGCACATCTTTGGGTTGTGGAGGCTAATCCAACGCAAACACGGGGAGAATGTACAAACTCCACACGGACAGTGACCCAGAGCCGGGATCGAACCTGGGACCTCGGTGCCGTGAGGCAACAGGGCTAACACAGCGCCACCGTGCTGCCCTGGGTTGCTGCATTCATGGCCGGACTGAATGTCTCAAGTTGTCCCTTATCCATCTCATCACAAGCATCTCAATTCATGGCTCTTTTCATTGAACAAATTAATTAAATACTCTAAAGTACTAATTGTTTTTTTAAGCTTCTCCTACTTCACATTAACTCTCCATCGGATGTTGGATCAAGTGGAATATCACGTTGAATCAAAGCAGTAAAGCAGAATGTGCACTCTTTGATTTGAAGCGGGACCACACTGGAATGCCGAAAACTGACTCACTCACTTCAAACACCCACTAATGCCATTGTCATTTAAAAAAATGTTATTTGTCATCGCTGCCAAACACTATTATTAATTTTTCACCTCAGTTGGAATTAAATTAGATATAAGTGAGTTATTGGTATTCATTTGTTTCTGGCTGTTCTGTCTCACACCCTTATGTCTCATTGCGATGTGGATGTTTAAAAAAAGATATAGCTGCAACCCACTTGTGTTGAAAATGGATGAAATAGTGAAGAAATGTGACAGCCGGGTGGTGTGGTCAACAGCATTAGTGCAAATCGAAATGCTGCAAAATGGCAGCACGGTAGCACAGTGGTTAGCACAGTTGCTTCACAGCTCCAGGGTCCCAGGTTCAATTCCCGGCTTGGCCCACAGTCTGTGCGGAGTCTGCATGTTCTCCCCGTGTGTGCGTGGGTTTCCTCCGGGTGCTCCGGTTTCCTCTCACAGTCCAAAAATGTGCAGGTTAGGTGGATTGGCCGTGATAAAATTGCCCTTAGTGTCCAAAAAGGTTAGTTGGGGTTACTGGGATACAAGTGTGGGCTTAAGTAGGGCGCTCTTTCCAAGAGCCAGTGAAGACTCGATGGGCTGAATGGCCTCCTTCTGCACTGTAAATTTTATGAAAAATCAGGATGGGAGTGGGGCAGCATTGACTTTAATGGAAAAGATAATCAGACACATTGAAACGTGCACTGTTGATTCATCTCTCAGCCCATTTTATGCTGCTGTGGGGTAACCAGTTTCAACCCCTGAATAGATTTGCTGTACTTTTACATACACTGCTGCCCATCACCATCTGGTCACTAGTGCCATCCTTACTCATTCAATTGTTTCGTTACCTGTCAGATCCGTGGCCAATTTATTAAATGATCCATCTTATTATCCTTCCGCTAATTCAATCAGAAGAAAAATCAGGTGGTCCTGTTGCCAATGTGAGATCCTCCCCCATTAGGTCCGGAATTCTCCTGCCGTTGGGATTCTCATTTCCCACCGGCACCGCACCCCCGACCATGGGTTTCCCGGTGGTGTGGGGTGGCTTCAATGGGAAATCCCGTTGACAAACGGCGCGAGTATAGAATCCTGCCGCCAGCGATTGGCGCACCGCCGAGTAACACGCGGGCTGGGGGACCAGAGAATCCAGCCCCAGATTTCCCTCTCACATTGTCTTCTCTTCACTGCCTAGGCGATACTTAATGCCCAGATTGAAAACTTACCCCAACGAATTTGTTGCTAATTTAGTTGGCTTGTTAATTCAGATCAAGACCAGGCCAATCACATCCCGTACCATCCCATAAAGCAAACACAAAATTCATGCCTAGTTATTTTGTCATGATGTTGCCTCCCAAATTATTTGTTTATCCACTGATTTAATTCCCTTACCTCCATTGCAAAAAATAAAAACAAAGCACTGTATTTAATTGCTGTGAATTTGTCTAAATTTCTGGTACTCTCCCACTATAGTGTCGGCATGGATATGCCACAACATCTCCTAACCTCCTCCATTAGTTTCTGTGGGGCTATGTTTGGAGCAGAAGCTCTGTCGACCCAAAATGAGCTCCCCTACCTTGCCTGACTTAGTGAAATTAGATGACGAGCCTTCTTCTTGAACTGCTGCTGGTAATGCTCTCCTGGCAGAGAATTTCAGGAATTTTACAGATATATAACCAAGTCGAGAAGGTGTTTCACTTGGAGGGCAGCTGGGAGATAATATCGTTCTCATGATATTTGCTGCTTGGCCCATCTCACTGGTAGAGGTTGCAGAGTTGGCAGGTGCTATTGAAGTAAGCGTGGTGAGTTACTGCAGTGCGTTCTGTAAGTAAAACATGGCAACCATAGTTTGCATAAACAAGCTGGATGTTGAGTTCTGTGGCAAGTGTGCAGATCAAGCAGATTGTTCTGTCCTGGGTGGTGTTAAGCTCCTTGAGTATTACTGCTGCAGTTGAGAGTAGTAAGAAGACTTACAACACCAGGTTAAAGTCCAACAGGTTTGTTTCGATGTCACTAGCTTTCGGAGCGCTGCTCCTTCCTCAGGTGAATGAAGAGGTATGTTCCAGAAACATATATATAGTCAGATTCAATGACACCAGACAATGCTTGGAATGCGAGCATTAGCAGGTGATTAAATCTTTACAGATCCAGAGATGGGGTAACCCCAGGTTAAAGAGGTGTGAATTGTCTCAAGCCAGGACAGTTGGTAGGATTTCGCAGGCCAGATGGTGGGGGATGAATGTAATGTGACATGAATCCCAGGTTCCGGTTGAGGCCGCACTCATGTGTGCGGAACTTGGCTATAAGTTTCTGCTCGGCGATTCTGCGTTGTCGCGCATCCTGAAGGCCACCTTGGAGAACGCTAACCCGTAGATCAGAGGCTGAATGCCCTTGACTGCTGAAGTGTGCTCACCCCAGTCCAACGCCGGCATCTCCACATCGCAGTTGAGAGTGGTCACACTCCTGGCTTGAATGCTGTAGATGTTGAATAAGTTCTGGGGGGGTTAGAAGTTGAACCACTCATCATCCTGCCTCTCTTGGTTTTATAGCCACCTTGTTGATATCGCTGATCCAGATAAGCTTCTGGTCAGTGGTGCCTTCACAGATATTAATGGTGTGGGACTCTCTGATGGTGATACCATTGAAAGTCTGCGTGACTTTATTGAGCATTTATTTGTTGAGGATGCCATTACCTGGCTTGAATATTACTGCCAATAGAAAGACCAAGAAGTCTTCCTGTTTTTTGTCCAAATTTTGCAATAGGTGGACTGGACTGTTTTATTATTGGAGAAGATGTGAATGGAAACAAACAATGCAAGATCAATAAATAATCTGGACTTTGTGACAGAAAAAAAATGGATTAAATACTTAAAAGTGTTGGGCGGCATGGTGGCACAGTAGTTAGCACTGCTGCCTCACGGCGCCGAGGACCCGGGTTTGATCCCGGCCCTGTATCACTGTCTGTGTGGCGATTGCACATTCTCTCCGTGTCTGCATGGGCCTCACCCACAACCCAAAGATGTGCAGGCAAGGTGGATTGGCCACTCAAAATTGCCCCATAATTGGGAAAAAAAAGAATTGTGTACTTTATAATTGTTAAACAAAAAAACCCAATAAAAAGTAAAAAAACACTTGAAATATGATTGGGCTGAGGATTCTTCCCTGAGGTGCTGCTGCGTTATTATATGACTTCTGACAACCACAACCATTTTTTTCTACATCTATCGTTCCAGTCACTGCACACTTTTCATGTTGACTTCAGTTTTTCAAAGGTTCCCATGTGTCAAACTCTTTTTTTTTAATAAATGTTTTATTAAATCTTTTCCAACCAACGTTTTTACATAAAGAGAGAAGTGCAAATAATAATAAAAATAAACAAGAATTATTAAACAAAACAAGGTGGGTGTTGGCTTCATATAAAACTTACATTATATCAACAGTTCCCCCCCCCCCATCCTCACCCGAGTGTCCAAAATCCTAGACATCACCCTCGCAAACCCCTACCAGAATTCTTGAAGCGCCGGGCATGCCCAAAACATATGGGCGTGGTTCGCCGGACTCCCTGCACATCTCGGGCACCTGTCCTCCACCCCAAAAAACTTACTCATCCTTGCCGCCGTTATGTGCGCCCGATGCACCACCTTAAAGTGGATTAAGCTGAGCCTGGCACATGATGAGGAGTTCATCCTGCCCAGGGCGTCGGCCCACAGGCCCTCATCCAGCTCCTCCTCCCACTTGCCCTTCAACTCCTCCACTGAGGCTTCCTCCACCTCCTGCAGCTGCTGATATATGTCCGACACCTTCCCCTCCCCTACCCAGACCATAAGACCATAAGACATAGGCGTGGAAGTAAGACCATTAGAACATAGAACATAGAACAATACAGCGCAGTACAGGCCCTTCGGCCCACGATGTTGCACCGAAACAAAAGCCATCTAACCTACACTATGCCATTATCATCCATATGTTTATCCAATAAACTTTTAAATGCCCTCAATGTTGGCGAGTTCACTACTGTAGCAGGTAGGGCATTCCACGGCCTCACTACTCTTTGCGTAAAGAACCTACCTCTGACCTCTGTCCTATATCTATTACCCCTCAGTTTAAAGTTATGTCCCCTCGTGCCAGCCATATCCATCCGCGGGAGAAGGCTCTCACTGTCCACCCTATCCAACCCCCTGATCATTTTGTATGCCTCTATTAAGTCTCCTCTTAACCTTCTTCTCTCCAACGAAAACAACCTCAAGTCCGTCAGCCTTTCCTCATAAGATTTTCCCTCCATACCAGGCAACATCCTGGTAAATCTCCTCTGCACCCGCTCCAAGGCCTCCACGTCCTTCCTATAATGCGGTGACCAGAACTGTACGCAATACTCCAAATGCGGCCGGACCAGAGTTCTGTACAGCTGCAACATGACCTCCCGACTCCGGAACTCAATCCCTCTACCAATAAAGGCCAACACTCCATAGGCCTTCTTCACAACCCTATCAACCTGGGTGGCAACTTTCAGGGATCTATGTACATGGACACCTAGATCCCTCTGCTCAGCCACACTTTCAAGAACTTTACCATTAGTCAAATATTCCGAATTCCTGTTATTCCTTCCAAAGTGAATCACCTCACACTTCTCTACATTAAACTCCATTTGCCACCTCTCAGCCCAGCTCTGCAGCTTATCTATATCCCTCTGTAACCTGCTACATCCTTCCACACTATCGACAACACCACCGACTTTAGTATCATCTGCAAATTTACTCACCCACCCTTCTGTGCCTTCCTCTAGGTCATTGATAAAAATGACAAACAGCAACGGCCCCAGAACAGATCCTTGTGGTACTCCACTTGTGACTGTACTCCATTCTGAACATTTCCCATCAACCACCACCCTCTGTCTTCTTTCAGCTAGCCAATTTCTGATCCACATCTCTAAATCACCCTCAATCCCCAGCCTCCGTATTTTTTGCAATAGCCTACCGTGGGGAACCTTATCAAACGCTTTGCTGAAATCCATATACACCACATCAACTGCTCTACCCTCGTCTACCTGTTCAGTCACCTTCTCAAAGAACTCAATAAGGTTTGTGAGGCCCATTCGGCCCATCGAGTCCACTCCACCATTCAATCATGGCTGATTTCAACTCCATTTACCCGCTCTCTCTCCATAGCCCTTAATTCCTTGAGAAATCAAGAATTTATCAACTTCTGTCTTCAAGACACTCAACGTCCCGGCCTCCACCGCCCTCTGTGGCAATTAATTCCACATACCCACCACTCTCTGGCTGAAGACGCCAGGCACCACCCTGTCCTGGATCCTACGTGGGGGCAGCAGCAGAAATGTTCCCACCTGTTTTCTAAGAAAGTCCCAAACCTGGAGGGACCTGACCGCATTCCCCAGGGGCAGGCCAAACTTCTCCAGCGCCTGCATGCTGGGGAAAGTCCCGTCTATAAACGAGTCCCCCACCCTCCTAATACCTGCCCTATACCAGCCTTGAAACCCCCCATCCATCGTACCTGGAGCAAATCTATGGTTATGCCGTATCGGGGTCCACACAGAGACCCCCTCCTCCTGCCTGTGTCTCCTCCACTGCCCCCAGTTCCTCAGTGCCGCCACCACTACCGGACTTGTGGTGTATCACGCCGGTGAGAACGGCAGCGGAGCCGTGACTAGTGCCCCTAGGCTGGTGCCTTTGCATGACGCCATCTCCAGCCGCCCCCATGCCGCCCCCTCCTCCATCATCCACTTCCTAATCATGGCCACATTGGCCGCCCAATAATAGCTGCAGAGGTTCGGCAGAGCCAGTCCTCCCCCTCCCCGCTGGCTACGCTCCAAGAATGCCCTTTTAACTCGCGGGGTTTTATTCGCCCACACAAATCCCGTAACAATTCTATTCACTCGCTTATAAAAGGACTTGGGGATGAAAATGGGGAGGCACTGAAAGACAAAGAGGAACCTGGGGAGAACCGTCATCTTCACAGTCTGCACCCGTCCCGCCAGGGAAAGCGGGAGCATATCCCACCTTTTAAACTCTCCCTCCATCTGCTCCACTAGCCGGGTTAAGTTGAGCCTGTGCAGGGCATCCCAGTTCCTGGCCACTTGTATCCCCAAGTACCGAAAGCTCCTCTCCACTATCCTGAGCGGGAGCTCCCTCGGTCTCTCCTCCTGGCCCCTAGCGTGGACCACGAACAGCTCACTCTTCCCCACGTTCAATTTATACCCCGAGAAGCTCCCAAAGTCCCTCAGGATCCGCATGACCTCCCCCATCCCCTCTAGTGGGTCCGAAATGTACAACAACAGGTCATCCGCGTAGAGGGAGACCCGGTGCTCCTCCCCTCCGCGCACCAGCCCCCTCCAATCCCTTGAAGTCCTGAGCGCAATGGCCAACGGCTCGATTGCCAGGGCAAACAGCAACGGGGACAGGGGACACCCCTCCCTCGTCCCCAGGTGCAGCCTGAAATACTCCGACCTTAGCCGGTTTGTGGACACACTCGCTACAGGGGCCTGATACAGCAGCTTGACCCAACCTATGAATCCCTCACCGAATCCAAACCTGCCTAACGCCTCCCACAAATACTCCCACTCCACCCTGTCAAAGGCCTTCTCCGCGTCCATTGCAGCCATCGCTTCCTCATACCCCCCATCTGAGGGCATCATGATAATATTCAGGAGCCTCCTCACATTCGTGTTCAGCTGCCTGCCCTTAACGAAACCCGTCTGGGCCTCCCCAATCACTCCCGGGACACAGTCCTCTATTCTGGTGGCCAGAAGTTTTGCCAACAGCTTGGCGTCTACATTCAGGAGCGATATCGGCCTGTAGGACACACACTGTGGTATTATCAGGTATTGAAGTACCCAAGAGGCTGAAGACCATTGGTTAAACCTAGGAGTTTACCATTGGCTGGTTGGTATGTAGTTCCGCCCTGACAGGTGGGGTATAAGAACCGGTGCCATCCCAGCAGCCCTCATTTCTGTACCGAAGCTGCTGGGGAACAGTTCTAGTCTATTAAATTCTTCTCCACGGTGGATCTCAAATCCGCCTACCATCAACTACCCCTCCGTACTAGTGACCGCAAATACACAGCCTTCGAAGCAGATGGGCGGCTCTATCAATTTTTGAGGGTTCCCTTTGGTGTCACTAATGAGGTGTCGGTCTTCCAACGCGAGATGGACCGAATGTTTGACCAACGTTCCCGTATCTTGATATCGTCACCATCTGCGGCCATTACCAGCAGGACCACGACACCAACCTCCGAAAATTTCTCCAGGCTGTGAAAATCCTTAACCTAATGTATAACAAGGATAAATGCGTATTTAGCACCGACCACCTAGCCATCCTCGGCTACGTGGTGTGAAATGGAGTTATAGGCCCCGACCCTGAACGCATGCGCCCCCTTATGGAATTCCCTCTCCCTCACTGCCCCAAGGCCCTGAAGCGCTGCCTCGGGTTTTTCAGTTATTACGCCCAGTGTGTCCCTAACTATGCAGACAAAGCCCGACCCCTAATCCAGTCCACAACCTTCCCCCTGTCGATGGAGGCCCGCCAGGCCTTCAGCCGCATCAAAGCAGACATTGCAAAGGCCACGATGCGCGCCATCGACGAGTCCCTCCCCTTCCAGGTTGAGAGCGATGCGTCCGACGTAGCCCTGGCCGCCACCCTCAGCCAAGGGGGCAGACCCGTGGCCTTCTTCTCCCGTACCCTCCATGCTTCCGAAATTCGCCATTCCTTGGTCGAAAAAGAGGCACAAGCCATAGTAGAAGCTGTGCGACATTGGAGACATTACCTGGCCGGCAAGAGATTCACTCTCCTCACTGACCAACGGTCGGTGGCGTTCATGCTCGATAATGCACAGCGGGGCAAGATAAAAAACGACAAGATCTTGCGGTGGAGGATAGAACTCTCCACCTACAACTACGAGATCTTGTACCGTCATGGGAAGCTAAATGAGCCTCCTGATGCCCTGTCAACGCGGCACATGTGCGACTGCATAAGTGGACCGCCTCCGAGCCCTCTACGAGGACCTCTGCCACCCGGGGGTCACTCGTCTTTTCCACTTCATTAAGACCCGCAACCTGCCCTACTCCATCAAGGAGGTCAGGACAGTCACCAGTGCCTGCCAAATCATCGCAGAGTGCAAACCGCACTTCTACTGGACAGAGAGGGCGCACCTGATAAAGGCTTCCCGTCCTTTTGAACGCCTCAGCATGGATTTCAAAGGCCCCCTCCCCACCACCGACCGCAGCACGTATTTCCTGAACGTGATTGACGAGTACTCCCGGTTCCCATTCGCCATCCCCTGCCCAGCCATGACCGCAACCACCGTCATCAAGGCCCTCCAGGGTATCTTTACACTGTTCGGTTTCCCCGCGTACACACACAGTGATAGGGGGTCCTCCTTTATGAACGCTGAACTGCGTCAATTCCTGCTCAACAGGGGCATTGCCTCAAGCAGGATGACCAGTTACAACCCCCGGGGAAATGGGCAGGTAGAGAGGGAGAACGGAACGGTCTGGAAGACCGTTCTACTGGCCGTACGGTCCAGGAACCTCCCAATCTCCTGCTGGCAAGAAGTCTTCTCGGAGGCCCTCCACTCCATCCGGTCTCTGCTCTGTACAACTACCAACCAGACACCTCATGAACGTTTCCTTGTCTTCCCCAGGAAGTCCTCCGGGACCTCGCTCCCAACCTAGCTAGCAACACCCGGACCCATCCTGCTTCAGAAGCACGTGCGGGCGCACAAGTCGGACCCGTTGGTCGAGAGGGTCCACCTGCTGCACGCTAACCCCCAGTACGCCTACGTGGCATTCTCTGATGGCCGGCAAGATACAGTCTCCCTTCGGGACCTGGTGCCCGCCGGAACCCCACGCGCACCCGAACCATTACCCCCACTCCCCCCCCCACCCACCGACGTCCCCTACAGGTGCCCCCCTCTCGTGTCAACCGTTTGCCCCACCAGCGCCGTCTAGGGGTGACGAAGCTGCCATGGAGGCCGAAGCCACGCTCCCGGAGTCGCAGACGCCCGGACCCCCACCAGAATCACCACTGAAGCCCAGACGATCCAGGAGGACGACCAGGCCACCCGACCGACTGATTGCTTCACTGTAACTGTAACTGTAAAACTGTAAATGATCACTGAATGTATATATCTTCCACACTTGTAAATATTCTCGACAACTCTGTAAGGAGGTATCACAGTACCTCCATATCTGATCATACCATGTTATTGTAACCACTGGCCACCACCCCTGCCGGACTCTTTTTTAACAGGGGGTGAATGTGGTATTATCAGGTATTGCAGTACCCGAGAGGCTGAAGACTATTGGTTAAACCTAGGAGTCTACCATTGGCTGTTTGGTATGTAGCTCCGCCCTGACAGGCGGAGTATAAGAACCGGTGCCGTCCCAGCAGCCCTCATTTCTGTACCGAAGCTGCTGGGGAACAGTGCTAGTCTATTAAAGCCTTCAGTTATGTTACTACCTCTCCTTTGATTGTAATTGATCGTGCATCACACACTGCAGGGGATCCTTCTCCTTCTTCAAGATAAGCAAAATCAATGCCTGCGACATCGTTGGGGGGAGGGTCCCTCTCTCCTTTGCCTCATTGAAGGTTCTTAGCAGGCGCGGGCTCAGTAGCTCCGAGAACCTCTCATAAAATTCTACAGGGAAGCCGCCCGGACCCGGGGCCTTGCCCGACTGCATGCTTGCCAGCCCCCGGACTACCTCCTCCAACTCAATTGGGGCCCCTAATCCCTCCACCCGCTCCACTTCCACCCTCGGGAACATCAACCGGTCCATAAATTGCCGCATCCCTTCCCCCTCCCCAGGGGGTTCCGACTCGTCTAACTTCACGTAGAATTCCCTGAAGACTTCATTCACCCTCTCTGGGCTCAGCACCATGTTGCTTTCCTTATCTCGCACTCCCCCAATCTCTCTAGTTGCCTCCCTCTTGCGCAGCTGGTGCACCAGCATCCTACTCGCCTTCTCCCCATACTTGTAGACTGCCCCTTTCACTTTCCTTAACTGCGCTTCCACCTTCCCCTTGGTCAACAAGTCGAACTCCGCCTGAAGTTTCCGGCGTTCATTCAGCAACCCCCCTCTGGGGCCTCTGCGAATCTCCTGTCTACCCGGAGTATCTCTCCCACCAGCCTCTCCCTATCCGCCCTCTCCTTCTTCTCTCTGTGGGACCTGATGGAGATTAACTCTCCCCTAACGACCGCCTTCAAAGCCTCCCACACCACTGCCACCGTTACCTCCCCTGTGTCATTTGCTCCCACATAGTTCTCAATGCTCCTCCCTATCCGCCCACACACCTCCTCATCCGCCAGCAGCCCCACATCCAGTCTCCAGAGAGGGCGCTGACCCCGCTCCGCCCCCAGCCGCAGGTCCACCCAGTGCGGGGCATGGTCCGAGACCGCAATGGCCGAGTATTCAACCCCCTCCACCCTCGGGATCAGCGCTCTACTCAACACAAAGAAGTTTATCCGCGAGTAGACTTTATGGACGTGGGAAAAAAAGGAGAACTCCTTCGCCCTTGGCCGTGCAAATCGCCACGGGTCCACACCCCCCATCTGGCCCATGAACTCCAACAGGGCCCTGGCCGCCGCCGCCCTCTTTCCCGACCTGGACTTGGAACGGTCCAAAATCGGGTCCAAGACCGTATTAAAGTCCCCTTCCATAATCAGGTTACTTGACTCCAAGTCCGGGATCCTATCCAACACGCGCCTCATGAAGGCCGCATCGTCCCAGTTCGGGGTCTACACATTCAGTAGCACCACCCGGGCCCCCTGCAGCTTGCCACTCACCATTATGTACCTGCCCCCCTTGTCCGCCACGATGCTCCCCGCCTCAAATGCCACTCGTTTACTAATCAAAATTGCCACCCCTCTGGTCTTTGAGTCTAACCCCGAGTGAAACACCTCCTTTCCTTAGCCTCGTCTGGTCCGCGAGCCTCAAGTGCGTCTCTTGCAACATGGCCACGTCCGCCTTCTACCCCTTTAAATGTGAGAACACGCGGGACCTCTTGATAGGCCCATTCAGGCCCCTCACGTTCCACGTGATCAGCCTGGTCGGGGGGTTGGCCACCCCCACATCCTGCCGACTAACCATCTCCCTTTTTCGGCCAGCCACGTGCCCCCACCTCCCGATTCCAGCCCTACCCTTGGCGGCCTCCCAGCCTGACTCTCCATCCATTCCCCTCACCTGGCTCCCCTTCAGTCAGCACAGCAGCACCCAACCCCCCCCCAACCCCCTACCAACCCTCCCCCCCCCCCCTGCCAAGCATCCGCTTAGCTCTGATTTCCCCCCCACTATGCTTCCGTGAGTCAGCTCACCCATGCTGACCCCGGCCGCTCCCGCCCTATATGCGGACCCTAAACTTGTTGCCTCCTTCGGGCCACCCAACCCCCCCTCCCCCACAGGGTAGAGCGGCAAGCGCCAACCAGGACCTTCCCGTGCGCCGGACAACCTGTCCCGAGCGTTACCCGCCCCCTAAAACCAAACCCCTGAAAAACAAAACAAACAACAAAACCACCAACCAAACTGGAGCAGACAAGCAAATAATCTTATGCTTTACCCGCATCTTACCCCCCGGTCCACCCCCACCCGCACATTTCACCCCCATACAACTGTCCCTTAGTCCAGGTCCAGCTTCTCCTGCCTGATGAACGACCACGTCTCATCCGGCGTATCAAAGTAATGGTGCTTGTCCTGGTATGTTACCCAGAGTCTCGCCGGATGAAGGAGCCCAAACTTCACCCGTTTGCTGTGGAGGACCGCCTTGGCCCGGTTGAACCCCGCACGCCTCCTCGCCATCTCAGCTCCCAAGTCCTGGTAGATGCGGATATCGCCGTTCTCCCACTTACTGCTCTACTCTTTCTTCGCCCATCACAGGACTCGCTCTCGGTCTGTCAAACGATGAAACCGTATCATCCTCGCCTTCGGCGGCTCGTTCACCCTCGGCTTTCTGGCGAGGCCCCTGTGCGCCCCATCCAGCTCCAAAGGCCGTGGGAAGGCCCCCTCGCCCATCAGCGTCCCCAACATCATGGTCACGTACATGTTCGCGTCTGCCCCCTCCGCTCCTTCGCGAAGGCCCAGGATCCACAGATTATGGCTCCGAGACCTGTACTCAAGGTCATCCAGCCTCTCCTGCCATCTCTTATGTAGCGCCTCGTGCGCCTCCACCTTCACTGCCAGGCCCAGGATCTCGTCCTCATTCTCCGCCACCTTCCTCCTCACCTCCTTGATCTCCTTCTCCTGCGCCTGCTGGGCCACCACAATCTTCTCCATGGAGGCCAACATCTCCGTTTTAAGCTCCATAAAGCAGTTTTTTAGGAATTCTTGTTGTTCTTTGGCCCACTGGGCCCACACCTCCCGATCTTCTCCGGCTGCCATTTTGTCTTCCCGGAACTTCTCTACCTTTTTCCCCGCGTTTGCGCGTCTGCCTGTCCCACTCCTCGTTCTCTCCATGCAGCACCGGGGGGAACCTCTCCAGCGTCCGTTCCCACACCGGTCTCAGCCTCCAAATGCCGCCGCCGTCCCATTCAGCGGCCCGAAATACCGACCTCGGTGGGAGCTGCTGTAAATGCGCGACCTAGCAGGTCATGGCCGCCACCGGAAGACCCCCATGTGGCAAACTTAATGGATTTTTAAAATAAATCATTATTGGGAGACAGCTATCGCTAACAAAGGCAGCATTTGTTGCTCATCCCTCGTAGCCCTTGGCCCAGAATGCTGCCTTGATGTCAGGCTAAGCTATTCTCACTCTCGTTTACCCTTTAACTCTTGTGCCCATGATTGGGTCAAAGCTGTGAGGAAGTTTATGTTAAAGTGGTCTTAGAGCAACCCAAACTGACTGACAGCAACTTCATTGGTCAGCAGATGCTGCTAAATAGAACAATTGATGTAGCATTTGACTAATTGTTACAACCGGGTAAGGAAGGATGTCAGGGCGCCACCTTTCTTTCCCACTCCTCAATTGAACATAACAGAGGTTTTCTTTTGTAATTTATAAGGATGAAGGTGATACATAACCGTATATGTGCTGATTACAAAAAACCTAGTCCGCCAGGCTTTCTTCAGTTTAAACAAGGGGTTAGTTTTTATTGTGCGACGTAAAGATATTCAGAAATACAAACACACACAGGACACGCACTGTTCGTGTATACATATCTGTTCGTGGCAGATATTTTCCACAGTGGCATTGAAATTCCAGTCGGGTTGAAGCTGAAGTAATTTATGGAGACACTTTTTAAAATGTTATCCACCTTTTCCAAAAGTTGATGATATTGCACTTGAGGTTTCTTTTGATTAAAATTCTCTAACTCTGCGATGGGTTCGGAACTATAACGGATTTAAGTAGAAAACAGGGGAGAGAGAGATTAATTTGTTGCTCCATTGGCAGATTCCTTCTGGACAGTGCGGGTTAGGTTGATTGGTCATGCTAAATTGCCCTTTAGTGTCCAGGGATGTGTACCTTATGGGGTTATGGGATAGGGTCGGGTGGACGGGGGAGTGGACATGGATATAGTGCTCTTTCGAGGGTTGGTGCAGACTTGATGGGCCGAATGGCCTCCTTCTGCACTGTAGGGATTCTATGATGCTATGTTCAAAAGCAACAAGGGTGTTGTAATTTTAAAAAAAATCAAAATGGTTATTGTGATCATATGACCTCCCTGCCCATAATGAGTTTCCACAGAAGGTAATTGATCAGCTCATGCCTGCACAGACCTTGGATATTGTATTATGGCCTACGGGGTTAGTTTCTTTAATGTCCCGGCCAACACTTTTGAACACACTATTCTTCCCTATGATGATCTAAGCTGGACACCTTCTATATAGCCATTGTTGCAGTAGACTTTCTGGGCAGAATTTATCCAGAAAAATGCAACGTATGGTAGTGGGCATAAAAGAACCGGTGTTCAACCTGCCAACTGCAATGGCAGGTTTTCAGGCTGTATTGTGCGTTTCAGACTGTATTAATTATTCATCCACGGAGAACATGCCGTATTGCGGGGGGCGGCCCCGATTTGTCCACCCAGCCCTGACATCAGCACTCCTTAACTCCAGGCGCCCCTGCACATCATATGTACTTTCTGCAGCTTAGGAGAGCTCCACAGAAGAGGCATCCAAAGGCAAAAAGCATGTAGCACCCAAATTTAATGACACCTCAGTGGACGCAGTTGAGACCCACCCCGATGTTCCCGCTCTGGTTGTAGGACTTCCAGCAATCCAGCTTGCGAGGCAGTGGCAGTGGCGGTCAGTGCCAATACCCAGAAGAAGAGGTCTGCCACCCAGTTCAGAAAGAGGGTGAATGATCTCCTCTGTTCCACCAGGGTAAGTCTCACCACTCTTTACTCACACTCACAAACCCATCACATATTCATAAGGATCTCACTTGTTGCCACTTCAAGGGGCATTATCACTCACTCTCACACACCTTGACATCTCCATCTTGTCTCATCTCCTCTGGAGCTTGTATCCTTATCCTGCCCAGGGCTCCACTCACCAACGAAAGATGCATGCGCGTGCACCTTGTTCACACTCTCTCTAGGGTCTCAAAAGAAGTGGCAGCAGAGATATTGGAGACATTGGTTATAATAATCCAAAGTTCCTTGGATTTTGGAAGGGTTCCAGTGGATTGGAAAAATGCTAATGTAACATCCCTGTTCAAAAAGGGAGAAAGGCAGGAAGTAGGAAACTGTAGAGTAGTTAGTTTAACGCCTGTCATCAGGAAATTGTTGGTACCATTATGATGGAAGTAGTAACCAGAAATTGGGAAAGCTAAAACTCAATCCATAAGAGTCAGCATGGTTTATGAAGGATAAATCATGTTTGACTAATTTGCTAGATGTAGTTTATCTGGACTTCCAGAAAGCATTTGATAAGGTGCCACACAAAAGGTTCATACACAAGGTAAGATCCCACAGGGTTGGGGAGTAATACTTTAGTTTGGATAAGGGATCGGCTAACCAACAGAAAGCAGAGAGTGGGGATAAATAGGTCTTTTTCTGATTGGCAAGCGGTAACTAGTGGTGTGTCACAGGGATCGGTCTTCGGTCCCCAACTATTTATAATCTATATTAATGACTTGGATGCAAGGATAGGATGTACTATAACCAAATTTGCAGATGACACTAAAATAGATGGGAAAGCAAGTTGAATGAGAAAATAAAAGATTTATAATTGGATATGGATAGGTTAGGTGAGTGGACCAAAATTTGGCAGATTGTATTTGGAGTGGATAATGGGGCAGCATGGTAGCTCAGTGGTTAGCTCTGTGCTTCACAGCTCCAGTGCCCCAGATTCGATTCCCGGTTTGGGTCACTGTCTGTGTGGAGTCTGCACATTCTCCCCGTGTCTGTGTGGGTTTCCTCCGGGTGCTCCGGTTTCCTCCCACAGTCCAAAGATGTGAGGTTTAGGTGGATTGGCCATGCTACTTAGTGTCCAAAAAAGGTTAGGTGGGGTTACTGGGTTACGGGGATAGGGTGGAGGTGAAGGCTTGAGTAGGGTGCTCTTTCCAGGGGCCGGTGCAGACTCAATGGGCCGTATGGCCTCCTTCTGCACTGTAAATTCTATGACTCCACTATGTAAGTGGGAGGTTCTGTATTTTGGTTGGAGGAATAAAAAGACAAAGTATTATCTAAATGGAGAGAAACTTCAAAATGTTTTGGTGCAGAGGGATCCGGTCCTCGTGCATGAATCACAGAAAGTTAATATGCAGGTGCGGTCGGTAATAAGGAAGGCAAATGGAATTTTGGCATTAAAAGTAGGGGAGTGCTGTTGCAACTGTATAGGGCATTGGTGAGGCCGCACCTGGAGTATTGCACACTGTTTTGGTTCCCTTACTTGAGGAAGGACGTAAATGCATTTTGAATGATTACAGGGATGCAGCACTTGTCTTATGAAGAGAGTTTGAGCAGTTTAGGTCTATATTCGCTGGAGTTTAGAAGAATAAGAGGTGATCTAACTGAAGTATATAAGATGCTAAGGGGGAGTGACAGGATAGACGAAGAGTGGATGTTTCACCTTGCTGGACATTCTAGAACGAGAGGTCATAGTTTTAGGCTAAGGGGTGGCAGATTTAAAGCAGAAATTAGGAGGAATTACTTCTCTCAAAGGATCATAAATCTGTGGAATTCACTACCCCAGAGTGCGGTGGATGCTGGAACACTAAATAAATTTAAGGAGGAGATAGATAAGTTTTTAATTAGTAGTAAGGGGAAGGGTCACTTGGAGCGGGCAGGAAGGTGGTGTGCCGTGATTGTATTGAATGACAGAGCAGGCTCATGAAGCTGAATTGGCTACTCCTGCTCCATGTTCCTACGTTCTCTCTCCATCTGTCATTGTGTGGAACAAGCGAGCTCACAATAAAAAGGACAGATCCCGTACAAGCAGAGGACCAGAGATCAAGGTGCTCATGGAATTTGAAGACAGAGCCACATAATTGGCTGTAGAAGCTATGGGCCATGCCTGCACTGGCGATGAGGTTGGTGGTGCATACACAAGTTAAAATCCTGCACTACAGCATCCATTGGACAACCATACTGTGAGTGATGCCTCCTGTTTCACTGCCTCCTGGCGCACACTACTTATCTCTCCTTTCTTTCTTAGGTCCCTCTGGAAAGCTGCCGAAGGAAATCACAAGTCAGGCTCTCAACACGAGCCCCAACTACATCTTGGATGAGGATGCTGATTAAACTCCAAGAGGTTACTGATGGCATACCAAATGGTGATCTCTGGAGGACACAATAGCCTTTAGGCATGCTCTGGGGTCGCACATTGTTGCTTCTGACAATGTGCAGGGGAACAACTGAGATAGGAACGAGTATGTGATGACTCAGAACAGGGCTCCTCAAGAGCAAAAAGTCCTTTGAGGATTGTTGTTGTCTGAGCATGTTGGACTTCACAAGGTTTGCCAGGAGGAAACACTGGTTGTATGTGCGAGGAAGCATCTCGGTGTCATGCAGGCAAGTGTCTGCCCTTCTCACTGTCAGGTATCCCGCCTTCATTGTAGGGTTAGGATGAATTCAACTCAGGACCCCAAACTAAAACTGCTAGATGTGAGAATCCCACAGTTGACTAAGTCAGCGGTAAGTGTAGTCACAGCAGCGGAATTTCATCAGCTCCTTTGCCATGTTTCTGTCTCACCATCGATGTAACACATTGTGCGCGGCGGCCTTGGTGATGATGGGTCTCTTTGAGAAGTCGTGCCAGATTGAAGCTAATATCCCACTCATGAACATGCAAGTGTCCATGTGTGTGTGTGTTGTTGGTGCTGTTTTGACCGCCGATGCTAGATGAACGTGTGAGGAGGCAGCACTTTCTGTTGTCTGATCCATCTCAACACGGATCCATGTCCTCGAGGCGTCCTTATCCTTCAAAGGATCAAGGTGATGTGAGGATGCCGCGCAATGTGCACCACCATTTGTAAGTTCATGGCTGAAATGAGAGGATCAGCAATGATAGTGTTCGTGCTGGCCCGTGATCTTATTGAATATTGGAGCAGGATCGAGGGGCTGAGTGGCTTATTCCTAATTCATATATGTTTAAATGTTCATGGGCAATTGGGATCGGGCAACAAATGCTGGCCTGGTCAGCAATGCTCTCATCCCAGTAAAGATTTTTTACAAAGTTCCCTGAACCTGCTCCTCCAGTCATGGCCAACCTCCATTTAGCTTGGTTCTTTATCCCATGTTACCCTTACCTATCAAGCCTGGAAGTCTCCAATTGCCCCAACACCTGGAGCCTCGTGAGGGGAGAGCCATAGATTTCTACTGGCTTTTCCATTAAAAAAAGCACTTCGATAATCTCAGTATTGAATGACTTGGTTCTAATTGTAAGGTCCTGTTCCCTTGTTCTTATTTCACCTCGCAGCGGGAGTGGTTTCTGTGTGTCTGCCCTACTGAATGCTTTTAATATTTCAAGCACCTCAATTAGATCACCCTTCAATCTCCTGTACTCAAGGGAACGCTCAAGCTAATTCATTATTTTGGCACGTCTCTTTCTCCAGCAGAAGTAAATGGACTAAGTAGGAGAACTACTGACATTGAGAGTGAGAAGTACAAAACTAGTTCATTTACCACCGCGGACATTTATCATTTTCATGGTCATAAAACACTATCTCTTTCTTTTAAATTATGGCCTAAAATAAAAATCCATTTAAAAAAGCACTCTTGCTTTTACTTCCAGTTTGGGATTACTTCCTACAAGCAAGTTATTAAATTATTTTGACCTAAAACTATGAAGGGTTCCAATAATGAAGAGGTTCTGCGGCCTCTATTTAAATTGAAGTGGCTAACATCCTGATGTATATATATGACTGTATTGGCATATTACAAATGGCAATACACTCTTATGATTTAGACCTAAGTGCAACGTCTCCTAAATCAAATGAGTCATCTGAGCTAACATTGGGACAGCATGAAATATTCCTGAAGAAATCAATGATTTGGAAACAGTGAGATACAGAAATACATGGTTGTGGAGGATGTTCATTGGGGAACAGTAGAAAATTGAATATTTCACGATCAGGGACATGGGATGACTCACAAGTAATGTAAGATTTCCTTATTATTATTATGCTCATGTCAAAAAACCCTGTTAAAGGTAGACTGGCCAGAATTTTCTGTGCTCTTTGTAACAGGCTGGTTGGCAGGGGGGCTGGGAATATGGTGGGCGGGGAAGGAGTCAAGGATAGGTGCAGGGGGAAGGGGGGGCGTCCATTATTTTCCGGCTACCATGATGTATTGCCAACGGCAGGAATGTTGGCGGATTGATCGATCGCTTGGCAGATTGGCCAATTGAAGGCCTCACTGCCTCTGCAGGCATTTCTTCACACATTAGGAGGACCACTGCTGTACGGGGAGACCACCCAGTGAAATTGGTGGCTTCCCAGCAGGTTCTGTGATGGGGGGAGCCCCCCTTTATAGGCATTCCACAGCCAACAGAGGGTCCCATCCAGCGATGGCTGCACTTGGGCAACAATGCTGCCAGTGTTCAATGGCAGCCCCCTCTGCCCCGATCAACAGGGCTTGGCTGCCAGGTTTCAGTTTCACTCAACATGCCAATCTCTCTTGAAATGTGTCAGGCCATTGAGGGGTTGGCGATGGGTGGTACAGTGCCGATGGCCAGAGAGGAGACAGAGGATGGGGAAGGCGGAGCCCAACATTGAAGACTGGAACGTAGACACAATAGTGAGCGGAATGGAAAGGGCAACAGTGAATCATAAAATTTACAGTGCAGAAGGAGGCCATTGTGCCCATCGAGTCTGCACTGGCTCTTGGAAAGAGCACCCTACTCAAGCCCCCCACCTCCACCGTAGCCCGTAAACCGTAACCCATAACCCAGTAACCCCACTTAACCTTTTCGGGTAAGGGTAATTTAGCATGGCCAATCCACCTAACATCTTTGAACTGTGGGAGGAAACCCATGCATCCGGAGGAAACCCGCACAGATACGGGAAGAACATGCAGACTCTGCACAGACAGTGTCCCAAGCCGGGAATCGAACCTGGGGCCCAGGAGCTGTGCTAACCACTTTATATTTCTCTATATTTCCTTTAACAATTTCCGTCTTTATTACATCCTCATTCTGCCCTCATACATCTTTTGTCCTGAAATCTTTAATGTCCCATCTGCTCTATCTTTGCAACAAGTTACTAGCCATCCTAAACTTACTTCTTTACTTCCTAAACTTTTATCATCAACTCCATGTCTGCCTATTTCAACTTCATCCTGCACCTAAAATTCCTCTCTGACATTTAACCATCAGTCAACTTCCAGAGAAAGCACTGCTGGTGTAGTGCTGTGAAAAGCTTAAACTGAAGAAGCTTAAAGGAGTGGAACTGCCTCAAAGATTGGAACAAAGGCTGCACTGATTAATCTTGTTTCATTCTGAGTCCTTCCGTCAGTAAGTTTGGGTGAAATGAGAGAGAGAGATGGGGGAGGCTGCTTTAAGGCTCTCACCCACCATCAGGAAAGCATGGATGGGATTCTCTCAGCCCAGGGCGGAGAACCAGCGCTATTGGCGGCAGTGCGGTCGGTGCGGCGCGGGTCGTGGGGCCGCTCTACGCACCCCCCCCCCCCCGGCGATTCCCGCCGGTGCTGTTCTAACCTGCTCTTAGCCGCCGGGACCCGGCGGGGGGTCGGAGAATCTCGCCCAAGGTGTGGTGACCCTCAGGTTAAACCACCACCAGCCAGCTCTCCACTTCAAAGGGGAAAACATCCTGTGGTCATCTGGGACTATGGCGATTTTACCTTTACCTGCCATGTTCCATCTGATTTTGGGTGAGATAATGCGGGAAGATTCTCAGCTACAGAAAATAAGGGAAGAGTCTAAAATAGTTTCTTTTTCAACCTCATGATGAATGTTTGCAACAATTTGAGTAAGATAAGCACCCAATTAAAAGTGCAGTAACAAAGTGCAAACATTTATCATTTCAAGGTGTGGGTTCTGGATAAACAAATACACAACAAGGAGGTTTCTAAGCACCTGAATGCAAGCAATGTGTCACAAAAGCTGTGAATTGTACATGAACAGGTAGAAACTTTAGAACACGAGACAATTTCTGCTCCTACAAATTGACAAATTGAGTGAAACAAGGTATGGCCATTGTGTTTCAGCCAGGTTGCTTAAAATAATACAAAACATAAGACAGACTGATATGAGGGAACAACAAATTAGGCAGCTCCCAAGTCAATCCCTGGCCTGTGCTGTGTTAGCTGATCTCAGTGGAGAGACTACAATGGACCTTAGTTCCCCTGAGCCACGGACGCTTTGTTCCAACACACCTGACTGTTTCCCAACAACCCTTGCTGCGGGTAAATGAGCATTGGCTAGGGAGAGGATTAACTTGGCTGCATTAGCTCTTGTGCAATAGTCTCTCGTCACTCAAGATTACAGTTCCTAATTAACTATGACCATTTAAATGAGCTACAGGAAGGTTATGGCATTCATTCAGTAAAATCAATCAGGCCATCAATTTTAACAGAGGTGGAGCTTTGGTAATCAACTGTTCAGATTTCTTAGCGAGGGTCTCTGATGAGAAGTCCCAGTAACTTAGTGTGCATTACATAATAGACCTACATAACACCGGCTGGCTCAGATACAGGAAGCAGCACCTATCAATTCCTGGAAAGGGAAAACCAGTCAGCTGGGTTTAAACCCCCTCAGATCTTTGATCTGCCAGCCGTTCATTCATTTTTCTTTGATATTGATTTTACTAGGCTGTGATTGACAACTTCCACCCACCTCCAGCTGTCAGCATTGCTAGATTTATCTTCCTTCACAGTTGAGTAACTCTGAAGTGCTCTAACTGCAATGTTTATAAACATTAAGCTTTGGGGCGGGTTGGGTCTGGCGGTAGGGGGATGAATTGCACTGTGGGTGGAGGGGGACTGCTGAATTGCGATGCAGGGGAGGGGGACCCAGCATGGTAAAGGATTGGGAGAGCAAATCAGGAGCTGTTCAGCACCGGCAGAAGAACATTGGCCGGGATTCTCCGATATCCAGCGGGGCGGGCCGTACCGACGCCAAAGAGTGGTGTGAATCACTCCGGCGTCGGGCCGTCCGGAAGGTGCGGAATCCTTCGCACCTTTGGGGGCTAGGCCGGCGCTGGAGTGATTGGCGCCACACCAACCGGCGCCGAATGGCCTCCGCCAGTCGGCGCGAGTTGGCAGATGCGCAGGAGCGCCAGCGTGTTCCCAGAACTGCTGGCGTGATTCCTGCGCATGCGCAGGGGGTTTCTTCTCCGCGCCGGCCATGGCGGAGCTTTACACAGGCCGGCGCGGAGGGAAAGAGTGCCCCCACGGCACAGGCTCACCCACAGATCAGTGGGCCCCGATCGCGGGCCAGGCCACTCCGCAGGCCGCCCTCTGAGCCAGGTCCCGCCGGTACAGACCTGGTCTAATCCACGCCGGCGGGACTGGCCGAAAACGGGTGGCCGCTCGGGCCATCGGGGACCAGAGAATCGCCCGGGGGGGACCACTGACAACGGCCCCTGACCGGCGCGGCGCAATTCCTGCCCATGCCAAAAAATCGGCGCCGGAGAATTCAGCAGCTGGCGTCGGAGCGGCGGGGTGGGATTCACACCGCCCCCCCCTCCGGTGATTCTCCGATCTGGCGGGGGGTCGGAGAATCCCGCCCATTGTCTCCCAAATGGGGAATTTTGTCCATGCTCTCGAGCACGAAGGCTTATCTCCACCTCTGTAATGTTGCCTGGCTCTACCACAGCCCATCGGTCACTGAAACTCACTGATGTTTTTTCCAGTTCCAGGGCCCAGTTCCACCAGTGGCAGGAAGCAAAGCGGACAGGTACACAGAATTTAGACATATGGCAAAAGTCAGTTTCCCGCCCCTGAGAAAAATGTTGGAATTCTCCAGACTTTCATGGATGGCTGAGTTTCCCGTTGGACTCTGTCGGGAACAACATTTGCATCCCTTTTCATCTCGGGAACGCTCATTGAAAACCCAGCTTGCTGGAATCATGTTCTCTCTCCCAATGTCGTTGCCCTGCCAACAATAAGCAGTCCAGCTTGACTCATGACTGGTGTAAAACTGGTGAGCTGAACTTCACTCGTGACTTTTGTTGTGTCGGGTGCTCTGGATCCATGGAACACATACGGGCCACCAACACTTAAAATAGTGCAACACTATTTTATTAAGTCAGAAACTGTTGAACATACTTTCACTGTGGGTTAACACGATATTAGATTGAACTAAAGACCTATGCCTTGTCCTAACCAGTCTATTCACTCAGCACATGGTGAAAATCTGTGCTGCAGGCTGTGAGCTCTGTCCTACTAGGAAGCTGCAGCTCGAATGAGCGGGAACTCTGATGCCCCCTGTCTTTGTAGTGCGTGTGCTCTCACTGGTGATTGGCTGCAGTGTTGTGTGTGTTGATTGGTCTTGCTGTGTGTCCATCAGTGTGTGTGTGTCTGCATCATGATATACTGGTGTATATTATGACATCCCCCCTTTTATAAAAGAACGTATATGTGCGGCAATAAATAGTGTATGGTGAGAATGTTCCTAACTACGTGTGGGATGCGAAGACATATTTACAGGACTACGTACATGAGAACTAAGCAATTTACATGGGAAGGTGCCTGGCACAGAGAAGCAGTATGCAACAAGAATAACGAGATGAACACGCTATACAAACCAGGGAAACGATCAAACAAAGCAATAAAACAATTCAGAAAGTCTATAAGTCCGCAAAGTTCATAAATTAAGTCTCTGAGGTGGGCGACAAATTCTGGTTGACCGCCCCTAGGGTGGGTCTGGAGCCGCCGGTTCAGGAGCGGACTGGACTGCGTCAGAGTCAGGGGGAGGCAGAGTGACAGAGAGTTCTGCATGGTCCATGGCAGGGTCAGCAGGAGGGCGAGGCGACACTGGAGGATCACGTAGCGAGCGTGGAATGAGACGAAGGGCGCGTCGATTGCGGCGCAGAATGGAGCCATCCGGTAGACGAACCAGGAACGAGCGGGGGGCCACCTGCCGAAGGACAACAGCGGTTGCAGACCAGCCACCATCTGGAAGATGGTTGCGGACATTGTCATCTGGAGCCCAGAGCAGGGAGATCAGCTGCACGGGAGTCATGAGCCACCTTGTGCTGTGCACGAGACAGCCGCATCCGGCGAAGGACCGGAACGTAGTCGAGGTCTGGGACATGAATGGACGGCACCATTGCCCTCAGGGTACGACCCATGAGCAACTGGGCAGGCAACAGGCCAGTAGACAGTGGGGCGGAGCGATAGGCCAACAAGGCGAGGTAGAAATGGGACCCAGCATCGGCAGCCTTGCAGAGGAGCCGTTTGACGATATGTACCCCTTTCTCCGCTTTGCCATTGGATTGGGGGTACAGGAGACTGGATGTCACATGGGCAAAATTGTACCGCCTAGCAAAGTTGGACCATTCCTGGCTGGCGAAGCAGGGGCCAATGCCCGACATAACCGTGAGCGGGATGCCGTGTCGAGCAAACGTTTCCTTACAGGAACGAATGACTGCAGACGAGGTGATATCGTGCAACCGTATCACCTCCGGGTAATTTGAAAAGTGGTCTACCATCAGGACATAGTCTCTACCCAACGCGTGGAACAGGTCGATGCCCACCTTGGTCCAAGGTGACGTGACCAACTCATGGGGCTGCAGGGTCTCACGTGGTTGGGCCGGCTGGAAACGCTGACAAGTGGGTCGTTGAGCACTGTGTTGGCTATGTTCTCATTAATGCCGGGCCAGTACACTGCCTCTCAGGCCCGTCGGCGGCACTTTTCCACGCCAAGATGGCCCTCGTGTAGCTGTTCCAGGACGAGCTGGCGCATGCTATGCGGAATGATAATGCGGTCCAGTTTTAGAAGAACCCCGTCTACTACCGCCAGATCATCTCTGACATTATAGAGCTGAGGGCATTGGCCCTTGAGCCACCCATCCGTTAGGTGGCGCATGACACGCTGTACCAAAGGGTCAGCCGCCGTCTCGTGGCGTTCATCCGTGGCAGGTAGATTGGAGGCCGCGAATGCCACATGGGCGTCAACCTGGCAGACAAATCCCGCTGGGTCACATGGAGTGTTGACTGCCCTGGAGAGAGCGTCAGCAATGATGAGGTCTTTGCCTGGGGTGTATACCAGCTGCAAGTCATATCGCCGGAGCTTGAGAAGAATCCGCTGGAGGCGAGGTGTCATGTCGTTCAAGTCTTTCTGTATTATATTGACCAGCGGGCGATGGTCGATCTCGACGGTGAATTGAGGCAGTCCGCATACATAATCGTGAAACTTAACCACACCGGTCAGAAGGTCCAGGCACTCTTTTTCTATCTGCGCGTAGCGCTGCTCTGTGGGGGTCATGGCACGTGACGCATATGCAATGGGGGCCCATGATGAGGCCTCATCACGTTGAAAGAGCACTGCCCAAATGCCGGATTGGCTGGCATCGGTCGAAATTTTGGTCTCTTTTGCTGAATCAAAGAAAGCTAAGACTGGGGCCGTGGTGAGTTTTGTTTTGAGTTCTCTCCATTCGCGCTCGTGGGCAGGGACCCACTGGAAGTCTGTCGTCTTCCTGACCAGGTTCCTGAGAGCCATGGTATGAGAGGCGAGGTGAGGGATGAACTTCCCTAAAAAATTGACCATGCCCAGAAATCGGAGGACCGCCTTCTTGTCCTCTGGTGTTTTCATGGCTGTGATGGCAGCTACCTTGTCCGCATCCGGCCACACACCCAACTGGGAGATGTGGTCGCCGAGGAACTTGAGTTCTGTCTGACCAAAAGAGCATTTGGCCCTGTTGAGGCAGAGGCCATGCTCACGTTTACGTTTGAATACACGCTGGAGGCGACTGACATGCTCCTGCGGGGTGGTGGACCAAATGATTATGTTGTCGACATTGACCCGAACACCTTCAATGTCTTCCATCATTTGTTCCATAATCCTATGGAACACTTCTGAAGCAGATATAGAACATAGAACATAGAACAAAGAAAAATACAGCGCAGAACAGGCCCTTCGGCCCACGATGTTGTGTCCTAGATTAATCATAGATTATCATTGAATTTACAGTGCAGAAGGAGGCCATTCGGCCCATTAAGTCTGCACCGGCTCTTGGAAAGAGCACCCTACCCAAAGTGAACACCTCCACCCAACACTAAGGGCAATTTTGGACACTCAGGGCAATTTATCATGGCCAATCCACCTAACCTGCACATCTTTGGACTGTGGGAGGAAACCGGAGCACCCGGAGGAAACCCACGCAGACACGGGGAGGATGTGCAGACTCCACACAGACAGTGACCCAAGCCGGAATCGAACCTGGGACCCTGGAGCTATCCACAATGCTACCGTGCTGCCCTTAAGAACAAATGGGCAGCACGGTAGCACAGTGGTTAGCACAATTGCTTCACAGCTCCAGGGTCCCAGGTTCGATTTCAGCTTGGGCCACTGTCTGTGCGGAGTCTGCACATCCTCCCCGTGTGTGCGTGGGTTTCCTCCGGGTGCTCCGGTTTCCTCCCACAGTCCAAAGATGTGCAGGTTAGGTGGATTGGCCATGATAAATTGCCCTTTGTGTCCAAAATTGCCCTTAGTGTTGGGTGGGGTTACTGGGTTATGGGGATAGGGTGGCGGTGTTGACCTTGGGTAGGGTGCTCTTTCCAAGAGCCGGTGCAGACTCGATGGGCCGAATGGCCTCCTTCTGCACTGTAAATTCTATGATAATCTATGAAAATAAATCTACACTATATCATTTTACCGTAATCCATGTACCTATCCAATAGCTGCTTGAAGGTCCCTAATGTTTCCGACTCAACTACTTCCACAGGCAGTGCATTCCATGCCCCCACTACTCTCTGGGTAAAGAACCTACCTCTGACATCCCCCCTATATCTTCCACCATTCACCTTAAATTTATGTCCCCTTGTAATGGTTTGTTCCACCCGGGGAAAAAGTCTCTGACTGTCTACTCTATCTATTCCCCTGATCATCTTATAAATATGATCCCGATCGGCATCCTGTTGTAACAATATCTGCCAAAGGGGGTATTAAATGTGCACAGTTTCCTGCTGGATTTGTCGAGCTGGATTTGGCAGAATCCTTTTGAGGATCATGATATTGCGATTTAGATCCTTGGGATCAATGCAAATTCTCAATTCGCCGGAAGGCTTTTTTACACATACCATGGAACTGACCCAGTCGGTTGGTTCCGTGACTTTGGAAATCATTCCTTGGTCCTGGGGGTCCTGCAGCTGCTGCTTGAGGCGGTCCTTAAGGGGTGCTGGGACCCTGCGAGGTGCGTGCACCACAGACGTGGCATTCCATTTCAATAAGATCTTGTAGGTGTATGGGAGCGTGCCCATGCCCTCGAAGACGTTGTGGTGCTGGTTGATGATGGCGTCAAGTTGCGCCCTGAAGTTGGTGTCCTGAAAGGCAGACGTGTTATCAGGAGAGAGAGAGTGAGCTCTCTGAACTAGGTTCAACAGCTTGCATGCCTGCGCGCCAAGCAGGGAGGCTTTCGAGGAGCCCACGATTTCAAAAGGAAGGATGGCTTTGCGTGACCTGTGCGTCACTTCAAGATGGCACGAGCCGCTGGCATCAATGACATTGCCATTGTAATCCAATAGCTGGCAGGCTGATGGAAGGATGGCTAGTTTGACACGAAGGCTTTGGAGGTCAGACAATGAGATTGGCGGAGGCACCAGTGTCCAGGCGGAATCGTATTTGGGACTGGTTGACCGTCAGGGTGGCACGCCACTCATCGTCTGGATCGATGCTGTGTACCGATAGAGGCTGGATTCTTTGCTTCAGGGACACCCTGTTTTTTGTCACGATACCGACTCAAAAAGGCGCCTTCGGGTCCTCGGTATCAATGTTGTGTGGTAGGTCCGCATCGGACTCGGTGACCGTGGGTTGAATGGCCCGGACATTCCTGCGAGGATGGCTGAAGCGATATGAGTTGGCAGGCTGAGCTGCTCGACATAAGGCAGCATAGTGGCCACGTTTGCCACATCTCAGGCATTGTCGGGATTTGGCAGGGAATTGCTGTTTTAAATGGGTGGAGCCACAGTTGCCGCACGTCGTAGCGTCAGTACGTTCGCTGCGCCACCGCGCATGTGCGGTGCGGTCGTAAGTGGTGCGCGCCTGCGCATTTCGTTCGTCGACGTCCCCTCGTTTGGTGCGTACAAGCGCAGGAGTCCGCGAAAAGCACGCGAAACGGCCGCCCTCATCCAGGCTGAGGCCCTGGAGTTGCTCGATTGCTTGGACCCGTTCCGCCTCGTGGGGATTTTGCCGTGCCGTTTCAGCCGCTTGGATGTGGGAATACCGACTCATGGCATTTTCGTGTAGCACGCAGGTCTCGATGGCGGTCGCTAGGGTGAGCTGCTTTACTTTGAGGTGCTGCTGTCGTAGGGGGTCCGACTGAACACCGAAAACGATCTGGTCACGTATCATGGAGTCGGTGAAATGAAATGAAAATCGCTTATTGTCACAAGTAGGCTTCAAATGAAGTTACTGTGAAAAGCCCCTAGTCGCCACATTCCGGCGCCTGTTCGGGGAGGCTGGTACGGGAATTGAACCACGCTGCTGGCCTGCCTTGGTCTGCTTTAAAAGCCAGCTCTTTAGCCATGTGCTAAACCAGGTGCAGAGCTGGTGATCGCAGCATGTGGGAATCTGTGGAATGCACGCCATTCCCGGACAATCATATCTGCAGGAAGTGTCTGCAATTTAGGTAACTTAGGCTCAATATTGATGAGCTGGAGTCCAGCAGGTACTAGGTGCTTGCTACCTGTGTGGATGGGAAGGACAGCAAGGTGGATGAGCAGAAAGATCATGGCACCATGGTGAAGAATACCATTCAAGTGGGGGGAATAAAGAGAAACGTGGTGGTGATAGAAGACGGCAGGGATAGATAGTATTCTCTGCAGTCAAGAGTGTGAGTCCAGATGGCTGTGTTGCCCACCCAGTGTCAGGGTTCAAGATCCCATTGTCATGGTCCATGTTGATAACAACAAACAGACTCAAAAACAGCTTCTTCCCCACTGTCACCAGACTCCTAAATGACCCTCTTATGGACTGACCTCATTAACACTACACCCTGTATGCTTCATCCAATGCCAGTGCTTCTGTAGTTACATTGTATATGTTGTGTTGCCCTATTATGTATTTTCTTTTATTTCCTTTTCATGTACTTAATGATCTGTTGTGCTGCTCGCAGAAAAATACTTTTCACTGTACCTCGGTACACGTGACAATAAACAAATCCAATCCAATCCAATCCATAGATTCTCAGTTCCCCTGAGAAACAAGTATACCGCTTTGGATACTTGTGGGGGGGACGACTTACCAGGGGTAAGCCATGGGGTACGGGCCTCTGGCACGGAGTCTGTCCCTGTTGCTCAGAAGGGAAGAGGGGAGAGGAGCAGAGCATTAGTAATTGGGGACTCGATAGTCAGGGGCACAGATAGGAGATTTTGTGGGAGCGTGAGAGACTCACGTTTGGTATGTTGCCTCCCAGGTGCAAGGGTACGTGATGTCTCGGATCGTGTTTTCCGGGTCCTTAAGGGGGAGGGGGAGCAGCCCCAAGTCGTGGTCCACATTGGCACTAACGACATAGGTAGGAAAGGGGACAAGGATGTCAGGCAGGCTTTCAGGAAGCTAGGATGGAAGCTCAGAACTAGAACAAACAGAGTTGTTATCTCTGGGTTGTTGCCCGTGCCACGTGATAATGAGATGAGGAATAGGGAGAGAGAGCAATTAAACACGTGGCTACAGGGATGGTGCAGGCGGGAGGGATTCAGATTTCTGGATAACTGGGGCTCTTTCTGGGGAAGGTGGGACCTCTACAGACAGGATGGTCTACATCTGAACCTGAGGGGCACAAATATCCTGGGGGGGGACATTTGTTAGTGCTCTCTGGGGGGGGGGTTTAAACTAATGCAGCAGGGGCATGGGAACCTGGATTGTAGTTTTAGGGTACGGGAGAATGAGAGTATAGAGGTCAGGAGCACAGATTTGACGTCGCAGGAGGGGGCCAGTGTGCAGGTAGGTGGTTTGAAGTGTGTCTACTTCAATGCCAGGAGTATACGAAATAAGGTAGGGGAACTGGCAGCATGGGTTGTACCTGGGACTTCGATGTTGTGGCCATTTCGGAGACATGGATAGAGCAGGGACAGGAATGGATGTTGCAGGTTCCGGGGTTTAGGTGTTTTAGTAAGCTCAGAGAAGGAGGCAAAAGAGGGGGAGGTGTGGCGCTGCTAGTCAAGAGCAGTATTACGGTGGCGGAGAGGATGCTAGATGGGGACTCATCTTCCGAGGTAGTATGGGCTGAGGTTAGAAACAGGAAAGGAGAGGTCACCCTGTTGGGAGTTTTCTATCGGCCTCCAAATAGTTCTAGGGATGTAGAGGAAAGGATGGCGAGGATGATCCTGGATAAGAGCGAAAGTAACAGGGTAGTTATTTCCAAATATTGACTGGAAAAGATATAGTTCGAGTACATTAGATGGGTCGTTTTTTGTACAGTGTGTGCAGGAGGGTTTCCTGACACAATATGTTGACAGGCCAACAAGAGGCGAGGCCACGTTGGATTTGGTTTTGGGTAATGAACCAGGCCAGGTGTTGGATTTGGAGGTAGGAGAGCACTTTGGGGACAGTGACCACAATTCGGTGACGTTTACTTTAGTGATGGAAAGGGATAAGTATACACCGCAGGGCAAGAGTTATAGCTGGGGGAAGGGCAATTATGATGCCATTAGACGTGATTTGGGGGGGATAGGTTGGAGAAGTAGGCTGCAAGTGTTGGGCACACTGGATAAGTGGAGCTTGTTCAAGGATCAGCTACTGCGTGTTTTGATAAGTACGTACCGGTCAGGCAGGGAGGAAGGTGTAGAGCAAGGGAACCGTGGTTTACCAAAGAAGTGGAATCTCTTGTTAAGAGGAAGAAGGAGGCCTATTTGAAGATGAGGTGTGAAGTTTCAGTTGGGGCGATGGATAGTTACAAGGTAGCGAGGAAGGATCTAAAGAGAGAGCTAAGACGAGCAAGGAGGGGACATGAGAAGTATTTGGCAGGTAGGATCAAGGAAAACCCAAAAGCTTTCTATAGGTATGTCAGGAATAAGCAAATGACTAGGGTAAGAGTAGGACCAGTCAAGGACAGGGATGGGAAGTTGTGTGTGGAGTCTGAAGAGATAGGCGAGATACTAAATGAATATTTTTCGTCAGTATTCACGCAGGAAAAAGATAATGTTGTGGAGGAGAATGCTGAGACCCAGGCTATTAGAATAGATGGCATTGAGGTACGTAGGGAAGAGGTGTCGGCAATTCTGGACAGGCTGAAAATAGATAAGTCCCCGGGGCCTGATGGGATTTATCCTAGGATTCTCTGGGTGGCCAGGGAAGAGATTGCTGGACCTTTGGCTTTGATTTTTATGTCATCATTGGCTACAGGAATAGTGCCAGAGGACTGGAGGATAGCAAATGTGGTCCCTTTGTTCAAAAAGGGGAGCAGAGACAACCCCGGCAACTATAGACCGGTGAGCCTCACGTCTGTAGTGGGTAAAGTCTTGGAGGGGATTATAAGAGACAAGATTTATAATCATCTAGATAGGAATAATATGATCAGGGATAGTCAGCATGGCTTTGTGAAGGGTAGGTCATGCCTCACAAACCTTATCGAGTTCTTTGAGAAGGTGACTGAACAGGTAGACGAGGGTAGAGCAGTTGATGTGGTGTATATGGATTTCAGTAAAGCGTTTGATAAGGTTCCCCATGGTAGGCTATTGCAGAAAATACGGAGGCTGGGGATTGAGGGTGATTTAGAGATGTGGATCAGAAATTGGCTAGCTGAAAGAAGACAGAGGGTGGTGGTTGATGGGAAATGTTCAGAATGGAGTTCAGTTACAAGTGGCGTACCACAAGGATCTGTTCTGGGGCCGTTGCTGTTTGTCATTTTTATCAATGACCTAGAGGAAGGCGCAGAAGGGTGGGTGAGTAAATTTCCAGACGACACTAAAGTCGGTGGTGTTGTCGACAGTGTGGAAGGATGTAGCAGGTTACAGAGGGACATAGATAAGCTGCAGAGCTGGACTGAGAGGTGGCAAATGGAGTTTAATGTAGAGAAGTGTGAGGTGATTCACTTTGGAAGGAATAACAGGAATGCGGAATATTTGGCTAATGGTAAAGTTCTTGGAAGTGTGGATGAGCAGAGGGATCTAGGTGTCCATGTACATAGATCCCTGAAAGTTGCCACCCAGGTTGATAGGGTTGTGAAGAAGGCCTATGGAGTGTTGGCCTTTATTGGTAGAGGGATTGAGTTCCGGAGTCAGGAGGTCATGTTGCAGCTGTACAAAACTCTGGTACAGCCGCATTTGGAGTATTGTGTACAGTTCTGGTCACCGCATTATAGGAAGGACGTGGAGGCTTTAGAGCGGGTGCAGAGGAGATTTACCAGGACGTTGCCTGGTATGGAGGGAAAATCTTATGAGGAAAGGCTGATAGACTTGAGGTTGTTTTCGTTGGAGAGAAGAAGGTTAAGAGGAGACTTAATAGAGGCATACAAAATGATCAGGGGGTTAGATAGGGTGGACAGTGAGAGCCTTCTCCCGCGGATGGAAATGGCTGGCATGAGTGGACATAGCTTTAAACTGAGGGGTAATAGATATAGGACAGAGGTCAGAGGTAGGTTCTTTACGCAAAGAGTGGTGAGGCCGTGGAATGCCCTACCTGCAACAGTAGTGAACTCGCCAACATTGAGGGCATTTAAAAGTTTATTGGATAAGCATATGGATGATAATGGCATAGTGTAGGTTAGATGGCTTTTGTTTCGGTGCAACATCGTGGGCCGAAGGGCCTGTACTGCGCTGTATCGTTCTATGTTCTATAGGTAAGACTAGGAAAGAGGTTCTGCGGAGAGTATGAGAAACAAAGCACTAAATTAAAAAGCAGAACCCCAAGGATAATAATCTCTGAATTATTACCTGAGGCACATGCAAATTGGCACAGGGTAAATAAAATTAGAGAGATG
Source organism: Scyliorhinus torazame (assembly GCF_047496885.1). Lineage (NCBI taxonomy): Eukaryota > Metazoa > Chordata > Chondrichthyes > Carcharhiniformes > Scyliorhinidae > Scyliorhinus > Scyliorhinus torazame. The sequence continues at coordinate 263,007,843 of NC_092710.1, forward strand.
AATGTGTGGCTCAAAGACTAGTTTGTTGGCTACTGGCACCAGCACTGGGGAAAGTGTGGGCTGTACCATTGGGTCTTTACCTGAACCTTGCTGGGTTCTATTCAGCCTCCTCGCTTGGTCACAACAAAGGTATTTAAATTAATTTTCCTTGTAGATGCCTTTTTTAAGCACAAATGTATTTTGTACTATCTAGGCAGTGAACTATGCAGTGAAGAATTCCAGAGACGAGGGGTGTGTCTTATGGAGAAAGACTGGGCAGTTTAGCCCTTTACTCTCTCGAGTTTAAAAGAATGAGGGGCGATCAAATTGAGATATATAAGGTGATAAAAGGTATGGATAAAGTAGATTTGGAGCAGATGCTTCCTCTTTTGCGGCATTCTAGAACGAGGAGTCATAGTCTCAGAATAAGGGGTAGACAATTAAAAACAGAGCTGAGGAGAAAATACTTCTCCCAAAGGGTCGTGAATCTGTGGAATTAGTTACCCCAGAGTGTGGTAGATGCTGGGTCAGTAAGTAAATTTAAGGAGGTGTCAGACAGATTTTTAATTAGTAATGTGTTGAAAGGTTACGGTAAACGAGCAGGATGGTGGAGTTAAGGCCAGGATGAGCTAAACCATGATCGTATTGAATGGTGGAGCAGGCTCGAGAGGCTAAATTGCCTACTCCTGCTCCTAGTTCCTATATGCTAAGAAAGAAGTATTCTGTCTAATTCCACTTCCCAGCTCTTGGTCTGTAGTACAGCAGGTAAAAGTACCTCAAACACAAATCTGGTGTTGCTGATTAATAAGGGGATTTGTTTTGATCGGGGGTTATGGGAAAAAGTCAGGAGAATGGGGATGAGGACCATATTAACCATGATCGAATAGTGGACCAGACACAATGGGCCAAATGGCCTAATTCTGCTCCTATATCTTATGGTCTTATGGTCTAATAAGGAGCCAATCATGCAGCACGATGGCGCAGTGGTTAGCATTGCTGTCTCACGGTGCTGATGTCCCGGGTTCGATCCCAGCATTGGGTCACTGTCCATGTGGAGTTTGCACATTCTCCCTGTGTTTGCGTGGGTTTCGCCCCCACAACCCAAAGATGTGCAGGGTAGGTCTTTGGCCACGCTAAATGCCCCTTAATCGGAAGAAATGAATTGGGTACTCTAAATTTATTTTTTAAAAAGGAGCCAATCATGAGGATTTATTAAATGAAAGTTCAAGTTGATTATCCACTATACCCAAGAAAAATAATAATAAAAGATGAGACATTACACTTTGGTAGGAAAAATGGAGGAATAGACTATTTTCCAAATGGGAAAAGGCTTAGGAAATCAGAAGCACAAAGGGACTTAGGAGTCCTAGTTCAAGATTCTCTTAAGGTTATAGTGCACGGGCACGGTAGCACAGTGGTTAGCACTGTTGCTTCACAGTGCCAGGGTCCCAGGTTCGATTCCCGGCTTGGGTCACTGTTTGTGCGGAGTCTGCACGTTCTTCCCGTGTCTGCGTGGGTTTCCTCCGGGTGCTCCGGTTTCCTACCACAGGTCCCGAAAGACGTGCTTGTTAGATGAATTGGACATTCTGAATCCTCCCTCGGTGTACCCGAACAGTTGCCGGAGTGTGACAACAAGGGGATTTTCACAGTAACTTCATTGCAGTGTTAATGGAAGCTTATTTGTGACAATAATGATTATTATTATTATTATTATTATTAAGGTTCAGTCGGCAGTTAGGACACAAATGCAGTGTTAGCATTCAGAGGGCTAGAATACAAGAGCAGGGATGTACTTCCAAGGCTGTATAAGGCTCTGGTCAAACCCCATTTGGAGTATTATGAGCAATTTTGGGCCCCATATCTAAAGAAAAGCCTTGGAAAAGGTCCAGAGGAGGTTCGCAGGTATAATTCCTGGAATGAAGAACTTGTCATATGAGGAACGGTTGAAGACTCTTGGTCTGCACGCGTTGGAATTCAGAAGGATGAGGGAGGATCTTTTTGAAACTTACAGGATACTGAGAGGTCTAGATAACGTGGACGTGGAGAGGATGTTTCCACTAGTAGGAAGAACTCGAGGGCACAGCCTCAGACTGAAGGGACGATCCTTTAAAACTGAGATGAGGAGGAATTTCTTCAGCCAGAGGGTGGTGAATCTGTGGAACTCTTTGCCGCAAAGGGCTGTGAAGGCCAAAGTACTGAGTGTATTTAAGACCAAGATAGATAGGTTCTTGATTAATAAGGAGATCAGGGGTTATGGGAGAAGGCAGGAGAATGGGGATGAGAAAAATATCAGCCATGATTGAATGGCGGAGTAGACTTGATGGGCCGAGTGGCCTAATTCTGCTCCTATGTCTTATGGTCTTATGGTCTTACACACAAACAGGTATCAGAAGTAAAAAAGGTTAAAGTCCAGAAGGAAAGTTAAAAGGATATATGGTTAAGTCGTCCCATCCTTGACCTCTGTCTCCATTTCTGGTGATAGACTGCCCATCAATATTCATTACAAGCCCACCGACTCCCATAGCTACCTCAACTACAGCTCCCCACAACCTGCTTCCTGTAAGGACTCCATCTTATTCTCCCAGTTTCTCTGCCTCTGTTGCAATGATGCAACCTTCAAAAACAGTGCTTTTGACTTAACTGAGGTTCCCCCATTGTGGTTGACAGGGCATTCATCTATGTCTGACCCATTTCCCACACCTCTGACCTCCCCTTCCCCTCCCTCCCATGGTAGGCTTCCCCTTGTCCTCACTTTTTATCCATCAACCATTCTAAGGATCATCCTCTGTCATTTCCGCAAACTCCAGCATGATGCCACCACTAAACCCATCTTCCCCTCACCCCCCTTATTAATATTCCATTCCCTTCATGACACCATAGTCCACTCTTCCATTACCCCTAACTCCTCACCCCCTGCCCCGGTACCTTCCCGTGCAATCGAAGAAGGTGCAACACCTGCCCCTTTACCTCCTCCCACCTCACCATCCAAGGCCCCAAACACTCCTTTCAGGTGAAGCAACATTTTACTTTCACCTTCTTAAATTTGGTCTACTCTATTTGATGCTCCCAAAGTGGTCTCCTCTACACTGGAGAGATTAAACGCAGACCCGGGTGACCACTTTGTGTAACACCTTCGCTCAGTCTGCAAACATAATCCTAACCTTCTTGTCACTTGCCATTTTAACTCACCCAATATTGACTGGGGACCAGCACCTCTGCTTCCAATTAGGCACTTTACAGCCTTCTGGAATTAACATTGAGTTCAACAGTTTCAGACCATAAACTCTCTCCTCCAGCTTGACACCCTTTTTAAGTCCATATTTTGTCCAATTTGCACGCCCCTCTCCTACAGGACAATCTGTCACATATTCTGAAGTATGGCTTTCACAGAGAACTGACCCATGTTCTGTTATTAACATATTCTGCAATTTACCGCTATGCCACTACCAACACCTTCTTTATTCTTTAACACGATCATTGACACTCCCTTTGTTGTATCCAGAATATCTTTGTCAAATCTCTCCTATCCCCGACCGTCTATTTTTCTCCACCTGCTCCACTCCCTCTTAAACAGTATCAAATGCATCACATTTCTCCCTCTCTTTAGCTCTTAAGAGTCATGCGGATCAAAACATTAGCTCTGTTTTTCTATCCACACATGCTGCTCGACCTACTGAGCTTTTACAGCATTTTCTGTTTTTCGATATGGTTAACTCCTATGCATATCCTTGAGATGGAGATTGTTGAATCGTGTGGCCATTTTAAATTAGCTGGTTCCTTTAATATCCTGAAGTTGAATTGAAGTCCACATGACTGCATTTTCTGGAGACAATTCCCTTCTTTTTTAATCTGTAATCTGCTTCCCAGAAATTGCTGAATTTCTCCTAAGGTTTTTTCCGATGGTCAATCCCAATCTCTTGTGCTGGATTTTTTTTAGACTGTAGAGATAGGACTTTACTTAACATAAGAGAAGGAGATTTCTTACTGCTTCAGATTTTAATTATAATCTATATTTTGGTGATGTTAAGGTAGTTTAATACTGTGTTAACAATAAGGTTTGTGGAATCACTATATATACATTCCTCAAAGATTTACAAGTTTAAAAATAAAGTGATTTGGGTTCTTGTCTGGTATCCTATCAAATGTTGAGGTCTGGCCTGGGATCTTAATACTAGCAGTTCCCTATTGTTGTAATGGACTTTTGATCTTCGCTGGAGAGATAAGCTCATAAAAATGCAAATGACATGTTAATTCCTTTTAATACCCCTTTTTCAAGTTGATCTTGACACATTAATGTGAAAAAGTCTATGAGCAACTTATCAAGGCATGTCTGAAGTGCCATCAATATAACAAATTAGTAATCCATTTACTAACATCAGGTGACTTGTGGCAGCCATTGTTAGTTGTTGCTTTATTCTTGTCTTTTAAAAATGTCCACTTTAAGCAGTTAAGTATGTATCTGTTTCTTTAGTGAAGATATAGATAGATATCCCTCAGTCATAATTTCCCATCATTATTACAATACTAAAGACAATTCAACAGATGTACTGGACCTTCGTTCTTAAAGTCCTCCACAATTTAATTCCAGCAGATAGAGAAATAAACAAGGAATCCTAAGACACTGACAGCTCTGTCATGGTCAGAGAACTATGTTGATTGCCTTTCTGAGAGCTAGCACGATGATTATGTTAAGTCACACTAGCCAGACCTTCAGGTGCAAACTGGCATCCTCAAATGATATTAGGCAGGCATCATGAGGCTCGGCACAGACCTATAACATCGCATATCATAGCTGTCCAGCAGATATATCAAAAGTCACCAAGTGCAAACTAGGTCCATTGCTTTGTATCATGAAGGTGGAGAGTGTGGGAACGAATATAACGGTAATATCAAGCCGTGAATGTGATTACGAGTTAATGCTGTCGTCCGGCATGAAAGGCTAAGATCCCCGATGATTACTTAAACTGTAACCCACACCAAAACCTGACAGTCATTACATGAAAGCCATTGAAAGGTGCACTTGGTTGGAATGACTCCAAGGTTGGTCGCATTTAAAACATAAAACATTCACAGAGAACAGCCTCCAGTGCAGCTGCAACAGGATAATATAAAACTTTCCAAGATCTATACTTACGAGATCACATTATGTGATCGTCTCATGCAAGTCCTACAAATGCATAGTCCAACCACCATGCTAATATACCAACTGGTTTTGTTCATAAAGGCTGAGATTATTAAAGGTAACTATTATTTATAATTGAACATAGGTTTTGTTATTTGTTTTAAATCCATGCAACTATGTAAAACTGAACCATATTATTATATAACTTTACGCGTGGCATGCTTAAATGTGTTTGTATGTTTTGGTTTAGATTATGGTCATAAGATTTTCAAAGCATCCCAGGACGTTTTGCTCTCACTGTCCTTGTAACATAAGGGGCGGGATTCTCCCCTACCCGGCAGGACTGGGGGTCCTGGGCGATGGAGTGGCGGGACCCACTCCGGCGTCGGGCCGCCCCAAAGGTGCGGAAGTCTTCGCACCTTTAGAGGCCAAGCCCTCACCTTGAGGGGCTAGGCCCACGCCGGAGTGGTTTGCGCTCCGCCGGCTGGCGGGAAAGGCCTTTGGCGCCACGCCAGCTGGGGTTGAAAGGTCTTCACTGGGCGACGCATGCGCGGGAGCGTCAGCGGCTGCTGACATCATCCCCGCGCATGCGCAGGGGTGGGGGTCGCTTCCGCCTCTGCCATAGTGAAGACCATGGCGAAGGCGGAAGAAAAAGAATGCCCCCACGGCACAGGCCCGGCCGCAGATCGGTGGGCCCCGATCGCGGGCCAGGCCACCGTGGGGGCACCCCCCGGGGCCAGATCGCCCCGCGCACCCCCCCCCCCCCCCAGGACCCCGGAACCTGCCCGCACCGCCTTGTCCCGCCGTTCAAAAGGTGGTTTAATCCACGCTGGCGGGACAGGCATTCCAACAGCGGGACGTCAGCCCATCGTGGGTTGGAGAAGCGGCGGGGGTGGGCCCGCCGACCAGCGCAGCGCGATTCCCGCCCCCGCCGAATCTCTGGTGGCGGAGACTTCGGGACACGGCGGGGGCGGGATGCACGCCAGCCCCCGGCGATTCTCCAACCCGGCGTGGGGTCGGAGAATCCCGCCCCTGATTTTTTTTTATTTGTGTTTATGGAATCATAGAATCACTACAGTGCAGAAGGAGGCCATTCGGTCCATTGAGTCTGCAAGGACTCTCCGAAAGTGCACTCTACCCAGGCTCACGTCCTCGGCCTATCCCCGTAACCCCACCTAACCTTTTGACACGAAGGGGCAAGTTAACAAGGCAAATCCATCTAACCTGCACATCTTTGGGCTGTGGGTGGAAATCGTAGCACCTGGAGGAAACCCACGCAGATGCGGAGTGAATGTGTAAGCGCCACACATTGGTATAGTAATTATGGAGATCTCATTAACATTACAGGATACCGACCTCTTGAATGTGATGAACTGTATCCCAGCTAGAAACAAGACGAGCTGCCGTTTGAAGTAATTCCGCGTAGCAGCATCCATAGTACCAACCAGCAGATTATTCCAGAGATCCACTGTTCTAGCACATCAAATCTAGGTCTGGCCTTGATACACTTGGTCCTCCATAATCTATTTAATTAGATCAAGCTGTCAACTTGAACACAATCTATTCTCTTTATTACCTTATAAATCTCAATCAGGTCTATGGTCAGTACATTTCATTGCCCCCACTGGTGGGTTCTGAGGCGGGTGGGGGGGGAGCGTGAAATTGCTTGGCGCCATGCTGACTGCATTAGATCAAATGGGCACTGGGTAACTGCACTTTGCGATCTTCACGCCCCTTTGGGAGATATCCAATTTAACTTTCAACATGTTTGTAAAGCACATTTTAAGCTCGGTCTCACAGGCAGCCTTGGAAAAGTGGAGATTTCTGTGATTAATTTACCATTGGATGAACTGACAGTTACCTTCGTTCCTCCACTTACATTCTCCTGTACAGCATCCGCATTTGTTGATTTGTAACTTATAGACTATTAAAAATCAATGGTACGCCAGAGGGGTGGTTCGTTTGTTTGGTGTGGTGAAATCAGAAACTCAGTCCTTATAAATGCCAATTTCATGGGCGGCATGTGGCACAGTGGTTAGCACTGGGACTGCAGCGCTGAGGACCTGGGTTCGAATCCCGGCCCTGGGCGATTTCCATCCCTCTTTTACATTTAAAAATGGGGCACCTGCAAAAAACATTGCAGAGAAAAATCCTATTGCCTAATTCGATTTTTAATCCAAATGGGCGGCCAATTCTCTATTCTTAAACAGACGGGTGCCTTAGTTAAATGAGATCCAATTCCGAACACTGATAACATTTTCAGGTTTCAATGGGAGGAACATGCACTGTGTATAATTCCACTGATACTGAATAACCTCCACTCCTTAAAGGGGCTGCACCAAAAACGGGGCAAATTCCTCAGTCTCACTGGCTCCCCAGTTGTTCATAGATTATCATAGAATTCATCATAGGATTTACAGTGCAGAAGGAGGCCATTCGGCCCATCGAGTCTGCACCGGCTCTTGGTAAGAGCGCCCTACCCAAGGTCAACACCTCCACCCTATCCCCATAACCCAGTAACTCCACCCAACACTAAGGGCAATTTTGGACACTAAGGGCAATTTATCATGGCCAATCCACCTAACCTGCACATCTTTGGACTGTGGGAGGAAACCGGAGCACCCGGAGGAAACCCACGCACACACGGGCAGTATGTGCAGACTCCACACAGACAGTGACCCAAGTCAGAATCAAACCTGGGACCCTGGAGCTGTGAAGCAATTGTGCTATCCACAATGCTACCGTTGTTGGCCTCCAGTGGCACTTTACCCCCAACTGGTTCTGCCTCCCTCCATCTTTAAGGATTGACTTTGTTTAACCTGTGGCTAGGCCCTTATCATTGAAAATCGATCTATTCCTCTCAATGCCATGGCCTCCACTATCAAATGCCAAACCAGTCGGGTCAACAGCAAAAGCATCTGAGTGAGCTCGAGCCCTTGCCCAACTACACCAGCCAAATGGGAGGTAGGACTTCCCTGCAGTCCACTCCTCTCACTACCTCTCTCTGGGAACTCCAGGTGCCCTGTTGACATTAATTGTACATCCTGGGGTAGCTGCATGACAGCAGGAAAGTCTTATGATGGAAGATGGCACGGTAGCACAGTAGTCAGCATTGTTGCTTCACATTGAACCAGGGTCCCCGGTTCAATTCCCAGCTTGGGTCACTATCTGTGCGGAGTCACACGTTCTCCCCCTGACTGTGTGGGTTTCCTCCCACAGTCCAAACATGTGCAGCTTAGGTGGATTGGCTACGCTAAATTGTCCTGAGCATCCAAAAAGGTTAGGTGGGGTTACGGGGATAGGGTGGAGGTGTGGTCTTAAGTAAGGTGCTCTTTAAAAGGGTCGGTGCAGACTCGATGGAACAAATGGCCTCCTTTTGCACTGTAAATTCTATGATTCTAGGCAGTGCCTCCTCTTCCTCCATTGAAGCCCAATTCATTATCAGTCTTTGGTTTCTGTCATACGATTTTTGGTAAGTGCAACTTTAGAACCCCATGGCCCCTTTAATCTGTCTTCTTCACTCCCCTGGTGTTGCACCTCAGTTTGCTAGAGAGCCACAGATGGGTTCCCACTCAGTAATGGGAATTTTACCAGGACTTTACTTGTTTGCAGGATATGAGCTTCGCTGGAAAGGCCAACATTTATTGCCCATCCCTAATTGTTTTTGATCTGGTGATGGTGAACAGCCTGCAACCAAGTGGCTTGCGAGATCCATTTCAGCGGACAGGTCAGAGTCAACCAAATTGCTGTGGGTCTGGACTCAAGATGGCAGATTTCTTCCCCTGAAGGGCATTAGTGAAACAGGTGAGTTTGAATGACAGTTTGGCAGTTGTTATGAGCATTATTAATGATATTGCCATTTAATTCCAGATTAATTAATTAATTGAATTTAAATTTCCCCAGCTGCCAGAATGATATATGACCACATGTCTCTCATGGGGCACCATGTCGAAGCATCTGGAACTGGGTCAGTAATATTTACAGTATACATCTGCGATCCATGATGAGCGGCATAGTGGAACGTGGTTAGCACTGCTGCCTCACGGCGCCAGGGACCCGGGTTCGATACTGACCTTGGGTGACTGTGTGGAATTTGCATTTTCTCCCCGTGTCTGCATGGGTTTCCTCCGGGTGCTCCGGTTTCCTCCCGCAGTCCAAAGATGTGAAGGTTTGGTGGATTGACCATGCTAAATTGCCCCTTAGTGTCCAAAGGTTAGATTCGGTTGCAGTGTTACGGGGATAGGGGAGGAGAGTGGGCCTAGGTAGAGTACTCTTTCGGAGGGTTGGTGCAGACTCGATGGGCCAAATGGCCTCCTTCTGCGCTGTTGGGATTCTATGATTCTATAAATAATTTGGTAATTTCAGAAAATACATGGATAGTAACCCCTGTCCATGGAAGCTGGGAAAGTGATAAGTAAGGCGACAGGGCAACATGTGGACATACTCTGCCCTTAGAGAAAACTCTATTTTAAAGTGTAAAAGAAATCGGCATTTATTTTTTAAAAAAATTTGGAGTACCCAATTATTATTTTTTCAATTAAGGGACAGTTTAGCATGGCCAGTCCACCTAAACTGCACATCTTTGGGTTGTGGGGGTGAAACCCACACAGGCATGGGGAGAATGTGCAAACTCCACAGGATTTTTCTTTAAAATGTTTTTTGCAGGTGCCCCATTGTTAAGTGTAAAAGAAGGGATGGAAATTGCCTTGAAATCTGACTCTCACAGTAGAAATTTACTGGAAAGCATATAACAATTGCCATATTGGTTGCCCAATACATAGAAGCTGCTGAATCATATGAGATAATGAGCTTTTTCGTCTTTTTCTGGAGTAAACAATTGTTGAGTTTAAAAAGGTCAGTTTTTGGTAGGCAAATCCAATCTGACTTTTGAGTGTTTTTGTCTGGGTCATTGCACTCCCCTCGGTTGTGAGTGTTCACTTCAAGGTCATGGATTTAATTGCCTAATGCTAACCATTCCTAAGTTTCCTTTGTTTTATGACTTTAAATTGAAGCTGTTCCTGATATTTTAGTTTCTGGACGTTATTCCAGAAAAGAGATAAACGGCTATAATCTAAAGAGGATAAAAGTGTCAGAAGAAAATAGTTAATCTATGGTGTCGGAGTAAAGAACTAATTATGCATATTCATGTCAATCAGGACATAGGACAACGTTCAAGATAAGGATTATTTGTTACTCTTTTTAAAAAAAAATTTAAAGTACCCAATTCATTTTTTCCAATTAAGGGGCAATTTAGCGTGGCCAATCCACCTAGCCTGCACATCTTTGGGTTGTGGGGGCGAAACCCACGCAGACACGGGGAGAATGTGCAAACTCCACACGGACAGTGACCCTGAGCCGGGATCGATCCTGGGACCTCGGCACCGTGAGGCAGCAGGGCTAACCCACTGCGCCACCGTGCTGCCCTTATTTGTTACTCTTTTGATTACTTAACTTACTTTGTAAATTGCTCAAGAAAGAACATATTTCCGTGCAACGTATGCTGCCAATAAATGGCCTGTGAAATTAGCACCAAGCTTTGTTCAGTGTGTGTTAGTAATAAAACTAATTTGATGCTTGTGTTGCAGATGAGAACTGAATATGGTTGAACAGTGATAGAACTCCATCTAATGTGCTGTATTTAATGATTGTAGTTAGTGAAGAGGTGAATAGAGATAATGAAATACTGAGTTTTATGGCAAGTGATGTAGAATATAAAAGTTGGGAAATTACAGTGAATCTATATAAAGTAAGACTTCAGTTGGAGTACTGTGTGTACTTTTGGGCTCCATACTATAACAAGGATATTGAGCCAATAGAGGGGGTACAGTGCAGTTTCACGAGGATGCCGCCTGGTATGCAGGTAGTCCTCCATCAGGTTGTTGGAATTGCCCGAGTGCTGCCCCAGGGAAGTGGCAGTGGGTCCATGGAGCATAAGCCTGCTTTTCTCTCCCAGGATGGCAGCATTCATCTTCCCGACATTGCCTCTCTGTGAGTGCCTTTGTTGTTGCCTGTCAGCCAACCAGCCCAGCGAGCTGTCCCCCTTGCCGAGTTGCTACAGTCTGTCATGGTCTTTGTCCTTCTGTGAGGTTTGGAGTTGTGGTTGCAGAAAATTTCAGTGAGGACTTTATTGGCAAAGCAGAGCGGTTTGACCACACTGTACGTCCCTGAGATTCAGGTAGAAGAATTGCACCCTGGGTGGACAGGGCCTTCTGCAGAGAGCCTTTCTCTCCCTCTGTGTCTCCACCTTCAGCAGCTTGTCCTGCACTGTGTGCTCCTGACTTGTGCCTTGTAGATTGTGGACAGACTTTGTGGAGTCAGGAAGTGAGTTCTCACCACAGAATTCCTTGCCTCTGATCGGACCTTGTAGTCACAGTATTAATGTGGCCAGTCCAGTAAAGTTTCTGATCAACAGTAATGCCCAAAAAGTTGATTTGGGGATTCAGCGATGGTAATGCCATTGAATCTCAAGGGCGATGGTTAGATCCTCTCTTGTAGAAGATGGTCATTGTCTGGCACTTGTATGAAACAAATGTAACTTGCCACTTGTCGGCCCAAAGCCTGGATATTGTCCAAGTCTTGGTGCATTTGCACATGGACTTCTTCAGTATCTGAAAAATCACGAGTGGTGTTGAACATTGCGCAATCATCAGTGAACATCCCTACTTCTGACGTTATGACGGAAGGGGGGTCATTGTTGAAGCAGCTGAAGATGGTTGGGTGTAGGACATTACCCTGAGGAACTCCTGCAGTGATCTCCTGGAGCTGAGATGATTGGCCTCCAACCATCTCCCTTTGTGCCAGGTATAACTCCAACCAGCGGAGATGTTTCCACCTGATTCCCATTGACCAGTTTGGCTCGGGCTCCTTGATGCCATACTCGGTCAAATGCTGCCAGTCTCACCTCATCTCTAGCTGACCTATATGGTCATTCTGTCCATCTGTGTAGGACCATGGAAAGATCATGGCACCTTCCCCCCCCCATCCCTCCAACACCATGCAAGCATTAGGGTGACACGACACCCTGCCGCTGGCACCAGTCCACCCCTCTCCATCACTGGCACCACTCTCCATCACTGCCATTGTCCCCACCCTCCTCCAAAGTCTCTGTCCCTCCCCACCCCAATGCATGCACAACACCACCAACAACCATTCCCTCCCCCCACCCAACACATAAGGGGAACCCCCCCAATGGACACCCTAGAGGGCCTGCCCCTGGCTTTTCCACCATGGCAGTACTTGCTTGGCAGTGCCAGGTTGGAAGTGCCAGGGCACCAGCGAGCAGTGTCCTGCCACAGTGATATACTCACCTCCGCGCCCCGGCATGGTCACCATGGTTGGCTCCCGTTTTTGAAAACCAGTAGTGATTCACGCTAGTGCTTCCGTAATTTTATTATTGGCTGGTAGCACAGTGGGTAGCACTGTTGCTTCACAGCGCCAGGGTCCCAGGTTCGATTCCCGCTTGGGTCACTGTCTGTGCGGAGTCTGCATGTTCTCTCCGTGTCTGCGTGGTTTTCCTCCGGGTGCTCTGGTTTCCTCCCACATGTCCCAAAAGACGGGTTGTTAGGTGAATTGGGCATTCTAAATTCTCCCTCTGTGTACCCGAACAGGCGCCGGAATGTGGCGACAAGGGGATTTTCGCCCCGTTGACGCGGTGCCGCGGCGCTTAAAATGTGGCCGAGCACCGCAAAGTCACGAGACTGGCGAGATGGACGCCCCAACTGCTGCCCCAAGGTTGCATGACCATGAACTCGAGCCGCTGCTGGACGCGGTCGAAGATAGGAGGGCGATCCTTGTCCGTAGACGTGGCCACCGGCATACAGCCAGTGCAGTCCGGAGGAATTGGCGTGACGTGGGCGTTGCGGTAAGCGCGGTGGGGCACACCCCATGGATGGTAGAGCAGTGCCGCAAGAAGATGCACAACTTGACGAGGGCAGCCAGGGTGAGTACTCCAAGATGCGTCCCTGGCACCACCCAACCCCTACCAGCCACACATGTGACAGTAACCCCCCCCCCCCCCCAGGAGGGGTGCCAAACCTCCCCACTTGACCCTCATGGGCTGCACACCCCTGAGAGCTACCGTGGCCGGGTGCCCAGTGCTCCCATGCCATCATATAAGCGACATCTGCACGGGATGCTGTGTACCGACTAACTCTGATGCTTTGCTGCCCCCCCACCCCACCCCGGGAGAAGACCTCCCACAACCACAGGGAGCGTGCGAGAACTGGAGGGGGTTCACCTGTACTGCACCCCCTCACAATACATGAGCAGAGGGCCTCGTTTGCGGAAGCAAGGACTGGGAGGTTGCCCTTTGCCAGATCGGAGGCGCACCAGCAAGTGAGAGTCCCCTGCCTGCCTACACTTCCCTCCCTGCCCCTTTCCTAGCACACACTCTCACCCCTCCAGTACACACCCTCACCCCAATCCCCCCCCCCAATACACACCCTCACCCCATCACCTCCCCCCCCCTACCCCCCACCCCCACCCCGCAGTACACACCCTCGATTCTAGCTTTTCCCCATTTAGAATGTACTTGTTGCATCCTTCTTTCGGTACAAGGTGGATGATTGGTAAACCTTGCACAAATCTTTTATGCTGACAGACTCTGAGACTTGATGGCACATCAAACAGAGATGAAAAAGCTGTCCCCAAAACACCCGAAGACTTGAAAGAATTTTTGTTCATGGCTTGTAACTTTCTTTGGCATCCCAGTGATGCATTCTTGAATCTTATTGTGTTAAAATGCCCTGCGGTCTGTTTCCTGATGCTAAGATTTGTACATGCTTCGTGATCAGCAGTAAAAATCACTTCAAACTATTCCATGTACCATTCTTTTTGACAACTTTCCAGGTTCTTTTGGTTCTTCCTGGGGCCAACATCCACAGATAATGTATGTTTTTGAAGCTATATTTACAGACTGTATCTTAATATTTTTTTTAACGATTTTATTTGCTGGTATTTAAAATGAAAACAATTACATGGCAACAACACAGCTGGAACGGAACTCAAAGAGAAAATGTGCCATTGGTACTGGGAAAATTGTAAATGCGCTTGGAATGTTTCTTAGGAGAATAACAGCTTTCAGAGGTTGTTTTGTTGGATGAAACAGCTAGTTATTGTTTACATATTTGCACTGCTTGGTCAGACATCACTGATTTAATTCAATTCAATGGAGTGAAGTCCAGCACTGCCACTTCCAATCCATGGCCCTTTATCTTCACATTTTGAGTCACTGTGTAGAAAACGGAGGTAATACTTGGTGCACGATCAATCACTACTGAAGCGAGATTGTAGTCCAATTGAAGGCTTTAATGAACAAGGAGTTACCCCAGCAGCTCCGGTACAGAATGACTGCTGTGGGTGAAACACAGACTCTAATGCTCCGCCTGCTGGGCGGAACCAGCAGGCAGGTTCCACCACTCATACTACAGTATAAGGTACATCCCACCTAGGTACCGCGATACCCCTAATATAGCCTACCACAATACTGATCAGTGTTATCCCCACAGAAAACAAATGCAAAATACGTCCATTTCTGAGGAGAAAACCCGCACCCTAAACATGCCTGATTGATTCTGTATTGGACCCAGATACAATTTTAGGTCCCTTGCATGTATAAATAATACCTAAATGTGGCAGAATGGCAGATTCAGGGGCTCTCTGGCCAGCACCGAGTGGGCTAGGCACCAGGATTGTTCAGCTCAGAAATCCTCAGCAGTTGCAATCAGCATCACCCACGAACAAAAAGATGTGCATTTTTAAATTAATCTTTGAGGAGGAGCAGGAGTGTTTCTCCCTGCTCACAGCATTCCCGAAGATCACTGTCAGCCTGGGATTGGCCGCATGCGCCTCCCCCCCCCCTCCCCCCCCCCCACCACCGACTTTGAGAACTTACCTGAGGGCCTCTGCCAACAAGCTCACCAACCCAAAATTGATCCTCTTCAAACAAGAGATTGTTTTATCCTAAACCCTCCACCATTACCGTCGTCACTCTTGATTAGACGGTTTGCCTGCATCGTAGATCTTATCCTTTTAGAGTTGTTAGACTTGTTAGCGCTCTTGGGTCAACTCAATCCACACTTGCCAAAGCAAGAATTTTCTGACTCCAGACCTCTCAATGTGTGACTTTATGTATTTATTTGTAAAAATACATTTAAATTACCCAATTCTCTTTTGGTTTCAATTAAGGGGCAATTTAGCGTGGCCAATCCGCCTACCCTGCACATCTTTGGGTTTGTGGAGGCAAGACCCACGCAGACAGGGGGAGACTGTGCAAACTCCACACGGACAGTGACCCGGGGCCGGGATTGAATCCGGTTCCTCGGCGCTGTGAGACTGCAGTGCTAACCACTGCACCACTGTGCCACCTGGACTACCTTACATTAGACTAGCCATTGAAAGGGCTGTCTTCTTCTAGGCCTGTCAATTTAATAGCTCCATCATTCGTGGTGACTTTGAATATTTTCAGTATGTGCTCTACAAGTGGAAAATAACAAACTAAAATATGAAGCATTTCAAATATTTAACAGGTGCCTATAACTATTTCCACTGCAGATAATACAGAATTGAAATCAAGAAGCAGTGTAAACATCTTTGCAACCTCAACATTGTTTACGTCAATGCGGTCCAGTGGAAGTACTGAACACATTGGCACACCTTGCATCACCTGGGCTACATTCTGTACACTGAACCTCAGCTGCCTGTGCTCACCTTTTTAAAAGAACATGCAAGTTCTCCTTCCCAGTAACTGAATGTTCCTGGCACCATGCCTGGTCATAGCAAAATGCGTCAGTGTAATAAGCTATACAATCAGGAGTTAATGAAAACCAAGGTGGCGCATTAATCCTTCCCCAACTGTACTTAAAACAAGAAAAATGTTAATAATTACATTGCAGTATTAAATAGCAAAACATTAATTGCCTGTGGAATGTTCAGACTTTTAATGAGGTGAAATTGATGTTTTTTTTAAATTTGGCTGTAAAGGGTGAATTCTATTTTGTTTAGGAATTGAGATTTATTTATTGTTCTTATGGTTTAACCAGCAGTTCGTGGTGACTGATCATAAAGAGAGAAATAATTAAACACAGCAGAACTGTTTCCCATCAATACTACAAGCTGCAGGGAAGGCAATACCTGTATTTACTATAAGAATTTGCAGAGATCCCAAAAGTGTCCTATTTTACCCTTAAAGTAAGCTGACCATGGCACAGAAAGTGCTGCGTAATCCTCCAAAAGCAATGGATAAGCCCAATGCATATCATTCCATGCAGGCTTGCAAACACTAGTTGGCAACATGCTGATATTGTCAAAGGGTAATGGGAAGAATGGCAGTTCTGGGAATATGGTCCTGAGAGTTTTTGAAATTCTGTTGTTTGGTTTAGGTTTTGTTATTTTTCTCCCTCCCCTCCTGACTTGTGTATACTACAATTCTATGGGCACTGAGAGATTTCTGGTGCCCCACTATCACGGGGTAGAGTTTCCACTTTGAGCGCAATCAGGAAGTTGGGTGAAAATTGTGCTGCAAATTTCACTGCTTTTCTGAAATGAAGTTAAATGGTTCAATTAACCGCCAAAATGGATCTGCATAATCAAAAGTATTCCGTGAAACAGAGCAATCACCCATAACTGGATTTAATCAACTTTATTTCTTTGCATCAAAAAATAAGAATGGTAATCCGGTGCAGTTTTATGAATGCAGGAAAAAGTGGGTTTATCATAAAACATAAGCGTTTGTAATAAGAGTGGGTAGTCTATCTGTGAGGAGCTCAATCATGCATCCTGTGGAAGAGCTATCCAAATCACTGACAGCGACTCCTGCATTTAATTCTGCATGGACAGACACCTGGGGCGGGATTCTTAGGAAACCGGTGGGGCGGGCAACTCCGGTGGGAAGGAGTGGCGTGAACCACTCCGGCGTGGGGCCGCCCCGAAGGTGCGGAATCCACTACACCTTCAGGGGCTAGGCCGGCGGCGGAGTGGTTTGCGCTCCGCCGGCTGGCGCGGAAGGGGCTTGGCACCACGCCAGTTTCATAGTTATACAACATGCGAACAGACGTACATATGAACATATGAATTAGGAGCTGGAGTAGGCCACTCTGCCCCTCGAAGCTGCTCCACCATTCAATAAGATCACGGCTGATCTGCTTGTAACTTCAACTCCACATATATGCCTACCCCCAATAACCTTTCACCCCCTTGCTTATCAAGAATCTATCTAACTCTGCCTGATAAATATTTAGAGACGCTGCTTCCGCTCGATGTGAAGAAGAGAGTTTGTGGTGGCTTGAGGCAATATACTGGAGACCTCTAGTAATAGCTAAAAGGGGTTTGACAGTAGGCGAAGGCAATATATACAGGCACAGAGGAATGCTGGATAGGTCTTGACTCTCCAGCTCTGGGGTCCACACTGCTCAGGGGCGTCATTCTCCGACCCCCCTGCCGGGTTGGAGAATCGCTGGGGGCTGCCGTGAATCCCGCCCCCGCCGGTTGTCCAAGTTTCCGGCACCGGATATTCGGCGGGGGCGGGAATCGGGCCGCGCCGGTTGGCAGGCCCCCCCGCTGGATTCTCCGGCCCAGATGGGCCGAAGTCCCGGCGATAAATTGTCTGTCCCGCCGGCATGGATTAAACCACCTTTTGAATGGCGGGACAAGGCGGCCCGGGCGGGCTCCGGGGTCCTGGGGGGGGCGCGGGGCAATCTGGCCCCGGGGGGTGCCCCCACGGTGGCCTGGCCCGCGATCGGGGCCCACCGATCCGCGGGTGGGCCTGTGCCGTCGGGGCACTCTTTCCCTTCCGCCTCCGCCACGGTCTCCACCATGGCAGAGGCGGAAGAGACTCTCCCCACGGTGCATGCGCGGGAAACTGTCAGCGGCCGCTGACGCTCCCGCGCATGCGCCGCCCGGGGATGTCATTTCCGCGCCAGCTGGCGGGGCAACAAAGGCCGTTTCCACCAGCTGGCGGGGCGGAAATTCCTCCGGTGTCGGCCTAGCCCCTCAATGTTGGGGCTCGGCCCCCAAAGATGCGGAGCATTCCGCACCTTTGGGGCGGCGCGATGCCCGTCTGATTGGCGCCGTTTTGGGCGCCAGTCGGCGGACATCGCGCGTTTCGGGAGAATCAGGTCTTTGCCCCCAGGGCCCTGTGCTTTCTCTGTATTGATTGGGGTTTGCACGCTCCTGTGCAATGGTCCCAGGCCACTACGAAGCCCTTAAAGGGCGCTTGCGCTACCACATCCTTCCCCCGTTAGGTCCCTCATTACATTTTTCAAAGTCAGCTATACACAAGGGCTATATACAAGGTGAAGAGACATAAGGGAAAAAAAGTCATCACAAGTGAGAATGCCTTTGAGTCCTCACTGTCCTCCCTACTCCCCAGCCTGCTCCACCGTCTCTGAGGTAATCTTGTTGTCTGCAGAAGATAACGGTTCAGGTGTCTCCACCTCTCTTGTCGGGCTCCTCGCCTTGCCAACTCCCGCCTGGATTGCTGGTGGTGCTGACTCTGAAAAGCCGGCTCCCTCTGCTCTGGAACAACCACAGGAGGCCAGTGGCATTGGTCGGACCCATCTGTTCTGGAATGGGGGTTACCACCCCCGGCCCCTCATATGGTCGACTTGCTTCCGCACAGTCCTGCCATTGATATTTACCACATATGACACAGGTCCCAAATGGGACATGATTCAACTGGCTAACCAGAGTAGGCCAGAGGCGAAATTCCAAACCAGAACCAGGTCACCCACCCAGAATGATCTGACACCTTGTGTGAAGTCTGTTGAATTTCCTGGGAGGCCTGACGTGCCTCCACCCTCCCTGCCAAATTTGGAAATATCAAGTCCAAATCATTCTAAGGCGAAGGCCCATAAGCAATTCAGCCAGGGTGGTAGCATGGGGTGAGGGTGGCGGCAGGGGGTGGGGGGGGGGTTGTGTTGTCAGACAATAGGAGGTTGGCCAGCCGATGGCGCAATGGCCAGTCTGATTGCTTCCTCATAGGATTTTTAAAAGTCTGTACGGCCCTTTCCACCAATCCGCTGGATGCTGGGTGATATGGTGCTGCTCTGGTGTGCCGAATTCTGTTGGTCTGAACTCAGTGTTGGAAATCATCTCCAGTAAAAGGGGTACCATTCTCGGACACATTGGCTTCTGGTAGACCGTATAAGGTGAATACCTGGCGTAAGGCGTCCACAGTAGATGCCATGGTCGTAGCTCCCATCTCTTGCATGGATAGCCATTTGGAAAAAGTGTCCGCTCATCCCTGTGGGTTAAGTAGGGCCTCAACTGTTTGAACATCTCGTGGTGCTAACCGGTTTGTGTCATCTGTTTCACCTTGGATAAAACCGGATCTCACTAGGTCATACATGTTTGGACGACACCGGCAAGGTATCCAAGAGGTTCAGAGCCAAGATAAATCCCAGGAAACTGGGGATGGGGGGGTTGCAGGGGGAGGGGGGGGGAGGGGAAGGCTACTAAAATGGGAAAGGATGGTGGGGGAGAGAGAAACAGAACAGGCAGGGAACGGAGAGTGGGGGAGCCACCACACTAGCGAGCAAGCTAGCACGGGGAAGTAAGGGGAGGGTGGGGGAGCCGCAGCGCAGCTGCCGGCAGGGAGAAAGTGCCTGGCAGAAGTATAACACTAGGCCGGGGGGAATGAAGGGAGATGATCGGGGCGGGGGGAGAAGATCAAGAGGGAAGCCCATAGGGGCGCGGAGAGATGTGGGATGGGAGGGATAGCTGGACCCAAGTGGGGGTATCTGGGGGTGGGTGTGGGGAGGTAGAACGGTAGAACGCTGGTTGCAATAGATCGCACATGGCGATGATAAGAGCAAAGACATCACAGACGGCCATTCTGGATGGTGCCCAAACAAAGGGAAACCCCAGAATGCAGGGGCACATCCGCATGGTGAATATGGCAACGATGGCCATCTTGGATGCTTCCTCCATTTGTACCTGATTCTTCCTCTTTCCACCATTGCCGAATCTTTTCTATATTAGCCGCCTAATAATAATGCAAAACATTGGGCAGTGCCAACCTTCCCACCCGCCGATTCCTTTGTAAAAATATCCGTCGAGTTCATGGAATGTCCCACATTTCTATTGAAGTCATGTCTGATGTGACAGTTGGCATTACATTGATAGGAATGGGCTATAACCCGGTTTCTATTTCCTCCTCCCTGCAGGTTTTATTAATTATTATTGTTCAGAATTGCTTGGTTTCCCCTTTTTAATCAGGGTCTTACTGCTGGTGGGTAATCTAGGAGCTTCCCTTTTCACATCCATCGGCAATTATTTCTGCTTTGTACACACTGCTGACATCATAACAACAACAATTTACATTAATATTGCACATTTAATGCAAAATGCCCCAGGGAGCTTCACAGAAGCATCATCAGAGAATATATCTCTTGCCTGCGAAGAGAATCAAACCTTGTTTGAAGATGGCAATCAATCGCAAACCTCAGAGTTAAATGTTTCTCAGGATGATCTCTCTGTGGAGGTCACTAGGTCGATTACTGTCACTCAGATGTCGAGAAAACATTACACTGTCGGTAGCAATAGTTAAAATCATAAACATCTGTCCAGAGGACAATCCTGCTTGAGCTGTCTCACCTTGCAAATTGTTATATTGCTTATCGGGTATGTTACAAGTAATTTCAAGATCTCATTAAACTGCTCATTTAGCATTGAAAACAGAACTTGTTCTACTGAACACTTGTTTTGAACAAAAGGTTTTGTAATGATCATCCAGACTGTTCCACCTGCTTGCAAGAGGCCATATATACTTGCGAAGTCCCCAAAACACCTCTGCAAACCGTTCTGCTTGGTACCGACAAGGGTTCGGCGTGGTGATCGTGGTTATGAGATAATGAGTAATTGACATTATTTATTTTTCCACAGAGGCATATTCGAGGAATCCGTCATGCAGGAAGGAGTGAATAACCCTGTCAGAACTGGAATATTTGTTGATGGATTTTCTGGATGAGGTAAGAGCAGGAAATGAAGTTGGAGCCTGAATGTAATATGTAAAACATGTTGTATGGGTGGGATAAAATAGCCTTACAAAATTCCAGGAAGACTTGCAAAACAGAAAATGGACAGTTCTCTTTATTAGTTGGTCTTTTACTAAATGCAAAATGAAAAACATCACATAATTGCTGTTCACTTTTTAGCTCTTTGCACCACGCAGAATAATACATAAAGGTTTCTGGTTAAGACACTCATGTTTAATGGTGAGGGATTCTATGGAATTATAGGATTTTATGGAATTATAGAATAGCTGTAGTACAGAAGGAGGCGATTTGGTCAATCATGTTTGTGCTGGTTTCCTGCAAGAGCAACACAGTGGGCTGGATTCTCCGGTCGCCATGGCTGAACTCGCGTTCAACAATCGACCGGAGAATCACAGTTCCCGACCAAATTGGGGGCGGCACCTAAGGACATTGCCTGAGCCCCTCCCCCATGTTCTGTCCCTGACCAGCCGAGTTCCTGACGGCGTCGGCCGCGTGTGGCCTCATCTGTCGGGACCTCGGTGTGGCGGCTGTGGACTCAGTCCAGCGCCGCCACAGTCGGGGGATGGCCGATCCGCGGGCGGGGCGGACTTTTTTAGGGGCTGGGGGCATTGTGGGGGGATGTTCCGGGGCGCTTGAGCCGGCCAAAGGGGGGCACTATTTCGCGGGCCGGGCCTGTGAGCGGTCTCCGTCATCTAGCACGGCATGGCCGCTGCAGGCCGCCGTGGTGCGCATGCGCGGCCAAGGACCCGGCAATTCTCCGGGCCGTATCGGCAGCTTGAGACGGGTGTTCTACGCTGCCGGCTTGCTAGCCGCCAGCAAAATGGGGAATCGATGGCTGTTTTACACCATTCTTTCTGGCGTAAAACGCCACTGTTCCCACACCGGCATTGGGACAGAGCCCCATAATTGGAGAATTCCGCCCAGGATCTCCCATTCTCTTTCAATCCTGGAATTGTTGTCTCTTTCAGATGCTTATCCAATCCCCTTTTGAAAGCAAGGATTGAATCAGCCACCACCACACTCTGAAGCAGTGCATTCCAAGTCCTAACCACTCGCTGCATAAACAAGGTTTTCCTTGTGTCGGTGTTGGTTCTTTTGCCAAACAATTTAAATCAGTGTCCTGGTTCTTGACCATTTTGCCAATGGGAAGTTTCTCTATATCTACTCCCTCTAGACCTCTCAAGCTTCTGAAGACCTCTATTGAAAATACTCAAAGTTCTTTCTTCTCCAAGGAGAACAAAACCAGCTTTTCCAATTCTTCCTCGTAACTGAAGTCCCTCAACCATGGAACCATTTTTGTAAGTCTCTTCTGTACTGCCTCTAAAACCTTCATATCCTTCTTAAAGTGCAGGGCCCAAAATTGGGAACACTACTCCACTGAAGATTGAACCAGTGTTTTATAAAGATTTCCCATAATGTTCATTCCTACAGAAACTCAGCACCCATGAACCCGTTCAACAGGAACATTCCTCGTCACAATGGACGTCTCACCACTCTACACCAGCATCCCCCATGACGACAGGTATTCAGCCTCTGATCTCCGGGTAAGCGTTCCCCAAGGCGGTCTTCAGGACGGGCGACGACGCAGAATTGCCGAGCAGAAACTTATAGCCAAGTGCCGCACACATGAGTACAGCCTCAACCGGGATCTTAGATTCATGTCGCATTACATTCATCCCCCACCATCTGGCCTGGGCTTGCAAAATCCTACCAACTGTCCTGGCTTGAGACAATTCCCACCTCTTTAACCTGGGATTACCCCGCCCTCTGGATCTATAAAGACTTAATTACCTGCAAATGCTCGCATCCAAAGTATTGTCTTGCATCTTTAACTTTGACTATACATATGTTTCTGGAACCTACCTCTTCATTCACCTGAGGAAGGAGCAGCGCTCTGAAAGCTAGTGTTTGAAACAAACCTGTTGGACATTAGCCTGATGTTGTAAGACTTCTTACTATGGTCATTCCTTGGTAATTCATGTCTGTATTAATAATGTGCTTGATAATGTTTACATTTTTAACCACTTTTAGAACCTACTCTGGCATCTTCAATTGTTTGTCCACATCCACATCTCTCTGTTTCAGGAGCCACTTTAGAATTGAATCCTTAATTTTATATCATCCCTCTTTGTTCTTTCTGCTAATGTCTCACTTCACATTTTTCTGCATTAAATTTCATCTGACACCCATCCATCAGCCTATCTCTGTCCACTTGAGGTCTGTCACTATCCACCTCACAGTCACAAAATGTTCACGTTTATGTCATCTGCAAATTTTGACATTGTGTCCTGTATACCCAAGTACAATTCATTCATACACATCAAAAATCGCAGCAGCCATAGCATCAGTCTCTGGGGAAGATCACTGTATATCTTCCTCCAGTCCGAAAAACAACTGCTCATCCTTACTTCCCATTCCCTGTCATTCAGACAACTTTGTATCCTTGTTGCCACTGTCCATTTTATTCCGTGGGTTTCAAATTTGCTGGCAGATTAATTAAGTGACACTTCATTAAATGCCTTTTGGAAATCCATGTATACTAAATCATCTCCATTACCCTCATCAACCCTCTCTGTTACTTCTTTTTTGGCTTCTCCCATTTCTCCCAGGCTAGGTGGATTGGCCATGCTAAATTGCCCTTCGTGTCCGAAATTGCCCTTAGTGTTGGGTGGGGTTACTGGGTTAAAGGGATAGGGGATAGGGTGGAAGTGTGGGCTTGGTTAGGTTGCTCTTTCCAAGAGCTGGTGCAGACTCGATGGGCTGAATGTCCTCCTTCTGCACTGTAAATTCTATAAAAATTCTACCTGGCCAGTTTCGAAAACCAAAAGTATGTCCTGGGCCGTCCCCCTCTATAAAATTTTACTGGGGTTGCCACATTGCTGGTTCATTTTTCATTTCCTCCTGGTCAGCCACTCATTTCTCTTCCAATCCCACTGCATTTAAGCCTCTTGCCACTGCATCCTTCCACCTGGTCTTAGACCTTCCTCTTCTTCTTCCTGGCAATCTAGTTCCCATTACTCACCTCACCACATGTACTTTTTCTCTCCAATATGTGACCATGCCATGTAAATCTCTTCTCAGCTACTTTCTTTGATGCTTCCACAATCCATCCTTACTGGCCCCCTGATGCACTGGTTCCTAATCTTGTCCTTTTTCATTATTCCACACATCCATCTCAGCATCCGCACTTCATTAATATCTGATCATTGTTCTTCTCTTTGTGATGTGCCTGAGTTTCTGCACAATATAACAAGGATGATCTCACTGCTGTATTGTACAGTCTTCGTTTCAGTTTCAGAGATACTTTTCTGTCACATAACATTCCACTGCACATTGTCCAATTACTCCAACTAGAGTTAATCCATTGCCTAATTTCCATACTTCCATCTTCTGCCACCGTTGACATCACATGCTTGAAACTACTCACTTACTTCTAGTCTTCACCCACAGTCTTTACACACTTACTCAGATCCTCTTCTCTAGGCTCAAACTGACAATCCATGTATTGGGTCTTTGGTCTCCTATTCTTCGAACCTTTGTTTTCCAGTGCTTTTCTCCAGTTACTCCAGATACTCAGTCATGAACTCATTATCCTGATACATGCCTGTCAACCTTTGATTCCAATTTACCGCAGACAGATCTATTCACACCCCTCTGAGACTGGTACTCCTCCAATTCAATATTTTTACTTTGGATTGTTCCTTTTTTTCATGGCGAACTAGACATTCTGATAGTGTGATCACTGTTCTCTAAATGCTCCCTGACTGACACTTGATCTACTAGACACACCTCAAACCCAGAACCACATCTAGCAATGCCTCCTTCTTTGTTGGGTTCAAAACCTACTGATCAAGAAATTTCTCCTGAAACACTTCAGAAACTCTTCCCCCACTCTGTCCTTTACATTATTACTATCCCACTCTATATTAGGATCATTCATGTTTTACCAATGAAAATTGTAAAGTAAATGATGCCTGTTTTCAACTGTGTATGCTCAGCTAGCAGTCTTCTGACTGCTCCCTTCTTCTTTACCCATGTTACTCCTCAGTCAGGAGTCCAGGAGCCGAATGGAGTACTCCTGTCCTGTGCTCCTCTGTAACCTCTGTGATATTATCAATGTAACATCAAATTTGAAGACAAACGTTGTCAGCCATTGTGGCCATTACTAACACAATTTCAAGTTAAAATTGGAGACGTTGAGAGCTTAGAAATTTGCTGCTGCCAGCGATAATGAGCAGATGTTTAACATATTCTTATGACATCCACTCTCTGCTATTTTAATGGATGTGTAAACCATAGGTAAATTTTGTTTAACAGTAAACATCAGGCCAAGGAAGTCATTTTCAATGCCAGGTGAACTGGAAGGATAGCTCTGACCCCAGGAGGCTTGTCGGTAAACTCTGACCCCAATTGCCATTTGTTCCTGTGGGGATGGCAGTCGCATTTTAAAACAATTGTCAGTAATAGTTAACATGGATTAAAATTCTTAATCTTATCTCTACTCTGGTCATTTTATTTCTGTTTAAAATATTTAGATATTGTTCACTGGGTAGATACGCTACTTAGTGTAGCTTTGAGCTGCAGGAGGTGCTGTATAAATGCAAGTCTTTCTTTTAATTGCTTCTGGAAAATATGATTCACACTATTACAACAGATCAAAGTACAGGCCCAGCTTTGAATCAGTCATGCCGTCTATCCCCCTCATCGAGTGGTACAGAAAAATGTGCAGTTGATAGATATTGTTCACATCTGTTTAGACTCCACACAGCCACATTAACATAAATGTTTCACCGTCGCATCCTGACTATGTAAACACTGTAATAGTGTTTGTGTCCAGCTGATATGCAGGCTTCTCCAGATTTGACAGAAAAAGCAATATTTGGGAGAATGCAAAGAGTTCCTGCCTTTGGACTCCATGGGCGCGATTCTCCGCTCCCGCGACTAAGTGCCCACGCCGTCATAAACGGCGACGAGGTTCAGGGCCCGAAAATGGGCTAGGATCGAGGCCGCGAGAAACTCGGGGGGGCGTGTCGCGAAAGCAGCGTCGTCAGCGCGCGCCGGGCATTGGCGTCGCGTAGAAGTGGCCCTGCATAAATGACGCGGCCGGAGCCGCGTAACTGGCGTCACCCGCGCATGCGTGGTTGCCGTCCTCCCCGAGGTCGCATCGCAAGAAGATGTCGGATGGATCTTGCGTGGCGCGGAGGAAAGGAGGTCCTCCTTCAGAGAGGCTGGCCCGCCGATTGGTGGGCCAGACCCCTTTTGAGTCCTACCCCGGTGAAAGAACCCCCTTCGCCCCCCCCGCCACAGGCCGCCGTCCCCCCCAACGTTCCCGCGCTGTTCCCGCCAGCAGCGACCAGTTGTGGATGGCGCCGGCGGGATCCCGTCGTTTTGGTCAGGCCGCTCGGCCCATCCGGGCCGGAGAATAGCGGGTGTAGCGGAGAATCGCCATTTTGAGTGTCCCGATGATTCTCCGGCCTGCGGCGCGCAGAACTCGACGGGGCTGTTCTCGCCGCTTGGGTGAATCACGGGTGGGCATCGGACCAGCGTCGAGGGGAAAAATGGCGCGCCAGGGATTCTCCCAACCGGCGCTGGGAGGCTATGAATTTCTATTTGAACATCAGTCAGTGAAATGAAATTTCCCTATTTTTTCTTCAGGTTTACCGAGACAATGGAAATGGCAATGGGAAAAACATATGTTTGACACAAAGAAAAACTCACATAATTCTTTCAACATTGTCATTTGTTAGCAACCCATTTTTGATTTTCGGCATCAAGGTAGCACAGTGGTCAGGGACCCAGGTTCGATTCCCGGATTGGGTCACTGTGCGGAGTCTGCACGTTCTCCCCGTATCTGCGTGGGTTTCCTCCGGGCGCTCCGGTTTCCTCCCACAAGTCCCGAAAGACGTGCTTGTTAGGTGAATTGGACATTCTGAATTCTCCCTCTGTAACTTCATTGCAATGTTAATGTAAGCCTACTTGTAATACTAATAAAGATTATTATTATCTATAGATGAGGCTCTGTCATGAGGTTTTATTTTCAACTCATAGGTAAAAACGAAGTAGGTGCCAAAAGTTAAATGTTTCAACTAAATAGTAACAATATCCAGGATATAACCAAAGCAGAATATAAAATAATTTTCTCTGATTACGTAAATTTGCTTCATTGCCTTTTTGTGTTTGGCATCTGAGATTCAGGTTGAGAGAAAACTACCTACCTCATGAACATTTGTTTTATAGTCATATGGCCACAATCTGCTCATAATTGTAGGGGAATTAGGAGAAAAATGAGTAGTTCAGCACTAACCTGCACTGTGGGCAGATAATGTACATAATATTATTATGTATTATTTATTAACTGATGAAGGGATTTCTTTTTATTCGTTCATGGGACGTGGGTATCGCTGGCTGTGGGTCTGGAGTCACGTGTAGACTAGACCAGGGAAGGATGGCAGATTTCCTCCCCTAAAGGTTAGGTGGACTGGACATGCTAAATTGCCCTTATTGTCCAAAAATGTTAGGAGGGGTTATTGGGTTACGGGGATAGGGTGGAAGTGAGGGCTTAAGTGGGTCTGTGCAGACTCGATGGGCCGAATGGCCTCCTTCTGCACTGTATGTTCTATGTTCCATGATCTAAAGGACATTAATGAACCAGCTTTGAGAAAGGGTCATCCAGACTCGAAACATTAGCTTTCATCTCTCTCCACAGATGCTGTCAGACCTGCTGGATTGTCCAGTATTTTCTGTTTTGTTCATGAAGCAGATGTGTTTTTACAACAGTCAACCATAGTTTCATGGGCATCATTAGACTTTTCATTCCAGACTTTAATTGATGTCAAATTTCACCATATACAGTTGCGGGATTCAAACCTGAATCCCCAGAGTATTGCCCAAGGTCAATACTACGATGCCACCACCTCTCAGGCAACATCCCACCAACCCTTAGAAATGTATTTGAAATATTGAGCCTGCTGTCTCCTGAATGAAAGGCCCAGGGTTCAAGAAATGTGTTGTGTCCCACACAATAGGAAGAAATTCATTTTCAGCTTTTTATTTATTCTCTGTTCACTATCACGACTGCCTGCTTTAAACACAAACATTGTGGTGTATTTCTGTGCTCATTAAGGAGGGGGTGGTCAATGCTGGTGAATGGTGAAATTTTCACTTATAGCGCCCGGTATCATAGAAACATAGAAAATAGAAGCAGGAGGAGCTCTTTCGGCCCTTCGCGCTTGTTCCGCGATTCATTATGATCATGGCTGATCATCAAGTTAAATACCCTGACCCCAACTTCCCCCCCCCCCCCCCATACTCCTTGATCCCTTTAGCCCCAAGAGCGATTTGTAACTCCTTCTTAAAATTACACAATGTTTTGACCTCAACTACTTTCTGTGGTAGCGAATTTCACAGATTTACTACTATCTGGCTGAAGAAATTTCTCCTCACCTCAGTCCTAAAAGGTTTACCCATTATCCTCAAACTATGACCCCTAGTTCTGGACTTCCCCGCCCCCCCCCCCCCCCCCCCTTCCCACCACCATCACCATCAGGAACACTCTTTCTGAATCTACTTTGTCTAATCCTGTGAGAATTTTGTAAGTTTCTATGAGATCCCCTCTCACTATTCTAAACTCCAATGAATATAATCCTAACCGATTTAGTCTCTCCTCATATGACAGTCCCGCCATCCCAGGAATCAGCCTGGTAAACCTTCACTCCACTCCCTCCATAGCAAGATCATCCCTTCCTCAGACACCAAACCTGCACACAATACTCCAGGTGTGGCTCACCAATGCCCTACACAATTGCAGTAAAACATCCCTATTCCTATATTCAAATCTTCTGTTCTGTCTAATTTACCACAACAGTTATACATTGACCGTAATCTCACAAGGTTTCTGCTCAATGCACCAGTGTGTAATTCCCAATTTGCACAGCAGCCATGTTTGTAGTTTTGTTCACTAGGATTGTTCATTTATGCCAAATCTGTGGGCAAGGACGTGCTGTGGACTCACTGACTGGATTTGAACCAAGTTTTCATTCCGGAGAAGGCTGCATCCTGTACCATCAATTCTGTGCTTGACCCTCATCACATGGAAATACAGGAAATTCCAATTTCAATTTAATAAAGTCTATACTGCAACACATATCACCAATATTTGATTCAAATATATCCATCTTACCAAGACTGGAAAATTGGACTCCATTGAATCACCGGATTTGACACGAGGAACCCCACTGGTCGGAGAATCCCCAGGGGGCTGTGTGAATCCCGTATTCTCTGGCGCCATTTTTCGGGTGTGTGCGGGATTCCCGCCACGCCGGTCGGGTGCCATTGGTAGCGGCCCCCCCGGCGATTCTCCGGGCCCCAATGGGCCGAGCGGCCGTCCGTCTTTGGCCAGTCCCGCTGGGGTCAATCACTCAACTCACGTACCGGCGGGACTTGGCAGGTAAGTCAGCAGGGGCGGTCCTCGGGGGGGGGGGTGGGGGGGGGGTGGGGGGGGTGCGGCGGGGTGATCCGACCCTGGAGGGGTCCCCACGGTGGCCTGGCCCGCGATCGGGGCCCACCGATCTGCGGGTGGGCTTGTTCCATGGGGGCACTTCTTCCTTCCACGCCGGCCATGGCGGAGCCCTACAGTAGGGAACCCCCCCCCCCCCCCCCCCCCCCCCCCGCACATGCAGCAAAATACGCCGGCCGGTCTGCGCATGTGCGGAACCACGTCACCGGTTCCGCGCATACGTGAACTCGTGCCATCCTTTCAGCGCCGACTGGAGTGGCGCCAACCCCTCCGCCCTCCACCTAGCCCCCGAAAATGCGGAGAATTCTGCACTTCCGGGGGCTGTTGACGCTGGGGTGGTTGGCGCAGGTTTTCCCGCCGGCGTGGGGACTTAGTCCCCAGAAGGGAGAATCCTGGCCCAAGAGTTCAGAAAAATGGTGTAGGGTCCAGCCCCCGCCAACTTCCAGCGTGACCCTAGTCAATTGCCATGTTAGGAAGAACATGAATGCAGGTACCCCTCACGTGCAGTGGAAGCATGCAGTAAAGGGAAGCATGCGTTGAGGGCCACCCCACCCGTGCTGTAACCATGTAACTTTCAGGCGAGGTACTTTTGCATTTCTTTTGCGGTTGAAGAGTTCGTGGAAGTATTGCATTGTCACAGGAGTTCGCATCTTGCATCTATATCTGGCCCCTGCCATTTTGTTGCTGTTTCTTCCTGTTATGTACCACCTTGTCCTGCAAGAGTGAGGGAAGAATGTCAGTAAGTTTGTTGCACTGTGTCTGAATTATATGCCTATCACAGCCAAATAGCTAGAATACATGGAAGCTGTAGAGGTATGCATGAGAGGTTTGCAACAGTGCCAAGTGTGCAAAGGTGAGGTGAGTAGATGACTGCTAGGCATGGGTCCTGATTGCTGGGGTCCCTGATTGCTGGGGGTTATCAATGGGAATGTGGCACATTGAGCAGTGTTCAGTACCGTGGTGGTAGGAGATGGCATTTGAATATGCATTCATTGACCTTGGCCACTCACATGAAGTTAAATACAGGTCTTTTTCTCCTGCAGCAGGCAGAATACATCTCTACTTTAAGAAAAATAGACTGGGTTTAAGAAGTGAGTTTGAACTTGTGCTAGGATCACATGAACCTGGGCTGGGCAACCCAGCCAGTCAGCATTGTGTTTAGCACAGGGCTACAAACTCAAATCATGGAGATGGGAAGGCAGTGTGAAGTTTGCCTGCATCACCTTAATCAGCAAATCCCATGCCTGCAAACAGGCCTTATAAACTGATGCACAATCAATAACCTCAGAAACAAGATTGGAGACAATTGAAGGCTTTAATACGCTAGATGTTTCCCGCAGCAGCGCAGGTACAGAAGAAAGCTGCTGGGGCAGTACGGGCTCTTATACCCCGCCTTGCAAGGCGGAGCTAACATGCAAGCTTATCCAATGTAACAAGTACATTCTCCACCAATGATATTCCGACATTACTAGGTACCGTAATCCTCCTAACACAGACTACCACATTCACACCCTGTTAAAAAAAGAGTCCGGTGGGGGTGATGGCTTTGTATTACAACGTGGTAGAAGTGGTAGAAGTTATAGTTATGAAGGTACCGTAATGCGTCCGTACAACGTTTTGCCTCATTAAAACTTTTAACTATTTACAACAGTAATGTACATTTCAAAAGGAAACAATTAGTCGATCAGGGGCCCTGGTTGTCCTCTGCGATCGTCGTAGCTTTGGTGGTGATGCCGGTGGCGGTTCGGGCGTCTGTGACTCCGGGAGCGTGGTTTCGACTTCTGCGGCGGCTTCATCACCCCTAGATGTGGCTGGCGGAATGGCCGACTGGCCTGGGAAGGGGGCCGCTGTGGGGTGCGCCGGTGGGTAGGGCCTAGGCGGGGCCGGTGGAAGAAGCTTGTGGGGTGATGGGAGATATCTCGGGGTCGGTCGCGGGGGGGTTCCACGCTGCCCAGGGGGCTGCCGCGCGGTCGGGAACGTAAGTGCGGCCATTTCGGGAGGCCACATCCAGGGAGACGGCAAGGGCCTGTGCCTCCTTGACGCCTAGGGTGTCTTTCTCCAGCAATTGCTGGCGGATTTGGGAGGACAACATACCTGCAATGAAAGCGTCCTGGATCAAAAGTTCTGTGTGGTTGCTCGTCGAAACTTGCGGGCAGCTGCAGTTTCTCCCCAACACCAGGAGCGCACGGTAGAATTCTTCCAGCGATTCCCCAGGGATTTGTCGCCTCGTCGCTAGCAGATGTGGAGCGTAGACCTGGTTTACCAGGCGAATATAATGTCCTTTCAGCAGCTCCATTGCTGCATCGAAGTCGTCCCCGTCCTCGATGTAAATTTCTGGGCTCACCCTCAAGTGCAGGACTTGCAGTTTCTGTTCTCCCGTGGGTGTGTTTTCGGCTGTTCCGAGATATCCGTTAAAACACGCCAGCCAGTGCTTGAAGGTTGGCGCTGAATTTGCCGCGTGGGGGCGGAGTTGCAAACACTCCGGCTTGATTCAGAGCTCCATCCTTTTAAATCTAGCGTATTAAATTGATGCACAATCAATGACCTCAGAAACGAGATTGGAGACAATTGAAGGCTTTAATATGCTAGATGTTTCCGCCAGCAGCGCAGGTACAGAAGGAAGCTGCAGGGGCAGCACGGGCTCTTAAACCCCGCCTTGCAAGGCGGAGCTAACATGCAAGCTTATCCAATGGAACAAGTGCATTCTCCACCAATGGTATTCCGGCATTACTAGGTACCGTAGTCCTCCTAACACAGACTACCACATAAACATTTTAGCCCCGAGAGTTGAAATGATCGTGAAAATGCAAATCTTAGCCTTTTTGGCTCATCTTTGGGCAACGTTTAGTTTCCAAGGAATTTACTTTATAAAACATTCAACCAAATTCTGAAGAATGCATGATTTGAAAGAGTCGATGGACTTGTCCAAGATGGAAGCAGGACAACACATTCAACACATCTGAACACATGATGGTCACAATTTGAATTTTTACGTCAACCTCCCAGATCTGAAAAATAAAATGTAAGGCTGACCTGTTCACATATAATCACAAGGTTAGTTGATAACATCAACAAGTATTGTGCTAACAACAAACAGTAAACCAACCCGGTATGTGGTGTACACAGGAAGCCAGGAGATTTATCAACAAGTATCTAGGTTTCCTTGACAGCATGCAAGCCCTGGGAGACATATTTTTGGTTGTCAACTTATACAGCTTTTATTTTAAAGTGAGACCTTCACAGGAAGATTCAAGTTAATTTCTTCCCTGCCATTACAGACAAACATAAATAGTTGCTCGTAACGATACAGCTACCAGTAACCCTCCCGCAAAAGTGGCCCCTTGGTATAATGGAAGTAACTGCAGATCCAAAATCACACCTGTGTTGTTACTAAATAATATCCATTGACACTTTCAGATATCTGCCGGACTGTGCAATCTTTTTTAACCTTCTTGGAAGTTTTACTTGCCATTATTTGCCAGAGTCCAGGAGGTTAAATAATTTGACAGAAACCCATGGTACACACTTACGTAGCATCTTTAATGTAAAGAAGAAACACAGGGCTCGAGATGTACATAACTGAGGAACATAAGACTAAGGAGAAGACCATACAGCACATCGAGCTGGGTCTGCCATTCAACACGATCCTGGCTAATCTTGGGCTTCAACTCCATTTTACCGCCTGATCCCCATATCCCTTGATTTTCTAAGAGGCCAAGGTCGGGATTAGTCGGCCAGCATTGTAGCACAGTCATTAGCACTGTTGCTTCACAGCGCCAGGGTCCCAGATTTGATTCCCGGCTTGGGTCACTGTCTGTGCGGAGTCTGCACACTCTCCCCGTATCTGCGTGGGTTTCCTCCGGGTGCTCCGGTTTCCTTCCACAGTCCAAAGGTGTGCAGGTTAGGTGGATTGGACATGATAAATTACCCTCAGTGTCCAAAGAAAAAGGTTAGTTGAGGTTGCTGAGTTACGGGAGTAAGGTGGAGGTGTGAGCTTAAGTCAGGTGTTCTTTCCAAGGGCCGGTGCAGACTCGATGGGCCGAATAGCCTCCTTCTGCACTGTAAATTCTATGATTCTATGATTCTCGGTCGGCCGATGCTGAAATCCTGAAAGGCAAAAGGCGGAGAATCGATCTTGACGCCAAAATTATGGCCGGCGCCGGGTTCACGCCAAATCACAAATCTCCGGTGCCTCGACAGCGGCATCAATGTTTCCTATTCCGCACGTACATTAAACACTGTTCGCATATCATTAGCAGGCCTCACCCGGTATTTTCCGGGGCCTCTGCGCTGCTCCCCTTCTGCCGGGGGGAATTACTGACAGCGGGTTTCACTTGTGGTTTTAAAAATTGGGAAACAGGCGCGGTGGCTGATGAGGGGGTGGGAGGAGGTAGGACATGCAAGGGCGCAACCGTGGCCTCGGCAGGGTGTTGGGGGCCAGGCCCGAGGGGGGGGCGCCATGGAGGGTGATAAGCGTATGGGCCGTGGGGGCGGGGTCACCTCCCATGGGACTGGGGTGCTCAGCCATGGACCGCCATTGCCGCGGCCTGCAACACAGCCACCTTGCTGCGCAGCCCACTGGCCACCCACCATGGCTCACGGTTGTACAGAGTGACTCCGGTCATACGGGTGCCCCCACTCCACCACCCCCGCACCCCACCCACCACCCACCAACCCCGCACCCCAGCCCCCATCCTATTCCTCACTCTCCACTCCACCAACTCCCCTCCAACTGGCCATCATCTACCGATGGGGCAGCTCGCGGCCCACCCAAGGGCAACATCCTCAGTAGCCCCTTCAGGAGAGCAGGATGGGGGCCACGTAGCATGCTCCTGGCATGGGTAGTGCCAGCCAATGGTACCGCTGGCAGTAGGGATGGCTGCGAGGGCCCAAGGCCCCACAGTGCCAGGCACAGTGCCAGAGGTACAGGTGCGGGTGAAAATGGAGATCTCGCCGCCCAACCGGCAGAGGAGGAGGAAGTGGGAAGGAGGCGCCACATGAGGCCTCTTGCGTACCGGCAGCACCTGTCATTGGAGGACTTGCTGGATCAAGCATACCGTCGAAGACTCCGGCTGAGCAGGGGGACAGTGCGAGATATCTGCCAGATCATGGTGCACCTGGCACCGCGGGGGTACGGGGGAGGACACCCACTCTCAGTGGCCGTCAACATGACAGTCACCCTGGACATTTATACCCTGGGGTCTTTCTAGGCACCGAGTGAGGACCTGACCAGAATCTCACAGACCTCAGTGTACAGGTGCATCTGCGCTGTCACTGAGGCCCTATATGCCCAGGTGGCACAATATATCAAATTCAATGTGGACCGAGCTCTCCTGGATGCCCGGGCAGCAGGATTCACCACCATCGCCGAGATGCCCCAGGTTCAGGGGGTGATCGATGGGTGCATGTCGCATTATGAGCACCGGTCCATGACAGGCCGGTCTTCACAAACCAAAAGTGAATAAGAACGTGCAGGTGGTGTGTGACCATGAGTTGTGCATCATGCACGCCTGGCCCAATAACCGGGCAGTGTGCGCAATGCCTTCATCCTGACACACACGATGGTGGGGGATTGGGGGGGGGGGGGGGGGGGGGGGGCAGGGGTGTGTGGAGAGGGATGGGGGTGGCACACCAGAGCGGTGAAAGCAGGCTGAACAACCGGGGACCCTGAACCAAACCCACACCAACGTCCACCCATTCTCCCCACCCTCCCGCTCCCAGCACCCGTTTTGCGGCCAGCCCAGCCCACCCCTCACACCCTTCTGACAGAGCCCTGCGACCTTGGTCCCCTTTGGTGGCTGTCGTCTGGGGCAACCGGCCCTGGATGGTCCTGGCTGCTGATCAGGTGTCCCAGGTGGCGTGGTGCTGCCCTGTTCTACCCACTGCCCATCAGATGTGCCAGGGACAGGAAGGGGGGAGTTTGAGGCGCTGTGGTGTTCCGGCACTTCCCTTGCAGGAGTCACCGGCACGGATCCCATGACCTCCTCGCCTGGGGTGCCCAATGGCCTCTGGACTATTCCGTAAGATGGGAGTGCGAGCGGAGCTAGCGCCTTAGGCTCCCCCCACCACCTGGGCTGACAGTCCCGGAGGCCTGCACCCGCCCCAACCAGCCTATCGATACTTGCAGCCATGGAGCACAGGGGGTGATCACATCCCTCTGGGACTGTGCCACCATCTTCTGGGCCTGTGCCATGTCAGCCAGTGACTGCGCCATCTCCCTCTGGGTCTGTGCCACCGCTCGGGCAATGCTGCCGATACCTTCAGCCTTGAGCCGCTATGACTGGGCCACGCTCTGGAGCACCATTTTGATGTCCAGGTGGCCCTGGTACATGGCTACCTGTGATAGGCAGCTCTGCCCTGGGCTTCAGCCACCGCCCACACAACGTGCCCCTGGCCTTGAACATCTTGATCCATGGCCGAAACCTTTGCCCCCAAGGCCTCCACCGTGGTGCCACCCGTGCAGTGTTGGCACACATGGTTATCACGCCTGCTGCTCCTCCAACTGCACCTGCAGGTGCTGGATGGTTGTTGACACCCTCTCGTGTAATCCCTGGCTCTGAGACTGCATCTCCACGATCGATGGGACCACCCTTTCCAGAAGTCCAAAACCCAGCCGGACGGCAGCTAGACCTTGCGGCCAGGCCATCCTCCGACCGTCCGCCCCCTCGGGAGTCCCTACTTCCACCTGATGGACGGAGCCACCTGTGTGGTGCATACCAGATAGTGCCTCAAGAGCCTCTTCCCTAAAATGACCAACCGAGGTGAGTGTCTCTGGGATGGAGGAGGGTCGGAGAATCGCCGGGGGCTGGCGTGAATCCCGCCCCCGCCGGTTGCCGAAGTCTCCGGCACCGGAGATTCGGCGGGGGCGGGAATCGCGCCGCGCCGGTTGGCGGGCCCCCCCACGCGATTCTCAAGCCCGGATGGGCCGAAGTCACGCCGCTAAAATACCTGTCCCGCCGGCGTAAAGTAAACCACCTACCTTACCGGTGGGACAAGGCGGCCCGGGCGGGCTCCGGGGTCCTGGGGGGGGGCGCGGGGCGATCTGGCCCCGGGGGGTGCCCCCACGGTGGCCTGGCCCGCGATCGGGGCCCACCGATCCGTGGGCGGGCCTGTGCCGTGGGGGCACTCTTTCCCTTCCGCCTCCGCCACGGTCTCCACCATGGCAGAGGCAGAAGAGACTCCCTCCACTGCGCATGCGTGGGAAGCTGTCAGCGGCCGCAGACGCTCCCGCGCATGCGCCGCCCGGAGATGTCATTTCCGCGCCAGCTGGCGGGGCACCAAAGGCCTTTTCCGCCAGCTGGCGGAGCAGAAATTCGTCCGGCGCCGACCTAGCCCCTTAAGGTTGGGGCTCGGCCCCCAAAGATGCGGAGCGTTCCGCACCTTTGGGGCGGCGCAATGCCCGCCTGATTTGCGCCGTTTTGGGCGCCAGTCGGCGGACATCGCGCCGTTTCCAGAGAATTTCGCCCCACAATTCCGTAAGTTTTAGAATACTCATGGACAAAGACGAGAGTGGTCCTAAAGGAAGAGTGCTAAATTGGGGAAAGACCAAGTATAACAAAATTTGGCAGGAGCTAGGGAATGTGGATTGGGAGCAGCTGTTTAAGGGTAAATCCACATTTGAAATGTGGGAGTCTTTTAAGGAAAAGTTGATCAGAGTGCAGGACAGACATGTCCCTGTGAAAATGAGGGATAGAAATGGCAAGATTAGGGAACCATGGATGACGGGTGGAATTGTGAGACGAGCTAAGATGAAAAAGGAAGCATACATAAGATCTAGGGACTTAAAACTGATGAAGCTTTGGAGGAATATCGGGAAAGTAGGACAAATCTCAAACGCGCAATAAAGAGGGCTAAAAGGGGTCATGAAATACCTTTGGCTAACAGGGTTAAGGAAAATCCCGAAGCCTTTTATTCGTATCTAAGGAGCAAGAGGGTAACTAGAGAAAGGATTGGCCCACTCAAAGACAAAAGAGGGAATTTATGCGTAGAGTCAGAGGAAATGGGTGAGATTCTTAATGAGTACTTTGCATCGGTATTCACCAAGGAGAGGGACATGATGGATGTTGAGGTTAGGGATGGATGTTTAGATACTCTAGGTCACGTCGGCATAAGGAAGGGGGAAGTTTTGAGTTTTCTAAAAGGCATTAAGGTGGACATGTCCCCAGGTCCGGATGGGTTCTATGCCAGGTTACTGAGGGAAGCGAGGGACGAAATAGCTGGGGCCTTAACAGATATCTTTGCAGCATCCTTGAACACGGGTGAGGTCCCGGAGGACTGGAGAATTGCTAATGTTGTCCCTTTGTTTAAGAAGGGTAGCAGGAATAATCCAGGGAATTATAGACCTGTGAGCTTGACGTCAGTGGTAGGCAAACTGTTGGAGAGGATACTGAGGGATAAGATCTATTCACATTTGGAAGAAAATAGACTTGTCAGTGATAGGCAGCATGGTTTTGTGCAGGGAAGGTCATGTCTTACAAACCTAATAGAATTCTTTGAGGAAGTGACAAAGTTAATTGATGAGGGAAGGGCAGTCGATGTCATATAAATGGACTTCAGTAAGGCGTTTGATAAAGTTTCCCATGGCAGGTTGATGGAAAAAGTGAAGTCGCATTGGGTTCAGGGTGTACTAGCTAGATGGATAAAGAACTGGCTGGCAACAGGAGACAGAGAGTAGTGGTGGAAGGGAGTGTCTCAAAATGAAGAAAGGTGACTAGTGGTGTTCCACAGGGATCCGTGCTCGGACCACTGTTGTTTGTGATATACATAAATGACCTGGATGAAGGTATAGGTGGTCTGATTAGCAAGTTTGCAGATGATACTAAGATTGGTGGAGTTGCAGATAGTGAGGGGGACTGAGAGAGAATACAGCAAAATATAGATAGATTGGAGAGTTGGGCAGAGAAATGGCAGATGGAGTTCAATCCAGGCAAATGCGAGGTGATGCATTTTGGAAGATCCAATTCAAGAGCGGACTATACGGTCAATGGAAGGGTCCTGGGGAAAATTGATGTACAGAGAGATCTGGGAGTTCAGGTCTATTGTACCCCGAAGATGGCAACGCAGGTCGATAGAGTGATCAAGAAGGCATACAGCATGCTTGCCTTCATCGGACGGGGTATTGAGTACAAGAGTTGGCAGGTCATGTTACAGTTGTATCGGACTTTGGTTAGGCCACATTTGGAATACTACGTGCAGTTCTGGTCGCCACATTACAAGAAGGATATGGATGCTTTAGAGAGGGTGCAGAGGAGGTTCACCAGGATGTTGCCTGGTATGGAGGGTGCTAGCTATGAAGAAAGGTTGAGTAGATTAGGATTGTTTTCGTTGGAAAGACGGAGGTTGAGGGGGGAACCTGATTGAGGTCTACAAAATTATGAGAGGTATGGACAGGGTGGATAGCAACAAGCTTTTTCCAAGAGTGGGTGTGTCAATTACAAGGGGTCACGATTTCAAGGTGAGAGGGGGAAAGTTTAAGGGAGATGT
This sequence comes from Scyliorhinus torazame, assembly GCF_047496885.1. Classification (NCBI taxonomy): domain Eukaryota; kingdom Metazoa; phylum Chordata; class Chondrichthyes; order Carcharhiniformes; family Scyliorhinidae; genus Scyliorhinus; species Scyliorhinus torazame. Next base: position 263,046,934 of record NC_092710.1, read on the forward strand.
GTGTGGAAAGTTTTTTACGCAGAGGGTGGTGGGTGCCTGGAACGCTTTGCCAGTGGAGGTTGTAGAGACGGGCACGATAGCATTATTTAAGATGCATCTACACAGATATATGAACGGGCGGGGAACAGAGGGAAGTAGATCCTGGGAAAATAGGCGACAGGTTTAGATAAAGGATCTGGATCGGCGCAGGCTGGGAGGGCCGAAGGACCTGTTCCTGCGCTGTAATATTCTTTGTTCTTTGTACCCCTTCAATGGGATTACATTCTTTCTGTAATGAGGTGACCACAACTGCACAAAATACTCAAGTACTGTGGGCAGCAAGGTAGCACAGTGGTTATCACTATTGCTTTACAGCTCCAGGGTCCCTGGTTCGATTCCCGGCTTGGGTCACTGTCTGTGTGTATTCTGCACGTTCTCCCTGTGCTTGCGTGTGTTTCCATCGGGTGCTCCGGTTTCCTGAAAGACATGTTGGGCGTCATTCTCCGACCCCCCGCCGGGTCGGAGAATGGCCGTTGGCCGGCGTGAATCCCGCCCCCGCCGAAGTCTCCGGTACTGGAGATTGGGCGGGGGCGGGAATCGGGCCGCGCCGGTTGGCGGGACCCCCCGTTCAATTTTCCGGCCCGGCTGGGCCGAAGTCCCGCCCAGAAATTGCCTGTCCCGCCGGCGTAAATCAAAGCTGGTATTTACCGGCGGGACCAGGCGGCGTGGGGGGGCTCCGGGGTCCTGGGGGGTGCGCGGGGTGATCTGACCCCGGGGGGTGCCCCCACGGTGGCCTGGCCCGCGATCAGGGCCCACCGATCCGCGGGCGGGCCTGTGCCATGGGGGCACTCTTTCCCTTCCGCCTCCGCTACGGCCTCCACCATGGCGGAGGCGGAAGAGACACTCCCCACCGCGCATGCGCGGGAAACTTTCAGCGGCCGCTGACGCTCCCGCGCATGCACCGGGAAACTGTCAGCGGCCGCTGACGCTCCCGCGCATGCGCCAGCTGGCGGGGCAACAAACGCCATTTCCGCCAGCTGTTGGGGCTAGGCCGCCAAAGATGTGGAGCATTCCGCACCTTTGTGCCGGCGCGATGCCCGTCTGAATGGCGCCGTTTTTGGCGCCAGTCGGCAGACATTGCGCCGTTGGGGGAGAATTTCGCCCGTTTTTCGTTGAATTGAATATTCTAAATTCTCTCTCTGTGTGCCCGAACAAGAGTATTAGTAATAATAATAATCTTTATTGTTGTCACAAGTAGGCTTACATTAACACTGCAATGAAATTACTATGAAAATCCCCTAGTTGCCACATTCTGGCGCCTGTTCGGGTACACAGAGGGAGAATTCAGAATGGCCCCAGGGGGTGCCCCCACGGTGGCCTGGCCCTCGATCGGGGCCCACCAATCCGCGGGCGGGCCTGTGCCGTGGGGACACACTTTTTCTTCCGCCTTCGCCATGTTCTTCACTCTGGCGGAGGCGGAAGAGACCCCCTCCACTGCGCATGCACTCCCGCGCATGCGTTGCCCGGTGAAGTAATTTCCGCGCCAGCTGGCGGGGCGGAAATCAGTCCGGCTCGGGCCTAGCCCCTCAAGGTGAGGGCTTGGCCCCTCAAGATGCGGAGAATTCCGCACCTTTGGGGCAGCGCGATGCCGGACAGATTCGCGCTGTTTTTGGCGCCGGTCGGTGGACATCGCGCCGATTGCGGAGAATCCCGCCTCATGTCTTTCGGGACATGTGGGAGGAAACCGGGGCACCCAGAGGAAACCCACGCAGACACGGGGAGAACGTGCAGACTCCACACAGACAGTGACCCAAGCTGGGAATCAAACCCAGGTCCCTGGCGCTGTGAATATATATATATATATATATTGTATATATTTATAGATAAAAATGTATTATAATCAATCTTGCTAATGTTCTACCTTTGTGTGGGGGGCTGCACCATAAGCAAAGTACTTGTGAGTTTCTGATTAGTTATCTATTTACATATGTGGCCTGTTGGTGGCCTCGGAGAGTTTTATCCCTTCTCTGTATGAATATAATAATTCTGGCAGAGAGCCGACAAAACATTTGGCTCAATGTTACTATGCTAATGATGAAATCAATACTGTCTTAGTCAGTTCTAGTTTCCACATTATAAAAAGATAATGAAGCACCGGAGAAGATGTACAAAAAAAGACTCATAATGATGATACCAGAACTGAGAGGATATAATTAGTACGAAACACTGACCAGACAGGGACCATTCTCCAGAGAAGAGGAGGCTGACGGGTGACTGAATCGAGTTCATTTAAATTATGAGTGAATTTGACAAGGTAGACGTAGTAAAGAAGAACCTCTTTACTCACAGAGTGTTAAAATATGTAACTCATGGAGTAGTTGAGGCGAGTTGTATAGACACACTTAAAGGGAAGCTATATTATCACGAGGGAGAATGGAATAGAAGGGTATGCTGATCGGAATAGCGGAAGGGAGTCTGGAGGAGGCTTATGTGGAGCATCAATGGCTTAGAGCAGTTGAATTGAGTGATCTGTTCTGGCCTGTACATTTTATGTATTTCTATATTAATAACATATTGGGTACGATTTAATTGAAAAAAATTTGAATTATCATTTGCGATTGATGGGGCGTTTCTCGATGGCCGGGTTGGTGAGATTGCGGCCCGTACTTAATGGCACATAGTCCTGGAAATGAGCCCCCGTGAGCTTCTCGCCTTACTGGCTGTCTCGCCATCTGATTTGCCAGACTCGTGCCTCAGCGTCTCACTGCTAACAAGGGGGAGCTGTTTTTAAACACCCCCTCACCACTCAGTCCAGTCAACATACAAGCATGGCAGCGCATAGTGTTTTGAGGATGCCAACCCGGCCAGGCTTCTCGACGTTGTGGTTACGAGACGGGATATCCTGTTCCGCCAAGGGAGTTGGAGGACCAGCAGCAGGGTCACCAATGCTGCCTGGGAGGGAGTGGCAGCGTCTGTCAGTGTATGCAGCATGACAAGGAGGACCAGCATTCAATGTAGGGAGGGTAAATTACCACCTCTCTCCTGGTATCAGTTCCACCTGCCACCCCTCAAATTCCCATCCCTCCCCCCAAATCACTGGCTGACTCCTCGCACCCTCCCACATCTGATCTTCGTGCTTGCTCCTCAGGACCCCTTGGCACCCATGGCACAACCGTCAGCTGAGTTCCAGTCAGATGCCGAGCTTCTGGACAATGTCCTCCCATAGCTGATGCAGATGTTAGGGCACAGCCATGAGATTCTTGAGGGTATGTCAGCGACATTCCAGCCAATTGGAGGAGTCCCAAAGGTTACAGGCACTGAAGATGATGCCGACACTGCGTGGTAAGAAGAGAGAGGATCACTGAGTTGGCACTTAGGTGAGGGCATTATCTGTAGCTAGGGGGAATGGAAATGTCAACTGTCTCAATTAGAACATGTTACACCGGATACATGTGAAGCCTCTGTCACATTAATCTTCACAGCGGGCATGACTGTACTCCCACCCTCTGTTGCCCTCCACTCCCCCCACCCCTTGGACACAATGGTCCAGGATCAAACACAGACCCCATTCAGAGGATTGGTGTGAGCGCCCTGTCAGCAGAAAGACAGGAGCCAGACTTTATCCGAAACTGAGGAACACCAGAGCTAACCGGCATTAATGACGACATAGCCAACACAGTGCTCAACTGCCCCACTTGTCAGCGCTTCCAGCCGGCCCAACCACGTGAGACCCTGCAGGCCCATGAGTTGGTCACGTCACCTTGGACCAAGGTGGGCATTGACCTGTTCCACATGCTGGGTAGAGACTATGTCCTGATTGTGGACTACTTTTCAAATTACCCGGAGGTGATACGGTTGCACGACATCACAGCGTCTGCAGTCATCCATGCCTGTAAGGACACCTTTGCTCGACAAGGCATCCCACTCACTGTGATGTCGGACAATGGCCCCTGCTTCGCAAGCCAGGAATGGTCCAACTTTGCGAGGTGGTACAATTTTGCACATGTGACATCCAGTCCCCTGTACCCCCAATCCAACGGCAAGGCGGAGAAGGGCGTCCTCGTAGTCAAACGGCTCCTCTGGAAGGCTGCCGATGCTGGGTCCGATTTCTACCTCGCCTTGCTGGCCTATCGCTCTGCCCCACTGTCCACTGGCCTGTCGCCAGCCCAGTTACTCATGGGTCGCACCCTGAGGACGACGGTGCCGTCCATTCATGTCCCAGACCTCGACTACGTTCCGGTCCTTCGACAAATGCAGCTGTCTCGTGTACAGCACAAGGCGGCTCGTGACTCCCGTGCAGCTGATCTCCCTGCTCTGGCTCCAGATGACAACGTCCGCATCCATCTTCCGGATGGTGGCTGGTCTGCAACCGCTGTGGTTCTTCGGCAGGTGGCCCCCCTGCTCGTTCCTGGTTCGTCTACCGGATGGTTCCATTCTGCGTCGCAATCGACGTGCCCTTCGTCTCGTTCCGCGCTCGCTACGTGATCCTCCACTGTCGCCTCGCCCTCCTACTAACCCTGCCATGGACTATGCAGAGATCCCGGTTACTCTGCATCCTCCTCACTCTGATGCAGTCCAGTCCACTCCTCAGCTGGCGGCTCCCGACCCACACTTGAGGCGGTCAACCAGAATTCGTTGCCCACCTCAGAGACTTAATTTGTGAACTTATGGACTTTCTGATTTGTTCTGTTCTTCCGTTTAATCATTTACATGGTTTGTATATAGTGTTCATCTCGTTATTTGTGTGACACACTGTTTTTCTGCACCAGGCACCTTCCCATGTAAATAGCTTAGTTCTCATGTACATAGTCTTGTAAATATTTCGCACACACGTAGTCAGGGACATTCTCACCATACACTATTTATTGCCACACAGGTACATTTTTTTATAAAAGGGGGATGTCATAACATACACCAGTATATCATGGTGCAGACACACACTGATGGACACACAGTGGGACCAATCAACATACACAACACCGCAGCCAATCACAGATAGAGCACACGCACTATAAAGACAGGGGGCACAGCGTTCCCGCTCATTCGAGCTGCAGCTAGCTAGGAGGACAGAGCTCACAGCCTGCAGCACAGACATTCACCATGTGCTGAGTGCATCGACTGGTTAGGACAAGGCAAAGGTCTTTAGTTATAGCTAATATCGTGTTAACCCACAGTCAGAGTATGTAAAACAGTTAATGATTCAATAAAATAGTGTTGCACTATTTCAAGTGTTGGTGACCTGTATGTGTTCCACGGACACAGAACACCCAACACATCAGAATTGGAGAAAGGAGAGAGGTTCGAGCGGGGACTTGTGCATCAATTCACAAGCTACAGCCCACAGGTGCACCTGTGAGATCCAAGATGCTGGGCTGCAGGATTCCACCCCAAGACCTTCAAGTCCCTCAAGCTTCCCCCAACCCTACATGTTCCGCTTTCTCTCAGAGTGCCATCCAGCGAGTCAGTTGCGCTGGAAAACCTCGCTCTACACACTCACCCCCGGCCAAAGCAGGAACCCCCAGAATCCCAGACCCCTGCCGGGAACATTATGGAGACTGCGCTCAGGTGCCCTCCCTTGATCCACACACTTACCCTGTTTGTGAGGATATCCCAGTGCTGAGTGTTAGATTGTTGGCTGCTGCCTTGATGGTAGTTATGCTCCTAGAATTCAGGCAAAGTCTTCAGTCTTCAAAGTTTGATTGAATAATCATCATGTGGGACATGGTATGTGTACTCATGAGAAGCCACTTAAGACTATTTTGTTTATTATACCGTCAACAGTAACGAAGATTTGAAAATCAACTACGTTCCATTCCACATATTACACTAACCATTAAACAAGGAAACGTCTCAATTCCATATTGAATCCAAAGCTATACCATCTCATTTTCCTAATATAGGGGCTCAAAATAGGGGCTGTTTAGCACAGGGCTAAGTCGCTGGCTTTGAAAGCAGACCAAGGCAGGCCAGCAGCACGGTTCAATTCCCATACCAGACTCCCCGAACAGGCGCCGGAATGTGGCGACTAGGGGCTTTTCACAGTAACTTCATTTGAAGCCTACTTGTGACAATAAGCGATTTTCATTTTCATAAAAACAAACACACGTATTCACCCCTCGCAGACTCTTCAGCAGAGACAAGGATAAGCCTGCGAATGTGTCATGTTCAGAACTTTGTCATAGAAATGATCTGCCTTTCTATCAATGTCCTACTTGTTCCACAGGAGTCAAAGGGAGTGAAAGTGACGTTCAGCATATAACCAAGAACAGGACTCGGTCCTGGAAGTGTTTGTTAGGACAGACAGGCAACAGCTGTAATTGCCCCTGGTTTGGGTATCCACAATATTTACAGATGGCTTAAAGACCTCACAGATGAAAAACCCTTCACCCCACCCCCACCCCCGCTGACCTAGAAAGCTTCAGCCCCCCGACTAAGCCCAGCCACCCTGAGGGGTCCCCCACCTTCCCCGAGCACTGGGGCAGAAGCTTCAGTGCCTGAGAGCTGCGTGCCTGAAAATGGAAATGGCTGCTCACCTCCTCAGGTCCCCTCAGCAGCCATTGCCCCAGCTTCTCGTTTTAAAAAAAAAAGGAGTACTAAACAACGCCCGCGTGATTTCTCACTGGGGAGCCGTTAATTCCCAGGAGCATTCGACTTCAATCTCGCTAATGAGACGGAAAGTAGTGCCAATGTGGATTAATTATACTCGCCACATTTGGGCGTGATCCAGAACGGGAACGGGCTGGTTGGATAGCAAACAGAAATCTCGATTTTGGCCTTACCCGCTGTTTAACCACCGTGCCCAGATCCGCGCATGCTGCAACGCGATGGTTAAATCACACCCAGTGTGTAGTACTTAGCAAGATACTGCACACTTTGTTACTGCTGGTCTGCAAATAGGTCAGAGCCAGCAGAGTAAGTCATGTCCATCAGTGCTGCATCACACACCACAGATACTGATCCCAAACCTGCCACTGCAATAACATGCCGGCATGAGTAGAAACAGATTTTTCTTTTTTCCAAAACCTTCCAGTCCTCTTACATTACTTTTCTCTTAATTGTCTTACACTGAAACACATTTGCCATAATTCCAATTGCGCCACATTCCGTCAGGGCGGTTGATGCTTAGAAAACAATGGTCCGTTATGCCTGATGCCTGGAATAGTTCTGATCAGGCCCACTGAACCCAAAGGCTCCTTTGAAATGGGATTGTTTGTAAAACCTACTTCCCTTCACCCTGCCAGGAGTGGAATTCCGAAGTCCTGTTTGTTGGTGGAAGACAAAGTAGGACCGCCCAGCTGAGGGATCTCTCATCGGCCCTTCTCATGCCACTGGAACAATGTCACAGCTGTGTCTGATAATAAACACCCATTGTCCCAGATCCGATCAGCTTTTCTGGGTGGGTAGGATCTCGTGGCATCTCCTGGAGGCAAGTGGGAGGTGCAGGGCAACTGGCCAAGAACATGACACAGCACTGCAGTGTCTGCAACTTTCCTTTCACAATGAATTTTGTAATCTTTCACAAAGAGATGGTTGTATCGCTGGCCATTTGTGTACATTTGCCCTGAATGCCTGCTACTTTTCTTCACTCACATTTGGGTTTGTTTAGAATATTTTTGAAAGCTCAGTGGCTTTTTTTTTTGCTAACTTCCTCAAGCATATATTAGTGAAATGGTGACTCGCTCATATCTCTAACTAAATCAAATGGCTCCTGCTTTTCTTTTCAACTTACTTTACTTTAAAATGGGACACAAATATAACTAAGATAATCTTGGAAATTATTTCAATTCTTTCTACTAAGGGCGGAATTCAGCGCGCCCTTTCGCCATAGGGTCAAATCCCGTCATGGCCGCAAAATCTCACGGGATATGTGGCAGTGAGATTTTTAAATTAAATGACTAGGTGTTTAGGTGAGGGTAGTGTGGTTGATGTATCTACATGGACTTTAGTAAGGCTTTTGACAAGGTCCCACATGGTAGACTGATGAAGAAGGTTAAGTGCCCAGGGCAATTTGGCAAACTTGATCCAAAACTGGCTGAGTGGTAGGAAGCAGCAGGTGATGGTTGAAGATTGCTTTGTGACTGGAAGCCTGTGTGCAGTGGCGTTCCGCAGGGATATGTACTGGGTCCCTTGTATGTAGTATATATTAATGATCTGGATATGATTGTAGGAGGTAAAATAATTAAGATTGCAGATGATACAAAAATTGGTGGTGCAGTAAATAGTGAGGAGCAAGGCCTTAGATTACAGGACGATATAGTGGTTAGATGGGCAGAAGAGTGGCAAATGGAATTTAACCATGAAAGTGTGAGGTAATGTATTTTGGGAGGACTAAAAAGGTGAGGGAATATATTATGAATGGTCAGATCCTAGGAAGCACAGTGGATCAAAGGGACCTTGGTGTGCATGTTCACAGATCTCCGAAGGCAGCATGACAGGTAGATAAGGTGGTTAAGAAGGCTTATGGGGTTCTTACCTTTATTAACTGAGGCATTGAATATAAGAGTGGGGAGGTTATGCTAGAGCTGTATAAAATGTTGGTTACGCTCCAGCTGGAGTTCTGTGCTCAGTTCTCGTCACCACACTATAGGACGGAAGCGATTGCACTGGAGAGGGTGCAGAGGAGATGCATCAGGATGTTGCCTGGGCTGAATTGTTTCAGCTATCAAGAGAGACTGGATAGGCTAGGGTTGTTTTCCCTGGAGCAGAGAAGGCTGAGGGGTGGACCTGACTGAGGTGTATAAAATTTTGAGGGACATGGATAGGGTGGATAGGAAGGTATTTTTCCCCTTAGCGGAGGGGTCAGTAACCAGGAGGCATAGGTTTAAGGTAAAGGGCAGGAGGTTTAGAGGTGATGTGAAGAAAGGCTTTTTCACCCAGAGGGTGGTGGGACTCTGGAACTCACTGCCTGTAAGGTGGTAGGGGTGGGAACCCTCACAACTTTTAAGAAGTATTTAGATGAGCTCTTGAAATGACAAAGCATGCAAGGCAATGGACGGAAATGGGATTAGATTAGTTCGGTGCTGGATGGTCAGCGTGGACACGATGGGCCAATGGGCCTCTTTCCATGCTGTAAAACGACATGACTCTATGACCTTGACTGCTTGACCCCCGAGCTGGGACAATGACCTCCCATTCCTTCTTTGCTGATCACAACACAATCTCCCACGACACCCCACAAGAGTCTGTGCAACCCGTCCCTCATGTGCCACACTAACACAGCCCGCCCTTGTATTCCACAGTATGTGTGGGCGGAACTTTATGGTCCCCTGAGCGTGTTTCTGATCCCGCCGATGTTTATGCTGTTTTATGTGTCTTGCCCATCCCGTCGCCTTGGAAACCTGCTGCGAGACAGGGTGACGGTTGCCATCGCTGGGATCGGAACATCCTGCCAGTTGGAGAACATAGAACATACAGTGTAGAAGGAGGCCATTCGGCCCATCGTGTCTGCACCAACCCACTTAAGCGCTCACTTCCACCCTATCCCCGTAACCCAATAACCCCTCCTAACCTTTTTGGTCACGAAGGGCAATTTATCATGGCCAATCCACCTAACCTGCACGTCTTTGGACGGTGGGAGGAAACCGGAACACCCGGAGGAAACCCACGCAGACACGGGGAGAACGTGCAGACTCCGCACAGACAGTTACCCAGTGAGGAATCGAACCTGGGACCCTGGCGCTGTGAAGCCAATTGTGCTACCGTGCTGCCCATAAGGGAGGGGCTGGAAAATCCTGCCGAATGCTTCACTTACCTATTGTAAACAAGAAGAATGCCTAAAGGTACCGATATCCTTTTGAATGTGCTGTTTTTAAATTTAAATTCATCTGACACACAACCTGAATGCAACTGATCGCAGCCTCCTCCTAGATTAACTGAAGTGATAGATGATCGGCTATCACGTCTATTGCTTGACAGTGGGTTACCTGGAAACAGCGTTAGGCTGCAGGTGGCTCAGAGCGCCCAGCTGCCGTATCGACAGGCTACCAAACGTGTGAAATTAGCAGGAGCAGTAACAGCAAAAATATGGCTCCGTTTGCGGTTTTTACTTGAATAATTAGTTGGTGGTGATAGAATTGCTACATTACTCTTTTTACTATTAGCATCGGTTGAGGAATGCGGACATTGTTCAGGGAAATAGATCAGTGTCTCATCATTTTTTAGGCAGCCAGTTTAATGTGAAAATTTAACACATGAACGGATTCACTTCAATGCAGTGAGATGTTTGCACGTCTTGTTTCTGCAATACCACCCTGTTTCTTCCCATAGACTGGGATCCTAATGACTGAACTGTCAAAAAAATTAAAAGTCAGCAAATTCCAGGCTCCCTTTAGGATATTATCCTCCCCCACCATCTTCCCAAAGTAAAGTAATCAGCACGTTGTATAGGAAATCTGAATTAAGTTTCGGAATGGGCCAAATCATTATTCAATGAACTGCCATAGAGGGTCACAGGGTCAGGCCTCTCTCCAGAATCTGGAACACAAAATCTACTGGGGGAATGCTGCATTGTCAAAGTTGCTGTCGTTGAGAAGACATATAAAAGGTCGGCCTAGAATTTTCTCCCAGATAAAGATGAATTGCGGGATTCTCCATCCAGCCATGCCGGAATCGTGAAAACGATTGGGCAGAAAATTCGGTATCAGCCGAAAATTGAGGTCGGCGCGGGCGGCAAATGGAATGCTATGCTCCGGTCCCTCAACAGCGGCGTGAATGCATCCTATGCCTCACGCTGGCGTGGGCATGCAAACGGTACTGTAAATGCCATTGGTACATCATTAACAGGCCCGACTCAGCATTTCCCGGACCTTCTGCGATGTTCCACCTCCGCCAGGAGGAATCACCGATGATGAGGTTCACTTGTGGTATTTCAAATCGGGAAACAGGAGCCGTGGGTTGCTGAGGGACAGAGAGGAGGTACGAAAAGTGCCCAATATTGCTATAGCGTGCTGACAGTTGGGCCGCTGGCCGGGGGGAGGCGGGGGGATGGTATCTGCCAGAGCCGGGGATGGAGTGGGGGGAGGCCGGGGGAAGGCCGGGGTGGATCCGTTGCTTCGCTTTCCTTCCCCAAATGACTCGCAATTCTCCAGATTGAATTCCATTTGTCACTTTTCTGACTACCTGATCAACATATTGCTATTGTCCTGCAGTTTGCAGCTTTCTTCCACATCATCAACTACAAGACAAGCTTCTGTATCATCAGCAGACCTTTTAATCATGCCCCTTACATTTAAGTCCAAATCATTGATATGTACTACAAACAGCAAGCGACCCGGTACTGAGTCCTGTGAGACCATGCTCTGTGTAAATTGGCTGCTGATTGTTTTTACATTATGACATTGACCACATATCAAACTTACTTTGCTGTCTGTGAAGTGCTTTGGAATATGCTGAGGCCATGAAAATCCCTGAATAAATCCCTGTCTCTGCATCAGTAGCCACATATTCTAAAGCATCCAAGGTTTACTCGTCTGTCATTCCAGAACCTTTCTTTCTTCCCCTTTCCCTTGTTTTTTTTCATCAGTGAGAGTCCTTCCTTTCTATTCCTTAGTTCTATTTATCCACAGCAATCTCCAGGTGTCAATATAACTCTTTAACTGGCTGTCCCACTTTTTGCGTTTCTCCCACTCTCCATATTCCAGATGCTGCTCCTTCTCTAACTTTCTCTTGGAGCCCATTCCCCAGTTTTCATCTCTTCCCAGCTGGCATCTTCATTTTGTCACATTTACTATTCTTCAGTCTCTATCTCTCCCAATTCATTATTTTCCACACGTTGATCCATCATCTCCCAGTCTCCATCTTCCTCATTCACCATTTCCCAGTCTCCATCTTCCCCATTCACCATTTTGCAGTCTTCATTTTCCCCATCCACCATTTCCTGCTCCCTATCACCTCCATCCACCATTTCCCAGTTTCCATCTTCCCCATCCACCATTTCCCAGTTTCCATCTTCCCCATCCACCATTTCCCAGCCTCCATTTTCCCCATCCACAATTTCCCAGTCTCTATCACCTCCGTCCGCCATTTCCCCGTCTCTATTGCCTCCAACCATCATTTCCCAGTTTCCACTTCACCCAAGTTCCTATTTAAGATGAGTGAGAGTGATATAAACATGGATGAGTAGAAGTGACATATGGTGGAGGCTGCCATCTGATTGCTGGTGTCACAAAACTTTTTTTTAAACTGCTTTATTTTTACTTTGCAATTGGATTTAGCTTGATTTGTTTCTGATAGCGAGACACCTGAGAGATACATGTATCTCTGCCCACAGTAAACATTTCAAATTGCCAACCTAATTATTTGTAATTTTAATTGAGGATGAAGAAAAGTACAAATGGAGCAAAGAAGAGATCAGCAGAATATGAGGAGGATAGACTCCATTTTTCTAATATAAATTTAGAGTACACAATTATTTTTTTCCAATTGAGGGGCAATTTAGAGTGGCCAATTCACTTAACATCTTTGGGTTGTGGGGGTGAGACCCACGCAGACACGGGGAGAATGTGCAAACACCACGCGGGCAGTGATCCAGAGCCGGGATCGAACCCGGATCTTCAGCGCCGCAGGCAGCAGTGCTAGAGGATAGACTCCATAACCCATTCCACAGGTGCCCTGCACTCCCCCGCGCCCCACCTCCCACTCCTCAAAGAAGCTAAAGGCATCCCTATGGACATATGGACCTTGCTGGAGGACTGGTAGCCTGCTTCATTTCAATGGGTATAAAAATGAATTGTTGGTTCACTATCAATTGTTTTACATAAGACACGGAACCTTCCTGCTATGTGATGAACTATCTGTGTCGGGAGTGTCCTTCCCCAAAATCACTGCTAGAGACCTGTGCCAGACACTGTATGAAGACTTGCAGTCAGGATCAGCTGTTTGTGGCTGTGAAAGTGATGATCAAAAGCAATTATTATGCCATAGTCTCATTTCAGGAGCCACAAGGGATCTATCTATGGACACAGGAATACTTTTTATAGCTCAGGAATTCACTCAGTTTGGCTTAATTACACCTTTTCAGAGTGATAAAGCTGATCAAGTCGCCATGTTTCCCTAAATGCAGGGTGCAGCATGTGACCCACACATAATCCTGACATCAATGTCCGCAACTTCCTTAATAAAAAGGGGTATCATTCACTGGAGATCCAAGTTATGTACAACCAGCATCTATATTTACCAAACACTGGCATGTTGCATTTATCCCTGAGAATACTGCCCGTCTTAAGTTCTTCTGGGGAGAGCAGTAAACCTAGCGGCTTGGCCTCATTAAAATATTGTTCTCTTCTTTTGCACATCTTTCAAATTTGCTGCTTTGCAGCAAGTACAGATACTTTGTAAAAGCAGAGTTGCTTTAAGACGAGAGCCTACAGCATCTGAACCCGGGGAACCTGGCCAAATAGGGGGCACCCATCAAGGGCCTGCCAACACAGCTCAGCAGACACGGTGGGATTTATTGTGTGGCCACTGTTGGATACATCCATTAGGTGGTAGTGCTAACTCCCAGGAGTAAATATTTTAGTCAATTTTCAGTATTGACAATAGTAATGTTAGCATTGTCAGTAAAAATACAATAACTAAAATTTTACTGGCTTTACAACTGCCTAGAAATTTTGACCATTTCAATCATTGATTTCCCCCAAATGTTGCTCATGGGGGCGGGGGGGGGGGGGGGGGGGCGGGGAGTGTCTCAGTTCCTGGAACTGTCTTCTTGTTCTTACTTCTTTCTGGAATCAGAGAAGGATACGGCATGGAAAAAGGTCATTCAGCTTTGAATTTGTCCTGTGTCACTCTATACATCAATGTAGGTGCATTCCAACCCAACTTGATTGTGTGCTTGCTATCAGTCTTTCTGGAATGATGGGTGGAATTTTCCATTCTGCAGGGTAAGTGCCATGTTGGGTGGAAAGTCAGCATGGTTCCCACTGAGCAGTTGGGCGGGTTCCCAGGTTTCCTACCTGTCAGCACGGAGCTCGTTGAATCTTGTGGTGGGGCGAGCGGTGGTTCATCTACCTTGCTATTGATGATGGTGTTGAAGGTCCTGGCGCCAAACTGAACCAGCACCCATACACACATTCACTCGCTACAGCCGAGGGGTGGTGTTGTTCACATTCTCCATGCCACCTAAAAGATCAAAGCCCTTGGCTTCATGGTTCAGTGAGGCCTTCCTGGAGAAACCCCTCCAGGCCATCCAAGAAAGGCAGGAAGTCCCCTTTCCACAGGAAGAGAGCAGGAGGTCAACCAACCTGACCATTCCAGTTTGAGAGGAGGTTGCCAGAGAGGTCAGTGCCTTTGGACCCCAAAAAAGGGCTACCCCACAGTGCCTAAAATGGAAAAATCTCCACCAATGTAAATCAACCTTCTCCTCACTCCAAACTCACAATTAGGCATTCTTAGGGTTACAATCCACAGGGATGTCATACATACCAGCAGATGGGACATCAGCACTGATTGTCTGCTGGGCACTTTAACATCATCAACTCCTGTAAGATCCACAACTGGCAGTGGCATCTTCACCCCTTACTGGGGCGGGCTCAGCACACACAGCAGGCATGCATGCTTAAGAACTCTTTCAGCCACAGTGCTCACAGTCAATCCATCTGTCTTTATCCTGGACAAGATTTCCCACAACAATAGGGAGTGATCCCCGACTGGAGGGGGGTGCCACAGTTGAGGGTCCTCTACCCCTACGAGGAACAGGCAACAGAGCTCGCTGGAGAGAATAGGGTTCCCTCCTGAGTGGAAGGTGCGATTGGCCTCCCCCAACAAGCCAATGAGGATCCTGCCAATACACATTGGCTCCATATGGATAATGACAGAGAGTGATCTATGCAGGTGCCTGTCCAGTCATCATTAATTATCCCTTTTCTCTATTCCAGCCACCAGCAAGGAAAGGTGGAGGAAAAGCACCCAAGAAACGCCTCAGAGGAGGATCCTGAAGGAGCATCCAATGAAGACCTAGATACAGCTTTCACCTGCATCCTCCACCAGCGCATATACACACATCTCAGTGGGACCAAGTTCTAGATTAGGTTTGGGTTCACAATCTGGAGATCACCTCACAGACACAAATCCACCCAGCAGGAGGAGGCAATGTCAGCTGAAACTCGGAGGGCTGCTGGAGACCAGGCCCCTTCTGAGCCTGACTGATGACAAGGCTCTGGAATTGACCCCCAGAGAGATATTGGAGCTGTAATTACAGGAATGGGAACATTGGGCAGAATTGTCAGAGGCCATAAGCACATTAGAATGAAGATTGAAGCATGTTGTGTCTCGAGCATGCAAGCACATCAAAGTCTCCATTGGAAGGGTAGCCATGGAGACACAGGTCCAGCAGAACATATTGTTTCTGCTGGATTTGTGCTTGGACCCATAAACCATTGCTCCCGCCATGGGTGTGTTCCAGCTGTGGCAAGGCGAGAGGGTGATGGGGCACCTTGATCTCCCCTTCCCCTCAAGGAGTCAGAGATGGGCCCTCACAGACCTACAAAGAGGGGAAGCATCGTCAGACACTCCGGGAACATCCACCCAGATCATTTAATTGGTCTTGATCCACCTCAAACCCCCTCTGCTTGTGACTCTATTAATTCCAGTTGGAATGTGCACCTGCTCTGAGCAGGAGACCCATTGCTGGCCAGGGTCCTCCAGGCCTCAGGCATCCAGAGGACACCCGGCAAAGTCACCTCAGGTAACAAGCCACAGCAGTCAATAGGCTGCCTCAATCTCTGGTGTTGGATGTCAGGGATGCACCAAGACGTAGTGGTAGAGTAAGAAAAATTGAGAGGTTCTGAATGCACAATGGTGGCAAAGGTGTTCAATCACTTTATCAAACCTTTTATATACATTTAAATATATTTTGCCTCTGTCCTTCAAAGTTTCAGGCACAGAAGGGTTCTTTCAAACGATGCAATGTTCTTCATCCATCTAAGGGTAACAGATACCACCCTCCTCAAGGATCGCCCATTGTTTCCCTCAGTTCCAAGTTAACTCACATAATCTCACGTGGGCAGCACGGTAGCACAAGTGGATAGCCCTGTGGATTCACAGTGCCATGGTCCTGGGTTCGATTCCCCGCTGGGTCACTGTCTGTGTGGAGTCTGCATGTTTCCCCCGTGTCTGTGTGGGTTTCCTCCGCGTGCTCCGGTTTCCTTCCACAGTCCAAAGACGTGCAGGTTAGGTGGTTTGGCCATGATAAATTGCCCTTAGTGACAAAAAGGTTAGGAGGGGTTATTGAGTTACAGGATAGGGTGGAAGTGAAGGCTTGTGGGTCGCTGCAGACTTGATGGGCCGAATGGCTTCCTTCTGCACTGTATGTTCTATGTTCTATCTCACCTCAATCAATCACCTTTAGCTCCACATAAGCGAAATGAACAAAGGCAGTTTCTATATGAGCATGACGGTTAGACAATGCACATATAATCCTTTCACCAGAGGATCACATTATGTGATCTCATGAGTATTGTTCTTGGAAAGCTATTGATTATCCTGATGCAGTTCCACTGAAGTCTCTACTTTATCTTTGTTATAGGTATCTCCCAAAACCTGCATTGGAGTCAATCCAACCAATGGCCTCCATTTAATGGCTGCCAGGTTTGTGTTAATTAATTGGTTAAGGACCGCAGTCTTTCATCCCTGCCTAACAGTGTTATCTTGCTCCCTTGTTTATAGATGAACATTACAATTTTATTAGTTCCCACTCTCCACATGCATAATGCAGAACAAGGAAGTTGGTTACAGTTGTTGACATTTGAAATGTCTTCTAGACGGAAATGAGTCTGTGATGTTTTTGGTGTGTGTCCAGCCTGATAATGCCAGTCTAGTACGTGTGAGGATATTAGTTTGCCTCTGAAGTTTGCATGGCTTGATGGACATGGATGTCATAAAGTGCAATCAGTGTGTTAGGCTTCCTTGTACCGATAGCACACTGGTAGATTAAAAATGTGGAGTATCGTAATGGGATGGGAGCAGTGCTCCTGCACATCTACACACAAACCAGCATAGGGGCTGGTTTAGCACACTGGGCTAAATCGCTGGCTTTTAAAGCAGACCAACGCAGGCCAGCAGCACGGTTCGATTCCCGTACCAGCCTCCTCGAAAAGGCGCCGGAGTGTGGCGACTAGGGGCTTTTCACAGTAACTTCATTTGAAGTCTGCTTGTGACATTAAGCGATTTTCATTCATTCATTTCATTCATCTTCCGAGTGCAGTTCAGTATTTCTGAGGGTACTACATTATCCGAAAATGCTGTGCCAATACTGACCAGGTCACATCTTTCCCAGGTGCTAAGGCAATGCTCAACGTCAGCTTGGGAGGCTTCTGATGAAGGCAGGGTGATCAGTGCTTGTCAATGGTTACACACAATCCTGCGGAAGCCTTTACTGTGTTCACAACTCAGAGGCTCGCGTCCCTGCTGTGGAAGGACAAATCACAGTGTCCCGGAGAGTGAAGTCACCTTGGGGCTCACTATCAAAATGCGGCCTCACCATTAATCATGCATGAGAGATGGCATTTGGGGAGATGCTTTGGATCCGTCTTCAGATCGTCAAGCGATAACCAGTGACTGAGCATTTTCCTCATTGAACTGACGTGCTAAGCTCCTGGCACACTGCCTTGGGTGCATTGTTTGCAGTCGCATTTCTGCCTCTTGAAGGCTGCCAGGGTCAGTGAAATGTTGGCTTTATGGTTGAAGTGAATGCATAATGTGCACTTGCTTCAGATTAAGCTCTGGCGGAGTGCTTATCCCATTGCAGGACAGGCAAATGCCCCCTAGGGTGCGTTACCTTCCAAGGATAAGACCATGTTACGCATGAATGTGACTATTCATTCTGAGATTGATGCTCTTCGTTGAGATGTTGAAGATGACAAAGAAGGTCTTAATGTCCACCTTGCATCAAAGGGACAGGGGAACTATGCTTGTGTCAGCTCGTCTTCACCTTCTTTGTCCTGGAGCCTTGTCACTATGAGGGTCCCATAGCATATCTTTCACATTGTGCCCAGGTGATGGCGGCGTCACGTGATGCATCAGAACCCTCACCCTCTCCTTCCATGTCCGAGGAGATATGCACCATGTGGCAACTCATCCACCATTTGCAGCGCTACATTGTTTGGGGCACAGCAAACAACAATGATGCAGGACACTCTCTGTGGTGAGTTTTGAAGATCCCCGCCTGTTCAGTCCAAACATCTGGAATACATCTTCAGCATGTCAATTGTCAACTCTATTAAGGATCTTTTTGCATAATATGCCGCATTGTATCTCACCTCAGATGTGGATGATGAACAGGTGTCATTAGCGATGTCTTTTGGGAGTACCCCTGCATCACCAAGGATCCAACCCTGAATGTGCTGAGGGCCCTCAGTGCTGTGGCACTGTGAGTGACTCAATATTGGGTGGCACGGTAGCAGGGTAGTTACCACTGTTGCTTCACAGCTTCAGGGTCCCAGGTTCTATTCCCGGCTTGGGTCACTGTCTGTGCGGAGTCTGCACGTTCTCCCCGTGTGTGCGTGGGTTTCCTCCGGGTGCTCCGGTTTCCTCCCACAGTCCAAAGATGTGCAGGGTTAGGTGGATTGGCCATGCTAAATTGCCCTTATGTTAGGTGGGGATACTGGTTTACGGGGATAGGGTGGAGGTGAGGGGTTAAGTGGGGTGCTCTTTCCAAGAGCCGGTGCAGACTCGATGGGCTAAATGGCCTCCTTCTGCACTGTAAATTCTATGAATGAATGTAAGGTTCATGCAAGTTCTCAGGGTACGTTGCAAAAACCCGAGTAATCTGTTTTCATAGATCACATATCAGCTGCACGTTGAGAGAATGAAATCCTTATTATTATTATGTTGGGGCAGTGTCCCTTTAAGAGGTGAGTCACATGAGCACTGGTGACATCATCAGTCAGGTGCACAGGCTTTAGGCTCAGCCTTTGTAATTAAGTCTGTGAGAGTGCACAACATAAGATAAATTAAAAACCCTATCCACGAGTTACATATTCTTTGCTTTTGAATGTGGCCCATGAGGCACGATCAATTTGTCTGGAGATGAAGTTGAATTCAAACTGAGGCTTTATTAGTATCTGAAGTGTGGCCTCCTACAGCAGCTGACGAAATGGCTGCTAGCTGAAGGCCACGCATATTCATAACCCCGCTCCTGGGCGGAGCTAGCATGCAGGGGCCCAGGTGAACATATAGTGCAGGTTCTATCGTACAACCCTTAATATAGGAACACAGTGGTTTACCACATTCACCCCCTGTTAAAATTGAGTCCGGCGGGGGTGGTGGATAACTATATACAATTCGCCATCTTTAATATTTACAGAACAGTGAAAAAAAAATGTCTCTGGTCATCCGGTGGGCTGGTCAGAGGTTCAGCCGGTCCGGCGCCTTGATCGTCCTCTGGGATCGACGAAGTGGAGCCGGTCATGTTTGTGCTGTCGTGGTCGAAGTTGACTCCGGGAGCGTGCCGAAATCCTCTTCATCAATGGGGGTGGGCAGGGGGAGGACGGACGGTCCTAGGGGGGTGGTGGGGGTGGTGGGGGAGGGGAGGGTGGCGCCGGGGGCAATAGGGGTGGTGTGGGGGGCGGAACCTGCTGGTGCCAGGTCCCTGAGGGAGACGGTATCCTGGCGGCCGTCGGGGAATGCCACGTAGGCGTACTGTGGGTGTGCGTGGAGCAGGTGCACCCTTTCCACCAACGGGTCCGCCTTGTGGAGCCGCACATGTTTACGTAGAAACACGGTTCCCGGAGCTGTGAGCCAAGTTGGGAGTGATCCCCCGGATGTGGACTTCCTGGGGAAGGCAAAAAGGCGTTCATGCGGTGTACTGATTGTAGCAGTGCAAAGTAATGAGCGAATGGAATGTAGAGCATCAGGGAGGACCTCTTGCCAGCTGGAGGCCGGGAGGTTTCTGGACCGTAGGGCCAGCTGGACGACCCTCCATACCGTCCCATTCTCCCTTTTTACCTGTCCATTTCACCGGGGGTTGTAGCTCGTCGTTCTGCTGGAGGCGATACCCCTGCTGAGCAGGAACTGACATAGCTCATCACTCATGAATGAGGATCCCCTGTCACTGTGGATGTAGGCGGGGTAGTCGAACAGTGTAAAGATAGAATTAAGGGCTTTAATGACGGTGGCAGACGTCATGTCGGGGCATGGGATGGCGAAGGGAAAACGGGAGTATTCGTCGATCACACTGAGAAAATATGTGTGACGGTCGGTGGAGGGGAGGGGGCCTTTGAAATCCACGCTGAGGCATTCAAAGGGGCGGGAGGCCTTCACCAGGTGCGCGCGGTCCGGCCGGTAGAAGTGCGGTTTGCACACCGCACAGACCTTGCAGTCCTTGGTGATCGTCCTTACTTCCTCGACGGAGTGGGGCAAATTACGTGCCTTAATGAAGTGGTACAACCGAGTGACCCCTGGGTGACACAGGCTGTCGTGCAGGGTCCGGAGTCGGTCTACCTGTGCGCTGGCACATCTACCTCGGGATAGGGCGTCTGGGGGCTCGTTGAGTTTGCCAGGGCGATACTTAATCTCGTAGTTATAGTTGGAGAGCTCGATTCTCCACCTCAAGATTTTGTCATTTTTGATCTTGCCCCGCTGTGTGTTGTTGAACATGAACCGACCGTTGGTCAGTGAGGAGAGTGAATCTCCTGCCGGCCAGGTAATGCCTCCAATGTCGCACAGCCTCAACGATAGCCTGGACCTCCTTTTCGACGGATGAGTGACGAATTTCGGAGGCATGGAGGTTGCGGGAAAAGAATGCCACGGGCCTGCCTGCCTCGGCAAGGGGGACGCCCGATGTGTCGCTTTCTACTTGGAAAGGAAGTGTTTCGTCTACAGCGTGCATTGTGGCCTTGGCAATATCAGCTCTGATCCGGGCGAAGGCCTGTTGGGCCTCTGCCGTCAGGGGGAAATGAGTGGACTGTATGCGTGGGCGGGCCTTGTCCGCATAGTTTGGGACCCACTGAGCGTAATACGAGAAGAACTCCAGGCAGCGTTTGAGGGCCTTGGGGCAGTGGGTGGAGGGGAAGCTCCATGAGGGGGCGCATGCGGTCGGGATCGGGCCCCAGAACTCTGTTCTGGACCACGTAGCCGAGGATGGCTAAGCGGTTTGTACGGAACACACACTTCTCCTTGTTGTACGTGAGGTTGAGGAGAGTGGCGGTGCGGAGAAATTTTGCGAGGTTGGCGTCGTGGTCCTGTTGATCATGGCCGCAGATGGTCACATTGTCTAAGTACGGAAACGCAAGCCATACCGGTCAATCATTCGGTCCATTTCCCTTTGGAAGACCAAAACCCCATTGGTGACGCTGAAGGGGACCCTAAGGAAGTGATATAGCCGGCCGTCTGCCTCGAAGGCGGTGTATGGCCGGTCCGATTAACGGATGGGGAGCTGGTGGTAAGCGGATTTCAGGTCCACCGTTGAGAAGATCCGGTACTGTGCAATTTGGTTAACCATGTCAGATATGCGTGGGAGGGGGTACGCGTCGAGCTGCGTGTACCTGTTGATGGTCTGGCTGTAGTCCATTCGATTTTGCTCCCCAGACTTAACCACTACAACTTGAGCTCTCCAGGGGCTGCTGCTGGCCTCGATGACTCCCTCCTGAAGCAACCGCTGGACCTCGGACCTGATGAAGGCCTTATCCTGGGTGCTGTACCGCCTGCTCCTGGTGGCGACGGGTTTGCAATCTGGAGTTAGATTGGCAAAGAGGGAAGGAGGATCGACCTTTAGGGTCGCGAGGCCGCACACAGTGAGGGGTGGTAAGGGTCCGCTGAATTTAAGGGTCAGGCTCTGGAGGTTGCACTGAAAATCCAGGCCAAGGATAAGTGCAGCGCAGAGGTTAGGGAGGATGTAGAGGCGAAAACCGTGGAACTCTACGCCTTGGGCTGTGAGCGTGACCGTGCAGTAGCCCCGGATCACTACGCGATGGGATCCGGAGGCCAGGGAGATACTTTGATTGGTAGGGTGTACCTTAAGGGAGCAGCGCCTTAACGTATTTGGATGTACAAAGCTGTCGGTGCTCCCGGAGTCCAGTAGGCAGGAGGTCACGTGGCCGTTGACTTTCACGCTAGTGGATGTGTTGGTCAGAGTATGTGGTCTGGACTGGTCGATTACCATGGATGTGAGTCGTGGTTGAACGTCGGGTAGTGAGGCGGCCGCTGCGTCGGGGTCCTGAAACGCCGTTGATCTCCGTGCGCTGCGGGGTGGACAAGATGGCGGCGCCCAGAGGTCCTGGGGGTCACAAAATGGCGGCGCCCATGGAACGCACGTTGCAGAGGTGGAGCAAGATGGCGGCGCCCATGAAACGCACGTGTTGTGCGGGGGAGAAGATGGCAGCGCCCATTGCTCGCACATGGCCTGGGGAGGAGGGGAGGATATTGGTGCCCATTGTCCCTGACCCGGGGGGGGGGAGAGGGGTGGGGGTGACCGCTGCCGCTGCGCGGGCTTGGTGCGGGGGAGAAGATGGCGGTGCCCATTGCTCGCACATGGCCTGGGTAGGAGGGGAGGATAGCGGCGCCCATTGTCCGTGACCGGGGGGGTTGTGGGCGACCGCTGCCGCTGAGCGTGCCTGGCACACGGCTGCGTAGTGGCCCTTCTTCCCGCAGGCCTTACAAAGGGCAGCGTGGGCCGAGCAGCGTTGGTGGGGGTGTCTTTGGTGGCCGCAAAAATAGCATCGGGGCCCCCTGGAGATCACCGGCTGGCGAATAGCACAGGCGTACTGGGTGGGTAGCGCCCCCGCTGGGGTGGCTGCCTGTGGGGCTCATGAAGCGTAGGAGGAGTGGGCCGCGTGGTTGGCGGCGTAGGACTGTACATTGCGCAGTGCGACCGTCATGGCAAACGCTAGTGTTTTAGTCTCTGCGAGGTCACGCGTGGCCCCTTCTAGGAGCCGCTGCCTGATAACATCGGACCCAATCCCAGTTACAAAAGCGTCCCTCATAAGGAGATCTGAGTGCTCCTTAGCTGTAACGTCCTGGCAGTCACCGTCCCGAACTAGTGGGATCAGGGCCCTCCAGAAGTCCTCGTTTGACTCACCAGGTAATTGTGTACACGTTGCGAGCGCGTGTCTGGCGAAGAGCGTGTTCGTCTTCTGCTCCTAACTCTCTTTGAGTCGAGTCATGGCATCAGCGTAATTGGGCGCATCCTAGATCAGCGGGAAGATTTTAGAGTTGAGTCTGGAGAACATGATTTGAATCTTCTGAGCCTCTGGAACAGGGGTCGGCGCCGCGTTGATATACGCTTCAAAACAAGCTAGCCAGTGCTGAAAGTCCTTTCTGGCGTCGCTTGCGGTGGATCCAGCTGCAGTCGATCTGGTTTAATCCGGAGGTCCATCTTCTGAATCAGATACTAATAAATTGAGGCACGATCAATTTGGATGGAGACGAAGTTGAATTCAAACTGAGGCTTTATTAGTATCTGAAGTGTGGCCTCCCACAGCAGCTGAACGGCTCCTGGGCGGAGCTAGCATGTAGGGGCCCAGGTGAACCTGTAGTGCAGGTTCGACCGAACAACCCTTAATATAGGAACACAGTGGTTTACCACAGCCCAGTAAGTGGCTCAGTACAGCGTTTTCCCCTAATTGATAACTCGTACTGACTGCTGATAGGGTGCCCTGAGGCCATGTATGTACAGTTGATGGTGCCCTGCAATTCGGGCAGCCTGACTGGCTTCGTCCATGCGGAACTGCACGTAATTGTGAGCTTTATTGAAAAGGGTATCGGTCACCTCCCTTATGCATTTCTGAGTGGATGATTGTGAGATTCTGCAGAGGTCACCAGTGGAGCTCAGTAACGATCTGCTGGCAAAAATGTTGGGTTTGGCAGTTACTTTCGTAGCAACTGACATCAGGTGACCTGTTCACCCATGTGGAGTGAGACCCTCCTGAAGAATGTGGCAGATATGATCCACCACATCCCGAGACAAGCGAAGAGACCTGTGGCACTGCCTGTGAGAGGTGACTTCTGCAGACACTTGCTCGTGTCAATTGCCGCTGTATATTTGTTCCCTCTTCTTCAGTATCTGCGAGCTTCCTGGAGTCTTGTTGGCTCTTGTTCCTCAGGGTGACAGTCTTCCCTGAGCTGTGCTAAATGGCAATGGGACTTTCTTCTCCTAATTTGCATCAAACCCATTAAGAAAGCAGTGCTGCTTGCAGCTTGCATTCTGCAATCCTTCTTGTCTCTGTGGACAAATAGAGTAGAAAAATTATAGCTGCTTGCTGTGGAATGCTCTCCCCCCATTGACAAGCCGGAGTGATGCTCTAGGCCTGCCCTCATTCCAGACATGGCATCCCCAGGCCACTCTTTGCAGCTGAAGCACATCCTGGAGGTTCACGAGTAGTTACGTCATCTCCAAAATGACAGCAGAGTCATAAAATGAAGCTTTGATCACATCCATGTGCTCCTACCCTCAGTCAGGCTGTTGGCAGCCTGCCTTCTTTAGCCCAGGCTCGCACCAATTTCATGATTGCAAGTGTCGTGGCCTGGAAGTCACGACCAGTCAAATGCTAATTATTTTTTAGCCTTGTCATGACCACGCTGCTTATGTGCAGCAGCAGTGACCCCTTAGTTTAAATATTTGATCCTCCTTCCCTCTTTAGTTCGCTCTGTAATGGATTTGTGGGAAATCAGAACAAATCAAATATTGTTCCAAGTCTTCATGGATTCTTACATGAATGCGCTCAATACGTTAAGGTGCCAAACTCCATCAATTGGCATTGAAGCTCAGCCTTCATCTACATGTCATGAGCTGATAGTTATTACTAGCATATCCCTTCAATTGCCACAAAATTACAGTCATTGTCTCCTCCCACATGCACTCAGACCCCTCCCCAGGCAATTTTTTTTAAGCATTATTTTTTTAACTGTGCGATTCCAAGGTATTTGTCATCATGATGGTGCTGTGATTTATCTGGGTGGCCACCTTCTAATCTCCTCCTTTAACCCTCCAAGTTCCTCCTATCCTCCTCCATTCTCACTGCATTCACATTTCACTTCCTCTGATTACTCTCCTGCCTACCCCTCTTACCCTGGAGCCAATCTTTATACATGTTGATATTCCTGTCTTCCTTCTGACCCATTTAATGTTAATACCCCTTTGCCTTTTATGGACCTGACCCCTCCTATTCTTGATACCATATGCACTGTGACTCTTCACCGCCTCAGTCAAAGATGGTGGGGTTCTGTTAAACGATCATGATATAGGTACAGCACAATGCTTGCAGCTATGTGGGAATATGATTTTGACTCCTTGAGCTCCACTATTTATTGGGTTTATAAAAGTTTTTAGCCAACTAGTCTCCCCCATTAGACTATCCCCTCCCACTCATTTTACTGTCTTCCCCCCTTTTCACAGTAACTTCATTGCAGTGTTAATGTAAGCCTACTTCTGACACTAACAAAGATTATTATTTACTTCCAAGTCCCATTCGCTCACCCCTCTCCACTCATTTCTCTATCTATCTCCTTCACTCCTGTATTCCACTCACCCACTCCCTATCTTCTCCTTCCCAGCTGGTATTGCCTCCCATACACCAGCCTTGGCGCATCTTCTGATAAGCTCCAAGACCTCGCTGTGCCTCTGTATAGGTGTACAGATGGACAACTGTAACATCTAGGCACTCTCTGCAAGGGAAATCACAATCAATAAAAAGAAACTTTACAGTTATATAAAGGAAAAGCAGGTGGTTAAGAGCAATGTAGGCCTTCTAAAAGCTGAAATTTGAGATATTGTCAGTGATAATGGGGAAATGGCAGACATGTTGAACAATTACTTTGCCTCAGTATTTACAGTTGAAAATGGGCATAACTTCCCGGGAGTCCCGAAAAAATTAACAATCAATAGAGGACAGTGACTTAATACAATTAACCAAGTACAGCATCACTACTAACTAATGGAACTTAAGAGTGAACAAATCTCCAGACTTTACGGTTTCCACCCGAGGATGTTAAAGGGAGTAGAGGAGCACATTGTAGATGCCCAAACTATAACCTTTCAGAGTTCCCTAGATTCAGGAGTCGCCCCTCTGAATTGGAGAATTGCACATGTCACTCCACTTTTTAAAAAGGGGGAAAGGGGGAAACCTGGGTACGACAGACTGGTTAGTCTAACATCTGTGGTGGGGAAATTGCTGGAGTCCATAATCCAGGATGGGGTAACTGAACACCTTAAAAGATTTTGGTCGATCAGGGATTGCCAGCATGGATTTGTGGAGGGAACGTCATGCTTGACTAATCTGGTTGAATTTTTTGAAGAAGTGACTAAAGTAGTGGTCAGGAGAATGTCTATAGATGCTATATGGACTACCAGAAGGCATTTGATAAAGTTCCACATAAGTGTGGTAAACCACTGTTGCACCTCTATTAGGTGATGCATGGTAGGACCTTTACGACAGGTACGTTGGTAGTCCCTGCCTGCTGGCTCCGCCCAGTAGGCGGAGTATAAATATGTGTGTCCTCCATGCTGCAGCCATTTCGCCAGCTGCTGTGGGAGGCCACACATCTTGGAGCAATAAAGCCTCAGTTGTACCCAACTCAAGTCTTTGTGCAATTGATCGTACATCAATTTATTGCTGTAAGATTTTCAAAAGGTGGACCTCCGTATCAAACCGGATCGCCTGCAGCTGGATTTGCATTCAAGCAACGCCAAAAAGGACTTTCAACGCTGGCTAGCTTGCTTTGAGGCGTACATCAACTCGGCTTCCACCCCTGTCTCGGAGGATCAGAAGATACAGATCCTGTACCAAGGTTGAGCTCTAGCGTCTTTTTGCTAATCCAGGACGCACCGAACTACGCCGAACCCATGACGCTTCTCAAGGAGAATTACGCTCAGAAGACGAACACGCTCTTCGCCAGGCACATATTCGTCACTCGCTCTCAACTCCCTGGTGAATCCATAGAAGACTTCTGACGGGCCCTAATCCCACTCGTCCGGGACTGTGACTGTCAGGCCGTTACGGCCACTGAACATTCAAACCTCCATATGTCGGATGCGTTTGTTACGGGGATTGGGTCAGACCTCATACGCCAGCGACTGTTAGAGGGGGCCACGCTCGACCTAGAGAGACAAAGAAACTAGCGCTCTCCATGACGGTCGCCTCGCGCAACGTTCAGGCCTACACCCCGAGCCGTGCTGCCCACCCCTCCTATGCATCGTGGACCCCACAGATGCCCCAGCGGGGGCCTTACCCAGCCAATGAGCCTGCGCCACGCGCCAGCCAGCAAACCCCGGGGGTCCCCGATGTTATTTCTGCGGCCAGCAGAAACACCCCCGCCAACGCTGCCCTTTGTAAGGCTTGCGGCAAGAAGAGGCACTTCGCTGCGACGTGCCAGGCCTGTGCAATCGCCGCTATCGCCCCCACCCCCCTCGTTTACGGACAATGGGCGCTGCCATCTTCACCTCCCCGGACCACACGCGGCCAGTGGGCGCCGCCATCTTCCCCCCTGAGCAACACGTGCAGCCTATGGGCGCCGCCATCTTGTTCAACCCCTGCCATGTGCGGCCCATGGGCCCCGCCATTTTGTACTCCTCTAGATCTTCAGCCGCCATTTTGTCCTCCTCGAGATCGTCAGGCGCCACCATCATGTTTCCCCCATGGCACATGGGCACCGCCAGTGTTCCAGGACCAGGGCCCCCAGGCTCCCCGTCATCATACACCAGCGACGACCGACCACGACTCGCCTCAGTGACCATCAACCAGTCTCGTCTGCACAACCTGGCCACCGCATCGACCAGCGTTAAAATCAATGGACACGTGACCTCTTGCCTGCTGGACTCCAGGAGCACCGAAAGCTTCATCCACCCAGATACGGTAAGGCGCTGCTCCCTCGCGGTACACCCTGTCAACCAAAGAATCTCCCTGGCCTCCGGATCCTGTTCCGTGGTGATCCGGGATGTACTGTACAGTCACACTCAAGGTCCAGGGCGTAGAATTCAGCGGTTTCCGCCTCTACGTCCTCCCTAACCTCTGCGCTGCCCTACTACTCGGCCTGGACTTCCAGTGCAACCTCCAGAGCCTAACCCTGAAATTCGGCGGGCCCCTACCACCCCTCACTGTGTGCGGCCTTGCGACCCTAAAGGTCGATCCGCCTTCCCTCCTCGCAAATCTAACCTCGGATTGCAAACCGTCGCCACGAGGAGCAGATGGTACAGCGCCCAGGACAGGAACTTCATCAGGTCCGAGGTCCAGCGGCTGCTTCGGGAAGGCATCATCGAGGCCAGCAACAGCCACTGGAGAGCCCAAGTGGTAGTAGTTAAAACTGGGGAGAAACACAGAATGGTCGTGGACTACAGCCAGACCATCAATCGGTACACGCAGCTCGATGCGTACCCCCTCCCACGCATATCTGATATGGTCAATCAGATTGCACAGTACCGGGTCTTCTCAACGGTAGACCTCAAATCCACCTACCACCAGCTCCCCATTCATAAATCGGACCGTCCATACACTGCCTTCGAGGCAGACAGCCGCCTCTATCAGTTCCTCAGGGTTCCCTTCGGTGTCACCAACCATTTGTACCATTTCATAAAGGCCCGCAATCTACCCTACTCCGTCGAGGAAGGACAGTCACCAGGGACTGCCAGGTCTGTGCGGAGTGCAAGCCGCACTTCTACCGGCCGGACAGTGCACGCCTGGTGAAGGCCTCCCGCCCCTTTGAGCGCCTCAGTGTGGATTTCAAAGGGCCCCTCCCCTCCACCGACCAGCAGTCCCGGTTTTCCAAAGGGAGATGGACCGAATAGTCGAACGGTACGGATTGCGGGCCACCTTTCCGTACCTAGACAACGTCACCATCTGCGGCCATGATCAGCAGGACCACGACGCCAACCATGTCAAATGTCTCCGCACCGTGACTCTCCTAAACCTCACCTACAACAAGGAGAAGTGCGTGTTTAGCACGACCCGCTTAGCCATCCTCGGCTATGTGGTCCAGAACGGAGTTCTGGTGCCCGATCCCGACCGCATGCGCCCCCTCATGGAGCGCCCCCTCCCCCACTGCCCTAAGGCCCTCAAACGCTGCCTGGGGTTCTTTTCGTACTACGCTAAGTGGGTCCCAAACTATGCTGACAAGGCCCGCCCACTCATACAGTCAACTCATTTCCCCCTGACGGCCGAGGCACAACAGGCCTTTGCCCGTGTCAGAGCCGATATCGCCAAGGCTGGGATGCACGCAGTAGACGAGACACTGCCCTTTCAATTAGAGAGCGACGCATCAGATGTTGCCCTAGCCGCCATCCTCAATCAGGCAGGCAGGCCCTTGGCATTCTTTTCCCGCACCCTTCATGCCTCAGAAATTCGGCACTCATCCGTCGAAAAAGAGGCCCAAGCTATCGTTGAAGCTGTGCGGCGTTGGAGGCATTACCTGGCCGGCAGGAGATTCACTCTCCTCACTGACCAACGGCTGGTAGCCTTCATGTTCAATAACACACAGCGGGGCAAGATCAAGAATGATAAGATCTTGAGATGGAGGATCGAGCTCTCCACCTATAACTACGAGATTTTGTATCGCCCCGGTAAACTCAACGAGCCCCCAGATGCCCTATCCCAAGGTACATGTGCCAGCGCACAGGTAGACCGACTCCGGACCCTGCACGACAGTCTTTGTCACCCGGGGGTCACACGGTTGTACCATTTCATAAAGGCCCGCAATCTGCCCTACTCCGTCGGGGAAGTACGGACAATCACCAAGGACTGCCAGGTCTGTGTGGAGTGCAAGCCGCACTTCTACCGGCCGGACCGTGCGCGCCTGGTGAAGGCCTCCCGCCCCTTTGAGCGCCTCAGTGTGGATTTCAAAGGGCCCCTCCCCTCCACCGACTGTAACACGTATTTTCTCAGTGTGGTCGATGAGTACTCCAGATTCCCCTTTGCCATTGTTGCTAACTTTTGGTTGGTTCAATTGGCTCTGTTTTATAACCTTTGCTCTCGAGTCGCCAGGTATCTTTATGATACCGCCACGAGGTTCAAGTCCGAGTAATGATCAATAACTCAATACACCAATTAGTAAGATTCAAATCAAAGCACATTTATTATACACAGTAATCGCTACTCATGCACAAATTCTACGTCTAAGCTACTTCTACGACTAACAGGCCTATACTTAGCTTCGGACTGGCCCACCAGGTCAGGGGAACAAATGGCCTTTCGTTCGGGTTCTGAGTCTGCGGGATTCGAAGTTGGCACGGATTGGTAGCTAGGAGCGCCTATCTCATAGCGAGCATTGACTTAAGACTTACTGGATATCGGCGGCAGCTGCACCATTCACTGTCAGGGGTTGGTTCGTGTTGCTGAGTGACCCGGTCAAGAAGAACGATTTGAACTTGGGGCTTAACTTTATAGTCCCCAGGGGCTTCCCGCTTTTCGGGGCGGACCCTGTACCTGGTTCCAAGTGATTGGACTTCGTTCCAATCGCTTGGTTCGATTTCTCCAATACTGGAGCGGTTCCCTGATCGATGGGCGGTCTCCGTTAACCTCTTTTGTGTTGGCTCCTGTTGGCGCCGGGGAGTCTGACTTGGCTTTGTTTGTCCCAAATGTTTTGATTGTTCCCGGGGATCGCTCATTACTATGTAGATGGCTGCTACATTATTATGCAGATGGCTGCTTGTATCGATGCTGTCTGGGCGTTTGCAGAGTCTAATACACAGTAACTTGCACCTGCTAGTTTCTGCCTGTGTTGGCTAAATTTCCCTTCAGCCTTTGCTGTCCTCCATTTTAAATCGGGACTTGGCCATCCCAGGTGGCTACACCATCCCATGCCCCGGTATGACATCTGCCACCGTCATCAAAGCCCTCAACACAATCTTCGCTCTGTTCGGTTTCCCCGCCTACATCCACAGTGACAGGGGATCCTCCTCCATGAGTGATGAGCTGCGTCAGTTCCTGCTCAGCAGGGTTATCACCTCCAGCAGAACGACGAGCTACAATGACCGGGGAAACGGACAGGTAGAGAGGGAGAATGGGACGGTATGGAGGGCCGTCCAACTGGCCCTACAGTCCAGGAACCTCCCGGCCTCCCGCTGGCAGGAGGTCCTCCCTAATGCACTACATTTCATTCGGTCACTGCTGTGCACCGCCACTAACAACACACCCCATGAACGTCTTTTTGCCTTCCCCAGGAAGTCCACATCTGGGTGTCGCTCCCGACTTGGCACGCAGCTCCAGGGCCTGTCCTGCTCCGTAGGCACGTCCGACTCCACAAGGCAGACCTGTTGGTGGAAAGGGTGCAATTGCTCCATGCAAACCCCTAGTATGCCTACGTGGCCTACCCCGACGGCCGCCAGGATATTGTCTCCCTCAGGGACCTGGTACCAGCAGGTCACACACACACACACCCCGTCCCGGCACCACCCTCCCCTCCCCCGGCGCTCCCAGCAGCAACCCCCCCCAGGACCATCCGTCCTCCCCCTGCCCCGCTCGAGGATGAAGAGGATTTTGGCACGCTCCCGGAGGCTCCGGACATCAGACCAGCATCGACATCGCCGTCACCACTACATCGCTCCCAGCGGCACAACAAGGCGCCCGGACCGGTTAAACCTCTAACTGGTCCGCTGGACTTCAAAAGACATTTATTTTCCTCTCTATCGAAAATTGTAAATGTAAATGTAAAAAAGAACCCCATTTGTTGTATATAGTTCTCCACCCCTCCCCCGCCGTACTCAATTTTAACAGGGGGTGAATGTGGTAAACCACTGTTGCACCTCTATTAGGTGATGTATGGTCGGACCTGTACTACAGGTACGTTGTTGTCCCTGCCTGATGGCTCCGCCCAGTATGCGGAGTATAAATATGTGTTTCCTCCATGTTGCAGCCATTTCGCCAGCTGCTGTGGGAGGCCACACATCTTAGAGCAATAAAACCTCAGTTGTACCCAACTCAAGTCTTTTGATTGTGCAATTGATCGTGCGTCAATAAGGAGGTTAACAAAGGTGGAAACCCATGGAGTTGAGGGCAGAGTCTTGACATGGTTAGAAAAATGGTTGAGTGGCAGGTGACACAGAGTGGTGATAATGGGTAAATACACTAATAGGCAGGAGGTGACTGGCGGTGTCCCCCAGGGATCTGTGTTGGAGCCTCAATTATTCACATTATTCATTAATGACTTGGATGATGGCATAGAAAGTTATGGGCAGGATGCTCCAGTTTCCAAACTAAGTGCTGACGCCCGCATGGGAACAGTGGCGTTTTACGCCAGAAAACGGCAGAATAGCTGGGACCGTTGGGGGGCTTGCAGCTGTGCTGGGTAAAACACCCGGCTCCCATGCCAGAAACAGCCGGAAAATGGCCGGGTCTGTGGTCGTGGATGTTATGGCAGCAGCCTGTGGCGGCTGTGCCTTGCAACGCGGCGCCGGCCGCGCGTAGACCCGGCCAGCCAAATAATGACCCCCCAGTAGCCCCCCTCACCACCCCCAGAACTCTCCAACAGTCCCCCCAACCCTCTCCGAAGCCCTCCTCCCCCCCCCGGCCAACGGCACTGCTCCCCCCGACTGGGCACCACGGTAGCACGATGGTTAGCACAATTGCATCACAACTCCAGGATCCCAATTTCAATTCCCGGCTTGGGTCGCTATCTGTGTGGAGTTTGCACATTCTCCCCGTGTCTGCGTGGGTTTCCTCCGGGTGCTCCGGTTTCCTCCAGTCCAAAGGTGTGCAAGTTAGGTGGATTGGCCATGCTAAATTGCCCTTAGTGTCCAAAAAAGGGATGGGGTTACTGGGTTACGGGGATGGGGTATAGGCGTGGGCTTAAGTGGGGTGCTCTTTCCAAGGGCCGGTGCAGACTCGATGGGCCAAATGGCCTCCTTCTGCACTGTAAATTCAATGAATCTATGATATGATATCTATGATATCTATGACTGTGGCGGTGCTGATCACAGTCCTCGGCTGCCGCACGGGGTCCACGAAAAAAAATACCATAAGTGTTCCGCATCGTCGGGAACTCGGTCCATCGGGGGCTTAGCTTCGGGGGAGGGCTTCAGGTGACATCCTGAGGCCGTCCTGACGGCGTCCGTCGTACTCCCTGAGCATCACAAAAGCGGTGCCTCCCATGATTTCAGCACAAACGGTGATTTTTTAAAAATAAATTTACAGTACCCAATTCATTTTTTCCAATTACGGGGCATTTTAGCGTGGCCAATCCACCTATCCTGCACATCTTTGGGTTGTGGGGGTGAAACCCACGCAAACACGGGGAGAATGTGCAAACTCCACACGGACAGTGACCCAGAGCTGGGATCGAACCTGGGACCTCGGTGCCGTGAGCCAGCAGTGCTATCCACTGCGCCACTGTGCTGCCCACAAACGGGCATTTTGGCGATCGGAGAATCCCGCCCCATATATCCAAATTTGCTGATGATACAAAGTTAGGTGGCATTGTAGACAGCCTTGATGATAACGTAAAATTTCAAGAAGATATTGACTGACTAGGTGAATGGGCAAATGGATATCAATGTAAGTAAGCGTGAAATCATCCATATTGGATCAAAAAAGGATCGAACAGAGTACTTTCTAAATGGAAGAGGTTAGGTACAGTGGATGTCCAAAGAGACTTGAGCATTCAGATGCATAGGCCCTTAAAATGCCTCGAACGAGTGCAGAAGATAATCACAAAGGCTAAAGGAATGCTAGCCTTTATATCTAGAGGATTGAAGTATCAACGTACAGCAAAGTACTGTACACACCCCTGTCTGCATCAACGGGGCCGAGGTGGCGATGGTTAACAGCTTCAAATTCCTAGGGGTGCACATCACCAAAAATCAGTTCTGGCCCACCCACGTCGACGCTGCCACCAAGAAAGCACAACAGCGCCTATACTTCCTCAGGAAACTAAGGAAATCCAGCATGCCCACACTGACTCTTACCAACTTTAACAGATGCACCATAGAAAGCATCCTATCTAGCTGCATCACAGCCTGGTATGGAAACTGCTCGGCCCAAAACCTCAATATACTTCAGAGAGTCATGAACACAGCCCAGCCCTCCATACAAACCTGCTTCCCATTTATTGACTCCTTCTTACACCTCCTGCTGCCTGGGGAAAGCGGGCAGCATAACCAAAGCGCCCTCCCACCTGGCTTACTCACTCTTCCAACTTCTTCCATCGGGCAGGAGATACAAAAGTCTGAGAACACGCACGAATAGATTCAAAAGCAGCTTCTTCCCCGCTGTTACCAGACTCCTAAAAGACCCTCTTATGGACTGACCTGATTAATACTACACTCCTGTATGCTTCACCCGATGCCGGTGTCTATGTATTTATATTGTGTACATTGTGTTGCCCTATTATGTATTTTCTTTTTATTTTCTTTTATTTTCATGTACTGAATGATCTGTTTGAGCTGCTCGCAGAAAAATACTTTTCACTGTACCTCGGTACACGTGACAATAAACAAATCCAAATCCAAATAAAGACACAGAGGTTATGCTGCAGCTGTACAAAACACTGATTATACCCCACTTGGAGTACTATGAGCAGTTTTGGTTGGAAGGGAAGTCCTGCAGGGGATCCAGTTTGAGTGCAATAATGACAGTCCCACTGCTGTTAGCTCTGGGGAAGTGTATGGGGAGCCCGGTGGTGCAATCGACAGTCAGGGTGTGGAACTTAGTTGAGGAGGCATTTTAAGTTGGAAAGAATGTGCTGAAGCCATTGTATGGGAACCACAGATTCAAGCGGAGGGTGGGGGAGGGAATGGATAGGATGTATGGGAAGTGGAGGAAGGCGGGGCTGGAGCGGGATAGGGACTTGTTCTTGGAAGGGAAGTTTGTGGGACTGGACGAGCTGTGGGAGAGGTTTGAGCTGCCGAGGAGCAGTGAGTTTAGGTATACGCAGCTGCGGGACTTTGCGCGGAAGGAGTGGAGGGTGATCCCCAAGCTACCCGAGTACACACTGATGGAGCAACTGCTGTTTCCTGATGGCTTGGGCAGGGGCCGAATTGGAGATATATATGGGTGGTTGAGGGAGCAAATGATGAGGATGAAAAGTAAATGGGGGGAGGAGTTGTGGAGGGAAATAGGTTGGGGGCTGTGGTATTAGGCGATGTGGAGGGTGAACTCAACCTGAGCGAGGATGAGTTCAAGGTAGTGCATAGGGCACACATGACTCGGGTGAGGATGAGTGGGTTCTTCCAGGGGACGGCTGATGGGTGTGAGCAGTGTGAACGGGTGCCGGCGAATCATGCACATATGTTTTGGGGCTGCGGGAAACTGAAGAGCTATTGGGAGGTGGTGTTTGGACCACTAACTAAGAGAGTGGGGGTGGAGGTCACGCCAGACCCAATGGTGGCCATTTTTGGGGTCTCGGAAGTGCCAGAGCTTCTGGAGGCGAAGGGGGTCAATGTGGTCACCTCTCTACTTGCCCTGCAGGGAGAGTGTGTTTCTGGTGAGTCGTGTTTTAATGAACACTTATGAGATGCAAAGGGATGCAAACGTGGTTCGAGCTAAGGGAAAGATGACCAATAGCCTGCCATGACAGTCGAGAGAGCAAAAATGCAAACACATTTTTGCATCTTGCTCACTGAAAACTGAGTTTTGCTTCACTCCAGATGTTCACTCCAGATGTTCTGCCCCCACCTGCCCGCCCCCATGTTTCCCACCATTGACGGGAGTGGAAAATCACACCCTACCGTTTTGTTTCTATCTCTTCTCCTTTCTGTATGTCTCACACAGCTTTGCTTTACCAATGTACCCAAATTCTTGGCCATCTATCACCCCAGGCAAAGAATGATCTATAATGGCAATTCCTGAGGAAAGTCTGCCAAGAGGTCACAGCAAAGCTCGTGCACTTCGAACATTTACGTCACTGTGCGATATTAGAGGACACTTAGGACAAGCCAACTACTCCCTCAGCATTGTACTAACTGTGGTGTGGGGAGACGAGGGAAAGCATATGAGATGGCTTACTAAACGTGAAACAAATCCATGTTCTGAATTCTAAAACATTAACCAGAGTGCGTGTTCTGGATTTCTGAATGTGCTTTTCCATTGCTGACTCACAACCTGTTCCCACTGCCAAGCTAATCTGTTTTATGGCTCCTAAAGATAGCACACACACTTCTCTACTTTGTCAGTATTGCAACCTTGTTCAATGAACCTTGACACTTGGTTCCAAATTGCAATTATTGTAATTTTTAACTGTTGAACGGGTCTTTTTCAAGAAGATTATTTTCCCATCATCAAAGGGAAACTGTAGAAATTGAGAAATGAGAGCTGAATTGCCATATATTGGCTATCATGTTCTGACTATTACTCTGTATTATTTGTTCAATTAATATGAAATACATGGATAAATTATTCAATGTTCCTTTTACCTATGTTTTTTGACCAGATATTTGTACTGAATTCTACAAATGTTCATGTTCATAACTGGTGCACCTGTATTAATGTTCGCAACCTCAGAGCATACTTGTCCAGCATCAATGAAGTGTCAAGTTTCAAGATCTGTCACCCTTAAGATTTGATGTGCAATGTTTTAGTTTTCAATATACATTTAATAAATCCGTGTTGCTTTTGTTCCACCATATTATTAATTTTCTGAGTGTCCAGTTATTACAGATTTTAACACTTTCCCTACTGCTGACGTCAAGCTAACAGGTCTGTCGTTTACGGTTTGCTCTCTCCTCCCTTCTTAAATAGCAGGGTTACATTTGCTCCTTTCCAATCTGCAGGAACCTTTCCAGAATCTGTGGAATTTTGAAAGGTAGCCACTATCTCTATAGCCACGGGGAAGATTTCCTCTACATGAGAATTAAATCGTATGCACTTTTATAAATAGGTATTAAAATCTCAATACACTGGGCATAACATTGTAGCGGTTACATTACTGGATTAGTAATCCGGAGGCTTAGGTTAATAACACAGGGGATAAGAGTTTGAATCCCATTAATTTCTGGACAGTTTAACAAAAAAGTCAGGAAGTTAAAAAGCAGGTATCTGTAAAAATTCAACCATGAAACTCCTTGACTGTTCCAAATATGTAACTAATTCACTAATGTTCTTATCCAACTTGGTTATATGTGACTTCAGCTTCCGTAGCTTTGACCTCATCCAATACTCTCCTAATTTGCATCAAATCGCAATAACCCCTGTTCTTTCTGACCTACATTATTCCCTCTCTGCAACATCTCCATGTTAAAAAATCCATCCATGTTTTGAAATTCCACTATGACCTCTCCCCTCTGTCACTCCTTCACCTCCTCCTACCCTATAATTCTTTGAGGTAGCTGCGCTGCTCCAATTCTTGTGGGGTCACACTGGTATCGCCGGCCATGCCAAGAGACTAAGCTCTGGATTGCACTTGTTCAACTTCTCTTGGACCTCTCTCTCCTTCTCAAGATTCAGTGTCAAATTCTGTTTGATAGTCACTCCTTCCTGTCAAGTAACTAGAGGATATGCAATAAAAGATTGTTTTGTCAGTGGCCTCCAGATCTTGAGGATGATTTTAAGATTAACACAGCACAGACAAAGAAATGAAGATGGTCTGTATCGCTCAGTACTATATGCACATAATGTGGCTTCACCTCAATTGCAGAACGGCATTTGTGTGAAATATTTCATTTGGAACCGCAGAGGTTTAGAAGCACAGTTGTTTATATTGCAGAAGCAGCCATTTGTCCCATTGTTGTGGTGTTCTTTGTGATTCTTAATATCAGGACGGATGTCGTAGTGTTTACAAAGGCTACAGAAGCTAAGTTCAATGACAAAGTTAACACTTATTATAAGAACATAAGAACTAGGAACAGGAGTAGGCCATCTGGCCCCTCGAGCCTGCTCCGCCATTTAATGAGATCATGGCTGATCTTTGTGGACTCAGCTCCACTCTCCGGCCCGTACACCATATCCCCGAATCCCTTTATTCTTTAGAAAGGTATCTATCTTTTTCTTAAAAACGTTTAAAGAAGGAGCCTCAACTGCTTCACTGGGCAAGGAATTCCAGAGATTCACAACCCTTTGGGTGAAGAAATTCCTCCTACACTCCGTCCTAAATCTACTTCCCCTTATTTTGAGGCTATGCCCCCTAGTTCTGCTTTCCCCGACCAGTGGACAACCTGCCCGCATCTATCCTATCTATTCCCTTCATAATTTTATATGTTTCAATAAGATCCCCCCGCATCCTTCTAAACTCCAATGAGTACAGTCCCAGCCTACTCAACCTCTCGTCATAATCTAATCCCCTCAACTCTGGGATCAACCTAGGGAATCTCCTCTGCACTCCCTCCAGTGCCAATATGTCCTTTCTCAGGTAAGGAGACCAAAACGGAACACAATACTCCAGATGCGGCCTCACCAACACCCTATACAATTGCAGCATAACCTCCCTAGTCTTGAACTCCATCCCTCTAGCAACGAAAGACAAAACTCGATTAGCCTTCTTAATCACCTGTTGCACCTGCACACCAACTTTTTGCAACTCGTGCACCAGCACACCCAGGTCCCTCTGCACAGCAGCATGTTTTAACATCTTACCGTTTAAATAATAATCCATTCTGCTGTTATTCCTCCCAAAATGGATAGCCTCACACTTGGCAACATTGAATTCCATCTGCCAGACCCTAGCCCATTCACCTAACCTATCCAAATCCTTCTGCAGACTTCCGGTATCCTCTGCACTTTTTGCTTTACCACTCATCTTAGTGTCGTCTGTAAACTTTGACACATTGCACTTGGTCCCCAACTCCAAATCGTCGATGTAAATTGTGAACAACTGCGGGCCCAACACTGATCCTTGAGGGACCCCACTAGTTACAGGTTGCCAACCAGAGAAACACCAATTTATCCCCACTCTCTGCTTTCTGTTAGTTAACCAATCCTCTACCCATGCTACCACTTTACCCTCAATGCCATGCATCTTTAGTTTATGCAGCAACCTTTTGTGTGGCACCTTGTCAAAAGCTTTCTGGAAATCCAGATATACCACATCCATTCGCTCCCCGTTATCTACTGCACTGGTAACGTCCTCAAAAAATTCTACCAAATTAGTCAGACACGACCTACCCTTTGTGAACCCATGCTGCATCTGCCCAATGGGACAATTTCCCTCCAGGTGCCCCGCTATTTCCTCCTTAATGATAGATTCCAGCATTTTTCCTACAACCGAAGTTAAGCTTACCGGCCTATAATTACCCGCTTTCTGCCGACCTCCTTTTTTAAACAGTGGTGTCACGTTTGCTACTTTCCAATCCTCTGGGACCACCCCAGAGTCTAGTGAATTTTGATAAATTATCACTAGTGCGTTTACAATTTCCCTAGCCATCTCTTTTAACACTTTGGGATGCATCCCATCAGGGCCAGGAGACTTGCCTACCTTTAGCCCCATTAGCTTGCCCAATACTGCCTCCTTAGTGATTACAATTATCTCAATGTCCTCACCTATCATATCTTTATTTCCATCAGTCTACTTATTCCTATAGCAAGCAATAATATTCCTACAGCAAGTAATAATCTAGTCATCTACAATCTACACTCTACTAACATGAGTCTTTCCCCTTAATCTATAACTGTACTCTGCACTCTCTCTAGTCTTCTCCTCCGCACTCTCTCTAACCCTCTCCCAGAAGCCTGAGAGTCACTGCTTTGTATAGTTCTGCATCTAGCTCCATCTAGTGGTAAATTATGATATTACATTAACCCTTTATATTCTGAACATTCTACATAATGTCACAATTGTGTCATTGCCAACTCCTTTCAAGAGTAATCCAACACTTACTGCACTGCTGTGCTTTCTCTCTGTGGCCTTTTATGTTCCTCAATCTCATTCAGTGTTGCTATTGTTGTCAAATTATTTTCAATACTGGCAAGTACTAGATTGGCCGTTCACAACTATTGGGTTCACTGAGACTAGCCCGCTGATTTCACACTGGATCCTTATAGCTAGAATGGGATGTGGATCGAAGACAGAGGTCTTAGAGACGATAGCACCACCATCTAAACCAATCAGTCACATTTATTCCAGGAGTTCATCATTATAAACTATAAAAAAATAATCTAGAACCACAGAGAAACGTAACTTGAAGAAGTTGTGAATCCTGAGCCAGCGGCCTTTTAGCATATTCTGAGGGTAAAGCCCTCTGAAGCGAACAGGGCGCACTGAAAATTATGTATAAATGAAAGGGATAAACAACAGCAGCTGAAAAGTCTCTTGCCGGCATCTTGGGCTCTCGCTGGTGGAGAGCATGGAGGTAGGAATGGAACTGTTGGAAGGATGGTGGAATTCTGGAACCACACCGCCTCCTCACTTCCACCAGAAGAAAGCTCTGGGCTAGAAGGCCCATGGTCGACCGGCCCACCCTGCCACCAATTCAGCCCATTAAGTGACCTACAAATGACTACTTAAGGCCCTCATTCCTCCACTATGGGCATTAACCCAGCTGCCTGTCGCCATAAGTTATGTTCGGCAATCTGTGGCCAGCTTCTCATTTTGGTGGTGGTGGGAGAGGGGGGTGGGGGGCGGGGGTGGGGGGGGGGGGGGTGGAACTTGGCCAAAGATACTCAGTGAGGGACTATACTTCAGGAAGGGGTGGGGCTGCTTAGAGCCACCACATGCCCTTGCTGCCGACTCCCCTGCATTCCCTCTTTCCATGGCCTCCACTCGGTGAACTCCCTCTCCACCACATTATTTACTTATGGCCTGGGTCACTCCGGTACCTGTCATTCTGGCAGTAGCCACTGCCTCCTGAGTGGTGCTGTTGAGCACGAGAGCTGCCAGCCTCTGGATTGGATTAGATTGGATTTATTGCTATGCTTACCAAGGTATAGTGAAACGTATTGTCCTGCATACAGGACGGACAGATCATTCAATACATGAGAAAAACATAAGACATACATAAGTACACAATATAAATACAAAGGCACAGGCATAGGGTGAGCATTCAGAGTGTACAAAGAACAAAGAACAATGCAGCACAGGAACAGGCCCTTCGGCCCTCCAAGCCTGCGCTGATCATGGTACCTGCCTAAACTAAAACCGTATGAACTTACGAAGTCCATATCCTTCCATTCCCACCCTATCACATATTTGTCTAGATGCCCCTTAAATGCCACTATCGTACCTGCTCCCACCACCTTCCCAGGCAGCGCGTTCCATATATTTACCACCCTCTGTGTAAGAAAACTTGCCTCGCACATCTGTTATAAACTTTTCCCCATGCACTTTAAACCCTTAGTACTTTAATCTCCTACCCTAGGAAAGAGCATCTGACTATCCACTCTGTCCATACCACTCATAATAGTGTAGATCTCTATCAGGTCGCCTCTCAACCTCCATCATTCCAGTGAGAACAGACCGAGTTTATCTAACCTCTCCCTAAAGCTAATGCCCTCCATACCAGGCAACATCCTACTAAACCGCTTCTGTACCCTCTCCAAAGCATCCACGTTCTTCTGGTAGTGTGACGACCAAAATTGTACTCCACCTACTTTATGGAACTTAGTACCACTCAGTAGAGAAGATGTATGGAGAGATGAGTTCAGTCCATAAGAGGGTCATTCAAGAGTCTGGTAACAGCGGGGAAGAAGCTGTTTTGAATCTGTTAGTGCGTGTTCTCAGACTTTTGCATCTCCTGCCTGAGGGAAGAGATTGGGAGAGAGAACAACCTCACCCTCTGACTGGCCAGCAGCTCTCAGTAGGTGAGAATTCCGCATTGGGTCTTTATTCTGGGAGAAGTCTCACCTCTGGCCTCGCCACTGCCCGATTTGCTTGTGTTTTGGTCAGCCTCCCTGAAAAGAGGCAGCAGCTCTCCAGCCAGCAGGCAAGACCCCTGATGCGGGTGGAGTGCCTCAACAAGCTTCCAGCCTTAATATCAAGGAGTTGTTGACATGTTTTTAAAACGAAAACTAACGACATCTCTACGTTTGAATTTCTTAGGATCAGCAGAAACTACGTCGATTGCAAAGAGCAATTTGAGTAACATTGTGAAGTATATGGTTGGATTTTAATGAAGGTTTATGGTGGTGTGACTCGAGATTGTGAAATCCAAACTGAGTTACCCTGAAGAGGTCAAGTTCCAGTACATAAAGGCAGGGTTTAGAATTTTTCCATTGATTGTCTTCCAGCTAAATCTCTGTTTCACCTATATTGGATTTGTGGCTTGCCTTGTGAGCCATAAAATTAAACTCTGAATTGAACTAAAAATAATTTTACCTTTGTCCCGAGCTGTACAATAAATTTGTTATCTGTGGCATGAACAGCATCACAATGTTCTCATGTTATAAAACCACCCTTATTTGTGCCTTACTTCACCCATCCCTGAAATATCTTTGTTGAAGTGCTGAAGTAATTGTGCCATGCAGTGTGACCCCTGACCTACTATTGTTTCCTTTTTTTTTGAGTTGCCTGAACTGGAAATTTTTAAGTTTGTTCAGTTCAAAGATTTGTCAGGGGATTGAGAGTGTACAGATCTCACGCGAGCTGGCATCAAGGTTCAGGAAGTACCAGACGTCACTTTGACTGAGACAAGTGTCTACATACAAAATACTTCACTTGCTGTTCCACAGAGCTAAAGGTGAATTTCCTCGGTCAAACTAGGATGACATAGTTATGATGTGGGAATGCAATGGGCACAAGATGCCTCACAAACCAAAAAGCCTTTACGCAGAGTAATAGGGTGTCAAAGGACAAAATCAGTGTTTCGATTAACTAACCTAAGGCCATAATATAAGAAAAACAATTAAACTGAAGATATGCTTAAGTAGATCAAAACAGGGCGGCGCAGTGGTACAGTGGTTAGCATTGCTGTCTCACGGCGCCGAAGACCCGGGTTCGATCCCGGCCCAGGGTCACTGTTCGTGTGGAGTTTGCACATTCTCCCCATGTCTGCGTGGATCTCACCCCCACCACCCAAAGGATGTGCAGGGTAGGTCGATTGGCCATGCTAAAATTGCCCTTAATTGGAAAATAATTGGATACTCTAAATTTATATTTAAAAAAATATTTTTTTTAAAGTAGATCAATACATTTGTCAGTGCTAATTTTATTTTTTCAACTTATCTTTAAAAAATGTAATTTGGCAAAGCCTACAAGAGACTAATTACTAGCATATTGCAAATATAAGTTGCTTCGGTGCAGAAAGCTTGTATTATATAATATTATAGATTGAAAAAATTAATATTAAACTATCCTCAATTCATTTATAAATTCAACACAAACGTTGAACATTGCTTTAATTCCCTGGGACTTCAAC
This sequence comes from Scyliorhinus torazame, assembly GCF_047496885.1. Lineage (NCBI taxonomy): Eukaryota > Metazoa > Chordata > Chondrichthyes > Carcharhiniformes > Scyliorhinidae > Scyliorhinus > Scyliorhinus torazame. Next base: position 263,090,045 of record NC_092710.1, read on the forward strand.
GCCATCATCATTATCAGCTGTCCCTCGATTCGAGGATGACTTTGAATCAGGGTCGCAAGACTCTGCCCTGGATCTTCAGTGTCAATGCTGCAAAGAGAGCTTCAGAGTGTCTTTGAAGCGTTTCCTTTGTCTACTCCTGGAACATTTGCTATTTGAGAACACAGGGCATGGCAGGGACAATGGGTCTCAGTCACCCGATCAAGGTTTCCAGCCCACCAAAGTTGGATTTGCAGGAGTTTGCCTGAATGCTTGTGGAACTGGCTTCAAGATGGACATCAGCATTTGTCCTTCGATCCTCCGAGTGAATCCCCAGGGGATACAACAAAGACATTGCTGGTGGAATTTCTCTAGCGCTCCTATGTGTCACTGATGCACAGTCCAGGAGTGGGGTGACGACAGCTGCTCTGTATACTGGGATTTTGTTGACTTGCCGGTGTCTTTGTTACCAAACAGTTGCTGCCGCACTTTGTAGAAGTTTGAGCTGATCCAGTGATGGTTCTTCTTGTCAACAGAGGCCTTTTGAGAGAAGCGGCTGCCAAGGTTTGGAAAGTGCTCAACATGTTCCAGAGACCCTCTTTCAACATAAATGGGAGGCGGAATATTTGGCTGACAAGATATAGGCTGACATATGACTTTTGTTTTGGTGATATTCAAAGACATACATGTTGAATTGAAGAGATCGAGAGTGTCTCCAAATCTGGTGTGGAGTGGGTAACAACACTGCATTCATCTGCAAACTGTGGATCATATATATCTGTGGTGATCAGTTCAGTATTGGCACGGAAACGACTGAGGTTAAAGAGGTTTCCGTCTGGGTGTTATTTAATATGGACACGAGAGGGCAGTTGATCTTTGATGTGGTAAATAGTTACTGCCATGCAATTTCAGGAACCCAATTTAAATACAGTTAATAATAATCGCTTGTTGTCACAAGTCGGCTTCAGTGAAGTTACTGTGAAAAGCCCCTAGTCGCCACATTCCGGCGCCGGTTTGGGGAGGCCGGTACAGGAATTGAACCCGCGCTGCTGCCTTGTTCTGCATTGCAAGCCAGCTATTTAGCCCAGTGTGCTAAACCAGCCCCTTATTTTGCCTGTTAGCCTTTTGTGCGGCACTTTATCATATACCTTTCTGAAAGCCAGGTATGTTACATCTACTGGTTCCACTGTGTCTACCCTACTGGTTACATCCTCAAAAAAGTTTAATATAATCAGCAGGCCTCCCCGCTGTAATATCTCCCCACGTAGAAACGTCTCCCCCCCCCCCCCCCCCCACACACACCCACAGTGGTGTGAAGTCATGTTGGCGGGGTTAACATTAGGCCTTTAAAAACAGGGAACTGGTAAACAGAACCCACCAGGGGCACACCGCCTCCAGGAGGAAGACGGTCATACCCTGGCAGTACCCAGGTACTATCCCTGGGAGGTTGGAGGGAGATGCTGAGAATCCCATGTCCATGCCACCCTCCGTCCACGATGCGCCAGAAAGGCATCTCGCCGCATGCGGCGCAGCATGGCCAGTGAAAGCCGGGAGATCCCGCTCCCAGGTTTCAATGCAATCTCGTGAGGTGAATCCTGCCCACAATGGGCGGGATCAGTTTTTGGTCATTCTGCACATTAGAGCGAGGCAGCAAGCCTCACTCTAATGAGCAGATTCCCAAGGCACCTGAGGCTTTGGGATTCAATCCCGTCGCCTTGGAGACCTCGTACGAGCGCCGTTTGGTAATGGTCCCCACAAACTGGCCCATAACCCGACCCTACGCCGCAGCAGTCACCCGGGCCATCTTCAAATTTATCTGGCGATCCAAGATGGACCGTGTCCGAAGGGACACCATGTACAAACCTCTGGAGAAGGGAGGGCGGAACGTACCCAACGCCTCCCTCATCCTGTTGGCACCTTTGTGTCCAGCTGCATCAAGCTGTGCGTGGACCCCCAGTATGCAAACACCAAGTCTCACTACATACTGAGGTTCTACCTGTCCCCGGTGTTACGAAGGATGGGCCTGGCCTCATTGCCGTGGAACGCTCCAAGTAGTTGGACCGTACCATACCACCTGTCCTTCGTGGAAAAGTTTTTGAAGGAAAACACCTTTGACCACAAGGCAATGAAGCAGTGGTCAGCACGTAATGTCCTTGAGGCCCTCAGGGAAAAGGAGACCGTGGAGGACGTGGGATGGTTCCCTGAGCAGTCTGCCAGAGTCATCTGGCAGAACGCCTCATCACCAGAACTTTCAAACAAGCACCAAGACCTAGCTTGGCTGGTGGTGAGCCTTCTTCATGCACACCCGAAGGCTCTGCGCCAATGCACGCTGCCCTCGGAGTGGCTGTGGGGAAAATGAGATGGTCACACACCTCCTTGTGGAATGTGCCTTTGCAAAGAAGGTCTGGAGAGAGATGCAGTGGTATTTGTCAAGGTTTATCCCGAACAGATCTGTGACACAGGACTCTGTGCTCTACGGACTGTTTCCAGGGGGGGACACCGAGACAAATATCAACTGCTGCTGGAAGGTCATCAACTCGGTAAAAGACGCTCTTTGGTCTGCCCGAAACTTGCTGATCTTCCAGTGCAAAGAATTGTCCTTGACCGAGTGTTGCAGACTGGCACATTCCAAGGTCCAGGACTACGTGCTGAGGGACGCACTCAAGTTTGGGGTAGCTGCCGCCAAGGCGCAATGGGGAAAGACCACTGTGTAAGGTCTTTCCAGCAAATGTACACCGAGGGGCGAGTAACAGTGTAAACCCCCCTCGGTCTGGGCCACCAACACTCCAATGTATAAAACAAACATGACAATGTAAATATTTAAGAAGGAATTGTAATGTAAAGAGCGATATGTGTATGATAATATCAAAATTGAATGAAAGAAAGTCAAGGCAATGTGTAACCCTGCTGGAAATGTACAGTCAAGACAATTTGAAATGTTTCTGTAATGCTTATGATAAATTTTATGAATAAAGTATATTTTTTTGAAAAAAAAAATGGTCCCCACAAACGGGGATCAGATGGAACGGCGCTCGTGGGGGTCTTCCAGCGGATCGGTGGCCCCCAGCTGCATGCCCTTTAGCAGGCCGATGCCCTGGCACAGCTGGTGCCACCTGGATACCCTGGCAGTGCCACCTGGATGCCAGCCTGGCACTGCCAAGGTGCCTATGTGGCACTGCTAGTTGGCATGGACACTGGCAGGCTGGCATTTCCTGCACGCAATCAGGCCGGGGTTGCCTGGTGTGGTTGTTGGGGGTGGACCAGGAAACCTTCCCATGTTACGTTCGGTCTGGGGGCGGGGGTGAAGGGAAGGGGATTTTTTTGTGGGCCTCGGAGATCAGGACACCATTTTTAAATGGTGTCCTGATCTCTCACCACAATGGGGAGTTACCGCAAGCGGAGTTCCCTATTGTAAAAAACGGGGCTATGTGCAGCCTCGGCCGCGTGTACACTGTTCGGGCCCCTTATTCAAAGCGAGCCACGTTGAATCGCCATGTGTTTCCCGGCACTGCAAATGCCGGGAAACATGTGGCTAAACGTACTCGCTAGGGGATTTTGTTCCCTTTTGGGAAGATCGCGCCCCTCGATTTTCCTCCTCTACCTTTAAAGGGCAGCTTTCCATTAGCCTTTTGATTTTTCTTGTACTCATCCATAACATTTTAGTGGTCTGTGTACATGGACCACTTTTGGCCTCCACTATTTCTAGCTTTTCCCCACAAGAAGCTGCTTTGATAGACCCCACAAAATTGTAATAATGAGATTTGACTGGTGGAGCAAAGCTTTACATCGAGCAGTTCATAGTGAAGCAAGGAGGACAACAAATTTTAAAAAGGCATTAATTTCACCCAAATGAAACAATATAAAATTGTGACATGTAACTCCTTAGAACTGGTAAACTCGTAGAATTAAATCATAAAATACTCTAAAGTGCAGTGGGCAGTAGAGCGGAGCTGCTGATTGGCCGTTGCAGGGGAAATTTGCATACGTCCGTGTGCTCACCCTAACTTGGAGGCATACCTGAACAAGAGACCCTAGCTGTTCAAGTGAAGGCAAGCATCCAGCAGAGGGCAGTAGAGCGGAGCTGCTGATTGGCCGTTGCAGGGGAAATTTGCATACGTCCGTGTGCTCACCCTAACTTGGAGGTGGTTTGTGGAGGAGCTCTTGTCAAGTGACACTTAAACCCAAAACACTTCTTCAGTGTTTCCCTCCCTACCCCCTCCTGTAACCAAAAAAAAACCAACCGCTGTAAGGATCAAGAGGAAGGCTCGAGGGCAGGTAGAAGTGGAAAGTTGAACCGTGAAGTCACAGCATGCAGGTAAAGGATTGGCTGGTGACTGGTAAGTAGTTTTTATTTATTTTCCCTCAGGTGTTATCGTGAGGGGTGCAGAGGTTGCTGAGTGAGTGCTTGCTGAGAAGGGGAGTGAATAACAGGTAAGCTCTTTCTTTCTTTTTTATCTATAGGGGATGACAGGGAAGGTAGTGCAATGTTCCTCCTGCAGAATGTTTGAGGTGAGGGACGCCGTCAGTGTCCCTGCTGATTTCATCTGTGGGAAGTGCACCCATCTCCAGCTCCTCAGAAACCGCGTTAGGGAACTGGAGCTGGAGCTGGATGAACTTCGGATCATTCGGGAGTCAGAGGTGGCCATAGATAGAAGCTTCAGGGATGTAGTTACTCCGAAGAATAAAGATAGACGGGTGACGGTGAGAGGGGCTGAGAGGAAGCAGTCAGTACAGGGATCCCCTGTGGCCGTTCCCCTTAGTAACAAGTATACCGCTTTGGATACTGTTGGGGGGGGGGACTTACCAGGGTTAAGCCATGGGGTACAGTCTCTGGCACAGAGTCTGTCCCTGTTGCTCAGAAGGAAAGGGGGGAGAGGAGTAGAGCATTAGTCATTGGGGACTCCATAGTTAGGGGTATAGATAGGAGATTCTGTGGGAACGAGAGAGACTCGCGTTTGGTGTGTTGCCTCCCAGGTGCCAGGGTGCGTGATGTCTCGGATCGTGTTTTCGGGATCCTTAAGGGGGAGGGGGAGCAGCCCCAAGTCATGGTCTACATAGGTACCAACGACATAGGTAGGAAAAGGGATGGGGATGTAAGGCAGGAATTCAGGGAGCTAGGGTGGAAACTTAGATCTAGGACAAACAGAGTTATTATCTCTGGGTTGTTACCCGTGCCATGTGATAGCGAGAAGAGTTGAACACGTGGCTACAGGGATGGTGCAGGAGAGAGGGTTTCAGATTTCTGGATAATTGGGGCTCATTCTGGGGTCGGTGGGACCTCTACAAACGGGATGGTCTGCACCTGGACCAGAGGGGTACCAATATTCCGGGGGGGGGAAATTTGCTTATGCTCTTCGGGAGGGTTTAAACTAGTTCAGCAGGGGATTGGGAACCTGAATTGTAGCTCCAGTATACAAGAGGTTGAGAGTAGTGAGGTCATGAGTAAGGTTTCAAAGTTGCAGGAGTGTACCGGCAGGCAGGAAGGTGGTTTAAAGTGTGTCTTCTTCAATGCCAGGAGCATCCGGAATAAGGTGGGTGAACTTGCGGCATGGGTTGGTACATGGGACTTCGAAGTTTGGCCATTTCAGAGACATGGATAGAGCAGGGGCAGGAATGGTTGTTGCAGGTGCCGGGATTTAGATATTTCAGTAAGCTCAGGGAAGGTGGTAAAAGAGGGGGAGGGGTGGCATTGTTAGTCAAGGACAGTATTACGGTGGCAGAAAGGGCGTTTGATGAGGACTCGTCTACTGAGGTAGTATGGGCTGAGGTTAGAAACAGGAAAGGAGAGGTCACCCTGTTAGGAGTTTTCTATAGGCCTCCAAAAAGTTCCAGAGATGTAGAGAAGAGGATTGCAAAGATGATACTGGATAGGAGCGAAAATAACAGGGTAGTTGTTATGGGGGACATTAACTTTCCAAATATTGACTGGAAACGCTATAGTTCGAGTACATTAGATGGGTCCGTTTTTGTCCAATGTGTGCAGGAGGGATTCCTGACACAGTATGTAGATAGGCCAATGAGAGGCGAGGCCATATTGGATTTGGTACTGGGTAATGAACCAGGACAGGTGTTAGATTTGGAGGTAGGTGAGCACTTTGGTGATAGTGACCACAATTCGATTATGTTTACTTTAGTGATGGAATGGGATAGGTATATACCGAAGGGCAAGAGTTATATCTGGAGGAAAGGCAATTATGATGCGATGAGGCAAGACTTAGGATATATTGGATGGGGAGGAATACTGCAAGGGATGAGCACAATGGAAATGTGGAGCTTGTTCAAGGAACAGCTACTGCGTGTCCTTGATAAGTATGTACCTGTCAGGCAGGGAGGAAGTGGCCGAGTGAGGGAACCGTGGTTTACTAAAGCAGTCGAAACACTTGTCAAGAGGAAGAAGGAGACTTATGTAAAGATGAGACATAAAGGTTCAGTTAGGGCGCTCGAGAGTTACAAGTTAGCTGGGAAGGACCTAAAGAGAGAGCTAAGAAGAGCCAGGAGGGGACATGAGAAGTCTTTGGCAGGTAGGATCAAGGATAACCCTAAAGCTTTCTATAGATATGTCAGGAATAAAAGAATGACTAGGGTAAGAGTAGGGCCAGTCAAGGACAGTAGTGGGAAGTTGTGCTTGGAGTCCGAGGAGATAGGAGAGGTGCTAAATGAATATTTTTCGTCAGTATTCACACAGGAAAAAGACAATGTTGTCGAGGAGAATATTGAGATTCAGGCTACTAGACTAGAAGGGCTTGAGGTTCATAAGGAGGAGGTGTTAGCAATTCTGGAAAGGGTGAAAATAGATAAGTCACCTGGGCTGGATGGGATTTATCCTAGGATTCTCTGGGAAGCTAGGGAGGAGATTGCTGAGCCTTTAGTGGTTGACGCGGTGGCAGTCAGGGGCCATTAAAAGAGGCCCCCGCGGCGATTCTCAGCCAGCATCTGGCCGAGTTCCTGCCGCCGTGGTTCACTCATGGTTCCACCCGACGAGAGCTTGGAGTGGGGCTGCAGACCAAGTCGGCGGCTGCCCTGGTGGAGGGCGGGGGGGATCCGTCACCGGGGGGGGGGACCTCCAGGCTCGCGATCGGGGGCCACCGATCGGCAGGCGCGCGCGATCTGGGGGGGAGCCTATATTGTCGGGGCGAGCTTGCTGTGTGGGTCCATCATGTTGCGCGGGGCCGCCGCTGCGAGCATGCTTCTCCAGGAAAGTCCAGAGTGATTCGCACCCGTTTTCTCGCGGGCGTGGGGACGTAGCCCCATTTTATGAAAATTCCGCCACAGGTCTGGGAGTTGAATATTCAAGGGTACTCAGTATTTTGGAAGGATAGACAGCAAGGAAACGGAGATGGGGTAGCTTTGCTAGTAAAGGAAGGGATCAGTTCTGTTGGGAGACGTGATATAGACACTGGAGATCAAAATGTGGAATCAGTCTGGGTAGAAATAAGAAATAGCAAATGAAATAAGTCCTTGGTGGGAGTAATCTATAAGCCCCCAAACAGTAGTTCTGCAGTGGAGCATTGTATAAACCAGGAAATACTGGGGGCTTGTAAGAAAGATACGATAATAATCATGGGTGATCTTAATATGCATATAGACTGAATTAATCAAATTGGCGAGGATAACCTTCAGGGAGAATTCATTGAATGTATTTGATATTGTATCTTGGAGCATTATGCTTTGGAATCAACTGGGAAGTGGACTACTCTGAATTTGGTATTGCGTAATGAGGAGGGATTGATTAATGCCCTCATAATTAAGGATCCTCTAGGGAAGAGTTGTCTGAAAAAAATTCAAATTCAATTTGAAGGTGAGAAACCGTACATAGAACATACAGTGCAGAAGGAGGCTATTCGGCCCATCGAGACTGCATCGGCTCTTGGAAAGAGCACTTAAGCCCACACCTCCACAGTAACCCCACCCAACACTAAGGGCAATTTTGGACACTAAGGGCAATTTATCATGGCCAATCCACCTAACCTGCACATCTTTGGAATGTGGGAGGAAACCGGAGCACCCGGAGGAAACCCACGCAGACACGGGGAGAACGTGCAGACTCCGCACAGACAGTGACCCAAGCTGGGAATCGAACCTGGGACCCTGGAGCTGTAAAGCAACTGTGCTAACCACTATGCTACCGTGTTGCCCACTGTAGTTTCACTAGTATTCTGGAGTTAAACAATGGTAATTATGTCAGCACGAGGTCACATGTGGCCCCAGTGGACTGGGCAGGGAGACTGAAAGATAGGACAATTGATGAGTAGTAGCAGTTGTTTACAGAGATATTCAATTCACCCCAACTAGTCCAGAGAAGAAGAAAAATTGCAAGACAGGAAAAAACATCCATGGCTAAGAAAGGAAATCAAAGATAACATAAAGACAGTAACTATGGTTTACCATGTTGTAAAGGCCAGTAGCAGGCTAGAAGATTGGGAAACTTTTAAAGGTCAACAAAGGGTTACTAAAAAAGTTCTAAAAAGAGCAAAGGTAAATTATGAAAGTAAACTAGCGCAAAATATAAATGAGGATAGCAAAAGTCTCTGTTACTATATAAAAGGAAAGAGAGTAACTAAAGTGAACTGTTGCTCCTTTGGTGGGTCAGACCAGGGAGTTAATAGTGGGGAACACAGAAATTGCTGAGATTCTAAATTAATATTTTGCCTCAGTTTTCACGATGGAGGACACTACTACCATCCCAATAGTAACAGGTAATGCAGAGGCAATAGAAAGGGAGGAACTTAGAACAATCATCATTTATTGGGATTGAAGGCAGACATGTTCCCAGGGCCTGATGAAAGTGGCAGCAGAGATAGCGGATCCATTGGATATAATATTCCAAAATTTCCTGTATGCAGGAAAGGTTCCAGTGGATTGGAAAAATGCTATCGTAACACTCTTATTCAAAAAGAGAGGGATGTAGAAAGTAGGAATTATAAACCAGTGAGTTTAACATCTATTGTTGAGAATTTGTTAGAATCCATTACTAAGAATGTAATATCAGGGCATTCAGAAAGTCAAAACGCAATCTATCAGAGTCAGCAAACTTAGCAACAGTGCTTTCAGTTCCTTCTTCCAAATCGTTAATGTTTTCGTCAATGACATTTTCTACTTTCCAATCTGCAGTAGGACTTTGCACTGGAAGTAATCCTGAGATTACTGCCCTTGATGTCCTGTCTTTTAATTTATTTCTTAACTCCCTAAAATCTGCTTTCAGGATCCCTCTTCCTACCTATACCATTGGTGTCAATGTGGACCACAGCCTCAGGCTGTTCACTTTCACCCAGAAGAGTGGCACGGTGGCACAGTGGTTAGCACTACTGACTCACAGTTCCAGGGACCCAGTTCAATTCCAGCTTCGGGTGACTGTCTGTGTCTGTGTGGATTTTCTCTGGGTGCTCCAGTTTCCTCCCACAGTCCAAAGATGTGCAGGGTAGCTAGATTGGCCATGCTAAAGTGGCCAAAAGGTTAGGTGGGGTTACTCGGTTAAGGGCCGGTGCAGGCTTGATGGGCTGAATGGCCTCCTTTTGCACTGTAAATTCTATAAAATCTATTAAAGGATGTGCTGCAGCCTCTCTGTGACATCTTAGAGCTTGGCACCAGGAAGGTAACATACCATCCTGGGTGTCACATCTATGACTGCAAAAACACCTGTCTGTTTCCCTAACTAACATAGAACATAGAACATAGAAAATACAGCACAGAACAGGCCCTTCGGCCCACGATGTTGTGCCGAACCTTTGTCCTAGATTAATCATAGATTATCATTGAATTTACAAATCTCCTATCATTATTGCTCTTTCGCTCTTCTTTCTCCCGTCTGGGCAATTGAGCCTCCTGTGGTGCCACAGACTTGGCTCTTGCTGCACTCCTCTGAAGAACCATCGTCCAATCCAATCCAGGTAGCGAGCGTGATCAACTCAGGTGATTTTGTACTACATGCCTGGTTCTCTTAGACTGCCTGGAGGTCACCCATTTCCTTTCTGCCTGCATGTCCCTACCCCTAAACATGCTATCCACATAGTTCGCTGCCTCGCAGATGCACCACAGTGGCTCCAGCTGCTGCTCGAGTTCTGAAAACCGAAGCTTAATCTTCTGCAGCCTGTGACACTTGCAGCAGATGTAACTTTGGGGGTTTGGTTGTTTCAATTGGTTAGATGGCTAACATGTGGTGTAAAATAACACCAACAAGCATGGCTTCAATCCCTGTATTAACTATGCATGGACGTTTATTGCATCACCTTGTCCCAAACCTGGGCTGGACTCACCAAAAATGGGACTTTGCCCCCACGTCGGCGTAAAAATGCTGGCGTTTCACGCCAGACCTTCCTGAAAAAATCTACAGCTATTCACCGACCTTGAAGGGGCTGGCAGGGCCCCGAGTGCTTCTCGCAGCTTCAGCTGCGGATACAGGACCCCGCACTTCCATTGCGAGTCTGCGCATGCGCACGGAGGCGGCCTGCAGCGGCCGCGCCGAACACCATGGTGGACTCAGCCGGCGGACCTCGACCAACAAAGAAGGTCCCAATGCTCTGCCCCGCGCCGCTCGATCTACCCCGCCCGATTGCCGCCCCGGCCGCCCATAAGGCCCCCCCGGTAGTTGATCCCCAAGCCCCCCACCAGGGCGGCCGCGGACTGAGTCCGCAGCCGCCGCGTGAGAGTCCCACCCGGCCAGATGTGGTTAGAAATAGGCCGTCGGGAATTCGGCCAGTCGGGACCAGAGCATCACTGGGAAGGCCTCTGGCAATGGCCCCCCCCCCCCCCCAGCCGCGCCGCGTAATTCGCGCGCGAGCGATTCTGCGGGGATCGGAGAATCGCGGGAGTGGCGCCGGCCCGATCCTGTCGTAAAAGTGGATTCTTCGCCCCAGCGCCAAACGCGATTTCGGCGCGGGGCTGCGGAGATTCCAGCCCCTGATGTGCGATGATGCACCTCAAGTTATGCAACTAATTGCCTTTCGTGAATGGAGAGAGATTCTGATGGTCCTACATTGACTATATCTACGCATGAAGTCAGTTAAGTGTAGCTAGTAGTATAGGTAGATAAGGTTGTAAAGAAGGTATGTGGAATGCTCTCCTTCATTGTGTGCAGTTCTGGTCACCACGTGACAGAAAGGATGTAATTGCTCTGGATAGAGTGCTGAGAAGATATACTAAAATGTTGCCAGTGCTGGGGAATTGTAGCTATGGGGAGAGATTGGGTCTGTTTTCCTTGGAAGAGAAAGCTGAGGGGTGACATGATTGAGGTATACACAATTGAACAAAGAACAAAGAACAAAGAAATGTACAGCACAGGAACAGGCCCTTCGGCCCTCCAAGCCCGTGCCGACCATACTGCCCGACTAAACTACAATCTTCTACACTTCCTGGGTCCGTATCCTTCTATTCCCATCCTATTCATATATTTGTCAAGATGCCCCTTGAATGTCCCTATCGTCCCTGCTTCCACTACCTCCTCTGGTAGTGAGTTCCAGGCACCCACTACCCTCTGCGTAAAAAACTTGCCTCGTACATCTACTCTAAACCTTGCCCCTCTCACCTTAAACCTATGCCCCCTAGTAATTGACCCCTCTACCCTGGGGAAAAGCCTCTGACTATCCACTCTGTCTATGCCCCTCATAATTTTGTATACCTCTATCAGGTCGCCCCTCAACCTCCTTCGTTCCAGTGAGAACAAACCGAGTTTATTCAATCGCTCCTCATAGCTTATGCCCTCCATACCAGGCAACATTCTGGTAAATCTCTTCTGCACCCTCTCTAAAGCCTCCACATCCTTCTGGTAGTGTGGCGACCAGAATTGAACACGATACTCCAAGTGTGGCCTAACTAAGGTTCTATACAGCTGCAACATGACTTGCCAATTCTTATACTCAATGCCCCGGCCAATGAAGGCAAGCATGCCGTATGCCTTCTTGACTACCTTCTCCACCTGTGTTGCCCCTTTCAATGACCTGTGGACCTGTACTCCTAGATCTCTTTGACTTTCAATACTCTTGAGGGTTCTACCATTCACTGTATATTCCCTACCTGCATTAGCCCTTCCAAAATGCATTACCTCACATTTGTCCGGATTAAACTCCATCTGCCATCTCTCCGCCCAAGTCTCCAGACAATCTAAATCCTGCTGTATCCTCAGACAGTCCTCATCACTATCCGCAATTCCACCAACCTTTGTGTCGTCTGCAAACTTACTAATCAGACCAGTTACATTTTCCTCCAAATCATTTATATATACTACAAAGAGCAAAGGTCCCGACACTGATCCCTGTGGAACACCACTGGTCACAGCCCTCCAATTAGAAAAGCATCCCTCCATTGCTACCCTCTGCCTTCTATGGCCTAGCCAGTTCTGTATCCACCTTGCCAGTTCACCCCTGATCCCGTGTGACTTCACCTTTTGTACTAGTCTACCATGAGGGACCTTGTCAAAGGCCTTACTGAAGTCCATATAGACAACATCTACTGCCCTACCTGCATCAATCATCTTAGTGACCTCCTCGAAAAACTCTATCAAGTTAGTGAGACACGACCTCCCCTTCACAAAACCGTGCTGCCTCTCACTAATACGTCCATTTGCTTCCAAATGGGAGTAGATCCTGTCTCGAAGAATTCTCTCCAGTAATTTCCCTACCACTGAAGTAAGGCTCACCGGCCTGTAGTTCCCGGGATTATCCTTGCTACCCTTCTTAAACAGAGGAACAACATTGGCTATTCTCCAGTCCTCCGGGACATCCCCTGAAGACAGCGAGGATCCAAATATTTGTGTCAAGGCCTCAGCAATTTCCTCTCCAGCCTCCTTCAGTATTCTGGGGTAGATCCCATCAGGCCCTGGGGACTTATCTACCTTAATATTTTTTAAGACACCCAACACCTCGTCTTTTTGGATCACAATGTGACCCAGGCTATCTACACCCCCTTCTCCAGACTCAACATCTACCAATTCCTTCTCTTTGGTGAATACTGATGCAAAGTATTCATTTAGTACCTCGCCCATTTCCTCTGGCTCCACACATAGATTCCCTTGCCTATCCTTCAGTGGGCCAACCCTTTCCCTGGCTACCCTCTTGCTTTTTATGTACGTGTAAAAAGCCTTGGGATTTTCCTTAACCCTATTTGCCAATGACTTTTCATGACCCCTTCTAGCCCTCCTGACTCCTTGCTTAAGTTCCTTCCTACTTTCCTTATATGCCACACAGGCTTCGTCTGTTCCCAACCTTTTAGCCCTGACAAATGCCTCCTTTTTCTTTTTGACGAGGCCTATAATATCACCTCACAATTGTGAGGGGTAGAGATAGAATAAATGGGAGGAACCTGTTTCCTTTGGCAGAGAGTTCGAAAACCAGGGGTCAAAGATTCCAGCTCAGTGACAGAAGGATTTTGGGGGGGGGGATATGAGAAAAAAAACTTTTTACGCAGAGGGTGGTAATGTCTGAAATTCGCTGCCTGAGTTGGTGGTGGAGGCAGATACCCGAAACTCTTTTAGAGAGCACCTGGATCTGCACCTTAAATACTGTAAGCTGAAGGGCTGTCAGGTGTCTTTGGGTCGGCACGGACAAAATGGGCCGAATGGCCCCTCCTGTGCTGTATCATTTCTATGGTCCTAGGGTTCCTTTCAATTACGTATTCTCATGGATGGTTTATACTGTACAATTTTGACAATTATACTGCTTCCCTTAACAGAGCTGACTTATGTGCAGTAAGTAAGGGGCCACGGTGACAACATGTTGTTTCACAATCAGATTGTTCTCCAAGGAGAATAGCTGTTGAGGTTCATTTATTTTCCTTTGGTCTTTGACTTACCAAAACATCTGTCTGTATTTCAGGTCAGCACAGCAGGAGTGTAAACAAATGGCAAGGTTTTTGTATTTTTCCACTTTCCTTTCTCCCACATAGAGGTTGACTCATCATGGGACTCTGTTACGCAGACACGGACAACAGGACAACACGGCATCGAAACAACTGTCATCATGTGTGACCCTTGGCATGGGAAGATAAGCATACTATTCAATGATAGGGCAGCAGTACAGTCAAGCTTGATCCCAATCCCAACTGTTGCACATGCATGTATTTTCCGGGAGGAATCGCTGGATGTTCCAATTATTGATATCGACCTGGAATGGATATGGAGTTCCCCCTGCCCACCCCTCCACTTGGAGAGGATCGTTTGAGAAATTGTCACACTCATCCCTGTCCTGGCTGAAATCAGCTAATCCTGGTTCATTTTGATTCAATACTGTACTGCCTCTGTGGTGCACTTACCCGCTAAATCACAAGGTGCAGAATGCTTGTTGAATTTACTCCTCACAATGGTATGAATCTGTTTCAGATCGTTTTATAAATTATACCGTGTTAAACAACATTTTACTCTGAGTAAAGTAATTCAGCTCAGTCTCTTGAAAGTCTTACTGCAACAAGTTTAACACAAAAGATTTTCTGACACTCCTTGTTGCAAATAGCCTTGCCAGGGGATTGGCACTGATCGGGAAATTGGGCATCCGCTCTTTCAATTAACCGGAGTAATACATTATTACATTTTATTTTGCTCCAGGCATGCGTTGGATAGTTTGCCATTTTTGTAGGGTTGCATTTATTTCCTGCCAATGCTTTCATTATTCTTAATTGCATCTGACAATCAGGTCCCACTATCAAGAATGGTTTGGGGGTGGAGGGGAGGGGGAGGGGTGTTGGAGATCAGAGCGTGCTGAATGATTTAGATCATGAAGAGAAGTTCATAAAGGATTAACAATTACCTCAGGTGTTTGGTCTTTATCTATTGGTATACCGGGACCATATTTGTAAACACACTTCACACCCTTGTTGACATATCAGAAAAATACTTGTTTTCACTGGATTTCCTTCAATAGAATGACTGCTAAGTAGTTGTATCCTCTGATGCAGGGGCAGAATTTTATTTTTCCCCGCCGGCAGGTTTATAAGTGGGGAGTGAGCGTAAAATTTCTCCGATGGACTTCCCGCCCCCAACCTCTCTGCAATTTTATGCTGGGACAAGCGGCCGCCCGCCCATGCTGCAATTAAGGCCCTTAAATGGACAATTATTGACCGCTTAAAGGCCGTTCCCTGCCCAGCCTCAATATGCCGGGTATGGGGAAGCCCAAAATAAATTGGGTTCAGGCCACACATGAGGAGTGGGTGGCGGAAAGCGTCCATCAGCAGTCCCCCTTTAACTTCTTAAAGCTCGGTAACCCCTCCAACTCCCCAATCTCTCTACCGACACCCCAATATCCCTCTGCCCAACCCTCCCTTACTTTCCCTGCTTTAAGATCCCAAAACGTTACCTGTTCCTGAAATCCCAGGACTCAGGCTCTGGAGACTACGTGCAGTTCCAATACTCTCCACTGCAGCTTCTGGAACGGCACAGACTTCTTTTTAAAAAATTTGTCCATGGGACATTGGTGTCGCTGGCTGTGCCAGCATTTGTTGCCCAGTCCTAATTGCTCTTGAGGGGCAGTTAAGAGTCAACCACATTGCTGTGGGTCTGGAGTCACATATAGGCCAGACCAGGTAAGGATGGAAGATTTCCTTCCCTAAAGGACATTAGTGAACCAGATGGGTTTTTACGACAATCTACAATGGTCTCACGGTCATCATTAGACTTTTAATTCCAGATTTTTATTTCATTCTAATTTCACCATCTGTAGTGGTTGGATTTGAACCCAGGTCCCCAGAGTATTACTCTGGGTCTCTGGTTAAGTAGTCCAGTGACAATACCACTAGGCTACCACCTCCCCAATCTGATTGGCTAGCAGCTCTCCAAGGTGGGGCTTCCTCCTGAGTTAGGGGCGGAAGTCCCACCTTCAGCCAATTAAGTCTTTTACATAGAACATACAGTGCAGAAGGAGGCCATTCAGCCCATCGGGTCTGCACCGACCCACTTAAGCGCTCACTTCCACCCTATCCCCGTAACCCAATAACCCCTCCTAACATTTTCTGGTCACTAAGGGCAATTTATCATGGCCAATCCACCTAACCTGCACGTCTTTGAACTGTGGGAGGAAACCGGAGCACCCGGAGGAAACCCATGCAGACACGGGGAGAATGTGCAGACTCCGCACAGACAGTGACGCAGCGGGGAATCAAACCTGGGACCCTGGTGCTGTGAAGCCACAGTACTATCCACTTGGAATGTGAAATCACTGTAGGGCAAGCAGTGTCAGCAGGGGGGGGGGGGGGGGGGGTTCCCCTGAAGGGCAACACGATGGCACAGTGGTTCGCACTGCTGCCTCACAGCACCAGGACCCGGGTTCAGTTATGGCCTTAGGTGACTGTCTGCGTGTGGTTTCCACGTTCTCCCCATGTTTGCGTGGGTTCCGTCCCAGTGCTCTGGCTTCCTCTCACAGCTCAAAGGTGTGCAGGGTAGTGGATTGGCCATGATAAATATACGGGTGGGGCAGGGGTGTGGGCCTAGGTAGAGTGGTCTTTCAGGAGGGTTGGTGTTGACCTGAGGGGCTGAATGGCCTCATTCTGCACTGTAGGGATTCTATGGACTCTTCAGTTGGCAGGATGGGAAACCCCACCATCCGAAACATCCTAGCCCAAGAAAAGTTTAGTCCACCTCTGGATCAGAGACGATTCTCATAAAAGTGAGCATTGTCATAATATGAAGCGTTCACATCCTTCCACGCTACCTTAGGGAGTATCTACTGTACCAGGCAGTCTTTAGCACTGACCTGTAACAAGCAAAGACATGAACATTACTTTTGGTAGAGGAAATACCATCAAAACATTTGCAATGGAAAGGATGTACCTGCTGAACTATAACGATGCACTTCCACAGGTTTCATTTGTGAATACACAAAGGATTTATTAACAAGAAAACAGCAGCTTTATGGCTGCACATAGCTCCTTACACGTTTCCAGCTTGAAGGTTCCTCCCCTGGGGTGATTACCCACTCTCACTTCCAAGTGGTTTCCCCAAACCTGGTGTCCCTTCCTCTGTTATGTTGCCCCTAAAGGAGAAATCACCACAAATCACCACATGGACCCAATTGACAAATTTCACAAGGTGGCAGGGTTCCCTCCAGTACAGTACAGGGGCATTGTAAATGACACAGTGTGAGCATCAAAGGTCTTCATATCACCCCATGCCTGTCATAAACAGAAAGGTTTTGCGCTCAATTATTGTCCAGGTGATATCCGACTACATAAACATCACCATTTACATCCACAACCATTTTGTGCTGTGCCCTCATTGTGAGTTGTACAAATGCACTGTAGGAGCGACTCTCTGGGGCCTAGCTGGGAATCCCACTGGCCCATTGTATCGGGCGTGAGGCCCAAATCAGGATTATCGCCGGGCTGCAAAACCGGTGTCAGTCTCCTGACCCGAACCCCTGGCGAGATCAATTCCTTGCCCAGAAATGATGAGAACTGATCAGAACTCATTAGCATCCATTCCACTCTCATTCATGAGATTGAAATGAAATGCGGTGGCCTCCAGGGATGCTACCTCCTCCCCAGCTGGAATCAGGGGGCAGTGCCAGGTTGGCACTGCCAAGGGGTGGGACCTTAAGGGGGTATTGGGCACAGAATTGGGAGGGGGCAGACTGTGCGTGGCTCGGTAATATTAGATTCAGAGCAGTCTAACGCATGTGCAGGAAGCAGACTGACCCTCAAAGATTCTCACACTAGTTACTTCGAGGGTCAATTATCCAAACCCAAATGTCTTTTTATACAACAACAATTAAGGGCACAGGTGAAAATAAAATGGATGTTGCCCTTATCTGAAACTGAATTTTGGAACTGAAGCCATCTCCACCTAACAGCTAATTAATTTACTCTGACATGATTTACACTGGAGGGACTTAAGTGAGATATTGCTAAAATGATCCGCTTCAATATACTAAAGTGTTAAAATATAGCGAGCAATAAATGAGAAAGATTACATGCTTTGAAAACAACTGACTCCAGCTGCAATGTGAGGTGACAATTTCTGTTCAAAAACAATGATGGGCTAAATCTTCATTTCCAAAAACAGATGGACTGCTAGAGGCGAACCTGCAAAACAAATATGCAACAAGAACGGAACCCACCTCTAACCCGCCCACTTCGGGCCGCCGGGGCTTTCAGCTTCCAGTCTTCTCGGGTGGGTTTTGTTGTATTATGCTATTGCGAGTAACATAAGCTGCTACTTGATGTAGGCTCTGCTGAAAGATGCTCCAGACTCGGAGATAAGTTTAACGTATTTATTGAACGATTAACAATGCTCCTAAATAAGTTTGACACTCTACTCAGTCTACTCTGCTAACTATACAAGCTTGCTCTAGACCACGTGCTAGGGTGTGATGTTGCTGATAATCAATCCTGTCCTGATATCTTGGTTTCTGCCAGTGGAAGAGGTAGAGCCTGTGTGCCTTGTCCTTTTTAAATGGGTCGTGTAGTGCCCCCTTGTGGTAATGCCACCTCTGGGTGTCCTGATTGCCCATTGGTTGTGTCCTGTTCTAATGACCCATTGGTTGCGTGTCTGCATGTCATGACATCTCTGGTGCTACCTCTAGTGGTTACTTAGTTGTAGTGTATTCACATTAACCCCTTGTATATATACAGTGATTCATATCACTACAGGTTTGGTGACGGGAGCGGAAAATCGCAGAGAGGCCGAAATCGCACTTTACGTCGGTGGGAAGTCTCATTGTGATTGTCCCCACCCACTAGCATAGCGGGAATCCCGAGACTCAATGTGTGGAACTCAATTTTAATGAACTTGCATGTCATTATCAGGCCTCTATGCCTGATCATCTCCCCACCCCTTGTGACATAATCCATTCAAGTTGGCGTGAGAGCACGCTGGCGACAATTACGGTTGGTCACCCATAGTGTGTACCTGGTGGGCAGACCTGTCGAGGAGCTCAGATGAGCTCATCACTCAGGAAGGAGATGGTCATGACTGGACAGTGCCATCTGCCAGTGCTCTCGGCAATGTCAGGGGGCAATGTCCAAGGGATGTGAGGGGGTCGAGGGCTGTGAGTGTGGGGCCCATTTATCTCTTGTACATCAGGGTAGCCTTTAAAAATGGTGTTCTGAGCTTTATAAACAAAGTTGCTGGTGGAGCATGCTCTCACTGAACCCGCCCCACCAGCATGATGACCTAGGACCCACCTCTTCAAGCTTCATTCACAGAGTTCCCAGCAACATGGTGGAGAAAGTCGCTGTTGGTGCTGGGAGCTTCAAAAGTGCTTTTCTTGCAATTCCCACATTCCGGGGGAACAAAAAGGTATATCTGTTTTAATGGTGGCAGGATGAGCGCCTGTGTTGTAATGAGAGCCGCCATAGTCCGCAAGGACCAGAGGCTGCTCACCCCTTTTGGGAGAGAGCTGACTGGTGGTGATTAAACCTGAGGATCACCACACCTCAGGTGAGAGATAAGGTTGATAACCTCAGCCAGGACGGGAATTGAACCTGAGCTTTTGGCAATGCTCCGCATCACAAATCAGCCGGCCAGGCAACTGAGCCAACTGACCAGTGATGTTTCCTCCCAGCCTAGTTAGCTACCCAGTAAACAAACACCACCACCCCTCCCCCACTGTCCAGATATCTGTCTTATCAACTCACTGGATCTCCTGATCACTGTCAGAACTCCATGACCACCAATGGAAGGCCACTGTAATCAGAAGACCCACCAACCACCATTGGACCTCCTGACCACCGTCATCTGCTGGGGTCCCACACCCCACAATTGGGGCTGAGTCAACCACCATTGGACCTTGATGAGATGAGGTTCTAACTCAAGTCTTAGAAGTAATTAGCTAGAATGCCACTGGGAATTCTTTAATTTTGAATCAGTTTTTACATCTCTTTACATGTGAACTTCCAATATTCATGTACAACGGGGGCGATTCTCTAAAATGGAGCCCAAGTGATCGCGCCGTCGTGAATTCCGTCGCGTTTGGCGACGGAGCGGAACGGGCACGGGGCCGACCGATTCTGGCCACCACAGGGGGCCCCATGGCGCTGGAGCAGTTCACACCGCTCCAGCCTCCTTTCCCGGTGCCATATGGGCACCGCGACAACCCGCGCATGCGCAGTTGAGCCGCGACAACCTGCACGTGCACAGGGGGACTTTAGCGCGCTGGCCCCGACTCAACATGGTGTCGGTGCTCACAGCCGCGCAAGAAAGTAGGCCCGGGGGGGGGAGAGAGAGGCTGGCCCGCTGATCGGTGGGCCCCGATCGCGGGCCAGACTCCATCGGAGGCCCCCCATGGTGAAGGATCGCTTTTCCCTGCCCCACAGGCACACCCCCCCCCCCGACCCTTCGCGCAGAGTTCCCGCCGGCAGCGACCAGTGGTGAACATGCTGGCGGGACTCTGTCGTAGCCGTGGTGCCGCTCGGCCCATCCGGGCTGGGGAATTGGCGGCCCCGCCGATTCCAGTGGCCTGCGGCCGGCGCTGCATCAAACGCACCGGCGCCGATTCTCCGCACCTCGGAGAATCGCGCGCCGGTGTCGGGGCGTCGTTGCGCGGTTGCAGTGATTCTCCAGCCTGGCGCGGGGCCCGTAGAATCGCCCCAACGCCCTTGAGATTTGTACAAATGCATTAACCATTTAAAATACCATTAGATCGATCGATAAATATTCCATGGTCCAATCTATTGTGTTTTTGTGCCCTGTTTACATAATGCTAAGATTTAAAAACTGTTTTAACTGGCAACTTGCACCCAGAGGTGCAAAGTGTAAGCTAAAAGGACCAAAGACCAGAAATGTTATGGGTGGGCTGGCTAGATGGATACAGAACAGGGCCTGTTCCTGTGCTGTACTTTTCTTTGTTCTTTGATTAGCTCTTTAACATGGCATTTTTGATTTCTGCAGGAATGGAACATGACCTACACACAAAGTAGGCGCAGCTCAGAAGGAAATGTTTAAACAAACCAGGCAAGATTGGGATTTTCCAGGCCTCCTATTTATTTCTTATTAGGTGCCCTTAAATGCTTGTCAACCAAGGAATCCTCATGGCTCCTGCTAGATTGCAGAGCAAAACTGTCGGCTGTAACTTTTGCTTTTTGGGATAACCACCTTTGAGCAGCCTAAACTTTAACTGGGGCTTCCAATGGTAGTCAGAAGGCCAGAGCAGCGGCCAATGACTTTGTAGGCTCGACTGCAGACAATGGTCCTTTGAGTGGAAATTCAGGTGATTGCCCGGCTAGACGAGAATGCAGAGCCCCTGTTTAATACCTGGCTTCGAAAGGATGTGGGAGGGTCGAGTGAGGGGTAGGGTGCAGGCTGGTGGTAGGGGTTGGCTGGTGTAAGTGGTTGTGATGAAAATGTGGCCCTCAATCCCTTCTTCTGAGAGGATTCGGTTTTATTGAAACGCTTTCGGGGTCACAGGCAATTGGACTGGTGCTTTTGGCTAATGTGATCCCTTACATCGTTCTTACTTGTGAGGAACAGATGAGGATTTGAAGCTGCTCGATCCACTCTCAGCTGACAGACAGTAGGCTCAGTGACCTCACCGTCAGGGAAAGCCAAGGCCATCCAGTTGGCTCATCAGTACTAAATATCCTGTGCAAACGTGCACAGGGAGACCATTGGATGATCCGACCCCACCTCCTGTTAACCGCCCCCGTCACACCCTCCTGGCATTGCAGATCAAATGACTTCAGCAGCAAGGAACAAAAGAGCACAGTGCAGGTTATAATCAGCACAGGCTGACAAATCCACCTCACAGCCGCAGCTGGGAAATGTTTTCCAAATCAGCATTCGTTTCAGCATTTCTTTCATGTTTGCAATGACAGATGAAGCCTGTTTGCAGGGTGCTTTGACATTGCAGTCTGCACCACAGCGTTTAATGGGTCAGCTGACGTTTCAGTGGCCAAGTTCAAATTGCTGCACCTGCTTGGCCGCCGCTGACTAAACCGTTCTGCGTCAAACCTTTGTCCGAGTTAGCACTTCCTGGATACCATTCTTTTAACCCGTTCAGTGCTGCATCTTTGCCCCAACGCTCAATTGTGTTCATTTGGGAATTGATTATCAAAATACCTCCAGTCAAACAACGTTCAAATTAACTGTACACTTGGTCTCTTTGTATTGTTCAGGATGTGGAAAGTATGGTGCTGATTTGAGTTCCTGTTTTTAACCGGAGGTAGAGTTTACCAGATCACACAGATAGGGGGCAATCCAGTCTGCCTGACTTCTGCCCTTTCTATGCCACATTTAACTTTGGCTAGGCCTGGGGTGGGCATTGGAAACTCCCCTCTGACATTGTTGGGAACTTCATTACCTTAGTTCAAAGGAGGAGAGCAACTTCTCCATTTTGGGTTCTGTGGATACAATATTATAGCATGCATGGGAAATCTGCCATTCAGTGTTGCCAGAAGCAACCTTCAGGTGAGAACGGCACAGCGGCACAGTGGTTAGCACTGCTGCCTCACAATGCCAGGCACCCAAATTCAATTCCGGCCTTGGGTGACTGTCTGTGTGGACTTTGCACATTCCCCCCCTATTTGCATGGGTTTCCTCCAGGTGTTCCAGTTTCCTCCCACAGTCCAAAGATGTGCAGATTAAGCAGATTGGCTATGCTAACTTGCCCCTTAAGTGTCCAGGGATGCATCGGTTAGGTTAATGGGTTACAAGAATAGGGCGG
The DNA here is from genome assembly GCF_047496885.1 of Scyliorhinus torazame. Classification (NCBI taxonomy): domain Eukaryota; kingdom Metazoa; phylum Chordata; class Chondrichthyes; order Carcharhiniformes; family Scyliorhinidae; genus Scyliorhinus; species Scyliorhinus torazame. Next base: position 263,112,595 of record NC_092710.1, read on the forward strand.
GGAAGTGGGCTTGGTTGAGTGCTCTTTCAGAGGATCGGTGCAGACTATATGGACTGAATGGCCTCCTTCTACACAGTAAGGGTTCTATGATAAGGAACACTGAATTGAGTAGGTCAGCGATTTTTCGGCCATAGGATTTAATTCCTTGCTGGAACTTTGGCTTTCTCGAGTCTCTGTGAGAATCTGATTAACTATTTGATCCGGCCTTTCGTATTTATTCATTGATGGGATGTGGGCGTTGGTGGCTGGGCCAAGCATTTATTGAACATCCCCAGTTAGCACCTTGCTGCGCCATTTCAGAGGGAGTTAAGAGTCACCAAAACACTGGATTCCGCAAGTTTTGGATCTGGAGTCACATGGATGCCAGACCAGGAAAGGATGGCAGAATTACTTCCCTGAAGGACATTAATGAGCCAGATAGGTTTTTATGATAATCAACAATAGTTTTATGGTCTCCATTGAATTTTTTTACATTCCAGATTTTTAAAAATCTAATTCGGATTGCACCATCTGCCGTGGTGGGATTGTATCCCCGGTAACCAGACCATTGCCCTGAGTCTCTTGATTCTTCATCCGGGGACAATCTATATGGACTCCAAATGTTAAGTCTGTTTCTCTCTTCACACATGCTGCCAGACCTGCTGACCCTTCCTATAATTTTGTATTTTTATTGACATAATGCTTGATGGTTCTGTGGATTCAATTCCAGCCTCGGGTGACATGTCTGTGCGGAGTTTGCATTTTCACCCCGTGTCTACCTAGGTTTCCTCCGGGTGCTCCAATTTCTTCCCACAGTCCAAAGATGTGCAGGTTAGGTGGATTGGCCATGCTAATATTGCCCCTTACTGTCCAAAAGGTTAGGTGTGGTTACTGGGTTATGGGGATAGGATGAAGGCGTGGGCCTAGGAAGGGTGCCCTTTCCAAGGGGCATTGCAGACTCGATGGGCTGAATGGCCTCCTTCTGCACTGTAAATTCTATGATTCTGTGATTAACAATTTACTGCTTTACTTTTGCTCAGCAAAAGCTGTTTAGCACAGGGCTAAATCACTGGCTTTGAAAGCAGACCAAGGCAGGCCAGCAGCACGGTTTGATTCCCGTAACAGCCTCCCCGAACAGGCGCTGGAATGTGGCGACTAGGGGCTGTTCACAGTAACTTCATTTGAAGCCTACTTGTGACAATAAGCGATTTCATTTCATTTTCATTTTTCAATTGCTTTCTTTTCTTAATACCTCAACTTCTTTTTATTGTTGTGCCAAAATGTACCTTTGCTCAGCGGCCCTTGAGTGAGAAAAAATATGGGGATGGGGTCAATGCTAAATCAATGCTGAAACAGGTTCGAGGAGCTGAATGGCCTGGATACTCCTGTTTCTGTGGTCCTTTGATGGAGGTCAACTAACAGCAAATGCTAGCGATCAAAACTGGGACATTATTTGTTGGAAAACATCAGGTACTCACTGAGAAATGCATTTGGCAATCAAACCAACGATGTGTGCTGCAATATTTGAAGGACTGCCTTTATGTTTTGTCATTTTCATTCCTGTGTTTGCAAAACTGAACTGCAGCAGCATAAATTCTCTCAAAACAATACCGTGTGTTGTGAAAACTTTATTGTGTTGTTTTTAAGCTGAGCTGAAGGACCAAACCCTTTTCTAAAGGCGACATCAGATCTGAAGAGGGTAAAAGGAAGGTAAGTAAGCAGAAAAACAGTGATTAACCCTTTGTTGCTTGACATCATTCTGGTGATTCAGCACTGTACCCATTCCAAGCCAATATATCCTTCCCTTTGTAACTTTCTGTTTCCATCCACACAAGTTAGGGTGCCTCCTAACTTAGTACCATCTGAATACCTGGATACACAACTTTTGGTACCAATCTTTCAATTCATATAAAGAAAGAATTTAATTTATACAATGATTTTCAAAACCATGAGGTGTCTAAAAGTGCTTCCCTGCCTATAAAGTTATTTTTGAAGTCACTGCTGTAATGTAAGAAACACCTACAAACTTTCACACAAACGGCAACAGGATAAAGACAAAATAACCTGTTTTATTTAAAGGTGTTGATTCCGGGATAAATATTGGTCCGGGGTAACTTTCTGCTCTTCTTTGAAATAGTGCCCTGGAGCCTGATATGAAAGCCAGATTTACCTCATCGGAGAGTAGGCGGGGCAGGGAACTCCAAGTCTCAGCAGTCCTTGGGAGCGGGCTGCACATGCACAATTCAGCATTTTATGTTCTTTGGGCCAAGGACAGGCCCAATGTGTCTTTGCAAAAAGCAAATGGCATGAAAAAACCTGGTCACGTGACCTAGAAGTGGTGCACTATATTGGAGAGGAGTCTCAGGAAGGGGACATGGAAATGGCCCGAAGGACGTTTCAGAAAGGGGACAGGGAGAGAGAACAGAGAGATCTCAGTTAAAAGAGAGAGGAACAGAGAAGGAGGCTCCAAGCAGAAATGCATTGAACACTAATCCTATCCTCAGTGAACTTAATAGCCGATTGAACACTAATCCTATCCTCAGTGAACTTAATAGCCGATTGATAGCTTTAGTTTACATGTGGAAAATGGCCACATCCAAATTAACAGGGTCGTTGACTCCCACAGAATTGTGCCTTTGTATGATTCAATGCATCTAAGCAAAAGAGAGCATGGGTCTGCCGTCCCTTCACCAGTTACTTCACCTTCCTGCCCATCAGCTAATGTATTATTGGGTCAACAGAATCTTTCACAGCCAACTGGCTATCCAGATAAACCATGAGCAGTAACCATTGTGAGAATTTGAGTTATTAAGGGCTTGGCCTGTTGTCCCCTGCCCTGCTGTTTTGGTTGGTTTGCTATTGTTCCCACCTATTGCTGGAGCCATTTCCTCTCGTGGTGACAGAATTTTCAGCCGTTTATTTGCCATTCCTCTGAGGGAGTTTATTGGACTTGACCTCGTCCCTGTTGAGTCTATTTCCCATTCCCTTTCATGTACCCTACTGAGACATCCGCCCTCCCCCCTCCCTGCCGAGTCTGTGTGCCAGCCCAATTTCTACCCTGCAAGACTGTTCATCAGTTCTGGTTAACCATTTCACCATTCCAACCCTATCCTCCGTCACCTCTTCCACATCCTCAGCCCTTCTCTATTCTATTTATACCAGCTTCCCTCTTTCCCCCTATGCTGCTTTCCCTCTTCTCTTCTCTCCCTTTCCTCTCTCCTTCCCACCCTCTCTTTCATCCTGTTATCTTTCTTTCATCTACTTTCATCTTGCGCTATTCTCCTTTTTTTCTTCCCTTTCTCCTCATTGCTGCCTCTCCTCTAGCCCTCCTCTGCCTTCCCCAATTTTTTAGTTATAAAGCCAGTGTCTCTTTCATTAGTTACCTCACAATGGAAACATAATGGCAATGAACCTGTTAGAAGAACTGAAAGACATTCCTACTTTGGCTACGGTTAATATTTTCTTTGGTCCACTGTCCCTAATTTACAAACAAACTGATGCACAATCAATTACTTGTGAGACAAGGAGAGTCATACTAATCGGCTTTAATCAGCTAGAACTGTACCCAGCAGCTTCAAAACAGAAAGTGAAGGTTGCTGGGACGGCATGGGTTCTTATACCCCACCTCTCAGGGTGGAGCTATGTACGTTGGCCAATGGTAGACTTCTAGGTCTAGCCAATGGGCATCCACCTCTCAGGTACTGCAATACCTGGTATTACCACATTCACCCCCAGTTAAAAAGAACCCAGCGGGGTGATGGCCAGCGTTACTGTTGCCTTTTGCATGGTAGGACCAGGTATTGAGGTACCGTGATGTCGAGGGTAACAGAGATAGTTTTTAGTGTTTTAAGGTGCAGCAATCAGACGATCGGGTGGCCTGGTCATCCTTCTGGAGGGTCTGGGCTTCGGCGATGATCCTGGTGGGGGCCCCGGCGGTTGTGGCTCCGGGACGTGGTGTCTTCCTCCCTGGCAGCTTCGTCACCCCTAGGCGGCGCTGTTGGGTGAAAAGTGGGCAGGGGGGAGGGGCGCCTGTAGGGGGCGTCGGTGCTCGTTCGGCGCCGGGTAGGGGTGGCGGCAGTACTGACCCTCCGGACAGGTGCTACGGGGAGGGTGGGGATGGGGGCGATGGTGCGGGTGCGCGTGGGGCTCTGGCGGGCGCCAGGTCCCGAAGGGAGACCGTGTCTTGGCGGCCGTCGGGGAACGCCACGTAGACGTACTGGGGTTTGGCATGCAGCAGATGGACCCTCTCGACCAACGGGTCCAACTTGTGCGCCCTCACATGTTTTCGCATCAAGACGGGTCCGGGTGTCGCTAGCCAGGTTGGGAGCGAGGTCCCGGAGGAGGACTTCCTGGGGAAAACAAGGAGATGTTCGTGAGGTGTCTGGTTTGTGGTAGTACATAGCAGCGACCGAATGGAGTGAAGGGCCACTGGGAGAACTTCTTGCCAGCGGGAGACTGGGAGATTCCTGGACCAAAGGGCCAGCAGGACGGTCTTCCAGACCGTTCCCTTCTCCCTCTCTACCTGCCCGTTTCCCCGGGGGTTGTAACTGGTCGTCCTGCTGGAGGCGATGCCTTTGCTGAGCAGGAATTGACGCAGTTCATCGCTCATAAAGGAGGACCCCCTATCACTGTGAATGTATGCGGGGAAACCGAACAGTGTAAAAATACCCTGGAGGGCCTTGATGATGGTGGTCGTGGTCATGTCTGGGCAGGGGATGGCGAATGGGAACCGGGAGTGTTCGTCAATCACGTTCAGGAAATACGTGTTGCGGTCGGTGGAGGGGAGGGGGCCCTTGAAATCCATGCTGAGGCGTTCAAAAGGGCGGGAAGCCTTTATCAGATGCGCTCTCTCTGGCCGGTAGAAGTGCGGTTTGCACTCTGCGCAGATTCGGCAGTCCCTGGTGACTGCCCTGACCTCCTTGATGGAGTAGGGCAGGTTGCGGGTCTTAACGAAATGAAAGAAACGAGTGACCCCCGGGTGGCAGAGGTCCTCGTGGAGGGCTCGGAGGCGGTCTACTTGTGCGGTGGCACAAATGCCGCGGGACAGGGCATCAGGACGCGCGTTCAGCTTCCCGGGACGGTACAAAATCTCGTAATTGTAGAGTTCTATCCTCCACCGCAAGATCTTGTCGTTCTTAATCTTGCCCCGCTGTGCATTATCGAACATGAAGGCCACTGACTGTTGGTCCGTGAGGAGAGTGAATCACCTGCCGGCCAGATAATGCCTCTAGTGTCGCACAGCTTCTACTATGGCCTGGGCCTCCTTTACGACCGAGGAGTGGCGAATTTCGGAAGCATGGTTTTGCGACGTCCACTTTGATGCGGCAGAAGGCCTGGCGGGCCTCCGTCGACAGGGGGAAGGTTGTGGACTGGATCAGGGGCCGAGCCTTGTCTGCGTAATTAGGGACCCATTGTGCATAATAGCTAAAGAAGCCGAGGCAGCGCTTTAGGGCCTTGGGGCAGTGAGGGAGCGGGAACTCCATGAGGGGCGCATGCGTTCAGGGTCGGGGCCTATGACTCCATTTCGCACTACGTAGCCTAGGATGGCTAGACGGTCGGTGCTAAACACGCATTTCTCCTTATTGTAGGTCAGATTCAGGAGGTGCGCGGTCTGGAGAAATTTTCGGAGGTTGGTGTTGTGGTCCTGCTGGTCATGGCCGCAGATGGTGACGTTGTCAAGATACGGGAACATTGCGCGTAAGCCGTACTGGGCAACCATTCGGTCCATCTCACGCTGGGAGACCGAGACTCCGTTCGTGACACCGAAGGGAACCCTTAAAAAGTGATAGAGCCGCCCATCTGCCTTGAAGGCAGTGTACTGGCAGTCCCCATGACGGAGGGGCAGCTGGTGGTAGGCAGACTTGAGATCCACCGCGGAGAAGACCTTGTATTGCGCAATCCTGTTTACCAGGTCGGCTATACGGGGGAGAGGGTACGCGTCCAGCTTCGTAAACTGGTTGATGATCTGGCTATAGTCGATGACCATCCTATGTTTCTCCCCGGTCTTTACCACCACTACTTGAGCCCTCCAAGGGCTGTTGCGTGCTTCGATGACCCCTTCCTTCAGCAACCTTTGGACCTCGGACCTGATGAAGGTCCGGTCCTGGGCACTGTACCGTCTGCTGCTGGTGGCGACGGGTTTGCAATCCGGGGTGAGGTTCGCAAACAGGGAAAGGGGGTCGGCCTTAAGGGTCGCGAGGCCGCAGACAGTAAGGGGGGTATAGGGCCGCCACATTTATAGGTCAGGCTTTGAAGGTGGCACTGGAAATCCAGCCCAAGAAGGGTGGCTGCGCAGAGGTGCGGCAGAACGTACAGGCGGAAATTGCGGAATTCCCTGCCTTGGACAGTGAGGTTCGCGAGGCAGATCCCCTTTATCTCCACTGCGTGTGACCCGGAGGCCAGGGAGATCTGTTGCTTTACGGGATGGGTGACCAGAGAACAGCGCCTTACCGTGTCGGGGTGGACAAAGCTTTCCGTGCTCCCGGAGTCGATCAGGCACGACGTCACGTGGCCGTTGATGGCAATCGTTGTGGTGGCTTTCGCTAGCGTCCGGGGCAGACTCAGGTCCAGGGTCACGGAGGCCAGCTGTAGCAAGGGGAAGGTCTGGTCAGGCAGCGTGGAGTCGGCAGTGCTGGGGGCCTGAGGCCGGTTCCGGGTAACGGAGGCCAGCTGTAGCAAGGGGGAGTTCTGGTCAGGCAGCGTGGAGTCGGCAGTGTTGGGGGCTTGAGGCCGGTCCAGGGTAACGGAGGCCAGCTGCAGCAAGAGGGAGTTCTGGTCAGGCAGCGTGGAGTCGGCGGTGCTGGGGGCTTGAGGCCGGTCCAGGGTAACGGAGGCCAGCTGCAGCAAGGGGGAGTTCTGGTCAGGCAGCATGGAGTCGGCAGTGCTGGTGGCTTGAGGCGCCATCCAAGATGGTGTCAGCCACGGGTCGCACATGGATTCCGGGGATGCAGAAGATGGCGTCGGCGAGGGACAAAATGGCGGCGCCCACCCATCCAGCGTGGTGGCCGGGGGGCAAAATGGCCACGCCCGTGGGTCGCACGTTGCCTGGGGGTAGGAGGGCGGCGGTGGGCCTTGGACGGCCGGGACTTGGAACAAAGGCTGCTGATAGTCGCTGGCGACCGCTGCCACGGCATGGGCCTGGCAGACCGCGACATAGTGGCCTTTCTTGCCACACCCTTTGCAGGTGGCGGTGCGGGCCGGGCAGCGCGCACAGGGATGATTCGCTTAGCCACAGAAGAAGCAGCGTTGGCCGGCGGTGAAAACGGGCCGTCTAGCGGCGCAGGCCTGCGGGGTTAGTGGGAAAGTCTGGGGGGCTGCCGCGACGGGGTGCCACGCAGCCCAGGGGGGCACCATGCGCCCGGGAGCAAAAGCCAGTGCGTTTTTATACGCAACGTCCATAGACCCTGCCAGGGCCCGTGCCTCAGTGAGGCCCAGTGTGTCCATTTCAAGGAGTCTTCTGCAGTTGTAGGGGGAAGACATACCTGCCACAAAAGCGTCCCGAATTAAAAGTTCCGTGTGCCCGTTCCCCGTGACTGGTGGGCAGCCGCAGTTCCGGCCCAGCACTAGTAGAGCCCGATAGAAGTCTTCCAGTGTTTCTTCAGGGCTCTGCCTTCTGGTTGCCAACAGGTGACGGGCGTAGACCTGTTTCAGAGGACGGATGTAGTGTCCTTCTAGCAGCTCGATAGCTGCAGCATAATTCTCCGCCTCCTCGATCAGAGGGTAGATTGCAGGGATGACACGGGAGCGGAGAAGGTGCATTTTCTGCCTTTCCGTGGGGGTGTCGGCGGCCGTGTCGATGAAGCTCTTAAAACACGCCAGTCAGTGCTTGAAGATAGCAGTGGAGTTGTCTGCGTGGGGACTGAGCTGAAGGCACGCCGGCTTGATGCGGAGATCCATCCTTTCAGAAGTTCTAGCTGATTAAATTGATGCACAATCAATTACTCGTGAGACAAGGAGAGTCATACTAATCGGCTTTAATCAGCTAGAACTGTACCCAGCAGCTTCGATACAGCAAGTGAAGGCTGCTGGGATGGCATGGGTTATTTTCCCCGCCTCTCAGGGCGGAGCTACGTACGTTGGCCAATGGTAGACTCCTTGGTCTAGCCAATGGGCATCCACCTTTCAGGTACTGCAATACCTGGTATTACCACACAAACTAAAGCAGATTATCTGGTCAATTCACCTCATTGTTCTGTGACCTCTCTTACCGGCAAGTTGGCTGCCTCATTTGCTTATATTCCAATGGTAACTGCATTTCAAAATGTTCTCATCAGTTGTGCCTGTTCAATATGCATGCAACATGATAAGCGGTCCTAATGCTTTCCTGTACAGTTTTAAAAATTAAGTTAGCCTCTTTGAGAAATATCTCCAGTTCCACTGGAGAACTGCGAATTACTGCCTTGTTAGAAGGATCAAACGGTTCTTGATAAATGCAAACTCTTTCTTTCTTGTTTTTTCACTCTATACAGAACACAAAGGCATCCTTGGAGTTAATATTCAACCTCATCGTCAGGGCATTAACATTGGATTGTCTGCTGGGTGTAAAACTCATCCGGTTTTTGTCCCATTGATTTCTGGGTGATTGCAAATGACCCCCTTCTTTAAAGATACCACTGGAAAATAAACAAAAGTATATGTTTTTGAAACAGCATGTTAAAACATATATTAAAAAGGTTATTTAATACGTTTGCTTTATATGAGCGAGAGAGAGCTGAAAATGACTTCAGGAAATATCAGTTGCGACAGTGGGTCAGGATACTCATGTCTAAAAGCAGATATAATTAACAGCTCATCTGCTGCTTTTAAATACATGCTTATTATGCAGTTGTCTTAATATAGTTTGCCATGATCCTTCAGTTAAGGTCACTTATATTTCTTGCTAAATAAAGAGGATTCTAAACTGGTCCTGGAATTGGAAATATTGTTCTCAGAGGCAAACCTAAGTTTAAAAACTGTACAGGAAAATGTAAGTGCTGCTTATCATGTTGCATTCATATTGAATCGGCAGTGGGTGATGGGCAGAATGATTGCACCACCTGCATGATGGCAGAAGGTCTGTCCCACTTGCATGGCTGGGCCCCATCTGCATCACCTTGGTGAGCTTTAGCTGCTGGATGATAGCTCACCAAATGTTGGGAAATTCAAAATTCAGCTGCTCATAAAGGGAACCGAACAAGTCAAAATTTAAAAACGGGGATGGATGGCGAAGCAATCGGAGAGACGGCATTGAGCAGAATGACAAATTGTGGCAATTTATTTTACAATAAGGTACTAATAAGACATGTTTAGAATCAGGGAAGAACTATTATTGTAGCTGGCTGTTTTGACCACGCATCAAAATAAATTCATGTTTTGGAGGCCAGAGGGTTGGAGATTTTTTTAAAAAAATCATATATCATCTATGTCATTTTCAACAGGTGGTCAAAGCCTTTGGCATTGACCGGGATTTTTCAAAGGTGGCAGAGATCCCACCACCAAGGGCAAAGTCAGGGGACAACTCCACTTCAGAGGCAGCCGGACTGAGGCTAAATTGTTGTTGGCACCATTGAATTATCATAATGGCCAGGATATCGTGGCAGTAATGATGGTGAAACTGTCAGCATTCGCTGTCATTACTCCACTGAAACTGATGGCAACTTTGGAAGTTGCACTGTTAAACGTGGAAAGCCAGACATTATGTGATACTATGCTTCACTTTAAAGCTGCCTCAAGATGCCCTTGAAGAATGCAATCAAGTAGAAATCATTGATCTTGTGAAAAACTGCCCTTTTACACTATTGATCTTGTTGAAAATTCCCTTGAAAAAATTGCACCTTATTGAATGAGGTGCAACTGGGTTTTTTAAGGGTGAAGTAAGTTATTAATTACTGTGGAGAAACCTCTCGGGTCCTGGAAATCACATTTTTTTATTGTGAAATGCCAAATTGCTACATTATGGTAAAATAAAGCTCCCACATATTTCAGAATTTTTTAAAAAAGTTTATTTATGATGTTTCTGCTTCTATCTTAATCCCATGTGTACGTCCAATAATTTATTTCCCTCTCTGTGAAAGTTAATTAAAAGTGAAGGTTAATTTGTGTACTTTTTTTTATACGTCCCTGGGATGTGGGGAATGCCAGCATTTATTGCCCATCCCCAATTGCCCTTGAGAAGTTGGTGATGAGCTGCCTTCTTTAACTGCTGCAGTTTGCGGGGTTGACTCAGTGACAGTGAAGGAACAGCAATAGTTCCAAGGCAGGATGGTGTGTGACTTGGAGGGGACTGGGAGCTGATGGTGTTCCCATGTGCCTTTTACCCTTATTCTTTCCTATTGGTTTGGAAGCTGCTTCACCACTGACTGAAAACTCAGGGCTAATATTCATCCACATGATGTTTCTTTGTCTGACCTTTTAGTGGAAACATGAACCCATTCAAAATAGGAGCGTTTACTGTCTGTGTTAAAAAGAAGAAAATAGAACAAACTTACATTGAAGTAGAGATTTTAACTTCCTCAGGATATCCCCATGCACTTTGAAGTCAATTTAGACTTTTGAAGTGTAGGAAATGTAGCAGTAAATCTGTGCACAGCAGCATCCCACAGGGAGTAATAAGGTAATGACTAGATCATCTATGTTAAGTGTTGGTTGAGCTACAAATGTTGGCCAGGACACCAGGTGAATTCTACCTTATTCAAGGATTCAAATGACTGCATGGGTGCCCAAGGGGCAGATGGGACCTTTTGTTTAACTCTTCATCCTAAAGACGATGGTCTCTGACAGCTCCCCTTCAGTAATGCATTGGACTGTCAGCATAGATTTTGCTTAGGTTTTGGGACAACCTTCTGACTCAGAGGTGAGAATACTGTACTACCATTGAGTCAAGGCTGACACAGAAAACACTGGACAGAGGACATAAGAACATAAGAACATAAGAACTAGGAGCAGGAGTAGGCCATCTGGCCCCTCGAGCCTGCTCCGCCATTCAATGATATCATGGCTGATCTTTTGTGGACTCAGCTCCACTTTCCGGCCTGAACACCATAACCCTTAATCCCTTTATTCTTCAAAAAACTATCTATCTTTTACAAAAGTGGTGTAGCATGGATGAGAAACTTCAGTTATGAGGTTAGATTGGAGAGGGTGGGACTGTTTCCTTTGGGAGAGAAGAAAGCTAAGAGGAGTTTAAGGGGCTGAACAGAGTAGATAGGGGAAACTTCCTGCTCATAAAAAGATCACGAATGAGGGGCACAGTTTTAAAGTCATTGGCAAAAGAAGCAAATGTGCTGTGTGAAAAACATTTTCCACACAACGGGTAGAATCTTACCATAGTTTTTCAAAGTGTCAGGCTCGGACTGTAAACCGGCATGTCGCTCTCCAACGGCACAGGCCACTTTTAACTCCAGATCTCGAGCCTCTCTAAGTAAAAAAATGAGCGGGCGTGTTTTATGCTGTCACTCTAGCAGGGCACGGCTTGAGAGAGCTGGCAAGGCCGGCTCCACAGAGATCGGGTCACCATCTTTAAAGGGCATTTCAACCAGAACTGAAGCTAAAACCCCTGCCCTGCCGACAATCACTGAGGTATCACCGGCATTCCCATCACCCCCTTCTGCCACACAATCATCTGGGGGCTCACACCACCCACCCACCCCCCGGCCGCATAAGTATCACTGGCGCTCCCTCCCTTTCACTGCTCGTGTCACTCCCACTGTGCCTGCAAGTTCCCCCTTCAATGGCCTTGGTACTCTCCCCCCCACTACACATAACAGGAAAACCCCCTCACCCATGTGACTTCCAGAGGGCCCGTCCCAGCACTGACCCCTGGCACTGCCCCTTGGCAAAGGATGGCACTGCCAAGTTGGCATCACCATGATGGCTCTGTGCCAATCTGCACATGCCAATCTGACAGTGCCAATATGAAAGAGCCAACCTGGCAGTGCCAACCAGTGTCAAGGGGCAGTGCCAAGCACTTCGCAGGTATGTCCCTCTCCCCACAGGGTTATATTTACCTTTGTGCCCTTGGAGGGATCTCTGCAACTGATTCACATCTTCAAATAGTTGTTGTAAACCTTGCCAACGTGCTGTCATGTCGGCAAGGCTGGAATATTAACTGAGGGGGTTCATGTGGTGGGGGGCTGGGTGATTACATTTAAATGGTTCCCACAACATTAAAATGGGGTTCTCGCCCTAATAGCGCATGGAAAATCAAGAAATATTGGCGGGATTCTCCCCTACCTGGCGGGGTGGGTACCGGGGCCCGATGAGTGGCGTGAACCACTCCGGCGTTGGGCCGCCTGGAAGGTGCGGAATCCTCCACACCTTCAGGGGTTAGGATGGCGCCGTCGGGGTTGGCGCCAACCAGCGCCGAAGGGCTTGGCGCTGTGCCAACTGGCGCCGAAGGGCCTCCGCCGGCCAGCGCGAGTTGCCGCATCCGCGGGAGCACCAGCATGTGTTGGCGTCATCTCAGCGCATGCACAGGGGCGTTCTTCTCCGCACCGGCCATGGCAGACTGTTATAGCGGCCGGCGCGGCGGGAAACGTGCCCCCACGCCACAGGCCCGTCTGCAGATCGGTGGGCCCCGATCGCGGGCCAGGCCACCGTGGGGGCCACCCCGGCGCCAGATCCCCCCGCGCCCCCCCGAGGACTCTGCAGGCCGCCCGCAGAGCCAGGTCCCGCCGGTACGGACCTGGTGTATATTACACCGGCGGGACCCGCCGAAAACGGGCGGCCACTCGGCCCATTGCAGGCCGGAGAATCACCGGGGGGGGCGCTGCCAACGGCCCCCGACCGGCACGGCGCAATTCCTGCCCCCACCGATAACCCGGCGGTGGAGAATCCGGCAGCCGGCGTCGGGGTGGTGGGGCGGGATTCATGCCGCCCCCCCGCCCCCGGTGATTCTCCAGCCCGGTGGGGGGGGGCGGAGAATCCCGCCTGGATCGCCCTCAGAGAGAATCATGTTTCCTGATTCTTTCTAGATTTTCCACCCACGCCAATGATTCTGCGGACCACTAACGTGGGCTCAGACCTGCCCCCAACGAGATGTTCGGGTCTGGAATGTGTCTGGAAGTGTATTGGGGAAGGTTAAAGCGAGGCTTCAAGAGAGCATTAGATGATTATGTGAATAGAAACAATGTGCAGGCTTACGAGGAAAATGCACGAAACTTGTTTGGAGCAGACCTGATGGACTAAATAGTCTCCTTCTGTGCTGTAACAATTCTATGATTCTGTGACTTATTTGCCATGATGATAAACAAGTAACAATGGACAATAAAGTGATATTGATATCAATAGTGGGAGAGCTAGGTATGGTAATATGGGGCGGAATTCTCCGTTATCGGCGCAAAGTCCGCCGACCGCCGCCAAAAACGTCGCAAAGTCTCCGGCCCGGAATGGGCTAGCAGCGACGTGACACTATCCGCGCTGGCTCACGTGGTTCACGGCGTGCGGCGTGACGGCTCATTAAGGGCACGCTGCTCCCCCCACCCGACCAGAACACCCGACCGGATGGCCGCCCGCCGCTCAGCCCCGAGGTTCCAGTCTCGTGACATTGAGGCGCTCCTGGATGCAGTGGAGCAGAGGAGGGAGGCCCTGTATCCCGGGCACGGCCGCAGAGTTGCCCCACGCCACAGCCGGCGTCTGTGGAGGGAGGTGGCAGAGGCCGTCACCGCTGTGGCCCTGACACCACGGACAGGCACCCAGTGCCACAAGAAGGTGAACGACCTCGTCAGAGCAGCCAGGGCGAGCCTCCCCCCCTGCCCGATATCCATATCCCCATATCCCCCCTCCCCATATTCCCCCCTCCCCCATATCTCCCATATCCCCCCTCCCCATATCCCCCCTCCCCCATATCCCCCCTCCCCATATCCCCCCTCCCCCATATCCCCCTCCCCATATCCCCATATCCCATCCCCCATATCCCCCTCCCCCATATCCCCCCTCCCCATATCCCCCATATCCCCCCTCCCCCATATCCCTCCTCCCCATATCCCCCTCCCCCATATCCCCCCTCCCCCATATCCCCCATCCTCCATATCCCCCCTCCCCATATCCCACATCCCCCTCCCCATATCCCCCCTCCCCCATATCCCCCACCCCCATATCCCCCTTCCCCATATCCCACCTCCCCCATATCCCCCCTCCCCCATATCCCCCATATCCCCCCTCCCCCATATCCGCCTTACCCCATTTCCCCAAGTGAATCCAGCCCTAACCTTAACCTCTGCAATACACGCGCAACCAATGGCATGCATTCATATACCTGTCTAACACTGTTGCCTTTTACCCCTGCCACCACCACCCGCCACCCCCCCCCCCCCCCCGCCCCCCGCCACAGGAGAAATGCGCACACAACACCAGGGAGCATGTGAAGACTGGAGGAGGCCCCGCTGATGAGAGGCCACTGACCGAACATGAGGGAAGGGCCCTGGAACTGCAAAGGTCAGGGGCCCACCAGCAAGTGAGCCACCGACAGCCCGTCCCCATATCCCCCCTCCCCCATATCACCAGATCACTGTCTGCGTGTCTAACCATGCATGCTTCATTGTGTATCGCAGGAGCAAACGTCGAGGCACCCATCCCCGCAGATGCAGACCGCCCGCATGATGCCCCTCGGAGACCACGGGGGACGGAGAGACCCAGACCCTCTGGCATGCGACGCCCGCACGATGCCCCTTGGAGACCACGGGGGATGGAGAGACCCGGACCCTCTGGCATGCGACGCCCGCAGGATGCCCCTTGGAGACCACTGGAGATGGAGCGACCCGGACCCTCTGGCATGCGACGCCCGCAGGATGCCCCTTGGAGACCACTGGAGGTGGAGAGACCCGGACCCTCTGGCATGCGACGCCCGCACGATGTCCTTCGGAGACCACTGGAGATGGAGAGACCTGGAGCAACAGGGAGACGACGCCCCCGTCTCGTGCGGGTGCGACGACGCAGGCGTGTGCCACCCAGCAACGAGAGGGCAGCCACAGGCCCCCGTCACAGCCGAGCCACGAAACCACTACCCAGGACACCACTACCCAGGACACCACTACCCAGGAAACTGAAATACAGGACAGTGACACAGATTGGATGGGCGGAGACGAACTACCATCCCAAAGTATCATGGACTCAGAGTGGGACGAAGAGCACGACACAACGCCACTGCTGTCACCAACACCCTCCACCATCGCAGAGACGCTCACCTCGGTTGGGCACTTTAGTGATGAGGCATCTGGTACACTCACTGGTGCGCACAACACAGCCGTCCCGGTACAGCAGGTGGAGGTAGGAGCAGCAGAGGGGCTGGGCGGTCAGAGGGCAGCCCAGCCCAAGCGAACATCTGCCGCCCAGATGGATCCCGGGTTCCTGGAGTTACCACACCCACACATAGATCCGATGCAACCGGACAGCTAGCCGAACCGGAGACGTGCGAAGATGGTGACGGCCGGCTTGCGGCGGCTGCAGTCGCAGGTGGAGGAGTCCACCCGCGTCCAGGAGCTGGGAGTGGTGCTGGTCATGCGTGCCACCCAGGCCGACACCGCACGGGTGGCGTCCGCGTTGGAGGCAATGGGTGCGACGGTGTCAGACATGGGGAACGGTTTGCGAGGCCTGGGGCTTTCCATGCAGGCGGCGTCTGTGGCCCAGGACATGGCTGCCCTCTCACAGGAAGCCATGAGCCAGCGCCAGCGGCAGATGGCAGAGGCGCTCAACGCCATAGCCCAGTCTCTGCAGGCCATGGCCCAGTATCAGCAGGCCATGGCCCAGTCTCTGCAGGCCATGGCCCAGTCTCAGCAGGCCATGGCCCAGTCTCTGCAGGCCATGGCCCAGTCTCTGCAGGCCATGGCCCAGTCTCAGCAGGCCATCGCTGAGGGCATCGGCGCCATTGCCCATGTGCGAGCCGGCGTCGCACAGTCACAGACAGTGTTTGCCAATCCCCTGAGCTCCATGGCTGCAAACCTGCAGACCCCTGTCGATACCAGCTCGGGCCTCCAGGACTGGCAGCGCCAGATGTCGGGGGGGCGTCGGATGGCCAGTCCGTTCGCATCCCCCACCCATGTAGAGGCCTGGGGGCCATCGGGCAACCCGAGGGAGGAGGAGGTGCTGTGGTCCGTCCCGGCTCCCTCTGTAGGGGAGGTCCCGGAACACCGCGACACCTCGGACTCCCCCCCTTCCGTCCCAGGTGCATCGGGTGGGCAACGGGCAGGACAGGCTGGCAGCTCGCCATCCCAGTCGCCCGGGTCGCAGCCTGGCCCATCTAGGCCAGGACGCCCCAGGAAACGGCCGCCAAAGGGATCC
This sequence comes from Scyliorhinus torazame, assembly GCF_047496885.1. Taxonomy (NCBI): domain Eukaryota; kingdom Metazoa; phylum Chordata; class Chondrichthyes; order Carcharhiniformes; family Scyliorhinidae; genus Scyliorhinus; species Scyliorhinus torazame. The sequence continues at coordinate 263,128,828 of NC_092710.1, forward strand.
CGTGTCAGAGGGCAGGAATCACAGGAGTCCACCTCCAGTTCTGCTGTACCGTCTGGGGAACTACGTGGTTACGGACCCTATGGTAGCCATAGGGTCCGTAAGGCCAAACAATTAGAAACTGAGTAAGTTGGTACGGGTGCAGGGCACAGATGAGTTTTAGGGGCTAGGGCACGTGCATGAACTCCTTTCGTTATTAAAGTCAATGTTTCCCCGACAGAAGCTGCCTTTGTGCTCTGTCCAAAGCGTGCGGGGGTGTCATGTACGTTGAGCGCAAGTGTGTGTGTGAGGGGTGGTCTTACCTCAGCCCCAGGTGAGTCTGCCCCCTTCCCCCTGGGCCGCCATCAACATCCCCCCGGGCAGAGGACAGGACCGTGCGCTGCAGTGTCACAGTCGCATGCAGGGATGATCCGGGTGGATGGTGGTACTGTGGCCATGGGTCAGACATAGTCCAACGATGTGGAGCCAGGAGCTCACCGCAGGGTGGGTTGTCATCATCCTCCATGGCCTGCAATAGACACGCGTCTACCGGCAACTGTGTGAGCCCAGCCGTTGTGCCGCAGGTCGATCGGCAATGGGGGGGGGGTGTGCATGCGAGTGGGGTGGGTGGGGTTGGGGAGGGGGGTGAGGGTGCTGGGTGAGTGGATGGATGGGGGGTGTGGGTGGTCGGCTGTTGCCATGGTGTGCGGTCTGTGGCCATACTACCCGATTCCCATGCCCATCTAGTCAGTGAAGCGGGCGGCTATCAGCCTGTCCCGTGCCCGCTGGCCCAGCCGGTAACGGTGGACAGCTACCCGCCCGTGTCTAGCCCGTCTGCCCTGACCATTGCCCCCATCCCCCTCATCTGGGAGGACTGCGCCTCTTCCTGCTGCTCCTCCATTCCGCCCTCCTCTGCCTGCGGCACATCGCCCCTCTGCTGGGCTATATTGTGCAGGACGCAGCACACCACAATGATGCGGCCGACCCTATCTGACCGATACAGGAGGGCGCCCCCAGAGAGGTCCAGGCACCTGAAACGCATCTTCAGCACGCCAAAGCACCTCTCTATCACTCCCCTTGTCGCTACATGGGCATCATTGTAGCGGTTCTCCGCCTCATTGCGTGGCCTCCGTATAGGCGTCATCAGCCACGATCGCAATGGGTAGCCCCTGTCGCCCAGCAACCAGCCCCTCAGCCGGGGATGGCGTCCCTCGTACATGCCGGTGATGTATGACCGCGACAACACGTATGAGTTGTGTACACTGCCCGGGTAACGGGCGCAGACGTGCAGGATCATCATGCGGTGGTCGCAGACCACCTGTATGTTCATCGAATAGGTCCCCTTCCTATTGGTGAACACGGCCCTGTTATCTGCAGGTGGCCGCACGGCGACGTGCATCCCATCAATCGCGCCCTGGACCATGGGGAACCCGGCCACGGCAGTGAAGCCCACGGCCCGGGCATCTTGGCTGGCCCGGTCCACAGGGAAGCGGATGTAGCGGTGTGCCATGGCATATAGGGCGTCTGTCACTGCCCGGATGCACCGGGGCACCGATGTCTGCGATATGCCGGACAGGTCCCCACTCGGTGCCTGGAATGACCCCGTTGCATAAAAGTTCAGGGCCATCGTAACCTTGACGGACACGGGGAGAGGGTGTCCCCCGCCAGTGCCACGCGGTGACAGGTGCGCCAGCAGGTGGCAGATGTGTGCGACGGTTTCCCGGCTCATCCGGAGTCTCCTCCTGCATCCTCGGTCCATGAGGTCCTGGTATGACTGCCGGGGCCGGTACACACGGGGCGCCCTCGGCTGCCTCCGTTGCCGTGGGGCCGCGACGTCCTCCTCCCCCTCCTTGTCCTGTCGGTCAGGTGTCCCTCCAGCCTGGTCGGCTGCCGCCTGCCCCTCTGCGCACGCTCCTCCTCCTCCTCAACCAGGGCAACATGGACATTAGCGGCTGCCGCCACGGCAGCCAACATCGCTGGCTGATCGGAAAACATGATGGCCTGGCCGGGGAGGGGGGGTGTGCATGTCATCATTGCCCATACCCCCTCCTCCCCCCAGCCAGGTGGCATGGACCGCATGGGTCTGACTGTTGGAGGCTGGCACCTGGCCAGGTGGACCAACTCACTTGCCCCCCCACGTCCCTCCCCGGCACGGACCCCGTCCCCCCATCCTCCTCCCCGGCACAGACCCCATCCTCCTCCCCGGCACGGACCCCCCCCCCCGCAGCACACACACACAAAACCCTACACACACCTCTCCCCCACACATTCAGACTGCGGCCACGCCATCGCCTGCCCAGCGGCTAACCCCCCAGGCCGTCACCCACCTCCACGCTGGTCGGCGTAAACCTTGAGCACTGGTTGACGCCGATTGAAAGGTGGTTTGATTTACGCCAACGTGACCCGTCATCACGTCGACGGGACTTCGGCCCATCCGGACGGGAGGATATCGGCAGCCCCAAAATCCATTGCCTTGCGCCCACCCGTGCCGTTCTCCGGGGTGTGCGGCGCCATTGACGCCCCACCGACTTTTCTCCCTTGGAGACTTCGGCGGGCGGCGGGGGCGGAATTCACGGCGGCCAACGGCCATTCTCCGACCCGCTGGGGGGTCGGAGAATCTCGCCCCTGGTAGTTATTTATTGGTTTAGTAACCTAAAAGCCTGGTCTAATGATCTGGAAATACAAGTTCAAATCACGCCATGAAAAACTGGGGAGTATAAATTCAATTAAATGAATCTTGAATAAAATCTTAGCATCAATAACGGTGACCACAAAATTACCTGATTGTCATAGAAATGATTATTGGTTCAATGATAACCTTCTCAGGCAGGCAATCTTCCATCCTTACCTTACCTGGGCCTGTGTAAGACTCCAGATCCTCTGTAGTATGGTTGACTCTTAACCACCCTCTGAAATACTGTAGCAAATCCCGCAAGAAAGTGGTCCACTTCCTCAAGGACAATTAGAGAGCAGTAATAAATGCTGGTCTTACCAATGACATCCACATCCCATGGATGTATTACAATACCCACAACAACAGTCATCACATGTACGTTTTAACCCTCTGAATGCGCATCATATTGGTATTTTTAAATTATCACTGCAGGATCTAAATTGGGTCTGCGAGGATTAGGATGAACAGCTTGCTGAGATTCACGTGAGGTATAAAATTGATAATTTTTTAGCCTAGCTGCTTGTTGCCAATCTCTTCCTGGAAACGAGGCTACTAATAAATTTTCAACCAATTATGCCATAGGCCCTCAAAGTAGATTCCATAATTACTTAATCTCTCTGCCCCTTTTTTTATTCTTACACCGCAGCTGCTGGTGACAGCCTCATCGTCAACAACAGAGCCGTACCATTGGGCTGCTGCAAGGACCCAGAATAGATGCTTTTGTCAGATTGCAACAACACTGGCAATGAAAAGCGATGAGGCTGCCAGATAGCGAGGCCAGCCCTTCTCTGTGTGGATAGGTCAAATGCTCAGTTAGACAATCAGAAGTATAAACCTCGATGGAACAAATGGCCTGTTTGCGTCTTTTTGCTTTTTTTAAGGTGCATCTGAGAGCTTGCCAAGACTGAGCAGTCTGAAAACAATGCATCAAATCACAACTTCCAAACCTCTAGAAGCTGCGCTATGATGAAGAGAAGAGTTGGTGGAGGGATAGCTCAGTCTGGCGCTTTGAGGACCATTTTCGAGTCCCGCCCAGCTAGGTGGTTCTCCTGGGACTGGATTCTTTGCTCCACTGAAAACTAAAAGGCTGTTTATTTTCCAGCACATTTTGATCTCATAGTCGGTTATAAAATAATATTCTTGAAGGTCCTAATGCTGCTCGTAACACAATACTGGAGAAACAGAGTGTAGGTAGCTACCTCTACTCACCCCACTGCTTCCCCGTGCAACCTCCTCAGAAACAGCTTGGTATTGAAATAATACTGAAGTCTTCAAAGGGCCAAGGCAGGTTGCTGATGAGAATCCAGGTGCTACATTTAGACCAGATACTCTCTCCTACTGTACACACTCTGATATAATATCTAATCCAGATTAGGATCTGATCCAATTCTAATCACTGCAACGAGATCGGAGCCAGTAACAAATTAGTAGGTGTGAAAACATGTTGCTAATGTTATGACTGTAAAAACTAAACACTGTCAAGTCATGACACTTTGCTGATACAACTGACATTCTGCAAAATGGTGTACATAAGGTATATTTAATGTAGCCACTGCTTCATACCGTTGAATCCAGGTTGCCATATTTTTGTGTGGGTCACTCAGCTCCTGACCTCATTACAGCCTTGGTTCAAACATGGACTAAAGAGCTGAATGCCGGAAGTGAGATGAGAGCGACTGCCTTTGACATCAAGTCAGCATTTGACTGAGTATGGCATCAAGGAGCCCTAGCTAAACTGGAGTCAATGGGAACTCTCCGCTGGTTGGAGTTATACCTGGCACAAAGGAAGATGGTTGTGGTGGTTGGAGGTCAATCATCTCAGCTCCAGGACATCACTGCAGGAGTTCCTCAGGGTCGTATCTTAGGCCCAACCATCTTCAGCTGCTTCAACAATAACCTGCCTTCCATCATAAGATCAGAAGTGGGATGTTTGCGGATGACTGTACAATGTTCAGCACCATTCACAACTCCTCGGATATTGAAGCAGTCCATATCCAAATGCAGCAAGACCTGGACAATATCCAGGCTTGGGCTGACAAGTGGCAAATTACATTCGTCCCACACAAGTACCAGGCAATGACCATCTCCTACAAGAGAGGATCTAACCATTGCCCCTTGAAATTCAATGTCATTATCATTGCTGAATCACACACAATCAACATCCTGGGGGTTACCATTGATCATAAGCTAAACTGGACTAGTTATATCAATACTGTGGCTACCAGGGCAGGTCAAAGACTGGGACTCCTACGGCGAGTACTCACCACTTGACCCCCCAAAGTCTGTCCGCCATCTACAAGGCACAAGTCAGGAGTATGATGGAATACCGCCCATTTGCCTGGATGAGTGAAGCTCCAACAATACTCAAGAAGGTGAGCACCAACCAGGAAAGAGCAACTCACTTAATTGCTAATCTTTCCACAAGTATTCAAACCCTCCACTACTGACGAACACTGACAAATAGTGGCAGCCATGTGTACCATCTACAAGATGCACTGCAGTAACTCTCCAAGGTTCCACAGCACCTTCCAAATCCATGACCACTACCATCTAGAAGGACAAGAGCAGCAGATACCTAGAAACACCACTACCTGGAGGTTCTCCTCCAAGTCAGACACCACCCCGAATTGGAAATATATCGCCGTTCCTTCAGTGTCACTGGGGCAAAATCCTGGAACTCCCTCCCTAACAGCACAGTGGGTGTACCTACACCTCAGCGACTACAGCAGTTCAAGTAGGCAGCTCACCACCACCTTCTGAAGGGCAACTAGGGACGGGCGATAAATGTTGGCCTAACCAGCGACACCCACATCCTGTAAATTACTAAAATAAAGTTTCTTTTCCTTTAGCGCGATTCACCAGAAAAATTTCAACGTGCGAACTTGGGAGCCTTTGACATGGTGTTCACGACGGCTGCAATGCCGAGATGGAGACTGCTATTTAACAGCACTTAGCCATTTTTCTGGCCCTTAGTGAGTTTCTCCCTGTCAAGATTACACTTTGAAATTGTTCTGGCATTGGGAGCTGAACTCGCCAGCAGGACTGGCTCCTCTGACCCGGGCGCCATTTTGAAAGACTGCCTGATCTCTGCACCCCCCCTTCTTCCAGACCCCCTACCTTTAGGAATCTCCTCCCTCACTCTCCCCAACCTTTCATATCCCTTCATATCCCCCTGACCCTCCCCAGCTTTGACCCTTGGCACTGCCAGGATGCACAGGTGGCACAAGGTGCAAGACTAGCACTGCCAATGTGCCCAGGTGCCAGGCAGAGTACCATAGTAGTAGCCTGCCCAGTCTCAGACCCCCCCACCCCGAGGTTCCATCGCCCCTGGTCGACACTTGTGAAAACCAGTGCAATCGGTGCCCGGTTGAGGCCTTGCAGGCACAACCCTTGACTCCTGGGTGCCGGGTGAACGTGGCGTTGGGATATTTAAATAAGCCTAATGGCTCATTTAAATATCATTATCTGGATTTTGTGAGGGTGTTCATCAGATCGCGCCGGGCACCGCGATTTGGGTGACTTGTGCGAGGTTTCGCGCTCAGCGCAAGGCTCGATTTTGGCCTCTCCCATGATTCACCGCCGGGAGCGTCGCGGTGGGAAAATCGTGCCCCTTGTCCAGTCAATATGTTTATATAAAAAACATTTTTGGCTTATTTTGACACAATTGTTAACCTTTTCGTTTGGAACACATTAACAAATGCATCAAAATAGTCTGTAAAAATGTTGTGCAAAAATGTTAAATGCACTATTAAATGAAATCAAAGTAAAGTCATATTTTACAACAAGATTTCAAGAAATCTATTTTCTGGTTAATATAATTAATACAACTAAAGCTACCTATAAACCGTGCTGAATACAATATATTCACAACAGATCCAGCAGCTCAAAACTAGCACCCACAAGATGATATAGATATGGGTTAGGGTTACATCACAATAAGTAATCTAGGCCTGGTAATAAAAGGCAGCTAAATCTATCATTACTCTACCATTACTAGCAGTCTAGGGGTTCAATCTTGATTCAATGAGGAGTGCAGAAGACCATGCCAGGAGCAGCTCTAGTCATACTTAAAAATGAGGTGTAAACTAGGTGAAGATACAACACAACTTTTATTTGTTCTTTGTTCTGTGGCCTTTGATGCCCTTGGCGGACATCCTCTGGAGGGCCTGGAGCCGGAGCGCCCCAGCCGACTTACTGGTGTCACAGGCATCGCCATGCCACCCTGTTCGGCCTGCTGCCAATGAGTGTCAGGAAGGGGGGGATTCGGAAGAACTGGAGACCGCCATTGTCTCCTTGGTGGCAGACCCTGGGTTGGCCTCCTTGGCTTCCTCCTCCTTGACGGTTCCCATAGGGCCCTGGGGAACTCCATAGGATGGAGAGAAGCTGGAATGAGTTACAGGTATCTGAATCATCTGGCGTTGTCAGTCCTGGAGGCTCCGTATGGGTTATACCATGGTGTTGATACCCTCAGCGATGCTCCTTTGTGACTAGGCCCTTGGGACTCCTTCAATCAGCTTTGCAGTCACTGGAATGTCGCTGACACCCCCTCCGGAATGTCATGGCTCTGGCCTATCATTGGCATCAGCTCTGGGAGAACCTTGTCCAGAGGCTCAGCATCTGACGGGGACTCAGCAAACCTCAGACTGCTGTCTCCCTTGGATGTTCCTGCCTCCACCTGATGTGCATCAGCAACGGTATGGTGCTCACCAGATTGTACCCCTGAAGCCTGTCCACTAATGTAGCCCACTGAGGTGTGGGTCTCTTTGCTGATGGAAGGTGGAGATGATACCTGTGATGCCTCATTGGCGGTCTCCTCGGAGCTATCCTCCGAGGTGGTCTCTTGGGTGGTGGGGGGGAACTACTCTACATGGCTCGGCCTCATCAGATGGAGATCTTGCGAGGCATGGATATGTGATCAGTGAGAGGGAAGGATAATATTTTCTGACATGAACAACTCACTTGAGACAGGTCACCTGGGTAAAGGGGGAATGTATCATCACCTCTCTGGTGCAGGAAACCTTGCTGCCAGTGACTGCTCTCTATTCGGACAACCCTGCGATTTTCAGGGCCTGTTCCTTATCGTGGTTGAGACTCGAATCTCTAGTACCTAGCCCGTGTCTTGGCCCTTTGCCACTTATTATAGGCTATTTTCACCTGCGGGTTAAAGGGAGGGCTTTGTGAATCGCAAATATGATGGGTCAGGGGTCTATAGAAGGTGGCAGTGTGGGCTCCGCACCTGGACCTGAAGGGATTATGCTGGTGGATGTCAGGGGGTGCTGAGGAACAAGCATGAAGATTGGATGTGGGGAGGGAGTGAATGATTTTTTGAGGGGGGCAGGGAGCTGATTTTGGGAATTTGAGGGGTGGCAGGCGGAACTAAGGCCAGGAGACAGGTGGTAACTTACCTTTGCCGCTCGGTGGAGGTCGTTGATCTTTTTCCAACTCTGGACTGCAGTCCTCCCTGTCAGCTGCTGCCATTGCCTCCCAGGTAGAATTGCTGAGCCTCCTACTGGTCGTCCGACCCCCTCGGGGGAACAGGGTGGCCCATTTCTCATCCACAGCATTGAGAAGCCTGGCCAGATTGGCATCGCCAAAGTCAGGAGCAGGTTGGCGCGCTGCCATATTTGTGTGCTGGCTGGGAGTGAGTGGTGAGGGAGCGTTGAAAAGCAGCTCCACCTTGTTCGGGGCGAGCTGCTCAGGCGCGAGTCAGACGAATCAGACGGTGAGAGAGCCAGTAATGTCGAGAATCTCAGGGGGGCTCATTTATGGCACTAACTGCCATTGAATACGTGCCTCAATATTGCCAACGCGGCCATCGAGGAACACCCCAAATGCGCCCAAAATTTTCCGTTAAATTGCACCAGGATATTGCTCCAGGAATTCCTCAGGCCAGTGCCCCCGGCCAGCCCAGCCATCTTCATTTGCTCAATTACCAACTTTATCTCTATAGTAATGTTAAGGGTGAGAATGTTTTTTGATGATTGTACAATATTTCATTTCAGTTGCAGTTCCTCAGATAATAAAACAGGTCATGCCTGCATGTAGCAAGACATGGGCAACATTCAGGATTGCACTAATATGTGGCAAATAACATTCATGTAACACAAATGCCAGGCAGTCACCAAATAGTGTCCAACCATTTCCTCTTGATATATAGGACATTGCCATCAATGAATCCCCCACTATCAACATCTTGATGTCACCATTGACTAGAGCAACCAAATAAATACTGGGCGCGATTCTCCACTCCCACGCCGGTTGGGAGAATCGCCTGGGCCGCCAAAATTTCCGGGGACGCCGGTCCGATGCCCTCCCGCGATTCTCCCAAGCGGCGGGAACGGCCCGGTCGAGTTTCGCGGGCCGAAGGCCGGAGAATCGCCGGAGACACCGAAAATGGCGATTCTCCGGCACCCCCGCTATTCTGAGGCCCGGATGGGCCGAGCGGCCAGGCCAAAACGGCGGGTTCCCCCCGAGCGCCGTCTACATCTGGTCGCTACAGTCGTGGGCGGTGCGTGAATGTTGGGGGGGGCGGCCTGTTGGGGGGCAAGGGGGGATCCTGCACCGGGGGGTACCTTAAATGTGGGGTGGCCCGCAATCGGTGCCCACCGATCGTCGGGTCGTCCTCCCTGAAGGAGGACCTCCTTCCTTCCGCCGCCCTGCAAGATCCGTCCCCCATCTTCTTGTGGGGCGGATTTGGACAGGACGGCAACCACGCATGCGCCGGTTGGCGCCGGCCAAACCGCGCATGCGCGGATGGTGTCTGTTATGCGGCGCCGGCCGCGTCATCTATGCGGCGCCGCTTTTACGCGGGCGACAAGGCCTGGCGCGGGTAGATGACGCGGCCCCGATACTGGCCCATTGTCAGGGCCTGAATCGGTCGGGACCGGGGCCGTTCCGCGCCGTCATGAACCTCGACGGCGTTCACGATGGCGCGGCCACTTCGGCGCGGGAGTGGAGAATCCCGCCCAGTGTATCTACAAAAACAGGTCAGAATCTGTGAATTCTGCTGTGAGGTACTCACCTCCCAGCTCCCAAAGCCTTTCTACCATCTGCAATGTACTAATCGGCTGAGTGATGAAATACGCTCTACTTGCCCGGACGAGTGTAGCTCCAACAATACAAGAAAAGGCTTAATACTATCAATGACAAAGTAGTGTCATTTTTGGCACCCCATCCACCACCTTCAACATTCACTCCCTCCAGCACAGGTGCATTGTTATTGCCGTGTGTACCATCTACAAGATGCACTATAGCAGCTCACCAATGCTCCTTCGACAGCACCTTCCAAATCCACAACCTCTACCACATAGAAGGACAAATACAGCAGATACATGGGAACCCCACCACCTGCAAGTTCCCCTCCAACTCGCGCACCACCCTGACTTGGAATTATACCGTTCCTTCACTGGGTAAAAATCCTAGAACTCCTAACAGCACTGTGGGTGTACCTACACCACAGGGACTGCAGCGGTTCAAGAAGGTGGCTCACCACCACATTCTCAAGGGCATTTAGGGATGGGCAACAAATGCTATATTTTTTCCCACAGTCCTAAAACTCCCCTTCAAGCAGCACGGTGGCACAATAATTAGCACTGCTGCCTCACAACGCCAGGGACCCGGGTTCACTTCCAGCCTCAGGTCACTGTCTGCGTGGAGTTTGCACATTCTCCCTGTGTCTGCATGGGTTTCCTCGAGGGGCTCCGGGTTCCTCCCACAGACCAAAGATGTGCAGGTTAGGTGGATTGGCCATGCTAAATTGCCCCTTAGTGTCCAATGGTTAGACAGGGTTATGGGGATAGGGTGGGGCAGTTGGCCTAGGTTAGGGTGCTCTTTCGGTGGGTTGGTGCAGTCCCAATGGGCCGAGTGGCCTCCTTCTGCACTGTAGGGATTCTATGATTAGATTCTATCATTCTATGAAGCAGTCTGTTCACCTAACCTTTGGTGCTCATGTCCTTGGCAGCCTATGCTACACTCTGAACTTCCCTCCTACATGTCTACATTTCTCTACCTCCCTCACCTTCTCTCATTAAATTCCACCTCTTTGATTATGCTTTTGGCCACCCCTCCTAACATTTTCTTCTTTAGGTCAACATCCATTTCTGATGATACCTGTGTGAAAAGCTTAGGGATGTTGCCAATACAATATAAATGCAAATTGTTGCTGTTACACTGCCGTGTCATTAATAATTTCAGTCAAGTATGATGCTTGAAAGAAAAGTAGTCGATAGCTACAATGCTAGAAAGTTACAGAATGAAGACTGAATCTAACTGTCGACTGACATTTGCAAAGATTCCATCCATTATCAAGTGTGGTTTGTGATATTAGCATTGCAGCTTGTTAGCACATTTATAATAAATCCCGCTGCTTGCTATTTAAATGGGGGTGTTAATGGTTTTTAAATAAATGGGTTATTGCCTCCATTAAGCTGGTCACTGGAAGGATTTCTTGTGAGCACATTAAAGCAGTTATATGCCGTGTGGTAACGTGATTTACTCCTCCAGACTGCCTCATTGAAGAACCCTGGAGTGACGACACTGATAGCTGTGGTCATTCTGCAGTTACAGTCAACAGTCACCACCAGTCAACTCTCCCTCTCAAAGGGGCAAGCAGCCGATGGTCATCGGGGACTATGGTGACTTTACTTTTTTACAGTCCACAGTTCTGAAGACAGTTCTGGGAAGCGTTAATCCAATTTCTGCCTTTCATGTATGACTGAAATGAATGGAAAGTTTCACATAAATTGTTTGTGATGTTAACTCAGCTACTGTATGACGCAGTGTTGCTCTTTCTAGCTTTATTCTATTTGCTCTGTTTAGGTCACCTTTGCTCATGAGTCGCCAGGTATCTTTATGATACCGCCACATGGTTCAAGTTTAGGTTATGATTAATAACACAGCACACCGCTTAGTAAAGATTAAAACAACGGTCATTTATTATATACAACAAGCAATATTAATACCCTAATACTACTATTTATATAACAAACCTATCACTACTGGCCAATACTTAACTTAGGAAGAGCCCACCAGGTCAGGGAAACAAATGGCTTGTCCAATCAAATCTGGCCCGCGGGATTCAAAAGGGCTGCTACAGGTTGGTGGCTAGGTGTCTCTACCGGATAGTGATCGTTGGATTCAAACTTACTGCTGCCGGTGGCTGGTCTTGCGAAGGTCTCGAGCAGGCGAAGATGAGAGAGAGAGAGATCTGAACTTGGACCTTTACTTTTATAGGGCCCAGGGGCTTCCCGCCTCCCGGGGAGGCCCTTGATCCTGAGTCCCAAGTGATTGGATTCTGTCCCCAGTCTCTGGGGTCGATGTGTCCAATGGTGAGGCGATTCCTCGATCGGGGGGTGGTCGCTCACCTGTCTTGTTTCGGCCACTGCAGGCGCCGACAGGTCTGGCCCGGTATTCAATTGCTAATATGTTGCAATTGTTCCCAGGGATAGCCGATTTAACTGTGGATGTCTGAGTAGATTAGGTGTAAACAGTCCTGAATGAAACTGCGGATACCTGGGTTGCTGGGCTGTTGATAGCCCTGAGTATCGATCTGGGCTACGCTCCCAGAGCTGAATATGCAAACCTGTCTGCAGCTGCCTGCTTGTGTCTTCTTGGCTGCTTTTCCCGGCAGTCTTTCGGTTTAGCCATTTTAAACTGGGTTTTGGCCAGATTAATCGGAACGCAGCCATTTTCCATGGCTACAGCAGCCCATAGAATAAATTACTCTGAAAGCAGCATTAACTTAACATGTTGCAATATCTGCTGTTGGTTCAGCCCACATCAAACAATCCCCTTTTGACGCACATCCAAGCATAATAAATGTCACGGCTATTCCCCAATAAGTGTCTGGCCTTCATCCAGTATTGATTATCCTTCGGCAACGTATACATGGGTTGTATAATGCTGACCACTTGCTGAATTTTGAATGACACAAGCAAAACGTCACAGTGGTGCCAGTTGTAGGTGCAAACAAATCCTCAATTCCACCAGATATGTGCCTCTACATGCCTCCAAAATAGGTCAACACAAACTGTTCCCTGCATGTTGGACTGAATAAACAGTTCAAGATTGAATGGTGTGAATGGTGGTATGAAGTAGTCATTGGCATACCAAAGTATTGTTGCAATTATTTGACTCAGTGGCATAAATTCGCACCATTGAAGAGTATTAATTTCCTTTGTCTGCACGGATTTCCAACGCAGCTTCACACCAGTGCACTGAGATTCTGACAGATGGCACTGAAGAAATAGAATAGCACAGTGCAATGCAAATGCCTGGGAGATTTGTTCCCAAAACATTGGGATTCTCATTTCTCGCTGGCAGCGCACCCCCACCAGTGGATTTCCCAATGGGATGACGTGGCCTCAGTGGGAAATCCCATTGACAGGCACCTGGGAAGAGAGAATCCCGCTGCCAGAGAACAGCGCGCTGCCGACAAACACGTAGCTGGCAGACCGGAGAATCCCACTCAAAGCAACATGATTAATGAAACAGAGAAGGGAGGCCCATAATAGTCATTGGGCTCACAATTCAATCCAGAATCAAGCTACAGTAAGATACAGCGAAGAACTGAGGCAACGATCATGGGTAAGATGGTGCCAATGTCAAAGTGAAATTAGATAGGACAAAGCAGAAGAATTTCAAGGTTGACAGGCTCAAAGAAGAAAAGTAATCTTATCAAAGTGGGATGCATCCTGTTTCCTGAGGCAAGTAAAGGTGGGAATTAGGAAGGCCCTGAACAAATTCTTCCAATTCTCCTTAGGTATGGGAGTGGTGCCAGAGTCCCAGAGGATTGTAAATGTGACACTCATGACCAGCTTCCCATGTCCTATGATCCATACACTTGAGGCCCGGGGAATGAAAATGTTTCTATATCCCCCATTGCTTTGTTCCTTCCTATCTACTGATGAAATCCTATCCTTCAGTGCCCTTTCCATTACTTTGCCTACCACCGAAGTAAGACTAACTGGCCTGTAATTTCCAGGGTTATCCCTAGTCCCTTTTTTGAACAGGGGCACGACATTCGCCACTCTCCAATCCCCTGGTACCACCCCTGTTGACAGTGAGGACGAAAAGATCATTGCCAACGGCTCTGCAATTTCATCTCTTGCTTCCCATAGAATCCTTGGATACATCCCGTCAGGCCCGGGGGACTTGTCTATCCTCAAGTTTTTCAAAATGCCCAACACATCTTCCTTCCTAACAAGTATTTCCTCGAGCTTACCAGTCTGTTTCACACTGTCCTCTCCAACAATATCGCCCCTCTCATTTGTAAATACAGAAGAAAAGTACTCGTTCAAGACCTCTCCTATCTCTTCAGACTCAATACACAATCTCCCGCTACTGTCCTTGATCGGACCTACCCTCGCTCTAGTCATTCTCATATTTCTCACATATGTGTAAAAGGCCTTGGGGTTTTCCTTGATCCTACCCGCCAAAGATTGTTCATGCCCTCTCTTAGCTCTCCTAATCCCTTTCTTCAGTTCCCTCCTGGCTATCTTGTATCCCTCCAATGCCCTGTCTGAACCTTGTTTCCTCAGCCTTACATAAGTCTCCTTTTTCCTCTTAACAAGACATTCAACCTCTCTTGTCAACCATGGTTCCCTCACTCGACCATCTCTTCCCTGCCTGACAGGGACATACATATCAAGGACACGTAGTACCTGTTCCTTGAACAAGTTCCACATTTTACATGTGTCCTTTCCTGACAGCCTATGTTCCCAACTTATGCACTTCAATTCTTGTCTGACAACATCGTATTTACCCTTCCCCCAATTGTAAACCTTGCCCTGTTGCACGCACCTATCCCTCTCCATTACTAAAGTGAAAGTCACAGAATTGTGGTCACTATCTCCAAAATGCTCCCCCACTAACAAATCTATCACTTGCCCTGGTTCATTACCAAGTACTAAATCCAATATTGCCCCTCCTCTGGTCGGACAATCTACATACTGTGTTAGAAAAGCTTCCTGGACACACTGCACAAACACCACCCCATCCAAACTATTTGATCTAAAGAGTTTCCACTCAATATTTGGGAAGTTAAAGTCACCCATGACTACTACCCTGTGACTTCTGCACCTTTCCAAAATCTATTTCCCAATCTGTTCCTCCACATCTCTGCTACTATTGGGGGGCCTATAGAAAACTCCTAACAAGGTGACTGCTCCTTTCCTATTTCTGACTTCAACCCATACTACCTCATTAGGGTGATACTCCTCGAACTGCCTTTCTGCAGCTGTTATACTATCTCTAATTAATAATGCCACCCCCCCCCCCCACCTCTTTTACCACCCTCCCTAATTTTATTGAAACATCTATAACCAGGGACCTCCAACAACCATTTCTGCCCCTCTTCTATCCAAGTTTCCGTGATGGCCACCACATCGTAGTCCCAAGTACCGATCCATGCCTTAAGTTCACCCACCTTATTCCTGATGCTTCTTGCATTGAAGTATACACACTTCAACCCATCTCCGTGCCTGCAATTGCTCTCCTTTGTCAGTGTTCCCTTCCCCACTGCCTCATTACACGCTTTGGCGTCCTGAATATCGGCTACCTTAGTTGCTGGACTACAAATCCAGGTTCCCATTCCCCTGCCAAATTAGTTTAAACCCTCCCGAAGAGTACTAGCAAACCTCCCTCCCAGGATATTGGTGCCCCTCTGGTTCAGATGCAACCCGTCCTGCTTGTACAGGTCCCACCTTCCCCAGAATGCGCTCCAATTATCCAAATACCTGAAGCCCTCCCTCCTACACCATTCCTGCAGCCACGTGTTCAACTCCTGTCTCATTCCCCCGTGCAATTCAAAACTCCGTGAACTTATCCCATCTGTACATACACTTGCCACTGGGGCTACATACAACAGACGCACCCATGCCACAATCTTCAGGCCAAACCCAAACCTACCCAAGGTCTCAAATATGTACCTCCACTCTACCCGATCAAAAGCCTTTTCTGCATCCATAGAGATAATGACCACTGACACCTGCCCCACTGATGGTGTCATAACCACATTTAACAGCCTCCTGATGTTACTGGTGAGCTGCCAGCCCTTCACAAAACCCGTTTGATCCTCAGCGACCACCCTGGCACATACCCTTCCATCCTCCAACCAACTTAGCCAGCACTTTCACGTCTGTGTTCAGCAACAAAATGGCACCCGGCCCTGGGGCCTGGCCACCTCTCGTGGCCTCCTCTCCCGCGTCACCTCCGCTCACCAGCGTTACCTGCCAGTGTGGCAGCTCTCACTCGAAGGCCGCCCACACACCCCTCTGCCCCCTCCCCAATAGTTCCTCCTTAGCTTGTGCAAACAGCACCCCCATCCATCTGAATGACCCTCAGCCGGCAACCCCATCCAGCAGGCCTCACCATACACACCCCTTACCCGTAAAGGAAAAACACCCAAAATCGCAAATCGCCCTCTCCAAAGAGAAAAAAAGGTGATATCCCCCCTTACAAACTTATAACCGCTATAGAAAAATACCCTCCGGCAACACACAATAGCCGTAACCTCCAACCTTTGCAGATCCAGCTCCTCCATCTCACACCAACTCTCAGTTCTTACCCAGTTTATGGCCCCTTATAAAGTCATTGGCCTCTCCTGGTGTTTCAAAATGATACTCCTGGCCTTCAAATGTGACCCACAGTTTTGCCGAGTTCAGCACCCAAAACTGAATCTTCCTTCACTGCAGCTGTTAAATCCAGCAAGTCTCCTCACCAACTCCGCACCAATGTCCTGGTCTATTCGGACACGATTCTCCTCCCATTCACAGTCTCCGTTCTCCCTGACCCATTGTAGGATCTTCTCCTTTTCCACAAACATGTGCAACCGCACAATCACCACCCACAGTCGCTCCCCCGCTCTTGGACTCTGCCGAAAAGACCTGTGGGTCCGGTCCACCTCTGCGGCCTTGTCCAGCAGCTCCTCTGCCACCATCCCAACCAGCATCCTTGACACATATTTCATGCCGTTTGTTCCTTCCACGCTCTCTGGAAGACCCACAATTCGCAGGTTCTGCCACCTGGACCTGTTCTCCTGCTCCTCGACCTTCAGTCTCAGCGACTTGGATAGATTCCCCAGAATCCCCAGCTCAGTCTTCAGGGACACGATCCGATTGCTCTGGTCGGACACCACTTTCTCCACTTCGCGTATCGTCTCCCCTTGTGCCTCAAGGCACTTCTCTACACGGTCCATCAATCCTCGCAGAGGTGCTACTGCTCCCTCAATGGCCAGTGACCAGTCGCCTTGCATCGCCTTGCTTTTGGTGAAATTCTTTGATGCAGGCCACCTGCGGCTTTCCCATTGGTGACGACCCTTCCCCCTCCACCAGTCTCACAATTGTTGCTGCCCAACATGTTCCCTCCAACTCCTTAGCCAGGTCTTTAACTGATTTTTTTTTTAGGGTTTGGTAGCCAGTAGAATGCCAATCTTGGGGAGAACCTCTCCCTCTACCACTGCACCACTTTCCTGTACGAGCTACCCCACTGGCGGGTATAAAGTGCCCAAACCAACGCCTTTGAGCTGTAGCTGCCCTGTGTGCGACCACTGACTCCATGGCGACCACTGGAAGTCCCCCTTCCTCCACTTTAAGACCCACCTTAAAATCTTTGTTCAAGCATTTGGACATCTGCCCTAATATCTCCTCCATGCCTCGGTGTCAATTTTTCTTTATGCCCCTCAAGAAGTGCCTTCAGATGTTTTATTACATTAAGGATGTGACATCAAGACAAACTATTGTCATTTAGAGAAATACAGTTAGCAACCACAAGCCAATCAATCTCAGGTCGGTGGTGGGGAAACGCTTTAAGACATTAATCCAGGACAAAACGAATTGGCACTTGAAAAAAATATGGGTTAATAGATAGAATCCAGCATGGACTTGACTAGGTTGAATAAGTTTTTACTGAAGTAATCATAGAATTTACAGTGCGGACGGAGGCCATTCGGCCCATCGAGTCTGCACCGGCTCTTGGAAAGAGCACCCTACCCAAGCCCACACCTCCACCCTATCCCCATAACCCAGCAACCCCATCCAACAGTAAGGACAATTTTGGACATTAAGGGCAATTTAGCATGGCCAATCCACCTAACCTGCACATCTTTGGACTGTGGGAGGATACCGGAGCACCCGGAGGAAACCCACGCACACAAGGGGAGAACGTGCAGACTCCGCACAGACAGTGCCCCAAGCCGGGAATTGAACCTGGGACCCTGGAGCTGTGAAGCAATTGTGCTAACCACTGTGCTACCGTGCTGCCCAAAGGAGAACGTTTATGTGGATAGTGTGACAGATGTTGCAGAACCTTCAAATTGTGTTTGATAAACAATAATCATCACCATAATAATAATCTTTATTCTCACAAGTAGATTTACATAAATAAATATAATGGAGTTACCGTGGAAAGCCCCTAGTTGCCACATTCCGGCTCCTGTTCGGGTACACCGAGGGAGAATTAAATGTCCAAATTACCTAACGGCACTTTTTCCGGACTTGTGGGAGCACACAGAGGAAACCTATGCAGACACGGGGAGAACATGCAGACTCCTCACAGACAGTGACCCAAGCCGGGAATCGAACCTGGGAACCTGGCGCTGTGAAGCCACAGTGCTAACCACTGTGCCACCGTGCTGTCTACTTTCCCATATGGATTGATGTTTGGATCACTGTTCTTTTTGATACATATAAATAATGTGGGTTTGGGTGCATAGGGCACAATTTCAAAGTTTCCAGGGCCTTACATTGCACCCCCCCCCCCCACTCCACGCTGGCAGATTAAGAGACGGGGGTTAGGGGGTAGCTGGTGGAACGTAACATTGCAAAGACGGGATTCCGTTCAGAATCCTGCCCACTCCAATATGGTTGAGACACAATGCTAGGACAAGCAGGAGAAGCCCGCCCTTGCCCCAATTAAGACTCTTAAGTGGCCACTTATTTGCCAGTCCTTAGGCTGCGTGCGGATGATAGATCAGAGGAGAAAGCCAAAATTGAACTAAGTTTGATCTCAGGCGTGGTATGGAGGGGCCGGTGACCTCTGTAATTCCCTCACCCCTACCGACCTATTGCCCGAGACCCCGATCACCACCTTGTGGCTCCCCAGGCCACCCCTCCGACCCCCCACTCCAAAACATGCCACTTATCGTTCCTCTAGTTCCGGTACTGAGTCCCTGCCAGCTGGTTCCTGGTACCTCTCGTGGCCACTACAGTGCTGCTTCCGGAATGACTGGAGAACTGCTGGCCAATCTGATTGGATGGATGCTGTCTTAGGCGGCTCTATGCACAACTCTGAAAGTAGCAGGACAAGTTGAGAAAGCTATTTGAAAAAAAAAATATGGCTTTATTAAAAGAGGAGGAGAGTACAAAAGCAAGGAACGTATGCAAGACCTTAAAAATATCACTGGTTAGGCCTGAGTTGGAATTTTGCATTCAGTTTTGGGTACCGCACTTTGGGAAGGATGTTAAGGTCTTGCAGAGGGCACAGAAGAGATTTACTATCGTGGTACCAAGGCTGAGTCACTTCAATCATGTTGACACACTGGAGAAGCAGAGGTTATTCTCAGAAAAGCTTAAGAGGAGATTTGATAGAGGTATTCATGATTTTGAGAGAGTAAATGAGGAAAACTGCTTCAAGTGACAGAAAGGTCAGTAACTAGAGGACACAGATTGAAGGTGAATGGCAAAAAAGCCAGAGGCGACATGAGGGAAACTATTTTTACTCCATGAATTGTTATACCTGGAATGCGTTGCCTTTCAGGGTGGTGGAAGCATATTCAATAATAACCTTAAAAAAATATATATAATTGGATAAATATTTCCCCCTGAAGGGGGAAGGTGTACAGGGCCGTAGGGAATGGGGAAGTGGGATTAATTAAATTATTCTCTCAAAGAACTGCTCCGGGCATGATGGTTCTCCTTCCATGCCAGATCATTCTATGGTTCTATGATCATTATTCTGATGAAGCAATAATAATTAATTGTAATAGAATAGTTCTTAATTTTTCCTGAGTAACTTTTAAAGCAAAATTTTACTGGATCCTTTATTTTGTCCTGGGGACTATCCAGTTTGATTCTGGGACATACATGAGTTTTTTGCTGATGTCCACATGTGATTGAGAGCTGGTGACAAGGGTAAGGTCCATACTTGAATAGACATTTGTATAACATTTGGTGCTTTGATAAAAGTGCTAATTTTTCCTACACCTTAACACCGCCCTGAAAACTTTGGCCAATTGCTTATCACAATTATTTAACTTCAACATTATTAAACAAAAATCAGAGGCCAGATTCTCCTGTGCAGGGACCAAGTCCCCACGCCGGCGGGAAAACTGGCGCGAACCACTCTGGCATCAACAGCCTCCAAAAGTTCAGAATTCTCCGCAGTTCCAGGGGCTCGGTGGACGCCGGAATGGTTGGTGCCACGTCAACCGGCGCCGAAGGGACTGCGTGAATTAGCGCATGCGTCAAAGGGCCGGCGTGATCTCGCGCATTCGCAGAACCGCCGGCGTATTCTGCCGCATGCACAGAGGGTTGTTTTCTCTGTGTCGGCCATGGCAAAGCCCTACAGGGGCCGGTGCGGAAGGAAGGGGTGCCCCCACGACACAGTCCCGCCCACAGATCGGTAGGCCCCGATCGCGGGCCAGGCCACCGTGAGGGCCCCCCCGGGGTCGGATCTCGCCGCGTCCACCCCCGAGAACCGCACCAGCCGACTTATCTGCCAGGTCCCACCGTGTGGGACCATGTCTAATCCACACCGGCTGGCCAGAAACGGACAGCCGCTCGGCCCATCGGGGCCCGGAGAATTGCCGGGGGGCCGCTGCCAACGGCCCCCGGCTAGCGTGGCGTGGTCCCCGCCCCTGCCCGAAAACCGGCACCGGAGAATACGCCAGCGGCGGGGGGCAGGATTCGTGCCATCTCCCGGGGATTCTCCGATCCGGCGGGGGATCAGAGAATCCCACTCCAGAACTCTATGGGGAAGCCTTTTTGTGGGCGCAAGCTTTAGATTTTTCAAAACCTCCAGTTTCTAATCTTCCTCTGTCAAAGTATACTCAGTTTCTACCCTGCGCCTACTTAAAGCCATCACCTCACTTTATCCAGCCCCTGGTTACAGCAATTGATCGGTAACTCTTCGGAGTAGGCCTTGACTTTGTGCGATAATGTAAAACTGGTCATAATGAGTCGGCAACTTTTTTTCCAAATGGGCAGAGATGTGAAATGGGCTGCTGCTGACACTGTATCATCCATTTTACACAATCACACTAAGTCAAGATTGGCCTGTTTGAGTCAATATTTGTATGAGAACCTAGCTGTAATTTCTGCACTGCACAAAGTGCTTCTTAACACTTTGTGGTGTACTTATTTGCAGCAAGTTAGTTAACAAAATATGTTTGCCTGACAACTGTCACCAATGCAACTTTTGCACGAATAGTTCCCTAGCTGGTTGAGAACAAAGCAAATAAGTTGGAAAATTGTTGCTAACTGTTTGGACCTGTTGATTTACACATCAATGTACTTTGTGATATCTTTAATGTATTCAGTTGATATCTTAAAAGCAGTAATTTGGAAAATAAATACAGATGAGTTTGTTCATGAGCTGATTGTAGCTGCATTGAGGAATAGCCTAAACAATCCCCATATAAACCCAGCCTTTCTTGCTTGTAAATTACGACTATCAGCTGTCATGAATTATACTTCTTTACCACTTGTGGGAAAAGTCAGCCAAACTTAGAACTCAACTTCATTTTTGTTGCCATTGGGTGGGATTCCAGGAAGCTTAATTTAGCGCTTAGATTTCTGTCATTAAATTACAGCTCTGCAGATCTCAAACCATTGACAGTTGATGATACATAAAGACCACATGATGACCACTTGTTATCAAAGCATGAGATCGACAACTGAGAGAGCACTTTTCTTACTGATTTGGTAACATTGATTAGGAATGGGGTAGGTAGGGGTTGTAGAGCTTGGGTTGCTGTTCAGTGAAGTCAGTACTTGATACACTTTGTCTAAAACAGGCAGTGTATTCAAGTATTCTTTTTGCTTATTGCATTAGATGATCCTCCACTACACTCTATCCGCCAAGATCGCAGATGAAAGATTTGCTTCCAGGCTTCTCTTCCATTCTATTCCCTGAACTTTGCTTTAATGGGAAATGCCTGTCTTTTGCCCTCTGTGGAGGAATTGAGTGAGTTCAATTCCCCCCCATTCTATCTCTGTAGCCCAGTTTAGTTCCCTCAAGTGCCTATCTAATTTACTTTTGAAATCAATGATCAATGGGTCCATGTCATTACTACTCGTTTCATAAAAATATTCTTCCTCACCACACCCCTGTATCTCTAGACTACAACTTTACCTTGTATATTCTAGTTCCTACTAGGGAGCGGGCTATTTTAGACCAGGTATTAATTAATAACATCATTTTAAAGGAATCTCCAGGCAATAGTGATCATAACACAATAGAGTTTCATATTCAGTTTCATGGTGAGAAGCATGGGTCTAAGGATAGTTTCTGAAATTTAATGGAGGCAATTATAAGGGTATGACACAGTGTTGGCCAGATAGAACTGGGAAAATAGGTTAAAAGACGGTAGTAAAGAAGCAGTGGCAGACTTTAAGGAAGACTTTCATTACTCTCAACAAAGATTCTCTCAAGAAAGAAAGACTCTATGGCCTGAATTTTACTTTCAGGGAATGCCCAAATTTAGTGTGGGTGGGAAGACATGTGAAGTCCGCTCCCACTTGAGATCACGGTGTTAATGATGGCTGGACAATGAACAACTATCCGACATGAAATGCGTTCTGTGAGAGGGTGAGCACTGCTGGGGTGGGTGTAAGGAGGGCAGGCAGCAGGAATAGTGAGTGTGCAGGTTGGCACTTCCAATGTGCTCCCTCATAGGGACAGCCGCTGCGGAGCTGTCTGAGGGAGCTGCTGAACTTAAAAAATAAATATCAGCAAAAAAGTTATGCTGTGAGTGTCTTGGCAGCACAATCATACTCCGACCTCATCCTCAAACACATTTTTACAATTTTATTTGAGCCCTAACTTTCAAACTGCCCTGGATCGAGGTGCCGCTTAAAGTAAAGGCCACCCTGCCAATCGCCCTGCCTGCTAACTGTAAAAGCAGATGGGCAATGTAAAATCCCAGTCAATTGCTGTTCAATTTATTTAAATTGGCTTCCTGATTGTTGGCGGGCACAACTCTGACTGCACACGCACCAACCAAAATATGGCCTGAGGGCAAGATGATGTCAGGATGTAGTCCCAACATCTTCTCATGTGATTTTTCATGCTTTCAGATCAGGCTCACGCCCAGACAAGCAGCATAAAATTCTGGCCTATGGGAAGGATGTGCCATTCATGGGTAATTAAGGAAGTTGAATAGAGTATAAAATGTTTTGAAAAGTGTATAATTCTGTGAAGATTAGGGGTGGATGAGATGATTGGACAGATTAGAAACCAGCAAAGAATGACTATAAAAACTAAGGAGAAATTAGAGTATCCATGAAATTCCTACACTGCAGAAGGAGACAACCCGGCCCATTGAGTTTTCACTGACCCTCCGAAAGAGCACCATACCTAGGCCCATTCCCCTGACCTATCCCTGAAAACCCATGCATTAATCATGGTCAATCCACCTAACCTGTACATCTTTGGACTGTGGGAGGAAACCGGAGCACCCAGAGGAAACTCATGCAGACACGGGGAGAACGTGCAAACTTCCCAGTCGACAACAAGGACTCCTACATCAGACTCCTATATATTGACTACAGCTCCGCCTTCGACACCATAATCCCAGCCAAGCTTGTATCAAAACTCCAAAACCTAGGACATGGCTCCTCCCTCTGCAACTGGTTCCTCAACTTCCTGACCCATAGACTACAATCAGTAAGGATAAACAACAACACCTCCTCCTTGATAGTCCTCAATACTGGGGCCCCTGCAAGGCTGCGTACTTAGCCCCCTACTATACTCCCTATATACATGATTGTGTGGCAAAATCTGGCTCCAATTCCATCTATAAGTTTGCTGACGACATGACTATAGTGGGTTGGGTCTCGAACAATGACGAGTGAGAATACAGGCGTGAGATCGAGAACCTAGTGGAGTGGTGTAACAACAATCTCTCCCTCAATGCAGAAAAACTAAAGGGCTGGCCATTGACTTCAGGAAGCAAAGTATCATACACACCCCTGTGTTGATTGGGACTGGATGTTGAGGGAGTGTATTCAAGCACCTCCCTCTTGTTAGCAGCGAGAAGCTGAGCGGTGCATTTGGTGAATTAATCGTCGAGACAGGCAGTAATGATGGGAGGTCCATGGGGCTCATTTTTGGCACTAAGTGCCATTAAATATGAGCTGTGATCTCCCCAAATCAGCCCTCGATAAACACTCTGCCATGAAGATGGCACAGAGGAGACGTGCCCCCCCCCCCCCACCACACCCCCCTCACTTTCTGGAAATTGAGCAAGACTGCATGCTCGACGCAGTAGAGGAGAGGCAGGACTCTCTCTGCCACCTGGTGGGAAGGAGGCACACGCCCTCCATCCTGAACAGGGCCTGAGAGAAGATGGCAGAGGCGGTCAGTGTTTCCATCCTAACCAGGAGGGCAGACACACAATGCCGGAAGAAGATGAAGGACCTCTTTAGGGCAGCTAGGGTGAATCACCACCTCTGTTCCCCCCACATCACTCCTCTCCCTCACTCCTCACTTCACACGCCCATTCCCACAGAGATCAACCAAAACCACCTGCCCGTATTTCCATCAAACCCCAACACCTGTATTGGCCTCTTCGGCCCGATACCTTGCACACACATGCCACCAGCTACAGACACCCCTCCCTCCTCCCGTTTAACTTGCCTCCATGCCTCTTACAATGTCCTTTATGTGTCCCCGAGGACAAGGCAGCCCATAATCGAAGGGAGCGAGAGAATACTGGATGGGGAATCCTGGAGCTCAGAGCAGAGACTCCTGCGGAGCAGGAGTTAGCTGGAGAGGTCCATAAGAGGACTATCTCCAAGGCGGAGGTCGGTATGCGTCAATCAAGTGAACCCCTAATGCAAAATGATGTCACTACAGCAAGTGAGTCACCTCTCCCATAGACTACTCCTTCCCAAGGTGCCTTGTGCCTTGCCTTTTGTCTTGCAGGATTACCATCAGACCAAGCCGGGCTGTCCGGGATACCCCGGCTCCAGCCGCTAGCCCAGCCACATCCCCAGAACACCCCAAAGGACCATTCTGGGAAAGACACTGACTTCTCAGCACTGCATTCACTTGCACCCTCCAGCATCACAGCGACTATCACCTGGAAGGGACATTTTAGCGATGAGGCTCTTGGTTCACCACCTGGTGTGCACGTCACACATGCTGCAGCACATCAGGTGGAGGGAGTTCACAGGGCTACCTGATTCCAAGATAGTCCAGACAGGTATCACACTTCTGAAAAAAATGATCCCATCACTGGTGGAGATGCAGATGGAGAGACAGGATCTACAGGAGGGGTTTGCAATGCCAACAGGTGCAGCTGAGGATGTCCAACCTCCCTCAGGTGAAGGAGATGGTGCCAACATTGCCTGGTACCCAGGCCAACACTGAATGTGCGGCATCCACAGTGGAAGCCTTGGATCATGTATTGTGAGCAATAAGGATCCCACCAAACAAGGCTCCTTCAATTAAAGAAAAAGCAAATTTATTAACCACTAAACACGAGGGGGGAAAAAATAATAAAAACGCAACATCACGCACACACAGGTATCAGGAATAACAGGTAAGTAAAAGTCCAGTAGGGAATGTTAAAAGAGGCTAAGTGTCCTTTGATTTTTCCTTGAGGGGTAGATTTTTGGATGTTATGGCCAATTTGGATTAGCTGGATTTGTGATGCGATCAGGTGTAGAAGATATTGCACCATTATGCGATCTAGGTTCGGCAATAGATTTCTAGTAAATTAGTTGTCTTCTGAACCATAGAATCATAGAAAATGCCGTTCAGAAAGAGGCCATTTGGCCTCCTACCCAAGCCCACACCTGCACCCTATCCCAGCAACCCAATAACCCCACCTGGCCTTTCCTTTTTGGACACTAAGCGCAATTTAGCATGGCCAATCCACCTAACCTGCACATCTTTGGACTGTTGGAGGAAACCGGAGCACCCGGAGGAAACCCATGCAGACAAGGTGAGAACGTGCAGACTCCGCACAGACAGTGACCCAAGCCGGGAATCGAACCTGGGACCCAGGAGCTAAGAAGCAACTGTGCTAACCACTGTGCTACCGTGCTGCCCACCAGTTAATCTACTTGTTCCAAAAGAGAAAAAGACAGTGTGCGAGAGAATGGCTGCTTTCAGACTGTCACATCTGCTGAAAATGTTCCTGCAATCTCTCTGTGGTGTTTGCAGCCAGGCCAGTTATACTTCACCCATTGTGTATTTCCAAGGAGTTTTGGATGGGTCTGTGGGTCTGTCTGTGCCAGTCATTGGACAATAACTTCTTCTGATTAGCAATCAGTGGCAGATTGCCATTCCATACTGACTTACCTGCGCAAAAATTCTTAAGTGACTGTTTTGCTTGACCTTCTTGATCGTTGGGTCCAATGTGGAAGTGTAAAAGCGTAGTGAAGGAGGACATGCCCCCACCTGGTCAGGTTGGATTGGTCATGTCGGGGGTGGGGGGGGGGGCGGGGGGGGTGAATCCAGTGCAGATGGGAGGGCGGTGCTTAATTGAGGGGGGTGCGTGGGGGAGACCACTAGAGGGGTCAGGGGTCTGGGGGATGTCACGTGTCAGTCTCGGTCTAGGTATTTAAAATAGTTACGCTGAAGCTAGGAGTCTCGCTTATTTTTTCTCGCTCTTTCAGCATAATTATTAGCTTATCACTGGCAGTACCATCTAAAGTTCACGATTTAAATCACTTTGTCAGATGGTTCCGGCGGATCTGATCGCGGTATATAAAATACTAACAGGGATTGATAAAGTAAATATAGACCAAATGTTCCCAACGCAATCTAGAACAAGAGGTCACGGTAGTAGATTTAGAACTGAGATGAGGAGGAACTACTTCTCGCACAGGGTGGTGAATTTGTGGAACTTGCTGCCCCATAGTGCGGTGAAATCTGAGTCATTAGCTGGTTTCAAGAAGGAGATAGATATATTTCTGATTTTAAAAACGAGTAAAAAGGATATGGGGAACAGGTAGGGAGGTGGATTTAAGACCAGGAAGAGCTCAGCCACGATCTGATTGAAGGGTTGAAGGGCTGAATTGCGTTGATCTGCTCATAATTCCGATATTCCTGTACTGATCTTGTAACTTCATGTGTGAGGCAGGAAAGAAAGGGTCACTTGAGTTCTCAACTCCATTTTGTTTTAACGTTTATACTTCATAAATCCATATTGCATGAGCATGGCAATATTTACTGGGACAAAGAGCAAGCGAATAAAATTGGATCAACATGCTTGGACTAGAAAGGAAAAGAACAGCCTTCCAGTAGTTGTGAACGTAGACTGGGTGGGCAGGTGATGCTGGGATGACTCGGGAACAAAAGGGGTAACTTGTTGAGAACGCAGGAGCTCACCTTGAGTCATGGGCAGACACAGAGCTCAGCATTATCAGTAAACTTTTATTGTCATTGGTTCCTGGTCACCAGTTACTGCAACCCAATACTTCCTATCGTTAAGTTATAGGGGATTTGGACTTGTTTATTGTCACGTGTACCAGGGTACAGTGAAAAGTATTGTTGTGCGTACAGTCCAGACAGATCATTCTATACATGAAAAGAAAATACATAGGGCAAAAATAAAATACACAATGTAAATACATAGACACAGGCATCGGGTGGCGCATACAGGCGTGTAGTACTACTCAGTAGAGAAGATCATAGAATTATCGAATTCACAGTGCAGAAGGAGGCCATTCAGCCCATCGAGTCTGCACCGGCCCTTGGAACGAGCATCTTAGTTAAGCCCACGCTGCCACCTTATCCCATAACCCAGTACCCCCACCTAGCCTTTTTAGACACTAAGAGCAATTTAGCATGGCCAATCCACTTAACCTGAACACCTTTGGACTGTAGGAAGAAGCCAGAGTACCCAGAGGAAGCCCACGCAGACACAGGGCAAAAGTGCAACCTCCACACAAATAATCGCCCGAAGCCAAAATTGAAACCGGGTCCCTGGAGCTGTGAGACAGCAGTGCTAACCACTGTGCCACAGTGCCATCCTTAAGATGTTTGAAGAGATCCGATCGTCCATAAGAGGGTCGTTTAGGAGACTGGTTACAGCGGAAAAGAAGCTGTTTTTGAATCTGTTAGTGCGTGTTCTCAGACTTTTGTATCTCCTGCCTGATGGAAGAAGTTGGAAGAGTGAGTAAGCCGGATGGGAGGGGTCTTTGATTATGCTGCCCGCTTTCTCCAGGCAGCAGGAGGTGTAGATGGAGTCAATGGATGGGAGGCGGGTTCACGTGATGGACTCGGCTGTGTTCACGACTCTCTGTAGTTTCTCACAGTTTTGGGCCGAGCAGTTGCCATACCAGGCTGTGATGCAGCCAGATAGGATGCTTTCTATGGTGCGTTAGTAAAAGCTGGTAAGGGTTAATGTGAACATGGTGAATTTCCTTAGTTTCCTGAGAATATATTGATACTGTTGTGCTTTCTTGGTCATAGCGTCGACGTGGGTGGACCAGGGCAGATTGTTGGTGATGTGCACACCTAGGAATTTGAAGCTGTCAACCATCTCCACCAGGGGACACGTAAAATGCAACCCTGCACTTCTGGTTAATACATTTAATAAAACACATTTTGGGGCAGAGAGAGTGAAATTCCCAGGCCAGCAAAGGAACATGACCCAGCCTAGGAAACATCAGTATGTCGAGACTCAGTTTGGCAATGACCTCTTACCTTAGGAACCAGACCAGTGTTTACTTCAGGGCTTCATAATCACACGCTGACTGGAATGGGACAAGAGAAATCTGCCACTGCAAACAACAAACAGCAGCGAATCCACCTTCCCAAACATCCAGTCTCTTCTCCAGTGGACAATGAAAGAAGATTACAGGCCTGCATTGTTTTCAAGTCTTCGCTCTGAGGAAAAGCAAGTGTGACTGAAAGATCCTTGTACTTTTAAGGTCTAAATGCATGCCACCTTTTGTAATGATAATGTTTTCGTGAGTGCGTGCATGTCTTTATGAGTATACGAGTGGGTGTGGTTTTGTATACGTTTGGGTGTTTAACAATAAATATTTATCTCTCTTTTAAAGTTCAGAGAAAACTTGTCATTTGTCTTCCTGACAGTTAAAACACTCAGGTGGTTCAAACACCTGTTTCAGATGGTTGAGAGGTGGAAAGAGGGGGAGCCATTCCTATCATTACTCTCCCGTCTGTAACAACAGCAGTTAAACCAGCATTGATTAGAGGTGGGAATGTGGACCTTCTTTATGGCAGTGGTGGGCAACCTGCGGCCCATCTGGGTTCTGAGTGCGGCCCACGCGACATCTTGATGTCTGTTGCCCACATGCAGAGTTGCCGCATTCTGCTGGTTTCCATCCACACAGTACTTTTCCTACCAGTGTGACTGAAGTGATATGCACATAAAGCAAGGGGACGTGAAGTGAGGTAAATGCTGATTGCACACAACATTGACTGTGAGAGCCTTGTGCTCCATCTGCGTCCGATGAACTGTAAATATTTACTTTGCTTTTACCATTTAACATTGATGACAGTTCTATTAATACATAAATGATTCAGCATTTTTTGTAACTTGTTATGAAATATTCGGCACATATTAAATACATTCAATCTTATTCAAAGTTAATGAACATGTCCGATTTCAATCATCCGGCCCACTGAGATGAAGGAAGGGTCGATCAGGTGGCCCACTCCCGAGCCTATGTTGCCCATCACTGTTTTATGGTTTCGATCACATTGGATACACAAATCAGATTGCAATTCCCAACACTTTACTTTTGACATTCAGTTCAATATTTGACCCTATGTGCCAACCAGCCAAACATTAATTCGTAAAGCAATTACACTCAGCACTTGGACTAATGTACAGCCAACTAAAGATAAGCAGCAGCCATATGATGGAAATACTTAGTGGGCAGCATGTGGCACAGTGGGTTAGCCCTGCTGCCTCATGGCGCTGAGGTCCCAGGTTCGATCTCGGCTCTGGGTCACTGTCCGTGTGCAGTTTGCACATTCTCCCCGTATTTGCGTGGGTTTCGCCCCCACAACCCAAAGATGTGTAGGCTAGGTGGATTGGCCACGCTAAATTGCCCCTTAATTGGAAAAATGAATTGGGTACTCTAAATTTTTTTTTTTTAAATGATAGAAATACTTCTGAAATATAGCTGCCATTTGTTCATATGCAGCAGTGTGCTTTGTTCAACAAACGATGAAGAAACTGTGCAAATATTGGAGGAGATAAGTGCACGGTGATGTTTGCATTGTGTCTCGTCACAGATAAAGGGTAGTTCATGTTCATTATTAATTACAGTAGAAAATGCT
This sequence comes from Scyliorhinus torazame, assembly GCF_047496885.1. Taxonomy (NCBI): domain Eukaryota; kingdom Metazoa; phylum Chordata; class Chondrichthyes; order Carcharhiniformes; family Scyliorhinidae; genus Scyliorhinus; species Scyliorhinus torazame. The sequence continues at coordinate 263,158,961 of NC_092710.1, forward strand.
GAAAGCAACATCATTATTTAACAATACTTTAGAAAAAAACACAGATTTATTGCAGAGGGGTCTCTAACTTCAGGAAATTCTGATGTTAAATATTCTCAAATGAGAACTGTTTCATTGTCCCTTGGTACCAATTAGCTCAGCGAAGGTTTCAACACTTATCATGCTGAACAATAACGTCATAATATTGATGTGTTATGTACTTTGGGATAACACTGATTTATTGAAAGGGCAGCACAGTAGCATTGTGGATAGCACAATTGCTTCACAGCTCCAGGGTCCCAGGTTCGATTCCGGCTTGGGTCACTGTCTGTGCGGAGTCTGCACATCCTCCCCGTGTGTGCATGGGTTTCCTCCGGGTGCTCCGGTTTCCTCCCACAGTCCAAAAAAGATGTGCAGGTTAGGTGGATTGGCCATGATAAATTGCCCTTAGTATCTAAAATTGCCCTTAGTGTTGGGTGGGGTTACTGGGTGATGGGGAGAGGGTGGAGGTGTTAACCTTGGGTAGGGTGCTCTTCTCCAGGAGCTGGTGCAGACTTGATGGGCCGAATGGCCTCCTTCTGCACTGTAAATTCTATGAACACAGGCTACAACTGGATGCAGCTTTAACCAAAAGATACTCCAGACCTTGAAATTAGTTCAATCTGACTTATTGAACCGGTAGCACAGTTAGCACAGTTCTCTATGAGTTTGACTCTCTGATAAGAGTGGTTCCTCAGTCTGACTGAACCAGACTAGTTCTTAGCCACGTGCTGGAGGTGTGATGCTGCACATACACCTTGATCCACTCTGTAGATATTCATCAGTGGAAAGAGACGGAGTGTGAGTGCCTCGTGCCTTTTATAGTGAGATACCACCCTTAAGAGTCCTGCCTGCTCATTGGTCATGTCCTGTTCTCTGTGTTCATTAGCTGCCTGTCTGTGCCTGTCTGTATATCATTATCTGCATGTCTACATATCATGACATCTCCCCTTTTTTAAAATGTTTTGTTGGCACATGGGAATGTACTTACATGTGGTGGCATATATTAACATATTTACAAGCGGTGGCATGTGTGAACATATTTACATGTGAAGACAGCTGTCTAATGTGAGAAAACAGAACATAGCAAACAAAACAAATGTTCATAAGTCCAGTCTCTGGGGCTTGCGTCTGATCGTTGTCAAACGCCGGAGAGGTGGTGGGGGGGATGGTGGGGATGACAGGTGGGATGGAAGCCTGACTGGTGGCCTCGTAGTTCGAGGTGGCAAAACAACGGACGGAAATGGAGAAGAAAGTGGTTGCGGGCAGGCAACTTTGCGCAGTGCCCGTCTGTTTCGTCGCACAACAGAACCATCAGCCATACGTACAACATACGAGCGGGACGCAGCCTGTCGAACAACGACAGCTGGAGCAGACCAGCCACCATCCGGTATCTTGATCCTGACAGTGTCTGCCGGGGATAACACGGGCAAATCGGTGGCATGAGCATCATAGCCCTGCTTTTGCTGGTTTTGGAGCTGCTGCACCTTCTGCAGCACCGGGAGGTGATCCAGGTTGGGCAAGTGTATGGCTGGAAGTGTCGTCCGCAGGTCCCTGTTCATCAGTTGAGCCTGCGACATGCCAGTGGACACTGGGGTTGCCCTGTACGCAAGCAGTGCGAGGTAGATATCAGAAGCAGAATCCGTGGCCTTGCAGATGAGCTATTTCACAATGTGCTCCCCTTTTTCAACTTTCCCATTGGACTGCGGATAGTGTGGGCTGGAAGTGACATGTTTGAAATGGTATGACTTGGCAAACATAGCCCACTCGTGGCTGTTGAAGCGCGGGCCATTGTCACTCATGACAGTGAGTGGGATACCATGCCTGGTGAATGTCTCCTTACAGGCCTTGATGGCAATCCGAGGTGTGTGCCTGCTCATTTGTCATGAACTGTTCTCTGTGTTCATTAGCTGCCTGTCTGTGCCTGTCTGTATATCATTATCTGCATGTCTGCATATCATGACAAATATGAGCAGAATTGAGTCATCCCAGCCTAGATTCAGACCGGGAAGAATTTCTGCTCGTGGCGAGATTGGACAGCTGACTGCGATTACCTGGTGCCTCACCAACAAACACAGTGAAGGAGCAAGGCCTGGCCAATTTTGCGACGGGGGCACAAGGAAGTCACTGAACTCTCCCTCAGCTGATGGGATCAGAAGTCCCGGAGCCATTTTCTAAGTGGCACCCAGACATTCAGCTAATGCCTACAAACCCACAGCATCTGTCTTGCAGAGTCTATTAAATGAAAGACACAGCAGCAACAGCATCATGAGGCCTGGATGGGTCAGGGCCTGGAAATGGAAGTGTGAATGGGTTACCCAGGGGAATACATGCCAGTAAAGGAGTTAGGTACCAATCGAGCTGAAATTTATTCTCACCTTCTATCTGCAAGAGGAAGTTCGCATAATACCGGAAAATGTGCAAAGGAGGCATGCACGACTAAGGACGCTCACGGTAAAGGAGGAGGAGGAGAGCTAGGCAGTTGGGCAATTGTGGGGGGTGCCGCAGGAGTGCAGAAAGCAGCGAATGAGGAGGCCTGAAGCCTGATGTTGACCCCTGAGAAGAAAGGAGACGCACGTCAGGGAGAGATGGGAAAAGGAATTGAGAACAATGTGTACCAAATTCTTTGTGTTCTTTCATGCAGGTCCTCGGATGCTGGAGGGATGGCCCACTCCATCATTCATCACCCTGCCCTCAACCGCTGGGAAGAAGGTGTCAGTCTCAGTTCCCTTATGATGGAGGGAAGTTCATTGATGAAGCAGCTAAAGATGGTTGGGCCTTGGACACTAGCCTGAGGAACTCCTTAAGTGACGTCCTGGAGCTGATGTGATGCCTTTCTTCATAGATGTGCAGATGCCGGCGTTGGGCTGGGGTGAGCACAGTAAGAAGTCTTACAACACCAGGTTAAAGTCCAACAGGTTTGTTTCGATGTCACTAGCTTTCGGAGCGCTGCTCCTTCCTCAGGTGAATGAAGAGGTCTGTTCCTGAAACACATATATAGACAAATTCAAAGATGCCAAACAATGCTTGGAATGCGAGCATTAGCAGGTGATTAAATCTTTACAGATCCAGAGATGGGCTAACCCCAGGTTAAAGAGGTGTGAATTGTGTCAAGCCAGGACAGTTGGTAGGATTTCGCAGGCCAGATGGTGGGGGATGAACGTAATGTGACATAAATCCCAGGTCCCGGTCGAGGCCGCACTCATGTGTGCGGAACTTAGCTATAGGTTTCTGCTCGGCGATTCTGTGTTGCCCCGCGTCCTGAAGACCGCCTCGGAGAAGGCTTACCCGGAGATCAGAGGCTGAACGCCCTTGATTGCTGAAGTGTTCCCCGACTGGAAGGGAACATTCCTGCCTGGTGATTGTCGCGCGATGTCCGTTCATTCGTTGTCGCAGCGTCTGCATGGTCTCGCCAATGTACCATGCTTCGGGACATCCTTTCCTGCAGCATATGAGGTAGACAATGTTGGCCGAGTCGCACGAATATGTACCGCGTACCTGGTGGGTGGTGTTCTCACGTGTAATGGTGGTATCCATGTCGATGATCTGGCACGTCTTGCAGAGATTGCCATGGCAGGGTTGTGTGGTGTCGTGGTCCCTGTTCTGAAGGCTGGGTAGTTTGCTGCAAACAATGGTTTGTTTGAGGTTGCGCGGTTGTTTGAAGGCAAGTAGTGGGGGTGTGGGGATGACCTTGGCAAGATGTTCATCTTCATTGATGATGTGTTGAAGGCTATGAAGAAGATGTTGTAGTTTCTCCGCTCCGGGAAAGTACTGGACGACGAAGGGTGTTCTGTCGGTTGTGTCCCATGTTTGACTTCTGAGGAGGTCGGTGCAGATTTTCGCTGTGGCGCGTTGGAACTGTCGGTCGATGAGTCGAGCGCCATATCCCGTTCGTACGAGGGCATCTTTCAACGTCTGTAGATGTCTGTTACGCTCCTCCTCGTCTGAGCAGATCCTATGTATACGGAGAGCTTGTCCATAGGGGATGGCTTCTTTAATGTGTTTAGGGTGGAAGCTGGAGAAGTGGAGCATCGTGAGGTTATCCGTGGGCTTGCGGTAAAGCAAAGTGCTGAGGTGACCATCCTTGATGGAGACAAGTGTGTCCAAGAATACAACTAATTTTGGAGAGTAGTCCACGGTGAGTCTGATGGTTGGATGGAACTTATTGATGTCATCGTGTAGTCGTTTCAGTGATTCTTCGCAGTGGGTCTAAAGGAAAAAAAAAACTTTCTTCATAGAATCCATTAAATGCAGAAGGAGGCCATTAGGCCCATCGAGTCTGCACCAACCCTTCGAAAGAGCATCCCACCTAGTCCCACGCCTCGCCTATCCCCATAACCCCCACCCCCTCTCCTAAGCTTTGGACTCTAAGGGTCAATTTAGCATGGCCAATCTACATAACCTACACATCTTTGTGGGACTGTGGGAGGAAACAGGAAAACCCAGAGGAAACATACACAGACACAGGGAGAACGTGCAGACTCCGCACAGACAGTCACATCATTCCCCTGCACCCTCCACCATAACAGATACAGTCACTTTGGTGGGTATGATTACATTGCTTAGTGCAGGGGTCACAATCTGTTAAGCCCATCACAGTCGTGCTGGGACAGATGATGGAGGCTGAGACAGTTGAGGGGTCAGAGGGTTGGAGAACAGTTGGAGGCCGGCTCAGTGTGAGCCTCAGCCTGATGATGGGCCTTTGGCCACTGCTGACTGGAGATGCAGTGTCAGGCAGGGGAATATTTGGCAGGGCTGCAAGAGGCATTGTGTACACATATATGGATGATGGAGGTGCCCATCCAGGCAATGGGTTTTGGCACATCTCAGGTGAGCTTCCTCCATGACGAATTGGTGATTGTCATGGAAAGCCAGCTTCAGCAGAACAGTCAGTATTTGCTGCATCTATGCTTGGACAAGACCCCATTGCTCTGGCCATTGGCCATTTACAGCATTGGCCTGGGGAGAGGGTGATGAGGCATGCTCCAAGTGCCCCTTCTCCTCTGGTAGCTAGGAATGTGCCATTGAGCACCATGAGGATGAAGGAGCACCAGTCTTCTTCAGGGCGCTCAGTGGGGGGCACATATTGCTCAGCTCCTTTGCCAGTCATCCCAATGTGTCCCGCAGCCAACGCCAAAGAGAATGCAACTGCATCCATATAGAAACCACTCAGCACATTGGTGCCCTACAGGCCTCGGGCATTCAGAGGTTGACTGCCACGGTCAGCACAGGCTCCTGGGCATCACACTCAGCAGCCTGACACCAGCTCAGCTGCAGATATCGGGGTTGCACCAAGTCACAGTGACTAAAAGTGTAAAGGGAAAATACATGATGGTGACAGAGGTCCTGGTGATGTAAAGCGCAGAGCATTTTACTTCTCAAAGGGTGGCATGGTGGCACAGTGGTTAGCACTGCTGCCTCACAGTGCCAGGATTCTGGCCTTGCGTCACTGTCTGTGCGGAGTTTGCACTTTCTCCCTGTGTCTGTGTATGTCTCCTCCGGGTGCTCCAGTTTCCTCCCACCGCCCAAAGATGTGTAGGTTAGATGGATTGGCCATGCTAAATTGACACTTAGAGTCCAAAACTTGGGGGGGCGGGGGGTTATAGGGACAGGGCGAGGAGTGGGTGGGGTGCTCTTTCGGAGGGTCAGTGCAGCTTCGATGGGCCCAATGGCCTCCTTCTGCATTGTATAGGCTCTATGAAGAAAGGCATCACATCAGCTCCAGTACATCACTTAAGGAGTTCCTCAAGCTCGTGTCCCAGGCCCAACCATCTTTAGCTGCTTCATCAATGAACTTCCCTCCATCACAAGGTGAGAAGTGGGGATGTTTGCAGATGGTTGCACAATGTTCAGAAACTGAGGAGTCTGTGTCCATACACAGCACAATTTGGACAATATTCAAGCTTGGGTTTATAAGTAGCAATTAATATTAGTGTCACACAAGTGCCAGGCAATGACCATCTACAACAAAGAGAATCTAAACATCGCCCTTGACACTCAATGGTATTACCATTACTGAATCTCCCACTATCAACATTGACCATTGACCAGAATCTGAAATGGACCAACATATGGATTCTGTGGCTGCCAGAGCAGGTCAAAGGCTAAGAATCCTTCAGTGAGGAACTCTCCTCCTGACACCCTCCCAAACCCTATCCACCATCTACAAGGCACAAATTAGGAGTGTGATGGAATACTCTCCACTTATCTGGATGAGTGCAGCTCCAACAACACTCAAGGAGTAGGACATCATTGAGGACAAAGCAGCCCGCTTGATTGGCACCCCATCCACTACCTTCAAAATTCACTCCCTTCACCACTGATGCACAGTGGCAGCAGTGTGTACCATCCACAAGGTGCACTGCAGCAATGTGACAAGACTTCTTTTACAACACCTTCCAAAGGACAAGGGCAGCAGCTGCATGTGAACACAACTACCTGCAAGTTCCAATCCAAACCACACACCGTGCTGTCTCGGAAATATTGCAGTTCTTTCCCTGTCACTGGCTCAAAATCCTGCAATTCCCTCCCTAACTGCATTGTGGCTACACTTACACCACATCAACTGCAGCGGTTCAAGAAGGAAACTCAATACTATCTTCTCAAGAGTGACTGCCTTTGACATCAAGGCAGCATTTGACTAGTGTGGCATCAAGGAGCCCGAGCAAAACAGGCTGTACTCATACCTGGCACAACAGAAGATGATTGTGGTGGTTGGAGGTCAACCATCTCAGCTCAAGGACATCACTGCAGGAGTTCCTCAGGGTAGTGTCCTATGTAGCCACTTAAAATGGCCAACTCCCGATTCAAAATGGTGAATGGCAAAGGCTGATGGGAAAGTCAGCCAACAAGACAAATACCAGCAGCTGCAGGTTGGCTGTGTATTTACCTCTGGAAAGGCCAGACAATATCGATACCAGCAACCATCAGCATAACAAAACAGCAGCCATCTGCATACTAATAATCAATCCCCGGGAACAATAAGCAACATTTGGACACACAAAGCCAAACCAGACTCTTCGGCGCCAACAGGAGCCAACACAAAAGGAGGTGAACAAGCACCTCAAGACCGCCCATCGATCAGGGAACCGCTTCAGCATTGGAGAAAATCGAACCAAGCGATTGGGACAAAGTCCAATCACTTGGGACCAGGTACAGGGTCTGCCCCGAAAGGCGGGAAGCCCCTGGGGACTATAAGAATTGAGCCCCAAGTTCAAATCACTCTCTTCAGCTCTTCACCACCGCTTCTCCAGCTCTTCTTCCTGCCCGGGTCACCCAGCAACAACGAACCAACATTGACCGTGACCGGAGCAGTGAAGATCAAAACCGTAAGTCTTAATTCAATGCTCGCTACGAGATAGGCGCTCCTAGCTACCAATCCGTACCAACTTCGAATCCCGCAGGCTCAGAACCCGAACGAAAGGCCATTTGTTCCCCTGACATAAGAACATAAGAACATAGGAACTAGGAACAGGAGTAGGCCATCTGGCCCCTCGAGCCTGCTCCGCCATTTAATGAGATCATGGTTGATCTTTGTGGACTCAGCTCCACTCTCCGGCCCGTACACCATATCCCCAAATCCCTTTATTCTTTAGAAAGGTATCTATCTTTTTCTTAAAAACGTTTAAAGAAGGAGCCTCAACTGCTTCACTGGGCAAGGAATTCCAGAGATTCACCACCCTTTGGGTGAAGAAGTTCCTCCTACACTCCGTCCTAAATCTACTTCCCCTTATTTTGAGGCTATGCCCCCTAGTTCTGCTTTCCCCGACCAGTGGAAACAACCTGCCCGCATCTATCCTATCTATTCCCTTCATAATTTTATATGTTTCAATAAGATCCCCCCGCATCCTTCTAAACTCCAATGAGTACAGTCCTGGTGGGCCAGTCTGAAAGTTAAGTATTGGCCTGTTAGTTGTAGAAGTAGCTTAGACGTAGAATTTGTGCATGAGTAGCGATTACTGTGTATAATAAATGTGCTTTGATTTAAACCTTACTAATCGGTGTATTGGATTATTGATTATTACTCGGACTTGAACCTCGTGGCGGTGTCATAAAGATACCTGGCAACTCAAGAGCAAAGGTAATAAAACAGAGCAATTGAACTAAGGCAAAGTTAGCAACACCTGGGCGCAACCACCTTCAGCTGCTTCATCAATGACCTTCCTTCCATCACAAAGACAGAAGTGGGGATGTTCGCTGATGATTGCACAATGTTCAGCACCATTCACGGTTCCTCAGACACTGAAGGAGTCCACATGCAAATGCAGCAAGACCTGGACAATATCCAGGCTTGGGCTGACAAGTGACAAATAACATTCACACCACACAAGTGCCAGGCAATGACCATCTCCAGCAAGAGAGGATCTAACCACTGCCCCTTGATACTCAATTACCGTCACTGAATCCCCCACAATCAACAGCCTGGGGTTGCCATTGACCAGAACATGAATTGGACTAGTCATATTAATACAGTGGCTACCAGGACAAGTCAAAGGCTAGGAATCCTGTGACGAGTAACCCGCTTCCTAACTCCCCTAAAGTCTGTCCACCATCTATAAGGTGCAAGTAAGGAGTGTAATGGAACACTCTTCATTTGCCTGAATGATTCAGCTCCAACACTCAAGAAGCTTGACACCATCCAGGACAAAGCTGCCCGCTTGATTGCTATCTTTTCACAAACATTCAATCCCTCCACAACCCGATGAAAAGTGGCAGCCGTATGTACCATCTACAAGATGCACTGCAGGGACTCACCAAGGTTTCTTAGGCAGCAATTTCCAAACCCATGACCACTATCATCTAGAAGGACAAGAGCAGCAGATACCTGGGAGCACCTCCACCCGGAGGTTCACCTCCAACTCATTCACCACTCTGACTTGGAAATATATCCCCGTTCATTCACTATTGCTGGGTCAAAATGCTGGAATTCCCTCCCTAACAGCACATTGGGTATACCTACATCTCTGGGACTGAAATGGTTCAAGAAGGCAGCTCACCATTACCTCCTTAGGGCAACTAGGGATGGGAAATAAATGCTGGCCTAACCAAGCGAGGCCCACATTCTGTAAATGAATAAATAGAATAAGAAATGCCTGCTGAGAATGAAGTACTCTCAGGTCTCCTTCACACACTGATCCATCATTCTGGTATCTGGTGCGGAATTCCGAACATAATGCCTGCCTGCTCTGACCTGCCCTTTCCACCCCATTTATTGGATGAGCAGTCTGACTCTGCTATGTCCGTCACTGGCAAGGGTTCCCATCCTCCGCTGTGCGAGGTTTTGCAGCACATGACTATAATGCTCAAGAATCTTTGGGGTGTATATTGGAGTGTTCCACTGGAGTGGTGCAGCATTGGAACCTCTCATTTAGTAACCCAATGGCCTGCTCTAGAGTGACCCTTGTGGAAATATGGGATTTGTTGTAATGCTCCTCAGATGGGGCTCGATGGTTTCTGACTGGTATCATTAGCCAGGTCTTGTCGGGATAAGCCAGCTCGAATTCATCGCTGCTGGTGTCCAGGGAGCCTCATGTAGCTTTGGAAGCTGGGCAGAAATGTTTGCATTGTGAGAGCTCCATGGGAACTGAGCACACATCTGGAGGATATAACTCCTGTGGTCGCAGAACAATTACAGATGAATAGAGTGGAACCTGTTTCTGGTTATGAATGTTGCACACTGGCATCAGGGAGCTCTAATCACCATCTGGGTGCAGCCAAGAACCCCCTGCACACGGTGAAAGCCTGCAATGGCCCTGAAGCACACCAATTTCTCACTCTGGCTTTCTGGATCCATTCTGTATCACATAAACTCTTCGGTCCTTTCTAAAAAGGCATTTGTCACTTCTTCAATGCACAGCTGCCGGGGAGATGCTGCAGATATTCATCTGGCTCCCTGGAAGGAACTGCTGCAGTAACGTGTAAAGCCACTGGTAGTGAGTGACCTCCCAATCCAATGGTTCACACGTTGTCTTGAAGGAGAGCACACAAGCCAGACCTGGTCTTTCACTTGTGAATGATTGGTACCCAACCTGGGCTAGGCAAAGGCCATCCTATTCTTGTTCTCAGAGTCACATTCAAACTTCCCTCAATCGCCCTTGGCCTCCCCTCATTCGAACCTGACCTTCTCTCTGTAACCTTTGACCTTGCTTCAGTGACCCTTGACTTCCCCTCAGTTTCCCTCGACGTCTCCTCCATGACCCTTGACCTCCTGTCAGTGACCCACGACCTTCCCTACTTGTGGTACTTGTGAGCCTCCTCTTTCCTCTTCAGGAAAATCAGCGGGCCCGATTTAACAGAAAAATTTCTACTTTTCATTTTGCGCGAGATTGAGGTGTTTCTCGACGGCTGCGTTGGCAAGATCGTGACTCGTACTTAACGGCACTTAGGGCCGGAAATGAGCCACCACGAGCTTCTCACCATTACTGGCTGTCTCACTGTCAGATTCGCCAGACTTGCACCTCAGCATCTCACTGCTAACAAGGGGGAACTATTTTCCAACGCTCCCTCACCACTCACTCCAGTCAATACACAAGCATGACAGCGTGCAAATCTGCTCCTCGCTTTGGAGATGCTGACCTCACAAGGCTTTTCGACGCTGTGGATGCGAGATGGGACAATACATCTAAATCTAAGGCTACAACGGCAAAATGCTGCAGTAAAGGCAGCCAAGTGCGATCAGAGTTCCATTGAAGTTTGGTGAGGCAGTCTACAGGTTAGAAGATTAGAAAGTGTCTGAGAAGTCCCTGCTCTAGCTCAGAAAAGAAAACAATTGTTTTTTTCTTTTTAATGTAATTCTGACACCTTCCATTATGATTTCTGAAGGTCTCTTAGCTTGTTATTATATATAATATTTTAATTCCGATACATTTTTGAAAAAGCATTCAAAATAAATTGTGGGAGTCCTCAAGATACAGGCCAGAATTCTCCGGACGTCGATATCCACTTTTCTCACTGGCAGTGCACTCTCGCCAGTGGGTTTCACAGTGATGTGGGATGGTTTCAATGGGAAATCCGATTGACAAGCGGTGGGAGGATAGAAACTCGCCGCCAGTGAACGCCGCGCGGTCGAGATACACGTGGCTGGGGGACCGGAGAATCCAGTCGAAACAAACAATGGATCAAATATATCAGAGGTAAAGAATGCTTTAAAATTGCTGAGTGCAAGAAAAAATGAGGGGCGAGATTCTCCGACCCCCCGCCGGGTCGGAGAATCGCCGGGGGCTGGCGTGAATCCCGCCCCCGCCGGTTGCCGAATTCTCCGGCACCGGATATTCGGCGGGGGCGGGAATCGCGCCGCGCCGGTTGGCGGGCCCCCCCCCCGCGATTCTCCGGCCCGGATGGGCCGAAGTCCTGCCGCTAAAATGACTGTCCCGCCGGCGTAGATTAAACCACCTACCTTACCGGCGGGACAAGGCGGCGGGGGCGGGCTCCGGGGTCCTGGGGGGGCGCGGGGCGATCTGGCCCCGGGGGGTGCCGTGGGGGCACTCTTTCCCTTCCGCCTTCGCCACGGTCTCCACCATGGCGGAGGCGGAAGAGACTCCCTCCACTGCGCATGCACGGGAATGCCGTCAGCGACCGCTAACGCACCCACGCATGCGCCGCCCAGAGATGTCATTTCCGTGCCATCTGGCGGGGCAACAAAGGCCTTTTCCGCCAGCTGGCGGGGCGGAAATTCGTCCGCCGCCGGCCTAGCCCCTCAATGTTGGGGCTCGGTCTCCAAAGATGCGGAGCATTCCGCACCTTTGGGGCGGCGCGATGCCCGTCTGATTTGCGCCGGAGGTAACAACGGAACAGATAAAAGCCCTTGGAGAAGTGATAACAGAATTTTGTGGTGAAATATATACCAAAGGACTCATTCCAAGTGATTCGGAATAAGACATTCGGTTTTGTTAAGATACTTAAGAAATCTAAAACAATGGTGTGCAATAATTTTGAACTATCAGCCTAATGTGTGATCGCATTTAAGTGATCTTGAAAATCCAAATAGACAGAAATAATAATTCATTTGAAGCAGAAATTAATGAAACGCAGTATGGATTTAGATCTGAAGTAGAAGAAGAGATTGAACATTTAACCTAAGAACAATCTTTGATGTAGCTTCATAGATGTGACAAAGCATTTAATTGTGTCTGTCACTAAATGCTGCAGACATGCTGCTGAAATGTGATGTTGACAGTACATCAATTGCAAGAAATTACTCATCTCTTCATCTTATCCCATTCTCTGGTGCCCTAAATTCTGTGTCGCAATCTGTTAAAGATATGCACCTGGAAACATTGTAGAACTATCTGTGATACAATAATTGAACTGTGAGAAGTCTTACAACACCAGGTTAAAGTCCAACATGTTTGTTTCAAACACTAGCCTTCGGAGCACTGCTCCTTCCTCAGGTGAAAGTCACCTGAGGAAGGAGCAGTGCTCCAAAAGCTAGTGATTTGAAACAAACATGTTGGACTTTAAACTGGTGTTGTAAGACTTCTTACTGTGCTCACCCCAGTCCAACGCCGACATCTCCACATCATGACAATAATTGAAGTTCAGGTCCATGATTGGATTTGGCCCACGAGTTCTTGGTTCCTGTGAATTCTCAGGACACATTTGTGATAGGCTTGTACTTCCTCAGTCTGGTCCATTGGCCTGTGGCATAGTTCATTTCAAAGATGGTGCCTACCTCCTAAAGAGATGAGATTTATCCAAAGCCGACATTGGGACCAAATACAGGGCAACGGGATAGAAGATGACAAATCAGATTTGTTTATAATGAAGAAAAGTATATGCCAGGCTGTGTACTGTTGGGAAATTATTCAATCTGCACACAGAACAAATATTCAGAGTCAGATATCCTTCCAGGGACACAAATTGGAGACAGGAACATAACAAACTTGTGGTATGCTAATGACACAGTGGTACTTGCAGAACCAGAAGAGGCCTGACAACATATCGAATAGCAAGTAAAATCGAGAAGCTTGGAATATGAATTGGGTCTGAACACCCAAAAGATAAAGCAATGGTAGTCAGAAGAAGTACATTTGAAGTTACAAGAGGGAAGATTGAAGTGGATGTTGTGGCACTGGAAAAAATAGATACGTTTGTCTATTTATGGTAAATTATAACTGATGTGATGCCAGAAGAAGGATAGAGATAGCCAGAAGTAATTTTGTAAGATGAAGGATGTGTTAATGACAAGGAAACTCAAGATTGTAACAAGGAACTCTGTCTAGAGAGTGAATCCGGGAAATTGATACTGGAAAACAAGAAATGTCAAAGGCGTTGAACAGGTATTTGTGTCTTCTTCATTGTAGAAGACTTAGAAAACTTCCCAAATAATATGCGTGAAAATCAAGGGATGATTAGGAAGGAGCAACTTAGCACAATCACCATCATTAGGGAAAAGGCCCTGGAGAAACTATTAGACCTAAATGTTGACAAATCCTCTGGAACAGATGGCTTGCATCCTATGGCTGTAAAATTGCTGCAGAGATAGTAGATGCATCGGTTATAACCTTCCAAATTCCTTAGATTTTGGCAGCGTCCCAGTGGATTGGAAAATAGAATGTAACACCTTTGTTCAAGAAAGGAGGGAAACAGAAAGCAGGACGCTATAGACCAGTTAGCTAATGTCTGTCATAGGGAGGTTGTAGAATCTGTAATTAAGAAGGTAGAGTCAGCATGGCTTTGTGAAAGGGAAATCATGTTTGAACTGATTCATTAGAGTTTTTTGAGGAAGTAACAAGCAAGCTGGATAAAGGGGAACTTGTAGATATGGTTTACTTGGATTTCCAGAAGACATTAGACATGGTGCCATACAAGATAAGATTACATGGTGTAGGGCCTAACTTATTAGCATGGATAAAGGATTGGTTAGATAACAGGAAGCAGGCAGGAGGCCATTTTTAGGTTGCCAGGCTGTAGTATGTAGAGTGGCACAGGGATCAGTGCTGATTCATTAACTATTTATAATCTACATCAATGATTTGGATGAAGAGACTTAATGTCTGGTACTTACATTTGCCGATGGTACCAAGATGGTGATGTGTTGGGTGTTCTGGATCACAAACAGGTCACCAACACTGGAAGTGGTGCAACTCTATTTTATTATAAGGTTAACTATATTAACATACTTGAACTGTGGGTAAATGCAATACCAGCTTTAACTGTTAACCCTTGCCTAGTCCTAACCAGGTGATGCACTCAGCACATGGTGAATGTCTGTGTTGCAGGCTGTGAGCTCTGTGCTCCGAGCTGGCTGCTACGAGAATGAGCGGGAACTCTCCTGTCCCCTGTCTTTATAGTGCGTGTGCTCTCACTGGTGATTGGCTGCGGTGTTGTGTATGCTGATTGGTCCCACTGCATGTCCATCAGTGTGTGTGTGTGTGTCTACACCATGATATACTGGTGGACATTATAACATCCCCCCTTTTATATAAAGAATATGTGCCTGCGTGACAATAAATATCATGTAGTTATGTGACTATGTGTGTGCGTGTTATTTACATGACGATGTACATGAGGCTAATCTATTTACACGGGAAGGTGCTTGGTGCAGAGAAAAAGGGTGTCACACCAACAACGAAATGAACATTATATACAAACTACTGGAACGATGAAACAGGATAACAGAACAGATCAAAGAGTCCAACATTGTAAAACTCATAAGTCAAGTCTCTGAGGTGGGCAACAAATTCTGGTTGAGCTCCTCAAAGGTGAGTCAGGAGCCACCGGCTGAGGAAGGGGCTGGGCCACGGCAGAGTGAGGAGGATGCAGAGTATTCGGAATCTCCACATAGTCCAGGTTGGGGACAATAGGAGGGCGTGGCACCGGTGGAGGATCACGTAGCGAGCGTGGAACGAGATGAAGGGCACACCGATTGCAGCGGCGAATGGAACAATCTGGCAGACGAACCAGGAACGAGCGGGGAGACACCTGCCGAAGAACCACAGCAGTTGCAGACCAGCCACCCTCCGGAAGATGGATGCGGACATTGTCATCCGGCGCCAGAGCAGCGAGATCAGTCGCCCGAGCGTCATAAGAACACAAGAACATAAGAACTAGGAGCAGGAGTAGGCCATCTGGCCCCTCAAGCCTGCTCCACCATTCAATGAGATCATGGCTGATCTTTTATAGACTCAGCTCCACTTTCCGGCCCGAACAACATAACCCTTAATCCCTTTATTCTTCAAAAAACTATCTATCTTTATCTTAAAAACATTTAATGAACATTTAATGCACCACCTTGTGTTGTGCACGAGACTGTTGCATCCGCTGAAGGACCGGAACATGGTCGAGGTCTGGGACGTGAATGGACGGCACCGTGGTCCTGAGGGTGCGACCCATGAGCAGCTGGGCTGGCGACAGGCCCGTGGAGAGTGGGGCCGAACGATAGGCCAGCAAGGCGAGGTAGAAGTCAGATCCTGCATCGACAGCCTTGCAGAGGAGCCGTTTGACGATGTGGACGCCCTTCTCCGCTTTGCCATTGGATTGGGGGTGCAGGGGACTGGATGTCACATGCACAAAGTTGTACCTCCTGGCAAAGTTGGACCATTCCTGGTTCGCGAAGCAGGGGCCATTGTCCGACATCACAGTGAGTGGGATGCCGTGACGAGCAAAGGTCTCCTTGCAGGCACGGATGACCGCCGATGATGTGATGTCGTGTAGGCGTACGACCTCCGGGTAGTTCGAAAAATAGTCTACAATCAGAACATAGTCCCTGCTGAGCGCATGGAACAGGTCAACGCCTACCTTAGACAAAGGGGACGTGACCAACTCATGGGGCTGTAGGGTCTCACGTGGTTGGGCCGGCTGGAACCGCTGACAGGTGGGGCAGTTGAGCACTGTGTTGGCGATGTCCTCATTGATGCCGGGCCAGCACACAGCCTCTCGGGCCCTCCGTCGGCACATCTCCACGCCAAGATGGCCCTCGTGTAGCTGTTCCAAAACGAGCTGGCGTATGCTGTGCGGGATCACGATGTGGTCCTGCTTCAGGAGGACACCATCGAAGACTGCCAGATCATCTCTGATATTGTAGAATTGCGGGCATTGGCCCTTGAGACACCCGTCCGTCATGTGGCGCATGACACGCTGTAGTAGGGGGTCAGCCGCAGTCTCTCGGCGAATGTGGATAAGGCGTTCATCCGTGGCTGGCAGAAAGGAGGCCGTGAAGGCCACATGGGCGTCAACCTGGCAGACAAACCCCTCTGGGTCACACGGGGTGTTGACTGCCCTGAACAGAGCGTCAGCTATGATCAGGTCCTTGCCCGGGGTGTATAGGAGCTGGAAATCGTACCGCCGGAGTTTAAGCAGAATGCGCTGGAGGCGAGGAGTCATATCATTCAGGTCTTTTTGTATAATGGTGACCAGCGGGCGATGGGCGGTCTCGAAAGTGAAATCGGCTGGCTTCTGCATGGCCGTGATGGCTGCCACCTTGTCCGCATCCGGCCGCACACCCAACCGGGAGATGTGGTCCCCTAGGAACTTGAGTTCCCAAACGGCATCCTGGTGTAACTGTATGGAAGCGTGCCCATGCCTTCGAAAATGTCGCGGTGCTGGTCGATGATGGCATTGAGTTGCGCCCAGAAGTCCGCATCCTGGAAGGCAGACCTGTCCTCTGGAAAGAGAGAGTGTACTCGTTGAACGAGGTCTAGGAGTTTGCACGCCTGTGCGCCTAGCAGAAAGTCCTTTGAGGAGCCCACGATCTCGAAGGGAAGGATGGCTTTTCGCAAGTTGTGCGTCACTTCAAGTTGGCATGAACCGGTAGCAGGAATGACGTTGCCATTGTAGTCCACTAGTTGGCAGATCAACGGAAGAATGGTTGGTTTAACCCCAAGGGTCTGAAAGTCTGACCACGCTAGGAGATTAGCGGGAGTACCTGTGTCCAGGCGGAATCGTGTCTGGGATCGGTTGACCGTCAGGGTGGCACACCACTCGTCGTCTGGATCAATGCTGTGCACCGACAGCGGCTGGTGGTTTTGCTTCGGGGACAGCCTGTTCTTTGTTATAACAGCGACTCGAAAAGGCTCCCTTGGGTCCTCGGTATCACTGGTCTGCGGGAAGTCAGAATCTGACTCGGTGAACGTGGGTTGAATTGCCCGAACGTTCCTGCGAGGCTGGCTGAAGCGATGCGAATTGGCAGGCTGAGCTGCTCGACAGCAGGCAGCATAGTGGCCAAGTCTGCCACATCGTAGGCATTGTCGCGATTTTGCAGGACATTGCCGCTTTAAATGGGCGGAGCCACAGTTGCCGCACGTCGTGACGGCAATATGCTCGTTGCGCCACCGCGCATGCGTGGTGCAGCCCTGAGTGGTGCGCGCCTGCACATCACGTTCCTCCACGCCTCCGTCCCGTTTGGCGCGTAAAAGCGCGGGAGGCCGCGAAAAGCGCGTGAAATGGCTGCCCTCATCCAGGCTGCAGCCTTGGAGGTGTTCAATTGTTTGGACCCGTTCCGCCTCGTGGGGAGCTTGCCACGCCGTTTCAGCCGCCTGTATGTGGGAGTACCGGCTGGTGGCATTTTCATGCAGGACACAGGTCTCGATGGCAGTCGCTAGGGTGAGTTGCTTAATTTTGAGGAGCTGCTGACGCAGGGGGTCCGACAGAACACCAAATACGATCTGGTCGCGTATCATGGAGTCGGAGGTGGGCCCGTAGCCGCAGGACTGCGCAAAGATGCGGAGGTGTGTTAAAAAGGATTGGAAAGGCCCATCCTTACCCTGCAAGCGCTGCTGGAACAGGTATCTTTCGAAGCTTTCATTGACCTCTATGCTGAAGTGGGTATCGAATTTGAGGAGCACCGTCTTGTACTTTGTCTTGTCCTCGTCGTCTGCGAATGTGAGGGAGTTGAAGATGTGGATGGCATGTTGCCCGGCCGTGGAGAGGAGCAGAGCAATCTTCCTGTTGTCCCGAGGCGTTCTCCCTGTCCGTGGCTTCGAAGAAGAGCTGGAAGCGCTGTTTAAAAATCTTCCAATTGACCCCGAGATTGCCGGCGATGCGGAGCGGCGGCGGCGGGTTGATGTTCTCCATACTTCAGGATGCCGGAATGCTGATTAGTTGCAGGTGGGTCTCAGAAGTGCTAGTATGCAACCACTCCTTGTACCATGATGTGTTGGGTGTTCTGGATCACAAACAGGTCACCAACACTGGAAGTGGTGCAACTCTATTTTATTATAAGGTTAACTATATTAACATACTTGAACTGTGGGTAAATGTAATACCAGCTTTTACTGTTGACCCTTGCCTAGTCCTAACCAGGTGATGCACTCAGCACATGGTGAATGTCTGTGTTGCAGGCTGTGAGCTCTGTGATCCGAGCTGGCTGCTACTGGAATGAGCGGGAACTCTCCTGTCCCCTGTCTTTATAGTGCGTGTGCTCTCACTGGTGATTGGCTGCGGTGTTGTGTATGCTGATTGGTCCCACTGCATGTCCATCAGTGTGTGTGTGTGTGTGTGTGTGTGTGTGTGTCTGCACCATAATATACTGGTGTATATTATGACAGATGGTAGGAAAGTAAAAACAAAATACTGCAGATGTTGGATGACTGTATTGCTACCATTTCATGTTCTCATCTGGACCGGGAAAGATATATCGATTTTGCTTCCAATTTTCATCCCTTTTTTACCCTCACATGGACCATCTCTGACACCTCCCTTCCTTCCCTTAACCTCTCTATCTTCACTTCTGGTAGCTGACCAACAATATTCATTACAATCCCTCCAACTCCCACAAGTACCTCAACTATAGCTCCTCATATCCTGCTTCCTGTAAGGACATCAACCCTTTCTCCCAGTTACTCCGCCTCTGTCTCCTCTATTCTAATGATGCCACCTTTGAACTAAGAACTTAAAAAAAAAATTCCAATTAAGGGGCAATTTAACGTGACCAATCCATCTACCCTGCACATCTTTGGGTTGTGGGGATGGGGCCCATGCAGGTATGGGGACAATATACAAATTCCACACAGACAATGACCCAGGGCTGGGCTCGAACCCGGATCCTCAGTGCTGCGAGGCAGCAGTGCTAACCACTGCGCCTCTGTGCCGCCTGAATCTAGCATTTCTGACATGACTGCCTTTTTCTTTCTTTTTATAAATTTAGAGTACCCAATTATTTTTTTTTTCCAATTAAGGGGCAATTTAGCGTGGCCAATCCATCTAACCTGCACAGCTTTGAGTTGTGGGGGTGAAACCCACACAGACATGGGGAGAATATGCAAACTCTACACGGACAGTGACCCGGGGCCGGGATTCGAACCCGAGTCCTCAGCCCCGCAGTCCCAGTGCTATTCACTGCGCCACATACCGCCTTGACTGCCTCTTTCTTAGCAAAGGTTTCCCCACCACTGTGGATGACAGGACACACAACTAGGCTCAACACATTTCCTGCACGTCTGCCTTCAGCCCTACATCTCCTCCCAGAATCATGATAGGGTCCCCCACTATCCTCACGTTCCATCCCACCAGCCCACCATTTTCTCCAACTCCAGCATGATGCCACCAAGAAACACATCCCCCCCTAACCCCTCTTGTCAGCATTCTATAAGGACCGCTCCCTCCGTGACACCCTAGTCCACTCCTCCATCACCCTCAACTCCTCAGCCCCTTCCCATGGTAGCTTCCCTTACAATTGAAGAAGGTGTAAAACCTGCCCCTTTACCTCCTCCCTCCTCAGTGTTTAAGGCCCAAATATTCCTTTCATGCGAAGCGACAGTTAATTGACACCCCCTTCAAATTGGTCTATTGTATTCGCTGCTCCTGATGTGATCTACTCTACATTGGGGAGACTAAATGCAGACTCGATGACAGCATTGCAGAACAAGTTCACTCAGTCCGCATGCATGATCCCAACCTTCCTGGTGCTTGTCATTTGCCCTCACTATTGTGCTCTCACGCCCACGTGTCCGTCCTTGGCCTGCTGGAATGTTCCAGTGATGCTCAACTGGAAGAGCAGTGCCTCATCTTCTGATTAGATACGTTACAACCCTCCGGACTCAACGCAGCTTTAGACTGTGACCTTTCTCCTCCATCTCTACCTTTTTTATATCCCAAACATTCATAACCTTAGTGCAAACGTCCCTCCCCATCCCCAACAGGCCATTTGGCACTTGTTCTTAAGTTTTGCTTTCACTGAACTCGGGGGCGTCATTCTCCGACCCCCCGCCTGGTCGGAGAATGGCCGTTGGCCGCCGTAAATCCCGCCCCCGCCCCCGCCAAAGTCTCCACTCCCGGAGATTGGGCGGGGGCGGGAATCGAGCCGCGCCGGGTGGCGGGACCCACCGCTGGATTCTCCGGCGTGGATGGGCCGAAGTCCCGCCCAGGAATTGCCTGTCCCGCCGACGTAAATCAAACCTGGTATTTACCGGCGGGACCAGGCGGCGTGGGCGGGCTCCGGGGTCCTGGGGGGGGCGCGGGGCGATCTGACCCCGGGGGGTGCCCCCACGGTGGCCTGGCCCGCGATCGGGGCCCACCGATCCGCGGGCGGGCCTGTGCCGTGGGGGCACTCTTTCCCTTCCGCCTCCGCTACGGCCTCCACCATGGCGGAGGCGGAAGAGACTCTCCCCACTGCGCATGCGCGGAAAACTGACAGCGGCCGCTGACGCTCCCGCGCATGCGCTGGGAAACTGACAGTGGCTGCTGACGCTCCTGCGCATGCGCTGCATTTCCGCGCCAGCTGGCGGGGAAACAAACGCCATTTCCGCCAGCTGGCGGGGCGGAAATCCCTGCGGCGTCGGCCTAGCCCCTCAATGTTGGGGCTAGGCCACCAAAGATGCGGAGCCTTCTGCACCTTTGGGCCGGCGCGATGCCCGTCTGATTGGCGCCGGCTTTGGCGCCAGTCGGCGGACATCCCGCCGTTGGGGGAGAATTTCGCCCCTGATCTTTAATCATCCATTAACACATTCTGATCTTATCCTTATGCAACTATTAACACCTTCTCCTGCCATTAACGCTTCCTCGGCCTCGTGACCTATACAGTTCTGTTGAAATCTCTCCTCTCCTAGCTCCCATCGATTATTGACCAACTCTCTTCCAGCTGCTCCATACCCTCTTATACAGTATATAATCCTACACATTTCTCCCTCTCCTTCGCTCTGAGAAGCATGTAGGTACAGCAAGAGGTTAGAAAGGCAAATGGCACATTGACTTCCATTGCACGTCGACTTGAGAGCAGGAGAAATGATGTCTTATTGCAGCTGTGCAGGGCCTAGGTAAGACCACACCCCGGTGTATTCGGTGCAGTTTTGATCTCCTTATCTAAGAAAGGATATACTTGACATAGAGGGAATGCAGCGAGGATTCACCAGATTGATTCCTGGGAGGAATGGCAGGAACGTCCTATGAGGAGACACTTTTAAAAATAAATGAGGAGGGGGAATGTCCAAAATTCAATGCCATTCAACTTTTCAAAAACAAGAGCGAAACAAAATCTAAAAGTTACACCCAGAAAATAAAATGTCAATGTTTCAGCCATTTGAACAGAACTGAAAAGCTACGGAGACCTCTTCCAGAGGGCAAAGTGGAGGACAGCAAGAAGAGGGGCAGATATAGATATGGCCCAAGATGGCGCCGGAGCATGGCGACTCTTTGTGAGCTCTCTCCCCCCGTCCTTTTTCTTTCATCTCCTATCAGCGTTCTGACCTACTAAAACCATTTTCCTCTTCTTATGTAATTACGAACAATGTTCTTCTCTTTGTTTGGCCCCTTGTTCAATCACTGTTTGTCAATGTATCATTTGTCAATGCTCTCTGTTGATTATTCTTTTTGTCTACTATGTACGTACTGTGTACGTTCCCTCGGCCGCAGAAAAATACTTTTCACTGTACTTCGGTAAGTGTGACAATAAATCAAATCAAAATCAAGGTTGGATGATAGACGTCATAGAGTGGTCGCAGATGAGCTACAGTGGATGTGTGAGGATGGTGCAAGATGGACAAGTATAACATGCCCTGACAGCAGATGTCCAGGACTGAGTAGCTACAAGCAGGATCGGATGTGGCACTGAAAAAAATTATCTTCTTGGAAGTTAAGTTTAAAATTGCCTACAATCCACAATGGTATATGATTTCAGGTGTGAAATGAATAATTACATACAGGAAGGAGACACTTTGCGTGATTCATGTAAGCCTGATGAAGCTGGTTGTTTTTTAAAATCAGCATGATTCTGTTCTGATGTTGCAGCAGGCCTGTTATATTCCTCATAAAACATGATATGGGTCTCCACATGTGAAGAACGCATGAGTCATTCCTGTCATTCACAGCAGTAATAGTTTTTAATTATATCATGAAGTGGTGAATGGGTTTTCTGTTCAGGATTCAGGTCCTGGCACATGTTCGTTTTTGGCTTTTCAGTGTAAAAAGGAGATTTTGCTGTATTTGTCATAATAAACATGAGAAATCTGTTGGCAGAGAAAAAAATAGTGGTTAGATGAATCCTTGTGTCATCAGCACACATGAGAGTCAGCCCTGTCTGTTCTTTTACAATACAAAGAGGTCTAGTGTCTGGAAAGGTAATGAATAAAAGGCTATCGTTCGAAACAATGTCAAACCCAGTTGTCATACTTTAAACCTGGCTGGAAAAAGTGAAAAAATATTTTGTGTTTGTAATCAATCTCTTTTACTACTTACCTGAACATGCATATATATTGAGTAAACTTAAATACCAAAAGTAAAATCCACTGGATCAATGGATTGTTGCAACCATTTGCCATTCGCTGGAGGTGAAATGCAACTTTCTCTGCATTCATTACTGGTCTACAAATTATTTTGGTTGTGAAATAATTGTGTGGGAGCAGTGTCATGATATCCATATTAGCATATCATGGTGCAATCACACACACACTGAAGGACAGGCAGTTGGACCAACCAGCACACACACAACATCGCAGCCAATCACCAGTGAGAGCACACGCACTATAAAACAGGGAACACCACAGTTCCCACTCATTCTACCAGGAGATAGCTCAGAGCACAGAGCTCACAGCGCGCCACTCAGACATACACCATGTGCTGAGTGCCTCTCTAAGATAGTGATAGGGCCGGGTCCACAGGTTAGCTGGTGAAGCACGTACCCAAGCATTAGTTGTAACCGGTGTTAAGATAATAAAACAGAGTTGTACCATCTACAGCCGTGTTGGATAATTTGTGCAGCAGAACACCCAACACGACAAGCAGTGCAGTGATGATGTCATTGGCCTAGTAGTCCAGAGGCCAGGTTAATGGTCTGACAAAATGGCAGCTGGTGGGATTTGAATTCAATGAACAAATCTGGAATTGAAAGCCTAGTCCCAGTAATGGTGACCCTGAAACTATAAGTGATTTTGGTCAAGACATATCTGCTTCACTTGTCCCCTTCAGGGAAGGAAATCTGTCATCCTTATCTGGTCTGGCCCACATGTGACTCCAAATCCATAGCAATGTGGATCGTTAACTATTCTCCGGAATGGCCTTGGAGTTGAAGGACAATTAAGGATGGGCAACTTGCCAGTGAGAGAATACATTTAAAAATAGATGGGGTAGTGATAATGACGGGGGCAGTGACAGCGATGGACTGTGGGTGGGATTCTCCGTTGCCCGACGCCAAAATTGGGAACGGCGATTGGGGGGAGAATGGCTCCCAATGCCGAAATTGTGGCAGGCACCGGTTTGATGCCAGGTCGGAATGCTCTGCACCTCCCCCCCCTCTCGAATCGCCGTCATCGAGACGCGCGCTGCACAAAGACACAGCCGCACTTGTATATCCCCCATGATGCTCCGCCTTCAATGGGCCGCGTTCCCGACAGCGCGGGCCACGCGTGGTCTGAACATTCATGAGCCTGGCGTGGCAGCTGCGGAGAGAGAGAGGGGGCATACGGACAGTGTCCAGCACCGCCATATGTCGCCGACAACCGTGCCACTGGCCGGTGAGCTTCTGCCAGGGCTGGGGGGTCAGTAGTGGGGGGTGGCCAGGAGGTGGACTGTGGGGCTGGGATAGACGGGTACGTGGTCCAGTTCAACTGGCGCCAGCTTTTCGGGCGCGATCAGTGCCTGTGTGGGTGGTGTACGTGTACGCGTGGCTATAGCTACGCATGTCCAGCATGGACCTGCCGATTCTCCCACCATTTTTAGCGAGTTCCGCGGGTGTTTCACGCAGCGCCAATGTGAGCCTGGAACTGATGGGGGGATGGCGTCGATTTTTCTGTCGTGGAACACCACAGATCCTCCGTTGGCATCAGCAGCTACACGCAAGAATGGAGAATCCAGCCCCATGACTTTGGGTCTTCACTTCCTTCCTGTTGATACTGCTTCCAAGTCAAGGATTGCCAGATCACATGGACAAGTATTTTTTATTATTCAAGAAAATTACAATTGATGCAGACTCTTAAATGCAATTACAGATTCCACAGACATTTTAGCAAAATACATATTTTCCTTACTGAAACGTCAACCTAGACTGTGCACTTAAGCCATGTGGTAAGAGCTGTCATGATATTCATGTGAACATCTCAGCACATACACACACACATAATGATGGACAGATCAACGGACCAATCAACACACACAACACGACAGCCAATCACGGACAAGAGCATACACAGTACAAAGCAGGGAACACGACACTTCCTGGGCACTCGAGCAGGAGAGAGCTCAGGGCACAGACCTCATTGCCAGCCACTCAGAGGCTCACCATGTGCTGAATACCAGAGTTTACTATGTTTATAGTTCAATGAAAGAAAACTGCGTTGTACCATACGCAACCGTGTTGGTTCATCTGTGTGTCAGAGTACCCAACACTTCATGGTACCAGAAGTGAATTGGCACCTACCCACAAATCTGCCATTCTGCGCCATGGACACCGTCAACACACCGCAGCCGCTGCAAGTCGCTGGGAACCTCGGTGTAAATTGGAAGCTATTCAAGTAGCGCGTCCAGCTCTTTCTGGAAGCCAACGAAAGAGGGAGCGCCTCGGACACCAGAAAGATTGCCATCCTCCTCACCACCACAGGGCAGCACGCCATCCATGTCTACAACTCCCTGGTGTTCGCGGAAGGCGAGGACAAATCCATATACGAGACGGTCCTTCTCAAGCTCGACCAACACTTCAACGTCGAGGTCAACGAAAGCTTCGAGAGATATGTCTTCCAGCAGCACCTGCAAGGTAAGGGTGAGCTCTTTCAGTCATTCCTCACCCATCTCCACATCCTCGTGCAGTCCTTCGGTTACGACACCACCTCAGACTCCATGATTCAGGACCAGATCGTTTTTGGGGTCGCCTCCGGCACCTTATGCCAGCAGCTTTTAAAAATAAAAGGCCTCACCTTAGCCTCCGCAATCGAAGCCTGTGTCCTGCACGAAAATGCGACTAGCCGCTATGCACAATTTCAGGCGACCGAATCGGCGCGGCGGGGGTCCTACGCGGCCGGATCGGTGAGCCAGGTGCCCCACGAGGCCGAACGGGTCCAGGAGATCGAGTTCCTCCCGGCCCGCGGCCCGGACGACGTCAGCCATTTTGCGCGCTTTTCGGGGCCTCCCGCGCCTGTGCGCGCCAAAACCTACGGCAACACCGAGGGACGTGATGCGCAGGCGCGCCCGACGCAAGATCGAACTGCGCATGCGCAGTGGCGCAACGAACGCCATGACGTCACAACGTGCGGCAACTGTGGAGCTGCACATTTAAAAGGGCAATGTCCCGCAAGAACCCGACAATGCCTACGCTGTGGCAAGGTGGGCCACTACACTGCCTGCTGTCGAGCAGCTCAACCTGTCAATCTTCCACAATTCTGACAACCTCGCAGGGACGTGCAGACCATTCAGCCTCCCCATTACGAACCTTGCCCAGACGACATCCAGCCTGGTGACACAGATGACCGAGACGCCTTCCGTGTTGCGGTCATTGTTGGGAACCGAGTTAACACGATCAATCTGGGTGATGAATGGTGTGCCATCCTGACGGTCAACCGATCACCGATAACTTTCCGCCTGGACACTGGCACCTCCGCCAACCTCATAGCATGGTCAGCCTTCTACGCCATGAAGGTCAGACCACCAATTCGGCTGTCCACCCGGTGCAGGATGGCCGACTACAACGGGAACGTTATCCCAGCTATGGGATCCTGCCAGCTCCAGGTGACACACAAAACACACACACGGCCACACTCTCATTGGAGATAGTCGACTCATCGAAGGATTCCCTGCTAGGCGCACAAGCATGCAAGGCTCTCCACCTCGTGCAACGAGTCCACTCTCTCTCTCCAGACTTCCCGGATGCAGAGTTTAACGCACAGCTCCAATCGCTCCTCGCCCACAACCAGGGCATTCGGGGGCATGGGAACACTGCCATACACCTATAGAATTCGGCTCAAACCAGACGCTACCCCAGTCATTCACGCACCTTGCAGGGTCCCTGCGCCACTCAAAGACCGCCTCAACCAGCAGCTGCAGGATCTCCAGGACCAAGGGGTCCTATCCAGGGTCACGGAGCCCACGCCGTGGGTCAGCTCCATGGTGTGTGTCAAGAAGCCCTCCGGCGAGCTCCGGATCTGTATTGACCCAAAAGACCTCAATAACAATATTATGAGAGAACATTACCCCATGCCCAAACGGGAAGAGATCACGAGTGAAATGGCCCAGGCGAAAATATTTACCAAACTGGATGCCTCTAAAGGCTTTTGGCAGATCCAACTAGATCCGTCCAGCCGCAAGCTGTGCACTTTCAACACCCCTTTCGGCAGGTTCTGCTGCAACCGAATGCCATTTGGCATCATCTCGGCATCCGAGGTCTTTCATAGGATCATGGAGCAGATGATGGAAGGCATCGAAGGAGTGCGCGTCTACGTGGACGACGTCATCATCTGGTCCACCACATCACAGGAGCACATCTATCGTCTCAAACGCGTCTTTGCACGCATACGTGAAAACGGCCTGCGCCTCAACCGAGCCAAGTGTTCTTTCGGCCAAACCGAGTTGAAGTTCCTGGGGGACCACATTTCCCGGTCAGGGGTCTGTCCGGATGCAGACAAGGTGAGCGCCATTACAGCCATGCCGCAGCCGGCAGACAAGAAAGCAGTGCTACGCTTCCTAGGCATGGTCAACTTCCTGGGGAAGTTCATTCCCAACCTTGCCTCCCACACGACAGCTCTGCGCCACCTCATCAAAAAGTCCACGGAGTTCCAATGGCAGCACACACACCAGCTGGAATGGGAGGAGCTCAAACTCAAGCTCACCACTGCACCGGTACTGGCATTTTTCGACATGTCTTGTGCCACTAAAATCTCGACTGATGCCAGCCAGTCCGGCATTGGGGCAGTGCTCCTGCAGCGGGATGACACTGCGTCATGGGCCCTGGTCGCCTATGCCTCGCGGGCCATGACCCCCACAGAGCAGCGCTATGTGCAGATCGAAAAGGAGTGTCTGGGCTTGCTAACCGGTTTAGACAAGTTCCATGATTATGTGTATGGTCTTCCCCGGTTCACTGTTGAAACTGACCATCGCCCCCTGGTCAGCATCATAAACAAGGACCTGAACGAGATGACCCCTCGCCTCCAGCGCATCCTACTTAAACTCAGGAGGTATGACTTCCAACTGGTCTACACCCCAGGGAAGGACCTTATCATTGCGGATGCCCTATCGAGTGCAGTGAGCACGCCGCCAGACTCGGAGGAGTTTGTATGTCAGGTCGAGGCGCAGGTGGCCTTCACATCGGCAAATCTGCCAGCTGACGACTCCAGTCTGGCCCGCATTCGCAGAGGGACTGCGGTCGACCCCCTTCTACAACGTGCAATGCGCCACATGACGGGAGGGTGGCGCAAAGGACAGTGCCCACAGTTCTACAATATCCGAGATGACTTGGCCGTCATTGATGGTGTCCTTCTGAAGCTGGACCGGATTGTGATTCCGCACAACATGCACAAGCTGGTTCTCGACCAACTACACGAAGGCCACCTGGGGGTCGAGAAGTGCAGAAGGTGGGCCCGAGAGGCGGTATACTGGCCGGGCATCAGTGACGATATTGCCAATGTGGTGCTCAACTGCCCAACCTGCCAAAGGTTTCAGCCGGTGCAACCTCCTGAAACGCTTCTGCCCCATGAGCTGGTGACGTCCCCATGGGCGAAGGTGGGTGTGGACCTCTTTCACGCGCTCGGCAGGGACTATGTCATCGTCGTTGACTACTTCTCCAACTACCCAGAGGTCATACCCCTGCACGATTTGACGTTGTCCGCTGTCATCAGGGCCTGCAAAGACATCTTCACTCGCCACGGCATTCCGATGTATGTCATGTCGGACAATGGGCCCTGTTTCGCCAGCCAGGAATGGTCATCATTTGCTGCCTCATATCGCTTCACGCACGTGACGTCTAGCCCTCTGCACCCCCAGTCCAACGGAAAGGCGGAGACGGGTGTTCACATTGTCAAGCTGCTCCTCTGTAAGGCTGCTGCAGCCGGATCGGATTTCTGCCTCGCCCTGCTGGCCTATCGCTCGGCCCCACTAGCCACTGGTCTCTCACCAGTCCAGCTGCTGATGGGTCGCGCCCTCAGGACTACTGTACCTTCCAGTCTGGCGCCCACAATCGACCATGCTCCGGTACTGCACAGGATGCAACTGCAGCGCGGTCGTCAGAAGAGGGCATATGGCACACGGGCAACTGATCTTCCCGCCCTGGCCCCTGGAGACGAAGTCCGCATCCACCTACCAGAAGGTGGCTGGCCAGCACCCGCCGAAGTTCTCCGACTCGTGGCTCCCCGTTCGTTCCTGGTTCGCATGCCTGATGGATCCGTTCGTCGCCGCAATCGCCGGGCTCTTCGCCTGCTTCCACGCTCGCTACGAGACCTTACACCGACCCGTGCCCTCCTGTTGGTCATGATTTCGACTTTGTGGAGCTGCCTGCTACCATGCCCCTTCCATCGTCGCCCGAGGCCAGGCCCATTCCTCAGCCGGTGGTTCCAGACCCACCCTTGTGGCGGTCAACCCGAATTCGTCGCCCACCTACTAGACTGGACTTATGAGACTGTTTATACACTGAACTCATGCAACCACTTTGTTAATATATTTATGTTCTTATCGTTACAGGAATTCGCTTTATCGTTCAACGTTTCCCCGTTTGTATTCATGGTACAACCTCGTTGTTATGTCACACCCGACATCGCCCCTTGTATATAGTTAAGCCCCATGTACATGCTGTAAATATTGCACACACACACATTTAGCTGCACTCAGTACACATCTCTATTTATAAACACGTAGGCACATAATCCTGTAAAAAAAGGGTGGATGTCATGATATTCATGTGAACATCACAGCACATACACAAACACATAATGATGGACAGATCAACGGACCAATCAACACACACAACACGACAGCCAATCACGGACAAGAGCATACACAGTACAAAAGCAGGGAACACGACACTTCCTGCGCACTCGAGCAGGAGAGAGCTCAGGGCACAGACCTCATTGCCAGCCACTCAGAGGCTCACCATGTGCTGAATACCAGAGTTTACTATGTTTATAGTTCAATGAAAGAAAACTGCGTTGTACCATACGCAACCGTGTTGGTTCGTCTGTGTGTCAGAGTACCCAACATTTCAAGAGCTTCAACACCTCCTGACTTCTGACTTAGAGGATCACTGATCCAAAGCTGACATTGACTTTGAAATACAATTCTACCAATTGGCTGGTCAATGGTCCAGGATGTTCATGCTGTGTTTAGCTTTGTAAAAGCCATTGGCATTCACCTAATTTTTGCAAAAAAGTAGAATTCACCACCACCTTTTACTCACTTTTGATGAAAGACGATTGAACTGAAACAAGCTCAGTTTCTCTCTCCACAATTATTGCAAAAGCTGCGAGCTTGCCGAACATGTTCTGTCCCTAGACTATTTTTTACTCCTATTGTATCCTTCTTTTGATCAAAAGTATCAAAATTTCTAATTCAGCCACAAGGAATTCCTAAGTCTGTTATGGTAGTTTAGTCAGGCCAACAGAAAGATAATTACTAAGAGGCCTCAGCAACCCTGGGATAGGGAGGAGAAAAAACATATTTTTGATCTGTATATATATGTGTGTGTGTGTAGGTATGTGTGTGTGTCTGGGTGCAGGTGTGTGTGTGTGTAGGTATGTGTGTGGGGTATGTGTGTGCAGGTGAGTGTGTGTGTGTGTGTGTGTAGGTCAGTCTCGGTATGGGTAGGTGTGTTTGTGGGTGTATAGGTGTGTCTGGGTGTGAGTGTGGGGTGTGGGTCTGTCTGGGTGTATGTGTGGGTGGGTGTCTGGGTGTGAGTGTGGGGTGTGGGTCTGTCTGGGTGTATGTGTGGGTGGGTGTCTGGGTGTGTCTGGATGTGAGTGTGTGTGTGGGCGTGTATGTGGGTGTGAGTGTGGGTGTGTCTGGGTGTGAGTGGGGTGTAGGTCTGTCTGAGTGAATGTGTGGGCGTGTGTATGGGTGTGTCTGGATGTGAGTGTATATGTGTGTGTGTGTGTGTGGGTGTGTCTGGGTGTGAGTGTGGGTGTGTCTGGGTGTGAGTGTGGGGTGTGGGTCTGTCTGGGTGTATGTGTGGGTGTGTGTCTGGGTGTGCCTGGATGTGAGTGTGTGTGTATGAGTGTGTGTGTGTCTGGGTGTTTCTGGGTGTGAGTATATGTGTGTGTGTGTGTTGGGGGGGGGGGTGGTGGTGTCTGGATATGCTGTGTGTGTGTGGGGGGGGTCTGGATGTGTTGTGTGTGTGTGTGTGGGGGGGGGTCTGGATGTGTAAAGTGTGTGTGTGTGGGGGGGGGGTCTGGATGTGTTGTGTGTGTGAGGGGGGGTGTCTGGATGTGTTTTGTGTGTGTGTGTGTGGGGGGGGCGTCTGGATGTGGTGTGTGTGTGTGTGGGGGGGGTCTGGATGTGTTGTGTGTGTGGGGGGGGGGTCTGGATGTGTTGTGTGTGTGTGTGGGGGGGGGTGTCTGGATGTGTTTTGTGTGTGTGTGGGGGGGGGTGTCTGGATGTGTTGAGTGTGTGTGTGGGGGGCTCTGGAAGTGTTGTGTGTGTGTGGGGGGGAGGGTCTGGATGTGTTGAGTGTGTGTGTGGGGGGTCTGGATGTGTTGTGTGTGTGTGTGGGGGGGGTCTGGATGTGTTGTGTGTGTGTGGGGGGGGGTCTGGATGTGTTGTGTGGGGGGATCTGGATGTGTTGTGTGTGTGTGTGTATGGGGGGGGGGTCTGGATGTGTTGTGTTTGTTAGTGTGTGGGGGTCTGGATGTGTTTGTGTGTGTGGGGGGGGGGGTGTCTGGATGTGTTGTGTGTGTGGGGGTCTGGATGTGTTTGTGAGTGTGGGTGGATGTGTTGTGTGTGTGTGTGGGGGGGTGTCTGGATGTGTTGTGTGTGTGTGTGGGGGGGGATCTGGATATGTTGTGGGTGTGGGGGGGGGTTTGGATGTGTTGTGTGTGTGTGGCGGGGGGTCTGGATGTGTTGTGTGTGTTAGTGTGGGGGGGGGTGTCTGGATGGGTTGTGTGTGTGTGGGGTGGGTGTCTGGCTGTGTTGTGTGTGTGGGGGTCTGGATGTGTTGTGTGTGTGTGTGTGGGGGGGGTGTCTGGATGTGTTGTGTGTGTGTGTGTGGGGGGATCTGGATATGTTGTGGGTGTGTGGGGGGGGGGTCTGGATGTGTTGTGTGTGTGTGGGGGGGTTCTGGATGTGTTGTGTGTGTTAGTGTATGGGGGGGTGTCTGGATGTGTTGTGTGTGTGTGTGGGGGGGGGGTCTGGATGTGTTGTGTTGTGTGTGTGTGTGGGGGGGTCTGGATGTGTTGTGTTTGTGTGTGGGGGAGGGTGTCTGGATGTGTTCTGTGTGTGTGTGGGGGGGGGTCTGGATGTGTTGTGTGTGGGGGGGTCTGGATGTGTTGTGTGTGTGTGTGGGGGGGTCTGGATGTGTTGTGTGTGTGTGGGGGGGGGGTCTGGATGTGTTGTGTGTGTGTGGGGGGAGGGTGTCTGGATGTGTTGTGTGTGTGGGGGAGGGTGTCTGGATGTGTTCTGTGTGTGTGGGGGGGGGTCTGGATGTGTTGTGTGTGTGGGGGTCTGGATGTGTTGTGTGTGTGTGTGGGGGGGGGGGGTCTGGATGTGTTGTGTGTGTGTCTGGGGGTCTGGATGTATTGTGTTTGTGTGTGGGGGAGTTATGGATGTGTTGTGTGTGGGGGGGAGGGTGTCTGGATGTGTTGTGTGTGTGGGGGGGGGTCTGGATGTGTTGTGTGTGTGGGGGTCTGGATGTGTTGTGTGTGTGTGGGGGGGGTCTGGATGTGTTGTGTGTGGGGGGGTCTGGATGTGTTGTGTGTGTGTGGGGGGGGGGTCTGGATGTGTTGTGTGTGTGTGTGGGGGGTGTCTGGATGTGTTGTGTGTGTGTGTGGGGGGGTCTGGATGTGTTGTGTGTGTGTGTGTGGGGGGGGTCTGGATGTGTTGTGTGTGTGGGGGGGGGGGTCTGAATGTGTTGTGTGTGTGTGTGTGGGGGGTATCTGGATGTGTTGTGTGTGTGTGTGTGTAGGGGGGGTGTCTGGATGTGTTGTGTGTGTGTGTGTGGTGGGGTATCTGGATGTGTTTGTGTGTGTGTGTGTGGGGGGGGGGGGGGGGGTCTGGATGTGTTGTGTGTGTGTGTCGGGGGTGTCTGAATGTGTTGTGTGTGTGGGGGGTGTCTGGATGTGTTGTGTGTGTGTGTGGGGGGGGTGTCTGGATGTGTTGTGTGTGTGTGTGTGTGTGGGGTCTGGATGTGTTGTGTGTGTGTGTCGGGGGGGTCTGAATGTGTTGTGTGTGTGGGGGGGGTCTGGATGTGTAAAGTGTGTGTGTGGGGGGGGGTGTCTGGATGTGTTGTGTGTGTGAGGGGGGTGTCTGGATGTGTTTTGTGTGTGTGTGTGTTGGGGGGGGTGTCTGGATGTGGTGTGTGTGTGTGTGGGGGGGGGGGTCTGGATGTGTTGTGTGTGTGGGGGGGGGGGTGTCTGGATGTGTTGTGTGTGTGTGTGGGGGGGTGTCTGGATGTGGTTTTGTGTGTGTTGGGGGGGGGGGTCTGGATGTGTTGTGTGTGTGTGGGGGGGGGTCTGGATGTGTTGTGTGGGGGGATCTGGATGTGTTGTGTGTGTGTGTATGGGGGGGGGGGTCTGGATGTGTTGTGTTTGTTAGTGTGGGGGTGAGTCTGGATGTGTTATGTGTGTGGGGGTCTGGATGTGTTTGTGTGTGTGGGGGGGGTGTCTGGATGTGTTGTGTGTGTGGGGATCTGGATGTGTTTGTGTGTGTGGGTGGATGTGTTGTGTGTGTGTGGGGGGTTCTGGATATGTGTGTGTGTGTGGGGGGGGGGGTGTCTGGATGTGTTGTGTGTGTGTGTGGGGGGGGATCTGGATATGTTGTGGGTGTGGGGGGGGTTTGGATGTGTTGTGTGTGTGTGGGGGGGGGTCTGGATGTGTTGTGTGTGTTAGTGTGGGGGGAGGTGTCTGGATGGGTTGTGTGTGTGTGGGGGGGGTGTCTGGCTGTGTTGTGTGTGTGGGGGTGGATGTGTTGTGTGTGTGTGGGGGGTTCTGGATATGTGTGTGTGTGTGTGGGGGGGGGTGTCTGGATGTGTTGTGTGTGTGTGTGTGGGGGGGGGGATCTGGATATGTGGGTGTGGGGGGGGGGTTTGGATGTGTTGTGTGTGTGTGGGGGGGGGGGGTCTGGATGTGTTGTGTGTGTTAGTGTGGGGGGAGGTGTCTGGATGGGTTGTGTGTGTGTGGGGGGGGTGTCTGGCTGTGTTGTGTGTGTGGGGGTCTGGATGTGTTGTGTGTGTGTGGGGGGGGGTGTCTAGATGTGTTGTGTGTGTGTGTGTGGGGGGGGGGATCTGGATATGTTGTGGGTGTGTGGGGAGGGGGTCTGGATGTGTTGTGTGTGTGGGGGGGGGTTCTGGATGTGTTGTGTGTGTTAGTGTGTGGGGGGGTGTCTGGATGTGTTGTGTGTGTGTGGGGGGGGGGTCTGGATGTGTTGTGTTGTGTGTGTGTGTGTGGGGGTCTGGATGTGTTGTGCTTGTGTGTGGGGGAGGGTGTCTGGATGTGTTCTGTGTGTGTTTGGGGGGGGTCTGGATGTGTTGTGTGTGGGGGGGTCTGGATGTGTTGTGTGTGTGTGTGGGGGGTCTGGATGTGTTGTGTGTGTGTGGGGGGGGTCTGGATGTGTTGTGTGTGTGTGTGGGGTGTGGGTCTGTCTGGGTGTTTGTGTGGGTGGGTGTCTGGGTGTGTCTGGATGTGAGTGTGTGTGTGGGCGTGTATGTGGGTGTGAGTGTGGGTGTGTCTGGGTGTGAGTGGGGTGTAGGTCTGTCTGAGTGAATGTGTGGGCGTGTGTATGGGTGTGTCTGGATGTGAGTGTATATGTGTGTGTGTGTGTGTGGGTGTGTCTGGGTGTGAGTGTGGGTGTGTCTGGGTGTGAGTGTGGGGTGTGGGTCTGTCTGGGTGTATGTGTGGGTGTGTGTCTGGGTGTGCCTGGATGTGAGTGTGTGTGTATGAGTGTGTGTGTGTCTGGGTGTTTCTGGGTGTGAGTATATGTGTGTGTGTGTGTTGGGGGGGGGGTGGTGGTGTCTGGATATGCTGTGTGTGTGTGGGGGGGGTCTGGATGTGTTGTGTGTGTGTGTGTGGGGGGGGGTCTGGATGTGTAAAGTGTGTGTGTGTGGGGGGGGGTCTGGATGTGTTGTGTGTGTGAGGGGGGGTGTCTGGATGTGTTTTGTGTGTGTGTGTGTGGGGGGGGCGTCTGGATGTGGTGTGTGTGTGTGTGGGGGGGGTCTGGATGTGTTGTGTGTGTGGGGGGGGTCTGGATGTGTTGTGTGTGTGTGTGGGGGGGGGTGTCTGGATGTGTTTTGTGTGTGTGTGGGGGGGGGTGTCTGGATGTGTTGAGTGTGTGTGTGGGGGGCTCTGGAAGTGTTGTGTGTGTGTGGGGGGGAGGGTCTGGATGTGTTGAGTGTGTGTGTGGGGGGTCTGGATGTGTTGTGTGTGTGTGTGGGGGGGGTCTGGATGTGTTGTGTGTGTGTGGGGGGGTGTCTGGATGTGTTGTGTGGGGGGATCTGGATGTGTTGTGTGTGTGTGTATGGGGGGGGGGTCTGGATGTGTTGTGTTTGTTAGTGTGTGGGGGTCTGGATGTGTTTGTGTGTGTGGGGGGGGGGGGTGTCTGGATGTGTTGTGTGTGTGGGGGTCTGGATGTGTTTGTGAGTGTGGGTGGATGTGTTGTGTGTGTGTGTGGGGGGGTGTCTGGATGTGTTGTGTGTGTGTGTGGGGGGGGATCTGGATATGTTGTGGGTGTGGGGGGGGTTTGGATGTGTTGTGTGTGTGTGGCGGGGGGTCTGGATGTGTTGTGTGTGTTAGTGTGGGGGGGGGTGTCTGGATGGGTTGTGTGTGTGTGGGGTGGGTGTCTGGCTGTGTTGTGTGTGTGGGGTCTGGATGTGTTGTGTGTGTGTGTGTGGGGGGGGTGTCTGGATGTGTTGTGTGTGTGTGTGTGGGGGGATCTGGATATGTTGTGGGTGTGTGGGGGGGGGGTCTGGATGTGTTGTGTGTGTGTGGGGGGGTTCTGGATGTGTTGTGTGTGTTAGTGTATGGGGGGGTGTCTGGATGTGTTGTGTGTGTGTGTGGGGGGGGGGTCTGGATGTGTTGTGTTGTGTGTGTGTGTGGGGGGGTCTGGATGTGTTGTGTTTGTGTGTGGGGGAGGGTGTCTGGATGTGTTCTGTGTGTGTGTGGGGGGGGGTCTGGATGTGTTGTGTGTGGGGGGGTCTGGATGTGTTGTGTGTGTGTGTGGGGGGGTCTGGATGTGTTGTGTGTGTGTGGGGGGGGGTCTGGATGTGTTGTGTGTGTGTGGGGGGAGGGTGTCTGGATGTGTTGTGTGTGTGGGGGAGGGTGTCTGGATGTGTTCTGTGTGTGTGGGGGGGGGTCTGGATGTGTTGTGTGTGTGGGGGTCTGGATGTGTTGTGTGTGTGTGTGGGGGGGGGTCTGGATGTGTTGTGTGTGTGTCTGGGGGTCTGGATGTATTGTGTTTGTGTGTGGGGGAGTTATGGATGTGTTGTGTGTGTGGGGGAGGGTGTCTGGATGTGTTGTGTGTGTGGGGGGGGGTCTGGATGTGTTGTGTGTGTGGGGGTCTGGATGTGTTGTGTGTGTGTGGGGGGGGTCTGGATGTGTTGTGTGTGGGGGGGTCTGGATGTGTTGTGTGTGTGTGGGGGGGGGGGGTCTGGATGTGTTGTGTGTGTGTGTGGGGGGTGTCTGGATGTGTTGTGTGTGTGTGTGGGGGGGTCTGGATGTGTTGTGTGTGTGTGTGTGGGGGGGGTCTGGATGTGTTGTGTGTGTGGGGGGGGGGCTGAATGTGTTGTGTGTGTGTGTGTGGGGGGTATCTGGATGTGTTGTGTGTGTGTGTGTGTAGGGGGGGTGTCTGGATGTGTTGTGTGTGTGTGTGTGGTGGGGTATCTGGATGTGTTTGTGTGTGTGTGTGTGGGGGGGGGGGGGGGGGTCTGGATGTGTTGTGTGTGTGTGTGGGGTCTGGATGTGTTGTGTGTGTGTGTCGGGGGTGTCTGAATGTGTTGTGTGTGTGGGGGGTGTCTGGATGTGTTGTGTGTGTGTGTGGGGGGGGTGTCTGGATGTGTTGTGTGTGTGTGTGTGTGTGGGGTCTGGATGTGTTGTGTGTGTGTGTCGGGGGGGTCTGAATGTGTTGTGTGTGTGGGGGGGGTCTGGATGTGTAAAGTGTGTGTGTGGGGGGGGGGTGTCTGGATGTGTTGTGTGTGTGAGGGGGGTGTCTGGATGTGTTTTGTGTGTGTGTGTGTGTTGGGGGGGGTGTCTGGATGTGGTGTGTGTGTGTGTGGGGGGGGGGTCTGGATGTGTTGTGTGTGTGGGGGGGGGTGTCTGGATGTGTTGTGTGTGTGTGTGGGGGGGTGTCTGGATGTGGTTTTGTGTGTGTGGGGGGGGGGGTCTGGATGTGTTGTGTGTGTGTGGGGGGGGGTCTGGATGTGTTGTGTGGGGGGATCTGGATGTGTTGTGTGTGTGTGTATGGGGGGGGGGTCTGGATGTGTTGTGTTTGTTAGTGTGGGGGTGAGTCTGGATGTGTTATGTGTGTGGGGGTCTGGATGTGTTTGTGTGTGTGGGGGGGGTGTCTGGATGTGTTGTGTGTGTGGGGATCTGGATGTGTTTGTGTGTGTGGGTGGATGTGTTGTGTGTGTGTGGGGGGTTCTGGATATGTGTGTGTGTGTGGGGGGGGGGGGTGTCTGGATGTGTTGTGTGTGTGTGTGGGGGGGGATCTGGATATGTTGTGGGTGTGGGGGGGGTTTGGATGTGTTGTGTGTGTGTGGGGGGGGGGTCTGGATGTGTTGTGTGTGTTAGTGTGGGGGGAGGTGTCTGGATGGGTTGTGTGTGTGTGGGGGGGGTGTCTGGCTGTGTTGTGTGTGTGGGGGTGGATGTGTTGTGTGTGTGTGGGGGGTTCTGGATATGTGTGTGTGTGTGTGGGGGGGGGTGTCTGGATGTGTTGTGTGTGTGTGTGTGGGGGGGGGGGATCTGGATATGTGGGTGTGGGGGGGGGTTTGGATGTGTTGTGTGTGTGTGGGGGGGGGGTCTGGATGTGTTGTGTGTGTTAGTGTGGGGGGAGGTGTCTGGATGGGTTGTGTGTGTGTGGGGGGGGGTGTCTGGCTGTGTTGTGTGTGTGGGGGTCTGGATGTGTTGTGTGTGTGTGGGGGGGGGTGTCTAGATGTGTTGTGTGTGTGTGTGTGGGGGGGGGGATCTGGATATGTTGTGGGTGTGTGGGGAGGGGGTCTGGATGTGTTGTGTGTGTGGGGGGGGGTTCTGGATGTGTTGTGTGTGTTAGTGTGTGGGGGGGTGTCTGGATGTGTTGTGTGTGTGTGGGGGGGGGGTCTGGATGTGTTGTGTTGTGTGTGTGTGTGTGGGGGTCTGGATGTGTTGTGCTTGTGTGTGGGGGAGGGTGTCTGGATGTGTTCTGTGTGTGTTTGGGGGGGGTCTGGATGTGTTGTGTGTGGGGGGGTCTGGATGTGTTGTGTGTGTGTGTGGGGGGTCTGGATGTGTTGTGTGTGTGTGGGGGGGGTCTGGATGTGTTGTGTGTGTGTGTGGGGTGTGGGTCTGTCTGGGTGTTTGTGTGGGTGGGTGTCTGGGTGTGTCTGGATGTGAGTGTGTGTGTGGGCGTGTATGTGGGTGTGAGTGTGGGTGTGTCTGGGTGTGAGTGGGGTGTAGGTCTGTCTGAGTGAATGTGTGGGCGTGTGTATGGGTGTGTCTGGATGTGAGTGTATATGTGTGTGTGTGTGTGTGGGTGTGTCTGGGTGTGAGTGTGGGTGTGTCTGGGTGTGAGTGTGGGGTGTGGGTCTGTCTGGGTGTATGTGTGGGTGTGTGTCTGGGTGTGCCTGGATGTGAGTGTGTGTGTATGAGTGTGTGTGTGTCTGGGTGTTTCTGGGTGTGAGTATATGTGTGTGTGTGTGTTGGGGGGGGGGGGTGGTGGTGTCTGGATATGCTGTGTGTGTGTGGGGGGGGTCTGGATGTGTTGTGTGTGTGTGTGTGGGGGGGGGTCTGGATGTGTAAAGTGTGTGTGTGTGGGGGGGGGTCTGGATGTGTTGTGTGTGTGAGGGGGGGTGTCTGGATGTGTTTTGTGTGTGTGTGTGTGGGGGGGGCGTCTGGATGTGGTGTGTGTGTGTGTGGGGGGGGTCTGGATGTGTTGTGTGTGTGGGGGGGGTCTGGATGTGTTGTGTGTGTGTGTGGGGGGGGGTGTCTGGATGTGTTTTGTGTGTGTGTGGGGGGGGGTGTCTGGATGTGTTGAGTGTGTGTGTGGGGGGCTCTGGAAGTGTTGTGTGTGTGTGGGGGGGAGGGTCTGGATGTGTTGAGTGTGTGTGTGGGGGGTCTGGATGTGTTGTGTGTGTGTGTGGGGGGGGTCTGGATGTGTTGTGTGTGTGTGGGGGGGGGTCTGGATGTGTTGTGTGGGGGGATCTGGATGTGTTGTGTGTGTGTGTATGGGGGGGGGGTCTGGATGTGTTGTGTTTGTTAGTGTGTGGGGGTCTGGATGTGTTTGTGTGTGTGGGGGGGGGGTGTCTGGATGTGTTGTGTGTGTGGGGGTCTGGATGTGTTTGTGAGTGTGGGTGGATGTGTTGTGTGTGTGTGTGGGGGGGTGTCTGGATGTGTTGTGTGTGTGTGTGGGGGGGGATCTGGATATGTTGTGGGTGTGGGGGGGGTTTGGATGTGTTGTGTGTGTGTGGCGGGGGGTCTGGATGTGTTGTGTGTGTTAGTGTGGGGGGGGGTGTCTGGATGGGTTGTGTGTGTGTGGGGTGGGTGTCTGGCTGTGTTGTGTGTGTGGGGTCTGGATGTGTTGTGTGTGTGTGTGTGGGGGGGGTGTCTGGATGTGTTGTGTGTGTGTGTGTGGGGGGATCTGGATATGTTGTGGGTGTGTGGGGGGGGGGGTCTGGATGTGTTGTGTGTGTGTGGGGGGGTTCTGGATGTGTTGTGTGTGTTAGTGTATGGGGGGGTGTCTGGATGTGTTGTGTGTGTGTGTGGGGGGGGGGGGTCTGGATGTGTTGTGTTGTGTGTGTGTGTGGGGGGGTCTGGATGTGTTGTGTTTGTGTGTGGGGGAGGGTGTCTGGATGTGTTCTGTGTGTGTGTGGGGGGGGGTCTGGATGTGTTGTGTGTGGGGGGGTCTGGATGTGTTGTGTGTGTGTGTGGGGGGGTCTGGATGTGTTGTGTGTGTGTGGGGGGGGGGTCTGGATGTGTTGTGTGTGTGTGGGGGGAGGGTGTCTGGATGTGTTGTGTGTGTGGGGGAGGGTGTCTGGATGTGTTCTGTGTGTGTGGGGGGGGGTCTGGATGTGTTGTGTGTGTGGGGGTCTGGATGTGTTGTGTGTGTGTGTGGGGGGGGGTCTGGATGTGTTGTGTGTGTGTCTGGGGGTCTGGATGTATTGTGTTTGTGTGTGGGGGAGTTATGGATGTGTTGTGTGTGTGGGGGAGGGTGTCTGGATGTGTTGTGTGTGTGGGGGGGGGTCTGGATGTGTTGTGTGTGTGGGGGTCTGGATGTGTTGTGTGTGTGTGGGGGGGGTCTGGATGTGTTGTGTGTGGGGGGGTCTGGATGTGTTGTGTGTGTGTGGGGGGGGGGTCTGGATGTGTTGTGTGTGTGTGTGGGGGGTGTCTGGATGTGTTGTGTGTGTGTGTGGGGGGGTCTGGATGTGTTGTGTGTGTGTGTGTGGGGGGGGTCTGGATGTGTTGTGTGTGTGGGGGGGGGGTCTGAATGTGTTGTGTGTGTGTGTGTGGGGGGTATCTGGATGTGTTGTGTGTGTGTGTGTGTAGGGGGGGTGTCTGGATGTGTTGTGTGTGTGTGTGTGGTGGGGTATCTGGATGTGTTTGTGTGTGTGTGTGTGGGGGGGGGGGGGGTCTGGATGTGTTGTGTGTGTGTGTGGGGTCTGGATGTGTTGTGTGTGTGTGTCGGGGGTGTCTGAATGTGTTGTGTGTGTGGGGGGTGTCTGGATGTGTTGTGTGTGTGTGTGGGGGGGGTGTCTGGATGTGTTGTGTGTGTGTGTGTGTGTGGGGTCTGGATGTGTTGTGTGTGTGTGTCGGGGGGGTCTGAATGTGTTGTGTGTGTGGGGGGGGTCTGGATGTGTAAAGTGTGTGTGTGGGGGGGGGGTGTCTGGATGTGTTGTGTGTGTGAGGGGGGTGTCTGGATGTGTTTTGTGTGTGTGTGTGTGTTGGGGGGGGTGTCTGGATGTGGTGTGTGTGTGTGTGGGGGGGGGGTCTGGATGTGTTGTGTGTGTGGGGGGGGGTGTCTGGATGTGTTGTGTGTGTGTGTGGGGGGGTGTCTGGATGTGGTTTTGTGTGTGTGGGGGGGGGGGTCTGGATGTGTTGTGTGTGTGTGGGGGGGGGTCTGGATGTGTTGTGTGGGGGGATCTGGATGTGTTGTGTGTGTGTGTATGGGGGGGGGGGGTCTGGATGTGTTGTGTTTGTTAGTGTGGGGGTGAGTCTGGATGTGTTATGTGTGTGGGGGTCTGGATGTGTTTGTGTGTGTGGGGGGGGTGTCTGGATGTGTTGTGTGTGTGGGGATCTGGATGTGTTTGTGTGTGTGGGTGGATGTGTTGTGTGTGTGTGGGGGGTTCTGGATATGTGTGTGTGTGTGGGGGGGGGGGTGTCTGGATGTGTTGTGTGTGTGTGTGGGGGGGGGATCTGGATATGTTGTGGGTGTGGGGGGGGTTTGGATGTGTTGTGTGTGTGTGGGGGGGGGGTCTGGATGTGTTGTGTGTGTTAGTGTGGGGGGAGGTGTCTGGATGGGTTGTGTGTGTGTGGGGGGGGTGTCTGGCTGTGTTTTGTGTGTGGGGGTCTGGATGTGTTGTGTGTGTGTGTGGGGGGGTGTCTAGATGTGTTGTGTGTGTGTGTGTGTGGGGGGGGATCTGGATATGTTGTGGGTGTGTGGGGAGGGGGTCTGGATGTGTTGTGTGTGTGTGGGGGGGTTCTGGATGTGTTGTGTGTGTTAGTGTGTGGGGGGGTGTCTGGATGTGTTGTGTGTGTGTGGGGGGGGGGGTCTGGATGTGTTGTGTTGTGTGTGTGTGTGGGGGGGTCTGGATGTGTTGTGTTTGTGTGTGGGGGAGGGTGTCTGGATGTGTTCTGTGTGTGTTTGGGGGGGGTCTGGATGTGTTGTGTGTGGGGGGGTCTGGATGTGTTGTGTGTGTGTGTGGGGGGTCTGGATGTGTTGTGTGTGTGTGGGGGGGGTCTGGATGTGTTGTGTGTGTGAGTGTGGGGTGTGGGTCTGTCTGGGTGTTTGTGTGGGTGGGTGTCTGGGTGTGTCTGGATGTGAGTGTGTGTGTGGGCGTGTATGTGGGTGTGAGTGTGGGTGTGTCTGGGTGTGAGTGGGGTGTAGGTCTGTCTGAGTGAATGTGTGGGCGTGTGTATGGGTGTGTCTGGATGTGAGTGTATATGTGTGTGTGTGTGTGGGTGTGTCTGGGTGTGAGTGTGGGTGTGTCTGGGTGTGAGTGTGGGGTGTGGGTCTGTCTGGGTGTATGTGTGGGTGTGTGTCTGGGTGTGCCTGGATGTGAGTGTGTGTGTATGAGTGTGTGTGTGTCTGGGTGTTTCTGGGTGTGAGTATATGTGTGTGTGTGTGTGGGGGGGGGGGGGGGTGGTGGTGTCTGGATATGCTGTGTGTGTGTGGGGGGGGTCTGGATGTGTTGTGTGTGTGTGTGTGGGGGGGGGGTCTGGATGTGTAAAGTGTGTGTGTGTGGGGGGGGTCTGGATGTGTTGTGTGTGTGAGGGGGGGTGTCTGGATGTGTTTTGTGTGTGTGTGTGTGGGGGGGGCGTCTGGATGTGGTGTGTGTGTGTGTGGGGGGGGTCTGGATGTGTTGTGTGTGTGTGTGGGGGGGGGGTGTCTGGATGTGTTTTGTGTGTGTGTGGGGGGGGGGGGTGTCTGGATGTGTTGAGTGTGTGTGTGGGGGGCTCTGGAAGTGTTGTGTGTGTGGGGGGGAGGGTCTGGATGTGTTGAGTGTGTGTGTGGGGGGTCTGGATGTGTTGTGTGTGTGTGGGGGGGGGGTCTGGATGTGTTGTGTGGGGGGATCTGGATGTGTTGTGTGTGTGTGTATGGGGGGGGGGTCTGGATGTGTTGTGTTTGTTAGTGTGTGGGGGTCTGTATGTGTTTGTGTGTGTGGGGGGGGTGTCTGGATGTGTTGTGTGTGTGGGGGTCTGGATGTGTTTGTGAGTGTGGGTGGATGTGTTGTGTGTGTGTGTGGGGGGGTGTCTGGATGTGTTGTGTGTGTGTGTGTGGGGGGGGATCTGGATATGTTGTGGGTGTGGGGGGGGGTTTGGATGTGTTGTGTGTGTGTGGCGGGGGGTCTGGATGTGTTGTGTGTGTTAGTGTGGGGGGGGGGTGTCTGGATGGGTTGTGTGTGTGTGGGGTGGGTGTCTGGCTGTGTTGTGTGTGTGGGGGTCTGGATGTGTTGTGTGTGTGTGTGTGGGGGGGGTGTCTGGATGTGTTGTGTGTGTGTGTGTGGGGGGGATCTGGATATGTTGTGGGTGTGTGGGGGGGGGGGGTCTGGATGTG
Organism: Scyliorhinus torazame; assembly: GCF_047496885.1. NCBI lineage: Eukaryota > Metazoa > Chordata > Chondrichthyes > Carcharhiniformes > Scyliorhinidae > Scyliorhinus > Scyliorhinus torazame. The sequence goes on from NC_092710.1 coordinate 263,201,915, forward strand.
TTGTGTGTGTGTGGGGGGGTTCTGGATGTGTTGTGTGTGTTAGTGTATGGGGGGTGTCTGGATGTGTTGTGTGTGTGTGTGGGGGAGGGTGTCTGGATGTGTTCTGTGTGTGTGTGGGGGGGGGTCTGGATGTGTTGTGTGTGGGGGGGTCTGGATGTGTTGTGTGTGTGTGTGGGGGGGTCTGGATGTGTTGTGTGTGTGTGGGGGGGGGGGTCTGGATGTGTTGTGTGTGTGTGGGGGGAGGGTGTCTGGATGTGTTGTGTGTGTGGGGGAGGGTGTCTGGATGTGTTCTGTGTGTGTGGGGGGGGGGGTCTGGATGTGTTGTGTGTGTGGGGGTCTGGATGTGTTGTGTGTGTGTGTGGGGGGGGGGGTCTGGATGTGTTGTGTGTGTGTCTGGGGGTCTGGGTGTATTGTGTTTGTGTGTGGGGGAGTTATGGATGTGTTGTGTGTGTGGGGGAGGGTGTCTGGATGTGTTGTGTGTGTGGGGGGGGGTCTGGATGTGTTGTGTGTGTGGGGGTCTGGATGTGTTGTGTGTGTGTGTGGTGGGGTCTGGATGTGTTGTGTGTGTGTGTGGGGGGTGTCTGGATGTGTTGTGTGTGTGTGTGGGGGGGGTCTGGATGTGTTGTGTGTGTGTGTGGGGGGGGGGGTCTGGATGTGTTGTGTGTGTGGGGGGGGGTCTGAATGTGTTGTGTGTGTGTGTGGGGGGTATCTGGATGTGTTGTGTGTGTGTGTGTGTGTAGGGGGGTGTCTGGATGTGTTGTGTGTGTGTGTGTGGGGGGGTATCTGGATGTGTTTGTGTGTGTGTGTGTGTGGGGGGGGGGGTCTGGATGTGTTGTGTGTGTGTGTGGGGTCTGGATGTGTTGTGTGTGTGTGTCGGGGGGGGGTGTCTGGATGTGTTGTGTGTGTGTGTGTGTGTGGGGTCTGGATGTGTTGTGTGTGTGTGTCGGGGGGGTCTGAATGTGTTGTGTGTGTGGGGGGTGTCTGGATGTGTTGTGTGTGTGTGGGGGGGGGGGTCTGGATGTGTTGTGTGTGTCTGTGTGGGGGGGGGTCTGGATGTGTTGTGTGTGTGTGTGGGGGGGTCTGGATGTGTTTGTGTGTGTGGGGGGGTGTCTGGATGTGTTGTGTATGTGTGTGTGTGTGTGGGGGGGGGGTGTCTGGATGTGTTGTGTGTGTGTGTATGTGTGGGGGGGGTGTCTGGATGTGTGGTGTGTGTGTGTGTGGGGGGGGGGGGTCTGGATGTGTTGTGTGTGTGTGTGTGGGGGGGTGTCTGGATTTGTTGTGTGTGTGTGGGGGGGTCTGGATGTGTTGTGTGTGTGTGGGGGGGTCTGGATGTGTTGTGTGTGGGGGGGGGGTCTGGATGTGTTGTGTGTGTGTGCGGGGCGGGGGGTCTGGAAGTGTTGTGTGTGTGTGTGTGTGGGGGGGTGTCTGGATTTGTTGTGTGTGTGTGGGGGGGGGGTCTGGATGTGTTGTGTGTGTGTGGGGGGGTCTGGATGTGTTGTGTGTGTGGGGGGGGGGTCTGGATGTGTTGTGTGTGGGGGGGGGTCTGGATGTGTTGTGTGTGTGGAGGTCTGGATGTGTTGTGTGTGTGGGGGTCTGGATGTGTTGTGTGTGTGTGTGTGGGGGGGTCTGGATGTGTTGTATGTGTGTGGGGGGGGTCTGAATGTGTTGTGTGTGTGTGTGGGGGGGTCTGGATGTGTTGTGTGTGTGTGTGGGGGGGTCTGGATGTGTTGTGTGTGTGGGGGTCTGGATGTGTTGTGTGTGTGTGTGTGGGGGGGCCTGGATGTGTTGTATGTGTGTGGGGGGGGGGTCTGAATGTGTTGTGTGTGTGTGTGGGGGGGGTCTGGATGTGTTGTGTGTGGGGGGGTCTGGATGTGTTGTGTGTGTGGGGGTCTGGATCTGTTGTGTGTGTGTGGGGGGTCTGAATTTGTTGTGTGTGTGGGGGGTCTGAATGTGTTGTGTGTGTAGGGGTCTGGATGTGCTGTGTGTGTGTGTGGGGGGGTCTGGATGTGTTGTGTGTGTGGGGGGGTCTGGATGTGTTGTGTGTGTGTGTGGGGGGGTCTGGATGTGTTGTGTGTGTTGGGGGGGTCTGGATGTGTTGTGTGTGTGTGGGGGGGGGGTCTGAATGTGTTGTGTGTGTGTGTGGGGGGGGTCTGGATGTGTTGTATGTGTGTGTGGTGGGGGGTCTGGATGTGTTGTGTGTGTGTGTGGGGGGTGTCTCAATGTGTTGTGTGTGTGTGTGTGGGGGGGTCTGGATGTGTTGTGTGTGTGTGTGTGTGGCGGGGGTCTGGATGTGTTGTGTGTGTGTGTGTGTGGCGGGGGTCTGGATGTGTTGTGTGTGTGTGTCGGGGGGGTCTGAATGTGTTGTGTGTGTGTGTGGGTGGGGGCTCTGGATGTGTTGTGTGTGTGTGTCGGGGGGGTCTGAATGTGTTGTGTGTGTGTGTGGGGGGTGTCTGGATGTGTTGTGTGTGTGTGTGTGGCGGGGGTCTGGATGTGCTGTGTGTGTGTGTGGGGGGGGGGGTATGGATGTGTTGTGTGTGTGGGGGGGGGTCTGGATGTGTTTGTGTGTGTGGGTGGGGGCTCTGGATGTGTTGTGTGTGTAGGGGGGTATGGATGTGTTGCGTGTGATTGTGTGTGTGGCGGGGGTCTGCATGTGCTGTGTGTGTGTGGGGTGGGTGTCTGAATGTGTTGTGTGTGTGGGGGGGGGTCTGGATGTGTTGTGTGTGTGTGTGGGTGGGGGGTCTGGATGTGTTGTGTGTGTGGGGGGGTATGGATGTGTTGTGTGTGTGTGGGGGGGTGTCTGGGTGTGTTGTGTGTGTGTGGGGGGGTGTCTGGATGTGTTGTGTGTGTGTGTGTGTGTGGGGGGGTGTCTGGATGTGTTGTGTGTGTGTGTGTGGGGGGGGGTGTCTGGATGTGTTGTGTGTGTGTGTGGGGGGGGTTGTCTGGATGTATTGTGTGTGTGTGTGTGTGTGTGTGGGGGGGTGTCTGGATGTGTTGTGTGTATGTGGCTGTGTGGGGGGTGTCTGGATGTGTTGTGTGTGTGTGTGGGGGGGGGTGTCTGGATGTGTTTTGTGTGTGTGTGGGGGGTGGGTGTCTGGATGTGTTGTGTGTGTGTGTGTGTGTGGGGGGGGTGTCTGGATGTGTTGTGTGTGTGTGTGTGTAGGGGGGTGTCTGGATGTGTTGTGTGTGTGTGTGTGGGGGGGGTGTCTGGATGTGTTGTGTGTGTGTGTGTGTGGGGGGGGGTGTCTGGATGTGTTGTGTGTGTGTGTGTGGGGGGGCGGGTGTCTGGATGTGTTGTGTGTGTGTGTGTGGGGGGGGTCTGGATGTGTGTGTGTGTGGGGGGGGTCTGGATGTGTTTTGTGTGTTTGGGGCGGGTCTGGATGTGTTGTGTGTGTGTGTGGGGGGGTCTGGATGTGTTGTGTGTGTGTGGGGGGGGGTCTGGATGTGTTGTGTGTGTGTGTGGGGGGGTGGTATTTGGATGTGTTGTGTGTGTGTGGGGGGGGTGTCTGGATATGTTGTGTGTGTGTGGGGGGGGTCTGGATGTGTTGTGTGTGTGTGTGGGGGGGGTCTGGATGTGTTGTGTGTGTGTGTGGGGGGTGTCTGGATGTGTTGTGTGTGTGTGGGGGGGTCTGGATGTGTTGTGTGTGTGTGGGGGGGGTCTGGATGTGTTGTGTGTGTGTGTGGGGTGTGTCTGGATGTGTTGTGTGTGTGTGTGTGTGGGGGGGGGGCCTGGATGTGTTGTGTGTGTGTGTGTGGGGGGCGGTGTCTGGATGTGTTGTGTGTGTGTGTGTGGGGGGGGTGTCTGGATGTGTGGTGTGTGTGTGTGTGGGGTGTCTGGATGTGTTGTGTGTGTGTGTGTGTGTGGGGGGGGGTGTCTGGATATGTTGTGTGTGTGTGTGTGTGTGTGGGGGGTGTCTGGATGTGTTGTGTGTGTGTGGGGGGGGGGTCTGGATGTGTTGTGTGTGTGTGTGGGGGGTGTCTGGATGTGTTGTGTGTGTGTGTGGGGGGGTCTGGATGTGTTGTGTGTGTGGGGGGGGGTCTGGATGTGTTGTGTGTGTGTGTGGTGGGTGTCTGGATGTGTTGTGTGTGTGGGGGGGGGTCTGGATGTGTTGTGTGTGTTTGGGGGGGGGTCTGGATGTGTTGTGTGTGTGTGTGGGGGGTGTCTGGATGTGTTGTGTGTGTGTTTGGGGGGGGATGTCTGGATGTGTTGTGTGTGTGTGTGTGGGGGGGGGGTGTCTGTATGTGTGGTGTGTGTGTGTGTGGGGGGGGGGTCTGGATGTATTTGTGTGTGTGTGGGGGGGTGTCTGGATGTGTTGTGTGTGTGTGTGGGGTGGGTCTGGATGTGTTGTGTGTGTGTGTGGGGGGGGGGTGTCTGGATGTGTTGTGTGTGTGTGTGGGGGGTCTGGATGTGTTGTGTGTGTGTGGGGGGGTCTGGATGTGTTGTGTGTTTGTGGGGGGGGTCTGGATGTGTTGTGTGTGTGGGGGTCTGGATGTGTTGTGTGTGTGTGGGGGGTCTGGATGTGTTGTATGTGTGTGTGGGGGGGGGTCTGAATGTGATGTGTGTGTGTGTGGGGGGGTCTGGATGTGTTGTGTGTGTGTGTGGGGGGGGTCTGGATGTGTTGTGTGTGTGGGGGTCTGGATGTGTTGTGTGTGTGTGTGGGGGGGGTGACTGGATGTGTTGTGTGTGCGGGGGGGGGGGGTGTCTGGATGTGTTGTGTGTGTGTGTGGGGGGGTCTGGATGTGTTGTGTGTGTGGTGGGGGGGTCTGGATGTGTTGTGTGTGGGGGGGTCTGGATGTGTTGTGTGTGTGGGGGTCTGGATGTGTTGTGTGTGTGGGGGGGGCTCTGAATGTGTTGTGTGTGTGTGGGGGGGGGGTCTGGATGTGTTGTGTGTGTGGGGGTCTGGATGTGTTGTGTGTGTGTGGGGGGGGGTCTGGATGTGTTGTGTGTGTGTGGGGGGGGTGTCTGGATGTGTTGTGTGTGTGTGGGGGGGTTCTGGATGTGTTGTGTGTGTGTGGGTGGGGGTCTGAATGTGTTGTGTGTGTGGGGGGTGTCTGGATGTGTTGTGTGTGTGTGTGTGGGGGGGATCTGGATGTGTTTGTGTGTGTGTGTGTGGGGGGTCTGGATGTGTTTGTGTGTGTGTGTGTGGGGTCTGGATGTGTTGTGTGTGTGTGTCGGGGGGGGGTCTGAATGTGTTGTGTGTGTGGGGGGTGTCTGGATGTGTTGTGTGTGTGTGTGGGGGGGGATCTGGATGTGTTTGTGTGTGTGTGTGTGTGTGGGGGGTCTGGAAGTGTTGTGTGTGTGTGTGTGGGGGGGGTCTGGATGTGTTGTGTGTGTGTGTCGGGGGGGGTCTGAATGTGTTGTGTGTGTGGGGGGTGTCTGGATGTGTTGTGTGTGTGTGTGTGGGGTCTGGATGTGTTGTGTGTGTGTGTCGGGGGGGTCTGAATGTGTTGTGTGTGTGGGGGGTGTCTGGATGTGTTGTGTGTGTGTGTGGGGGGGGGGTCTGGATGTGTTGTGTGTGTGTGGGGGGGGGTGTCTGGATGTGTTGTGTATGTGTGTGTGTGTGTGGGGGGGTGTCTGGATGTGTTGTGTGTGTGTGTGTGGGAGGGAGTGTCTCGATGTGTTGTGTGTGTGTGTGTGTGTGTGGGGGGTGTCTGGATGTGTGGTGTGTGTGTGTGTGTGTGGGGGTGTCTGGATGTGTTGTGTGTGTGTGTGTGGGGGGGTGTCTGGATGTGTTGTTTGTGTGTGTGGGGGGTCTGGATGTGTTTGTGTGTGTGGGGGTCTGGATGTGTTGTGTGTGTGTGTGGGGGTGTCTGGATGTGTTGTGTGTGTGTGTGTGTGGGGGGGTGTCTGGATGTGTTGTGTGTGTGTGTGGGGGGTCTGGATGTGTTGTGTGTGTGGGGGGGGGCCTGGATGTGTTGTGTGTGTGTGGGGGTGTCTGGATGTGTTGTGTGTGTGTGTGTGTGTGGGGGGTCTGGATGTGTTGTGTGTGTGTGGGGGGGTCTGGATGTGTTGTGTGTGTGGGGGGGGCCTGGATGTGTTGTGTGTGGGGGGGGGGGGTCTGGATGTGTTGTGTGTGTGGGGGTCTGGATGTGTTGTGTGTGTGGGGGTCTGGATGTGTTGTGTGTGTGTGTGTGTGGGGGGGTCTGGATGTGTTGTGTGTGTGTGTGGGGGGGTCTGGATGTGTTGTGTGTGTGGGGGTCTGGATGTGTTGTGTGTGTGTGTGGGGGGGTCTGGATGTGTTGTATGTGTGTGGGGGAGTCTGAATGTGTTGTGTGTGTGTGTGTGTGGGGGGGGTCTGGATGTGTTGTGTGTGTGTGGGGGGGTCTGAATGTGTTGTGTGTGTGTGGGGGGGGGTCTGAATGTGTGTGTGTGTGTGGTGGGGTCTGGATGTGTTGTGTGTGTGGGGGTCTGGATCTGTTGTGTGTGTGTGGGGTGGTCTGAATGTGTTGTGTGTGTGTGGGGCGGGGGTCTGAATGTGTGTGTGTGTGTGGTGGGGTCTGGATGTGTTGTGTGTGTGGGGGTCTGGATCTGTTGTGTGTGTGTGGGGGGGTCTGAATGTGTTGTGTGTGTGTGGGGGGGGGTCTGAATGTGTTGTGTGTGTGTGGGGGGGTCTGGATGTGTTGTGTGTGTGGGGGTCTGGATGCGCTGTGTGGGTGTCTGGATGTGTTGTGTGTGTGGGGGGGGGGTCTGGATGTGTTGTGTGTGTGTGGGGGGGGTTCTGGATGTGTTGTGTGTGTGTGGGGGGGGTGTCTCAATGTGTTGTGTGTGTGTGTGTGGTGGGGGTCTGGATGTGTTGTGTGTGTGTGTGGGGGGTGTCTCAATGTGTTGTGTGTGTGTGTGTGTGGGGGGGTCTGGATGTGTTGTGTGTGTGTGTGGGGGGTGTCTCAATGTGTTGTGTGTGTGTGTGTGGGGGGGTCTGAATGTGTTGTGTGTGTGTGTGGGGGGGGTCTGGATGTGTTGTGTGTGTGTGGGGGGGGTGTCTCAATGTGTTGTGTGTGTGTGTGTGGGGGGGGTCTGGATGTGTTGTGTGTGTGTGTGGGGGGTGTCTCAATGTGTTGTGTGTGTGTGTGTGGGGGGGTCTGGATGTGTTGTGTGTGTGTGGGGGGGGTGTCTCAATGTGTTGTGTGTGTGTGTGTGGGGGGGGGGGTCTGGATGTGCTGTGTGTCTGTGTGTGGGGGGGACTGGATGTGTTGTGTGTGTGTGTGGCGGGGGTCTGGATGTGCTGTGTGTGTGTGTGTGTGGCGGGGGTCTGGATGTGCTGTGTGGGGTGGGTGTCTGAATGTGTTGTGTGTGTGGGGGGGGGTCTGGATGTGTTGTGTGTGTGTGTGGGTGGGGGGTCTGGATGTGTTGTGTGTGTGGGGGGGTATGGATGTGTTGTGTGTGTGGGGGGGGTGTCTGGATGTGTTGTGTGTGTGTGGGGGGGGTCTGGATGTGTTGTGTGTGTGTGGGGGGGGTGTCTGGATGTGTTGTGTGTGTGTGTGGGGGGGTCTGGATGTGTTGTGTGTGTGTGTGGGGGGTGTCTGAATGTGTTGTGTGTGTGTGTGGGGGCCTGGATGTGTTGTGTGTGTGTGTGTGGGGGGGGGTGTCTGGATGTGTTGTGTGTGTGTGGGGGGGGTCTGGATGTGTTGTGTGTGTGTGTGTGTGGGGGGGTGTCTGGATGTGTTGTGTGTGTGTGTGGGGGTGTCTGGATGTGTTGTGTGTGTGTGTGTGTGGGGGGGTGTCTGGATGTGTTGTGTGTGTGTGGGGGGGGTCTGGATGTGTTGTGTGTGTGTGTGGGCGTCTGGATGTGTTGTGTGTGTGGGGGGGGGGTCTGGATGTGTTGTGTGTGGGGGGGGGTCTGGATGTGTTGTGTGTGTGGGGGTCTGGATGTGTTGTGTGTGTGGGGGTCTGGATGTGTTTGTGTGTGTGTGGGGGGGTCTGGATGTGTTGTGTGTGTGTGTGGGGGGGTCTGGATGTGTTGTGTGTGTGGGGGTCTGGATGTGTTGTGTGTGTGTGTGGGGGGGGGTCTGGATGTGTTGTATGTGTGTGGGGGAGTCTGAATGTGTTGTGTGTGTGTGTGTGGGGGGGGTCTGGATGTGTTGTGTGTGTGTGGGGGGGTCTGAATGTGTTGTGTGTGTGTGGGGGGGGTGTCTGGATGTGTTGTGTGTGTGTGTCTGTGTGGGGGGGTCTGGATGTGTTGTGTGTGTGTGGGGGGGGTGTCTCAATGTGTTGTGTGTGTGTGTGTGGGGAGGGGTCTGGATGTGCTGTGTGTCTGTGTCTGGGGGGGACTGGATGTGTTGTGTGTGTGTGTGTGTGGCGGGGGTCTGGATGTGTTGTGTGTGTGTGTGTGTGGCGGGGGTCTGGATGTGCTGTGTGTGTGTGGGGTGGGTGTCTGAATGTGTTGTGTGTGTGGGGGGGGGTCTGGATGTGTTGTGTGTGTGTGTGGGTGGGGGGTCTGGATGTGTTGTGTGTGGGGGGGTATGGATGTGTTGTGTGTGTGTGGGGGGGTGTCTGGATGTGTTGTGTGTGTGTGGGGTGGTGTCTGGATGTGTTGTGTGTGTGTGTGGGGGGGGTGTCTGGATGTGTTGTGTGTGTGGGGGAGTCTGGATGTGTTGTGTGTGTGTGTGGGGGGGTGTCTGGATGTGTTGTGTGTGTGTGTGTGGGGGGGTGTCTGGAAGTGTTTTGTGTGTGTGTGTGTGGGGGGGGTGTCTGGATGTGGTGTGTGTGTGTGTGTGTGGGGGGGGTGTCTGGATGTGTTGTGTGTGTGTGTGTGGGGGGGTTGTCTGGATGTGTTGTGTGTGTGTGTGTGGGGGGGTGTCTGGATGTGTTTTGTGTGTGTGTGTGGGGGGGGGTCTGGATGTGTTTCGTGTGTTTGGGGCGGGTCTGGATGTGTTGTGTGTGTGTGGGGGGTGGTCTGGATGTGTTGTGTGTGTGTGTGGGGGGGTCTGGATGTGTTGTGTGTGTGTGTGGGGGGGGTCTGGATGTGTTGTGTGTGTGTGTGGGGGGTGTCTGGATGTGTTTGTGTGTGTGCGTGTGTAGGGGTGTCTGGATGTGTTGTGTGTGTGTGTGAGGGGGGGGGTGTCTGGATGTGTTGTGTGTGTGGGGGGGGGGTGTCTGGATGTGTTGTGTGTTGTGTGTGTGTGGGGGGGGGTGTCTGGATGTGTTGTGTGTGTGTGGGAATGGGGGTGGGTGGGGGGGTGGTGTCTGGATATGTTGTGTGTGTGTGGGGGGGGTGTCTGGATGTGTTGTGTGTGTGTGGGGGGGGTGTCTGGATGTGTTGTGTGTGGGGGGGGGTGTCTGGATGTGTTTGTGTGTGGGGGGTGTCTGAATGTGTTGTGTGTGTGTGGGGGGGTGTCTGGATGTGTTGTGTGTGTGTGTTGGGGAGGGGGGTGTCTGGATGTGTTGTGTGTGTGTGGGGGGGGGGTGTCTGGATGAGTTGTGTGTGTGTGTGTGGGGGGTCTGGATGTGTTGTGTGTGCAAGGGGGGGGTGTCTGGATGTGTTGTGTGTGTGTGTGGGGGGGTGTCTGGATGTGTTGTGTGTGTGTGTGGGGGGGGAGAGGGGGTGGTGTCTGGATGTGTTGTGTGTGTGTGGGGGGGTGTCTGAATGTGTTGTGTGTGTGTGGGTGGGGGGGTGTCTGGATGTGTTGTGTGTGTGTGGGGGGGGAGGGGGGGTGGTGTCTGGATGTGTTGTGTGTGTGTGTGGGGTGGTGTCTGGATGTGTTGTTTGTGTGTGGGGGGGGGAGGGGGGGTGTCTGGATGTGTTGTTTGTGTGTGTGTGGGGGTTCTGGATGTGTTGTGTGTGGGGGGGGGTCTGGATGTGTTGTGTGTGTGTGTGTGGGGGGGGTCTGGATTTGTTGTGTGTGTGGGGGTCTGGATGTGCTGTGTGTGTGTGGGGGGGTGTCTGGATGTGTTGTGTGTGTGTGGGTCTGGATGTGTTGTGTGTGTGGGGGTCTGGATGTGTTGTGTGTGTGTGTGTGGGGGGGACTGGATGTGTTTGTGTGTGTGTGTGTGTGGGGGGGGTCTGGATGTGTTGTGTGTGTGTGTGTGTGTGGGGTCTGGATGTGTTGTGTGTGTGTGTCGGGGGGGTCTGAATGTGTTGTGTGTGTGGGGGGTGTCTGGATGTGTTGTGTGTGTGTGTGGGGTCTGGATGTGTTGTGTGTGTGTGTCGGGTGGGTCTGAATGTGTTGTGTGTGTGGGGGGTGTCTGGATGTGTTGTGTGTGTGTGGGGGGGGGGTCTGGATGTGTTGTGTGTGTGTGGGGGGGGTGTCTGGATGTGTTGTGTATGTGTGTGTGTGTGTGGGGGGGTGTCTGGATGTGTTGTGTGTGGGAGGGAGTGTCTGGATGTGTTGTGTGTGTGTGTGTGTGTGGGGGGGGTGTCTGGATGTGTGGTGTGTGTGTGTGTGTGTGTGTGGGGGTGTCTGGATGTGTTGTGTGTGTGTGTGGGGGGTGTCTGGATGTGTTGTGTGTGTGTGTGGGGGCCTGGATGTGTTGTGTGTGTGTGTGGGGGTCTGGATGTGTTGTGTGTGTGTGTGGGGGTGTCTGGATGTGTTGTGTGTGTGTGTGTGTGGGGGGGTGTCTGGATGTGTTGTGTGTGTGTGGGGGGGGTCTGGATGTGTTGTGTGTGTGTGTGGGGGTCTGGATGTGTTGTGTGTGTGGGGGGGGGGTCTGGATGTGTTGTGTGTGGGGGGGGTCTGGATGTGTTGTGTGTGTGGGGGTCTGGATGTGTTGTGAGTGTGGGGGTCTGGATGTGTTGTGTGTGTGTGTGTGGGGGGGTCTGGATGTGTTGTGTGTGTGTGTGGGGGGGTCTGGATGTGTTGTGTGTGTGGGGGTCTGGATGTGTTGTGTGTGTGTGTGGGGCGGGGTCTGGATGTGTTGTATGTGTGTGGGGGAGTCTGAATGTGTTGTGTGTGTGTGTGTGGGGGGGGTCTGGATGTGTTGTGTGTGTGTGGGGGGGTCTGAATGTGTTGTGTGTGTGTGGGGGGGGGGTCTGAATGTGTGTGTGTGTGTGGTGGGGTCTGGATGTGTTGTGTGTGTGTGGGGGGGGGGTCTGAATGTGTTGTGTGTGTGTGTGGGGAGTCTGGATGTGTTGTGTGTGTGGGGGTCTGGATCTGTTGTGTGTGTGTGGGGGGTCTGAATGTGTTGTGTGTGTGGGGGTCTGGATGTGCTGTGTGGGTGTCTGGATGTGTTGTGTGTGTGGGGGGGGTCTGGATGTGTTGTGTGTGTGTGTGGGGGGGGTCTGAATGTGTTGTGTGTGTGTGTGGGGGGGGGTCTGGATGTGTTGTGTGTGTGTGGGGGGGGTGTCTCAATGTGTTGTGTGTGTGTGTGTGGGGGGGGTCTGGATGTGTTGTGTGTGTGTGTGGGGGGTGTCTCAATGTGTTGTGTGTGTGTGTGTGTGGGGGGGTCTGGTTGTGCTGTGTGTCTGTGTGTGGGGGGGACTGGATGTGTTGTGTGTGTGTGTGTGTGGCGGGCGTCTGGATGTGCTGTGTGTGTGTGTGTGTGGCGGGGGTCTGGATGTGCTGTGTGGGGTGGGTGTCTGAATGTGTTGTGTGTGTGGGGGGGGTCTGGATGTGTTGTGTGTGTGTGTGGGTGGGGGGTCTGGATGTGTTGTGTGTGTGGGGGGGTATGGATGTGTTGTGTGTGTGTGGGGGGGTGTCTGGATGTGTTGTGTGTGTGGGGGGGGGGTCTGGATGTTTTGTGTGTGTGTGTGGGGGGGTCTGGATGTGTTGTGTGTGTGTGTGGGGGGGTCTGGATGTGTTGTGTGTGTGTGGGGGTGTGTCTGGATGTGTTGTGTGTGTGTGTGTGTGTGTGTGTGTGGGGGGGGTGTCTGGATGTGTTGTGTGTGTGTGTGTGTGTGGGGAGGGGTGTCTGGATGTGTGGTGTGTTTGTGTGTGTGTGGGGGGGGGTCTGGATGTGTTTGTGGGTGTGTGGGGGGGTCTGGATGTGTTGTATGTGTGTGGGGGGGGGTCTGATTGTGTTGTGTGTGTGTGTGTGGGGGGGGGTCTGGATGTGTTGTGTGTGTGGGGGTCTGGATCTGTTGTGTGTGTGTGGGGGGGTCTGAATGTGTTGTGTGTGTGTGTGGGGGGGGGTCTGAATGTGTTGTGTGTCTGGGGGTCTGGATGTGCTGTGTGGGTGTCTGGATGTGTTGTGTGTGTGGGGGGGAGGTGGTCTGGATGTGTTGTGTGTGTGTGTGGGGGGGGTCTGAATGTGTTGTGTGTGTGTGTGGGGGGTGTCTCAATGTGTTGTGTATGTGTGGGGGGGGGGGTCTGGATGTGTTGTGTGTGTGTGGGGGGGTGTCTCAATGTGTTGTGTGTGTGTGTGTGTGGGGGGGTCTGGATGTGTTGTGTGTGTGTGGGGGGGGTGTCTCAATGTGTTGTGTGTGTGTGGGGGGGGGGGTCTGGATGTGCTGTGTGTCTGTGTCTGGGGGGGACTGGATGTGTTGTGTGTGTGTGTGTGTGGCGGGGGTCTGGATGTGTTGTGTGTGTGTGTGTGTGGCGGGGGTCTGGATGTGCTGTGTGTGTGTGGGGTGGGTGTCTGAATGTGTTGTGTGTGTGGGGGGGGGTCTGGATGTGTTGTGTGTGTGTGTGGGTGGGGGGTCTGGATGTGTTGTGTGTGGGGGGGGTATGGATGTGTTGTGTGTGTGTGGGGGGGTGTCTGGATGTGTTGTGTGTGTGTGGGGTGGTGTCTGGATGTGTTGTGTGTGTGTGTGGGGGGGGTGTCTGGATGTGTTTTGTGTGTGGGGGAGTCTGGATGTGTTGTGTGTGTGTGTGTGGGGGGGGTGTCTGGATGTGTTGTGTGTGTGTGTGTGGGGGGGTGTCTGGAAGTGTTTTGTGTGTGTGTGTGTGGGGGGGGGTCTGGATGTGTTGTGTGTGTGTGTGTGGGGGGGGTTGTCTGGATGTATTGTGTGTGTGTGTGTGTGTGGGGGGGGTGTCTGGATGTGTTGTGTGGTGTGTCTGTGTGGGGGGGTGTCTGGATGTGTTGTGTGTGTGGGCGGGGGGTCTGGATGTGTTGTGTGTGTGTGTGTGTGTGTGGGGGGAGTCTGGATGTGGTGTATGTGTGTGTGTGTGTGGGGGGGGGTGTCTGGATGTGTTGTGTGTGTGTGTGTGGGGGGGTTGTCTGGATGTGTTGTGTGTGTGTGTGTGGGGGGGTGTCTGGATGTGTTTTGTGTGTGTGTGTGGGGGGGGGTCTGGATGTGTTTCGTGTGTTTGGGGCGGGTCTGGATGTGTTGTGTGTGTGTGTGGGGGGGGTCTGGATGTGTTGTGTGTGTGTGGGGGGGGGTCTGGATGTGTTGTGTGTGTGTGTGTGTGGGGGGGGTCTAGATGTGTTGTGTGTGTGTGTGGGGGGTGTCTGGATGTGTTTGTGTGTGTGTGTGTGGGGGGGTGTCTGGATGTGTTGTGTGTGTGTGTGAGGGGGGGTGTCTGGATGTGTTGTGTGTGGGGGGGGGGGTGTCTGGATGTGTTGTGTGTTGTGTGTGTGTGGGGGGGTTGTCTGGATGTGTTGTGTGTGTGTGGGAATGGGGGTGGGTGGGGGGGTGGTGTCTGGATATGTTGTGTGTGTGTGGGGGGGGTGTCTGGATGTGTTGTGTGTGTGTGGGGGGGGTGTCTGGATGTGTTGTGTGTGGGGGGGGTGTCTGGATGTGTTGTGTGTGGGGGGGGTGTCTGGATGTGTTGTGTGTGTGTGTGGGGGGGTGTCTGGATGTGTTGTGTGTGTGTGGGGGGGGAGAGGGGGTGGTTTCTGGATGTGTTGTGTGTGTGTGGGGGGGGTGTCTGAATGTGTTGTGTGTGTGTGGGGGGGGAGGGGGGGTGGTGTCTGGATGTGTTGTGTGTGTGTGTGTGTGGGGGGGGTCTGGATGTGTTGTGTGTGTGTGTGGGGTGGTGTCTGGATGTGTTGTGTGTGTGTGTGTGTGGGGGGGGTCTGGATGTGTTGTGTGTGTGTGTGTGTGGGGGGTCTGGATGTGTTGTGTGTGTGGGGGAGGTCTGGATGTGTTGTGTGTGTGTGTGGGGGTCTGGATGTGTTGTGTGTGTGTGTGTGGGGGGGGTCTGGATGTGTTGTGTGTGTGGGGGTCTGGATGTGTTGTGTGTGTGTGTGTGTGGGGGGGACTGGATGTGTTGTGTGTGTGGGGGAGGTCTGGATGTGTTGTGTGTGTGTGTGGGGGTCTGGATGTGTTGTGTGTGTGTGGGGGGGGTCTTGATGTGTTGTGTGTGTGTGTCGGGGGGGGTCTGGATGTGTTGTGTGTGCGGGGGGGGTGTCTGGATGTGTTGTGTGTGTGTGGGGGTGGGTCTGGATGTGTTGTGTATGTGTGGGGGGGTGTCTGGATGTGTTGTGTGTGTGTGTGTGGGGGGTCTTGATGTGTTGTGTGTGTGGGGAGGGTGTCTGGATGTGTTGTGTGTGTGTGTGTGTGGGGGGGGTGTCTGGATGTGTTGTGTGTGTGTGTGGGGGGGGTCTGGATGTGTTGTGTGTGTGTGTGGGGGGCTCTGGATGTGTTGTGTGTGTGTGGGGGGGGGTCTGGATGTGTTGTGTGTGTGTGTGGGGGGTCTGGATGTGTTGTGTGTGTGTGTGTGTGGGGGGGTGTCTGGATGTGTTGTGTGTGTGTGGGGGGGGTCTGGATGTGTTGTGTGTGTGTGTGTGTGGGGGATGTCTGGATGTGTTGTGTGTGTGTGGGGGGGGGTCTGGATGTGTTGTGTGTGTGTGTGGGGGGTGTCTGGATGTGTTGTGTGTGTGTGTGGGGGGGTCTGGATGTGTTGTCTGTGTGTGGGGGGAGGTGTCTGGATGTGTTGTGTGTGTGTGTGGGGGTGTCTTGATGTGTTGTGTGTGTGTGGGGGGGGTCTGGATGTGTTGTGTGTGTGTGTGGGGGGGGTCTGGATGTGTTGTGTGTGTGTGGGGGGGGGTGTCTGGATGTGTTGTGTGTGTGTGTGTGTGGGGGGGGGTGTCTGGATGTGTTGTGTGTGTGTGTGTGTGGGGGGGGTCTGGATGTGTGGTGTATGTGTGTGTGGGGGGGGGGTCTGGATGTGTTGTGTGTGTGTGTGGGGGGTCTGGATGTGTTGTGTGTGGGGGGGGTATGGATGTGTTGTGTGTGTGTGGGGGGGTGTCTGGATGTGTTGTGTGTGTGTGGGGTGGTGTCTGGATGTGTTGTGTGTGTGTGGGGGGGGGTGTCTGGATGTGTTGTGTGTGTGGGGGAGTCTGGATGTGTTGTGTGTGTGTGTGGGGGTGGGTGTCTGGATGTGTTGTGTGTGTGTGTGTGGGGGGGTGTCTGGAAGTGTTTTGTGTGTGTGTGTGTGGGGGGGGTTTGGATGTGTTGTGTGTGTGTGGGGGGGGGGGGTTGTCTGGATGTATTGTGTGTGTGTGTGTGTGTGTGGGGGGGGTGTCTGGATGTGTTGTGTGTGTGTGTCTGTGTGGGGGGGTGTCTGGATGTGTTGTGTGTGTGGGGGGGGGGTCTGGATGTGTTGTGTGTGTGTGTGTGTGGGGGCGTGTCTGGATGTGGTGTGTGTGTGTGTGTGTGTGTGGGGGGGTGTCTGGATGTGTTGTGTGTGTGTGTGTGGGGGGGTTGTCTGGATGTGTTGTGTGTGTGTGTGTGGGGGGGTGTCTGGATGTGTTTTGTGTGTGTGTGTGGGGGGGTCTGGATGTGGTTCGTGTGTTTGGGGCGGGTCTGGATGTGTTGTGTGTGTGTGTGGGGGGGGTCTGGATGTGTTGTGTGTGTGTGGGGGGGGGTCTGGATGTGTTGTGTGTGTGTGTGTGGGGGGGGTCTGGATGTGTTGTGTGTGTGTGTGGGGGGTGTCTGGATGTGTTTGTGTGTGTGTGTGTGTGGGGGTGTCTGGATGTGTTGTGTGTGTGTGTGAGGGGGGGGTGTCTGGATGTGTTGTGTGTGTGGGGGGGGTGTCTGGATGTGTTGTGTGTTGTGTGTGTGTGGGGGGGGTGTCTGGATGTGTTGTGTGTGTGTGGGAATGGGGGTGGGTGGGGTGGTGGTGTCTGGATATGTTGTGTGTGTGTGTGGGGGGGGTGTCTGGATGTGTTGTGTGTGTGTGGGGGGGGTGTCTGGATGTGTTGTGTGTGGGGGGGGTGTCTGGATGTGTTGTGTGTGTGTGGGGGGTGTCTGAATGTGTTGTGTGTGTGTGGGGGGGTGTCTGGATGTGTTGTGTGTGTGTGTTGGGGGGGTGTCTGGATGTGTTGTGTGTGTGTGGGGGTGGTGTCTGGATGAGTTGTGTGTGTGTGTGTGGGGGGTCTGGATGTGTTGTGTGTGCAGGGGGGGTGTCTGGATGTGTTGTGTGTGTGTGGGAATGGGGGTGGGTGGGGGGGTGGTGTCTGGATATGTTGTGTGTGTGTGGGGGGGGTGTCTGGATGTGTTGTGTGTGTGTGGGTCGGGGGTCTGGATGTGTTGTGTGTGGGGGGGGTATGGATGTGTTGTGTGTGTGTGGGGGGGTGTCTGGATGTGTTGTGTGTGTGTGGGGTGGTGTCTGGATGTGTTGTGTGTGTGTGTGGGGGGGGTGTCTGGATGTGTTGTGTGTGTGGGGGAGTCTGGATGTGTTGTGTGTGTGTGTGGGGGGGGGTGTCTGGATGTGTTGTGTGTGTGTGTGTGGGGGGGTGTCTGGAAGTGTTTTGTGTGTGTGTGTGTGGGGGGGGTCTGGATGTGTTGTGTGTGTGTGTGTGGGGGGGGGTTGTCTGGATGTATTGTGTGTCTGTGTGTGTGTGGGGGGGGTGTCTGGATGTGTTGTGTGTGTGTGTCTGTGTGGGGGGGGTGTCTGGATGTGTTGTGTGTGTGGGGGGGGGGTCTGGATGTGTTGTGTGTGTGTGTGTGTGGGGGGTGTCTGGATGTGGTGTGTGTGTGTGTGTGTGTGGGGGGGTGTCTGGATGTGTTGTGTGTGTGTGTGGGGGGGGGTTGTCTGGATGTGTTGTGTGTGTGTGTGTGGGGGGGTGTCTGGATGTGTTTTGTTTGTGTGGGGGGGGGTCTGGATGTGTTTCGTGTGTTTGGGGCGGGTCTGGATGTGTTGTGTGTGTGTGTGGGGGGGGGTCTGGATGTGTTGTGTGTGTGTGTGGGGGGGGGGGGTCTGGATGTGTTGTGTGTGTGTGTGGGGGGTGTCTGGATGTGTTTGTGTGTTTGTGTGTGTGGGGGTGTCTGGATGTGTTGTGTGTGTGTGTGAGGGGTGTCTGGATGTGTTTGTGTGTTTGTGTGTGTGGGGGTGTCTGGATGTGTTGTGTGTGTGTGTGGGGGGTGTCTGGATGTGTTTGTGTGTTTGTGTGTGTGGGGGTGTCTGGATGTGTTGTGTGTGTGGTGGGGGGGTCTGGATGTGTTGTGTGTGTGTGTGGGGGGTGTCTGGATGTGTTTGTGTGTTTGTGTGTGTGGGGGTGTCTGGATGTGTTGTGTGTGTGGGGGGGGTGTCTGGATGTGTTGTGTGTTGTGTGTGTGTGGGGGGGGTGTCTGGATGTGTTGTGTGTGTGGGGGGGGTGTCTGGATGTGTTGTGTGTGTGTGTGGGGGTGTCTGGATGTGTTGTGTGTGTGTGGGGGGGTCTGGATGTGTTGTGTGTGTGTGTGGGGGGTGTCTGGATGTGTTTGTGTGTTTGTGTGTGTGGGGGTGTCTGGATGTGTTGTGTGTGTGGGGGGGGGTGTCTGGATGTGTTGTGTGTTGTGTGTGTGTGGGGGGGGTGTCTGGATGTGTTGTGTGTGTGTGGGAATGGGGGTGGGTGGGGGGGTGGTGTCTGGATATGTTGTGTGTGTGTGGGGGGGGGTGTCTGGATGTGTTGTGTGTGTGTGGGGGGGTGTCTGGATGTGTTGTGTGTGTGTGGGGGGTGTCTGAATGTGTTGTGTGTGTGTGTTGGGGGGGGGGTCTGGATGTGTTGTGTGTGTGTGGGGGGGGTGTCTGGATGAGTTGTGTGTGTGTGTGGGGGGGGTCTGGATGTGTTGTGTGTGCAGGGGGGGGTGTCTGGATGTGTTGTGTGTGTGTGTGGGGGGGTGTCTGGATGTGTTGTGTGTGTGTGTGGGGGGGTCTGGATGTGTTGTGTGTGCAGGGGGGGGTGTCTGGATGTGTTGTGTGTTTGTGTGTGTGGGGGTGTCTGGATGTGTTGTGTGTGTGTGGGGGGGGTGTCTGGATGTGTTTGTGTGTTTGTGTGTGTGGGGGTGTCTGGATGTGTTGTGTGTGTGTGGGGGGGGAGGGGGGTGGTGTCTGGATGTGTTGTGTGTGTGTGTGGGGTGGTGTCTGTATGTGTTGTGTGTGTGTGGGGGGGGAGGGGGGGTGTCTGGATGTGTTGTGTGTGTGTGTGTGTGGGGGGGGGGTCTGGATGTGTTGTATGTGTGTGTGGGGGTTCTGGATGTGTTGTGTGTGGGGGGGGGGTCTGGATGTGTTGTGTGTGTGTGTGTGGGGGGGGTCTGGATTTGTTGTGTGTGGGGGGGTCTGGATGTGCTGTGTGTGTGTGGGGGGGGTGTCTGGATGTGTTGTGTGTGGTTGGGGGGGTGGGTCTGGATGTGTTGTGTGTGTGGGGGTCTGGATGTGTTGTGTGTGTGTGTGTGGGGGGGGGACTGGATGTGTTGTGTGTGTGTGTGGGGGCGGTCTGGATGTGTTGTGTGTGTGTGTGGGGTGGGTGTCTGGATGTGTTGTGTGTGTGTGGGGGCGGTCTGGATGTGTTGTGTGTGTGTGTGTGTGTGTGTGTGTGGGGGGGTGTCTGGATGTGTTGTGTGTGTGTGTGTGGGGGGGGTGTCTGGATGTGTTGTGTGTGTTTGGGGCGGGTCTGGATGTGTTGTGTGTGTGTGTGTGGGGGGGTGTCTGGATGTGTTGTGTGTGTGTGGGGGCGGTCTGGATGTGTGGTGTGTGTGTGGGGGGGAGGGGGGTGTCTTTATGTGTTGTGTGTGTGGGGGTGGGTGTCTGGATGTGTTGCGTGTGTGTGGGGGAGGGGGGGTGTCTGGATGTGTTGTGTGTGTGTGGGGGGTCTGGATGTGTTGTGTGTGTGTGTGGGGGAGGGGGGTGTCTGGATGTGTTGTGTGTGTGTAGGGTGAGTGGTCTGGATGTGTTGTGTGTGTGGGGGGGAGGGGTGTGTCTGGATGTGTTGTGTGTGTGTGGGGGGGGTCTGGATGTATTGTGTGTGTGGGGGGAGGGGGGGTGTCTGGATGTGTTGTGTGTGTGTGGGGGGAGGGGTCTGGATGTGTTGTGTGTGTGTGGGGAGGGAGGGTGTCTGGATGTGTTGTGTGTGTGGGGGGGGGGTCTGGATGTGTTGTGTGTGTGTGGGGGAGGGGGGGTGTCTGGATGTTTTGTGTGTGTGTAGGGGGGAGTGGTCTGGATGTGTTGTGTGTGTGTGGGGGGGAGGGGGATGTCTGGATGTGTTGTGTGTGTGTGGGGGGGGCTGGATGTATTGTGTGTGTGTGGGGGAGGGGGGGTGTCTGGATATGTTGTGTTTGTGTGGGGGGGAGTGGTCTGGATGTGTTGTGTGTGTGTGTGTGGGGGGTGTCTGGATGTGTTGTGTGTGTGTGTGGGGGGGGGAGTGGTCTGGATGTGTTGTGTGTGTGTGTGTGTGGGGGGTGTCTGGATGTGTTGTGTGTGTGTGGAGGGGGAGGGGGGGTGTCTGGATGTATTGTGTGTGTATGTTTACAGAAACTGTGGGGATCTGACAAGATCGGACTGACTATTGGATTTGTGATTGAAGAATCTGATGACCCACACTGTGAAGGCTCTGGCATGATGTGACTGAAATATTGAAGGTGACCTGGTACCTGCGGATGTGTACCCAGCACCAAGTCAATCCTTTCACAGAGAATGAGGGAGAAACTCGAGCAAGTAAAAAGCCGCTTGCCTGCTGTCTCGCCATGGTGAGCACATTAGATTGTGAAGCCGCTTACACGAACACTCAACATTCACCAGTCAGTTTAACCCTTAAATGGGTTTGTCTCAACTGCCCACCTGCCATTTTAAAGGAGATGTTAATCTGCTTGTTAGAGGAATGGCAGGGAAGGGAGTGTAATGTTCCTCCTGCAGGATGTTTGAGGTGAGGGATGCAGTTAGTGTCCCTGCTGATTTTACCTGCAGGAAGTGCTGCCATCTCCAGCTCCTCCAAGACCGAGTTAGGGAACTGGAGCTGGAGTTGGAAGAACTTCGGATCATTCGGGAGGCAGAGGGGATCATAGATAGCAGCTTTAGGGAATTAGTTACACCAAAGATTGGAGATAGGTGGGTAACTGTAAGAGGGACTGGGAAAAAGCAGTCAGTGCAGGGATCCCCTGCGGTCGTTCCCCTGAGAAACAAGTATACCGCTTTGGATACTTGTGGGGGGGGGGGGCTTACCAGGGGTAAGCCATGGGGTACGGGCCTCTGGCACGGAGTCTGTCCCTGTTGCTCAGAAGGGAAGGGAGGAGAGGAGCAGAGCATTAGTAATTGGGGACTCTATAGTCAGGGGCACAGATAGGAGATTTTGTGGGAGCGTGAGAGACTCACGTTTGGTATGTTGCCTCCCAGGTGCAAGGGTACGTGATGTCTCGGATCGTGTTTTCCGGGTCCTTAGGGGGGAGGGGGAGCAGCCCCAAGTCGTGGTCCACATTGGCACTAACGACATAGGTAGGAAAGGGGACAAGGATGTCAGGCAGGCTTTCAGGGAGCTAGGATGGAAGCTCAGAACTAGAACAAACAGAGTTGTTATCTCTGGGTTGTTGCCCGTGCCACGTGATAGTGAGATGAGGAATAGGGAGAGAGAGCATTTAAACACGTGGCTACAGGGATGGTGCAGGTGGGAGGGATTCAGATTTCTGGCTAACTGGGGCTCTTTCTGGGGAAGGTGGGACCTCTACAGACAGGATGGTCTACATCTGAACCTGAGGGGCACAAATATCCTGGGGGGGAGATTTGTTAGTGCTCTTTGGGGGGGTTTAAACTAATGCAGCAGGGGCATGGGAACCTGGATTGTAGTTTTAGGATAAGGGAGAATGAGAGTATAGAGGTCAGGAGCACAGATTTGACGTCGCAGGAGGGGGCCAGTGTTCAGGTAGGTGGTTTGAAGTGTGTCTACTTCAATGCCAGGAGTATACGAAACAAGGTAGGGGAACTGGCAGCATGGGTTGGTACCTGGGACTTCGATGTTGTGGCCATTTCGGAGACATGGATAGAGCAGGGACAGGAATGGATGTTGCAGGTTCCAGGGTTTAGGTGTTTTAGTAAGCTCAGAGAAGGAGGCAAAAGAGGGGGAGGTGTGGCGCTGCTAGTCAAGAGCAGTATTACAGTGGCGGAGAGGATGCTAGATGGGGACTCTTCTTCCGAGGTAGTATGGGCTGAAGTTAGAAACAGGAAAGGAGAGGTCACCCTGTTGGGAGTTTTTTATAGGCCTCCTAATAGTTCTAGGGATGTAGAGGAAAGGATGGCGAAGATGATTCTGGATAAGAGCGAAAGTAACAGGGTAGTTATTATGGGAGACTTTAACTTTCCAAATATTGACTGGAAAAGATATAGTTCGAGTACAATAGATGGGTCGTTTTTTGTACAGTGTGTGCAGGAGGGTTTCCTGAAACAATATGTTGACAGGCCAACAAGAGGCGAGGCCACGTTGGATTTGGTTTTGGGTAATGAACCAGGCCAGGTATTGGATTTGGAGGTAGGAGAGCACTTTGGGGACAGTGACCACAATTCGGTGACGTTTACGTTAATGCTGGAAAGGGATAAGTATACACCGCAGGGCAAGAGTTATAGCTGGGGGAGGGCATTTATGATGCCATTAGACGTGACTTGGGGGGGATAAGGTGGAGAAGTAGGCTGCAAGTGTTGGGCACACTGGATAAGTGGGGCTTGTTCAAGGATCAGCGACTGCGTGTTCTTGATAAGTATGTACCGATCAGGCAGGGAGGAAGGCGTCGAGCGAGGGAACCGTGGTTTACCAAGGAAGTGGAATCTCTTGTTAAGAGGAAGAAGGAGGCCTATGTGAAGATGAGGTGTGAAGTTTCGGTTGGGGCGATGGATAGTTACAAAGTAGCGAGGAAGGATCTAAAGAGAGAGCTAAGACGAGCAAAGAGGGGACATGAGAAGTATTTGGCAGGAAGGATCAAGGAAAACCCAAAAGCTTTCTATAGGTATGTCAGGAATAAGCGAATGACTAGGGAAAGAGTAGGACCAGTCAAGGACAGGGATGGGAAATTGTGTGTGGAGTCTGAAGAGATAGGCGAGATACTAAATGAATATTTTTCGTCAGTATTCACTCAGGAAAAAGATAATGTTGTGGAGGAGAATGTTGAGCCCCAGGCTAATAGAATAGATGGCATTGAGGTACGTAGGGAAGAGGTGTTGGCAATTCTGGACAGGCTGAAAATAGATAAGTCCCCTGGACCTGATGGGATGTATCCTAGGATTCTCTGGGAGGCCAGGGAAGAGATTGCTGGACCTTTGGCTTTGATTTTTATGCCATCATTGGCTACAGGAATAGTGCCAGAGGACTGGAGGACAGCAAATGTGGTCACTTTGTTCAAAAATGGGAGCAGAGACAACCCCGGCAACTATAGACCGGTGAGCCTCACGTCTGTAGTGGGTAAAGTCTTGGAGGGGATTATAAGAGACAAGATTTATAATCATCTAGATAGGAATAATATGATCAGGGATAGTCAGCATGGCTTTGTGAAGGGTAGGTCATGCCTCACAAACCTTATTGAGTTCTTTGAGAAGGTGACTGAACAGGTAGATGAGGGTAGAGCAGTTGATGTGGTGTATATGGATTTCAGCAAAGCGTTTGATAAGGTTCCCCACGGTAGGCTATTGCAGAAAATACGGAGGCTGGGGATTGAGGGTGATTTAGAGATGTGGATCAGAAATTGGCTAGCTGAAAGAAGACAGGGGGTGGTGGTTGATGGGAAATGTTCAGAATGGAGTACAGTCACAAGTGGAGTACCACAAGGTTCTGTTCTGGGGCCGTTGCTGTTTGTCATTTTTATCAATGACCTAGAGGAAGGCGCAGAAGGGTGGGTGAGTAAATTTGCAGACGATACTAAAGTCGGTGGTGTTGTCGATAGTGTGGAAGGATGTAGCAGGTTACAGAGGGATATAGATAAGCTGCAGAGCTGGGCTGAGAGGTGGCAAATGGAGTTTAATGTAGAGAAGTGTGAGGTGATTCACTTTGGAAGGAATAACAGGAATGCGGAATATTTGGCTAATGGTAAAGTTCTTGAAAGTGTGGATGAGCAGAGGGATCTAGGTGTCCATGTACATAGATCCCTGAAAGTTGCCACCCAGGTTGATAGGGTTGTGAAGAAGGCCTATGGAGTGTTGGCCTTTATTGGTAGAGGGATTGAGTTCCGGAGTCAGGAGGTCATGTTGCAGCTGTACAGAACTCTGGTTCGGCCGCATTTGGAGTATTGCGTACAGTTCTGGTCACCGCATTATAGGAAGGACGTGGAGGCTTTGGAACGGGTGCAGAGGAGATTTACCAGGATGTTGCCTGGTATGGAGGGAAAATCTTGTGAGGAAAGGCTGATGGACTTGAGGTTGTTTTCGTTGGAGAGAAGAAGGTTAAGAGGAGACTTAATAGAGGCATACAAAATGATCAGGGGATTGGATAGGGTGGACAGTGAGAGCTTTCTCCCGCGGATGGAAATGGCTGGCACGAGGGGACATAACTTTAAACTGAGGGGTAATAGATATAGGACAGAGGTCAGAGGTAGGTTCTTTCCGCAAAGAGTAGTGAGGCCGTGGAATGCCCTACCTGCTACAGTAGTGAACTCGCCAACATTGAGGGCATTTAAAAGTTTATTGGATAAACATATGGATGATAATGGCATAGTGTAGGTTAGATGGCTTTTGTTTCGGTGCAACACCGTGGTCTGAAGGGCCTGTACTGCGCTGTATTGTTCTATGTTCTATGTTCTATGTTCTAAGTGGTTTAAAACTTGTGTTAAAGTAACAGACAGAAGGCTGCCGCACAAATGAGTCAACCGTTCATCGACTGATATCAACGACAGTCATTTCTAGCCTTTAATAATTAAATCCATACATCGCAGTCCCAAAGATCACAGATGCCTGCAAGCATCATCGGCAGCTCTATCACTCTTTCTCAGACCTCCACGGATTTTATTGCATAGATACAGATCTTTAGCCATTTTTAGATTGGCATTGGGCTCGAGAAAAACTCAAACATCAATATCACCATGTTATTGAAGCTGCCGGCTGCTGCCCTTTTATGTAGGGCAGTTAGGGAGAGAGGAGGCCCACATGTTCCTCACCTCTTGCCTCTGTTTTTTGGACCCCACAGATTGATGTGATTGAAGGCATGAAGGCCAATTTTAACCAGGCTCTGCCCAGTTTCCGTATCCTACTTTGACAAGCAGATCGGGTTAGAGTAGTGTAATCGGGATATTTGACAGCAATTCTTACCAGAGTCTTTCTGATTTCTCTGCTGGGCTAACCTGCTGACAAGAATAGCAAGGAGAGGTAAGTGTTTTGATTCCATTGTGGGAAGCCTTGGCCTTCATAGCGAGAGGATTTGAGAATAGGAATCGAGATGTTTTACTGCAATTGTGTAGGGCATTGGTGAGACACACCTGGAGTATTGTGTGCAGGTTTGCCATCCTTATCTGAGGAAGGATGTTCTTGCTGTGGAGGGAGTGCAGCGAAGGTTTACCAGGCAGATTCCTGGGATGGCAGGAATGTCATATGAGGAGAGACTAAATCAGTTAGGATTATATTCACTAGAGTTTAGAAGAGTGAGAGGGGATCTCATAGAAACTTACAAAATTCTAACAGGATTAGACAGGGTAGATTCAGAAAGAATGTTCCTGTTGGTGGGGGAGTCCAGAACTAGGGGCCATAGTTTGAGGATAAGGGGTAAACCTTTTAGGACTGAGGTGAGGAGAAATTGCTTCACACTGAGGGTGGTGAATCTGTGGAATTCGCTATCGCAGAAAGTAGTTGAGGCCAAAATGTTGTTAATTTCAAGAAGGAATTAGATATAGCTCTTGGGGCTAAAGGGATCAAGGGATAGGGTGGAGGTGTGGGCTTAGGTAGGGCGCTCTTTTCAAGGGCCGGTGCAAACTCGATTTGCCAAATGGCCTTCTTCTGCACTGTAAATTCTATGGTTCTATGATGATTCTATGATTCTATGATGATTCTATGATTCTATGATATGGGAGGAAGGCAGAATCAGAGTATTGAACTTGATGATCAGCCATGATCATAATGAATGGCGGAGCTGACTCGAAAGGCCAAATGGCCTTCTCCTGCTTCTATTTCCTATGTTTCTATAATTAATTAAAAATCTGTCTAACTCCTCCTTAAATCTACCTACTGTCCCGGCACCCACCGCACTCTGAGGTAACAAATTCCACAGATTCACGACTCTTTGGAAGAAATAGTTTCTCCTCATCTCTGTTTTAAATTTGCTACCTCTTGGTCTGAAACAACCTCTTGTTTTAAAATGTCCCACAAGAGGAAGTATCCGCTCCACATCTACTTTATCCATACTTTATCATCTTATATGCCTCAGTTAAATCTCCCCTCATTCATCTAACCTCTAGAGAGTATAAATCTAAACTGTTTCATCTCCCCTCATAAGCCAAACCCCTCATCTCTGGAATCAATCTAGTGAACCTCCTCTGAACTGCCTCCAATGCCACTACATCTTTCCTCAAATAAGGGGACCAAAATTGTGCACAATACTCCAGGTGCGGTCTTACCAATGCCTTGTATAGTTGCAACAGCACTACCTTACCTTTATACTCAATTCCTTTTGCTAATGCCAACATTCCATTTGATTTCTTTAATACCTGCTGCACCTGCGTTTTCTGTGCCTCATGCACGAGGACACCCAGGTCCATCTGTACCGGAGCATCCCGAAGTCTCTCCCCATTTAGATAAGTTGCCTTTCCATTTTTCCGACCAAAATGGATGACATCGCATTTATCTGCGTTAAACTCCATCTGCCACGCTTTGACCCACTCTCCTAACCTATCTGCATCTATTTGTAAGATTCTTATTTCCTCATTGCAAACTACTATCCCACCTATTTTAGTGTCATCTGAAAATTTGGCTTTAGAATCTTCTATCCCTGTATTCAAGTCATTAATGTAGATTGTAAATAGTTGGGCCCAAGGACCAAACCCTCTGGCACTCCACTAGTTATATCATGCCATTCATAAAAAGACCCATTAATCCCAACTCCCCATCTTCTGTCCGTCAGCCAGTCTTCTATCCAAGTAATAAATTACCGCAAACCCCATGTGATCCCACCTTGTGAATCAACCTTCAGTGCGGCACCTTATCAAATGCCTTCCGAAAGTCCAGATATACTACAACTACAGGATCCCCATTATCCACTTGGCTTGTTAACGTTCGGTCACTTGCAGCCCTTAAAGTTCCCAGTTGAGTGTCAAAATCAGGCCTCATTGTTTCCACCTTCCTAGTTGCTTTGATACAACATGAGGACTGAGTTGGGTGCCACTGGCTTCTAACATATGGGCTGCAACCTGAAGCTAAACCAGCCAGATTCATGCTCGTGGCTGGGAATGCCCAGTATTTAGCACGCAGCCTCAGCTAATTCCGACAGGTTTACCATCAGGCTGGCACCAGGTGAGACCTCTTGCGGAACATTTTCCAGTTTTTGTACTTGGCCATATTGGGTCATTTGGGCGCAACACATATAGGAAAATTAGGCAAGAATAATTGCATGGCAGCAACTAGGTAAATTAATGGAAACTGCATCAAATATGCATCATTAAGGACAGGTCAGATAGAAATAAAGGAGTAGAAAGCAAAATACTGTCGATGCTGAAAATCAGAAATAAAAAGTGAAAAGCTGAAAACACTCAACCGGTCTGGCCAGCTCTGTTAGCATAGAGAAACAGAATTAACTTTCAGATCTATGACTGCTTTAGCATTGTCCTTTTACGGGCCATGTGATGGGCCTAGAGCATGTGTGGATACAGCAGGCGAACTATCAGTGGTTTAGGCATGGATCTGGCCATTGGGGTTTGGTCAGAGTTAGCCTGGGAGTCATGGGAACAAGACCTTTTCCCCTCAGGGACAAAAGGTTCTGCCCTTGAGAGCCAACAGCCAATCTGATTGGCCAATCTGGCAGCAGCGCCATAACTCAGTAGAGGCCACAACTGAGGCTATGAGGGAGAAGGGCGTTCCGAGAAGAAGACCATGGGCATTGGACTTTTATTCCAGAGTTTTTGGTCAGGTCATGATCAGGAACCCAATGGTAAGGGAAGTCAGGTTTCAGAGGCTGGGGGAAGGAGGCACAAAGGGTTGAACCACCCTAGGAACCCTTTCCTGCCTGCATTTTACTCAGAGTTTGGAAAGTAGTGGTGGCCATTTTCCTCTGCCTTCCCCCACTCACCTCATTGAGGCGGCAAAGGTGGAAAGAGGCTCTTTAATTGGCCACTCAAGAGCTCAATAGGCCTACGGGTGTGTGGGCTGGCTGGTGTCTTACACACCCAATGCAATATGGGGGACAGCTAGGGGTGGGTGAACTGGAAAATGGTGGGTTAGCCATGCCTTTTGCTTTATCCGACCCTGCCTCATATACACCAGCAGGGGATTGCAAAACTCTCCATGGAGCGAAAATGTGGTTGGAAGCGCATCTCAGGATCAATATGACACCAAGATTACTTTCAAACAAGCAAGTTAATTTTTTTAATTGAATAATTTAAGTTAAAAATTTCCTTTATCTTAGGTATCTGCTAATCCAGTACTTTTTCATTACTTTCGCAGCTGAATGCTTTGACTTTGAAATTTCCCTCCAAGGGAGCAAGAAGCTGCTGACTCATATATTTCTGAAATACTGTTTCTCGGGTTATTTCTGCGATGGTGGACAAATTATAATCAGCGACAAGAAGTCAACTGTGCGAGAATTGCCTGTCCAATATTTTCTGAACGCGCTTACCTTTATATTTGGAAAAATAACCTTGCAGCGACAAACTGCAGCCAGCTTTCTGGGCTCAAGAGGTATCATCAGCAAGACACACTGCAAGGAATGGCCGACACTCAAAAGTGTCCATGGGCATCAAGAGCTGACTCCTCATAATATCAGGTGCCCTGGCTTGATGCCAATTATGTGACTGATGTGAAGAATGCACGGAGGAAGGACTGAGTAGACTGCACACCCGCCCCCCCCCCCCCCCCCCCCCCGGCAATGACCTGTGACACTGATAGATTATCTGGGGTCAGTGTGATTAAAGTAATGTTGGCCAGCTCCCACCTCCACTGGAAAGACCACCTGGGGAATGGGCAGGTGGGGGAAACAACTAGATGCAATGGACCTACACTGCCACAGAGTTAAGTAGCCACCAGTCTGAGGAACTGACCTCAGGATTTATTCAGCTTGTAAATCTATGCCAAAATACTACGGTGGCCCACGCAGTCAATTGTCCAGTGATTGGTTGCATAGTCCAGATAAATGTGAAGAGACCCTTCTGAAGCCCTGAACCCGAGACCCCATTGCATTGGGCAAGATTCTCTGGCCTCCTGTGGCGTGTTGCTCAGCGGCGGGAGGAGGTCCGCTATTGGTCAGCGGTGGGATGTTCCAGTCCCACTGCTCTAAATGGGATTTCCCATTGATTCCACTGCACACGCCCGGGAAACCCTTGGTGGGGGTGTGTCGTCAGCAGGATCAGAAGATCCCGCCAGCATGAACAATCGATAGATCTTGCCCAATGCCAACAGTCTCAGTGCCCAACATTAATTTTGGAGAGTTCATCAAAAATACATATTTTGATCTATTTTCATCATTTATAAATTTTTGGTAATATATTGGTCTGGATTCTCCGATTCTGGGGCTACGTCCCCACGCCGGCGTGGAAACGGTGGCGTTTTACGCCAGAAACAATGGCTTAAAACGGCCACAGGTCCTCCATTTGGCTGGGGGCTAGCAGGAAGGCTGCGTTGAGCACCCGGCTCTAGCTGCTAATATGTCCCAGAGCATTGGCCGCGCTGTGCTCCATGGTGCCAGGCGCCCGCGGACCCGGCCCGCGAAATAGTCCCCTCCTTCGGCTGGTTTGTGTGCCCTGGGCCAGCCACCCCCACAGTGCCCCTCACCCCGACGAGTGAGACCACACGCAACAGCGCCATCGGGAACTCGGTCGGTCAGGGGCCTCAGGCAATGTCCTGAGGCCATCGATACGGCGCGTGGCGTACTCTATGAGTACGCCGCTTTGGAGGGGGCGGAGTATCGCAAAATCCCTGATTTGGTCGGGACCTCAGAATTTGCATCTGGTCGCCAAACGCGATTTCGGCGTTGGCGACCGGAGAATCCAACTCATTGCCTTTTGAAACATCCTGGGGGTGCCATGAACCAGAAACGTAACTGGGCTAGTAATATAAATACTAGCAATATAAATACAAGGGTAGATCAGACACTGGGAACTCTGTGGAGACGAACTTACCTCCAATTCCCAAAAGCCTGTCCACAACCTACACGGCACAAATCAGGAGTGTAATAGAGTTCCTTCCACTTACTGGATGAGAGCAGCTCCAACAATGCTCAAGAAGCTCAACACCATCCAGGACAAAATAACCCATTTGATTGGCACCCCATTCACCTAAACATTTACTCCCTCCACCACCATCATACAGTTGCAGAAGTGTGTACCATCTACAAGGTGCAATACAACTCGACTTATTTGTCAACAAAGAACAAGAACAAAGAACAAAGAAAAGTACAGCACAGGAACAGGCCCTTCAGCCCTCCAAGCCCGTGCCGACCATGCTGCCCGACTAAACTACAATCTTCTACACTTCCTGGGTCCGTATCCCTCTATTCCCATCCTATTCATGTATTTGTCAAGATGCCCCTTAAATGTCACTATCGTCCCTGCTTCCACCACCTCCTCCGGCAGCGAGTTCCAGGCACCCACTACCTTCTGTGTAAACCACCTTCCAAGAACCTCTAACACTGAGAAGAACAAGGGTAGCAGATGCATGGGAACACCACCATCACCTCCAAGTTTTCCTCAACACTATCCTGACTTGGAGCTACGGGCACCATTTAATGGAAATGGAACAGAGTCTTGTTTTGGGGCGTTTAGCTATTAAATAGGAATCTGCTTCATTTCTGGGCCTGGGCGAGGAAGGCCACACTTCGGCTCATTTCCTGCACGAACGAGCTCAGCTCGCCAGTGCAGGAAGAGATCAGACCGCGACCCCCACTGTGGCCTCTGGACCCCCTGCAATGCCCCAACTTATAAATTAGGGTTTTTTTGAGCCCACTGCACTCCACCTCATATGACCGGAGCACCCGTGGGCCCGATCCCTAGTACAGACAAGGTGCCAGCCTGGCACCCTGGCAGTGTCCCTGTTCGGGTGCACAGAGGGGGAATTCAGAATGTCCAAATTACCTAACAGCACATCTTTCAAGACTTGTGGAAGGAAATCGGAGCACCCGGAGGAAACCCACACAGACACAGGGAGAACGTGCAGACTCCGCACAGGCAGTGGGTCCAAGCCGGGAATCAAACCTGGGACCCTGGTGCTGTGAAGAAACAGTGCTAACCACTGTGCTATCGTGCCGCCCATATTACCTTTTGCAACTCATGTACCAGAACACCCAAATCCCTCTGTACCTTTGAGTTCTGCAATATCTCTTAATTTAAATAATAACTACTTTTCCTTTTTAAAAAACTGACCAGGATCAGGTGCAATGCTCGCTTTGCATCTTGCTCGATTTTAGTCTCTCTCAAAGTGTAGTACTGGGCAGGGTGTAAATGCAGTGTTCCATGTGATCCTGTTTGTTTCAAACCCGCAAATTAAAATTACTTCCTATTTAGCGCAGGTTAAAATGGGTTTCGCACTGCTCGCCTCAAGGCCACACTTCATCCTGCTTGGTTACTATGGGCGGGATTCTGTGGCTGCGTCTGGCCAGCAACCGGAGAATCCCACTAGAGATCAATGGAGTACTCCATTGTACACGGCTCGCCATGGAGAATCCAGCACAATGCCTCAAGGGCAGCCGGAAGCCCTGCACTCACTGACAATGGTCAACCTTCAGCCCCCTGAGCCAATTTTGTCCCGAATATATTGGGACTCATTGGGCGGGATTCTCCCGCAATTGACGGGATGGCCCGACGCTGGCGCCAGGAACGGCGCGAACCACTCCGGCGTCGGGCCAACCGGAAGTTGCGGAATCTTCCGCACTTCCGGGGGCTAGGCCGGCGGCGGATGGGTTGGCGCCGTGCCAACGGGCGCTGAGTTGGTGCATGCGCAGAACGGCCGGTGTGTTGCTGTGCATGCGCAGGGGGATTGTACTCCGCGCCGGCCATGGCGGAGCTCTACAGTGGCCGGCGCGGAAGGAAGGAGTGCCCCCACGGTACAGGCCCGCCCGCAGATCAGTGGGCCCCGATCGTGGGCCCCCCCCGGGGCCTGATCCCCCCCCCCCTCTCCCAACGACTCCACTAGACGGCCTACCAGCCAGGTCCCGCCGTGTGGGACCATGTCCATTTCACGCAGGCGGGACTGGCCAGAAACTGATGGCCGCTCGGCCCATCGGGCCCGGAGAATTGCCGGGGGCGGGGGGGGGGGGGGCGCCCCGACCCCGACCGCCGTGGCGTAAACCCTGCCCCCGCCCGAAAACTGGCGCCGGAGAATACAGCAGCCGGCGTCAGAGCGGCGGGGCGGGATTCATGCCGCCCTCCGGGGATTCTCCGACCCGGCGGGGGGCCGGAGAATCCCGCCCATTGGGACTAACTGGACATTGGAAATAGCCACAAAAGTGTGTTGGCTTTCCTTGAACAAGCAAAGTTAGCTCAACTGTGCACAAGCATGTACAGTAAGTACATGGTTCATTGCAGCTCCTCTGAACTTTTACCACTCTGATAATATTTGTGTAGAGAGTTTAAAGAAGCCTTTTTAATGAGCTGAATAAAACAATATTACATTTGATACAATGAACTGTCCAAATCATTTTGAAAGGTAAATTGCCTCAGTGCATTTCCCATCTGCATATTATCTTTCATCCTCGTCTGTTTACACAGAAACAATTTGCCCAAGTGAATAACCGCCAGAGCAACTAAATATCGACAATTTAGCTATTATCAAAACTGTTGCAGCTTTGCAATGAGATTTAATCATTTGCCCCGTAGGTAATTTTTAATACTTTACTGGGAATTGTTCAATAGAAAAAGACATTGCGATAAAATGATTACTTCCCCACCCGCTAACCTCTTGTTTTCTTTTGGACACATTTCTGATGAACAACCGCTGATCTTTCTCCCATTTTGAGATTAAGTGCAGTGGTGGGTGGCTCTGGTGGCACCTGCCCTTCTGACCAGAATGACGGAAACCCGTGCCAGTTTCAGCGCTTGGGAGTACTATTAATTACCCACAGGTGAGTTCCCCTTCTGTTGGGCTTGCAGCTGATTCGACTGCCGACCCTCAGATGATTCAATATTTAAATACCAGTCCAGGGCACTCACATAACACTCTCCAGCCCACCTGGCTTCACCAGACCATGCAGGATGTCAGAAACCCAGAAGGAAAAGGACAGCAACCTCAAGAATAAGTCTTTTACTCGCTGAAACCACCGTCCCGCCGAGCCCATCACCTGTGAGGCACTCATGCCCCATTTGGACCTCTACCCATTGCATCTGGAGTCTTTATGCATCCCCTTCCAGTAAACGATGTGGGCCCCATTATTCCTGCAGCCTTGTCATGCCTTGTCATGGTCCAGCTTCCCTCCCCACAGTCTTCCCTCGTTCCTCTTCTTCATCCACCCTCTGCCTGCTATTGTGAGCCCTCGCTGTACGCCTTCTTTCAATACACAGCCCTCCTTTCCTTCTACATGCTACTGCCATGATGTCCAGGTGGCACTGCCAGGGAGGCAATGCCAGGGCCCCAGGTGCCAAGGTGTCACTGTCAAGAGTCAGGGCCTGAGGGGGGCCAGGTCTATGAAAGGAAGGATCAGAGTGATATGAAGGGTGGGGGGATGTAGGGCAGGTCTGTGGAGGCCTCCAGAAGGTTAGGGGGTGAAGGGTGGGGGTTCCTGGAAGGGGAGAGGCCTGAAAGGGGATGTGGGGAAGCCAAAAAAGCGGGACACTCAGCAACCCCATAGTGGGGTGTCCTCACTTGGGGGGGGGGGGGGGTTGACCTTGCCCGTGGGTGTGGTGGACTCTCAAGCTCACCTAGAGATCAGGGCACCTTTTCAAAATGGTGGCCCGAACTCTGAGGAGCCAGTCTGGCCAGTGAGTTCAGCTCCCTTGTGATGGGCTAGCTCCAGGACCCGAAGAAGTGACTAAGTGTGGTTAGATTGCGGTGGGGAGCTCACTGACAGACCCACCTGAAATGAAGGACGAGATTTACCGACCATCCCAGCAGGCGTTTTTGAGCGGGATTTTCTGGTCCTGCCATGTCAACGGGATTTCCGATGAACCGCCGCCGATAAATTCCGTCTGACATAAATCTTTTGGCCTCAAATCCTTCCACAGACCCTCTCTGAGTGAAGAAATGTTCCCTCATCTCTGTCCTAAATGGTCCACCCCATATCCTCAGACTGACCCGTGGTACTGGGCACCCGCAGCATTGGGAACATCCTTCTTGCATCTGCCCTGTCCAGTCCTGTTAGAATTTTGTAGATTTCTATGAGATCCCCCCACATTTTTCTGAACTCAAGTAAACACAATCCTAACCAATTCAATCTCTCCCCATAGACAGTCTCGCCATCCAATGAATCAGTGTGGTAAATCTTTGCTACACTCCCTCTGTAGCAAGAACACACTTCCTCAGTTAAGGAGACCAAAAGTATAAACAATATTCCAGGTGTAACCTCACCAAGGCCCTGTATAATTGCAGCAAGCCATCATTGCTCCTATACTCAAATCCTCTTGTTATGAAGGCCAACATACCATTTGCCTTCTTTACCGCCTGCTGCTCCTGCATGCTTACCTTCAGCGACTCGTGCATGAGTACACCTAAATTGCACATTCCATTCTCTTAATTTATGGCCATTTAGATAACAGTCTGCCTTCCAGATTTTGCTACCAAAGTGGATAACCTTACATTTATCCAGATTATGCTGCATCGGCCATTCATTTGCCATCTCACTCAACTTCTCCAAATCTCACTGAAGGATCGCTGCATTCTCCTCACAGCTCCCCCTTCCACCCAACTTTGTGGCATTTGCAAACTTGGAGGTATTGGGCTGCACTCTCCGTAGCCCTACGCTGAAATCCAGGCTGGCGCCAGTTTGATGCCGGTCAGTCATTCTCCGCCCATCCCAAAATCATCGTGACGCGCGCTGCGCGTAGTCACAATGCGTTGGCGCCTCATCGGCCGGCCCACCCGCAATGCTCCACCCCTGATGGGCTGAGTTCCTGACGGCATGGGACACGTGTGGTCCCACAAATCGTGAACCCTGCGGTCCGGCTGTGGACTATGTCCAGCGCCGCCACACTCGGCCGGGATCCGTGCTGATGGCTGGGGGGGAAGGAGGGCTTCTGCGAAGGCTGTGGTGACTGGTGAGGAGTGGGCAGGGGGTGGGCTGTGGGGCCGCAGATGGCGGGTTGGGTCCACGCACGGCCTGCGCCATGTTTTATGGCGCGACCGCTGCAGGTCGTCAGCCGTGCACATGCGCGGCTCTGGCCCCGGACATTTTCCAGCCGATTTCGGCTCGGGAGGCGGGAGTTTCAGTTGGCACCGGTGCTAGCCCCTCACGCGGTACCGGAATCAGTGAGGGGTTCGCGGTGATTTTTTTCACGTGAATCTCCCACGGATTCTCCGTCCGAGTCGGCACTTCGTCGCAGGAGTGGAGAATTCAACCCATTAAATTTTGTTTCCTCATCCAAATCATATTGTGAATAGCTGGGGTCCCAAATGAACAATCTTCTGACCAACTGAGCATCAACAATTTATCAATTATTAAATATGTTACAGTTCTGCATTGAGGTCTCATCAGTTTCCCTGTAGCTATTTTGAATAAATTCGGACATTTCATTGGTGTTTTGATCTTTCATATAAACATCCTTCCTGTCACCTCTCCAACTCATTACACAAATCCTTGTTCATCTCAAAACATTTTACCACAAATAGGACCACACCCAATCATTTCTCATTTCTTTCCTCACTGCCTGGCCCTAACCCTTTCCATCAACCCCTCCCCACCCCTCCCATCTACACTTTTGCTTGGTCTAAAAGTTTGATGGACTCAAATTCCTGGGCTACTGACTCGAGCCTATGTATGTGTTAGCATGAACTCAATGCATTCTATGCTCGGTTCGAGCAGGTAACCAACAATCCGCTGGCGAGTGCCCCAGCAGCCCATAATTCACCCATACCCACCATCACAGCTTCCAAAGTCAGATTGGCCTTCCTGAAAGTGAACCCTCGGAAGGCGACGGGCCCAGACGGGATCCCTGGTCGCGGACCAGCTGGCAGAGGTATTCACGGACATCGTTAACCTGTCCCTACTCCACTCCGAGGTCCCCACCTGCTTCAAGAAGAGCACCATCATACCGTTACCAAAGAAGAACCAGGCAACGTGCCTCAATGACTACCGACCAGTGGCCCTGACTTCAGTCGTAATGAAGTGCTTCGAGAGGTTGATCATGAAGCGTATCACCTCCATACTCCCAGAACGCCTTGATCCACTGCAATTCGCATACCGCTGCAACCGGTCCACATCAGACACCATTTCCCTGGCCCTACACTCATCCCTAGAGCATCTCGAAAACAAGGACTCCTACATTAGACTCCTATTTATTGACTACAGCTCCACCTTCAACACCATAATCCCAGCCAAGCTCATATCAAAGCTCCAAAACCTAGGACTTGGCTCCCCACTCTGCAACTGGATCCTCGATTTTCTGACCAACAGACCACAATCAGTAAGAATGAACAACAACACCTCCTCCACAATAGTCCTCAACACCGGCGCCCCGCAAGGCTGCGTACTTAGCCCCCTACTCTACTCCCTGTACACACACGACTGCGTGGCAAAACTTGGTTCCAACTCCATCTACAAGTTTGCTGACGATACGACCATAGTGGGCCGGATCTCGAATAACGATGAGTCCGAATACAGGAGGGAGATAGAGAACCTAGTGGAGTGGTGTAG
Organism: Scyliorhinus torazame; assembly: GCF_047496885.1. Taxonomy (NCBI): domain Eukaryota; kingdom Metazoa; phylum Chordata; class Chondrichthyes; order Carcharhiniformes; family Scyliorhinidae; genus Scyliorhinus; species Scyliorhinus torazame. Next base: position 263,237,868 of record NC_092710.1, read on the forward strand.
CGACAACAATCTCTCCCTCAATGCCAGCAAAACTAAAGAGCTGGTAATTGACTTCAGGAAGCAAAGTACTGTACACACCCCTGTCAGCATCAACGGGGCCGAGGTGGAGATGGTTAGCAGTTTCAAATTCCTAGGGGTGCACATCTCCAAAAATCTGTCCTGGTCCACCCACGTTGATGCTACCACCAAGAAAGCACAACAGCGCCTATACTTCCTCAGGAAACTAAGGAAATTCGGCATGTCCACATTGACTCTTACCAACTTTTACAGATGCACCATAGAAAGCATCCTATCAGGCTGCATCACAGCCTGGTATGGCAACTGCTCGGCCCAGGACCGCAAGAAACTTCAGAGAGTCGTGAACACCGCCCAGTCCATCACACGAACCTGCCTCCCATCCATTGACTCCATCTACACCTCCCGCTGCCTGGGGAAAGCGGGCAGTATAATCAAAGATCCCTCCCACCCGGCTCACTCACTCTTCCAACTTCTTCCATCGGGCAGGAGATACAGAAGTCTGAGAACACGCACAAACAGATTCAAAAACAGCTTCTTCCCCACTGTCACCAGACTCCTAAATGACCATCTTATGGACTGACCTCATTAACACTACACCCTGTATGCTTCATCCGATGCCAGTGCTTATGTAGTTACATTTTATATGTTGTGTTGCCCTATTATGTATTTTCTTTTATTCCCTTTTCTTCTCATGTACTTAATGATCTGTTGAGCTGCTCGCAGAAAAATACTTTTCACGGTACCTCGGTACACGTGACAATAACGAAATCCAATCCAATCCAATCCATGTTTGTCCACCACCAGATCTGACTTTGCCCTCTGAAGCAATATTGCTCTTTCCTCTGGAGCCAAATCTTCCAAATACCAAAGAATTTTCCAGGAAATAAGCACGGCCTCAAACTCCTCACCACAAACCACCTCGTTAGACTTTGCAATTAGAATGCAATTCCACCCCACCCCATTAACACATGGGACAGAATTCTCTCATCTGGGACAAAGTCCCTTGTCAGGGGCTGGAACAGGAAATATTTCCTGCTGCAGGGGCCAATGCAAAACCACGCCATATCGTCCTGCCCGACCTCATTAATTATGCACCCGAGGGGTGGGGAGGGGGAGGGTTTACCGCCGTATTCCGTGGTGGGACAGGCTTAGACATGAGGCCCGCCATCATATATGGACACCGAACATCACTGACCTATCTTTGAAGAAAGAAGATGGACCTCCTGAAAAAGAAAATGGATCTCCTGGATCACTCCGAGGTTCGAAGATGGACCTCCTCAATAACACCGAATCTGGAAGGTCCACCTGTAGATGCCCCATGCACCCCCACACCCACCCAGTGCTGTGATGCACCAGGGCCCAGAGTCACCAGCGGCCTCCATCCCAAACTCCCGAGGGAGCCCCAAGCATTGTTGGGTGAGTCCATGTTGACATGTTGTTCCAGACGGACGGGTTTCCCGCTGGTGTCACGGAGAATCGGGTGTGTGTGGAAGATTCCACTCGGGCCTTCAGCCACATCCCATTAGCAGGTGCGAATCAGTTTCATACCGTCCTCCAGCGGGTTTTCTGATCCACAATGGCGGGCACCAGTAGAAGATCCCATGGCCCTGCCAAGGTGTCAGGATGGCACTGTCAAGCCAGCAGAAGCACTGCCTGGGAGCCAGGGTGGCAGTGCAAGGGTACCCAAGTGCCAGGGTGGCACTGCCAAGGGTCAGGGGACAAGGGGGACCATATCCATGAAATGAGGGTGGAGGGGGGGTTTAAAGGGTGGGAGAGTGCAGAGCAGGTATGAAGGGGCCTCCGGAGTTTGGGTGGGTAATGGATGGGGGTCCTGAAAGGGAGGGGGTGCTGTAAGGGGGCTTGGGGGGCCTGACGAGGGGGGACCCCCAGGAATCCCATAGCTGGGTGTCCTCACCTGCGGTGTGTGAGATCCACGTTTGTGGGGGGTGACATTGACCATGGGTGGAGGACCCACAAGCTCACTTAGAGATCAGGGCACCCTTTCAAAATGGCAGCCTGAGCTCTGATTGCTGCTCCGAAGTGATAAAAGAAATTCTAAGGGCTGGATTCTCTAACTTTGAGAGGGCCGGTGTGGGAACCGTGGCGTTTTACGACAGAAAGAACAGCGCAACAGCTGCACTGATTCTGCTACTTCAAATGGGCGAGCATTTTCGCCACGTGGATCACAATCAATTCCATGGAAAACGGTGCTGGATTCGGCGGGTCCGTGATTGGCGCGCATGAGGCTTACATTCCACAACTGCACTTAACCGATCCATCCCCCACATGCACCATCCCAGCTAGCAAGATGACTGGAAGGAGAGCACGCCAATCAGAGCGGTCAGGGTGAGTTAGTCGCTCCGTGCCCCTAGCACTAACCCCCCCCCCCCCCACACCCACAGCTCGGCCCCCCCCCCCCACCAGGGGACAGCCGAAACCCCACCCTACCCGCCCACTCCCCCCTGGGTGCCCTGACAGTGAGGCCACCATCAACCCAACTCTTGGGCTGCATGCATGGGAATGTCTAATGGTTGTGCTGCTTGTGTGTCTCGCACCCCCCTCCAGGAGAAGGGCGCGCACAACTGCCAGGAGCGGGAGAAGACGGGAGGTAGACCACCAGAACTGAATGCCCTCACCATGCCCGAGCAGAGGGCACAGGACGTGGTCGGCGGCCCGGAGGAAAGGGAGGTCGCCGAGGCGGAGTTCGGCGGCGAGCGAAGAAGTGAGACCCCATGACACATATGTGGGCAACCCCCCCATACCCCCCTCACCCCCCTCAACCCACCCCTCACCCCCCTCAACTCACCCCCCTCAACCTCTTTCCCCCAAGCCCCCATCAGCCCGTTGTCTAATCAGACATGTCATCCTGTGTCTTACAGGACCTGCCGGAGATGGGGCCGGTCCATCCGGAGCCCCCCCCCCCCCCAGCCAGTGCCAGAGCTGGTGTCCCCCCAGACAGCCGGAACACCAGCCCCCCCACCCGAGACGCAGTACACCATGGAGCTCAGGTCGGAGGAGGACCCGGATTTTCCGTCACAGCTGTCTCCAAGACCCTCCATCGTCTCAGAGACTATCATCTCGGTTGGTCACGTTGGTAAAGAGGCTCCTGGGGCACTATCTGGTGAACACCACACATCGCATCCCGTACAGAAGTGTGGAGGTAGGAGCAGCCGAGGGGCCGGGCGATCAGAGGGCAGGCCTGCCCCAGGAACCAGTTGCCGCCCAGACGAGTCCCAGGCTTCTGGAACATCCACGTCCCAGCCACAGTGCAGATGCAGCCAGAGATCCAGGGGCACAAGAGGGGATGATGGCGTCGGCAAACGGAGAATCCAGTCCTAAGTGTGGACTAAGCCAGTGAGAAACTCCCCAGGGCCCCAAAACGTGATGACGAGTCATTGAATAGTGGTGGGGAACTCGGCAGCAGAGCCCACCGGAAACTCCCTGAAAAATCAGCCACAAATTAACTTAGAAATTATTTGGGAGAATCGGGCCCTATGTATGTTTTTATGTATCAGCATATCATCCAGAATCGCAGAGAGAATTGTAGAGGTGGCATCAAACGTTTATACGTTCGAAAGTTCATAAGATATAGGAGCAGAATTAGGCTATTCGGCCCATCGTGTCTGCTCCGCCGTTCTATCATGGCTGATATGTTCCTCATCTGCTACATACAATGCTACAGACCAGGAGCTGGATTGCAAAATCAGCCAGAGCATCTCCTCCCCATAACACAAGGGCTTGGAGCAGGAGTCGGCAATTTAGCCTCCCGAGCTTAAACACCTTCAATGTGTTCATGGCTGATCCCATCCTGGCCTTAACTCCACCGTCCTGCCCGTTCTCCATAACCCTTCAACCCATTACCAATTAAAAATATGTCTACCTCTTCCTTAAATTTACTCACTGTCCGTGTATCCACCGCTCTCCGGGGTAGCGAATTCCACAGATTGACAACCCTTTGGGAGAAGTAGTTTCTCCTCAAATCTGTTTTAAATTTGCTACCTTTTATTCTAATATTATGACCTCTCATTTCAGAATGCCCCACAAGAGGAAGCATCAGCTCCACGTCTACTTCATCCATACCTTTATCATCTTGTATACCTCAGTTAGATCTCCCCTCTAAACTCTAGAGAGTATGGGCCTAAACTGTTCTATCTCTCTTCATACGACAAACCCCTCATCTCTGGAATCAATCTAGTGAACCTCCCTCTGAACTGCCTCCAATGCCACTACATCTTTCCTCAAATAAGGGGACCAAAACTGTGCACAATACTCCTGGTGCGGTCTTACCAATGCCTTGTATAGTTGCAACAACACTACCTTACCTTAAAACTCAATTCCTTTTGCTATAAATGCCAACATTCCATTTGCTTTCTTTATTACCTGCTGCACCTGCGTTTTCTGTGACTCATGCACGAGGACACCCAGATCCGTCTGCACCGGAGCATCCCGAAGTCGCTCCCCATTTAGATAAGTTGCCTTTTCATTTTTTCAACCAAAACGCATGACCTCACACTTATCCACATTAAACTCCATCGGCCACATTTTGGCCCCTCTCTTAACCTATCTATCCATTTGTAAGGTTCTTATTTCCTCATTGCAACTTACTGTCCCACCTATTTTGTGTCATCTGCAAATTTGGCTACAGACCCTCTATCCCTGTATCCAAGTTGTTAATATAGATTGTAAATAGCTGGGGCCCACAGACTGAACCCTGTGGCACCCCACTAGTTACATCTTGCCATCCAGAAAAAGACCCATTTATCCTAACTCTCTGTCTCCTGTCCGTCAGCCAGTCTTCTAGCCAAGCTAATAAGTTACCCCAAATCCCATGTGATCTCACCTTATCCAATGCCTTCCGGAAGTCCAGATATACTACATCTACAGGATCTCCATTTTCCACTTTGCTTGTTATATCTTCGAAGAACTCAAGCAAATTAGTCATACATGATTTGCTCTTCATAAAACCATGCTGATGTTGAAAATAATGATGAGAAGGTATAGTCAAGGTTACCCTCATGATTGGATTAAAGGGTTCCAATTTTATTGTTTGCCATTGGGGATGCAGCAAATGAATCTACATGATTTAATTCTTTTCAATTGGTTTATGGACATCAAATCCATAGAATTCCTACAGTGCAGAAGGAGGTCATTCAGCTCATCGTGTCTGCACTGAACATCTGAAAGATCTCCCTACCTAAGCCCACTTCCCTGTCCTATCCCAAACATAAAATAAAGTTATATGTTTTTGATGCCACTATTTAAGAAGAGAATCTCACTGATGGGAAAAAAACATTTAATACATTGAAATCCCTGCAACTTAACTCTCAAAAATAAACAGTCCTATTATTCAGCCATTTGGAACTGTCAATAAAATTACCCACATAACAGGTCCCCCACTATGATAATGTTAGGTTGTAAATTCAGTGATGGAGCACAAATCCAAAGGTGTGCGGGTCAGGTGGTTGGCCGTGCTAAATTGCCCCTTCGTGTCCAAAGATGTGCAGGTTAGGTGGGGTTATGGGGATAGGGTGGGAGAGTGAGCCTAGGTCGGTGCAGATTCGATGGGCCTAATGGCCTCCTTCTGCACTGCAGGGATTCTGTGAAATCATATAATGAAAGCCCTCAGGTTTATCTCAAATACTGATTATTTTTTAGCATACTCCACACTTAAAATAAAATGCAAAACCCAGAGGAGTTAAATCTTTTGACAGCTTTGACAATGGGCTTTGACAGTTCCAAGGACTTTTGATAGTTCCAATGAGTTTGACAGTTCTTTGACTACTTTGACAGTTCTTTGAAAGCTTGGACAGTCTCAATGAGTTTATGTACTTTTTACACACATTGATTCCCGTAACAGCCTCCCCGAACAGGCGCCGGAATGTGGCGACTAGGGGCTTTTCACAGTAACTTCATTTGAAGCCTACTTGTGACAATAAGCAATTTTCATTTCATGTCTACTTTTAATAATCGCATAGGGCTCCTGACCTGTTCCGAACAGTGTCCTTTCTATGGGAAGTTGTCTCTGCAAACCACACCTTTCCATTTAGAACCATCCCTCCTCATACCCCATCCCCATGAAAATGGTGGAGGCAAGGATCAGGAGCAGGACCTCCGGTTCGGGTCACAGCCAGCGTTTCTGAGTAGACGGAGAATCTGTGAAAAATCAGGCCTTAAAGTAAGGTCCTCGTGGATTGTTTTCAATCCAAAGTTTGAGGCGAGCCTCTTCCTTTTCACCTTCCATTCCCTGCACTCATGATCTGGTTGATACAGCTCCTTTATAAGAAAGAAACAATGCTTATTAACTTGCCAATGACTGTGTGACCTTTAATAATTGGACAGGAGTGATTCTCTTTTTAACTATTTTCGATCATTAAGAAGGAAAAAACTGCATTTATATTGCCTTTCATGACCACAGATGTCACAATGTACTTTAAGCCAATTAATCAATTTTGAAGTGTAACCACTGTTAATATGTAGGAACCGCAGCAGCCATTTTGCACACACCGAGCTCCCATTAACAGCAATGTGATAATGAGCAAATAACCTGTCTTTGCGATGTTGATCGAGGGATAAACATGGGTCAGATTGGAGCTCATAACACCTCATTTGAAGGACAGCACCACCAACAGTAGTACCCTCTTGTTTTTTTGCAAAAATATACTGTCACGACACCCTGGGCTCGTACGCGGTCAATTCCAGCTCCACTTGACCCATAGTCGCAACACAAGTGAAATTAGGACCCATAACTTCTGAGTATCATGGAAAACCACGGTCCGCTGATACTGGAAGAGAAATGTCCGCACTTATTTGCACGCAAAAACCGTTACAAACTTTCCAACCTCAGCGGCAGCCTCGGGCATCCAGCTTGACAGTCTGTGCAGACTCCAGCGCGGCGAAGTGTTGATGTAACTGTGGTAGTACCAGGTATTGCGGTACCTACGAGGCTGATGACCATTGGTTAGACCCAGGAGTTTACCATTGGCTGTTGTTACGTAGCTCCGCCCTGATAGGCGGAGTATAAGTGATGGTGCCGTCCCAGCAGCCTTCACTTTCTGTACCGAAGCTGCTGGGGAACAAGTTCTAGTAGATTAAAGCCTTCAGTTATGAAATCACTTCGTCTTGAGTGTAATTGATCGTGCATCAGTAACCACACCCCCTTGTGCGGCAGCAGCTACGGGAATGCCCACCGAGGGCAGGCATTTAAACTGCAGAATCATATTGAAGACAACAGGCAACCAGTGTTTAACTTGTTTAACAAAGAACAAAGAAATGTACAGCACAGGAACAGGCCCTTCAGCTCTCCAAGCCCGTGCCGACCATGCTTCCCGACAAGTGTTTTAAAGGTATGTCAAAGTTATTGTCAGTTATTCCTCTTTCTTTTTTATAGGCATTGCAATTGTTTTTGGTTCTTTGAAAGCAATTTTAATTTTTTTATGATTAAAGATGATTATTATTTATAAGTGAACATAGGTTTTATTTGTTTTAAATCTGTGAAACTGTCTAAATCTGCACTATATTATTATATAACTTTATATATGGCATGCTTGAAAGTGTTTGTACTTTTTAATTTAGCTTATGGTCATAAGATTTTCAAAGCACCCCAGATGCTTTAATTTGTGTTAATAGAATCATAGAATCGCTACAGTGCAAACGAAAGCCATTCAGCCCATTGAGTCTGCACCGACCCTCTAAAAGAGCACCCTACCCAGGTCCCCCCTCCCCTCCCCCACCCCTGCCCTATTCCCGTAACCCCACCTAACCTTTGGACACTAAGGGGCAATCTAGCAAGGCCTATCCACCAAACCTGTGTAAGAAAACCAGAGCACCTGGAGGAAGCTCACGCAGACAGGAGGAGAATGTGCAAACATCACACAGTCACACAAGGTCCCTGGTGTTGTGAGGCAGCAGTTCCAACCAGGGTGTCACTGTGTTACCCGTGTTATTATGTTTCTGCCTTGCTTACTTCAATTATCTTATTCATTTATAAATATGTCACAATTAAATGTTTTCATATTTCAGTAAGACATTTCCAGAAGCTTGCAAAGTTTAATGGAAAACATTTATGAAAAAAAAACACAGAAGTTTGATACCATGTTGACATAACTTTCGCAGCTGCTGGTTGACATTTCCTTTGATAGCTTTTAAAAAATAAATTTAGAGTACCCAATTATTTTTTTCCAATTAAGGGGCAATTTAGCGTGGCCAATTCACCTACCCTGCACATCTTTGGGTTATGGGGGTGAGACCCATTCAGACACGGGGAGAATGCACAATCTCCACACGGACAGTGACCAGAGCCGGGATCGAACCCGGGACCTCAGCGCCGTAGATAGCAGTGCTAACCACTAGTCCACCATGCCGCCCCCCTTTTGATAGCTACCACAACTTTTCCAAACACTTTGCAATAAAATATATCTTTTCACTTTAACACAGTGATCAATAAAATGTATTTTGTTACTTGGGCACAACAGTTCTGTTGACTTTCTGTAAATGGAGAGGGGAGGGTAGGAGGGAGGGAGGGGAGGGAGGGGGCAGGTGAAGAAGTGAGGGTTAAATGTCCAAATATAGAAGCTGACAGGTGAACCCGAGCTGCTGTAGGATTCTGAAATCCAATATAACTTAGATTCAGGGTCCGACTAAGTACAAGACCACTCTGGGTACAAATGTGTACAAACCTAGAACATAGAGCATAGAACATAGAGCATTACAGCGCAGTACAGGCCCTTCGGCCCTCAATGTTGCGCTGACCTGTGAAACCACTCTAAAGCCCATCTACACTATTCCCTTATCGTCCATATGTCTATCCAATGACCATTTGAATGTACTTAGTGTTGGCGAGTCCACTACTGTTGCAGGCAGGGCATTCCACGCCCTTACTACTCTCTGAATAAAGAACCTACCTCTGACATCTGTCTCATATCTATCTCCCCTCAATTTAAAGGTATGTCCCCTCGTGCTAGACATCCCCATCCGAGGAAAAAGGCTCTCACTGTCCACCCTATCCAATCCTCTGATCATCTTGTATGCCTCAATTAAGTCACCTCTTAACCTTCTTCTCTCTAACGAAAACAGCCTCAAGTCCCTCAGCCTTTCCTCATAAGATCTTCCCTCCATACCAGGCAACATTCTGGTAAATCTCCTCTGCACCCTTTCCAACAATTATTGAATTAGCAAAATGACAGCAGAAATGACACTTAACCAGATAATAGAAGCAGCCGCTTCACGATGTAATATTGAATCTCCATCAACAGGGGTTCTCTCTCTTCCAAAATTCTTCTTTCTTCTAACGTCTATCTTCTTTCTGCTTCCGGTATCACTGAAAACCAGGTGTATTTAACCCTTTCCAAATCACTTCCACAGTGATATCCCTGAACTATGATTGGTCCATGTAGTACATGAATAGAACATAGAACATACAGTGCAGAAGGAGGCCATTCGGCCCATCGAGCCTGCACCGACCCACTTAAGCCCTCACTTCCACCCTATCCCCGTAATCCATTAACTCCTAACCTTTTTGGTCACTGAGGGCAATTTATCATGGCCAATCCACCTAACTTGCACGTCTTTGGACTGTGGGAGGAAACCGGAGCATCCGGAGGAAACCCACACAGACACTGGAGAATGTGCAGACTCCACATAGACAGTGACCCAGTGGGGAATCGAACGTGGGACCCTGGCGCTGTGAAGCCACAGTGCTAATCACTTGTGCTAGCGTGCTGCCCACGGTAGAATAGATTCTGGTTGTCTAGGTGAGGCATATACGCTGCATGGTCATCTCCTGGTGACAATTCTTTCAGGATGGGAAGCACAATTAGCTCATTGTCTCAGACTTTGTGTATTTAGTGTGAATTCAGAATTAAATCAGACACGTACATTGTCTGTAAATGTTGTTGCTTGGATCAGTTTTTAAATGTCTGTCTGCTTTTCCATGGTCTCCTGCTGCGTGATATATTTTACTGTAGGTGTTGCGTTTAGGGTGGCTATGTTACCTTAAGGACAGATTGCAAAGCTATTTGTAATTTTAAACAAAACAAAATCAACCTAATACTGAAGATTATGCAGTGTGTAACACTTTAAAATCTATACGAAGTGTGTGTAATGTAAGTGGATTACAATCATGAGCATTTGGAAGGTGGGCTGGGTAAAATAATTTTCCACATTCAATAATGGTTGGTACAGCCACAGAGATTAAAGTCAAAAGGGTTGGATTGTTCCAAAACTAATCATCCACTAACAGAAGTTAAACCTCATATAAAAGTACATGTGCATCATTTGCTCCTCATAGAGTCATGTGGCTTGTCCAGGCCGCCCATTTTGTACCACTAATCTAGTTCCAATTGCCCGCATTTGGCTCATAGCTCTCTATACCTAGCTTTCCCATAAAGATGTCTAAATGCTTTTTAAAAGACAAAATTGTACCCGCCTCTATTACTGCCTCTGGCAGCTCGTTCTAGCATTCACCACCCACTGTGTGAAAACATTGCCCCTCTGGACCCTTTTTTAATCTCTCTCTCCTACTTTAAACTTATTCTCTCTAGTTTTAGACTCCTCTATTTGGGAAAAGATGTTGACTATCTACCTTATCTCTGCCCCTCATTATTTTATAGTCCTCTATAAGATCACCCCTAAGCATCCTAAATTCCAGGGGAAAAAGTCCCAGTCTATCCAGTCTGCCCCCATCTGCCTTCTCGGCCCACTGGCCCAATTGATCAAGATCACATTGCAATCCTAGATAACCTTCTTCACTGTCCACTATGCCACCAATCTTGGTGTCATCTGCAAACTTACTAACCATGCCTCCTAAATTCTCATCCAAATGATTAATATAAATAACAAATAACAAGCTGGTCACAGGTCTCCAGTTTGAAAAATGACCCTCTATAACACCCTCTGTCTTCTGTTGTCAAGCCAATTTTGTATCCAATTGGCTACCTCACCCTGGATCCCGTGAGATTTAACCTTATGCAACAACCTACCATGCGCTACCTTGTCAAAGGCTTGCTAAAGTCCATGTAGACAACGTCAACCGCACTGCCCTCATCTATCTTCATGGTTATCCCTTCAAATAATTCAATCAAATTCGTGAGATGTGATCTTCCACTCACAAAGCCATGCCGACTGTCCCTAATCAGTCCTTGCCTCTCGAAATGCCTGTAGATCCTGTCTCTCAGAATACCTTCTGACAACCTACCCACCACAGACGTTAGGCTCACCGGTCTGTAGTTCCCAGGCTTTTCCCTTCAGCCCTTCTTAAACAAAGGAACAACATTTGCTCCCCTCCAATCTTCAGACACCTCACCTGTTGCTGTCGGTGATTCAAATATCTCTGAGGGTCCTGCAATTTCCTCCCTAATCTCCAACAAAGTTCTGGGATACATTTCATCAGGTCCCGGAGATTTATCTTCCTTGATGCATTTTAAGACTTCCAGCACCTCCTTCTCTGTAATATGTACACTCCTCAAGACATCACTATTTATTTCCCCAAGTTCCCTAACATTCATGCCTTTGTCAACAGTAAATACTGATGAGAAATATTCATTTAGGATCTCACTCATCACTTGTGGATCCGCACATAGATGACCTTGTAGATCCTTAAGAAGCCCTACTCTCTCCCTCGTTACTCTTTTTGGCCTTTATGTATTTGGAGAAGCTCTTTGGATTCTCCTTTGCCTTATCTGCCAAAGCAATCTCATGCTCCCTTTTTGCCCTCCTGATTTCTCTCTTAACTCAACTCCGACAACCTCTATACTCATCAAGGAATCCTTGTGATCCCAGCTGCCAATACATGTCGTTTGCCTCCTTCTTCTTTTTGACCAAGGCCTCAATATCCCGAGTCATCCAGGGTTCCCTACTTCTACCAGCCTTGCCCTTCATTCTAAAAGGAATGTGCTTACCCTGAACCCTGGTTAACAAACTTTTGAAAGCCTCCCACTTACCAGCCGTCACTTTACCTGCCAACAGTCTCCCCCAGTCAACTTTTGAAAGATCCTGTCTAATACCATCAAAACTGGCCTTGTCCCAATTTAGAATTTTAACTTTTGGGCCAAACTCATCATTCTCCATAGCTATCTTAAAACTAATGGAATTATGGTCACTGGTCCCAAAATGATCCCTCACTAACACTTCTGTCACCTGCCCTTCCTTATTTCCCAAGAGTAGGCCAAGTTTTTCCCCCTCTCGGGTCGTGCCATCCAAATACCGAATGAGAAATTCCTCCTGAATACATTCAGTAAATTTCTCTCCATCCAAGCCTCTAATGCTGTGGCTGTCCCAGTCAATGTTGAAAGTTCAATGTTCTGTATCATAACTAAGTTGAATTGCTAACTCCTGCACTGCCTTTGATTAATAAGGGGATTTCTTGATTAAGAAGGGTGTCCATAAGACATAGGAGCAGAATTAGGCCACTTGGCCCATCGAGTCTGCTCCGCCATTCAATCATTGCTGATATTTTCTCATCCCCATTCTCCTGCCTTCTCCCATAACCCCTGATCCCCTTATTAACCAAGAACCTATCTATCTCTGTCTTAAAGACACTCAATGATTTGGCCCCCACAGCCTTCTGTGGCAAAGAGTTCCACAGATTCACCACCCTCTGGCTGAAGAAATTACTCCTCATCTCTGTTATAAAGGACCGTCCCTTTAGTCTAAGATGTTAGTCTGGTTCTAGTTTTTCCTACAAGTGGAAACATCCTCTCCACATCCACTCTATCCAGGTCTTGCTGCGGCTGTGTCAGGTGTTATGGGAGAAGGCAGGAGAATGGGGAGGAGGAACACATCAGCCAAGATCGAAAGACTTCATTCTGCTCCTATATCTTATGGTCTGATGTCCGTGCATCGCCTGGAGCGTGGGCTTGCACACCTGCACAGGAGAGTTCCTGGCTTGGGTCACTGGCTGTGTGGAATCTACACGTTCTCCCCTTGTCTGCGTGGGACTCCTCCGGAGGTCATAAGGTTTCCTCCCACAAGTCCTGGAAGACGTGTTGATGGGTGATTCGGAAATTCTGAATTCTCCCTCCGTGTACCTGAACAGGCGCTGGAATTTGGCGACTAGGGGCTTTTCACATTAACTTCATTACAGTGTTAAAGTAAGCCTACTTGTGACATTAATAGAGATTATTATTACCCTCCTCCAATTCTGGTGACAAGTCATCATCTGGGCGAATGCTCAGTCCATGTTCAATAGAAAAGTTGTGCCCTGCATAAAACACTACAACTGTCATCTCCACTGTTAAGGCAGTGCGGCAATTAGAGGTCATCTTCAGGTCTTCCTTCAACATTTCACAAAGGCGTCCCATTGCTCCCTTGCTAAGCGCAGTCTCCAGGCAGACATCTCCTAAGGCATCATTTCATGCCGTTTCCTTGTGCACTCTAAGGGGTGGGTACTTGATTCACCTCCTCACCAGTCGGACATACAACTTGACTCCAGGGGCGCTGGATTTAATGCACAAAAAACAAAGGCGTGTTTTCGGTGCTCATAGTGGGGTGTTTCTCGGTGCTTGCAATGACGAGAACAATCCCGCTATCTGACGGGATTCTGCTGTTTTTCCTGGGCCTCCATCCGGAATGTCCTGACAAGGCCACACTTACCTCATTTTCTGCACTGACGAACTCAGCTCATCAGCGCAGGAAGGTGACTTGCGGATCGCGTGACATTTTTAAATGCCGCCTTGATCGTTCAAGCCTCCTCTGCTCTTCCACTGCGGCCTCTGGAACCCCCTGTTACCCCAACGTACCTCTCAGGGGATCCTCGAGCCCACCTCATCCCTCATAAGGGCATGGCGACCCCCATTCCCGGACCTGATTCCTGGCACAGGCAACCTGGCACTGTCATGGTGCCAGGCTGGCAGTGCCAATGTGCCCAGATGCCAGGAGGAGTGCCAGGACTGGTGCCAGTGTGGAATCCTGCCCAGAGCCTGATCATCTGGGAGTCTCCAATGGCCTGGGAGAACCCCCCCTCCCCCCCTCGCCCCCTCCCCCCTCCCCCCCACCCCCCACCCCCCCCAGGTGCCGTTACGCCTGGTCCACGTTTGTATGGACCAGGGCTAAACAGCGCATGGCAAGGTCTCCCAGGCAAGGTTGTTAGTTCCCAGGCCTCGGTAGAATCAGGCACAGACATATTTAAGTGAACCTAACTGCTCACTTGAATATGTTCATCTGGATTTCGCCCTGCGAGGGCAAGATCCAGATCGTGACGTCTTGCGAGATCGCATTAGATCTCACAAGGTGTTCCGAGCATTGCAGATCTCATAAAATTAACAGCCTCGTCACGCCACCAAGTCAGGCGCGACAAGGCCATTAAATCGCCCCCCAGATTTTGAATGTGCACTGGATTCGGCAATACCTGTCAGAGCGATATTTCACATCAGCTTACAGCTTCTATACGTTAACGAAGGAGTTAACCTTTACTCAGGCTTGTAAGTATTAACATTACATCAGGGGACTCTGAAATAATACCGCTTGAGGTAGATTGCAAAATCCAATTGTACTTTAGCTCTCCATCAGCTGGGAGAAACATTAACGTCCTTGAAGGAGCCAAGATCACCAGTATCAAGGCCATGATCATCCAAAACCAACTCTGCTGGGCCCGCCATGTGCTTCGACTGTCAGAGTCTCGACTGCCAAAACAAATCTTCTCCCAGCTATATGAAGGATCCCGAACAACAGGAGGACAAAGGAAGTGCTTCAAAGAAACCCTGAAGGCTTATCTCAAGAAACGCAACATAGACACAAACGCCTGGGAGACGCTTGCTCAGAAGAGACCTACTTGGAGGAACCCCCTGATTGAAATAGCACAATTCTTTGAGGACACCAGAAGGCAAGAGGAGGCCCAGACAAGGAGCCTGAGAAAGGAATATCTGTGATTATAGAGTCCAAGGACCAATCCCACCTCCTGGAAACACCTGCTAAGTGTGCAGTCGAAGATGCGGCTGTAGGATCGGACACATCAGCCCCGCAAGGACCCCAGATCCTGTGACCAGTAATACAGAGATTCTTAGGTGGATAATCATACTCATTCGCGAGTGATTGCCGAAAATTACATACACTCCAAAACCAATCTATCCATTATAGTTTCTTTAATGGAATTAACATACTCATGACAAACCAACATTTAAAAAAAATCTTTCTTTTACTTTGTGACTCCCAACTGACTTTATACAGTAAAGTATTTTTAATGGAATTAACAGCCTCGTGACAAAACTAAGTTTAAAAAAATAAAATAGATCTTTCTTTCACTTTATTTGGATTTTAAACTTGTTTATAAACACAAAACATGAATATTATAAAACATTAGCCTACCAAAAACATAGGGCTGGATTCTCCGATTCTGGTGGCGTTTTATGCCAGAACAAATGGTGTAAAACAGCCACTGATTCCCCATTTTGCTGGGGGCAGGCAGGCAGGCAGCGTAGAACACCCGGTTCTCGCTGCCGATACGACCCAGAGAATTGCTGGGTCCTGTCATGATATGCAAACATGCAGCTAATAAACACATAGAATTGGACACGACCAATGAGCAGTCAGGACACTCAGGTATCTCACTGGAAAAGGGATGAGGCACCCACACCCCGCCTCCTCGGAGTGAGACGGGGTGTATCCTCAGTATCACACCCCAGCACGTGGCTTAGAGCAAGGCTGGTTCAGTTAGACTGCGTTACTACATTTAGATTAGCAGAGAGACAAACTTGCTGTTTAGCACAGGGCTAAATTGCTGGCTTTGAAAGCAGACCAAGGCAGGCCAGCAGCACGGTTCAATTCCCGTAGCAGCCTCCCCGAACAGGCGCCGGAATGTGGCGACTAGGGGCTTTTCACAGTAAGTTCATTTGAAGCCTACTTGTGACAATAAGCGATTTTCATTTTCATTCATTTCATTGAGAACTGTGCATAAAACACATTGAACTCCCTTCAAAGTCTGGAGCATCTTTTACTCAAAACTGCATCAAGTGGCAGCTTGTGTTATTCCAAATG